>NC_056612.1:6900451-8268802 GCF_018340385.1 Cyprinus carpio
AAATGGTCATATATTTTCGGCCTACTTTGGAAAGCAGAGGGAATCGGACACTATTGTCCCGCCACCAGACAAGAGGGTCTGCGTGAGAATCCAGGGCTTCCTCCAGCAAATACCTTCTGATCTCTGTGTCTACACGAATTCTCTTGGGGGTCGGAGTAGATGTTTTTTCTTTTTTCTTTTTTTTTTTTTTTTTTCCCCAAGTAAGTCAGCCAGATTCGTTTTTTTTTTATTACTTATATAATATATGAATTATATTTAATATGATTTCTATTTTATATTACATATTTGTACATGTTTAGCTATATTAATATTTATATAGATATTACGTGTGCGCTTTTTTGTCTCAGTGGTTAATGAAGGCTATTTAACGAAGGCATATAGAGTAATATAAATATGTAGACATATAGGCTAAATTAATATAAATATTTAAAAATCTATAATATATATATAAATATTATTTATATTATATATTTAACATATTTATATTTATTTAGCCTATATCTCGTGTGCGCTTTGGTCTCAGTGTGGTTCAAGGCTATAATTTAACGAATGCTATTTAATTTAACAAAGTGTCGCTGCTCACAGTATTGTGGTTGTTTTTTACTTATAAATAAGATAAATATAAATAATATTTATAAATAAGATAAATATAAATAATATTTATAAGTTAAAAAAAACAATGACGGTATTGTGAGCAGCGACACTTTGTTAAATTAAATAGCATTCGTTAAATTATACCCTTGAACCACACTGAGACCAAAGCGCACACGAGATATAGGCTAAGTTAATATAAATATGTAAAAATATATAATATAAATAATATTTATATATATATATATATATATATATATATATATATATATATATATATATATATATATATATATATATATATATATATATATATATATATAGATTTTTAAATATTTATATTAATTTAGCCTATATGTCTACATATTTATATATTATACATATAAATGCCATGTTTCGATGGAATAGTAGCTTAAATGCGCAATTGTGGGCTGCGCGACCACGTGAGAGAATTGTGTCAAGCAGAATAAGCACGTGCAATTAAAAACTGAGGTCCTGCTTTTTTGGCTTTCTCATGAGTCATCCGCCTGTATTTTATGCTTTAGTAAAATGAAATGAAATAATTCAATATATAGGCTACAAGACATTACACAGGTACTCTAGGCCTAATAGTCAATACAAATGGAATGCTATTAGCCTATTAGAGGTGCATAGATAAATTTTTTAATCTAAATTAATCTCACTGTAATCTTGGAATTAATCTAGATTAAAATGGCTCATTTGACTTCTGCCGAAGGCATTCAGATGTGCAGGCCAATGTTTTTTTGTTTTTTTTTGTGCGGTGATGACGGTTACAGGTTTAGACCCGCGGTAAGCGTCACGTTAAATAGTAATTAATATAATTAAACAACAATACCAAAACTAAGCCACACGCTACTTTATTTCAGGATGGCATTTTCAGCATCTCCATGAATGAAGCAGTTAAACTCAGCGAGCACACAGGCAGGTTAATATCAGCTCAGGCTCCCTGGATGGACTGGCCATGATACCAAAAGGTCTGTTTGTTGCCTCCATTTGTGACAAATGGTGTCCTACATAACACTTAATAAAATCTTGCCACTTGAGCCTTGAAATAAAGCAAGTGTAGACGGAGACGTGGGATGTCTGGTAAAATTCGGAATTACTGAAAGTTTCCACTGTGAGTCCTACTGAGTGCACTCCCTTTCTCCATCCTGACTGGCTACATCTGTCTTTCTTCCTCTAACAGCATTAAATGTTCAGACATATGTTGCGCTTTCACTGCATCCTGCTTTACAGCTCTGGGCAGAGCCTCTGGCCAGACACACTTTAAAAACGCTTTCAAAGAGGGCTTGGGGGAGGATGGAACATAGCAGGCCATGTTAAAATCCTATTTTGTTAAAAATGCTCTTTATAAAACTGTATAGATTAGAAATGTGAAATGTCTGTTTTTAACCACATATGGGGAAATATTTAAAGGGAGTCTCATAGATGGCTAGACATCGTATCAGCGAGGGATCTGCTGCATAACGTGCTGACAAGTTCACATTCCTCTCGGACGTCACCTCAATCTGAGGAAAACCCTCTCGGCAAACTCCTCTTAACCCCTGAAAGACTCTCTCCTCCATATGGCTTGCGTCTTGGTTCTTGAGAGTTCAGTTTGTTTTAAGTGTGGACCACCAGATTCCATATCAAAGCACTGAGATGAGCGCACGTGAAAATGGTTAAAAACAAAGAAGCACAGGGTAATGGAGTTCCTGAGACAGGGCTGTAAAACGCATGCTGAACAGTTTCTGGCCTGCATTCATGAAGCCCCCCTGCTAAATCCAGATATGAGCCATGAAAAGTTCTCAAGACGCCAAGACAACTGTCAGTAATAAAAATGTTGAATTAGATCAATAAAACATTGATGTTTTACTTGGGCCTTTATGAAAATCATTGGATTTTGGTCATAATTAAAATTTGATCAGTTTTCCCGTTCCTTGTCATAACTTTTAATAATTGTTTTTCATATGAGGAACATATGAATATATACAGACTTTTTTCCTCTGGGTTATGCATATAAAACATTTGAAATGCATCAAAAATAAATGAAAGCATGTTAAAAAGGCTATGACATACACTACTGTTCAAAATATGTGAAAGAATTATTTGTTAATGTTTTTTAAAAAAAAAAAAAAAGTCTTATGAAAAAGTCTTTTTTAGTTTTGTATTTTAAAAAGTAATTTATCAAATAGTAATTTTAGCAGCCTTTCAGAGTCTTCAGTGTTTATAATGATCCATGTTGACAATTGTGCTGCTTAACATTTTTATTAAAGATTCTTTGATAAATACATTTAAAAGAACAGCATTTATTTATTTATATATAAGATCTGATCATACTTGCTTTAATTTGTGTTAATTTAGTTTTTCTGGAAAAAATAAGTAAATTACTCTCCCCAGACGTTTGAATGGTAGTGTATTACATATAGCAAAAGAAAGGATGGTTGAAACCTGTTAGTTCTGATTGACAAGCCCCCATAATTAATTAAATCTCTTACATTAAAAAAAAAAACATGTTGGGAATTTGCAAATATTGATTTGCAGTTACTGAATATAATTTTGTTTGCGTAACGTGTGTGTTGCTCAGCACAACAGACAATTTAGTTTTACACAAAAATCTGACTTTTGATTTCAATATTTTGATCATGGATCAGCTCTTAGCATGGGTCAAAAGACAGGATGATCACATAATATGGAAACATGGATGATGTCCGGCCAACGAATCCCTCCATCCTTGGCTCCAGCAACTCAGTGTTGGGAACTAAACTAAAAGAGAAAGGAATTTGCATTTGTGTCACAAAAATGATGGATAGTTCACAAGAGAGAGAGGGGTAGGGGTTGGTCTCTATGGTACTTCATTGACCCAACTAATCCCACATAGAATCCATTCTGGCAGTTTGGGATGACCCCTAACCCACAGCCTTAAGCAAAAGACGACAACAAACTTTTAGATATTATGCTTTCCCATGATTCACTACTACCCAAGAGCAGGCAGAAAAAAAATGTCACAAACTAAGTACTATTCTGAATATCCAATGATTTTAAGTTAGTTTGAAAGCCATGGCAAATAGGGCTGGGTAAAAAAAAATTGATATCTCAATATTAATCGATTCTCATTTTTACGGAATGATATCGATTCCTAAATTCCAAGTAGGCATGGGCAGATTACCGGTTTCAAGGTATACCGCAATTTGAACATTTTACGGTTTCAAAACCACTAATATTTTCCATTATACTGTTCCTGCGGTATGCGCCGTTTTCCATGTCACCTCAAAGACTGAAAGAGTGGGACTCCCTCAGGCTGAGTGCAGTGTAGAGAGTAACACTGACCCCTACTCCTCCTATTGGTGCGAGCGAGCGGTCAGTCACGTGTGTGTAGGATGGCTGAACTTAACGCCCAGGTACACTTCACAATCAGCGTTCCTTTCCGACTTGCCCAGAGCCGGATGAGGATGAGCTCATATGCGCAGTACGGCGGGGTGTGCGGCTGTCCGCGAGCCCTCTTGATGATGAAAATAACGTAATGCCGATGGTGCGCAGACGGCCAAAATATACTTTGGCCTTTACGCGATCGCCAACCGGACGTTTTTTTGCCTTATTGCAACTTTCTGTTCTGGACTTGCACAAACTGCGTTGCAATGCCATCATTTTCCAAAATGTCATTTATGTGAAAATATGAAGTCTGTTAACACCTGTTAACACAGGCCAGAGACGCTGAAGACGGACGCACAGAGAAAAATACTGATCACTCACTGTTCATGATGCACAAACTATTGGAAGAAAATCCTCAGTACTGATTTGGGGGTTTATATGAATGTGTTTCTGAGGGGAGCTGACTGTCTTCTGAAAAGTTTACATGGTATAATTTCACAAAGATTGTCAGAACATTCTGTTTTTGCTTCAAATTGGGTTATTATCAAATCAAATTATGTGTATGATTATTGTTATATAACTAAATGATATGAAATGATATGTATATGAATTATATAACTAAAATTAAATAACTGTAATTACATATTTAGGTTAAATAAAGATGCCAGTCTTAATTTTTTTTTTGATTTGTTTCCTAAAAATAAAAAAATAAAATAAACTAATTCTATATAACGGTTTCTAATATTCTGTTTATTGTCCAGCGTGAAAAACAACAACATTTTTTTAACCCAGTCATTTAAAAATAACACATTTCAGAGCTGTAACAACAATACCATGATACCGTGAAACCGTCAAAATCTCATACTGGCCCTTGCCTAATCCCAAGAATCGAGTCTACTCTAGCCTGTTTTCAGTTAATGGACGGAACATTGAAGGGTACTTCCCATCCAATAAATAGCAATAATCATTGTGCTTTGGTACTTTTAATATGAAACAAATCTCAGATTTTAAATTCTGTCCATTGTATTGGAGTATTTAAAAAATAAATGCTTTATGTTTTGGCATGGTTTAATGTGGAGTGACAGATCGCTGTAGTTCAAACAGACGCAGCAGCGCAAGGCGCACATGAATTGATCATCTCCTCTATATTAATACCGGTTTCAGCACAAAATAAACATGGCTGAACATCTGAAGGGAAGTTAAAAGATAGTACAACTTTAAAATCCGTATCCTGTCTCATGTTCAGCTGTGCAAATGGCTTCTTAAAAATATGTCACGTAACGTCAAATTTACCTCAGAAAACAGTCAGATTTGTAACTTGTGACTTGTAACCCAAAGGACATGGGTTCAAGTCTCAGGTCCGATAGGGATTGTCAGTGTGGGGGGGAGTGAATATCCAGCGCTCTCTCCACCTTCAATACCACGACTGAGGTGAGACCCTTGAGCAAGGCACCAATCCCCCAACTTCTCCCCAGGTGCCGCAGCATTGGCTTACATGGCACACATTGGTGTGTGTGAGTTTGTTCACTACTCACTGCTGTGTACACTTGGATGGGTTAAATGCAGAGGACAAATTCCAAGTATGGGACACCACCATGTTTAATTTATGTTTGAATAAATATTATAGTAATGTTGTACCAACTGACTCTCATGTATATTTTACAGCATTAGTAGAGTTTTTTTTTCCTTGAGAAAATTTGGCATGTACTGTACCTGATATACATCCAAAATAATCGATATTGAATCGAATCGGTAATAAAATCGCAAGCTTGTAAATGAGAATCTAATCAAATCATGAAATTTATGTCAAAACCCAGCCCTAATGCCGAACGAAATTCCAGTCCACCATTCATCATGTCTAAATTTCTGCCCTGGCACCACAAAATTTGAATGAGGGAAGTCAAAACAATTACCATGAAAAAGCTTGCATCTTACTCTGCATCTATCGGTGACACCCAACTATGATTACAAAGTCTTTTTTTGCCACTGGCATAGTATTCCATTAAAAAAACTATTTGGGACAAGTATTTGCACATACTGACATCACCTTTTCAAAGTCACTGATGCAACTTCATTCTTGAAGTCAACTTTTGCCTATATATATATATATATATATATATATATATATATATATATATATATATATATATATATATATATATATATATATATATATATATATATATATATATATACACATATACATATAATATATATCAGAAATTTAACAGTTTGTAGAAGGCCATCTTAAACAATACCTCTGAGATGGCCAGGGTGTGATGCTTCACATCCAACATGTGACTGAAGCCATAGGAGACATTTAATTTCTAAGAAATTTAACGTGTTTACCTTTAAACACTTACTTCAGAGTGAGCTATATTTGGATATTACAGAGTTAGATTTAATAATGACTATATATTTAAACCCAAACAGTGATTTTGATAATCTGGGTTATTTTCGATATTTAGGTTTTAGCTAGTTGGTTGCTTCATTTAGTAACCAGATTGAGTGGTAAGTAAAAAAATAAAAATTAAATAAAAAAATTATACGTTCACAATTTTAATAAAAAATTATCAGAATGAAATACAAATTTAAAAAACTGAAAAATTTTAATTTTCTTTTGTCCATTTTTAATCTGAGATGAATAAAAATGCTGACAGTTTTTCCAGATGAGACCTTATTGATTCATTCAGAGTCATTTGCGTCTTAAATGAATGTAAACAGATGAGACAAAAAAGAAAAGATATGACCATTGCATCTGGGCATTAGGCTTGCAGTGTAAATGCAGCCTAATAGACCAGTCCTTTATGCAACAAAAGGAGTCGATGTGGACAGTGCATGAATAATGCAAAGGCAATTACTTTCAAACAAAGAGATGGACACCATTAGTCCTTCCATTAATTAAAGAGGAGAACATGAGGATTATAGGTTAGGTTTTAGTGTGTTCAGGCTTATGAGCACAAAACATTTAACATCTGCAGCCTTACAATCCAAAAAAAAAAAAAAGATTTTCTATTTCATTGTTTAAATGGGTTTAAGCAAAAGAGCAGATGCCATGAAGGCTGAAAGCGCTGTTCAATGCAAACTCAATCAATTGGGGCTGGATGTTACTACTGTTGACCTTTGACCAGAAGGATTTCTTTACCTTAAACACATGCACAGAAAAAAAGGAATGTAAAAAGCATCTAATGGCCAGATCAGTTCACTCCAGCCAAACCAACCCAACCAGAAAGAGATGTAGACAATGATTGAGAATCCCACTGGTCTCCCAGGTGGCTTCTGGGAACTGATGTCATAGCATTCCACAGACACAGCCTCCAAGCAAAAGCTTCCTGTTTCCCCCCTACTGAGGTTCAACTCCACTCTCTGTAGAAATCATTTCATATTTATCCACCACACACACACTTCTCTTTATTTCTCTTCCATAAAACACAGAACCTACGCATCTATGAAGCCAACAACATGACACAAATTTATAGCTTAAATCAAAAATTTACAGTCCAATAATTTGTCCTAGGAGAATATACTTCTGGAAATTATGGCCTTATTCACTGAGCTCACTTTATGCTCAGAAGGCTACTAATATAACAATGAATTGTCCTCTTATTAGTCACCATTTAGGCATTAAATCACAGGTTAATTTGTTCATAATGTCAGTGGAACACATATAAGCTATGCTGTTAACGACAGTAGTGCCAAAAAACATGAGGGCTCGGTGAAACCGGAGTCCTTCTGTGTGCATGCCAGTATGGAGGCTGAAAGATGGTGTGGTGTGTTTCTGGCTGCTCCAGTGCAGTGCATTGTGGACTATATGTGAGGTATGCAGGATGAGCCCTCACAGCGCACAGCTGATACCACCAGCATGACGACACGTTCTGCATTCAGAAATCAACATGCCCAATGTACTATTAAAAACTCCCTACACATGGACAAACTGTGCAAGTAAGGAATTTATATAGGTTTATTTTGCAGACAAATCTGAAAAAAAAAAACTAGATGCAATATTTTCAATGAAAAAACATTGCATATTTAATAATAATAATGGCATGTTTTGTTAAAATTACTGATGGATAAATTGGTATTAAAACTCTACATACATGTGAATATAGAGCCTATATAGCCTACCTTTATTGAAAATGCCTTTATTAATATGAGCTAAATTAAATCTGTGAAAAAGCCATTTTAAATTACTACATACTTCCAATAAGTACAGCACTAGGACTCAACTAGCTCAACAATCAGGCTGCATGAAACACAGTGCAAAGGCCACAGGTAAAAACACAATGAGATTGTTTATACTATAGGTCTGTGACATTCATGCAGCACTGGGCAACAACATTGCTCAAACAGAGAACATCGTGTCCCTGATAATTTTTTTTAAAATAAAATAATAATAAAATAAAAAAAACCTTCTGAAACAGCAGTGAGAGATTTCACATCAATCTAGAAAATATATGGCCGCCTGAAGCTATATGCAGCTGCCCTGCATATTGCATTGGAATCCATAACACTAGTAAAAAAATAAATAAATACATACATACATAAAGTGCTGATTCCTCGAAAGCATAAAGAGATCAAAGTCTGAGAGACTAACTTCCAACAGGAAAATAACAGGAAAAAGGCCTGTTATTTAAAACCCTCAAACAGATTAACGGTCAGGAATTCTTGAAATGACAAGCCCTTATCAAAAACAGATATGAACCAGTGCATAGAGATGATCAGTGTTTGCAGCTATATTCACAACTGTAAACTTCAGTACTCATGATTATCAATACTTAAGACTTGTATAAAGTGCATAAAGTTAATTATAAGTCAATTCTGATGCATCTATTCATTTCAAATTATACAAAACATTTTATGTTCAAGACCCTAAGCCCTACTCATAAATTTGAGATCATTTAGAGGAGAAAAAAATATAATAGCATAAAAAAAAGATAAAACAAAGAATAAACTAATCATTTTAAGTAACTTGTTTATAACATAATATTTTTATATACACCAAATGATTATTTATTACAGGCTAAAAAAAATCAGAAATTCTGATATTTAAAAACTATAATTAAATTAAATTTATCTGCGGTAAAAACAACAACCACATTAGCAGATCTCTAAAATACATTATAGCACCCCAAACCAGACTAGTACCCAATATAGAAATTGAAGACGACATATCCGCCCAGAGTAGTGGTCGACCAATATGGGTTTTCCATTCGTCCATTCCTAAATGATTACATATGGTCCCCTAAAACATGAATTGTGCATCTGTGACGACTTTTTTTTTTATATAGGTCTGACTGTAAACGAGGCTAGTATTTAGCAGATGCTTTTATCCAGAGTAATGTACATACACTTACTACAGTTGCAGTGAAAGTGTGAACCTACAACCTTTCAGCAGCCAGCTCAGCTTTAACCACTAGACTGTAACAAAATAATTGAAACATGCACTAAACAAATGAACCCAAACTCACCGCGTCATCATGCTGCTGGCAGAAGTCCATCCTCTCCTGGAAAACATTCAGCATGGAGAAGCTGTTGTGGAAGGACTGGGAGATGCTGATCGGGGTGTTGGAGTTGTTGGTGCGGTTGGCCAGGTGTAAACTCTCGATGAAGTGGTCTTTGGTGAGTCGGACTCTCTGGTGGGCCCTGACGCAGTTATCGCACAGGTACTCCTGGCAGTCCAGGCAGTGGGAGGTAGCGGGGTTGCCCTCATCACAAGAGCTGCACTGAGGGTCTGAGAGGTGATGGGGTCTCAGAAGACCACCGTGATGGACCACCGATGAAGGCCGACCGTTCTTGCCCTGTTCCTCAGCAGAGACCACCACATCCAGCAGGTTGCTGAAGAGAAAGTTGGAGGAAGGCAGCGCGTCCACGCCTGATTCCGACAGAGATACTTTTTGGTCGCATGTGGGGCATCTGAGCTTCAGAGGGTCACCTGGGCTCCTGTGGCCCTCCAGGCATTGCCTGCAAAAGGCGTGCAAACAGGGCAAGACGTGCAGCCTCCTGGTGGATGAGGTAGATGAGGAGTTGGAGGTCTGGGAGGACGAGGAGGAGGTAGATGAATTGGAGGAGATCGGAGCAGAGCAGCCGCACAGCTCCTTGCACAGCGGACATGTTTGCAGGTCGGAGTCTGGGAAAGACGCCATTTGCGCAGAGGACCACAAAATAACTTCACACATAAAGACGCGTTAAGATACACACAAGCTTCCGAAATGGTTCCCTGATCAATTCGAGCAAATGATGCAGATCATAGACTTGGCATGCTGCAATCAACGATACTTGATATATACATTCCCGTTTACTGAGTTTAGATTGGATTGGGCGCTCTGCTTTGGTTATTATCGATAGATATTCGCTGAACAAACTCTTTACGCAACTTCTCGAGCGCGCGTTTGGAAACCAATTGTCATTTTGAGGCCTTATAATCCCTCGCTATGGGGCATTAACATTGTTGCGAAACATGAAATCCGCTGTGAGGTCCCTGCTCCGATCCTCCCCCACCGTCGCATGACGAGAGGGGCCAAACGCGCTCGATACGGTGTCAGTTTTTACCTTCCCAAACGCAAATATGTCCGTTTTCCATGAACGCGCTTTAGTCTACCATCTGCGCGCTGCTATACTCGATACGCGCTTGCGCGAGCCGCAATTAAATAATTCAAAGTATGTCCCATGTAGCTCGTTAGCACGCAGCGCAGCTCCCCTCAAGAGCTTGTTACTGTGGTGAGGCTGAAAAGCCCCTTTAACTTCCCTCAGTCCGGTTACAGTAACACTTCGGCGAGGGGTATAAAGTAACCATTCAACCTTTCGTTTCCACTCGTTCCCGAGTTTCAGCTGCCCATATTCGTCTCCCGTTTACAGCGCAAAACAAACGCTCTCCGCGCGCCTCTTCAATCCGCATTCATTTTCACTGGCATGACGCTCGCGCGGACTACAATTCTACAGCGCGTGACCATCAAGCGAACGCGTCCATACTAAAAAAGCCTAGAGCGCACTTCCGCCAGAGAACACTCTAGAAGGGCGGGGCTTATGTGACGAGGGGGCGGGGTTGGGCAGGACATTCAGTACATATTCATCATATATATATATATATATATATATATATATATATATATATATATCATATATATATATATATATATATATATATATACACACACACTGCTGGGTAGATTGCTTACCAATTGTAGTCTGTTACTGATTCCAAATTACATCACAAAAGTTGTAGTTAGTAACGTAATCCATTACATTACGTACACAATTTAGGTAATATAATCAGACTACTTTTGATTACTTTTATACCTAACTCATTTATCACATTGATTTAAAAATAATAATCTTGTACCATATTGCCTAAAAACAAAAAAAACAAAAAAAAATAAAATAATCATTGTAATTAACAAATAACAATTAAACATTACATTACATCGTTTCCCAGACTAGGGTTCATAAAGATACTGCTGCAGGAGAAAGGAACTATTTCATTTCATATTATAATATCATGTTTGTCATCCCATATTCTATTCTCATCCCATATGTCTTGCTCCTTGGCTTAAAAAAAAAAAAAAAAAATTCTTTCTTACCAAAATATCCTTTAACGGTTTGATTCTTGGTATAAATAAATTAATATCTTAATTAAATATTAATCATTAAGATTAATAATCTAAAGGCATAGTCAAATATATTTTATATTTCAATATTTAAATTATTTTGTATTTTTTATTTATTATTATTCTGTTTTTGTTTTTGCGTGTTTATTAATTGATTAGACTTCCAGCAGGCATTACAATTCAATACTAGGGCTGCCATTCAATTTAAATAAAGTATCTTGATTAATCCTATGACTGTCCAGCTCCGTTTTGAGGAAAAGTATACTTCAGACTGAAAACTCTAGATGATACTGAGCAGCATAAGGTTCTTTAAAAGGAACACTAATCTGGTTTGGTGTCAGTGAAGCGGTGATTGAGCATTATTGATGGGGCCGTGGGTGTACGCAATACAAAAAGGTTGGTAAACATGTTCTAGGACATGAAGGTCCCTTTGTATCCCATTATTTCCCATTAATTCTCCCAGCCATCATCTTTCAACAGTACATGCTAATTTCCCTCCACACCTGAACCTATGAAATCAATCTCAACCTTTTTGTAATCAATACTACCCCTCCTGAGGGCCCCTCCTGTAATAGATAGCTACCACATGTAGGACTGGCTTTTGTGCACGTTTATGGGCACTTAGGATGGGGTGCTGGGGTGGCTCTTGTGACAAGGGAGGGAGCTTCATGGTGGGGCTTAGGCTCCAGATGCAGGCTACCCAATAAAGCAGTGGGATGCCAAGCTGAAAGACAGGGCTTTGGGAGGGACCCTTTGACCCCATTATTATGACTAGGATTAGGGGTAGTGGAGGCTGCCCACACTCGGCTGCAGAGCTCTGGCCATCCCAAGGACATTCCATTGATCTACATGAGGAAAGAGCCAGAAAGGGGGTTGGGTGAGGGCAGAAGCTCGGCGAAACCAAGCAAAGCAAGGAAGGGTCATGTCACATGGTGGAAATGACCACAGGCAATGTGGACAAGGGTTGTGCGTACGTGTGATCTGTAACGTATCTGTGTAATGAAGCGCTGATTCTTTCTCAAGCCCAGGAAGTAGCTAGTCCTTTTAACTGTCACTCATAATCGACATCTAATGAATGATTTTATTAAACTCCCATTAGTGTGTTCCCAGCTATCAGGGAACATCAGAACTTTTTAAAAACATTTTGAAATGTTAAAAAACTGTATGGAGAACATTCACAAACAATGTTTATATATATACTTTATGTAAACATTAGCAAACCGTTCTTAGAATATGTTTTTGTTAACTGGGATGTGGCCCAAGGAAACTCTCTGTATATGATTTGTCAATTTTTGATTGACTTTATGTGCTTAAACCTCAACAATGCAATTGATAGGTTGGTTATAAGCAGGGGTTTCCTGCAGGCCTGTCTTAATCACAGGATTACATTTATATCCACTTACTGAACAAAGACTCTTGCCCTGTCATACTGGGTATCACTGTTGAACTGACTGATTGATAATTAGTCTTGCTTAGCTTGTGAACATCTTTAAGGTAGCTTTCACTTTAATTGCTATACAATACACACTGCTGAAAATACATGGAATGTTGGCAGAAAAAATACATTATTGCATATATTTATCTATTTCATTAATGTGACTTCTCCACTCATCCAGTCATTTGTAGAATAAAGTAATGGCACTAAATACAAAACCACAATAACCTTACAAAACAAACCCTATCCCTGTCTAACATTCATTGACATTTTAGGATCAAGGTTAGGGTCAAAAGTTTGAAATAATTAAGATTTCGTTGTTGTTGTTGTTGGTCATGTGTGATCAGTCTTATTTGTGTGAATGGATATAATTTTTCATGGTCTGACAGTGGCTCAGGAGGGCAAATAAGATCTTTTAGTTCATGGTATAACCTAAATTTCATTTGAGATGCATTAACAAAACATGGGCCAATTGCATAGAATCACCATTTAAGGCTATTGCTTTTATTTATTTACTTACGCTATGTAAACAATTATTGTTCAAATCCACAAAACAATGGCTGATTAGTACTCTCTTACTACTTATTAGTACTAGACTTCAGGCAGGGTTTTTGAAGTACAGTATAATGAGTAAAATGAGAAGAAACCAGAAAATCCAAATATGTCTGACTGGTCTGTGACCTGCTTGCTGATAGCCTCTGTCTCCATCCTGCGTGAGTAAATCTGTCTAAAAGCAGACAGTAGAGGGGGGCAGAGCATGAACAGACTCACAGGTAATGTTTGGAAGGGCTGAGATAATGCTCAGAAATGTGAGGGTGCCTGCAAGTTCAGCTTCGAGATGCATATGACGACATCTGCACGACCAGTCAAAGTTTGAAGTGAGATTTTTAAAAACGTTGATTTAAAAGAGTCTCTAGTGCTCACCAAGTCTGCATTTATCTGATGAAAAACACAATTATTACAGTTGGAAATAATTATTATATTTTATCCCTGTGATGGCAAGGCTGAAAGAAATTATTCAGGGTAAAGGATGCATTAAACTGATCAAAGTGCCAGTTACAGTAAAGACTTAATAATAATTTTTAATAATAATAATAATAATAATATAAAAAACTGTTCTTTTCAACTTTCTATTCATTAAAAAAATTCCATCCACAAAAATATCAAGCAGAGAAACAGCTGTCAACATTGATAATAATAAAAACAATTCCATTAATAACAATTGATAATAAATTAGCATATATATATATATATATATATATAATATAGATTTTGTTACAGTCTAAACTATTTGCTATGATGCCACACTAATAGATAAAAACCTGTTGAGACAGAAAAAACTACACACTAGGCATGTGCTTACACATAAAAAAGGAGTCCAAAATTTGTCCAAAATTCTGCGATAATTGACAGCATTTCATAGACGTCATAATTATTGTAATTAACCCAAACTATTCCTTTAAAATAGTCCCCTTGGTTATTCTAACTATGGATCATCCAGTAAACTACAAAACTGGAATAACATTTATCTACTATAAATGATATGTTGCCATAACATTAGTATTATACAGATTCATATATGACACAAATGAATTACTATCATTTATTCATTCATTCCTGTTAGAGTGGAAAATTCATGGACTCTTGTAAACACTGTAATCCAAACAGGTACATAGTAACAATGTACACAACAGTGACTGGTACATTTAAACCATTGTTTACATTTTTTGGGGGTTACACAGTTTTGATATTTATCGTATGTACAGATATCAGAGTATAAACCTTTGAAACACAACAGCAGCAGACAACATGGATACACTGTACACTACAGACAGACTATATTACAGCATTTAGGACTGCTAATGTACAAACACTACACTGTAAGAGAACACTTTCAGATTTTCAAAGAACACTCTTCACTTTTCCAATTCTTAATACTTATATATCTTTTGTCCAAACACATCTGAATTTTGACAGTGCATTTTAGATTTTGGCAGTTTACAGGTATTAAATGTGTTTGCCTCCTGTCAGAAATGATAAAGACGACTCAAGCAGTCATTGCAGCACCACTCTGTAAGCCAGAACCAATCAAAAATGTGTATTTTAAAAACCCAGAATTGCATATCAAACTACCAAAACATGATTATAATGACTGCATAATAAATCTCTGATATGGTGCAACTGATCGTTTTGAGGCAAAAAAGAGCCTTATCAGAATTTCCAAGAGCTATTTTTATAACAGATTGAGACATGATACTTAAAAAAAAAAAATGAACCTGAAGTGTTATGCTCATGTGAAATGTATATGGTTGGCCTTGCAAATAAACAACAAACTTTGTGCTAAGTTATATCATACATCACACGACTCGGGCCCACTGCCTCAGAAGCACAACACTATGTGCTAGATCCAAAGTGCATGCATAATGCCTATAGACTAGGCCAAATCTCAAAATCTTCAAAAACTTGTGACTATGAGCCTGAGAGGCACAGTAATAGTTGGACACAGTTCAGTGTGTTTCAGCCCTTCCAGTCCCAGGGAATACACAGATCCCCATCCTGCATGACTGAATAGAAGTGAGAGATGTAGAGATGAAGGCCCTGCATCTGCGGGGATCTCTCCTCCATCAGACGCCTGCAGCAGGGGATCATCTGACTGCTCGACACACTGCTCTTTAGACAGACTGCGCAGAGACAAATCCTGCAGGCAACTCGAAATGAGGTCTTCTTCCTCCGCCTCCAACCTGTACAGAAGAGAATAAACAGTCACTATATTACAGAAAAATTAATAGCAGCCAGAGACACTTGACAAAACATTTAAGACACATTCTCTATAGAAGAGACAGTTTTTCTTATTAGGTAAAATTATTGTTTTAACAATGTTTAGATTTTAAAGTGTTAAAAATATGAAATATAGAGTACATGATTTTCAGTATAGCACTGAGATTTTCTTCATTCTTATCATTATGGATGAAGATTTTAACCAAGGCTGCATTTATTTGATTAAAAATATGTTACAAAGTAATATTGTGCAACAGTATTCTAATTTAAAATAGCTGTTTTGATATCTAGGTTGATATCTTTTAAAATGTCATTTATTACTGTGATGACAAAGCTGAATTTTAAGCAGTCATTACTCCAGTTTTTCAGTGTCACATAATTCTTCAGAAATCATTCTGATATGCTGATGTGGTGCTCAAGAAAGATTTCTTATAAATATCAAAGTTGTACTGCTTAATATGTGATTAACAGAAAGTTCAAAAGAACAGCATTTGTTTGAAATGGAAAACTGTCACTTAATAAAATTATTATTTCTTAAATAAATAAAAAATATAATAAAAAATAAATCATATTGATCCCAAAATGAACAGTAGTGTAAATCTCAATATATATATATATATATATATATATATATATATATATATATATATATATATATATATATATATATAAACCCTGTTGCAACATTTAATTTCTGTATTATGCTTTTTTTTTTCTTTAAGTGTAACATAATATGAAAATAAACATAATTGGTCTTTATAATAATATACACATTACACTTTATTTTAAGGTGTCTTTGTTACACTAAATGTACTTACTATATGGTTAGGGTTTGACTTAGGGTTACTTGCATGTAATTATGCATAATTTATTTTTATTATAATAGTAATTACATGTAACTCATGTAACAAGGACACCTTAAAATAAAGTGTTACCTTGTATACTGATGAATCATGCACAATAAGACAACATAAAAGATAAATGGACACTTCTGATGTCATGTTAATGTGCAATGATAGGTCAAGCGCTCACTTGTCTCTGTGTTGCATGCGTCTCCGGGCCTCCTGGGCCTGGCTCTGGAGGAAGTTCTGCAGCTGGAGGGTGTCACACATTGTGGGGATGATGAAGTGGCCCATCTCATGCAGGCAGGGGGTGGAGCGGTCACTATGGCAACAGAACAGAATAGAAAAACAATGATTGACGGGACATTAAGCAGCACAAAGACTTCTAAGTGAACAGTGAGGATATATCAGTCAGAAATGAATGGAACACAGGGAACCACAGGAATAACACTAAACCATTCACATACAATCTGTTGTTAACAGACCAGTATGGTCTCTCTTCGGTTTCATTTTTATGTTTATCTTGTCCTTTTAGTGGAATACTATTCTTTACATTTTCCACAGCAATCCATTTAAAGTTACAGGGCATAATTTATTGTAACTTCACTTGCTGTTCACATCAAGATAACTACAATGATACTATATTAGTGTCCACAACAATGGACAGTACGGTTTGTTTGTTGTAAGCAAACATTACAGTTATTTTGTATTTCGATTTGCTGATGGCATCAAAAGAAAATAGCTAAATTAAAGCAAACAAACAAACAAACAAATAAACAAACTGCCATTTAGATTTTTTTTTGAAGTGGCATCAATGGAGAACAGGCTTTTTGGTCACATAATGTTACAGTTATGTTAGTTAGATTTTATCCATAACAATTTGATTGGACATTATTGCCCAATTAAATATTTTTTTTTTCTCTTCTTTAATTATGTTATAAGAAAAGAAAAGCTGGTTCAGAGGAGGAGGAAAAAAAAAATTCCTGATCCAACAATACAAAACAAGAATTTATTTATTTTGTGACTTGATGTCATGGTATCTTTAAATCTGCAGATAAGTAAGCTTGCCTTACATACTTACATACTGAGACTCAATTTCTGAGGACCATGCCACACATAGTTGAAGGTCGTAAACACCGAAAATACGCACAAACAAATGGCTGGAATTGAAGCATTTGAGTATTTACTTTTCCAGGCTCATTGTGAGGCCTTGCATGCTGCGGGGGTGCAGAGAGAGGCGCTGAGGCAACAGTCTCTTGTGAAAAGTGTTGAGGGTGCTGTAGTGTTCCTCCAGAGGCAGAGCTGGACCCATCCGCTCGATGTGGATCACCTGAATCCCTCCCAACAGGTGACTGATGCGCTCTTTCAGCCAGTCTGAATGCTGGAACAGGCTTCGGTAACTCAGCAATCTTTCAAAGAGCTGAGCATACACATGAACAGACACAAACACATGCATCTTAGTCAGCAAAAATGTTTAGGATTTTTTTTTCAAGCTAAGAAAACCATAAGACTGGTTTATTAGATGAGCTGTACCTTTGTCCATTGATGGTGGACATCCATTGTTCCTAACATAACATGCCCTGAGGCATTCATCCCTGACTGGTCAGTAAAAACTATTGTGTGTCCTATGTTTTGGAAAGGAAACAAAATTAAGCAAATATTTGTGCAAACTGAACACTTGGGCCATCTAATTCCATCTCATGAATCTCATTTCCATGGTTACCTCTCAGGATGTGCAGAGCCTCAGGGCTTTGTGTGAAGAGACGGCCCAGACTCTGCAGCTGACTGCATTTGTGTGAAAAACCCCATCTGCGCTGCCACCTACAGGACAGAGAACCACATGATCAAAGTGAACATACTGACAACAGGATGGAAGAACTCAAAACTCTGTCCAATAGTTTTACACATGCAGAAAGAAGTTTAAAAGTATGGGGTTGGCCATTTTTTTTTTTTTATGTTTTTGAAGTCTCTTATGGTCGCCAAGGCTGCATTTGGTCCAAAATACTGTAAAATTTTCTGTTTTAATAATTTTAATATGTAATTTCTACCTGTGATGTAAAAGCTGGATTTTCAGCATCATTACTATAGTCTTCTGTGTCACATGATTCATAAATCATTCTAATATCGTGATCTAATGCTCAAGTAACATCTTTTATCTTCAATGTTGAAAGCAGTTGTACTGCTTAATACTTTTGTGAAAACCGTGACACAAATTTGTTTTTCCAGGATTCTCTGATGAATAAAAAAGTTGAAAAGATCAGCATGCATTTGAAATAGATTTTTTCTGTAACATTATAAACTGTCACATTTTATCAGTTTAATGTGTCCTTGCTGAACAGAATTTAATAAAACATTATCCCAATTTGAAATATCACAGAGGCTTGGCCTTGGGCCATTTTTACTTGTCCTCTGCACAGACTTTTTACATTTCTTTCCATAATAATAGTGTTAAATCCTTTCTATAATAAATTTAAAGTCAAAGAAAATCTATTAAGTAACCTTTAATCCAATTTTTAACCCATTTGATACATGTGTACCATTTGTAATATATGTAGCTTCACTAATTTTTTCAATTTCAATTAATGTTCTGAGAACAGTTGGAAGTTTAATTTGAGAATATTTTTAATAAAAAATGGAAAAATGTATCATTTCACAAAACAAACTAACAACACAACCAAATACAATCAAAATGTCATTTGAAGGTTAATTAATGCCAAAAGTAAGATTTAGCAGACTATAAGAGCATATAGTCTGAGTTAGAGCTGACCTGATATCCAACAAACCAAGTTTCTGAATCAGCTCTCTTTTCAGCCTTTTCAGTTCCTCGCGGCGTGGAACACTGGCATTCTGTTTCTTGGTGGCTTCTGGCTCATTGTTTCTCAGCCATAAACTGAATATAAAGACAAGCAAAAACGCAAAACAATGTTTATGATCTGACAAGAAGTTAAATTAAATGAAACATTAAATGATACATTATAAGCATTATCTATATTCATTAAAGAATAGTGCCAATGAAATACCCCTGATATAATATACCTTTGTTCATATATTACATATAGTATTGTCTTCTATATTAGGTTTCCAAAACCCTTTCTAACGATGTTATAAAGCGCAAAGTTCTTCCACTCAAATAAGTCAGGGAGTACACAGTAGTCGGGTTAAGGTTTAGCCAATTCCAATATCAACACGCCACACAAAACTACAGCAAACAATAATCAAGCTCAGGTTTAACCCTGTAAAGTTTAGCATATGAAATAAACAAAGCAAATCACTAAAAAAAAAAAAAAAAAAAATGGAACAGTTTATTCACCCTTTCTTGAATCTATATATATATATATATATATATATATATATATATATATATATATATATATATATATATATATAAATAATAATAAAAAAACACTCAATTCACAAAACTGAGCAAAAATATGCAATTTGGTGCAGTTGCCGATATTTATATGACCAAAAACTAAGATGAAATTCTCATAGCATGTAATGTAAATCAAAGAAATAGTATAACAGACTAATTACATTAAATGTGTATAATTTGCTAATGAGCTAAGTTTTGTGTTCAAAGCTCTGTAGTGTTCTCCAAAAGCCTGATGCATCATTTTTAATACTTACATGTTGACTAAAAAATATTGCAAGTAAACCCAAGTTGCTTCAGTTGAGTAAGTGTTCATCTTGAAATGCTACTCCATAGTAATCCGATTTGTTTTTTTCATTTTGAAACAAAAAGACACATGATGCAGTAACTTGAAAGGAGTTTAAAAATTATACTAAAAAATATTATTTTACTTGCTAAAAAAGTATAAACTTTCAAATCAGTCAAACGAAGGCATGTAATTATGGAAGCCCATTTCCGCCACTAAATAAAAAATAAAACAGGGTATACAGTAAACTCGCAATTTTTCTGATTTTATAACTTGCAATTGTGAGAAAAAAGAAAGGCAGAATTGCGAGTTTATATCTTGCAATTCTGACTTTATAACTCGCAATTTTGACTTTATAGCTCGCAATTGCATGTTTATATCTCACAATTCTGACTTTAACTCGCAACTGCAAGTTTATATCTTGCAATTCTGACTTTATAACTCACAATTACGTGTTATAAAGTCAGAATTGCAAGATATGAACTCATAATTCTGAGAAAAAAAGTCACAGAATTGTGAGATAAGTCGCAATTACCTTGTTTTATTTTTTATTCAGTGGCGGAAATGGGCTTCTATATGTAAAAGATTGTGCACAACAATTTTTTCAGCAAAGGTTTGACCATGTTGATAATAATCAAACATGATACAGTAAACTTTAAATGGGTTGAATGTGTACCAAGGTTTTCATTGAATTTCCACAGCCTCAGTATTTCCAAAGCTTAAATCTCAGGCTATGAGGCTCACTGAAGGGTTTCTGTTGAGCACGGGCTCATCTGTGGTACAATGTACGCATTACCCCTTGTACTAAACGGCACAAAAATTCATCGTGGAGTTATTAATCATAGTAAATACAAAGAATGGCTTGAGAACATGGCGTTCTGTGGAGAAGGACAAGGCTAATCGCAGAAACACAAGCAAGGTTTCTGATGTGACACTAAAAGTGCCAGCTGGGCTCTTTCAGGCCGCTGTGATACACACACCGGTGTCTCAACAGTCCTACAAAATTTTAAGTTGAATATTAACCAAACTTTTGTGCAGAGACCTCATCTAGCAGTTAGGTGGTCTAACACTAAGCTATGGTGTTCATATGTGTTACATCAGTTTGAATCTGGCCTAAAACATTTCCAATCATATCATCCTTTCGCCTTCTGTCTTCTTAATTTAAGTGCAAAAAGCATGTATATGAGACGTGGTAGTGCTAAGAGTGTATAGGCAAACTTACCTGATGAAAGAAAAATAAATAAATAAATACAATATAGGGATTGGTGTCCAAAAAAGGTCTCTCTCAATACCTGAGTGTGGGCTCCACTCTCCTGGCTTGTTCTAACTCCTGCTCTGGGTCCCTGAATCCTGTGAAAGTGTAATAAGTCTTGTCCCATTTAATGGGCCGATAGAAAGCTGTTCCAGGCTGTTGTGTTGAGCTCTTCCCAGTCTCAGCCTTGAGCACGTCTTGCATATGTTCAACCGAGAGACTACAGGATCTCAGAACATCCAACACTGTGCTCAGAACATCCTTAGACTGCAGGGTGAAAGTCACTGAACGGAATCCTGGGAAATGTAGAAAAACAAATGAGAGATTACTCTTTAAAGTAAAAAAACAAACAAAAAAACAAAACAGAACAGATAGCAGAACATTAGAACATTACAATCTAAAAGTGTTCTTTGAAGTATTAAAATAACAATTAAATGTTAAAATCACTGAATTAACAATGAAAAGAAATAATAAAGAAGATGACTATTTTAACTGCTATAAGAAACACATTAACTCATTAAAGCTTAGTAATTAGGACTGCGTTAGCTTATATTTGATTTACTTATTACAATAGTCCCTTTACAGTTACTGTTATCATAAAAATACACTTATATGTAGGTTTAAAATTCTACAAAAGACACATTTAATGTCCAACAAAAAATATTTTAGCAAAATGTATATTTTACTCAGAATTATTGCGCTCCTATTTGATTGTGCTCCGTCGGTTTAGCGCGCATGCGGGCAGCAGCCCACTCCTGACAGCAAAATGGATACGTTTGCATGACTTTCTAACATTTACATATGAAAAATATACCTGTGATATGTCAGTCATGCACTGAGAAAAACTGTCTCGAATGCATTAAACAGCACATATACAGTATATTATACATATATATGCTGTTTACCATGCTGGATCGTTTTTATCCATGATCGAAATTAAGGGCTGTTTAAGAATAAGCGTGCACAAATTAGTGAGATTGTGTGAACTTAATTTGTCGTTTTTGGAATTGCTTTAGACCCGACTGATTTGTTAGGTTATTTCAAGTCAGGTTTTGGACTTTAATCACAGTTTTTCCTCAGGTCTCTGTGGTGATCTGTTCAATATCCTGTTCAAAAGTTTCACCCTCTGGTTTTTAATGCATTGTGTTGCCTTCTTAAGCATCAGTAAATGTTTCCAACTTTTGTAATAGCTGTGTATGTGTATAAGTACAGCAGGCAGTTGAATGGCTCAGGACACACAAGGGACTCATGAACAACTATCACAACGAGGCCTGGGTGATAAAGTGGTCTCGATATTTATTGACCGTACACCTTCTTTGATAACGATATAAAAATGTTTGATATAGGGCACGATATAGGCACGTGCTATGAGTGACGCAGACAGCACACACAAACACATGCTGAATTGAGTGCTGTGCTTGCCTGTGATGAGGGGATTGTGAATAAAGAATGAATATTAGTCGAATTTAAAATAAATGTTTGCATTTGAATGTTAGGTGTGCGTCAGGGAGCGTCATCAATGGCGCGCGAGATGCGGTGATGATGTAAGTGATGTTGTTGCATTTTAACGTTTTGTTAGTCTAGCCCACGAGACGCGCCGCTGCTGCGTTATTCATTCAAAATATTAGAGAAATATAGAAGCTCAATGCGGAGAAGATCTTGATTAGGTTAAAACCGAAACCAAGCCATTCACACAGCGCATTTTTTAGACTGACAGACAGCTGCACTCACATCTCACACAAGAGAGGTTTAGAAAGCCATGCAA
Organism: Cyprinus carpio; assembly: GCF_018340385.1. Taxonomy (NCBI): domain Eukaryota; kingdom Metazoa; phylum Chordata; class Actinopteri; order Cypriniformes; family Cyprinidae; genus Cyprinus; species Cyprinus carpio. Next base: position 6,923,747 of record NC_056612.1, read on the forward strand.
AGTTAAAACAGTTTAAACTTTTAGAAAACACGGCACGAATTTGTGGAGGTTTTTTCCTTTTCACTCTCACACATATTTAAATAAAATCAATCTGAATGAATCTTCGGCTCTTCGGATCAATCAATTAATAAATACATAAATAAATGATGCTGTTTTGTTCATAATTGTTTATGCAATTTACAAAATTATATTTGATTTTTATGAGTTAATTTAGAAGTAATGCACGTTTTTATAGGGTTACTTCCTTACCTTGACATTTTAAATATGCTGCATTATTTTAGTCATTGCGCCCTCGGGAGACAAGACAAGTTTCCTTAAAACCTATTTAATCTGCATATAAAACATTAGAAATTAGATATGTTTAATTTTTATTTTGCGTTTGATTGTTAAAACAAACAAAAAATGTTGTTTATCTCAATTAATTGGGTTAATTAAAAAATACAGTGGTTAAATTTAAAAAAAAAAAAATTCTATTGCTCTTTGTTTTAAAAAGGTTATAAAAAATGTCAATAATTATCGATACTGAAAGATATGAAACATTATATCGTTGCTCAATTTTTTACCTATATTGCCCAGCCCTAATCACAACACCGAAAAACATCGTGGATCATCCAGGAAACAACAAAGATTAGTAAGATTCATGAGTATGTAAACTTTTGAACGGGGACATTTTTATAAATTCAGTTATTATTTTGTCTTGTGGAGAATATAGAGATATCTGTTATGTGAAATAGCTTATTCAGGAAAGCATTTAACAATAACATGCATTTTTCATAATCCCTCTTATTTTGTTGAAAATATTAGCATTTTGCATATTCTGCAAGGGGCATGTAAATATATGAGCACAACTGTGTGTGTGTGTGTGTGTGTGGTGTGTATATATAGATATATATATATATATATATATATATACATATACATACATAGTATATATACATTTGAATATATCATATAACTATATATATAATATAAACGTTGAGATATATATCATAAGAGTAAACATTGTGGATCAAAAACTTCTTATCAAATGTGAGAATGATCAGATAAAACCTAATGAAACTTTATGGAATAATAATTTAGTTAAAATAGAAATCTTTTGTAACATCAAACATTTTCTCACTTTTAACAAATGTAATGCTTGCAAAATAAAAACATTAATTTGTTTAAAAATATTTTTAAAAATCGTACAGACCCCAAACTTTTGAACAATAATTTTGATTAATACTGTCAAAAAAAAAAAAAAAAAATACAACTATTATAAGAGATATGGTATGACTTTAGATGACTTGGAATATAGAGCATGAGTCAGATTTGTTTGTTTGCATGTTTACTTAATTATTTTATGTTATTATTATTATTATTATTATTATTATTTAAAAGTGTGAATCAGTGGTGAACTGGTGTTACCTGAGGCTAGCAGACTATCACTGGAGTCCGCTCTTTCTTTTGTGTCCCTGACATAAAACGTGAGGTTTGCAGGTTTGGGGTACCTTGCCCCGGGCTTCTGAAGATATTCCAGATAACCATTCAGCCTTTTGAGGGAGTTTTCATTCACTTCCTACAACAGAGAAAACAAAACAAAACCAAACAATATAAAACACTCACACCTGCTCTGCACAGAGCTGTGGAAAATATCATACAATACAATACAATATATAAAAATAAGCTGTGGAATATATTAACATACATCATATATAATTTTCATTATGTAGTTTATGTATATAATAAAAATTCTATTTAAGGTTTATAAATATTATAATAATTTAATTATTTTTACTCTTTCTCTTGGATGCTGGCCGAAGAAATCAGGGTGCACTGCAAAGTAAAATGGCCGGAGAGCATTAACGGCATCCGCTCCTGAGAGATTCCTCCTCTGAACCATACGAGCAGAAGCACATCTACCACCAAGCCTGTAAGAATGAGGACCATATTGGTTAGATGCTTAAAGTGTACAGCATAATTCAACAAAATGTTTTTTACTGTCTGGAAGGACTAAAATGTGTGTTTTCCCATTCACAGTTTTTCATTTGATTAATAAAACATACCTAACATACCGCTGGAAGGTGGACACATACATCCCTTTAGTTCCTTCTGATAAGAGAAATCAAGGAACAGGAGAAATGAAAAAGCATGACACACTTCAGTCTCTCCAACCGTCAAAAATCAGAGGATAGTGTATGCATAATTATATATTTTTAAATAAATGTTTTTAAATTTTCATCTAAAATACAGTTATAAAAAAGTAATATTGTAAAAAAAAAGAAAAAAGATTATAATTAGTGCTGTTGAACGATTAATTGCGATTAATCACATCCAAAATAAAAGTTTTTGTTTACATAATCTATGTGTTTACTGTGTTTATTTATTATGTATATATATGTACATTTATTTATTTAAAATATTATAAAAAAAATCGCATGTATGTACATTTATAGGATTATATTTTATATAAATCTATTTAATATATAAGCATAACATTTTTCTTAAATACATACATGCATGTTTTTGTATTTATATACACATAATAAATACACACAGTACACACTCATATATTATGTAAACAAATGGATTTATTTTGGATGTGATTAATCGTGATTCTAAACAAATATAAACTGCTTTATTCTAAATTCTTAAAAGTAATGTTAGCCACCTTTTTACGAACAGAGTTTTGAGGAATACACAGAATTTCATACTCCGTGAGATCAATTGTATCTTCTTCATCATGTATCCATGGACTGACTTTTATTTTATTTTATTTGATCTAACTTTTTATTTCTTAATGGCCAGGTACACACCCCATATAACCAGCACTGTCTGTGTGCAGATAATTCGATTCATGCAAATATAAGATCAGGATATAGAGAATAAAATACTGACTGGACTTGAGCAGAGACTGTTATTAACTCAGGTCAGGTGTTCTTGACCTACATACTGTTGAGAGTGTAATCATACTCCTCTTATTGTGACACAAATTAAGCGAGAAGAACAGACACGACGAGAAACATTTCCACCCCAAACAAAATAATACCCATTAAATTTTATAGACATTAGATTTAATCAGCACTCAATACACTCAACAACACTGTAAACAAGGACAAACACAAACTCTAGGCGCTCTTAAAATATAAACAACAGTCCCAGGCTTAATCAGCCACACACACCATTTATGTCAGCATGAGACACTAATCTCCAAAACACTAAAAATATTTACCTGTGATTTTGCAATCTTACATGTTCGCTGTGGTTAAAACTCAACCTGAACTCATGTACTCCATTCAGGCCTTATCATCCAGGCAAGAGTAAACAACTGCCTATCTCTGGAAAACAAGCGCAGCTGGCGGCACTTGAATCAGACAGAAGTAATCATTTGCCCATCTTGAAGAGCGCGATCTGTCAGTACTGGCGCCATCTATAGGTTATTTTGGGATTATATTACAGTTTTTTTTTTCAAACTTTGCCTCTTTTTTGTTTGTTTTTTTTGTTTGTTTCTCAAAAGCAAACTTTTGCAAAACACCTTTGCCATAATATTAATTCCTGTTAGATTTTGTGTGTTATTAGCATTAGAATTAGTGTATGGTTTTGCAGATTTGGTGTGTGTTTCTGGTGTTTGAGGTTCAGGTTTCAGAAATTGTATGACAAGTAAAAATTTTGGGTGTAAGTAGTAGAAAAAAACGATAAACTCCAATATATGTTTGAGCTATTCAAAAGGGAATAAAAGAAGACTGCAATAATTTGTGACGCTTTATTGATTTAATTAGGCTAGCTTAAAAAATACATGTATAGCCTAGTGGATTTTTAAAAAAAAATATATATATATTTATTTATTTTTTTGATGTGCCACTGGCTAAAACATAAACGAAGGTCTTTATAATGTTAATGCAACAATATACATAATAATGACATAATCATAGTTATTTATTTTGTTTGTTGTTTTTGTTTCATAGCCTATAGCTCATGTTCACATGCCCGTTTAGTCCTTCTTATTACAGAAGATATCTACTCATATACTTTGTGTACACTTTTTTGTGTGTTAGTTGTTGGGAATGCTGTAAGATGAAAGTGGAATAATGCTGATGCATTCACTGTAAGAATGAATCCTGTAATAGTGTGACTGTCACAGTAGCTGCAGGCTGCTGCAGACAGATATGTCATGCACATCTTGACTGCTATTCTCAGCAAGGTCAGAACACATCTGGTCACTCTCGAACGACCAGAGCAGGACTCACAAATCAGATTGTGGAAATCTTTGATATGGCACCAGTACGGCTGCCGAAACACTGAGCAGAGACAGTGACAGGACCCTGAGAGACACATGCTGCTGTCAGAAGTGGCATCAGCGGCTCTTCTCGGGTCATTTTATGCATGCTTCATGTAGGTGGGGTGTCTGCTGCTGATGGAAAAGAGGAGAGAGTGTGCTGATGTCTGTGTGTGCAGTGAACCCATAGTGACACACTGTTATTCAGACTAGATCAATAGGAACAGACATTTCATTGTGTTTGGTGGTTCCTGAAGGACTACAGTAGGTATATTCAAGTCAGATGCTAATGTACAGTATATTTTGTTTAATAATGTTTTCACATTTTTGGAGGTTAAGATGGCTTGTATCCACTAGATGGAGCAATAATGACACTTAGATCTACTTATAATATGATATTTGTGACCCTGGACCACAAAACTTAAAAAAGCAGGAAATAGCCATACTACATGCCTCAAAATTATCGATTTTTCTTTTATGTCAAAAATCATTAGGATATTAAGTAAAGATTATGTTCCATGAAGATATTTTGTAAATGTCCTACCGTAAAAATATCAAAACTTAATTCAGGCGATTTTCTAAATATTTTTTTGCACCCTCAGATTCCAGATTTTCAAATAGTTGTTTCTCAGCCAAATATTATCATGTATCAGTGGAAAGCTTATTTATTCAGCTTTCAGATGATGTATAAATCTTAATTAAAAAATAAAATAAAAAAAAGATCCTTATGGCTGGTTTTGTGGTCCAGGGTCACATTTATGACTACTATGATGATCATATTAAGAAGAAGAAGAAGAAGAAAAAGAAGATGTTAATAGAACAAATACAGGTAAGACAACAAAAAAAAAAAAAAAAAAAAAAAGCTTAAATAAATTAAAATAATTATTAAAACTATTATTATAATTTGTTTCCCTGAAGATTGTGTTCAACTGATTTTAATGTGTTTTATATAATTTATTGGTATAATTACTACTATTTTTTTAAATTAATTACTACAAAAAAAAAAAAAAAAAAAAAAAAAAAAAAAAAAACTAAACTTAGTTTAGTGACCAATTCTCACTATTAACAAGTTGCTTATTAGCATGCCTATTATTAATATATTGGCTGTTAATTAATACTTCTAAAGCACATATTCTGCTTAACTATATTTTCCCTTATACTCTTACCCCATACATAAATTTAACAACTATCTCAATAATTATTAATAAGCAAATATGGAGTTTATTGAAGCAAATATAGTTAATAGTTAATATAGTGAGATTAGATTGGTCCCCAATCCTAAAGTGTAACAAAATAAATAAAATAAAATAAAACTTTTTTTTTTTTTTTTTTTTAGTTTTTAATGAAGAAAATGAAAACAGTCATTTTAGTATCTTTTATTATACTTTTTTGTTTATTATACAGTTTTTAATTAATTTTTATCTACTGCATAATAAAGATTTTTTTAAAATCATATGACAAGACATTAGAGTTTACCTTGGCTGCTAAACAAATATTCAAGTACAATTCTAATCTCTCAATGAGATTACAGATTATCAGCAGTCACTGTAATTTTATTCACTGAACTACTATAAAACACACAACCACACAAATACACCAAAACCTCTGTAAGTTCCGAGCAGAAATATACAGCGTCTCTACTCCATACGTCTTCAACTGTCATCAGCAGACACGGGTTCATTTTCATGACATATGGTGGGAAAGCTGCATCCTCTCACTGGGTCAGCTGACAGGTTCATATGCGAGTGTGTGAATGGTGTCGTTGTGTGTGATGAGGTGAGACCCTGGTGTTGTGAAGAAGCCGTACCCTTTCACCACGGCGGCCTGATTCACAACACCAGCTGCCCTGCCCCATCATCGAAGTCTGAACACATCATTCATCACCGTCTTCCTCTATGAGGATCCACCTGTCAATCAAAAAAAAAAAAAAAAAAAAAACATCACATATGCACCCTGGACTGATATTAGTCATTTGTACTGCATCTATTTAGATAAAACTATAATTTAAACACAACTGACGCTGCCACCTTTGGCTTTTTGATTGTAGTATTAAAACATTTTCTGTAAAGCAGCTCTGAAACTATTTGTATTGTGAACATGAATTGAACTGAATATAGCAATATATTCCTACACTAAAAAAAAAAAGAAATCCATAAAAATAGGGCACTGCCTGTATTTTGAATTGTGCACTAAACTGCATTATGTTTTAGTGTTGATGGAAATGTTTGAAAAATGAATGGATCATGTACTGGCAGAAAAGTACATTTTCTGTGTGTGTGTGTTTACACCAGAGGACGTGCATAAAGAAATACAGACATGCACTTATGAATTTATTTCATTTATGTCAGGATTACCAAAAGTGATGTTTCGCATTTTCTTGAATGTTTTATATTTTATTTGAGATCTTTAGATTTTTCCATTCTTGCAGAACAAACAAAACTCATTTCAAAATAATGTAAATTAATGAACAAAAAATTAAAATATTTAATATAAGCTTTGAATTCTATAAAAGATTAACATTTTACTATGAATATTGCTGAAAGAATAGCAGTGAAAGGGCTGTATTATTTTAAATAAAAATGAAATATTGAAAATTATGCACCTTTTCCTACTGGAACTTGGCTGATAAGTGCAAAGCTATTTACTCATTCATTCATTCATTCATTCCTTCATCCATTTATCCATTTTTTATCCATCTAATAAAAATTTTGTGTAAAATTAATTAATAAACATAGTAATCTGCGTTTCAGATTTTTGTATGGTTCTGTAAGTATATATCCATCCATCCATCCATCCATCCATCCATCCATCCATCCATCCATCATTTCATCCACTAAAGATTTTGTGTAAAATGAATTAATAGACATAATAATCTGCTTTTCAGGTTTCAGTATGGTTCTGTAAGTTAAAGAAGCTGTTAATAGAACACATCACATACAACATAAAAAATGACCTCACATTACAAAGCACTCTGCGTGACCCACAGAACAAAAGGCGCAATTAGTGCGTTCACCACACTGGGGAATGTTAACTTCCTGATAATTCCTTCCTGGTTACAGGAGAGCCTCCAGGGTAGAGGTCTTATAAGTGTGGCACTTATGTTTCTGATTTCAGTTCAAAGACTGAAGCGAGTTGAACTAATACAGTGGAGTTTTTCTTCACAGGAAAATGACTATTTCCTGTGACTCTATTATTTGCCTATTCTACTATCCCATCTCTATCCACCACAGGTTAATCCATGTTAATTCCTCCACAGATGAACATGTCACAGCACATATAATATCCAGGCAATACGTTCCCCTTCTAATCCTGTTTCATCAGCTCGCGTGCCCTTTACGGTCAATCTAATTGCGACAAAGCCCACATAAGTGCTTTTGAGCCAAGAACTGCTTTAAGGTTTCAATTAAAGACCGTGAGAGGCAGGAGATTTTTGGATGTCTGCCAGTGTCCTTCAAACACAGACTATCACAGCGCACAGCCCAAGCCATAAAAAGAATAAAACAAGGCATGTGTGTAAGGAAAATACATGAAAACTGCATGGAACTGTAAAAGCATGAGTGTGTGTGCATGAAAAAGAGACATATGACCCGTCTTTGAGACAAGCAGAAATAATCATGCCCCCTTTCTACTCGCTGCCAGCAGTCTTTGAGGAATTTAATACCCTTATTGAAGTGCATGAGTTTAATTTTCAAATTGACCTCTGTGATTTGTGTGCATTTAATATTAAGTCCTCTGATATCTTCAGCTGTGTAGCTCTCACCTTAGCAGTGTCACTGTGCTAGTAACAGATTTTGATCTTCTTTTGAAAATGAAGGGAATCAGATGGGACAGTGCCAAACCTACACTTTAAACAAAATGTGAGGCTTTTGATACTTGATGTGTTTTAAAATAACTACTGTGTTATTTTATATTAGGTGGCCTTAACTACAATGCACTTACATTTATATTAATTTGACAAAATGCACTTTTTATGTACACACAAGTTTTTACTTTGTGCTTATATTTAAAAAAAATGCCTGCATGTAATTACATCTGTAATTAATTTCTGTAATTACATTTATAATTTCACTGTTGACCCATACTTGTTAACATTAGTTGCCAAAATACAACTGTTCACTGTTATATTAGCTCAGGTTCATTAAATAATATTAATTTAATAGTACATGTTGAAATTGATATTAACAAATGCTTTAGAAGTATTTGTATTGTTAGTTCATGTTAACTAATTAAGTTAACTATAACAAATGGAACCTAATTGTAAAGTCCCACACACGGAAAGTTTACAGTTATACATACTGTATCTTTGGCTTACATGCAAAATGTCATATTATAATGAATGCATTAAACTAATTGAATAAAAACATATTATTTAACCTGACCCAAAATTTTTTTAATAAAAATTATTTTTTTATTTATAATATTTATTTATTTAATTATTTTAAAATTATTATTATAATAATAATAATAATTAATAATAATAATTAAATATCAATTATTATTATTATTTACAGAGCAGTAAAAGATACATAGATCTGCAGTGGACACATCATGCAGTGTGTCATTCCTATATACTTACTTTATAAATTCACTACACAAGAACATATGAAGGAATATACAAAAGAACCTGCACAATTTTGTAAAATATACATATTAGAGGCTTGTTCAAAAAAAAAAAAAAAAAAAAAAAAAAAAAAAGTCAAGTAGCAATAGTTGTAATGAAATTTCATGATCAGTTTGGCTTATGAATACTGATCATGTCACTTCAGATTTACCCATTAGTCCTAAGTGATATGTCGAAAGAGTTTGATGGCACTGAAAAAAAATGTCCATGTTTTATGATTATGAAATGAAAGCGTGTAGAAATGTTATGGTAAAAACCTGTGGTTATTAACGATAGATTCTTACTCTGTACAGTGAAAAACTGTAATAGATTTGGAGACATTTCATATATGTTTACAGAAAAATTACATTTAAATGTGCAGCTTTTGGAAGTAAAAAAAGAGATCAATAAAAATCATTATTCAAATTAAATACTCAAATTATAATTTACAGCGAAAACCGTAAACTGACATTCCCAGAATTCTCTGTGTGCAGAATTCTCAGCATTGAAACAACTGTTTCTTTTTTCTTTTTCTGTTAATTATATGCATTAGGATTTTATGTTATATCTTATAAGTGTTGTTTATTGCATTATGTTACATGTCATGTTTTGTATTTGAATGTATGACACTGTGCACCTTCTAGTATTTGTCTTAGCTTGTGGAAAATCTGAACTTTGATTAATCATGTGGATCCCTTTTAACCAACATATTACAAAGGTTAAAAAAATGTTATAATGTATTAATGTGATATAAATTTCTACTTTTCATTTCCATTCTGTCCAGTATCGGGCTCCTTAGACAGGTAACATGGACAGTTTGTTGCGTTTGTTCCTGCTTGCTAAACGCTGTCCCAAACATTAATGGCTCCTGGCCGTAATTAAAGCTCTTAAGGAAATTACCCTGAGCTGAGTTCTGTGGAGACTGCTGCGGGGGAGGATTCTGTGGCACAATCCCAGCCAGCCTTGCCTCCTCAAACACGGCAGAGTTTGCATCAAAGTTCTGATAGACCGACCCATTCCTTCTGAGCTCTCCTGACAGCTGGCCCACCCAGCTCACATTCTGGGACTTAACTTAGCAGTTTCAACATATCTCAAAGTCCCAGCGGGAAACCTAACAGAAGGATCAATCAAACAATCACAACAACACAGAATCAGACACAGACTGGACGTGTCTGGCTCGCACTGGTTTGCTGATGCTCTGCCAAAATACAACCGTGATGAAAAGATGCAATACACGCCAACATTATTCCTTCTGTTTGTGAAGGGCAGACGATACACAATAATAACACAACTATAATTCATAAGAAGAAGAATAAATTGTTCTTCATGCAACTAATACTGTATAAGTAATTAAAGCAGACATGCATTTTGTGTCTATGGATGCTGTGCATGTTTACTTTGGGTTTTTACTTTAAAAATTATCCCCAGAAGAGAGCTACGTCTGAGAAAACCATGCTTTCAGGGACATCTGGAAACAGCATTAACTTGTGAAAAATAATGCATTAATGAATTGAATAAATACATGTAAATATGCAGTTTTAGAATCTTTGTTAGGGACAGTCTAGTCATTAATATAATATAATATAATATAATATAATATAATATAATATAATATAATATAATATAATATAATATAATATAATATAATATAATATAATATAATATAATATAATATAATGCATTGAGCTTTTCGGATTCTCTATCAGTGTCTATCAGTACTATCAAGCAAAGGGAAATACATGTTAATGTCAATAATAAGAAAGAAATTAACTGTGAAAATAATCTAATACCTTCAGTCAGCACATCTATTTCTTGAATCTGTTAAGCCAGAAGGCAGTTTGCTCATTACTAGTGAAATCTTGTGACGAGCTACTGGTCTGAATCTTGCTGCATACACTAAACAGCTCCAAACCACAAACACACACACACACACACACACACACACACACACACACACACACACACACACACACATCCTATCCCACCATTCAATGGATTCAAACAAACACAAAAACACTTGTCTGACGGCCTTGTGATCTCCGGACTGCCAGTAAACGCATGACATGCAGTGATAGTCCCCGAGAATGTGTGCTGCGTTAAACAACACTGCCTCTAATAGAGACAAATCTCCTGTTTTACTTCTTCAAACATGTTTCCCAATGTTTGGAATATAACAGAGATTCAAAATATCTAATAAAGATTCTAAAGACTAAATCTAATAACTAAAACAATTAAGTAACAGAATGCAGGAGGATAAATTTAAGCCGATCTGATTCCACGCTGCACAACTGTTTCTCCATTTCTGTGTTCCCTGCTGTACTCAGACAGTAAGGGACAGCCTCTAGACACAAAATGGCCGTCTTTATCACTCATTACATGCTGTTGTTCGGTATGAAGCGGTTAGCAATGCTGAATGCTGTTTCTGCTTTGTCTAATTTCGCTAATAGAAATACTAGTCTAGATTCATTGCGATTCCCAACCTATTATGCGAATTTAAATTCTCTTCAACACATGCTGAAACGATTGAAGATAAATTCTTAAATAGATGCCTAACCGTAGGCTGGGGCTTATCTGGACCTTTCTGTATCCAGACAGGTCTGAGAGTCTGAGAGTATCTGTGTGCTGGGCAGGCGTGGCACTGCAGTCAGAAAGAGAGAGAGAGAGAGAGAGAGAGAGAGAGAGAGAGAGAGAGAGAGAGAGAGAGAAATGTTTGTTTGTGTGTAAGAGAGCAAGATAAAAACAAAATGAGAGAGTTTCCCTTTCCATTGGACCTCTAAGCAACACAACAAAAATCATAGAGGAAAGACAGAAATGTCGCAGCACTCATAAATGCATTTTTTTTTTTTTACTTGGAGTTTATTATATTTAATATGAGTGAACTGCATGAAGGGAAGGGAAGGAAAGGAAAGGAAAGGAAAGGAAAGGAAAGGAAAGGAAAGGAAAGGAAATTAATTGACAGAATAAAGAAAATAGTACAAAACAAAAGGAATTTGCTTTGCAAGCAAAAAAATAAGAGAGAGAGAGAATAAAAGGAAAGGCGGAATAAACTAATCAAAAATGAAAACAAAATGTAAAACAAAACAGCAAAATCTTAAAGACTAGACAAAAATCTAGACGAGAAAAGGAATAAAAGAGAGAAAATAAGAGAGAGAGAGAGAATAAAAGGAAAGGCCGTTAAAACGAAACCAAACTCGAAACCAAACTCAAAACAAAACAAAACAAAACAAAACAAAAAACAAAATAACTATATAAACGCAAAATATTAAAAAAGTAAAGACATGGAATTTGTGCTGCAGTTTGAACAAACAAAAAATGCAGTTTGTTCGATGACATGGCATTAATCTGAAAGGAGAGAATTTTATTCAGTTATACTGCACTTCTAAGCACATACAAATACCATGCTAATCCAGCAGATCTGATCTACTGTTTATGTTCACAAAAAGCTTATGAAAAAAAAAAAAATCCAATCATAACCCCAGACAAGCTGACCACATCTATTTATCCATTAATTCTATTGAACCCAAATGGGAAGCTCACTGGTTACATTTAACAAGTGTGATCACATTTAATTTATTTTAATTATATGTTAAATATGAAGCAGCAAAGATAATGCTTTTTTAAATGCTGGGATTTCCTGCAATAAAAATATACCGTGCAATATAATTTACTCTCTGCATTAAAAATATATTAGGTAGATACCATTTTTTTTTATGTTCTACCTTATGTCCTGCTAAACTGAGCAGACGGACGGTGAGGACATTCACTGGAAATGCTTGAGAATGTCCATTAAAGTCGTCTCCTGCTAATTAGTCCCGCTATGATTATAGGCCTCCCTGTAGAATCTACAAAATGCAAGTCATTCTGCAGCCATTCCCGTCCCCTCCTCCCCCCATCACGATCCTGCCTAATCATCATCGCTATTAAAAAATCCATAACGACAAGAATCTGTTGAGCTACATGGTACATGATAAAATCAATCATCTTGTAGAAGTAGCTTTTGATTGACAGCAGACTGCAGACCCATTACTGTGGGCGGGTCAGAAACAGATGAGAAAAGCTGCTCTGACATGATGTGCAAGGCACACAACATTAACTGCATTATGTTACAATTAGCAGTTATGCCTAATGATGGCCAATAGGTTGCTAAATGATTCAAAAAATAATGTTTCAGTTTAGGGCCATTAAATATTTGGTCCAACAAAGCATTTATTCAGAGCGCTTCAGTCGTCTGGAGTGAATGTTGTAAACATGTACACTTGATGAATGTGCATTTTGTTTCGTTTTTTTTTTTTTGGAAAGAAAAATGGTTTGAAATGGAAACATAAATGAAATGCTTTGAAATATCAAACATGGAATAATACAAAAGCAAACATCATAAAAACAGAAACAACAATATGCATGTAACGTAATAAACAAATTCCAGTTTTTAACAGCTGCTTTAAAATTATAGTTCAAATCATACAATTATTAGTTAAAGCCTTAGAATTATTATCCTGCATTATTCTATAAGTTCAGCATGCCTGAAATCATTTCAAGCACTTAGTTAAGTACAAAGTTTTATTGTAGAAGTAAACATTTTATTTTTGGCTACTCTTTATTTTAAGGCGTTCTTGTTACAGAGTAATTATACATTTAAGTACTGAGTAATATTAAGGTTAGGGTTAGGATTAGGGTTTGGTTTTGGGTTACTTGCATGTAATTATGCATAATTTATTGTTCTTATAATAGTAAGTACATGTAACTTGTGTAACAAGGACACCTTAAAATAAAGTGTTACCCATTTTTTTCTATCCAAATTGAATTTAGAATTAACTGTGATTTTGCTTCTAAAAATGCAATTATACATTTTAAAGGTCAAATATATATTATATATATATTTAATTTGTTTATTTTAGCAAATAACATGTAATGCACCAAAATAAGTAAATAGCTGTCAAATGTAAATAAACTAAATTTGATTTAATTTTAGATTGAGCTTATAACAGATGACTTGGATCAATTTGCAAAGAGACAGATGCGGTAAGAAACCTTTGAGTCAGTCACAGGAAACAAGAAGATTTAGCCGACGTCTAAAAGCCTGTGAATTTATTTGATTGATAATCTGATTACTGGTGAACAGAGCGCGAGTAGAGAGAGAACGGGGAAATAAAAGAAATGAAAGGAAGTCTGCATGCTGTCGGGGTTATATTTGCTGAAAAGATCTATTGGCATGCCAGCCTGGTGCTTTCACACTATTCAAAGACACACACGCGCTCACACACACACTGACACAATGGGCATGCGGCTACTCTTCTACCTGTCAGTCGAAACAAAGAGAGGAAAGGAAATACAACTGTGCTACTGCTGCTGTAAAGCTGGGCCAGCCGAAAGCATGACAAAGCAAAAAGAGGATCATTTGTTCACAAGGAGTATTAACATAGACCATTTTTTCATTTGCTGTTTTATGAACCCATTTGATTAACTAGATTTATAATGAATGCATTCTTTCAGATTATTTAGTTTTTTTTTTTTTTTTTTTTTTGCGTCTTGTGCCTAAAACACTTGTGATTGTTGATTGTTGATGATTGTTTCAAAGCTAAAAAATGAAACAAATATATAACATTTTAAAATTATATTATATAAACATTACATTAATATAAATGTATAACTACCAGTATGTGAGAACTTAAATCACAAACAATTTGAAATTGTGTTGCAAACAATTTTTTTTTTTACGTTATCTTATGAAGATTCATATATATATAAATGTCTTTACATTTGTACAGTAAAAAGAGAGTTTTATTCAGATTTTTATTCTGTATTAACTTTAAAATGACTGATCTTACACAACTATAAGCACAGTTTGAGTTTTAGTGTCATTAATTATATTTCCAGCTGCTCTTCATAATGATGTAACATGAAAAACAAGAAGACAATTTATAATTTACATCCCTTGTTTATGAGATTTTCATTGATGAGATGGGTTGATATAATGCAAGAAGAGCATTAAAATATGAGCAAAATGAGATATGATTATTGCGATATACTTACCCTTTAGAAAGTATTGTGTAACCTCATTCAGGAAGCGCCATTCTGACTGCTGCAAGAAAACACAGGACACTTTATTATTTAAAAAGGATTGTGGTTTTGGAGATTAAAATATCAAACAGGCACTGAGAAATTGCATAATTATACTGAATTATAAAACACTAATGTATGGGAAAGGAAAGGAAAAGATTTGTTATAATTTCTTTCAAATTTATTTGAAAAGTGATGAACTCTAATTAAACATTTAAATGTCAATTTCAGTGTTTAAAGGAAGATTCAGTTGACTGCTTCTAAATAGAAGGTTAAATTTGCATGAAATGATTTGGAAATGCAATACAGGAATTCTGAACGCTTTTGGAAAATCTGTGAGACAGCATTTCCAATCTAACCGCACACATATGAATACACACTTGCTCACACACACACTCCCACAAGCTCAGTATGTTATAGTGAAAGTTAATTCAGGACTAAAAGGGGGGCCAAAATATAGTTTAAACATATTACAATGTGATCGCTTGGTCAGCACGTTTGCAGCACCGTTTTTTAAGGAGTGGGAGTGACAGAGAAGAGAAAAATACAACAGACAGAGAGCGCGAGAAAGATGGAGTAGGAGGAGATCAACACAAACAAACAAACAAACAAACAGAAGACAGTAGAAGAAGACAACGGTGTACTTCTGGCTTCATCCATGAGGGGGAGGGTCAACCGCAGCCAGCCTCGTTTTTCAAAGTTAACAGTGTCATTAATCACCTGGCTCACACTCGGGCTCAATATCAGATTCAAGCCATATGATTACCCTCATTGATTGAGCGGAGGTTTTCTCCAGCTGCCTGCTCGCTGCTGTTCCGGCAGCGGTTGTTTATTAATTGACTAACCGATTCAAGGACAAAAGCTGACAAACTGGACCATGAATAATTCTTCCTTCACTTGCACTGCTGGGATCACATGAATGAACTAGTCAGGTGATAATGATCATGAAGAAAAGAATCATGTGATATTGGATGCAGCAATGAATCATCTTATCATGACTGAATAAGAAATATTGTTTTGCGTTTCCAGAGAAATCCCCTAAAATGTCCCTTCAGCGAGACCATCACTTCTGCATAATAAAAAAATTAAAAAAAAAATAACATAAATATTTAAAAACTAATTTCATAAAAATAATAAATGAATACTAAAGAATGTATAAAAAAACAAATGAATGAATGAACAAATGAATGAATGAATGAATGATGTTTTTATAAAGCTGAACATTTGAATGTTGATTTTTAAATTGACCAGATCATTAGAATATATAGTAAGTTTGGTTTTCAGATTTTTACATGTTTTTAGTGTTTATTTAAAATATAAAGATGACAGAGATGTGGCTTATGCATAATATAAAAAAAGTTAAATATTCAAAAGTTATATATTTTTTTATTTGATTTTATTATATATTTTTATTTTAATGATTATCTTTAGCTGATGTAAAAAGTGTAAACATTCTATTTAAACATTTTTACAGTTTTACTGATTTTGTCAACTTACTAACTAAATAACAAACAAACAAACTAACTAACTAACTAAATAAATAGAATGTTTTATACAGCTGAACATTTTAAGTGAGTTTTACATTTTTGTATATTTAATATTTAAAATGCATAATTTGTAACTAATGTAAAAAGTTAAATATTTATTAATTAAATAAGATTGAATTAATGCAATTATGAATTAATACATTACATTTATTTTTCATTTTAATACTGATTTAGTTAAAATTGATTTATTGATTGATTGATTTGTATAGGCAACTATTTTTTGTCTATATATCTGATGTAAAAAGTGAAATTTATATTCATCCTTTTATTACTAAGATTATAAGTAAAATAACTATCAAAAAATTATATATTTATAGTTAACAATCTAGAATTTTTTAATCTAGCTAAGCATTTTCTGATCTTAGTATGTTGGGGTTACTATTTCTGGACTGCCATTGAATGAGGTGACGGCTGTAGGCACACACACACACACACACACACACACACACACACACACACACACACACACACACACACACACACACACACACAGTAGAGCTCAGCAC
Organism: Cyprinus carpio; assembly: GCF_018340385.1. NCBI lineage: Eukaryota > Metazoa > Chordata > Actinopteri > Cypriniformes > Cyprinidae > Cyprinus > Cyprinus carpio. The sequence continues at coordinate 6,940,712 of NC_056612.1, forward strand.
AGCTGCTTTTCCTCTATGAGCCACACGCATGTTGATTATTTCACAGAAGGCCATTAGTGACTTTAAAAGATCATTTGTGGTGTGGGCTACAGGCTGATAGATGGTAAAGTGTACAGTACATTAACCTTCTCTCTTTCAGATAATTGCTGGCTTCCTGCATGCTGATTCAATCTGCGAGGCTTCGGTTCTCGCACTACAGGAAATGGTATTCCTTGAGCAGATATTGTTTTATAGAGTATTCTGATTCATTCATGAGTATAATTGTGTTGATTATAAAAATGACTGTTAACATAATTATTTTAAGGACAAGGATATGGCTGATGAATTTGACTAATGTTTTTGTCTGTTTTTATTGAAAAAATAATAATAAAATCAGTGAACAAATGAATGAATGTGATTTAGTCACTCACAGCAAAAAAAAGCTAAATGAAAGAAAGAGCATTTTCACAGCAACAATTTCAATTAATTCAGATCTTCAGAGATATTTCTTGAGCAGAGACGAGAAGCGCTCACAGCTCGCTCTAAGCTGATAAAAGAATATCTGTCCACAACCTTTTAAAATTAGGAGGGGAAACTGGAGCAGCAAAAAAGGAGACTTTAATTTTACAGAATGATTTTGACCCCCAGGGGCATGGACCGAATGATTGCTGCCTGTTCTAAATTGTGTCAAAATATAGTTTGCCATACAGACTAGGCCATCACTGCCGCTACTGGGGCAACCTGTGTCATTATCTAGACCAACACATCGCTCTACATAAAGAGTGGCTGAGAGTGTAATAGTGTTTAGAGGATAATTATTCTTGTGTGCAGTTCAGTGAGGTGTGATGAATATAACCAAAGAAACGCTAAGAGAAATAACTGAAGACACGCATTTCAAGACAGAACTGACAAAATGGCTGCGATTACCATTTTAAACCTGCTTTTTTCTCTATCTCTCACTTCCCTCATCTGTCTCTCCATCCAGAGCCCCCCACACTTAAGGGATTATTATTTTATTTTTTTAAATTTCATATCTGCTGTTAAGTTATATTCCGCTCTGGCAGGACTCAAGTGAAGTCTGTCTCTGAAAGAGGGAATTAAGAAAATCTGAATGGATAAATTGTGAGTACATGCTTTTGAACGTGTGCGTGTATGTGTGTGTGTGTGTGTGTGTGTGTGTGTGTGTGTGTGTGTGTGTGTGTGTGTGTGTGTGTGTGTGTGTGTGTGTGTGTGTGTCTTTGTACATGTGATCAAAGGCAAACTAAATTTGCCCAACAAAATAATCAGTTATTATGATAGTATAGGTTGTTTTATTTGTACGACAGGTTGATTTTTTCTGAAGTTTTATTGTTATTATTAGTATTATTTTTTATAGATTTAACTTGTTGTTACTTGACAGTTTAATCAAAGTTGTCTTTAAAATTAAAATTTTAATCTTGTCTTGTCATTTTTTTTTGCTACTTTGAGGGCTACAGTTTCAAAATTAAACTATGAAAATTACATAATAAAAATATTAATTGCTTTTTAATAAGCTATGATTATCATCATGAGATTATCATAAACAAATTAAATAGTCATACTGTGAAAATTAATATCAATAATATCATCATTAACAATTTTGCCAGTATTAATAATAACTTTTTTTTTTAAGTGAATATATTTGTTTGTTAAGAATACAATGACAGTGAAGAGAATAGTATTTGAAATGAAATGTACATATCCAATTAAGTCAAATTTAAGTGTGATAATATGATTTAATGTTATATATTTAGGATAGCTATGAAAATAGCTTTAGTAAGACAGAGGAATCTGCCTTTTATTTTTTAAAAATGTTTTCAAACACAAAATATAATTTGAGATGTGATGAAAAATGCCAATGACAAAAATGTCAGAAGTGATGCATATAAGATAGATAGATAGATAGATAGATAGATAGATAGATAGATAGATAGATAGATAGATAGATAGATAGATAGATAGACGGTTTCCTTATATTCCAGTTCCTGCAGTCAGAATTCATGGAAAGGAAGCATCTGTTATCCTCAAGCAGCGAATGTAAAATTGCTGACAGTTTGCAGCTAAGTTTGGGGCCAGCAGTAGAAAATCCCCCACCGAGGAGGTATGGGTGTGAAATCCATTTAAGACTGCCGCGGGCGCAAGCAATGTCATCCTGTAGAAAACAGGCTCTGCAAGCTAGTGCTACAAGCCCTTTGTGTGTCACTCTATCACTACTGTGCAGAGTAGAGCAGGATCTAATGTGTTTGATGGCTGAACAGATGAACTGTGAAGTTTAGTTGTGCAGGAGACAAATATGAATGTGCGATTGTTTTTTTATATGGTGAGGAGAAAGGGTCAGTGAAGAGCCAGCGAGAGAGAGCGCAGAACAGAATTACTTCAAAGCTGTGGTTATTCAGGTCTTGCCGTCTATTAAAGCATACATATTAAGAGCGCATGAAGAGCAGTTCTCTGGATTATAGAGCCACAGCAATTCAGGTTTCACGGAAATCTGCTCTGATCCTCGCTCCACACATGCTTCGCACGAACACGCAGAAGAACAGTTCAATGGCATATCAACATTGATTTAGTGCAAAAAGTTCATCTTTGTTACCTGATGTCCGTATTTTTTGCCTCGAGTTTACAGTTTCATTATTACCATCACAGTTTGTCTCCTGGCATTCCAAGAAAAATGCCAATTATCCTCATGTCATAATCCCAGTGTCGACACACTCATGATGCCGACAGCACACTAATGCCATGTAACTAATCCTCTTATACACTGGCAATGCAATTTAATGCATAAATATTGACTGTTTTTACAATTTTCATCTCCATTATTCATAAATGACAAAGCAGAACTCTTTGGGTTTTGGCAACGCACATTTATGAAGTCCAAGAACAGTATTTTGAAGAATTAAAAAACAGTCGCACAAACCAATAACACAACATCTAAGAAGAAAACAGGCAATTTTTCTTATTTCCGACATAGTTGTGTGAGAAAGTTTAAAAGGCTCTCCGTGAAGAAAAAACATCTTTTTATTTAAATAACGATTTGATATGTGTAATTTCTAATCTTAAACCAACCCAATCTCACAAGAAATGTGGAAAATTTGCCACTGCCAGCAATTTTGATGATTTTTACAAAAATTCAATGGCCTACAGAATATTTTGCTGTATGAATATTTGAATATGCAATACACCAAAATAAAGATCAAAGCCTCTACTTTCTCTGTTTTATTCTAGCTTAAAGCATTCTATTGTTATCAACACTTGAATATAGGTACGTTTCATAAAAATGCATAATTTTGAGCAAAAAGACTAGAAAATCACATTTTTATCAAAAACTACATCTAGATAATATTTAGTATGATTATCAAAGCATAAATCCAGTAAATCGCTTCCATCAACACCTCCAAAGCTTGCACATTATACAGTTTTCATTTATATGCAAAACATAACTAATCATAACAAAACACAACAAACAAACCTGATCACATAAGAGATCAAAAAATTCTCTGTCCTGTTCACGTGTGTTTTTGTTTGGGAGGTTTTGTACTCGTTTAGAAGATGTGTAATAGTGCCCCCAAGTGTATAACAGTGAAAACATGAAAAGCCGTAAAAACTCATCAATGGCGGGGAAGCGTTGTCTTCTAAATGATGAGATAACTTGTCAATGGTGGGGAAAGAGTTGAAAGCAACTATGACTTTAGGTATGGGGTCAGATTAAGGGCTCTAAAACGCAGAATATGGCATTAATATGTACTTTATAAGTACTAATAAACAGGAAATATGCTAGTAATATGCATGCAAGTTAATAGTTGAAATTGGTCCTTAAAAAATTCTACCTTTAAAAATGAAAAATACAAAAGCTTACTATAGTCCCAATTAATTCCAACAAGAGATGTCGGATAAATTTCACTCATTTTAGGCTTTCACCCTTCCCTGCTCAACTGAGAAACTGAATATTAGATCAATTGCACAATCCCAGTTTCCCTTGACATCTGTTAGGCACGCTGTCTTGGGCGGAAAAGGTAGCTGCTACTGAAGATAAAATCTAGTAAATCTTCAGCAGTTTTAACAGGGATTTATAGTGTGATTTACGCTCTTGACCCTTTTGTAGCATGCTAAGCTTTAGAAATGAAAGTACGGGGAGGGGATGGGAGGGGGAGGAGAGAGAGAGAGAGATGAACTGAGGGGAGGGATGGAGTGAGTTCATACGAGGCTGAGTCTACGGTTCAAGCCAAATTCTTCCACTCTACTGAGCACAGAACCGATGACTCTGTGAACTACAAAGCATTGAGAAATATGGCGAAGGACTGCGAGTAGTGTACTCGTATATTTCATTTAAAGTGGATGCCATCATCTGACCTGACTCGTAGATTTTGTAAGGGAGGGTGCTTTGTATTTGTGTCAGAACTGATTCTTCATTTAATTATATCACATACATGGATAATGCGATTTAATATACACTTTAAAATATGCAGAATAAAGAATGCAAACACACCACATTTACATCATAGTCATCTAAGAATAAAACGGGTTTATTCGTTTGGAATCGCTGCGGAATTTTCTGTTTTAATACAATTTTAAACATTGTAGTCAAAGCAAAACGTGCAAGTCAACTGGACCAAAAAGGATTTATTCCTAATAAGGAACAAAAAGGAAGCATATACTAGTGTTATGTACCAAGTCCTATTATTCTGATAAGAATAGTGCACAATACCTCCTCACAGTTGAAAGCAAATCTGGCAACGGCATCTGAAAGCTGAAAAAAGCCTCTCTGATAATGCCTCTTATGGTTGGTAGAGCCACGTACAGATAAAACCACGATGTAACCTATAAAAATAGCTCAATTAAACCTCAATCAAGCTCAGCCTTGTCAAACAGAACTAATATTATCCTTGTCATAAAATATGCGAGCACGGATTCAGTACGTTTCCATCAGGCAGCCGAGGAGGACAATGAGGGGAGGGAGAAACTGAGGAGAGAAAGAGAGAGCGGAAAGGCCAGACAACCCCTCGGTAAACGAGTGTGATGGAATGTGGTCTTTGGGAAGCGCTTTACAGTCGGCGACATGGTTCGGTCTTGGCACATTATGGGAAATGAATGAATGCGAGATGTCTGCTCTAACAGTCAGACATGCATGGATAATGGATGGAGAAGACAAATGGATCAATTGTAGTTCATTCACAACAAATTCCCATGATAAATGTAATATTCCATCTTATATTTAAGAAACGCATGGTCATGTGGCATGTGGGTGGTGTGAAGACAAAGACAGCCGTTGGAATCGTTTCCTGAGGTATGAATTCAAACTGAATTTTGTTGTTTAATAAGCCTTCATGGTTCATTTTGCATTCGCTGATAAGCTAAATAAAATTACATGAAGAATATAAGAACAAACCATTTGCAGCATCAAATGTAGTCTACAATAAATATTCCAGGAATCTTCTAGGAAATCACACTAGGTGCCAGAACAAGACAGCAAAGTACAAAAGAAGAAAGTGCTTACCTTTGTGTAAGTGCATCAGAACACTGGAGACTCACACACACACACACACGTCCTGAAGCGAGCAACCAGACAGACAAGAGAACCCATCATTGTTCTCCACTTTCTCCACCCACACAAAGCCCACGCAGCGAGTGTGTGTGCAGATATGCAGGAGCAACAGAGAACATACACACACATACGGGAACACGTGTGTGTGGTGTGTCTGAGTGTGACAGAGTGAGAGGCTACACACAAAGAACTCAGAGGAGACTCCAGTGCAGTCACATGACGTGTGCATGTGCCTGAGCGCAAGTATGTACATGAATATGCACGCTGCTGCGTGTGTGTATGTAAATGAAGGGGAAACAAATAAAGGGAAACCCTACAAACCGCCATCAAAGAGATGTGGATATAGAACACATCTGTTTTACGAGACCCTCGGGGAGCGTAGACGCTCAACACACACAGTCACCCTCTCTGTATTATTAATAACTTTTAATGGTGCCATTACATGGAATATTGCCTATATTGCTTTAACATGGGTGAGTGTCAGAATCCATAAGAGTGCACAAAGAGAGAAAGGCCCCACAGCTTCCTTGTCCCATCGTTTGGGTTTAACACTCTCTATTTCTTTGTCTGTGTCTATATATCTAGAATTGTATTAATTGATACAGATTAATTTATCAAATTAATTGCAATTAAAAACATTAATGTGTAAAAATGAAATAACTGAATAAACACTTTTTAAATTTGCTTTTGTTGCAATTACTCACACTAAATATTTTTTATTATTATTATTAAAATTGTCTAGTGTCCATAAACAGGTATTTTTTCCATTTATACTAAGGATGAAAGTAAAGAGAGAAAGAGGACAGTGGAGATGTGGTTTTCAATCCTGGTCCAGAAGATCTGACACACTCAGTTCCGTCCCTAATGATCTGATGATCTCAATCAGGTGTGTTAAATATGGAAAACATACAAAATGTGCAATGCTGTGGCTCTCAGGAATCAAAACTGAAAACCACTGGATAGAGGCTAGCTCAGGAACGGAAATGGGAGGCTAATTCCGGCATAGCAAACCAATCAATGAGAAAAATGAGGGTGTGTGTGTGAGAGAGAGAGATAGGGATGGGTAAAGGGGGATGGGAGGCATGTTATCTTTTTAATAGACTAATCAGCGTTGGTATTGTGCATTTGCTCTGCTGAGAAGCTTTTGTCTGATATCGGCATTATTGTGGCACTGAATGGAATTTAGTATTAGCGAGTGCTGTGCTGAGGATTAACCAATAGAATAATGCACGCCAATACATTCCTTCACGTAAAAGTGATTTTCATAATAACGTCATTGATGTTAATAATAATGGCTTGTTTTAAATCAATATTTTGCAGTTTAAATTAGGGCTTTCTATACTGTGCTGCTAAGACGCTTTGGACACTTTCTTTTTTATCAGGGTAATTGTTGTATTAAAGAGAATTTTAAAGCAGCTTGTCGGAGTTTAATTATTTTTACGAGACAAAACTGGTCATACAAATGTGTTCATCCAATGAATTATAATTGCTTTAATGTAGCAGTTAAATAATTTTGTTAATTTTTTATATTAAAATGACTGAATGGCATTTGTGATAACATTATAGGCTAAATAAATTAGATAGCATTTATGTAAAAAATACTTTTTTAGTTTTAATATGTGCTTTTGCATTGCAAAATAATTATTGCTTTTACGGAATGATCACTGAAATGAATGTGCAATTTATACATTTGTGAATATGAATTAAGTGTTATTTATAAAACGGGACATTGTAAATCTGTACTAAATAAAAGAGTGAAGGAAACCTTGAATGTTGAGTTTAACAAATAAAAGCAGTCCACAATCACAAAACCTTCATTCAGTCAACACAAAGCAAGTGACACACTCATTCGCTTTACGTGGTGTACACACATACCTTTATTTCCCGACATCTTTGAAAACGCATCTAGCATAATTTGCGTTGCACAAATGCAGACCGAAAACAAGTTCATTAGAAAATGAATTGCTTTCAAACTGCCTTTGTTAACGGTTATGGTTAAGAGAACAAAGACGAGGAGCATCCATGGTGCGCTGGTGATTCTGCCTACACACACTTCCTGAGCTCCTCACCATATAGCGCACAACCATCCTCGGAGGAATTCTCTGTCAATCACAGAGTCTGTGGGCAGCACTGCCTCTACGGCCATTTTGTGAGCGGATCCACAGGGAGAGCTTTGTATTATAGAGATAGATTAATGCTACTATTATTTAACGATCCAAAGAGCTCCTTCATATATTTATATATAAATATATATATATATGTATTCAATGTATTACATGGGATAAATGGAGAAATATTAAATAGAGACCCCCCCCCATTTTCTTTCTGTCTTTGTCTTACGCTCATGTCTTTTCTGTGTCTTTTTGAAATACAAAAACTGTTTTCCGGCACCGTAAAGCAGGAGTATCTATTTGAACAATGTCGCTCACTAGTATTGTAATAACGGCTAATTTGTCTCATTAGAGCCACTGGAATAAAAGTCAGCCATGCATATTTGTGTCATATATCCCAGATATCAAGGTAACGGTCAGAAATAGCTACTCATAAATGCATCTTTTGCTTTGCAGCATCGGTCGTTTACAAATTGTATTAATTGACACTTATACAAGAAAAAAACAACTGCGTTACACAACCGCTTGCAGACATACAGCTTAGGTAAATCCTTACGGTTAGTCCAGCATTTGGTTGCGTACAGCACCACACCCAAAGCCACAGTGAGCATATGGAGCGCAACTGAGTCCAAATGGTACACTGAGCAAGCACTACAATCCAAATAATGTGAGACTTAAATTGTGTTTTGTTTAGGGGGCAATGCAAGTGACTTTTAAAAATGGCTTTAAATGAACCTTGACAGATGTCAGTGAGTTATCTTTAATTAAGATCATGAGAAACAGGCCTAAATAAAATTCAGTCTATGGCCATTTTAAAAGGTGTCAATATACTGGAATTTTCTAGGCGCTCATCAATTAGTGTTTCTTCAGGGTGTGATGAACAAATAGGCAGTAAAATTAAGAAGCACAAAAATGTAATTAGCGTCAAGACGGTTTTTCCCACAATAGGGGCATTTATTCAGGACATCATGCAAACACATGTATTAATCACACTACAGGCGAAACTATATTGCTTTATGAGGCTCATTCTTCATCATCAAGTGGACATTATCATACAGTATGTCAACTCTATTCAAAAGAAGGCATCAAATGCACACTTGCGCATATATATGCATGAATAATGGAAATGTGGTCGGCTGACACTGACACCCTTCTGCTAAATACGCAGCATTCAACTCAATGTGGGGTGATTTAGCAATATTCGGTGTAGTACATAATTCATGTACGTTTCAAATCTGTTATCTGATGATAAACTAAATATATGGTCAATGATGCTAAAAATGATCCTGAGACCATGAGCGTACGTTCAGCAGTTCGATTTTCTGCACATCTGCAATGAAGTGCGCATTCGTGGATGCTGTTGGTGACACGGGTTAAATGGCCTTTTGTAATATAGTAAGCTGAGAACAGGAAATGTCAGGGTAGACTCCTCCTGTGTGGATGGACGCAGGTGAGAAACACAGGCTAATGTACCTGGGTTCCCTCAGCTCACTAATGAAGCCCCCCACTGACAAACACACACAGACATACATAGCACACATACATTATCTTTACCTACATACACAGACACATTTTCTGACAGCACTTACACCAAATGTATTTTAGATAAATAGATTCCTGTGAATATTAAACACTTCCCAGTGAAAATGTAGCTTGGATAGCATTTTGATAAAGGTTCATTTGTATGCAGGTCAACATGAAAAGTCGACTACCGTCCAGGCAAGGTTCAGTTGGTGCCGCCACAGTGCGACCACACCTGACCTCTGAGTAGTTCTCGTAGAGACATTGGCCTCCAAGGTTTCCCCATATTAAAGCTATAACTATTAGAGCACAGAGGGTAAACTTTATCCGTGGGAGTCTGTAAGATGTCCCTTCCTTCTTGCCTTAAAAGGCTCCCTCTATTCCATAGGGCAGGGCTAACTGAAGCTTTCTGCATCTACGGAGAAGCCGCTTCCTGCACCTTTGCCTAGATGAAAAGGCGACTATATACTCATGACTCCAGCCAGTTCTATATGCTCTGCTTGATGTGTGAGAATGTATGCATGTGAACACATGTGTGTCCATATGTATGTACTTGCGTGTGAACCGCTTCCGATTCTTTGCAGTGTGAACAGGGCTTGCGCAGTGATTTCTGGGCAGCCTTTGCGGCGTAACATAAAATTGATCTCATAAAGGTGTACGTTTCTCCCAGCCACATGCGTTTTCCGTATTTTCGAAAATTCCGAGGGCATCTTTAAAAAGTCTTATTGTTTCAGGAAACCCAAAGGGACAGTCCCTCGTCCACATCACAGCTTGACAGAGAAGTCACTGTTCTTAGAGCGATGCTATAGTGGACAGGTTAGCACAATAATGTGACAGACCGTTATACAAAGAGAACATGCACTTTATAAGGGCATCACCAGTGGTGTGCACAAGACACACACTCGAAATAAAGGAAGTGTATGGTCTGCAGGGCCCCAGGCATTAGAGCATACACACATAGACAATGTCAATGAGTGTGTGTAGTACATGTATGTGTGTGTACGTGCTTGCCGCCTGCACTTACCCCTCGGATACCCTCATGATCTTTGCAGACAGTAGTGTTGCTTGTGTCCCGTCGCTTCCACGAGCTTCCCAGCGCTAATCTCACACACACTCTCATTCATACTTCCTTCCTCTTGCTCTTGTTCACTATGTCTCTTTCTCCATCCTTGCTTCCTAACTCCACTCACACACTCACACGCTCCAGGAGTATGAGATCAGTAGCCTCACCCTGGCACAGAGAGTAGAGAGACACATGGGAGGGGTGTTTTGTAATCTGCCAGGTCGTACCACCCACGGGAGAGTGCTGACGAGAGGGGGAACGGGAAGAGGGGAGGGAGAGAGGAAGCCATGAGCGCTCTCCATCTATACCATCAACGACACCCTCCGTCTGTCTGCGAGTGGTCTCTCCCACCTTGCGATTGGATCTCCTGCGTTGTCTTCATTAAAATTCGAGCAAAAAAAGAGGAGAAACAAGGGGAATGCCTTCACACTGGAGATTGATTCAGCTATTGGTATTTGCCTAAAACATAAGGATTAGGATAAGTCATCAAGACATGCTAGAATGAGCACGCTACCACCGTCGTGCTGTGCGTGAGCTGATGAAGCAGCATGCATGAGCTTACGGTGGGGGTAAAACTGACTGTAGAGTCACTGTACGCAGTGGAAAGTGAATGTCTACCATGCAAAAACAGCTTGCCTATATGATGTAGTATGTTATCACTCAAGCAGATTAAAAATAAATCAATGCTAATAGTGCGAAATTAAGGGATTATGCGCCTAAGGGTCGATGCCGTTGTAACGAAGGCTGTGTTTGTCACTACATGCTTCATTATAGCATTTCATTTACTCACTGACTGTGGACTGAATGACACAATGACTCGGTGTCATGTTTTGCAGGAAATGACATGTCAGTGCAGTTACAGTACGCAGTGGCTCCAACTGAGTGCGGCTGCGTTTTTGCATCTGGGTTTATTGGGTGGGGTTTTCCACTTCAGCTTTAGAGCGAAAAGAAAACCAGATATCGTCCTAAAAGCATTTTTCTAAGTGTGAAGGCGCCTTCTCGTTTATTTATCTGTCGAAAAACGAATGGAACACTAGATGCGCTTGGATCGACGTGTGAAGATGCAGGAATAGCTACATTAGCCGTCCCATCACCCATCAATGTCTTCAGCAGTCACTAAAATCAATGACAGAAATATGTTCGGAGAGATCAGCACAAAAGGTAGTGTTGCTCACGCCATATCTCCATATCCATGAATCCGAATTTGATAGGTCAAAGCAAGAAGGGCTCAAATTTCAACATGTATGCAATCAGGATTATGGAGATTGAAAGTGATCCCAGGGATTAAATAAAACCATGGGTGTTGTGACATATCTGAGCACCTTGGGCAGCATGCTAAAGATAATTTGATGCGAGTCGGTTGGGCGTATTGTATCAGGTTTGATTGACATACTTTAGAACCCTGCAGTAAAACAGCCAAAATCCATCAAGGCGATTTGATTGGCATGTGGGTGTGGGAGGGCAAGTGCAATGTGTTGAACCATATTTGTGTATATAATATAGTTTGACAATGTGAAATTGTCATATATAACATTGAACAAACTGGTTTAAATGTGCATAGGGTTATTTTCTTGTGCCTTTTACTTGTCTTTTCACATGTGTCTGTACCCACAATACAAGCATTGCATGTGTATTTAAATGCTAAGTTGTGCACATTTTAATTTAAATGTGTGTTAGTGCTTAAGATTTAAGCATTTCTAAAAGTGTTTGTAAAATACTGTTGTGCATGTGTGTGAAAATAGAGACTGAAGATGGTTTTACTCCCTACCCCCAACAAAGCGAATGCATTTACACGCCTCACTGCCACCCCAAGCTACTGACACGTTTACATATTTGTGTGTGCTTTTACAGTTATTAACCTTGTTAATACTCCACATGTAGAGATTGTAAATGCATCATAGAGCTTTTGTGGCAATAAGAAGCATTGTATGCATCTGTGTACATATGTGTCAGCTTGTGCATAAACATGGTGGCTACTGTGTTCATTCACACCATCAGATTGTCTTTTTGCAATTGGTTTGTTCTCAGTCTTTTAAAGAGCTGTTCCTGTAATAAAAGAGCAAGGCTGTTTAGGCAGTGAGCACACCCTATACCTCTATTAAGAAGCATTGTATACATCTGTGTACATATGTGTCAGTTTGCACATAAATGGTGGCTACTGCATTCATTCACACCATCAGATTGTCTTTCTACTCTCGGTTCATTCTCAGTCTTTTAAAGAGTTGTTCCTGAAATAAAAGAGGAAGGCTGTTTAGGCGCTTTGACGGTGGGCACACCCTAAAGGAACGCCTGTCTGCCTCCGGTCTTCTCCGTCGTGCCACAGAGGGGATATGATTAGCCAGCATTACTCAAGTTTGATACAAGAATGGAGGAGGATAAAAGCATATGGAGGATGGTGGGAGGAAATTGGCCATATATGCCTTCCTTGTGATGGCCCTATTGATTTTGATGTGTATCATTAGACAGTGGTGAGGTTAGACAGCAAGACGGAAGAGGAGAGGGAGACGTGACAGATGGAATCAGGAGACTATATGGAGCATACAGGAGAGACCTTTGCTAGTGACACAGAGAAGTTGTCTCAAGGGCTAGATCTTAGTAGCTATGACGTTTGAAGTCAAAAGTCCAATTGCACAAATGTTTTATTCTCAATCTCAATTTAGTTGTTTTGTATGTTGGTTTTTTAACACTTACCATGACTTTGTATGGCTTTCTCTCCTCTATGGAATATATTGTTTATTTTTTTTATTTTATTTTATTTATTTATTTTTTTTTTTGAAGAGAAGCAATGGCAACCAAAACTGTTTGGTTGCAAACGTTCTCCAAAATATCTTCTTTTGTGTTCTGTGGAACAAAGAAAGACATTCAGGTGGATTTTTTTGGTACTTCAGAATCTGTTTAAATTTCAATAACACTTGTGGACAATTTAACTTAACTATAAGTTAACTTTTCATTCAGTCCTTTTCCATTGTTTCTTGATTTGTGTTGTGATTTGTTTCATAAACATTTTACTATTTTAATGTAACTGAAACATGTTGTTTAATAGCAGGTGCCATTGTGACAACTTGCCCCATATTTGCTGAAAACATGCTGTGCTACTGGTTGATATATGTTGAACAATTTTATTCCTGGACAATAAAAGTGAAAATTATTATTTATTATTTATTATTATTATTATTATTCAATAGTCAAGAATTGAAGGTACTATAAAAGGGACTTACTGGAGTAAAAACTATATATTACACTATATGATCTGGAAGAGAATCATAGAGGGTAAATGATATATATATATATATATATATATATGTATATAGAATATATATATATATACATATATATAGTGTAAAGAAGAGAATCAGGAATCTGGAAGAGAATCATAGAGGGTAAATGAAGGAATAGCAGTGAGATGGCGAGAAAGCGAGACAGATGGAGAAGAGAGGGAAAGAGAATATACATTTCCTTCTGTGATGGCGAATGAGGAAGCTCCATTGATTTGACTACATCATGTGACATCCCCCTTCGGCAAATGTTACAGTCTAAATAGAGCGTATTTTTTGTGTGTGTGTAAGCCATCACAAGCTCCATAGACCAGCTCTTTTTCTAATAGATTCCATCTGTCTGCCCCAAGCCCCCACAGAGCAGGCAGAGATACTGCTAATGTTTATGCTCACACCTCTGAAGAGATGGAGACCCCCGGTGCTGGTTCTCAAAGGCTGGACATCAGGGTCACCATAGCATATCATAGAAGATAGTTGTAGTTTAACATTAAAAGCTGAACTATATTTACTTAACTAGCTCTGTTTTTACATTTACTTACATTTACAGAACATTACATTGCTGTGTTTTGTCACACAACCCACAGCTCTGCAACTGAGCAAGCCAAGGCAATAATCATATTTGTTCTGATTATTTTTAGTGTACATTTATCAGTGGTGGACCAAATACACAAGCATTTCATATATAATTTTAATTCACAGTCGACAATACTACAATTCAACATTTCGCACCATCAATGTAATCCCTAAATACTAAAATTCAACATTTCGCACCAGAAATGTAATCCCTTCAGAGAATCAAGCTCTAAGAATCTAACTGCTCTTGGTTCTTGGTTGATTTTGAGTTGGATATGACTAATTCTGTGAGACTCACTGTGACTGGATCATTAAATCAGTGAGTCATTCACTCAAGAACAGCTGCAATTGGATCATTCATCAGTTCAGTATAATAAATGGTTTAGTGTGATTTGTGAACCGATTCATTTAACAGAATTGTCTCCAAAGAATGATTCTTTTACAAATCGGACATTGCTATCAGGTCTCAATTTCTTTGGTTCAAAACAAAGAGGAATGATTTTTTTTTATTTTTATTTTTTTATGAAATGTAATGGACTAAAAAGATATTATACTTTGCAATGTAGTGAAGTAAAATATCTGGTCACACTTTATTTTAAAGTCCAATTCTCGCTATTAACAAACCGTTAACTATGACTTCTGCCTCAATAAACTGCTAATTTGCTTCTTATTAATAGGTAGTAAGGTAGTTTTTAAGTTTAGGTATTGGGTAGGATTAGGAATGTAAAATATGGTCATGCAGAATATGTGCTTTATAAGTACTAACAAACAGCCAATATGTTAATAATAGGCAGGGTTAGGGTTAGGGTTAGGGATAGGGTTAGGGTAAGCAACTGGTTAACAGTGAGAACTCTTTCCATACTAAAGTGTTACCAAATTTCCCTACATAAAAAAAAAAAAAAAAAAAAAAAAAAAAAAAAAAAAATTCCTCCCATCATTAACAAATGCTTAAATTTTACGTAGCGTCACAAAGAAACATAAGTAGAGACTTTTTCATCCAATACATGCATCACCCCAAACTTCCAGGGATGGGGTTTAGCCAGATTCAATGATTGGTGAAGTCCTGCTTATGTCAACAGAAAGAAGTATGTATAATCAGATTAGGAACCGACTATGTACTACACAAAAATTCCATTAGAATGATTTTAAGAACAGTTACATGTGAGTATGCACCTGTTATGAATAATTCAGTTATTAGCAAGGAGACTCTTTGACTTTTTACATAATGAGGTGTGTTATGTTTGTAACTTGTAGTATAATTAACTACTTTTTCAAAAAGGCAGGTTGACTATAGTTTAACCATTAATAGCTTTTAGCTTGACAAGTTAAAGTTTCAAAGTAGCTTCCCCAACACTGCTAGTGGCAATGAGTTAGCGATTTACCTCTTTGTGGCTGTGCAGTGGGGATATGTCCTGCAAATTAGCACTAAATTTGTTGACTAGCACCTCATGGAGTAGGTTTGGTTGGAATCAGGGTCCAGTTATAGAAGCTGCTGGGAATTTCTCCTCTCATAATCAAATAAAATCCACTTATTCTCCTTGTTTCCACCAATATGCTGAAGCCAGCATAAACGCCAGGCTCATCATACACTGAGGGCTTGTTAAATGCGCCTTACTGTCTGATATAGACATTAACTGATTTCCAGTATGCGTGTGTGTGTGTGTGATTGTGTGTGTGAGTGCTGAAAAGTAAAGAGCAGGCTGTCAGTTTCTCTGGCTCTTGAAATGCATGGCTGCCCACACGCCTGTTTGAGATCCACCCAGATGTCTCAGGCCCAGCTCAACCCTCCTGTTCCTGAGTAGGATGAGAGGATGTATGTGCGTGCATGTGTTTGTGTGTGTGTGTGTGTGTGTGTGTGTGTGTGTGTGTAGGTAGCACACAGACAATTGTCAAAGCTCAGCTATTTAAAGCCAAACTCCACTGCAGTTCAGCATGAAGGGTGGAAAAAGCGATTGGAGTGAGAGAAAAAGAAACGAGAGAAAGAAACTGGAAGGAAAATCCCTTATGAACATGCTCTTTGCTTTTTTTTCAAGCAATGAATAATCAATTACTTCTCAAATCAGTGAAATGATTCCTTCAAATTGTGTTGATTATTC
Source organism: Cyprinus carpio (assembly GCF_018340385.1). Classification (NCBI taxonomy): domain Eukaryota; kingdom Metazoa; phylum Chordata; class Actinopteri; order Cypriniformes; family Cyprinidae; genus Cyprinus; species Cyprinus carpio. The sequence continues at coordinate 6,956,887 of NC_056612.1, forward strand.
TTGTGTGAATTGCTACCCGTGTCAAGAAAAAGGAAAGAATGGCGGATTGTTTTTCTGATTGGTCAGAAATGATGGCACTTACTTTCCCGACATCACTGTTCACATGATGGTTGAGAAAAGTCTACAGAAATAGCAGTGAGTCCAGGTCAGAGACATACGACAGCATGTTTTCCTATTTTATTACACAGCTCTCCAGGGGCGTAAATTTCATCTAATGGTAGAGGGGAAAATAAACATAAAATTTCTCAAGAGCAATTTTTGAAGAGGACACATATTATGCAGCTAAAATTGTACTTGTAAGGAAAAGTTTACACAGAAGAAAGCCTGACTACTATTAGTGTAACAGGGAGACCATGCCAAATTAGACAAATTAGACAACTTCAAGCGGTTGTGGTTGCACTGCGACAGCGCTCATGTCCGTTGTAGACATTACTATCCATCAAGCAGGTAACATTATTATTGCTAACATAGCGGACTCATCGAAAAATACTTGACTTGGCAATACTGAGGTGATGTAAAAGAGGAAAGCAGGCATTTGGAACAAACCACTGTGAGGCAAGGGAGGGGAGACTCATGTTTCTAAACTTAAAACGCATTTTTGCCCCTTTTGCGTTTGTGTTGTTTTACTGCTTACAATGTTATGCAATATAAAACATTATTTACAATACACAGCGTGGTTTTTAATCATAATTTTAGGGGGGACCACTCTCAGTCCTGTGTTTTTTGCAGTATTTTGCAATGCTGTATAGTGTTTACTGTTCTAATAGTCATTGAATTAACTTTGAAATCTAGAACATTGCTGGAACAAACTTGTACAAGCAAGTTTGGTGCATAGTACATTTCTGGACCAATCACAGTTGTTCGTGCTTACACAATAGGACATTTTATTTAAATCCTGCTCCTGGAGGGCCACTGTTCTGCAGATTTTAGCTCCAACCCTAATTAAGTACACCTTAACAAAGATAATTAAGGTCTTACTAGGCATATTGGAAATCTCCAGGCAGGTGTGTTGAGGCAAGTTGGAACTAAACTCTACACAGAGGACAGAGTTTGGAAACACCTGATGTAAGAGATAGCAGGGGTGAAAATCAAAGATAATGGTTAAACTGTTAATTACTTTGCTTAAAAATATAAAACACATACTTTATAGCTTATTACATGTGTCAACTGCAACCATCAAAGCTTGTGGAGGCTTGCTACCAATGCAAGATAACACAAATGCCATAAATAACCAGTGGTTATGCTTAATAAATTGACACAGAAATTGTGATCATAAATAAAATATGATTTATCGAGCAATTATAATATTAGGCACCAATCGTTTCAAAAATTTCATACAATATATTAACATAATAAGGCTCAAGAGATGTTTCAGTTTATTAGGAATAACCCATTGTCTCTCATACACATTTATTAGCTAACATCATTTGCTGACCAATGGTCTAGACACATGAATAAGTAAAATCTGTAATTCACAGTGAAAGTATTTTTAAAAGCATATAAAACCTGTAAAATGTATCATTTACTACACTTTAATGCAAACATACACCCACCATGATAACCAGATGTACTTACATAAAACATGAATTTAGTGCCCTTGGGGTTGTTTCTTTTGTCTGTGATTTTCTTAACAGATTCCATTTTGCCTTCAGGACAGTGGTTTCATTGAAATTACATAACAGACAGCATCCATTAGCATTTGCATTGGATCTTCTGAGTCATAATAGAGATCTGGGCTAGCTTTCACGTTTACACAGGCTATTACAGAGTGGCATATCCATGTAAATTTGCTGTTGAGTTTATTTTCACGCCTCCATTCTGTTTGCATCAAGTAGAAAGAAAACTGGAAGTTTGTAAAGGGCAGTGGAAACAGTTAGAGGCACTTACAGCAAGAGATGGGTTTGGTAAATGTCTAAATGTCCAGACTGGACTTGCCTGGAAGTGCAATCTCCATACCAGCCTTCCTACTGACCCCTGCTGAACCAATGAGTGTTTCTGTGAGCCGTGGAGGAAATTGCATTCACTCATGTCTCCAGTCTCACAGCTCCCCCTTATCAGCTCAAAAATGAGTCAGCACTTCTGTTCAGACTTCTCCCCATTCCCCAACCTCCGCCACCTTCCCAGAATCCTGTGCAGGCTCCCAGACTGATCCGAGCCAAGTGCTCCCACAGGACTGGTTGGAAAGCAATGACCAACAGCAGTCATTATCCTGCTAGACATGAGTCAACTACTGATCACCTCACGTTACTTCAGCCCATTGTGTCATTGATTTGCAGTGGTGGACGAATTTTACAATTTTATGTACTTCCCACAATAAGGAAGATAAATCGATGAAGACACACACTATTAAAACATTAAACGTCAGTTTACTAAAATATCAATTTAAGGTAATTCAAACCAGAATAAAATGTGTGTAAATGTTTGGTGACATAAACATGCAATATGTAAACAGACATTTCATGCGGCAAAATGTGTTTACATTTTAAGAACAACGCTGCGCAAACATCATTTTATTTCATTTTATTTCAACTGCACCAGAAGTGGGGAAGATGCATGAACATTCATTTGCATTATTTAAACCTTTTTTTCTTATCGTTTATGTGTTATTTATAAGTCCTATACAGATGGTGACACACAAATGTCGACATGGCCATATTAAGTCATTTTATACAATGTCAGCTTGCCTTTTCACAATAACTGACGTAACCTAAAGATGATTTTCATTTACAATAATCAACACTGAAATCCAGCATTAGTAACTTTTTGCGCCATTTTGCAGTCAAATGTACACTCAAGCTCCGAGAATCTTTCAGTTTACAGATCATTGAATCAGTGAGTTGATGTGCTGAGAACAGCTGCAACTGGGTGAGTCTAATTTGCAAATCCACCATTCAGGTTCATTGAAAAGACTCAGCTCGTTTACAAATCAGATATGGCTATTACATTTCACAGTAGGTTGTTGATGATTTATTTATTTATTTTTTCAAAAGAACAATACGTTTTGAGAATGAAAATTATGCTTTGGAATGCAGTGAAGAAGAATAAAATCAATTAAATAATGCATAAAAAAATAATAAAAAGTACAGATACTTGAAAAAAAAATACTTTGTCACTGTCCACTGTGGTTACTTTGTAATGAATATGTGTGTATTCTCAGTTTCAGCGCCTCCAATTTCATGATTAGCACAATATTTTACAAATTCTGTGTGCACCTTGCAAATTCAATATTTCACCGGCTGCTAAAATTAATCTTATTTGGTAAACATAATTTATTCTCATAGCACTTAAGTCTGGCAAATAACTGAGAGCACTTAGTGTCTGACTAAAATAACATTTGCTCAGTATTTTGTAGGGTCCACAAATGTTGATATAGCTAATTTATCTATGAAATCTATCAAAAGACACATGTTCATTTCAAGCATCAAATATTGTTGGCAAGAGTGTCTTCATTAGGAAGTGATCATTCATGAGCAGATTATTCATAGAGGTCTCATCATCTCTCTATTAAAAAGATCAATATGAATTTCAGAATTATAGGAGGCTGCTCTACCCCTGAGCCATGGCTGGTTTATTTTTAGCTCTTTTATCATTCTATATTGCTATAATTTGAGTAAGATTTGGACCAACATTGCAAGTATGTTTATATATTGTGGAATAATTAAAAGAGTTTTACTTACTCATATTAATGTAATTACAGTTTAATTAGAAAGTAATGACAATGTAATAACACAATAATGTTGCTTTTTATAGTAACACTAATCTGTAGCAGATCACAGTTCATTTAATGGTTGTAAAGATGTGCTATTTTGAATAACAGGCCACTATGCACATAAATTACACATATTGATGGAGTTAACAGAGCAAAACATTGCTTCATCAAAAATAAGTGACAGACCTTTAATAATCCTTTGAATTCCATTTATTGATGCAGAAATGCCTTGCTTTTTTCAAGATAACATGAATTCCATAACTTCATCATTTGAAGGAAACATCATTTGATCTGAAATGCTTTATTTCCTGACAGTTGTGATCGCATCAGTAGCAGTTTACAGCTAAATCCTAAATATGACAAACAGAGCATTATGTAGTGTTATGATTTTGCTAAATAAAGCATGAAAGAGAACAGAACTGTCCTGAATTCTTTAACTGTGTGTGTGTGTGTGTGTGTGTGTGTGTGTGTGTGTGTGTGTGTGTGTGTGTGTGTGTGTGTGTGTGTGTGTGTGTGTGTACTTGTGTGTGTACGTGCGGTTCCCACTGCAGTACTGGGGGTACGGCTCAGAGAAAAGGCTGATTCACTGGCGCTCTCCTCTGTGCCAAGCACATGGCAGCCTGGCAGAGCAACTTGGCATGCTCCACCCTATGCTCACAAGAGGGCAAAGCAATGACAGAGAGTTAGACACAGAGTTTTATCTATGATAGCTTTTGAGGAACTAGCTACTGTGGTAACAGATCACCACAGTCAACATGGAAACCACTTAAATCGACTCTGTCAGAATACATCATCCATCACAGAAAACAACAGAAAATACTACGACAGGCTACAACCATAACATCTGAATCTCTTGCGATGTACTATCAAAATAGTTTCATACACAATGACCACTAGATGACAAAAGAATGCTGGCAAAGTACAATAAGAGATTTCCGACAAATCCAGACTGCTGCAGCTAGATTGGTCTAACAGAGGGAGACAGATTCTGAATCCACCAAATATTCGAACAGACAAAAAAAAAGAAAAAAAAAAAGAAATAAAGACAAAAATATTGCAGTGAAATAAGCAAATTATGTAAAAACACCTTAATTTAATCATACTCAAACTCAATATAATCTTGGAGTAATTTAAGTTTAAATGTGTATTTTTACATTTGTTCAGTATACATTTGACAATATTACTTTTTTGATGAGTTATTAGTTATGAGATTATATGTTATGTATATATTATGGTTTTGATTACGCATTATGGAGTTTTGATTATGAATTACAGTATAGACATATTATGTTTTTGACTTGATATGACATCTAAAATTGTCTCTGCTACTCATAATCATAAAAATAAATAAAATAAAATAAAATAAAACCAACATAGGCCCACTGGAAATGTGCCTCTACTTATATTTTTGCAAAACTCCATATACATACAGTTCATTGCAATTTCCATCTGAAATAAAGGCAAAACTGAATGCACATTTAGTACTACTCACTGGACATTTCGGTAACACTTTAAGGTGTCCTTTTTACGTTACATATATTTACTATTATAATAACAATAAATTACGCATAATTACATGCAAGTAACCCTAATCCCTAATCCCTAAACCCTAATCCTAACCATATGGTAAGTACATATAGTTAATTAATATTACTCAGTACTTAAATTTATAATTACACTGAAACAAAAGTATCGCAAATTTTGCAGAAATTTTTTTTTTTTTTTTTTTAATAAGCCTGGCTTGATCAACTGTGGTCCATTTGCATTTTCATATCAGGATTTTTTTCTAAGGATTATCAGATATCTCTTGTGGCTGAAATTTATTATGGGATTAAATATTAGTAAATTTGATATTTAAAGTCAAACACTCAGAAAACATGCACTTAACTTCAATTCTTCCATTTTTCATTTGGAATATTAGAATAACGATGTAACTCGCTGATGAACTACCATGGATGATAGAAATAAGTTTACTTACTATAACTATAACTTTGTTGTGCATCCCTCTTTTGAAAAATGTTGTTTCAAAATAAAGTATAGAACTATCAGTAATGACAACACACAGGTGGTGGAGTAATGAATTCTGCTAACTAATCTGTTCAAGATATAATCAATGTCAGATTATTGCTGTAAAACAGAAACATGGCATCTAAGCACTACTTCCCTATTTTTGTTTTTTATTTACAAACACTGATTCACATTTGCACACTGTTCAAATAATATAGCACTATCATTCTCTTGACACTAAAAGACGTAGAATGAAATTTGTAAACAATATATATGGAATAAAAGAAATAGATTGTAATGCATGTTAGCTTGCTTATTTAGATCACAATCTATTTAAGTCCACATGACGTACTAAAAAGAAATATGCAATATCTTATGGTGGCAGCTTAATTCAGTTACCTGATTTGAAACGATCTTTGTATTAGAAGCCATATGATGCCTTTAAATGCTTGCTGGGTATTGTAGCATAGCTAGTGACAGCTGCAATTGCGAAGGACTATCTATAGCAGAGCTCTTTGTACACTGCAAAGGCAGGTCTCTCTTCCAGGCTTTGCTTCCTCTTTAGGTTTTATTTCGGGCTATTTTTAGCTGATAGAGAAATGCTATTTTGGGAATAAGGCCCATGTCATTGATTATGTTAAAAGAAAGAAGCTTCACAGACGCAGTATTTACAGTGTATAGGACATGATGACATTATCACAAAAATAGAAATGGTGAACGATTATAAAACCACAGAAGGGAATAGTGCATCTGTGTTAGTGTGAGCAGGTTGTCCAGATTTATATTCTCATAGTATCTAAAATTCATTCAAAATGTATAATATATATATATATATATATATATATATATAAACTGCCAACCAACAAATAAGCTTTAACATTCACATAGCTTTAGCAAGGACAGCATGGAAACAGGCTTCATTCAATAGGCAGGATTGATCCGTGTGTTGGTGGCATAAGCACATTGGTTGTGGCGTAAGTACATTGGATGAGGCAAGGAAAGGGAGATAAATGGGGGATGGAGACAGGAGAGGAAAAAAAGGAGGATGGCAAGAGAAGGGAACAGCAGCGTAACATCTAATTGCTATAAAGCAGCCTCAGAGTCTCTTCTCTCCCACATGCACAGCTCATCCCGGCCCAGTTAAACTGGGCTCTGCTCTTTAATATGCTGTTAGGCTGCTGCCTCTGAGAGGACACATTAGCCAGACTCAAACACGAACAGACAGAGGGGTTTTACTGGATCCACCACAGGCATAGGGCACATATTTGCATTACAATGGCAATTAAACTGGAAATAAATGGTTTATAGTCAGTCAGTCTATTATAGCAGTTATTTGAGCTCTATCCAATTACAGCCCACTGCTCGTTTAAGCAGGCATTTGCATTTAAAAAACTACAACGTATATTCACAGTACTAAATAAATGCAGTATAAAGGTTTACATTACCAGTCAAAAATTTTAGCACAATGAAGTTGTTTTTTAATCATAAAGGGATAGTTTACACAAAAATGAACATTCTGTCATCATTTACTCACTCACATGTCGTTCCAAAGACTTCTGTTTATCTTCGGGAACACAGTTTTTTGATATTCTGCCATTATTTTTGTCTGTCTATTAAAAGTCCACTCAACCAAAATTGTCACACTTCAATGAATCAAGCAGTTTAATCTAAGTCTTCTGAAGAGACATGATCGTTTTTTATGATGAAAAGATTTAATTTAGGATATCACATACACAAAGCTCATCAATTATGGTAAAAGAAAAAAGTCTTATGGGTTCTTATTACATGAGCAATTGACAGATCAGACAGCATGACAATATTTTCATTTTTGACTGAACTATTCCTTTAAACATTTTTAAACTGAACACTTAAATCTTTTTAGTGTACTGTAAGGGAAGTTCTTCAGTATTGTTGAGGTATCCCATGATGGAATGTGGATTCAATAAAATTACTGTCAAATTGCTAGAAAGCCTTTTGCATGGACAGAGCCTGACTGATTTTGTGTATTCATGATAATGCTATGCAGTGACTGTTAAAGAAGTGAAAGGAGGAGGTGAAAGTTTGTACAAAAACAAAGATGGAAAGAAAGAAAACTATTTGTTAGCACCAGAACAACTTAAACTCTGTTAACTCTGTTCGAATTGTTTTGACTAAGTGTGTATATCTGTATTCATATAATTGTGTAAAAATTTTCCTGACATGTACATAGTATTTATTCTGTCTTGAAAGAAAAGACTCAAAATGTAGAACTTTTATGGTGCTGTTGTGTTTTAGTGTTATTAATCATATCTGCCGCTTTGCTTTCTGTATTATGTTGTTTAGAATTTTTCTATACTGGTAAGAATAATCATATTAAGGACACTGATATACTCACAACAATGTTATTTTTCATTATTCTCTTAAGGGTAAAAAGAAGTTTAGGTAACACTTTATTTTAAGGTGTCCTCGTTATACGTTACATGTACTTACTATTATAAGAACAATGGATTATGCATAATTACATGCAAGTAGCCCTAAACCAAACCCTGTTCCTAACCTTAATCATATAGTAAGTACATGTAGTTTATTAATATTACTCAGTATTTAAATGTATAATTAGACTGTAACAAGGACACCTTAAAATAAAGTGTAACCAAAGTTTAAAATACCTAAACAACAATTATCTTGATGCCTGCAAATGCAAAAATGTGCTGCATGCTTTTCTCTCAATAATAAAATCACACGGCAAAAATAACAGTGGTAATAAAACAGCAATTAAGAAAGCATCTGATCATAGTGATGTGGATATGTTTGCATTAGCTCTACAGCTCAGCACTGCAGTCAAGTCATATAATGTTTATTTATACATCACTTTATAACAGACTGGTTTTAAGCAAGCTGCTTTACATCATCAAACATGAAAAACAGTTTCAGTGTCACTTTAATTTAAAATGATTTTTGTTGGAGCTGATAGCCTCGTGGGCAGTAATCCAACATGTTGCACTTTGGGTGACCTAAGTTTAAGTCCTGACTTGAGGACCTTTCCTGATCTCATCCCCCTTACTCCACCATTTCCTGTCTGTCCATACTGTCCTCTCGCAATAAAGTCAAAAAATTTAAAAAATAATTGCAAACTTAAATTTTTACTACAAAGCAGATCTTCAGCGTGTTTATGTTTTTACAGAGCCCAAGAGCACATCTACCTATATCGCCATGGACCAATGTTGGTTTGACATTCTGGAAAGTTAGCTTTGGCAAGCTGTTTTGAACTCACAAAACAAACTTTGTATTGGCCTGATTTAGTCTGAAATGTTGCCACACGAGTTTGTTTTAAATTTCATTGACGTATATTAGTTCCTTTATACAGCTACATCCATTTTCCAAACTGCTTGTACTAGTGTATGAAGGCTCAAGAGGATGTCAGAACCTATTTAACTGTGCATAATGTAAATATAATTAGGCATATTGTGGTAGATGGCAATTTCATGACCCATAAGACAAACATGATAATGTCTAGAGATTGCCAAGGCTTCGGCAGTTTCTTCCGACATGAATTGAGAACGTCCAAGAGTGGCGTATTAGTGGCATAGGATAAAAGTTGCTATACAGCGACTTATAAGACAGCCCTGGATTGTTCAAACACTCTGGAATGCAAGACTTACAGGCACCATTGTAATGTGGCTATAATCACATTTAGTCTAATGCTGTAGTTCTCATTGCCTCCTGTTGACAACACGGAGTGGGGACAATCTCTTTGCACAATCACATTTGCAAAACCCCACTGTAAAACGTGCTCTCTCTCAGTACGCCAGCAGAAAGCTTGGGGTGCAAAATTTCTGCTTCTGTATCCACAGTGCATTTGCAAATTATTGGACCTTAATTAACTCTAAGTGTTCTCCAAAAATGCTTCCAGAACAGGGAAAGACTCCTTGTAAACTTGCCATAAAGAAACCCATTTCATTTCCAAATGATTCTGCTGACCCTGCGAAGAGCGACAAGGGAAAAAACGAGAAAAGGCAGAAGGAGAGAGAGAGATAGGAGGAGAGAGAGAGAGAGACAGAAACCTCTTTCCATGCCTGTGCAGTTTTACGATTCTTCGTCATAATCCAGGATAAATCCTGCTGGTGGTATTGTACTCATCATTTGGTTCTCTCGGCCTCTGCTGCCTGAAACCCCCCACATCCACCATCACCCACACCCACCCACCACGACAAACCTTCAATCAAACTCTCTTCTCATCTGCGGCCACAGAATGCCTCCTTAATGTTGCTATTTCAGAACGAAATCCACCCTTTAGCCTGTCTCTCCCTCCGGGGGGAAGCTCATTGTAAAACAAACTGTCTGTCTGTCACAGACCCTGTGTAGGTGTAAACGCACTCACACTGCCTCGTCTGCATACATGAATATTTAAATGCGGAAATTAGCCCGTTACCTCGGAATGCGGAGAGACGTAAAGATCCGATCCTCTTAGAAAAGAGAGATCAAATAAGGTTTCTCTCAGAGAGGTTGTGGGATTAAATAGACAAATTTGAAACCTCCGCTGAGGACATTTCCTCATGTTCGGGTAATTGCAGTAAAAGGGAAAACGCCACTGCTGTCATTAGAGTTAAAAGTGATTGTTGGTCAGCAATGATTGCTACATCCTCAAAAATCTGAAAATAGACATTAGAGGATGCTGTAATAGAGAAATCCATTCATGATCCTGACAGATGTGTGCTGTGAAGAAGATTGAGGAATTGGGAGTAGAACAGCACACCAAAAAAGGCCAAAATTCCAGAATCTTTGACAGAAATCAACAACCTATAGGCTCAATGGAAATATGTGACTGCCTACATTTTGCAAAGCTCCAAAAACATACATAGCCTACATACTGTACAATTCACTGCATTACAGCTCAATTCACCACTAGAGGCAGTAAAATGTCACATCTTCTATTCTTTTTCACACAAATTATGATTACAGGCATTTACCAAAGAATTATGTTGAAACAGTTCCTTCCAAAATACTATGTTATGACCTTAAAAGGATTTTACCATAGCACATGATTTATAAACAAACAACAATCATACGAAAATTTCAGAGAATGTCTTAAACGGTATCAGAGTACTGCTAAGGAATCTCAGAGGAAATACATGTCAGATTTAATTTCATAAAATGCATATATTATATATTTTTAATACAATTAATGTATTTTTAAATCCCGCTCTTAGTACTTCATTAGAATTCTCCACTGATTTGTGTTAACAGTTTTTAAAACATTTTATCCATAAAGTCGAATATATCAGGTCTGACATACCATCTTAAAATTATTTTCCTCTAGAAATGGCTTCTTATCAGAGCTCCCTATTTCTTTTCCGACCCGTGTCACCTTTACAGCTTTATGATTTTGTTCTTAGTATAAAGCCCTCATTTTGTCACTCTAATGTTCTGCCTTCTCAGACTTTTAAAGAGGCTTTTCCAGGCTTAAGTCAGGTTGTTACTGCTATTATCATTAGCTTCTTAACACCTGGAATTGTACCAGCTTCGCTTAAACATGCTATACTTCAACCACTATTAAAAAGGCATAATCTTGATCAGCATGACCTAAATAACTATAGACCCATTTCTAAGTTATATTTTATCTCAGACGTTTTGGAAAAAGTTGTTTATTCTCAGATCTCATCTTACTTGAATACTTTTAATATTTTTGACACATTTCAGTCTGGGTTTCAATCTACCCTCTTGAAGATTACCAATGATATTTTACTTTCCCTTGACTCTGGTTCTTGCTGTATCTTAATCATGCTTGATTAAATGCAGCATTTGATACAATAGATCATGACATTCTTCTTCAAAGACTTGATCAGTTAGCTGGTTTCCAGGGATCTGTGCTCAACCGGTTTGCTTCCTACATTAAGGACAGATCTTTTTCTGTGAATTTGGGGAATTGTTTTTCATCTCGGGCTCAAATCTCCTATGGTGTTCTGCAGGGCTATATTTTGGGTCCTCTCCTTTTCTCCTTATATATGCTTCCACTCAGTTATATTTTTCAGTAACATAATTTATAATTTATAATTTCTTTGCCAACGACACTCAACTTTATGTTCCTGTTAAAAACAATAACTGTTCTATGTATAATATGCTTGCATGTCTTCAGGACATCAAATGCTGGATGGACTTGAATTTTTTACAGTTAAATAATGATAAAATTGAAATAATATTTTTTGGTCCAACAGCTGTGTCTTCTGGCATTGTCAAGCAGCTTGGCCCCTGTCATCAAATGTACGCAACTGTGTTAGAAACCTTCGCATGGTCTTTGATCCTACGTTGTCTTTTGATAAGCAGATCATTGCTGTTGTGAAAAGCAGTTTCTTTCAATTAAGATCAATTGCTAGAATCAAAAAGATGCTTTCCATGAAGGACCTTCAAACTGTAATTCATGCATTTATAACTTCAAGGTTGGATTACTGTCACTGACTTTATCTGGGTTTGCCTAAATCATCTCTGGACCGATTGCAATTGGTCCAAAATGCTTCAGCCAGATTATTGCCTGGCACTAGAAAACGTGAGCATATTACCCCAGTACTCGCCTCTCTACACTGGCCCCTGGTCAAGTTCTGTGTTAAGATTTTGCTGTTTGTTTTTAAAGCTCTACATGGTTGTGCTCCTCAGTATATGTGTAATCTTCTAATTTTGCAATCCACCTCTAGATCTCTTCGATCATCTATTCAATTTCTCCTCTCAGTCCCTCATTCACATTGGAACAGTCTTCCCCTCCACATAAGATCTTCCCCTTCTATTTCTTCATTTAAATCCTCTTTGAAAACCCACTTTTATTCTGAATGGTTTAATTCTGTTTGAGGGTGTAAAACCTTATTTGTCCCTTTGTCTGTCTTGATTGGGTATATTTTTACTTTGTTTTGTATTTGTTGTACAGCACTTTGGTTGCAACTCCTGTTGTTTTTAAATGTGCTTTATAAATAAATAAAGTAAACTAACTAATCTATGCTCTGTTTTGCAGAGGCAAGTAAGTGCTCTGCATTTTTCCACTCAAATGGTGTTGTTATTTGTGGCAGAGCTGCATGTTTAAAGACCATGTAACTAAACCAACAAGCAGACTGTTACTTTTTTTATTAGTCTATTTTGATTACTGAAGCAGTTTAATTTATTACAAGCTGCTTTGAGAAATTTTTCAATAATGAAATTCATAGTCATCAATGCATGCATATTATATTAATAGATAATATAACATTTCAATAGCCAGGGCAAATAATTATTTGGAAAGCCAAGTTTACATTTCTAATTTATTCTTATGTTAAATATATAGAGTGCAATAAATTCATCATTTTAAAAACGTGATGAGATGATCCTTGAATAATGTGCTGGTTTATAGCAAGGATTTCTTGAATGAGACTATATGGTTCAAGGAATAAACATGATCAGTGTTTGTAGAACTGCTAATTTTTCTAGAAAAACTTGCCAACTGATAGTTAACTTCTTGGCAACTCACCTGTTACAGCATTCCACTCCTGTGAAACATGAGTCGCGATAAAAGAACTCAAAAATTTGTAGAAGCAAGCTAAAATTCATGGTTGCTTTAGCAATTGCATTTGCTTTAACACATTCTTATTTTTGCTTTTGTTTGGTTGCACATAATATAAGTATAAATAGTGAGTTCATTTGTGTGGGAGTTTCATTAGAAGTCACCACTGTGATGATTAGTGTTCCCTTAATTGAAAACTTGGGCTTTATTTACTATTCATTTTTTATAGGCAGTGTTACAGGCCACAATTGGTTCCACTCCCTATATGGAGAAACAGACTAAGCAATATGACTGGCTCTTAAGTCTAATCATAACTAAATTTTTGCAACACAAAGGTTTCAAAAGTTTCATGACCACGTACTATTAGGAAGAATGGAATCTGTCTTTCATGGATAATACAAACTCAAAATGCATTTCAACAAACTGAAGTTGGTGGAATTATTTACAAAATTACACATTCTTAAATACTATTTTACTCTATATTTATGTGTGCTGTGCGTTTTATGCATGTCATAGAAGCTTAGAAACATGCTAAAGCTAAAGTGTCGGGTTTAACATTGAATCGATTTAGAGACAAAACAAGGACACAGAAGCAGTAGTAATGGAAGTTTCATTTACAAGAGCTATTTGCCTTTTTAATAGAGATGTACGCCTACACCCTACACACATTTACATTAAATGAAACAGTTAAAAAAAGGTTTAAAAGCTAAATTTACTGTAACATTGTTGTCATATTTTGTTGAAATGTTACTGAAACCACATTACTTATTCATGCTGCTGTGCACACTTGAAACCTTAGTATCAGCATAGTTCTTTTGACATCTGTAAATATACAGGAAATAACAGTCCATCTGTAAATATACAGGAGATATATGATTCTACAGCATAGTATTATTACTGTATTCACAGCCATTTCCTACTCCTGTTAAATGTGGAGTCACATTACAGTTGTCATTTAATTGTGATAAAATATTATAATATAATATAATACATATTCATATGAAATAGAACTACTAAAGTTAAAAATAATATTATTGGAAAACTATACTGCATGGGCCTATAATGTAAATTCACTTTAAAACTTCAACCTCCTTCACATAGAGTGTTTTAATGACATTCTTTATTGTTTTTGAAGCACTTTAATTTTCTTCAGTTTTATTCACTGTTAATGAGCCACAGGAAGTCAAGACTATTAGAATATGCTTCTGTGTGACAGTGTGTGTGTGTGTTTGTGTGTGTGTGTGTTTGTGTGAGGTCTTTTAATGCGTGTGAAGACGATACTTGTGAGCTGGCTCAATCATAAAGCCATTACCGCAGTCTTATGCTGACTCTCCCTCTCTCTCACAGATTTTTCTAGAAATCAGATTTCCTCTGATGTCATTATTGTGTAATAGGCAGTGTGCCTCTTACCCCCAGCATGCCCTGAAGGGTTGTGTAAATGGACATTTTACCACCTCTATAATCTACTGAGGGCTAGAAAATGGGAGAATTGCAAGCCTGGAGCACATGGTGTCCTGGAGGGCATTACTGTACAGCAGTTATTTATCAAGCATTTAACGCAAAAGACAGTAGTGATATTGATAGTAACAGATATAAAAGTATCCAGAACAAAAAAGGAAACTGGACACAAAATATGAACATAAACAAAAACTGATCCTCTTAATGGTTTCAATTTTTAAGCTTGCTGTTTAAAATATGCAGTAATGTTTAATTTAGTTAGCAGTGCTTTGAGTTTTCATTAAATAATAGTTTAATTTGGAATTTGAAATAATTTAATCAAAACATCAGTCCTTTCTGTCCTTAACAACAAAATTAAACCCATGAATACAATATAATGTAAATTTAAATTTAATTGAATTGCAAATTAAATTGATGTACACACACACACACACACACACACACACACACACACACACACACACACACACACACACACACACACATATTTATATATATATACATACATACATACATACATACATATACACACACACACACACACACACACACACACACACACATATAAATATATATATATGTCAATTTATTTAATAAAAAAAAACAATATATTTTTCTAAAATATATGCATGCATGTGTGTTTATTTATATATACATAATAAATATGCTCAGTGCACATACATATGTAAACAAAAACTTTTCTTTTGGATGTGATTATTCACGATTAATCTTTTGAGAACACACACACATCATACATACATACATACATTATATATATGTATATATATGTATATATAATATAAAAGATAAAAACATCACAACTTACAATACAAAAATGTTAATTGTAGATGTGATTAATCGCAATTAATCATTTGACAACACTAATATAATATAAAAACATGATTTTTGAAAATGTAAAATAAACAGAGTTAGAAAGAAAACAAAAAAACTGCACACACACACATCATACATATATATTTATTCATTTATTTATTTATATAATATAAAAGATAAAAACATCACGACTTACAAAACATGGGGAAAACTCCTTTTTCTCTGAGGACTAGGGATGTAACATTTTACTCAACTCATGATTCAATTCGATTCACGATTTTGATTTCACAATTCGATTTGATTCATGATTTTTATTTTTAAACAAAATTTTATTTTAGACAAAATATGAATTAAATATGTCCTTTTATTATTGCTTGGACAAAATGCTGTACATTTCTTTGTGAAATTATAATATAACTATAATATACTAATATAGCACTTGCATATTATTGCTCATTTGTTGGTTTTGATTGCTTCTATTGTCCTCATTTGTACGTAGCTTTGGATAACCATTAATCGTTACATCCCTACTGAGGACTGAAGACTTATTCAATCACACAGGCCATTGGTTCGTGCAGTGATTATAAAACGAACCAATGGCTTGGCAGCGGTGATGGGGCGGGGCCATCTGGCTATTTGCCATAGGATCTCAGATCAATTCTCCTTCAGTGACGACGATCTCCCTTCGCTGACCTTCAGGACTTAAAGACGCTCGCCGTAGAAACGCCTCGCTTCGGATAGAAGCTGCCTTTTTTTCCTCTAGCCGCTTCCACTTACTCTTTAAGCTGCTCAGCGATCTGTGCAAACACCAGCTCACCCCTGCTGCCTGCTGCCACCCCTGCTGGTGAGAAATTTCTCTCTAAATGAGCAGCGGCGCTGTTTCAAATATTGCACTGCACGATGTGCACGATGATGACGGCCACTCAGAGTGCGTTTCCTGCTTGGATAGATTGTTCACATTGCATGAACATGAGTCTCGCCACTCTGCATGCTCGGATCGCTTTCTTTTTAGAGAGCGAATCCTCCCCTCGTGCCCTCTCGTTTTCTTCCTCCCAAGGATCTGTGAGGAAAAAACAGTGGGACAAAGGGACTAAGTGCTCGGCCGACCCAGATCTCATGCGCCTCGCCCTGCTAAGCAGACAGTATTCTCCTGTTCTTTTCAAACATGCAGACCAGCGTTCCTTTGGCTGATGCGAGCGACATGGTCTCGTTCGCTCCCATCGAGAATAAGCTATTAGATAACAGCATGTCTCTTGACTGCATCAGATGCGGAAGAGATGTCGGGCTCTATTGCTGACCCTGCCCCTTCATCATCTGCCAAGCCCAGCCACTCTAAGCCAGGGATGGATGCTGAACTTGTCCACATCCTCTCTAAGGCTGTTGAGGAACTGGGATTGGAGTGGCCTATGCCGGAGGAGCCCACTCGTTGCCGTCTGGAGGAATGGTTCCTGCCAGGGCACTGCCAAGCACCTCATCAGTGAGCGTCTCTGTTTTTCCCGGAGGTCCATAATGAGCTTACAAAGTCGTGGCGTGCTCCCTACTCAGCCCGTCTTCGCTCTAACTCTTCTTCTGCTCTCTCCTAAGTGGACAGCGCTGAATAAAAGGGTTACAAATTGATGCCTCCTCTTGACGAGGCAGTGGCTGCACACCTTTTCCCACCCACTGCCACTGGATGGAAAGTGAAGGTCACTCACCCCTCCAAACCCTGCAGGACGACTTCTGCCCTCGCTGGATGAGCATATTCCTCCGCCGGGCAGGCCGCCTCAGCTCTACACTCCGTGGCTATGCTCCAGGTCTTTCTGGCCAAACTCCTCTAGGCCATGGATGAGTCAGGACCTGATGCTGCAGCTTTCAATGTCCTTTCACTTATGGCTAAACATCACAGAGATTAAGAAGGCTGACAAGGTCACCCCTACGGGGCTGTTTGGACCTGCCATCGAGTGGTTTGCAGAGTGGCTCAGCATGGCTCAGAAGTCGTCCCAGGCCATGCGACACTTCTGGCCGAAATGCTCCAGTGCAGCAGCCAGTTAAGCTGCGCCGTCGCCTGCTCAGCCTGCTCAAAAGCCTTAGCCCCGACAGCGCTCCCACTTGGCCAAACGCTCTGTCATGCCCTTAAGCACTCCGTTCGGTTATGGGTGGCAGTATGTTTGTTCCAGAAATTGTTGTGAATCACGGGTTCATTCTAAAAGCACCCTCACACATAGCCGCTGTGATAACGAGAAAATTAAAAAACAAACATTTACAAAATGTGAGCAAATTTCCTCTTCCAGTTATTATGAGTGTCAAGTCCCCGCATGGCTACTCACCACCTAATTTAAGCCAACCCCTCATCACATCCTCCCCTCTGAGACAGATGGGAATCCGTATCCTGAATTACCTCAACGGCTGGCTCGTTTTAGCATAGTCAGAGGCTGAACTAATAGCCCACAGGTCCCTCCTCCTCAGCCACTTAGAGCGCCTGGGACTCAGGATCATTTTTGCCAAGAGCTCTCTGTCCCCCAGTCAGTGAACTTCGTTCCTGGGGGTAGTTTTTGACTCAGTCCACATGAGGTTGAAAGTTGCAACAGACCATGCACTGGATATACAGCAGCTTGTGGCTTTATTCAGAATTGGAGCCTCCTACCCTCTCAAAAGATGCTGGGCCTCATGGCCTCTGCAGCACCGATACTTCAGTCTGACTTGCTCAGAATGAGATCCCTTCAGTACTGGTTGAAACCTCTAATTCCACTCCATGTGGGGTGGACCAGGCCTTCGTACAGGTCCCTGTAAGGACCTACCGTGGTTCAAGCAGGGTGTGACTATGGGATTGGTTTACAGAAGGAAAGTTGTCTCAACAGACACATCCAACACAGGTTGGGGAGCTCTGAGCGACGGCAGAGCGACCTTCACGGAAGGCCAGCTACACATCAACTGCCTCAAACTGACGGCTGTATGTCAAGCTCTTCAGACCTTCTTGCCAGTCCTGAAGGGACATCAAATGCTCATCAGATCAGACAGCATGATGGTGGTGTCATATATAAATCACCAAGGCGGGCTCACCTCGAAACACCTTTTCGAGATGATAAAATGCCTCTTGGAATGGGCACATGTCAACCTGCGTTCATTGAGGGCAGCACATGTGCCCGGTGTACCATACTGAATCCACTTGAGATTGAGGCGTCTTCCTGGGCATGGTCTAGTGCTGTGTCCATAGCAGACATCTGTGCGGTAGCTGGCTGGACCTCGCCGTCCACCTTTGTCAGGTTCTATAACATGGATGTTCCAGCCGTGCAGTCCCGGATTTTATCCGCTTAAAGTGGCACATGCCTGTCTAAGGCGGACTAAGTCTCAAGCACTGCCTGATTCTTCTCTTGGCCCTATTACTAGTTCTGAGACTGTACATCTGACCGTTGGAACTATTATTTGAAGGCTGGGCTGACCTCAATGACATTTTTTTTTTGAGCACTGCTGCCTAGCCATTGGTTTGTTTTATAATCACTGCACAGACCAATGGCCGCGCAGTGATTTAATAATTCTTCAGTCCTCTGAGAAAAAGGAGGTTTCCCCATAAGTGTCTAGCAACGCAGTACTCTTTCTCGTATCTCAGGGAACCAAGGTTATGAAAGTAATCGAGTAAGATATCTGTTTTTGCAAATAATCAAACAATGAAGGTTCTTTATTGGCATTGATGGTTCCATGAAAAATGGCTAACCTCAGCAGAACCTTTCCATTAGACACAAGGTGCTTTATAGTGGAAAAAAGGTTCTTAAGACTATTTTACACTATATAAAAGGTTCTTTTAAGAAGTGTTCACTTAAAGGTTCTTTGGGGAGCCTAAATGGATCTGCATCGCTGCAAAACCCTCCTTTTGGAATCTTTATATATTTATTTGTTTATATCTTTTTTGAAAAGAAAGTTTAAAAGAACAGCATTTATATATATTTATATATATATATACACACACACATTTTAGATGTAATTTTTATCAATTTAATGCACACTCATTCATTAAAATCATAAAAACATATTAACAGCACTGTAAATATATTAAATGTTACATTTATAATATTTAGCATTAAACCCATGCAGTTAAGTACATCTGCTAACACTTTAGATTAGGGAACACATATTCACTGTTGAATATTCCCTCATTAAACTCCTAATTTGCTGCTTATTAATAGAGAGTATGGTAGAAGTTATGTTTACGTATTGGGCCGGGTTAAGGGATCTTGAATATGGTCATGCAGAACTGGGCATTAATATGTGTCTAATATGTACTAATAAACAGCCAATATGCTAATAATATTCATGCTAATAAGCAACTACCAGTTAATAGTGAGAAAATAAAGTGTTATGGACCGTACATGTTCAATTTGAAATTCCTGCAATAAAAATAGTTATTATTATCACAACCCTAGTCGAAGTGTATTCTCTGTTTTGTTTGTGAAAATCTCACATTGATAATAGCAGCACTAATGTTTCAGGCTCCATCTTCTGCTCCCACTCATGTGGCCCATCATTTTTTTTTCTCCTCAAAGTGAGAAAGACTCAGTGGTGGTTCAGTGTATGGGAATTTGACTAAGTGTTAAGCTGCCACTGCTGACCTTATTAGCGATTGTCGCCATCTCTTCTCCAGCTCCCGCGAGCCTATAGCTGGTCTCACCGGCTAATGATTTACTATCGTTTCTCAACACAAACGGCAATTACTGCAGTGGAATTATGGTGCTATTGATTGAGAAGACGACCAGCTTTTACTGGAAGAAGCAAGGCTAGCACTCAGCCAAAGGAAGACTCTTTCTTCATTAGCTCTGCTCATCTCTCCTTCCCTGTCTTCTCTCAAGGTTTTTTTTTTATTATTATGTGCTTTTATTCTGTTAGTCCTCTGATTAGTCGCCCCCAGCTTTATATTTAGCACTCTGAAAGCCTTCATTAGCTCATTTGAAGCTTTTTGACTAGTAATGTATGAGGTTCCAGACAGAGTGTGAGGTATTGACAAATAGTGAAGAACTGCTGTGGGGTTTCACAGTTTTAGCATCTATCAGGGTTGTGTGAATGAACTTAGCAAACTAAATGGCTGATCTAGTGGGGCTTTATTTTCTTACTCCCATGTCAGAATGCATTCATGTATTTCAGTTACCGATTTGGCCTGAAAGAAAATGCTGTAAATGGCGTGTGGCAGCCGAATGAGGTGTTATGGAATGTTGTCTGGACTGTGCTGGGTTCTGGCCACATGTACTGTATATAGGCTATATTTATGCTTTATATATTTAAACACATAAGAAGTGACATATTCTGTCATTCTGTTATACTATGAGACATGTATATGCATAAATGTTCTTAGTGGTGTTTGCTTGGGCATTACTATTAGGCCTTCTGCTCATAGATATAGTTTTGGAATTTGAACAAACCATAAGCACTGTAGAATCATTTATGTCGGTTTGTGCCACAGAAATAAATTTTACCTTAAATCACGTGGATAGCGGGCAGATTTATAATCAATATAACAAAACATAAAATAGGTGAATGCTGAAAAATGTACATTAAATATATATATATATTCTTTTATTTTATATTTTATTTTATTTAAGACACCACGGCAGTTAAAAATGTAAACACCACCACATTGAAAATTCTTGTATGTAACAGCCAGATACATAATAATACTATATATACACAGATATATAGATAATAATAATAATAACAATAACAATACAATCTCCATGTTTTTTGTGAATAAAATGTTAAATTAGTCTGTGTGAATAATAAATGAACAAACATCTCTGTAATAAATAAATAAAGTTTATGTAAATGCTACTGAAGATTTCTGACTCAGTGCATGAGGAAAAAAAATCCTTTGAAGACATATATTCATATTGACATCTACAGAAGCAAATATAGTGTAATAAAATAAACACTTGCATGTATATAATGGATGTTGGTAACACTTTATAATAACTTTCATTTATAAATCATTAAAAAACATAATGCTTAACAGATCATTAGTTAATATATATTCACAAAGCTAGAAATATGAAATAATGTTCTTGTTAATGTTTACTAATGAACTTACTAAACATTACTTAATGATGAACATATTTAATGGAAATGCTTACAAATGTCAGTAAACTTTCAGTTCATATGATCTTCATTTGTTGGTCTTTGTTAACAAATCTTAACAAATCTGCTAATTATTTGTTCATGTTTTTGCAGTAGCCAATCTAAAGTGGAAACTATTAATCATTTGCAAATGTTTATAAATGTTTACTAATCATTAATACCTTTATGAGCAGTGGTCTCAATGACTAAAAGTGTCCCGAAAGACCTGAATTTACCCTATTCACTCATCTTTACTAATCATGTATTAATCATTTGTTCATGTTTTTGCAGTAGCTGATCTAAAGTTAAAAATATTCAACAATCACAAAATCTAACAAATTATTACTAATCATTTAGTATCTTTATGAGCATTGGACTTTTAGCTAATGTAACAAGGTTTGTGTAAAGAGTGGCTGGTTAAGTTTAGCTAAATGCTTGCTAAAGACATAACAGATTGTAATTTTGGAGCAAAACATGGTTTTTATTGCCTCAATTCTCACATTAGTATACTACTCTTCAGTATTAAACAGGGTCTTACTTGAATCATAAATAAACAGGAGAAAACAAATAAACAGACTGAACCATGTTCCCTAATAATAATCAAATTGACCCCTGTTCGCTGTTGACCCCTTATCCAACCCTTAAACCTACCCAAGCCTATCCCTAACCAGCAGCAAAAGTGTTGTGCATTAACATAAGCTTTTAATCATTTTATAACATCTGTTAAAATCATTTGTAAATTCTCAATAATTGCTTGATCATATGGAATTGAAAGTTTAATGGCATTTGTAAGCATTCTAACTTACATGAAGTAATGATTTGTTTGAACAATACCTAATGTTTATTAGTAAACATTAACAAGCACATTATCTCACGTTTCTAACTCTTTGAATATATATTAACTAATGATACATTACGCATTATTTAATGTTTGTTAATGATTTATTAATGAAAGTGTTACCTAGATGCTTTCCTTGCACTAGTCTGAAAGATGATGTTATAGACACAAAATTGTCTAAAATCTCAAAACTGACCAGTGTATGCAAAAACAGTGGTTGGCCTGTATTGTTTGATCTTGTCAGTAAACAATTCTCTAGCAACTCTATTTTAAATCACTAAAAAACATTCATTAAATCTTACCAACTGCATGACAACACCCTCTGACATTTTTAAATTCACATGCCCTTTGAAAAATGTAAAGCTCTAATAGTTACTTTAGGATTTCCCCAAATAAAGAGCAAAACTAGGTGAGACGACACCAAAAACGTCAGCTGATGGGATCTGATTAGCTGCACCCACACGCTATTGTATAATGCAGAGCAGCAGGGGAAAATGGTCTCAAGTAATTATCTCATCAGTCACGATGATTCTCTCTTTCTCTCTCTTCATTTCCCTTTTCAAATCTTTCACCCTCCAGCTTGCCCCCGTCTCTGTCTCTTTGCTCTTTTTATGTTTTGTATGACTCTTCTTGTATGGCTCATTCCTGACTCATCTCTTTAGCTGCATTTACGCAGTCAATATAATGGATCGACAACCATATTTACTTACCAAAGTAATGCCAATAGTTCCAATAGAAGCCAAAGCATCAAGTTTTGCACATCACCAAGCGATGCACAAACTAAAATTGGTTTGAAACCGTGCATATGTGAAAGATTTTTCCATTTTCTGCTGATTCTGATTCACAAGAATCTCAGTTGTGGGAAACAATGTATCAACATTTTTATTTTTATTTTTTTTGAGCTGACAACATTAATGTTAATTATTTATTAAATATAAAATAATTTAACAAAACTTTTTATTAAATTTGTGCAATTATTTTATACTTTTGACAGCTCTAGTTTTAAGAGTGAGAAATAATAATAATAAAAAACATTTTGAAAACAGCATTTAGTGAAGATTTTTGGAAATTAAAAATAAGATGAAAACATGGAAATTAAAAATAAATATTATTGAATTATAAATGTTTTTAGAGATCAGAAAAGTAAAAGCTGTCCACAGTATGTGGCTATGCAACTTAAAACAACAAAAATATTTTAATAACTAGTTTATATCACAATTATTTTGCAAACTACGTTTTATATTTTTCTTACAGTTTAACTTTATACATAAAAATATATAGTTGACAATGAGACCCTTACATTTTTCATCATACTTATACAATATTTGATATATTTTTCACTAAATACATGAAATGAATATTAATTCAAATAAGAATTTGAAAATACTCAGACATTTAGTTAAATTGAACTGAGTACATTATTTAAGTTGGCAAACAACATGTTTTTGTAATACCATGCTTTATAATTTTCTCACAGTATAACTTAGTTGACAAGGATATCATAGCTGGAGGTCAATGAAAAAAAATGAGCATATATAATATTGTGTTAAATGTAATTCAGTACATTAAACATTAAAAAAAAAAGAAGTAAAGTAAAAAGTAGTCCCCCATAATAATACACCGTATTCTGTTGTGTTGTTGTGTGAATGTAGCTTATCTCTATAGCACTCTCTTTCTCTCCCCTCTCTCATTTCACATCTTTTTGCCTCTTGCCACTCTATCTCTCTCCTTTTTCTCTTTCTCCCTGCATTACTCCATTATGTCCTCATGCACCCTCTCCCTTGAAACTTCAACAGATGCATTTCCGGCTCAGTAATGCAGTAATGCACCGATTTACCTCATGAGCACCGTGGGTGTGGCGGCTGCAATGAGGGACGTCTATAGGAGTGGCGTTAGCTGAGACCTCATTACCCCTCCCTCCCCCTTCCTGAAAATGCACTCTCACCAGCTGTAATTGCATTGGGGAGATAAGAGGTTTGGTTTGGGACAGGATGCCGCGTGTGTTTGTAAGCGTCGGGGCTGGTCCGACTCGGCCTCTTAGCTCTAAATCAATGAGCCCATCTAGACCTAATGCAGAGCTGGACAACTCCTCCGGAAGCATTAGCCCTATTATTGCTGGCTTGGCACAAACAAACAAACACATCATTTTACACACACACACACACACACACACACACACACACACACACACACACACACACACACACACACACACACACACACACACACACACACACACACACACACACACGCTGCATACTCTTGAACTATAGTATTTCTAATGGCAAAAAAACATTCGGAAGTTAAATATATTATGTGTACTGTACAAAAACGGATCTAGAGATACACTCACATGTACATAAAAATCCCAGATGTCAGTAGCAGAGGATGAGTAGTCCACTCAGCATTTTGGTTTGCTTCGTACCACAGGGTCAGCACAGTAAGTAGACAGAAAAAGAGGAAACACTCGGTCTCTCTGCTGTCTTTTGTCCTGTAGTTGTTTTACGGAAGCTCTAACTGAGAGCGGCTGCCAGAGTTTGTCTGCCTAAAAAGCACAGGCAGAGCCAAGACCTTTTAATTTAAATTAAAAAAAAAAAAAAAAAATTCTGAAAGATGTGACTATGCTGAGAACACGGGTTTATTTGCCAAGGTACTTTAGAGGAATGCACACATAGATTGTGACATACACATGGACCCCAAATGATGGTCCGAATTCAAGTGTGAAATATCAAATACAAAAATCTATTATATACATTCACAAACACACATATATATACACACACATAAATAGATAGATAGATAGATAGATAGATAGATAGATAGATAGATAGATAGATAGATAGATAGATAGATAGATAGATAGATAGATAGATAATTCCAGAACATTGTGGGACTAGTCATGAAGGCAAAAATCTTCCAACGTACACTTCCAAGTTATCTTGCCATCAATTCGTACGTAATTTACGAGGTGGCTAATTCGTACAAATTTGTACGACCTCACTCGTATGATTTTGTCTAGACTCCAGTGATGAGTAGGTTTAGGGGTGGGGTTAGGTGTTGGTCATTTGTACGAATTCATACGAATTGGGGAAATTTGTAAATGATGTACAATTTAGCATAAATAGTATGAAATTCTACAACCTTACTTGTACAAATCAGTAAAATTTTTGCAAATATATTATAAATATTAAAATTAAAATATTATTAGTCGAGTGAAAATGTGACATAAATTTACATTACATACTTAGCAACCACTTAGCAACATGTTGAAAAACAGTCTGAACTTAGCAACAACCAACAACACTTAAGGTTTGTAGAAATAACTTTCCGATGTGTGCATAGTTTGGTTTTCTGAAAGCCTGCTGAAGTCTTCGTCACACTGAGTGATGTTTTAGTGCAGCAGGGATGCAGTGAGTGAGTGTTGGGCTGTCAGGCTTCGCCAGGTCCTGGTCACCATGGCAACGGTTGTGCTGTTGTCTCACCTGAGCGGTTTCAAGCAGTCAACAGTCGCGCTGCATTTCAGACATAGCACATGTGAGTGGCGTATCGCACACTGGCCAACCCGAGGGTTACGGTCAAAAACAACAGCAGCTGGAATCACACACACAAACACACACTCTACACAAGCTCATCAGCTGTCATGTTTTATAGATTTTTCTCTCTCTTTGCATGGCACTCAGACCTTATTATTCCACGGGTGTATTTTTAGCACATTTCTAGCCAGTCCAGAGGCTGACAGCAAGCATGAGCGAAAGAGAGAATGCAGAAGGGAAATGGTAGATTGATTCCTCCCCTGTCTGCTGCTCCAGCTGTGGCCTACTGAGTGCCATGAGCTGTACAGGAAGTAGTGGCACATTGACGGAGAGAGATGGCTGTGCCCCAGGGCCTGATCACCAATTCCTTCCGAAACTTTTTTTATTCTCGCTCTCTCCCATACCCTGCAGTGGAGTTTCCCCACCAACATGCTATTTGCTATTGCTATTTCATTTTATTTTCATGATATATTGGAGCAACTGACTTCATGCATTGCTGTGGTTCTGTTTCTGTTAAGGTATGCTCAAATTTCTGAGGAAATTTCTGCAAAATTTTGCCATTTCAATAGGAACCTGGGTGATTGGGAGTTGTCATTGTCAAAATCATTCTCAGCATAGATTTTGCTCATTTTTAATTTGGCAACATGTATTTGCATTGACCAACAATGCAGTGCTACATGCAATGTTCCCAGAGTATGTGAGCGGAGTGCAGCAGCAACAATTTCCCCTCCGCGCTCAAAGCATTCAATAATCACTCAGCTCCAGCTCTGCTCCAGGTTCGCCATTTCCTGCTCCTCGCTCCAAGGCTAAATTATTTCACTATGCTTGAAAAATCTAAGTTCTGTTCAGAAATTATATTAAACGAAAAATAAATGCATAATACTAGAAGAAGAGTTTTAACATGGTTTATTGGAACACTACAATTAGCCCAAGTCCATATTAAATGACTGCTTCACTCGCTTAGCTTACTTGTCTGTGCAATGTCTCTCTCTACTATGGCGAAGCTCAAGGTAGTTACTTCAGAAACCGAAAGAATATGCTGTAACGTTTCAGTTTTTCTTCATTCCTGAATGTATGCACGCGATCTGTACATTATGTGTAACAAACGGTACAATTTACAACATACTTTTACCTCCCGCACTCATCCATTGCAATTTTAACTTTCTTATGTGATCCATATATCTGTCAAGCTAACTAATTATGTTTAATGTGTGAGTTGGCATAAATTGTGCTCATGACGGAGCTATAGTGGAGCGTTCTCAGAGCGAGTGAAAACCTCAACGCTCCGACTTTCAAAATATCCGCTCCTAGCTCCAGCAAAATCCTATTCCCACTCTGCTCCACTCATATACTCTGATTGTTGCACTATTGACAATGGACCTTTTTGTCTGAAATTTACAACCCCAATTCCAGAGAAGTTGGGACGTTTTGTAAAATGCAATAAAATCAAGAATCTGTGATTTGTTCATTCTCTTTAACTTTTATTTAATTGACAAAAATACAAAGAAAACCTTTGTTTTCACTGACCAACGTAAATGTGTTTTGTCAAGTAACCTTTATTTATATAGCGCTTTAACAATACAGATTGTTTCAAAGCAACTGAACAACATTAATTAGGAAAAGTGTCAATAATGCAAAATGACAATAGTAAACACTAATTTTTCAGTTAAAGGCAGTCTATCACTGAATTCAGTGATGTCATCATCCAACTCAGTTCAGTTTAAATGGTATCTTTGCAATCATTTGCAATCAAGTCAGCGATATTGCTGGAAATGAAGTGTCCCCAACTAAGTAAGTCAGAGGCGACAGCGGCAAGGAACCAAAACTCCATCGGTGACAGAATGGTGAAAAAACCTTGGGAGAAACTAGGCTTAGTCGGGGGGCCAGTTCTCCTCTGGCCAGACAGAACCAGCAGTTCAATTCCAGGCTGCAGCAAAGTCACATTGTGCAGAGGACTCAATTGGTTCCTGTGGTCTTGTCCCGGTGGTCGTCTGAGACAAGGTCTTTACAAGGGATCTGTATCTGGGGTCATCTAGTTGTCCTGGTCTCCACTGTCTTTCAGGGCTATAGAGGTCCTTTCTAGGTGCTGATCCACCATCTGGTCTGGATACGTACTGGATCCGCGTGACTGCAGTGACCATCTGATCTGGATACAGAATGGAGAAACAGACTAATATTTGCGTAGATGCCATTCTTCTTACGATGTAGCAAGTACATTGGGTGTTATGGGAAGTGTTCCCAGTTCTGGTTGACCTAATTAATGCAGCCTAAAAGAAGCGTATTCGTGAGTTATGTGTAAGCCAGGTTAAAGAGATGGGTCTTTAATCTAAATTTAAACTGCAAGAGTGTGTCTGCCTCCCAAACAATATTAGGTAGGTTATTCCAGAGTTTGGGGCTAAATAGGAAAAGGATCTGCCGCCCACAGTTGATTTTGATATTCTAGTTATTATCAAATTTCCAGAGTTTTGAGAACGCAGCCGACGTGGAGGACTATAATGTAACAAGAGCTCATTCAAATACTGAGGTGCTAAACCATTCAGGGCTTTAAAGTAATAAGCACAATTTTAAAATCTATACGATGTTAAATAGGTAGCCAGTGCAGTGTTGACAGAACCGGGCTAATATGGTTATACTTCCTGGTTCTAGTAAGAACTCTAGCTGCTGAATTTTGGACCAGCTGGAGTTTGTTTATTAAGCGTGCAGAACAATCACCCAATAAAGCATTACAATAATCTACCCTTAAGGTCATAAACACATGGATTAACATTTCTGCATTTGACATTGAGAGCATAGGTCATAATTTAGTTATATTTTTGAGATGGAAAAAATGCAGTTTTACAAATGCTAGAAACGTGGCTTTCTAAGGAAAGATTGCTATCAAATAGCACACCTAGGTTCCTAACTGATGACAAAGAATTGACAGAGCATCCATCAAGTCTTAGTGTTCTAAGTTATTACATTCAGAGTTTTTAGGTCCTATAATTAACACCTCTGTTTTTTTCAGAATTTAGCAGTAAGAATTTACTTGTCATCCAGTTTTTTATATCGACTATGCATTCCACTAGTTTTTCAAATTGGTTTCGCCGGGCCACAAAGAAATATAGAGCTGAGTATCATCATCATAAAAGTGAAAGCTAACACCATGTTTCCTGACAATATCTCCCAAAGGTAACATGTATAGCATAAAGAGTAATGGCCCTTCACTCTAACCTCTTGCTTGGACAACTTTTCCCCACTGTCATCCAGACCAGCACACACCACCCCATCTGCCCCCTGGCTGTCCAATGTTCTCCGTGAACATCGCTCTAAACTCAGGGCTGCAGAGAGGAAATGGCATAAATCAAGAAACTCTACTGAACTCAGTGTGTCTCAGCCTCTCCTCTGTTCCTTCTCTGCAAATGTCTTCACTGCTAAAACATACTACCACAACAAAATTAACAACCGTTTTGACTCTTGCACACTTCAAAACTTTCTCTTCTCTTCTTAGTCCACCTCCACCTCCTCCTTCATCGACTCTTACAGCCGACGACTTTGCAGTTTTCTTCACAAATAAGACAAGAACCATCAGTGACCAATTCTCCAAACCACAAACTGATGATAACGTCATAATGACTAATACACACTCTCTCTCCTCCTTCTCTCCACTCTCAGAGACGGACGTTTCCAAACTTGTCCTGTCCAGTCATCTTACTACTTGTCCACTTGATCCTATCCCCACTCACCTCCTTCAAGCGATTTCTTCTTCGGTCATACCTTCACTTACACACATCATCAACACCTCTCTTCTCTCTGGTACATTTCCCTCAGCATTTAAGCAGGCAGGGGTAAGCCAACTGCTTAAGAAGCCATCTCTAAATCCAGCACTTCTAGAAAACTACAGACCAGTATCCCTTCTTCCATTCATTTCAAAGACACTTCAACAAGTTGTGCTCAACCAACTCTCTATGTTTCTTGTACAGAACAACCTCCTGGACAGCAACCAATCTGGCTTCAAAATCGGCCACTCAAATGAGACTGCCCTGCTCTCGGTTACTGAAGCCCTGCGACTGGCAAGAGCAGCTTCCAAATCCTCAGTACTCATCTTGCTGGATCTGTCTTCTGCTTTTGACACAGTTAATCACCAGATTCTACTGTCCACCCTCAGAAAGATGGGCATCTCTGGAACCACACTCCTGTGGTTTAAGTCCTACCTCTCAGATAGATCCTTCAGGGTGTCTTGGAGGGGTGAAGTTTCTAACTCACAACTTCTTGCAACTGGGGTTCCTCAAGGCTCAGTACTTGGACCACTTCTCTCCTCCATCTACATTACGTCATTTTGATCTTTCATTCAGAAGCATGGCTTTTCCTATCACTGCTATGCTGATGACACTCAACTCTACTTTTCATTCCAACCAGATGATCCGACGGTAGCTGCTCGCATTGCAGCCTGTCTGAGTGACATTTCTAGCTGGATGAATGACCATCACCTTCAGCTCAACCTTACTAAGACAGAACTGCTGGTGGTTCCAGCTAACCCATCGTTTCATCACAACTACTCTATACAGCTGGGTTCGTCACCCATAACTCCTTCCAGGACAGCCAGAAACCTAGAAGTTGTGATGGATCATCTGTTAAGCTTCACAGACCATATTGCTACAACGACCCAGTCCTGCATATTTGTCTTATACAACATTAGGAAAATTAGACCCTTCCTGTCAGAGCAAGCCACCCAACTTCTTGTCAAAGCTCTTGTTCTCTCCAGACTGGACTATTGTAATGCTCTCCTGGCAGGCCTTCCTGCATGTACTATCAAGCCTTTACAACTGATCCAGATTGCAGCAGCGAGGGTTGTCTTCAATGAGCCAAAAAAAAGCTCACGTTACTCCTCTCCTCATCAGGTTAAACTGGCTACCAGTAGCCGGTCGCATCAAATTCAAGGTACTGATGCTTGCCTACAAGACGACCACTGGCACGGCACCAATATACCTAAACTCACTAGTTCAAACTTATGCACCCTCCAGAAGCTTGCATTCTGCAAGTGAACAACGCCATCCCAAAGAGGTTCAAAATCACTCTCACTGACCTTTTCCTGGACTGTGCCCAGCTGGTGGAATGACCTCCCAATCTCAATTCGAAAAGCAGAGTCTTTACTCATTTTCAAAAAACATCTAAAGACTTATATTTTTTGCCAGCACTTGACCAACTAATACTAGCACTTACCTTTTCTTGTGTATCCTATTCTTGGGGGGAAAAAAACAGCTACGGGTTCTGTGCTAGACTAACTGAGACTTGTCATGGCACTTGTATATTGTTGTTGTTCTCTCGTTGGTCTGATTGCTTCTATTGTTCTCATTTGCGAGTCACTTTGGATAAAAGCGTCTGCTAAATGATTAAATGTTAAATGTAGTACTGAGCCTTGAGGTACTCCATGCTGCACTTGTGATCAATATGATACCTCTTCATTCACTGCTACGAATTGATGGCGTTCATATAAGTACGATCTGAACCATGCTAATGCACTTCCTTTAATGCCAACAAAGTTTTCTAATCTATGCAAAAGAATGTTGTGGTCAATAGTGTCGAATGCAGCGCTAAGATCCAATAGCACTAATAGAGAGATACAACCACTATCAGATGATAAGAGCAGGTCGTTTGTAACTCTAATTAGAGCAGTCTCAGTACTATGATACATATGATTTTGTAAATATGAATAAATTGATTGCTGCAACCCACTCCAAAAAAGTTGGGACAGAGGCATGTTTAACACTGTGTCACATCAACTTTCCTTTTAATTACAATGTTTCATTGTTTGGGAATTAAGAATATTAATTGTTAAAGTTTTGCAAGCAAAATTTTTGTCCAGCCTCATTTGAAACAAGGCTTCAGATGCACAGCAGTCCGAGATTGTCGTTGTCTGATTCTTCTTTTCATGACTGGTCATACATTTTCAGTAGAAGTCAAATAAATAGTAATAATAATAAATAATTCATTACATTTATATAGTGCTTTTCTTGGCACTCAAAGCGCTTTACATTGTGAGGGGGATCTCCTCATCCACCATCAGTGTGCAGCATCCACCTGGGTGATGCGACGTCAGCAATAGTGCGCCAGAATGCCCACCATACACAAGCTTATGGTGGAGAGAAGACAGAGTGATGAAGCCAATCAGTAGATATGGGGATTGTTAGGAGGCCATGATGGTCAAAGGCCAATGGGCAAATTTGGCCAGGATACCGAGGTCACACCTCTACTCTTTACGAAACACCACAGCATGCCAGTTTCTGATGCAATGCCATCAGAGGGCTCAAAGGTCAAGCACATTTAACTGAGGTTTGCTGCCTTGCCCTACATGTACTGTTATTTCTCTGGATTATAGTTGGGACAGAGGCAATGATAAGTCATTATAACCCGTAATTATGTCCCCACTGGATGCAACAATTGGCTCGTTTGTAATGGGTTTTGTTTTTGTCTTGGTTCTGACCGGGACACGCATCACAGTATAGTAAGGGTGTGTAACATTTCCGTCACACGCTTGAGGTATTAGGCCAATCACAAAGCACTGGATAGCTGGCCAATCAGAGCACACCTTGCTTTTCAGACAGATGAGCTTTGTAAAAAAATGACGCATTTCAGAAAGGCGGGGCATAGAGGAGAAACAATAGTGTACAGTATGTGAAAAATAATGTGTTTTTGAACCTTAAACCTTTTGAACCGCATTTCATTACACCAAATACACAAAATAATGTTCTTTTTAGCAACATCATATGACCCCTTTAATTAACTTGCAACCACATGTTAACTAACTCTCATTAACTTGCAATTACATGTCACTAACTTGCATTGACTTGCAACTACATATTATCTAACTCTGATTATTTTGCAACTACATTTACATTTAGTCATTAAGCAGACGCTTTTATCCAACACAACTTACAAATGAGGACAACAGAAGCAATCAAAACTAACAAAAGAACAACAATGTGTAAGTGCAAATGACAAGTCTCGGTTAGCCTAAGAGTAAGCCCTAGAGTTAAAGGGTCAACTAAAGATACTACATGTCAACTATCTCTCATTAAAGTATTAATAGACTTGGTTTAGGGTTAGGGTTAGTAGTGGACATATACTTGCAAAGTTGCTTATAGCAAGTAGAATGTCTGTTGTAAAACCATCAAAATAGTGTTAACAGATAGTAAGCAGACAGCCTACTAATATTCTAATGACTGGTACTTGAGATTTACTTGCAAGAGTCCTTCTCGTTAGTAGAATGTCTTAAGTGGAATATTAAAATTTTTGCAAAAACTTTCACCTTCGCTCAATTTCTAGCTGTGGATTCCTATCGCAATGACTGGATTTCACCCATGAAAAGGACTGGTCACACTACACTCCATTAAAATGAAGTGAATTTCAATTTGGTGAATAATCCATGTCCTACAAGTTAGTATGATCTGAAAAAGCACAACCAATAGAAGATTGATACAGTAGGTAACACTTCAGTATAGGGACCAATTCTCACTATTAACTAGATGCTTATTCACATGCTTATTATTAACAAATTGGCTGTTTATTAGCGCTAATAAAACACACATTGTGCATGACCATAT
Source organism: Cyprinus carpio (assembly GCF_018340385.1). NCBI lineage: Eukaryota > Metazoa > Chordata > Actinopteri > Cypriniformes > Cyprinidae > Cyprinus > Cyprinus carpio. Next base: position 6,990,422 of record NC_056612.1, read on the forward strand.
TCTACATCCCTAATCCTACCCAATACCTAAACTTAACAACTACTTTAGTAACTATCAATAAGCAGCAAATTAGGAGTTTGAGGCAGTCATATTTAATGTTTTTTTAATAGTGAGAATTAGACCTTAAAATAAAGTGTGACTGATTGATACCTCTTAGCCAAATTAAAACAAATGCAAACTTTAAATCGCATTACAGAAGCATTACAGTAAAGCAGAGTAGATTTCATATTTTTTGATTATGGATGTGTTATGTTGAATTGTGTGGTTTTTTTAAAATAATAAAATAAAAAAAATTATGACCACTGTGTCCATAGACATTTTGTTCAATGTCTAGTGTGATCGTGGCTTAAACATGACTGTATTTTATTTTCCTTAATTACTTTTAAATATTACTTGTTTAACAGTGCCAGAGAGACAAGTTGTTCTTTATTCATAATAGCTTTGTGTAATTGTAATTACCTGTCATCTTACCAAGACTTTCCATGTTATTTTGTTTGAAATCAAATTAAGAACAAATTGCTCTGTAGTTATGCGATTTGTAAATGCAATGATATTTTGACATGTAAATGCGGCTGAGATTCTACATCACTAAATGTTTTTGGCATGATAACTTAATTTACTGAGACCAAAAGCATATGAGGCTCCTTCCATTTTACTCACGGCTGCTGTGTTTAAAAAGAGGTTTAGGGAGAATATTAGGATAGTTATGGTCTGTAATTTGCCTCGATTGCGCTGTAGATAGATGACAGGCAGAGATGAGAACATGGAATATACTTCGTGTTCATTAATTCATTAATTAGAATGAAAAATCCCCATCCGCATAACACACATAATAGTCAGAGAGGCAAAGAGACTACTCATATTCATGGAATATTATAGTTGCTATCCATACATTTTTGGTTTTTAAAATCCCTCCTGCGACTCTACAGTCTGTCATTTCCTGTCTGTGATGCCTAATAATTGGCTCCTTGTGGACCACAGGAAGCAATCACTGAGGCATTAACGAATGAGGGTCTAAATAAATGAATAGACACATGAACACAGAGAAAACAGACTCACATACATCTATCCAATTCCTGCTGAGGTTTACAAACAATCTCTTGCTCTCACACTTTAAAAATGTAATATGAAGGTTTACTGCTTTTTTTTTTTTTTTTTTTTTTAAAAACAAAGGATTCAAATTTATGCAATTTTACTCTTGTTTCTCACTGGGCACCATCTTGGCTGTGGTGTGTGATTAATGCTTTACTGCAAAAGAGTGTGATTATTATTAAATGATGTGTTATGTGCATGTTGATTCAGACTGAGGTCACTGACATGTTAAATAAAGTTCAGATGCCAACATCACCAGTATGAGTATACAGTACAAAAATAGAATTACACAATTCATGGTTGTCAAGTAGAAGTACAGTGCAAAGACGATGTGTATACTACTGCTCAGTACTTATTTTATTAAAAAGCTTGATTTATCAAAAATGAACACTTATTCAGCAAAAGTGACAGTAAACGCTTACAATTTTACAGCATTTCAAATAACAACATTGTCTATTCATCAAATAATCCTGAAAAAAGATCATTTTTTATAAAAATAAAAAACAGCACAACTGTTTTCATCACTGACAATAAAGACAAAGTCAGTTTTTAATGGATAAAAATGAGTTCAGTTGTAGGAAGAAGCAGGAGAACCGTAATAATTACATTGAAATAAACAGTAAACATTCTCTTTTTTGACCACAGTCTCCCTCTCATAAAATGAACAGTTTTTCCAAGGACAATTTCAAGTGCATCTCAGAGGTCCATCCTCTGTTATGCAGGTTTCTTCGAATTCAAACTGCACATCCTTTTCTATAACCGATTTCAGAAGAAATATTAATGTCTTACACACTATATTTAATTTTGTAAGGGCTAAATTTGTAGCATACTGCTTATTTTTGTTTTAGTGCGGTTTATTATAGTTATTTAATATTTATTGATTGGTAATGTGTATTTTATCTGCAATTTAATGTACCAGAATGTGAACTAGAACCATTATCAGTCTGTCATTCTGGGCCAGAACTATAATATGGGTGCAAACTTAGTTGTTATTATTATTATTTTTAAACATTTTGCATTTCTTGCTTACAAGTGGCTAAATGGGACTACAAAGGTCGTTAAGAACACTAAATGTTAAATAGCCTAAAATCTAATTAGTAGTTCACTTTCACAGCCTCGTTATGTTTACATTTGCGCTCTTGCAAACTATTGTTACTCAAACATTCAGGAAAAATGTCTACAAAAAAAAAAAAAAAAAAAAAAAAAAAAGTGACCATGCCTACGTTTAGCTTTTTACTTTTCACAATTATATTTAGACTTCAAATTTGATAAAAGTTGGGTCACACTCTATTTTAAGGTCCAATTCTCACCATTAACAATAACCTCTAATTTGCTGCATACTAATAGTTGATTGTTAAGTTTAGGTATTGGGTAGGGTTAGGGATGTAGAATATGGTCATGCTTTATAAGCACTAATAAACAGCCAATATGCTAGTAATATGGTGTTATTCTGTGAATTTGTGCAGCATGTCGCTGTAACTCTATTGCAGATCTGTGTGTAGCCTATGCTCTACATCTCTGTTTTCTCAGCCTATGCAGAGAGAGCGATAGAGGGAAATAGAGAGACGGCTGAGAGATGGTGAGAAATTGGCGTGAGAGAAGGGGGAATTTAATAAATTAGATCTAATATAGGCGCCGGGCTGGTTTCCTAGCAACCCAGCAGAGCCCTGTCTGCCGAGGGCTGTGTGAAGACCTCCTCCGGCCGTGTGCTGAGACGACCCATACAGCACTGCTTCTCTCTCTCTGTTACTCTCACATAGCTCTAGTGCTGTATACCTCAAGACAGAAAACACACTCCCACAGATTAACCTCATATCTGTGCGTGACTCAGAGAGGAGATTGTAATGAACTCGCAAGGTTGAGCAATTTGTGGTGTCTGTGTGTGGTATGACACATCTCAGGTGCTCTTAAAAGTAAACTAAACAGCTCACTGCCTTGGGTAAATACCACACAGTCTGGGGCATGAATGATATGAAAATGCAATAAAACATGTACAAGACATGGTATTTTGTCAATAAAACCGTGCAAAACAATTAAACACTAGTGTATATACACTCACATTGCTCAAAGGTGTAGTTCACTCAAAAATGTCATCATTTATTCAACCTCATATCAGTCCAAACCTGAATATCTTTTGTTATTTTTGCACACAAAATAGATATTCCGAATTTTTTTTACAGTGACGGTCAAAGGGGACCAAGATAAAACATTGGCTTTTATTTTATAGACTAAAAAATGCAAATATCTTTTTAAAAAATTTATTTTCTACTTCTTTACATCTACACTTAAGTCTCCCAACTTATAAAACAGCATATCCCTGACAATTTAGAGCAATCTGATGGGAAATGTTTGTGCTCCTAGTGAAATCACTGACTTCTGTTTGTAGACGTATTTCTTTGTTAACGTACACCTTTTAAAAGTTTGGGGTCAGTAAGATTATTTGGTCCAACTTTATATTAGGTGGCCTTAACGGGGTCATGCGATTTCAAATTTTTCTTTCTCTTTGGTGTTACAAAGCTCTTGTTGAATAAAGAAGATCTGTGAAGTTGCAAAGACTAAAGTCTCAAATTCAAAGAGATATTCTTTATAAAAGTTTAGATTCGTCCACGCCCTCCTGAAACAGCTCATTCTAACACAACCCTACATATCTACGTCCGTATGTGGGAAGATTTGCATAACACCACCCAGATGTTCACGCAAAGAAAGAAGGCGTTCCTTTTATTCTCGTTGTTATTGTTGTTGCCGCCACCGCCATGTCGTATAGATGCTGTGTGTTTCACTGTGAGAGCGAAACTACTTTGTTTGGCCTTCCAAAAGAGGACGATATCCGCCTGGGGCTGATCTGTGCTGGTCGCTGAGGAAATACATCAACTTTGCACTGTGGATCGCAGAATGGGCTTTCACCGTGAACGAAGCGGCGTCCAGCCCAGGGTCGTCACGTGTGGTTGCTGCAAGACCAAGCTACGCTCCTTCATAGAATCCGCCTGCCGCATCGTTCTCAAGCCGCCCACCTCTGCTCATTCAAGCCGGCCTCGGCTCACTTTAGATCTCTGCTCACTCAAGGCCGCGGTGTCTGACGCTGTTTCCTTGAGAAAGCAAAACTACTTTGTTTTTGCCTTCCAAAAGAAAAAATGACTAGAAATCATGCTTATATCACGTTTATAATGGGTTTTATGTTTTCATGTCGTCGCTCCGGCCGGACAAGGCTTCACAATATGTTAAGAGGTGTAACATTTCCATCACACGCTTGAGGCATTCAGCCAATCACAATGCGCTGGATAGCTGGCCAATCACAGCACACCTCGCTTTTCAGAGAGATGAGCCTTGTGGAAATCAATGCGTTTCAGAAGGCGGGGCATAGAGGAGAAACAATAATGTACAGTATGTGGAAAATAATGTGTTTTTTAACCTTAAACCGCATAAACACATTTCATTACACCAAATACACAAAATAATGTTCTTTTTAGCAGCATCACATGACCCCTTTAACTACTATGTATTTGGATTTAATCATTTGATACAATGCAATTATTGTGTACATACATGTTTTTTGCATTGTACTTATATATATTTTTTTTTAAAAACTGCATGTAATTATATCTGTAATTAATTTCTGTAAATACATTTATAATTACACTGTTGAACCATCCCTTACACCTTAACCCACCCTTAATCCTATCCATACCACCAAACCTGTATCCCCACCTCAATAGCAGCAAAAGTTTTTTGCAATACAATATGAACACAATAAACCCCAGTAAAGACATGTTGAATTGGTCAAAAAGTTACAATAGAGATATTTAAAATCACAGTTTCACAAAAAGATTAAGCACCACAACACTGATAATAATAAGAAATGTTTCCTGAGAGAAATTCTGAATGATCCTAGTCCTTCTATAACATATAATAATATTACACAATATTACTGTTTTTACTGTATTTTTGATCAAATAAATGCAGCCTTGGTGAGAATAAGAGACCTTTCAAAAACAAATTTTACAGACCTCAAATAATGGAAAGGTCTATTAAACAGTTTAAAATCTAGAAATGCAAATGAGACTTGTGAGCATCTTCTTTCTAAGAGTGAAAGTAAGAAACCTGAGCAAAAGTCTCCTTTTAATCTGATTGCTGTCTAGGAGAAACAAATCAGATTTTCTTTTCCGAAGGGAGTGGAGTGGGCTGTTTGGAAGTGCTTAGCTGCTTCTGAAATCATGCACTCTCAGAGAAGGTAGTACATTCAATGAGGCTGACCATAAAAAAAATCTATGAAAGTATGTATGTAGTATAAACACAATATGAACATGCCTACCATGTTGGCATTGTCACATGACCTACGATGTCAGAATACAAATCCTTTTCCACTGGTCTTGTTAGATGACAATCGAAAGACAACTTGTGTCGCATAGACATGTTATTTAGCATGTTATTTAGGTATATTTTGCTTAGTCTGGATATTCTACTCCTTAAACATACTGGCTTTCACATCATAGACATCTCTCTAAAATAAGTGTAATTTAAAGTTCTCTATCTAAAATAAGTCAGTTCTTCTCATATTCACGTATTCACTACCATTCAGATGTCAGTAAGATTGAGAAATCAATACTTTTCTTCACAAGGATGCATTAAATCGCTCAAAAGTGACATTGAAGACATTCATAATGTTTCCAAAATTTTCTGTTTGAAATAAATGCTGTTCTTTTGAAATTTCAATTTTATCTAAGCGTCTAATGCCTTCCACAAAAATGTTCAGCAACACAACATTAAAAAGAAAAATAATATATATATATATATATATATAATATATATATATATATATATATATATATATATGATTTCTGAATGATCATGTGAAACTGAAAACTGGAGTAATGGCTGTTTAAAATTAAGTTTTGTCATCACAGGAATAAACTACTTTTTAAATTATTAATATAGAACACATTTTATTTAAAGGGATAGTTCACCCAAACATAAAAATTCTGTCATTAATTACTCACCCTCATATCGTTCCAAACACGTAACCCGTTCACCACGCCAATACGTTGTTTTCGTTCAGATCAAAGCGTAAACAATGTAAACACCGTATCCGTGTGGTGCAGCTGACACAGAACAGCATACGTTGTTTACGTTCTACTCTCTAAAATGGTGCCAGGGTGACACGGAAGAGACGAATTGTTGAATAAAGTCGTTATTTTTTGTTTTCTTTGCACACAAAAAGTATTCTCTTAGCTTTGTAAAATTATGGTTGAACCACTGATGTCACATGGACTATTTTAACGATGTCTTTGCTACATTTCTGAGCCTTGATCGTGTTAGGATCCTGTCTATGGGAGGGTCAGAGAGCTTTCGGAATTCATCAAAAAAATCTGAATTTGTGTTCCGAAGATGAACGAAGGTCTTGCGGTTTTGGAACGACATGAGGGTGAGTAATTAATGACAGAATTTTCCTTTAAATTTATTTTACATTTTTATAACATCACTGTCTTTGCTGCATCTTTAATTCAATAAATGCAGTTTTGTTGAGCATAAACCAGCGTACAATACATGTACTGAACTGTAATCAATAAAATGAATAAAACCGTTCTGTATTTCTTTGTGAATATACCATGTGTACCATTGTGTTAGGAACGCAGGTTTCCGAGAACATCTTTCCATGTCTTATCAGCAAATTTTTGAGATGCATCATTCGAGACTATCATGTACTTTCAGGGCTAAAATGTGCTTTTTAGTTTAATTCAGTAAAGCACTCTTGGTCATTCAGTGTTACCAAATGCACAGGAAGTGCAGTTCTAAAGTGCTTCCTGTGGGTTGAGCTGAGGGGTCATATTATTGATGTAGCGGATGTTATAATGGCTTAACATTGCCCTTGATGTTTAACTGCATTGACTCTGTAGTCAGTGTCAGTAAGTGTATGTGATTTAACTGCATTGAGTGTGTGTGTGTGTGTGTGTATGTGTGTGTGTGTGTGTGCATGTTGGTGGGGGTGGTGCAGGGCGGTAACATCCCTGCAGTGTTACATTGTGCCCTCTTGTGGATATGAACAGACATTATGTACAGACCAGTCGATGCTAAGAACATTTTGTATCAGTAGTTTTTGAGAAATATTTCTGCAAATGGAGAATGTTACAAATATGTAAGGAATATTTAAACGTTTAAACATGAGTAAAGTAAAAAAAAGCATTTAATGTACAATATAAAGTATGACCTGTAAATCACGAGAGCATTTTCCACCTGCTGTGTCATAACGGTCTCCAGGCAACCGTCTGGCCACAATGAGTCATATGATGAGTGTGTTTGATACGGCCCTTAGGACAGGGGACAGCTGTATTCAAGAGACTCATAAAATAAGTTTATTATTATTAAAATTAACAATAGACATCTGGGTTGGCACATGAAAAATAGATTGGACAAAACTGGAAAAATATAAATCCAAACAAATGTTATTTACAAAATCTTGACACCCACAATTTAATTTTAAATTTATATTGACATGAAAAATGCCCAGTTGTTACTGAATGCTTTTACAGAGTATTGACTTGTCCTAAAGCATTCATTGCATTTATTTTGCCAGAATACTTAACAGACTGTGACCTGGGGCTCACTATCTTTTTATATATCATTTGTGAAAACTGTAAAACCAGCCTGCAGGGCAAGATGGATTTAAAATGCCAAAATTTATAAAGGTTTTAGAAACTGAGGCACTTAAGAAAGATATTGCAGGAATCTGTTGAATGAAAATGTTTAGGTTACACATTAAGTGAACCAGAGACCAGAGAACACATATGCTTTCTGTTGCTCCACATGTCTGTTTCCCTTCTAATCTGATTTTATAGTTTAATGAGGTAGAAAACAAACAAAAATTCTTTGAAAGCTCTAAAACACAATCATTGCTGTCTATATTCATAAAACATTCATGATAGTTTAGAAACACAAAAGATGAAAAAGTGTATGAAAATGTTAATAATGAAAACAATTAACAATAATTTTTTTTTAAATGATAACTTAATGCCTACCAGGTCTGATTTGGAGAATTTTGTCTGTGGATTATATGTATATATTAAGTTCTATTTAAATAAAGCTAATATTCGCTAAAAACCTTTGTATACAAACATAATAATATATTTTATAATGATCCATAATTATTATATCAAAATCAAAGATCTTTTTTTTTTTAAATATAAACATTTGAATTTTTTCATATCAGTATATCATCATAATTACATGACATGCAAACTTATTGTTAAAAAAAATCAGTAGTGGTGCCAAACAAACATGTGGTTTTCAAACCAAGTGGCTTTCAAACTCTCAGGTTCAAAATTAGGATGCCACGCAGATAATCTGCTGCTCACGAGCTGATGTGGAGATACACAGTTCTGCAGAAGGCCATGTGTGAAGAGTTCCTAACAGCATGTACTTCAGCTTATTGTTTCACAGACATGAAGTATCTTCTGGTTGAAATCTTCTGGCTGGTCAGCATACACATAGTGTCCTCCGCCTCGTATGGCCTAAAACCAATGCATGTCAATAAGAAGTTTAATATTAGTACATAGGCACAGCCTAAGAATATCAAGAAAACAATACAATATGTGTATCAGAAGAGCCATAATAAACTGTAGGTGTTTCTTTTGAACCACTGCCACAGATTGTGATGTAAAACATTGCAATATTTTTGCTTGGCTCTTTTTGTATAACTAACTTTCCCAGTAACTTGAAGATTACACAATGGCGTTGCAGAACTGGACTAATTAGCTCCGTTATTGTGGTGAGAGGAGTCAGTCTGAAACACGAGCGCAATCATTGTACAAAGACCTTTGTTTCTGGACTGCAATTCAAGCAATTACAAAATGTACTTGTACAAGACTGCTTGCTCCCAACATTTTAATCTATTAGAATTTTTGCAAATTAAACTCCCACTGGGAGTAAGAAGTTACTTGTGAAAGTTATGTCATCTAGTCAAAGCTCCCAATGTCTGTGAAATTCCATAATCCTATGCATATATCATGCACTAAAACGGAAATACTGTCATGCTGCCCTTAAAAAAATCCCCCCCTTTGCATCAGTGTTGCTCGTACACTGGTGAGTCTCAAAATGGTGTCAAAAATAGTATTTAACTGCTCCATCCTTCAATAATAGGCTTTATGACAATGAAAAGGGATCTTGATAAAAATAAACTTCCATCACTCATTTGGAACAGTGTGATCCTTCAGAAGCATATGCAGAGTTGTAGGTGCTACACACAGCCAGGAGCAGCGCTGTCTGGCTTTCTCCTTATAACCTCATTGTGACTAGGTGTGCCAGGTTCCTAGTTTAAAGCAATGCAAAAGTCTCTATGAGTGACAGTGTGTGTTGAGCAGTGAATGGAGAACTCACAATGATCTCTACATGGGAGTTTGGCCTCATTTCTTTGATTGAATTGCCGGAGTGGCCATCTATGCTGGAGCGTGAGCCATAGATCACCGTAATGGGGATGTCGCTGTGAATCAGGCCAATTCTCTGCAGCATGGGCCTCTTTGCCCAGCCATACGGAATAGTCATGTTTTTAAAGGCTGTTTCACCGCTAAAAAATTAGAATCATAACAAAGAACTGACCATTACATTTCAACATTCACACAGACGCAAACACGCAAACACACACACAAACACACACACACACACAAACACACACACACACACACACACACACACACACACACACACACACACACACACACACACACACACATATATATAGTACAAGGACGTTCACAACAAAAGCATAATGGAGATAGATAGATAGATAGATAGATAGATAGATAGATAGATAGATAGATAGATAGATAGATAGATAGATAGATAGATAGATAGATAGATAGATAGATAGATAGATAGATAGATAGATAGATAGATTTGTTACCTTGGAATTTGGACATTAAGATGGTAAATATATTCTGTCACTCTGTTGTCATTAAACACAGTTGCAAATTTCTTTTTGAAGTCTGGTCTCAGAGTCTGCACAAGAGTAGGGCCTACAGAACAATGTGAACACACATCTGTAAAAACTAAAAATTTAAAATCCACCTGAAATCGATCTATCCAAAAATGATGGCTAACCCATAAAATTTTCATCTTATCATCAGTTCTTCACTTCATGTGTCGCATGTTCCCATAGTCAGTGACTAATGTCCAGCTCCATTCAGAATCCTACAGAACTCATCAGAAAGCTCTGCAGATTTCCAAGGAATTGGACGTCCATCACTCACAAAGTTCTAGGCACACAATACTCAAAATACTGAGGTGGAAAATGGAGGAACAATTTACTGTTAATAAATTTCCCAATTATTCATTTTAGGTCTCCAGAATGTGTGTTTCTTGTATTTAATGTTGATGCAATTATTGCCAATGCAACCAATATCGATTATTTTACTTTCTCAGCATCTAGAGTACACAGAGAAAAAAAAAAAGGCAAAGGTGTTTAGCCTTTCTTGATATATCAACCAATCATTGCAGAAATGTAATTTACATTATATTCATTTGAACTGCTGGCAATAAATACAACTACATAATTATAAAGTGTAGAACAAATTATAAAACTAACAATCCAACACGCTAAACATTAAATGGTATGCACTATATGGCAAATCTCATTTGCTTGATTATTGTATTGTCAAAAAATATAAATACATGACTACATTATATGACTATATTATTGCCCAGCAGTATATTAAAAGTTGGAAGTATAGTACATTCATTGTACCTTCATACATACAGTATACTTAGGTAATGTGATTTATAGTATATAGCAAATCTCATCTGCATGATTGTTTGCAAATTATATTGTAATGTATATAATGTATTAATGTAAAGTTGGATATTTAAATATGTCCAATTTTATCTGCATACATACAGTATACTCTTGTGGGGTATCATATAGCATATCTCAGCTGCTTGATTGCTTGTATCATCGCAAAATGTAATCTTCCAGCTCTAATCTGCTAAATGTGACTACTGAGGTATGGAGATATAAAGAAATTAATAACAATAACATCGTAAATTTCTGTAAAGTTTCTTTGAAAATGTTTGTATTGTGAAAAGCACCATACAAATAGACATGAAACTTACTGAATATTTGCAAACAAATTTACCATACCATTTGAGCAAAAAAAAATAAAAATAAACAAATACAAATTCAATACAAACCCACGTCAAGCTGGACATACAGCAATCATTTTCATTAAACAGCAGACAATGCCAGTCAGGATTTTGTGGTAGGTAAGTGAAATTATATTCATATTGTCTTGCTGTAATTTTCTTGCTGTCATTTTTCTGTCTAAAAGTTAATAAGGGCAGCTATTTCAAACAGTTAAAAAGAAAAAAAAAATCTGCAGTTTAGTGTTCCTCCTTTTATTAAAAAAAAAGGTTGTTTGTCAATTATTCTGGCTAATTTGATTATTGGTAGCTTTCAGTTACTAATAATAGTTTAGTAATCATAGCTCTGTTTTACACTTTCAACCATGTTAACAGAACCATGCAGATTTCCCTAAAAAAAAATTGCAGTTATAAATCCCTAAAATAAATCAGCCAATATAATCAGCTGTGAAAAAATTAGATTCTGTCTGGGCTTGCTTGTGATGTTAGACCCATCCTGAGTCAGGGGATTTCTGGCTATGAGGTTATGCTACTCCTAAAATACTGGGGACTTTCTGTCCAGGGGGTATTATACTAAACTAGCACTCAAGAAAACGGAGATGACACAGCATTTTTGGACCGATCTGAAATTAAGATACAGCTAGATCAAACATCATCATGTAAAAAATAGGAAAAGATCCCAGATGAGTTATCAAAAGGCTAGCTTGATAAAATATGATTGGAATAGCATCATTAATATTAATCTATGAACTTCAGAACACAAATATTCAGATCCTGGAAAATTCTAGGGTTACTGCCAAAGCCAATTTATCCTTGCAAAACAATTTTACAGCAGCATATACACAGAGGGCAATGCGATTAAGGTATGAGATATGAGACAGGTATGAGGAATGATAAGTGACATGCTCCAATTACCGATGGAATAATTTCAGTGAAATTGCAAGCACAACATCTTGGCTAAATCTGTCCCTGGGTTTCATTAATGGCAGTCTTTATCAAATGGTGTTCCACATCATTTAAGATATACACGCACATCTTGAGCCTTAAGCTATCATTTCTCTTTTTCTCATTATTACATTTGATTTGCACTCTCAGATTAGAGTAAATCTTACCTAAAGGTCCAGCCAATCTGAGACCAGCGAGAGGGTTGAATGGGCTCAGCATTGCCCCTATAGCTTTGATCCACACAGGAATGGGTCTATCTTGATCTCCTGGGTCAGGACGCTCTGGAAAACCCCACGGTTCCACCAGAATCAGGTGCTTTACTCTGGACAGTGCGTAAAAAGAATGACATGCTGTATTAAGTCAGTGGCATATTTTAACTGGATCACAACCCCATTCAGTGTTTTTTTTTTTTTTTTTTATGGTCGACTTCCAGCAACTTTTTTTTTTTTTGGTAGTAATCTGCACACTTTTATTTAAAATAAAAAATTTGAAAAAATCTTAGTGGATAAATATTAAAAAATTTGAGCAATGCAATTCTCTGTTGTGACTGTGTTGAAGTTCTTTACATTGCCATTGCATGAAAACGTGCATAAAATGCAAGACTCTTTTTCTTCTCTTCAGTTACAAACCTGGTTGGGTATGTGATAGCGTAGGATGCAGCCAGATATCCTCCTAGGTTATGGCCTAACATAATCATACTTTCCAGGCCCAGCTTCTCCCTCCACTGTTCGATGGACTCCACAAACTGGAGCTCAGCCTCCTGTGCATCCGTGTTAAAGTGAGGTCTGCTGCTCTGACCAAAGCCCAGCAGGTCGAAGGCATAAACGGGCCTCTGCTGTGAGAGAGAGTCCAGGTTCAGCGCCCAGAGTCCCACACCGCCCCCAAATCCATGCAGCAGCACCAGAGGAGTCTTATTTTCCTTTGGCCCCTTAAATACCAATGTCCACAGTGAGTTTTTGTCAGATATGTGGACAAACTGCCTGCAGAACTTGCTTGTGATGTCTGATAGGAATAAAAGGAAAAGAGAGGGAATCAGTAAGTTTCTCCTTTATAGAGAACCAGACTTATATTTATGTATTTGTTGTTTTTTTTTATTCTTTTTTTTTTTTTTTTTTTATAAATTAAAACTTCATTATCGCTTCACTATTTTTGATCAAATAAATGCAGTCTTGGTGAGCACAAGAGGCTTATTTCAAAAGCATTCAAATCATCTTAAAAAATGGCAAACTTTTAAATGGCAATTAATAATGTATATGATGTACATTATTGATTGTAACAACACAACTTAATAAAAAGATATATATATCCATCATTTTGACTGAATGGGCTGTACATTTTCATTCATTTTCTATTTTCAGAAGTTAGGAAAATAATGTTATGTTTGGTATGTTTGGCCCATTCTGTTATACTGCTCCACCAGTTTTTACACCATGCTGTCACTCACCAACAAAAACAAACTGAATAAAATCATACACATAGCTTCAAAAATAATACACTCCCCTACACCCAACATCTCAGAACTCAATGACAGAGCAATAGCCTGCCTTGCCTGGACAATAATAACAGACCCAGAGCACCCCCTCAACTTCCACTTCACTCTCTTGCCCTCCGGGCGAAGATACAGGACCCTAACATGGAGAAGGGCTCATTTCAAAAAGAGCTTTGTACCATCTGCAATTTCAATCCTTAATAGGCTACAAAGTTGAACATTCACCTTTTTGTGTTTTTGTTGTTGCTGTTACATGTGTACATGTACGTATGGATGTATGTGTATTTTTTTATTTTATTTATTTATTTTTTTGACAGTTGCGTGTACTGTATGATAATCTGTGAGAACAAATTTCCCGTTAAGGGACAATAAATTATCTATCTATCTATCTATATTAATGCTACGTGATATAACAACATCTATAGAAAAGCTCTTTTCAGCTTGCTGCATTATTTTCCTCCTCATTATGTTCATGTTTCTTTTGTATTCCGCTGTAAGTACACAAAAAAAGACAACATATACTGTACATTTGTGGTCTGCACTCCCGATTTAATTTACGATATAAACAATGAATAATTATGGTGGTTGTGTTGTGAGTATTTGCAGTGCGTGTGTTGTCAAACTGATGAAGTTGTTTTCTTAATTTGCAGGTGTTTTTTCTATTTGCAGTGTGTTGAGCTCTTTCGGCCACCGTAAATAATTCCCTGGAATGCACTAATAATCTTTCATTTTTCTCCCCAAATCCTCTTGTCTCTTTCCAGGTTTGTTTTCACATGGATGCTGTAAAATGTAATTGTTATGAAATATTGACATAAATTACCACAATGATATAATCTATCACGTCTGTAATATTGCTATGGATAGAAGGAGGATCTTTGGGAGTTATTAATGGTGTGTTGAAAGTCATTTGTTAATGCTTTTACACTAATACATTTCCTTTTAATGATCGATGGTTGAAGGGTGAGCAAAATAATGTCACCTCATTTTGAAATTGTATTTATAGAGTGAACTTAAGGGGTCATGGGGTGTAGGACAAAGGTGGATAAATTGATACAAACAAAGGACACGATCGCAGTTACTCACACTGCAGCATCTTCTCTTCTGTCTCCTTCAGTTGGCTCTGGGATGTTGGGCACCAGGAGGGCAGCCAGCCAGTGATCCACCATGATCTACAATATAATGAAATGTGATCCTCTTTTTCTTATTGAGTAAGGGATAGAATGTGGCTATATGTTCCAAAACTAAAAGAGAAACCAAACCAAAACAGTACTTTCTTAAACAACTGTTGCTAAACTGACATAAAGCATGATGTCATCAAGGGCAATGACTGATTCATGAGTGACGACAAATCGATGATATGGATTTGTCATTAAATACTTTCAAAAATGTTGCTGATTTAAATAGTTAAGGAAAATCTATGAAAGTATCACATTTATTTTGAGCTAAGAGACTCCATTAATCACCTTGAACAAAATGCTGAGTTAAAAAAAGAGTTTTTTAAGCACTTTTAAGACACATTCTGACCAAACAATGCCACCAAAAACACTATTAGGCCAGAAGAGTTTCCTCTGAGTAAAAAGACAGCCTAGCTATAGCACATAAATAGTTTTCTATAAGTGGAAGGGAATAGATTTGTTTAGATTTGTAGATCTGATTTAGAACATTGGTTCGCATTAGTAGTCCTATATGTTGTTTATTAGGAATACATGGTTCTTATGTATTAACATGAACACTGTAAAGTGACCAAAACATGCTCCTGGTACTGTAAATGGTAATGGCACTTAGTAGTTAGTTTATGAATTACAATTGGACCCATTTTACCTCAATGTCTTGTCCAAGAAACAGAAAACATTGTAGAAGAAACTACGAATACCAAGTAACATCAGTACACGCTGTGCCAGTCTAAAGCAAGAGAATGTAAAAGAGCTGTCAATCAAAGACACAATAATTATATTACAAAGAATGCAGGCAGTTAATAATTTCGTTAGATATTAGTTAAAGTGATTATTTACTAAAAAAAAAAAATAATAAATTGTCAATTGTAACAATTAAGACAATTTATATAAGTAGGAATACATTAACAACAAACAACCTAATATTAGGTTCTATTGATCAACACTGTGTGTACACTAAGTTCACATACAAGATGCAAACTAAAACGAATACAACTAACTGAAACAACAACATTAGCAACGCAAATATAAAATAGTTCACACCATTTTCATTTTTGAAGGGTTTTTGTTTAAATATGTGTTTAGAGGGTCACACTTACCCAGTGCCCGCTAACACTGTCTCCTCAGCCATGTTTTCAATACTGTTTGTTGTTCAACTTCAATGTCCGAATCGTGAACATTGTTCTAATGAGTCGAATCTTTTGAGTGAATCAGTCGAACAGTTCAATTAGCGGTTAGCAGTTCACTGTCCATTGTAACTATGTAAACGGTTTAAACATAAACTAAACTTTCTAACATAATGGTAATGTAACCATTCCGAATTCCGATGCATTTAATAAGCCACTGAATCAGCTGGCTGACAGATCCAGACTGATTCGCGATTTATATGAATCAATTCAGACTGGTTCATTGCAAAGAACCGGTTCAAAAAAGTGATTCAATCAAGAATCGGACAGCGCTTCCATTGATCACGTGATAAAGCGTCAACACCGTGAACTCTGATCTAGACTTCCTAGCTGGCTAGTGATTATTATCAGCGTTAAACTTACAGTTCAGAAGTCGTTTTCACCGCAGAACATTACGTGTTGTTTGAAGGCACAAATGATGTTTATTTTCTTTGATGTTAAATCGCATTTATAACGGTATAGGCGTTTTCACGAATAACTGTAAGATAATCTATTTAAGTCTGTAGGCTCGTGATTGTTTGCATAATTAAATCAGTGTTGATAAATCACTCACAGTTGCATATTCCTGTGTTTGTTTGACAGGTTTGAACGGTGGGTGGGTGTGATCTAGAATTAGGGCTGTGTCTTCTCGATGACGTGGAGGAACTCAAGTCAGCCTTAACTTTAAACCTCTCCGATTCATACTCTTGAATTGAACACAAATTTAAACAAGATTTTTAAATCACCTGGCTTAAATGGGTCTCTAAAGCGCAGGACTAACGTCTGTTTCGCTTTCCGGACAGCTGATCTCGCGTGAAACACTGTGAGTAGACATAGTTTACATGTCAGTGGGGTTTCAGGCCTGACATACGGCTTGTATCTTAAATATGTTACTTTACAAGCATTTAAGCTTTGCAAAGTGGTAGCGAGAGTGGCGTTGGTGGGTTATTTGTCTGTATAACTGTAAATGGGGTCGCATGTAGCCTGTCTTTGTATGTTTCCGAGTCGGGCATGTTTAGCTCCGCCCAGTTATGAATCTGTCAGTGATGTCAAACCCCGTTGACTGTTCATTCAGACAGGAAAAGCACAGAAATGTTAAATGTAATGAGAATCTCATGCTGTGTTTCCTGTCCACAAACTGTGCTGCTCCTGCAGGTTTAGTTTTACACAGATCTTCTTCTTCTTTTTTTTTTTGTCAGTTTTCTTGCCACACCTTTTTTTATGTAATGTTACTTTTCAGAATGTTTTTTTTTCTTCCAGAATTGCATGTTTAAGGATGCATGCATCTTCAAATGGTTGATGTTATGTTGTGCATGCAGATACAACCCATAAACAGATGCATACATGCATTATTAATCACATCAGGCAATTTGCAGTGTAGCAGCAGGCAGACACAAAATAACACACACACACACACACACACACACACACACACACACACACCTGTTTTGTACCTTTATGATGACTCTCCATTCACTTATGTTGTTTTTATATTGAACCAATTATATTTCCTCCCTCTTAACCCCCAACCTTTCCCCTAAAGCTAACCATCAGAAAGCTTTTTGCAGTTTTAGATTAATTAAAACCATAATCTAAATATGTGTGTGATATAATGAATAACAATGGAAAGTTGACTGTGCATTAAATAAGTACACCCCTACATCAGTGGCTTCTTGGTGTGGTTCCTTTAATTCTTATAAAAACATCAACAAGAATAAATGTTTTGCTCATTCCTCCATACTGTGTGATATTTTCTTTGATGTACGGCCCATCACAACAGTTCAGATTGAGGTCTGGATTAAAAGTGGTCTGAAATCCTCCGTTTGTAGATTGTTTTACATGCAATGGAATGGTAGATAGTTTGGGAATGCCTATAAGTCCCTTTCCACACTTTCCTTTAACCTTCCTTTCCTTCTCAGGTTGAATGGTGTACTTGTTTGTCCAAACTAGACTAGTTAAAAGTCTTTCTCTAGCTTTCCTCTTTAATGACGTTATACTATAATTCTAATATTAGGCTCTCGCTGTATACTGAAAAAAAATATATACTTTTTTTTTTTAAGGTAAGTGGTTGCAAACAATTTATTTTAGCTACATGTAATAAAAAAAAAATGTTAAAAGTTAGTCAACTAAATTTGTTTATTTAGATTTAGATTTTTTTTAAAGATGCAAATCATAAAAAAATTTACACTTGAAGAGTATTTGGTTGATTTATATATATATCTCTGCTGCATGGGTACATTGGGTACATTACAGCTGGTCAGAGCAGCTTAGTTGATATAAATAGAAAGAGACCACGGTGATACAAGCGGTGGTGAAATATAGAGTTTAGCAGCATTATACAAAAAGACTTGACTGTCCAGTGCCACGACTGACCAGTCAGAATCAAATATTCCAGAATGAACACAGATACTCTGTGAGCTACTACAATACTTAAAAGCATCAGGTCCTTGAAAACATCTTCAAATCTTGTCATCAGTTTGTTACCAAAGGAAAACGGATAAACAGTACTTTTCACAAGTTTGGTCTCTTATGTTCTCCAAGACTGCATTTATTTGGTCAAAAATACAGTAATGTGCTCAATAAATTTTTTTAATATTATTAGCAATGTTGAAAATAGTTGTAATTTTTAGTTTTCACTAGTTTTATATATATATATATATATATATATATATATATATATATATATATATATATATATATATATATATAATATATAAATAAACCAAAAAGCGACATTTGATGTATTGAATATATTTTAACCAAATAAAAGTGTTAATTAAAAAAAAAAAAAAAAAACTTTTGAATGGTAATGTACTGTGTATTGGAAGAGTAAGTCATATTATAAAGTGAATTTTATACTGTATGATGATATGTCTTCATCATCAAGCAAGCAGTACACAATATGTGACATATTAACCTTTTTTTTGTTGTTTGACCAACCATAAATTTTATTCTAATCTATTAGTTAGAATAGAATGACCTATTTGCATTAGTCTTCCGAGTAACATGAAAACATTTTCATAAGCAGTTATGGATGCAAATAAGGCTCGCTCTTCACGGTGTGAATTGTGTGGTGTTACTTTTGGTGTTTCATCTGCTTTCAAGTAGAATCTCACACTGTACCTTTTGTATCTGAATCTTGAGGAGAGTGAAATGTTTTATTTATAATTTTTTTTTTCTTTTTTATGCCCCTTGCCTCTTTTCGTCTGTGTGTAACACAGGGATCAGGAAAAATGCAACTTGGCTTGTCGTTTTCTGACAGTGATGTCTCTTCGTTCACCCCTCTGGTGGTGTTGGAGCTTGCTGATGACACCAAAGCAGAGGCCATCACTTGGTTACTAAACAGGATCAGAGACAAGCAGCAAAATGGAGGTGAGACCCCTGGCATGATACATCTAGGGAAAGAGGTTGACAGGAACTTAACATTTTCTGTAATATCTACTTGCCTTCTGAAGTTGTCTGTGTTTGAAGTCCGTTCTTTTTTTTTTTGGGCCTCTGTCAGTGTTAATCAACCACTCTGACCCATCAAACATGTGGTCAGGAACATAGATTATCAAATTCTGCTTATAGAGGAAACACTAGTGCAAAGTTACTACATACATATTGCTTGCACAGACAACAAGGAGCGACTGTGTGCCATATGAACTGCTCGGTGCCCTATTTATTAGTTTAAATAGTCTGACACTGCAGAGTTAAATATATATTAGTTCTAGTTCTGTAATAATTTTTTATTGTACTTAAGCTGTAAAGCTGTCATAAATGATAAAGTACTGCTGTAATGTTTCAATACTAGAGACCAGTAACATTAGATGTTATTGTATCAAGCTGTTTTATATTTATACAGAATATGGTTCAATGACATGACGCTTGCTTATTCAAAAGTGAATAAAAAATTCCTTTTATACACAGTTACTTGAATATGCCTCTTCTTTGAATAGCATGTTTTCAATTTCAGTTCTGCATTGAAATTCATTTTGGGGTTAAGTTATTCTGCAACTGTTCAGGTGCGATAATAAAGATAAAAAAACAATATGAATTTATTGAGACTGCTTCACTGTCTGGTGGTACTATTTCAAAACTTTTGTCTGCAACATCAAAATCATGTGATGTAGCCAGTATGCATAAAAAAAAAACAAAAAAAAACAGGAAATGATTCCCTCATGACTGTTCTCTGGTAAAATGAGCTGCCAACCTTCACTCAATCTACCATCACAAAAATCTTTTCTGCATTTCATCTCTGATTTATCTTGTTTACTAAATTATATATCTGCTAAACTTGCCATTGTGTACTATGAATAATGCTGGCTCTATGTAATCTTCCTTATCTGTAAGCATAAATAAATACATATGAATGTAAATATGTCAACGTCAAAAAGTCTAAAATATCAGATAATATGACCTTTTGCCTGTCAAGACAAATATTATAATATTTATGAATTAATAAGACTTTTTTAGAATCAATAAATAGAGTCACACAGTTTTCTTTAGTTAAATATTATGCACATGTTTTATTTATTGGGAATCTGACGGTCAAATATGTATGACTAACATGGTGATTCTGTTTACAGGAGCAGAGTTGTTGGTGAATCAGCTCCTGTTTCCAGCTCAGGATGATCAGAAGTCTAATCCAAATGTCTTTGTGGTGGGCTCTACATTGCAAAGGCTCTTAAATGGAGCTGAGGATGTAGGGTTGTTTAAGGAGTTTCAAGATGGGACAATGCGAGGATTCACTTATGCCAACAGAGAAAGCTTCAAAGACTTTAATGGTGATATTTGTGATTTCAGCTTCATTATATAGGCTTCACATCTTCAGTATATGACTAATTAGAAACAAGATATTGATTCTTTGAGAACACTTTGTTTTAAGGACAAATTAATTAGTTGCTTATTAGCATGCACATTACTAGCATATTGACTGTTTATTACTATTTATGAAGAAGATATTAATGTCTAATTCTGAATGACCATATTTTAGATTCCCCATACGTACACAACAACTACCTTACTAACTATTAAGCAACAAATTAGGAGTTTATTGAGGTTAAAATCATAGGGGCCGTTTACACGACAATGTTTTCAGACAAAAACAGGAAACTTTTTATGCTTTATAAACTTTTTAACTCATATTTTTGAAAATGGGTCTCAAAGTGCAAGTTTTTGAAAATGCTACTGTTTTTGTGTAAACACCCAGTATTGGGATCTTTGAAAACAGTGATGTCATGCGCGTGCGTAGTATGTGTTAGGTATGTAGACAAACACAGTACGTGTCGATTTTAATAGCAAGCGGGAACAAACATATATAACAATGGCAGAGTATATGGTACTGTTGTTGTTGCTCAAGAGTTTGCTAATGCTTCTTCAGCAAAGTGTGTATTAACTTCACCAATATTACAGTCAACAGCGGAGATGCATCATCATGTACATCACATAATCGTCACTTACTTACAAGGTGACAGCGCCAACTACTGGCCTGGCATACGTAATACAGCGTTTTTAGCCGTTTTTGCGGATATGTGTAAACGCAAATCGTTTTGAATATGTTGTCGTGTATACGTAAAACCTTTTAACAACGCAAGGGAAAAACTTTTCAATTTTTGACTACATTGTTGTCGTGTAAACGTAGCCATAGTTAATAGTGAGAACTGGTCCCCAAACTAAAGGTTTCCAAAAACGGGAAACTTTTTATAATTTTTTCCCCTTAAAACACATCACAACAAAATTTTTTTCAATGAAAACTTTTTTTTTTTTTAAATTGGGTTTCAAAGTGCAAGTTTTTAAAAACTTTTGCATAGGACCTGTTAGGTATGTAGACAAGCGCAGTACATGTCAATTTTAAAGGCAAGTGCGAACAAACATACACAACAATGGTGGAATACATGGTACTGTTGTTGAAAATGTTGTCTTGTATACGTGAAACTTTTTAAAAAGGCAAGGGAAAAACTTTTTTGACTACATCGTTGTTCTGTAAACGTAGCCTAAAAGTGTGACTGGTTTTTCCAATAGGGATACATTATTAAGATAAAATACACTCAGTAACTGTATTGGTCCAGGTTGTTCTGTAACATTGCATTGTTACATTGTGCTCATAGGAGATGGAGAAGGATTTCTCAGTGACGCAGAGTGTCAATACATTATCAAACATGAGTTGGACACACTTAGGGCTAAGAACGAACAGCATGTTCCTGGATACCCTAAGCTCAAGCTCTACCCTGGAAAATCAGTTGGTAAGTGTGTTTCTATAACCAGCTGCATTAGATAAATACAGTAACAAAAAACATTAAAATTGCGTTGTGTATTTTTTTATTTAAAATGCTTCTATCCCAGTTTGAAATGCAGACTCAGTAAGTTATTTGTAAAAAATTTCAGACAATTTTATACATGCATTATATATGCTTTCAAAATTGTTCTGTTTGTTTGAATGGCCCGGAACAAGAACAGTACCTCAAACAATGGTGTATATCAACTCCAAATCAAAAGTGACCCCATTTACATGTTCTGGGTGTTAGTCATCTGGTCATCATATTCCTAGCAATTGTTCATCCTCATAACCTTTAAACAAAAAGTAATAAATTGAGGGGAGGGTGGTGAAAATGCTGTTAAAGGATTAGTTCACCCAAAAATTAAAATTCTGTCATTAATTACTCACCCTCATACTCAAAGACCTTTGTTCATCTACGGAATACAAATTGTGATATTTTTGATAAAATCCTACGAGATTACTTTTTGTGCGCAAAGAAAACAAAAATAATGACTTTTTTTATTCAGCAATTATTTTCTGCACATGTATGCGCCGTTGTACAATCACACATTGAATTCTTACATGCAACAGAAGAAAATATTGTTATAAAGTTGTTATTTTTGTTTTCTTTGTGCACAAAAAGTATTTTCGTAGCTTCCTAAAATTAAGGTTGAACCACTGATGTCACATGGACTATATTAATTATGTCCTTACTACCTTTCTGGGCCTTCAACATGTCAGTTGCATTGCTGTCAATGCAGGGTCAGAAAGCTCTCGGATTTCATTAAAAATAACTTAATTTGTGTTCTGAAGATGAACAAAGGTCTTACAGGTTTGGAACGATATGAGGGTGAGTAATTAATGACAGAAGTTTTATTTTTACTAACCCTTTAACCAGTGGTCACACTTTCTGTTTGCTAAAACATTATTGGTGTAAATGTTTTTGATTACTTGTTTATTCAAAAGGGAAAATCAGAAATAGAATATTAATATTGGTGTTTTTATATGTACTTTTAAAAACAATGTTGAAATAAGTTTAAGTATTTGTAAGGTCATGTTATCTCAACATGGCATTGCTTTTTTGGTTTCACATTTGAAGTTACATTTTATCTGTAAACTCTTTTCCAGTGCGGAGGTTGCAGTCTAAAGGTGTCCTAATCCAGTATTTTCCTCTCCATAACAAAGAAGACCTTAAAAGACTCTCGTTCTCATGGTACAAAAAGTTCAAACTGTCCTTCCAGCCACTGGGTGAGTCACTCCGTCTGTGTGCGCTGGCAGCATGAACTTTAAACCCAACTCCAGGCCTTATTATCAGTTTTCTGATATAACTTACTGTGAAAAGAATTTCACAAGAATTTTGGTTATACAAGTACATCAGAATGTCATATTTGGTGGGTGTGTTGATTTATAGCTGCTCTCTTGAATTATTCTGGGAATTCAAAAGTACTGTTGATTTGCTTGCTTAATGCAAATGTAAAATGAAGCAGATTTGTACTTACACCATCTCAAAGATCAGCTCAACTTAAAGTCTGGTGTTTTTGAACATTAAACACATGCATTGAAACTGCTGTGTACTGTGCTATATTAATTGCAGATGTTCTGCTTGTGTCTTCCATGATGTAGATGACATCAGACATTACTTTGGTGAGGGTCTGGCACTCTACTTTGGATTTCTGGAGTATTTCACATTTGCCTTGGTGCCCATGGCCCTCATCGGTATCCCTTACTACCTCTTTGACTGGGAGGACTATGACAAGTATGTGCTGTTTGCTGTCTTCAACCTGGTTTGGTCTACAGTATTCTTGGAAGTGTGGAAGAGATGCAGCGCTACGTTGGCGTACGGGTGGGGAACTCTGAGTCGCAAAAAAGCATTTGAAGAACCGAGAGCTGGATTCCATGGAGCTCTGGGATTTAATCCAGTCACGGGCCGAGAGGAACCGGTCTACCCTAGCTCAAAGTACAAGTTTTTGTAATGTTGCCATGTTTTGGGGAAAAAAAGTATTAGAATCATGATAAATATAGGAAGTGTTCTAGATGCTCAGTATATTTTGACAGTGTTTATTTTCCCATGACAGGCGGCAGTTGAGGATATATTTGGTGTCGGTTCCCTTCGTTCTGCTGTGCCTGTATCTGTCCTTTTACGTGATGATGGTTTACTTTGACATGGAGTTCTGGGCCATAAATACATACCATGAAAATCCTAACATTGCGACAAGCATTCTGCTGTTTGTACCCAGTATCATCTACGCGGTGGTCATCGAGATCATGAACTTACTGTATCGCTGTGCTGCAGAATTTCTCACAGACTGGGGTGAGCCGGAAATTCTTCTTGTCTTTTTTTCGTTCTTATTTTACAATCTTTTTTTTTTTTGTTTGTCTTGGCTTAATAACAGTTAGCTAAGGTTACTTCACCCCAAAATGAAAATTCTGTCATTAATTACTCACCCTCATGTCGTTCCAAACCTGTGAGACCTTCGTTCATCTTCGGAACACAATTTAAGATATTTTGGATGAAAACCGGGAGGCCTGTGACTGTCCCATAGACTGCCAAATAAATAACACTGTCAAGGTCCATAAAAGGTTTGAAAGTCGTCATCAGAATACTCCAA
Source organism: Cyprinus carpio (assembly GCF_018340385.1). Classification (NCBI taxonomy): domain Eukaryota; kingdom Metazoa; phylum Chordata; class Actinopteri; order Cypriniformes; family Cyprinidae; genus Cyprinus; species Cyprinus carpio. The sequence goes on from NC_056612.1 coordinate 7,015,255, forward strand.
CAATCATACATGTAGAGACAAAGATAAAAAAGATCACAAACAGCATATGGTGATATGGAGAGACACAGAGGAGACTGTTGACAAAGGAATTGTTGAATAAAGTCATTATTTTTGTTTTCTTCGCTTACAAAAAGTGTTCCCGTTGCTTCATATAACCCAGATTGCACGTCTGATGGTAGATGGAGTATTCTGACAATGACTTTCATACCTTTTATTGAACTTGACAGTGTTACATACTTGGCAGTCTATGGGACGGTCACAGGCCTCCCGGTTTTCATCCAAAATATCTTAAATTGTGTTCTGAAGACGAACAGAGCTTTTACAGGTTTGGAACGACATGGGGGTAAGTGATTAATGACAAAAATTTGCTTCCTCCTTGGGCTTGATGAGGCCCCCTGGTTGAGAAACATTGGTCTAAATCATATTTATTTGTGATGTTGCCATAATTTAACGGAAATGCTATTAATGCCTCACACTAAAAATTAGTTTATGTTACCTTCCAACACAGAGGTAAATCACATTCCTTGTATTTCGTTTTTTGCAGAAAACCACAGACTGGAGTCATCATTTCAGAATCACCTTGTGCTCAAAGTTTTGGTGGTATGTTTTAAAAAAAAAATGTCTTCTGTTTTTATACTTCATATTTTCAGTCTTGTAATATTGAGCATTGAATTCACTTGCATTTAATGTTTTACTATTTATTTATTCTTTTTACTTCTTTAAATATATAGGGTAGTTTTAAAATTGTGATTTCAATGCCTATATGATTCTATTTAAAAATCATTAGTAACCATAAATGACTGTAATAGTAGTGGAAATGCATTGGTCTAAAGGTGTGGGAACCCTGGCTTTATTCAAATAATGCACATTTCTGAAGAGGTCATTTTTTTTAATTATTGGATGTTTTGTTTGTTTCCAGTTTAACTTCGTGAACTGCTTTGCCTCTCTCTTCTATATTGCCTTTGTCATGCAAAATATGGTGCTATTGAGACAGGTCAGTATTTCGGACAAGCAACAGCTGCTTTGACAAGCAATATATCAAGTGTAGTTAAAAGATGCCTTATGGTTTTAAATGGAGGGAAATTGTCTCTGTGTGTGGATCATCAGAGTTTGGCCACTCTGCTCATCACCTCTCAAATCCTGAATCAAGTGATGGAGGCCTTCCTGCCATACTGGCTGCAGAGGAGAAGGAACAAGAAAGTCCATAAGAGGATGAGGAGGCTGATGGGTGATAAAGAGCTCCCCCTGCTGGGACAAGTTCAGCTGGAGACCGAAATGAACACCTATCTGGTAGGTCCTAGTAACCGCTACCAGTTGGGTGCCTTGAGTTTTAAAGAATATATAATTTCAAAAATATATCATTTTGTCCACCTAAAATGCTAGTTTCTTGCACGAAAACATCATCATTTAGGTTTTAGATCACCATTTATGTCCCTTTCTGACCTTTAAATTTCTCTGTAATAACTTCTCCGATCTAAAATTCTCTGATCAGGGCACATTTGACGATTACCTGGAGCAGTTTCTGTTGTTCGGCTATGTGAGTCTGTTCTCCTGTGTGTATCCGCTGGCTGCTGTGCTGGTGGTGCTGAACAACATCACTGAGGTTTATTCTGACGCCTTCAAGATGTGCCATGTTTTCAAGCGTCCCTTCTCAGAACCAGCCGCGAACATCGGTGTGTGGCAGGTGAGAAAACCTCATGAGGTCTCAAGTCTCACATCCAGAAGAGCTGGTAATTTACTGTACAATAGAGAAAGCTTAAGAGACAGAAGAAATGTAAAGTGCTATAAAAACAGAGTTTAATCTGATAGACTTCAAATGATTATTTGAATCATCATAATTACATCATAAAAACAAATCCAGACGAAAGGTGCTATTATAATATTAGCAATCTAAAATGTGGCCTTCTTTCTTTAATATTGATTGTTTAAAGGTTCTTACAAAAATATAGAAATTGTTATTATTAATTCTTATTTATGACCTCATGCCCTTCTATTCCATATGCTGTTCTTTTGTTTGTGGAAAACAAAATGAGAAATTGAGAGAAGTCTTAGTAGCAGCTCTTTTTCATACAACACTGACCATCAAAAAGCATTCTAATATGCTTTTATTTGGTGCTTAAGTAACATTTGGCACAGTTATACTCCTATTCAGAGAAAAGGGCATGTGAAATTTATATCACACAGTGGTGTACAAAGTACACAAATCATGTACTTGAGTTAAAGTACAAATGCTCCAATAAAAATATCAGTACTACTTTAAAGTTTTTCTTGAGTAAATGGTACAAAGGTACTTGTTTTTAATGTACTGAAGCATCAAATGTAAAATTCCATCAATTATTTATTTATTTAACGTGATATGCTTCATCCTATTACTCAGAATACCTCTGAGTCAGAACAAGTCATGAGGAAGATTAGTGGAAGCAGACATTAAATGATCAAAAACATCAAATCACACTAGTCTCTCTTATATATCTGATATCCACTTACCATTTAAAGTTATTTAGACTAAATGTCTTTATAAGAAACATCTGTCTGTCCCATTTAAATGGTAGTGTATGTTTACACACCAGTGTGAATTTTTTTTTTTTACCACTATTATAGTATTTGATAATATTTTGAATTAGCTTTTATTTTTTGGTTTATTAAACTTTATGTATTTATTTATTTATTCTCTCTCTCTCTCTCTCTCTCTCTCCCTCCTCTCTCTCTCTCTCTCTCTCTCACACACACACACACACACACACACACACACACTTACAAAAACAAAACTAACATTTCATCTTTTTATTCTTCCAGTTGGCATTCGAGACAATGAGCATTATCGCCGTGGTGACCAACTGTGCCTTGATTGGTTTATCCCCACAAGTGAAAGCATATTTCCCTGAATCAGACACTCAGCTGATCCTCATTGTGGTGGCAATAGAGGTAACATATTCTTCTGTCCTTACACTGTGATAACCTATAACCTCCTTTTGCAATGGCCCAAATGGTCCATAAGGTGGCATCAGTGAGTTATTTTCATTCTGCATGCTAGTGTATGAGTGTTGAAGGGTGCTAAACTTGGCTGTAGTCCTTGTTTCCTTAACCGCCATCCTGGTGGTTTGGATAATGCAGGAAACATGGTGTATTAGACTTAGTCAGTTTGTGTAAGAGAAGAATCCCGATCCCCACTACTGTGGAGCTCCAGTCCATGTGGGTTAACGTCAGAATTAAACAGGAGGTTCAATAAAGGATAAGCTTTGCTTCTAGCCTCAGGAGACCCACTCAAAATAACTGACCCAAAGCGTGGAGAGAATCACACACTCACGCACAAACACACTAGAGGCTTGTGTTTTTGGGGGAAGAGAAAATAGAACTCCTGAAATTCTATGTGAACCTGGTGGGGATCTGGGGAGGAATTCATTGTGCCATGTCTTGTTTTCCGCTAATTAAACTTCGCAGTAATCACTGGAGTTGTAATTAGGCCATACTGATTTGCGCACGGCATCAGCGTACCATGACAGAATTTAAAATAAAACTCAAAACCAGGAGTGTTGTGGGAATACAAAAGTCTTTACAAACCTCAAAAGCAAATGGCTGTAGTCATTCAGGTTTGTGTATGGCTTTGTTGTTTCGTTCTGCAACATTAAATCAAGAAAACTTAATCCAAACTGACTCAAGTCAGACCAGATATGCATGTCAAATCAAAAGCAAACAGTAGTGTTGTCGCCTCGAATAGGCTGTATTTGAAGTTCTAATTCAGATTGATTGGATTGAGTTTGGCTGCTCCTGCTGGTTGGTGTGAATTGATTTGTTTAGGGCTGGTTCAGCTGGAGAACGGGTATGCTGGCTGCACTGGAACAGCTGCTGTCAGCTCAGGTCATGGCAGGCCAACTCGTTGCTCTAAATCAACTTTGTTTGTGGGTCTGTATCTCTGATGTGTTGATTCATTTCCTGTGAGGGTCATGGCACTCATCAACCTTTGATAGCTTGGATGGTAGAGTAGAGGATGTTACATTAGAAGAGTTACACAACTGTTCTAATGTAACATCCTCTACTATCTATCTATCTATACTTTATACAAAATTATATATATTTTTTCTAGTGCTGGGCTAGTACTGGTATTTAAAATAATAGTTTTTGTGTACACAATATATGTGTACTGTGTATATTTATTATGTATATATATATATATATATATATATATATATATATATATATATATAAATGATATGAATAGAAATATATACACATGTATTTAATAAATATACACAATACACATACATGTATAATGTACACAACAACTTTTATTTTGAATGTGATTAATTGTGATTAATCGTCGATTAATCATTGCCAGCGAATCCCTTTTTTCCTCAGGTTAGTGTTGGCTTAGTTACAGTTTTTATTTATTTATTTATTGCTTTTGTAGAGCAGAATAACAGTGAAATCATGAGATTCAATCATCAGAAATGGAATTATGGAAATTATGTAATGAATAAACCCATTATACCTAACAAAACGGTCTTGTTTACTTGACCTTATAATTTTTTTAAAAATGGGGAAAAAATCGAATCATTTGACACTATTAGACAAATAAACAAACAAGTAAATACATAAAAAAGATCAGGAGAAACATACAGTCATGTCTGTCCTAACTTTATAATTTTTTTATTCAATAGTTTTATTGAAGGGAAAAATGCTTTTGAATTGCCATCAGTGGAGAAAACTGCATTTTGGAACCATAATAGTGAAGTTATGGCATTTAGCAGGTGTGTCTAACTGGACAGTGCTATCCAGCCAAAGACCTTACGTGTCAACTTTTAGCTGAATTAGTGGCTTGTGTTTGGGGCTACCTAAGGGACGGCTGTAAACCTGTTTGGAAATACCTATAAAATGTGTCTGATGCCACAAATGATTCAGAATTATACACTTTATATTTTATTAATCATGCTGGACTTGAATCTAAATTGACTTGTATTAATTTACATATACTTTATTTAATTTTAAAGGTATCAGTGGGGGGAATATTTGTTGTATTAAAGAAACGGAATCTTAATGGCGTAATGTTTTTTTTTATTTATTTTTTTTATACTGTACAAACTGTATTTCATGTCCTCGTAGCCTACCCTTAAAGCGTGTTTCCTCAAAGGGACTAATGGGACTTTACTGGTATTATTGCACTTGCAGGGACATTTGTTCCCCATAATTTAGAGAATACCAGGTACACATTCACACATTTTGCATGTGTGGTTTACGGGGACATTCCAGTTCTATCCCCTTACACTAACCCTAACCTAAACCTACCCCTTACAGAAAACTACTGGCAATTTTTGAATTACAAAAACACAGTAAAGTATGTTTTTTAAGCCATTTGGTGTGCATTGACACAGGAAGAGTTTATGTTGTAGTACCCATGTCATTATACAAGTTTTCCTAGCCAATAAACAGGGTTATTATAGAAAGAAAAAAAAATAATGATTGAATAGTTTTCATATGACAGTGTGTATTTTAGATGTGAGTTTTGTTGTAATAAATGTGGTCATTTTGTTAAATAGAAATATAATAATATATTACCAAAAATATAATTCTTTTATTTAGTAAGGAGAAATATTGCAGGCAAGGTAGTTTCTCAAAAGTGATAAAAGATTTGTTAATGGAATTGTTAGAGTCTATAAATTAAGGATTTTACTCCTTAATAGCTATAGAAATTATCTGTCATTAACAAACTTATGTGTGTGTATATGCACATTTACATAGAGCTCACACACTGAGTAGAAAGCAAGTCACATTCTCTGTCTATATTCTCAAGGCTGTCTTTCTATATTTTATTGACTCTGTTAGTTCATTAAGTGGAGTGAGCAGGGATTGGCATCGGATCAGTATGCAGAGGGGGAGTGTTTGCTTCTCATCGACTGAGTGCTGTGTGATGTATGGATCGCTTCCAGAAGTAGTAATACAATATTATATAGTCTGACATGACAATATGATATATACCAACAGAGCAGGACAGGACAAACAATTAAATCGTTTAGATTATTGCAGCATATTATGGCATTAAACTATCTGATTGCAAGATGTTTTAAAATGACTGATGAAAAAACAAATGTTTGTTAGCTTTACTGGCCACTCAAGATTCAGCTCTTAAATCTCTCATGCTCAAAACCCCAGATATAGCTCAATTTCTCTGTCAGTGTAAGTGGGATTTTTTTTTTTCTTTCACCTGTTTTATCATCTCCTCGAGGAAAAAAATAAAAAAAGTATTTTTGCTTACAAGAGTAATAGCACATCTTTCCTTTAATAGCCACAGAAGATACCATTCTGAAAGTCATAGTTCACCCCAAAATGAAAATTTTGTCATCCTTTACTCACCCTCAAGTTGAAAGCTGATTGTAGCCATTGACTTTCACTGTATGTAAAATAATACTGTGGAAGTCAATGGGTAACCGTTTGGTTACAAACATTTTTCAAAATATCTTTGTGTTCAGCAGAAGAAAGAAAGAACTTTTACTGGTTTGAAACCATTTGAGGGTGAGTAAATGATGACAGTTTTTTTCGTTTTTGGGTGAACTATCACTTCAATGAAAGCTATAAAAATATGGCCCTATGGTTTTTGCAATGCGAAAAACACAGACAGAATCACGGAACCCAGTCATAAAAACAGAATTTACTGTTTAATGCGGAATGTCACAGAATTTGCCAATTTTTTTGGATAGATAAATTAAAAGTACAGTGCCGTGAAAAAGTTTTTGCCCCCTTCCTGTTTTTTTTTTTTTTTTATTAATTTATTTTTTGCAAATTTGTCAAACTTAAAAGATTTAGATCATCAAACAAATTTTAATATTACACAAAGACAATGCAAGTAAATCCAAAATGCAGTTTTTTAATGTTGATTTAATTTATTAAGGGAAAAAAGCTGTCCAAACCTACCTGGCCCTGTGTGAAAAATTAATTGCCCACTCTTGATTAACCACATTATTTTAGAAAGCTGAGTTGAATTTCACTAGCCACACCCAGGCCTGATTACTGCCAGACCTGTTAAATCAAGAAATCACTTAAATAGAACCTGTAGGACAAAGTGAAGCACGCTTAAAGAGCAACACATCATGTAGCGATCTAAAGAAATTCAAGAACAGATGAGAAACAAAATGGTTGTTTCAGTCTGGAAAGGGTTATAAAGCCATTTCTAAGGCTTTGGGACTCCAGCGAACCACGGTCAGAGCCATTATCCACAAAAAGAGAAAATTTGGAATAGTGGTGAACCTTCCCAGGAGTGGCTGACCTACCAAAATTACTCCAAGAGCACAACGACGACTCATCCAGGAGGTCATAAAAGATCCCAGAACAACATCTAAAGAACTGCAGGCCTCACTTGCCTCAATTAAGGTCAGTTTTCATGATTCAACAATAAGAAAGAGACTGGGCAAAAACGGCATCCATGGTAGAGTTCCAAGGCAAAAGCCATTGCTGACCAAAAAGAGCACAAAGGCTCATCTCACATTTGCTAAAAAACTTTTTCACAGCACTGTAGGTGAATACACTTAAAACAAAATGTGATATGGATTACTGTTTGTGAATATTAATCAGAAAAATACTATTTAAATATACATCCTGTGTGTTCTCTGTGTTTCTGTGTGAATGAATGGCTTAGACACATACAGTACTGAAGCATGCGTGACGCTCGCTGTTTTATGAGTACATGAACGCATGAACATAATCTCTAGAACTGCTCTGAGAGTCACTTCAGGAGCATTTTACCATTTCTTTTGAGAAAAATTATCATCATATCATATACAAAGGTCTTTGCAGCAACCCATCAAAATAAAAGTTCGGTTTAACTTGAAGAAACTGTGACAGAAATATATTACTTAATGTAATGGTAGTATTACCGCTACTAATAAAGTTATTATTACAACATTATTTTAAAGGAATATTTACCAGAACTTATTTAGCAGAATAATGTAATTACACAGCACAGTATTTCTTTAAAGAAAATAAATACAATAATAATATTTTGTATAAAATCAATTCATTAGAGATGCTTTTGATTATTACAGTTTAATGAAACCATTAAAATGGAATCCAGAAAGTTGGAAAACAGAAAACAGAATGGAAAACAGAATATGGTAAAAATAAATATACATAAACTTTTCATATGGCTTTAAAAATTTATTTTTTCTTACACTTTTATTAAATTGCTGTTAAATATTGCAAGTTTCATGATTTCAGTTAATTAGACAAGCTTTTTGATCGATGAAATTTAATTTAAGCATTAAAACAGTCTAGTCTAGAGAAATTAAAACGAAAAAAAAAAAACAGAATCTATAGAAATTTAAACTGAAAAAATACAGTATTTGAAAAAAAAAAAGGAATTTGGGAAAAAATAAAACAGATTTCATAGGGTCCTATTATTATAAACATGATGCCTGTCGCACAAATGGCATAAGATTAGATACGTTTAGAAGTTTATACTAGTGTTGTGTTTGTTCAACCCTGTGAGCAATGAGATATACTGTAGATATGATGGTGCATAAATACAGGAAAACAGGATTTGATGGTTTTGTTGCATATGTGAGCAAATATAATCTCTGTGCTTTCAAAGGTCATCTTTAAAATGATGGGTAATGCAAATGTCTCCTCGCTCTGTTATCTTTTCTTTACTTTGCTTTTGTGTGCATTGTTACTGGCTCACGGTGAAATGAATCAGAGAGGTTTGTAAGAGTGTGTGTGTGTGTCATTGCTGGTATTTCTCAGAGCCATGACTGCTGCCTATTTTTGGGCCATTCGATACTCAGGTAATTACAAGATGACATGCCTCAGAGAGCAGTAACTAGGCAACAGTGTAGCCACGGTGACAAGAGACGGCTGAGGATCAGGAAGAACTGAAAAGCTTGATGGTTGGGAGGCTGATTGTGACCTCTGAGAGGAAGAGAGAGATTTGTCTGCAGACAGATGTTTTTTCCAACATTTTGCACTGTTTTAGTTTCTAATTCAAATCATTGCTGTTCCTTTGAACTTGCTATTCCTCACAGAATCCTGCACAATTTACCACAGATTCCATAAAAATATTAAGCAGCATACATGTTTTCAGTATTGATAATAATAAGAAATGTATCTTGAGCAGCAAATCAACATAAAAATTCAAATGATTTCTCAATCATGTGAAACTGAAGACTGGAGTAACGGCTGCTGAAGATTCATCTTTGCCATCACAGGAATAAGTTACATTTTATGTTCACTTATGTAAAAAAAAAAAAAAAAAAAAAAACACTTAAAAAATCTTTTGAAAAGTGTAGTTGATGTATATTGCGCCATGCTGTCACCCTCATCAAAATGAATTTCTTTCATTTAATTTCTTTCAATTTTTTGTATTGGTGTGTGTGTGTGTGTGTGTGTGTGTGTGTGTGTGTGTGTGTGTGTGTGTGTGTGTGTTAGTAGCTTGTAGTGCTTCTTTGTAGCTTGAGGCCCTGAAGCTTTATTAGCTTGCATCTTTTTAACTATAAGTAGCTTAACTATAGCTTAACTGCAATAGACCATAAGTAGCTAACTAGGCAAGCTGTAGTTTAGAAGAATCTTCCACAACATTAGTCAAGTAATGCTGCACTTTAAGTACTGAAATTAAAGGGATAGGTCACCCAAAAAAGGTCTTAATTTCCATTTTTGGATGAACTATCCCTTTAAGTTTGGTATTGTATTATTCTACTGCAGTGATTTTTGTAGGCCAACCCAAAAGTTAGCAAAACCCTGGTTCGCTCAACAAAAAGCCAATAGGATTTTGGATTATTATAGAAAATAAGCTCTGTGACCAGCAAAAGTTTATGATACTTATCACATTTTGTTCATCGTGATAATCCTGGAAACAGAAGAGCTAACATGTTAATACATTTCTGGGTGCGTCAATCTATTAGGCACATGTTTTTGTGATCTGACATTGTGTGATTTTATTGTTGTACTATACTATGAGACTCTCTCACTGTGAGTTTTGTCATATCTGCAGCACGGCTTTCTACATGATTATAACAAGGGGCAAATTCGGTTTTCGTACAATCTGATTTGACTGCGACTGTCTAGATGTCAGTGGCTAAATTAGCAATCGGCCACAATGAGAGTGTGTGTTTTTGTGTACACCCCACCCAGAGAGTGTTCATGGTAACCAGCAGACAGGCTCTTCTAGAGCGGTTTAACTGAAGACTGTGCTGTTGCATGACTCCCTAACCATGTCTGACACACGCTGCAAGATCAGATGTGTCTGGCCGCCCTCTCACACTCTCTCTCACTATGTTCCACTCACGTCTTAAAGAAGATGACGGCTAGCCTGGAAAGACTCTGACACATTTTCTTCCAGTTCTCTGGTCACACATGAGATTGGTCATCAACAGGCTGAATAGATCATGACTGGTACCCTCTCCTTTCTCATGATGCTTTTTGTTATATTAGTTACATTAGTTATATTACACTGCAATAAAATGCTCTGTTTTCACCTTAGCAAAAATCTTGCTTTTGATGTTATAGCTTCTTTAAAGGTGACAAATCATGAAAATCTGAATTTTCAGTGTTTAAAGGGATAGCTGACCCAAAAATGTATTATTCACCCTTATGTCGTTCCAAACCTGTAAGACCTTTGTTCATCTTTGGAACACAAATTAAGTTATTTTTGATGGAATCAGCAATGATATTACCATAATTAACACACAGACAAGTAGCAAGGAGATTGGTAAAATAGTCCATGTGACATCAGGGGTTCAACCGTAATTTTACGAAGCTACGAGAATACTTTTTATGTGCAAAGAAATCAATACTCTGCAAGTTTCCAACCATGGAAACACAGATCTAATATAAACATGCAATTTCTTTCCCAGCTGTTTATCTCCACAGACATTACGACTGTTTTTGTAACTCCTGTTTTTTTTAACATAAACTTGTGTATTTGACAGTTTAAGCACAGTAAGACATGAAAGAGAACTTAGTTTGAGGTTTGCGCTCAGAAAACTGTAAATCAAAAGTTTAAACATATGGTTTAAAACGCATGATTTCAGCATGATAAACATGAAAATTAAAAAGAAACAGATGTTTTTTTTTTTTTTTTAGCAGAGTATCTGAAGTACGAGCTGTAAAGGCACAGCCCTATTCTGGAAAAGGGGGTGGGGAGCAGCAGCTCATTTGCATTTAAAGAGACCTGCACAAAAACAGAGTGTTTCTGCTTAAAATAGCCATTTTCGAAGTAATATAATAAATTATCTGTGGGGTATTTTGAGCTGAAACTTTACAGACACATTCTGGTGACACCTGAGACTTGTATACCATATTGTTAAAAGGAAAATATTAATATTAGGATTAATATTAGGGACAATTCCATATTTGCCTGTATTTGTGGTGTGTTTGCCTTTTGTTTGTAATTAACATCTGCAATAATGATGCAGTTGTCTGGGAAAAATGTGACTGCACAAATAATCTAGGATTTGTTCTCTCGTTATATCAGTTGTGAGATTCTCAGTCTCTGCATCACACCCCTCTCTCACTCAGACAGCACGCAGCCTGAAGAGAGGGTGGCATTTTCCACAGTTCAGGCTCAAATGCAACATAATTTTGAGTCACACTTCTGCACATACTCTCAGCTTGTTTTAGGCAGCGCCCTGCAGGAGACTGCGCTTGTCTGTTACTGATGTTCTGTTGTGATAAATCACAGATGAATCATTCGGTCAGTGCTCTCAAACCCCTATCTGACTGCAATACTTAAGTGTAGAGAGTTTCTTTAGGCTTGCTGGTGAACATTTCAAATCAATTTTCAGATAAATACAAGAGTTCTGTTCCAAAGTCTAGTGAGTTACCTATCTAAGCATCGCAGGCATGCTCTCTAGGTTAAGGCTGTTCCAAAATTATGCTATAAGGAACTTTTTTTTTAACCGAAATCCTAATGTGGTCACATTGACCATTGTTCAGCAAATTTTCACTGGCAAAATCAATTAATTACAAATGAAATCTTCGCAATCTGGAATTGCTCACAAGAACAAAATAATTCAGCATATTTTGCATTGGGTTCAAGTTTGTCACACAAATTTGCCACATTGACCAATAGTAAGTGACTTGGTTTTAAAGTGACTTTTGCATGAGACTCATACATCGCTACACTTGACAATAAACAATGGAACAAGAAGCCTGCAAAATACTGCAGAAATTTTTATGAATGCACTAAAGTTTGGCTATGAACTAATTTAATTCAAGACTGGAAAAAAAGTGCTAATAAAAAAAGTTCCATTAAAGCTGACTATTTCACCCAGTACTTGCATGTGCTATGTTTTTTATTTTAATTAGCATATCTCATTATTAGCTTAGCGATATGCTAACATCAACCATTTCTGTACTTTTGCATAGCACAGAATAAGGCAAGGTTTGTTGAGTCCATTCAGTGATATACAGTATATATATATATATATATATACACACACACACACACACACACACACACACACACACACACACACACACACACACACACACACACACACACACACACACACACACACACACACAGTGATGTTGCTGCCTTATGTTACACTGCTTTAAAACACTGATTGATAGGGGAAAAAATTGGGGATACACCATAATGGTAAAGCAAAAAAGGTTTTCACATCTTTGCTAATTTAGTTAAAAAAAAAAAAAAAATGAAATTATTCTATTGCATAAGTATTCATACCCTTATCTGGGACAGTTGAAATTTAGCTCAGGAGCATTCATATCACTTGTAGATGTTATTACACTTCAAATGAAGTTAACCTTCAGTTAAATGGGTATGATTTGGAACAGCACACACGTCTTAATAAAGGGTCTAACAGCTGATAATGCACATCAGAACAAAAACCAAGCCCTGAGGTCAAAAGAACTGTAGAGCTCTGTGTCAAGCCACACATCTGGGGAAGAATTCAGAAAAAAAAGCAAAAAATCTGCTTCATTTAAGGGTCACAGAAGCATGTAGTCTCTGTTACCCTTAATGGAAGAAGTTTGAAACAACCTGGATTCTTCCTAGAGCTGGACTTCTGGTCAAACTGAGCAACTGATGGAGAAGGGCTTTGGTTAGTGTGGTGACCAAGAACCTGATGGTCACTCTAGATGAGCTGCATGATCATATGTGGAGTAATCTACAGAAGGAAAAACATCACTGCAACACTCCACAGATCTGGGCTTTATGGCGATGTGGCCAAACTCAATCCTCTCCTCAGTGAAGACACATGAAAACACACTTGGAATTTGCAAAAAAGCACATAAAAGGCCTTCAGACTGTGTGAAACAATATTATCCATTCTGATGAACCTCAATTCTAAGCATCATGTTTGAAGGAAACCAGCTCTGCTCATCACCTGCAGACTACCATACCAAAAGTAAAGTCACCTTCTAACAGGACAATGAACCTAAACACAGCAAAAGTTGCTTATAGACAACTCTGTGAATGTCCTTGAGTGGCCCAGCCACAGCCTGGGATTGAACCCAATCAAATATTTCTGAAGAAACCTGAAAATGTGTGTCTGCCACCATCCAACCTGACAGAGCTTGGTGAGAAGAATAGCAGAAAAGCTTGTCACATCAAACAAACAAGACTTAAAGTGATACTCCACCCCAAAATGAAAATTTTGTCATTAATCACTTACCCCTATGTCGTTCCAAACCTGTAAAAGCTCAGTTTGTCTTTGGAAAACAATTTAAGATATTTTGGATGAAAACCTGGAGGCTTGAGACTGTCCCATAGACTGCCAAGTAAATAACAGTGTCAAGGTCCATTAAACGTATGAAAGTCGTCGTCAGAATACTCCATCTGCCATCAGACGTGCAATCTGGGTTATATGAAGCGACGGGAACACTTTTAGTAAGCGAAGAAAACAAAAATAATGGCTTTATTCAATAATTTCTTTGTCAACAGTCTCCTCTGTGTCTCTCCATATCACTGTATGCTGTGTATGCTTTTCTGTGTCATCCACACAACAAGGTTGCGCTGTTTCTACGTGTATTTAGCTTTGATTTGAAATAAAACAGTGCATCCTTGTGGCGTGGATGATACAGAAGAGCATACACAGCATACGGTGATATGGAGATACACTGTTATTTACTTGGCAGTCTACGGGACAGTCTCAAGCCTCCAGGTTTTCATCCAAAATATCTTAAATTGTGTTCCGAAGACGAACGGAGCTTTTACGGGTTTGGAACGACATGGGGGTAAGTGATTAATGACAACATTTTCATTTTGGGGTGGAGTATCCCTTTAAGGCTGTAAAGGTGCTTCAGCTAAATATTTAGTTAAGGGTATGAATACTTATGCAATGCACGTATTTAAAAAAAAAAAAAAAATGTATTTTTTTTTTTTTAATAAATTTACGAAAATGTGACCATTCTGTTTTTCTTTGTCAGTATGGTGTATGGAGAGCAGATTGATGTGGGGAAAAAAGTAATTTAAAGCAGTTTAACATATGGCAGCAACATAACAAAATGTGAAAAAAAATTAAGGGGTATGAATACTTTCGCAAGGCACTGTATATATAAATATGTGTGTGTGTTTATATATATATATATATATATATATATATATATATATAAATATATATAATATATCATATTATATATATATATATATAATATATGTGTGTGTGTGTGTATGTGTGATAATTTGTTTTTAACATTCTATGACTACTGTGAATGCAGAAATTAAGTATTCAGTGTGCGTTATTACCTTTGGGAAAATACATTTACTGTTAAATATGAATGAAATTTAGATGAAACCAAGGTTTTCTAGCACAATAAAGCTACAGTTGCTGTCATGTTTATGGGTCATGAGTGTGATGATTCATATATTTATGTGAATTTGGGTCATTTAAGTTCAGACAATGAACTATGTGAATGTTTGTGCGTGTAAATGGCCCAGAGTCTCAAAAGACCAATTTGGATTTTGATGTATTTCCCAAGCCACATCAAAATATTCAGTCTTTCACTACATCATTTATAATTATATAATCCAAATTTATGTCATCCACACAAGAAGAGCAGATTTTGTTTTGGTTTTCACAGAAAACTGTTGACGAGTCCCAGGTGGTTCCTTTGTCTCAGTCCGTCACAGTTTTAGCTAATGTCTCTTCTCTGACTTTCAGGAGCTTTTTAGAGTGTTGACACTGATCATTGATATCTGAGCTAAACTACTGCATCCAAAGCAGAGCTGGAACATTTTCCACATTAGTCAACAATAGCTGACTAACAGGGATATTAAGACAGATGCAGTTTTATAGTAAATTTTATAGACCATCACTTGCATTTGTGAGCTAACTGTGCTATATTTAAGAAATGTTTGAAAGGTTAGTTCACCTTAAAATGAAAATTGTTACATCAGTTGTTCACTCTCATGTAGTTCCAAATCCATTACACGTTTGTTCATTTTTGAAACTCAAATGAAGATATTTTTAACAAAACCTTAGAGATTTGTCTTTTCATTGAAAGATTCATGCAAACAACACTTCTGCCACTTCAAAAAGGTTCATACAGACATCTTAAAAAAATCCATATGAATCCAGAGGTCTGATCCGAGTCTTCTAAGAACCAATCACTTTATATAATGAAGAGATCTAATTGAGGCATTTATTAACATATAAATGTTCATATAGCTCATTAAATATGGTAAACAAGCTCATACGAGTTCACTTGACTCACAAGAACCATTGAGGTTTGTTCTCACATACTGTATAACACAAGCATGTTTGAAATTCATCAATTATGAATGAGATTTGTTCTCATGCGTCAAGCTAGTAACTTCTGTATTTACCATCTTTGATGTACTCCATGTACGTAGGTGTGTTAATCAATGTGTAGATTAAAATTAAATCTGTTCATCATATGAAGTTACAGTGTCTCTTTGGAAGACTTGGATTAAACCGCTTTATTCATATGAATTACTTTTACAGTGTTTTTAGGAAGTTTTGGGTTTGAATTTTTGGGGGAGTCGTGGCCTAATGGTTAGAGAGTCGGACTCCCAATCGAAGGGTTGTGAGTTCGAGTCTCGGGGCCGGCAGGAATTGTGGGTGGGGGAGTGCATGTACAGTTCTCTCTCCACCTTCAATACCACGACTTAGGTGCCCTCGAGCAAGGCATCGAACCCCCAACTGCTCCTCGGGCGCCGCAGCATAAAAATGGCTGCCCACTGCTCGGGTGTGTGTGTTCACAGTGTGTGTGTGTGTTCACTGCTCTGTGTGTGTGTGCACTTCGGATGGGTTAAATGCAGAGCACTAATTCTGAGTATGGGTCACCATACTTGGCTGAATGTCACGTCACTTTCTAAAATATATCTGAGAACAACTTTGGGAAGTCGTGGCCTAATGGTTAGAGAGTCGGACTCCCAATCGAAGAGTTGTGAGTTCGAGTCTCAGGACACCAGGAATTGTGGGTGGGGGGAGTGCATGTACAGCGCTCTCTCCACCCTCAATACCATGACTTAGGTGCCCTTGAGCAAGGCATCGAACCCCCAACTGCTCCCCGGGCGCCCAGGCTGCCCACTACTCCGGGTGTGTGTTCACAGTGTGTGTGTGTTCACTGCTCTGTGTGTGTGCACTTCGGATGGGTTAAATGCAGAGCACGAATTCTGAGTATGGGTCACCATACTTGGCTGAATGTCACGTCACTTTCACTTTCACTTTCACTTTTGAATTGAATTTGAATGTAGGGACCGAAATCCCTGTGTTACATTATTATATCTTCATTTGTGTTTAAAAAAAGATGAACGGAAGGCTTATGGACAAGAGGGTGAGTAAATGATGACACAATTTTGAGTGAATTATCACAGAAACATACAATTACTATTTTTTTGTAAGCCAACAGGAAAACCCATTCCACTCTTAAATTTATGTATTCACATGCACTGCAGTATCATTTCATTAACTTTAAGGTCAGAATTTAAATAAAGCCGGGACATCATTCTGTTGAAAAGAGTTAAAGCATGCATCAATTATTAATAAATGTACTTACAACATCAAGAGTTCTTTAGATCTCTTTGGATCACTCAAAAGTGAATAGCGAGCTGGTTTCAGAGGCAGTGGGCATGTGGTGATCTATTTAACACACTGTCGTAGCAATGACAGCTCACTAATGTGGCCTTTGAACATATAGAGAGCCATAAAAATCATCCAGCCATTCAATATTACTGAAATACATTCCCTTTTGATTTGATCCGTCTCTGTTTGTCAAGAGAGGTTCACATTGTAAAAAAAATTTAAAAAAATCTTTTTTTTATATTTGAGGTGTATTTAGAACTTATTTATATTACATATAGACAATTACATAACAACAGTCCATGAAAACTGTGTAGTAAAGTTGTCTTTTTCTGTTTATTGCAGCATGTTCTCCTCGCCTTCAAATTCATCCTGGCATTCGTCATTCCAGATGTTCCTAAACATATCCAAGTCAAACTAGCAAAGCTGGATTTTGACTCCCTAGAAGCTCTTAAGAAAAGGGTGAGTACACATTTGCACATGTGCACATATCTATTGCATGAAAACAGGAAATGTGACAGCCTGTCAGGAAGTACTTCAGTGCAAATAGTCATCTAGGTATATGCCTCGGTGGGCTTCACAGTCAACAACACATGTCTGCGTCAACATAAGTGGTGATGCGGCAACCATTATCTCTCGGCTCAGAGGCGAGAGCAGCATTAACATGCTTTCTGATCATTAAATGATCCGGAGAGACCTTTGTACATGCTGAGATGCTCTGCTGACATACAGAGTGTGTTCAGGTAGTGTTTGCTAATGAGGTTTAGCTATTTAGGCAGATGTTTATCACCTCGTATGCGGCGTAAGAAGTAGGTCACTCACAAAGAAACACATGCTGCAGTCTGCCCAAGCAGACTTAATAATGAGGGGAAACAACAGTTTTCCTCAAAAGACAAAGGATATGTTTGGAATAAAATACTGACATGCTGCAACCTGCCTTCTGCCTTTTTTTTTTTTTTTTTTAATAAAATTGAGACAGTATGTTTTTTGCAATGATAAACATTTCGAACAGTAGTATGCAACATTGCTGTCTTATGACCTCATTATGTTGCATGTTTAATTCAGCGAGCATCTCAGTTATCATGTGGTTATTTGTAAATCAGTAAAAAAACAAACAAAAAATATTTTTTTGTCAATTTTTAAATAATGAGTCAATAAGGAAATATTACATTATGTTCATAAAATATGTTTATTAGCATAATCACAGTTGTTACTAATTTAGATTCATCTGATTCATCAGCTCTTATTTTTGAAGCAATATGAAGATGTTTAATAATGCATAAATGGTGAGACTTTGCTGTAATTAAAAAAAGCTATTTTTAATAAAAACATACAATAATATTATAGTAGATGCTTGTTGATATTGTAGGTAAAAAAAATATATTTTATGAAAGGAAACCCTGATATATATATTTTTTCAGGATTCTTTGAAGAATATAAATTCTAAGAATAACATGTATTTGAAATAGTTTTTTGTAACAATATAAACACATTTTTCATCAATTTAACACACTAGTACAAACAGTATGGAAATATTCTGTTCTGAACAAAACCAAACATATCCTGAAGCCTTAAAAATTAAAATTATGCCATCATTTATGTACGTTGTTCTTTTCTCTTGTCCAGTGAAAGTCATTGCGGTCCAATGTTTTTAGTATGGATACAAACAGTTGGAATATTCTTTAAGATATCTCACACAGTAAATACTCCACACAGTGAAGAAAATCATAGAGATTTGGAATGACATGACGATGATGGAAAATAATTGTATTTTTTTGGCGTACCTATCCCTTTAAGATGTCTGTGTATATCTGTGATTTTTACTGTTATTCAGAAGTCAAGGTAGGTGGTGCCAGTGGCAGTAATTTATTGTTTATGGATATGAACCTTACCCTGCCTTAATTAGACTGAAACAGTGATTCACATTTGGAACATTTGCGATAATGAATTCAGACCATTGTCTCTCTTCTGAAAAAGGAATGGGTGTGCTTTAATATCTAAAGTATTAATAATGATTCCATACAATGTATGTCAAAGCGTCAGCATCGACACGCATTAACAGGATTCAATGGCTTTATTTCTGCAGAGACGAGCCCTGGGTCGGTAAGTCTGTTGCCATGGCTCTAGTGATATAGCACAGTTGGATTGTGAATGACAATGAGCTGGCGTGTGCTGTTGGCATCCAGCGTTTCCTTAATGTGGCCTTGTGTTTTCTCCCCTCACTAACAGCAGATAAGATGTGTGCGATATGGCCCCCCTTTGCCTCGTAATGCTGTGGATTATAATATTTTCCAGTTAATTTAGATACATGATGAGCACTACTTTAATGGTTTTGGATTTTTATGTGTTGGTTTTAGCAAATCGTAGCACTAGTGTGCAATGGTGTAGGAATGAAAAGTAGTGGGGGGCAGATTATAAAATCAACTGGCTTATGAATATCAATTGGTTCTACTGCTAAAAAGCAGACGTTGATAAATATGTGCAACACAAAGGGGTTTATAATACCTGGGGAGAGCTATTCGTTTGCACTGTCATTTATCTCAATGGCAGTTGCTCGCCTGGTGCAGGACCCCTCCGAAAGTTTGTGAATTGAATTCTGCCATTTCGCTCATGTGCATTCAGTTTTTTTTAAGGCAGTCACCTGAGCTGTAAACGCGATGTGACTAGTTAATCTTTAGCCAATGAAAAAGGAGATCCTGACATCTAACCTTTAAAGAGACAATTCATCGTTTACTCATCATCAAGTAGTTCCAAGATTGTACGAGTTTCTTTTTTCTGTTGATCACAAAAGAAGATATTTTGAAGAATGTTAACAACCAAACAGTTGCTGGTAGTCATTGACTTACATAATGTGGAAAAAATATACTATGGAAGTCAATGGCTATCAGCAATTTTGGTTACCAACATTCTTCAGAATGAATATATATATATATATATATATGTATATGTGTGTATATATATATATATATACATATATATATATATATATATATATATATTATAACATATATATATATATATATACATACATATATACATATACATATATATATATATACATACATATATACATATACACATACACATATACATATACATATACATACACATATATATATATATACATATACATATACATATACACATACATATACATATACATATACATATACACACTCTCGCGCATATACATATATATATATATATATATATATATATATATATATATTGTGTTCAACAGAAGAAAGAAACATACAGTTTTGGAACTACTTAAGGGTCATTAAATGGTGACACTTTTCATTTTTGGGTGAGCTATCACTTTAATAGCTATTATAGCTACTATCATTCTGTGACGAAGGGTCAAAAAAAAGAAGACAAAAGATGACAAAACAAAAAGCTTTTACGACATTTAGTTTATATTTATTATCTATTATAGCGTGTTTGTTTCTCAAAAGACCAAAAGTTATTGATGACTCGGCCTGTTTCAGAGATGCTTGCAATACCAAGCTAGCTTTGGAAACATAAGATCACACTCTCCCTGCAAATCATTCTCCAAAGCCACGCAAAACATATGAACGCACACAGGCAGACAAGAGGCTAATTAGCGTCACAATGAGTGAAGGTGTTAGTGGAGGGTTGAATGCAACGCTTTCAGAACAGAGTACAAAGCGCATAATATAACAATAAGAACGGCTTCCAATCTTGCCCGGTCTGCAATATCGTAATGGAACGCGCTGATTGGATGAACATTTAATGGTCTTACACCTTTCACAGATGATATAAATGCATTTAAATACATTTAGACCACTTAGTGATTGCTATTGAGATGTGAAGAGACTTTCAACCAGCATAACAATTTTTTAAAAACCAAATCACTTATCCTGCATTTAACCCTTGACCCTATAGAGAATGAGCAGTTAAATCCTGATTGGCTTGATTGTTCATTCATTAATACACCCAGAGATTTATTCAAGGAGGAAGCCATGAAAGCATCTTCAGTTTTATGAAGACTGTGTAGTCTAGGATCATCTGTGTAGCTGTGGGAGTGTAGGTAATGAAAAGAGAAGACCATTCTCACAGCGAAATCAAGACAGCACATTTAATGGAATGATGAAGCACTTGGCGCTTCATCTGCGATGAAGGCGGGACTCCATAGAAGTTGCATCCGTCTAACATTTTTTTTTTAATTTGGCAGAGAGACACGGGTTGTAAAACACATTGATTATGTTTCAGGATGACTGAAGATGTGATATTTCTGGGCTTCTACCCCTCTAATTCTCTCTCACAAACTTCACCTGACACCAGCTCATCCCTCTGCCAGTGCTGGCGGTGCGTCTTCACCAGAGTCTCTCCATCAGAATGATGGACGGTAGCTAATATCTTCAGCGGCCTCGTCCGGATCGGAAGAGTTCAAAAGTGCCGACTGCAGTTAAACGGCACATTTGGTTGGTGATATAAGACTGCAGGACCTCTGGGAGGTGCTTGGGCCTGTGGTTTGAGAGTGCTAGTGATGAGCTAACAGCACATGATGCCATTTAGCTGTGTTTCCATGTGTTCAGCAGCTTGAGAAGGTGAAGACAGCTGTCAGGAGAAAAGCTCCCACTGCTCTAGGGCAAAGGGACGCTGAAAATAGCCGGCACTTTCAGCAGCAGTGGAAACCCCCTTTTAGTGGCCAGTGTTTGGAAAGGATCCGGGGTGAACTTCAGGAAAAGGCCAAGCTGCCAACACTATCATGGAACCATTATGGCAACTGGCGATTTTAGCCTTTCCGTTTTGCTGAATGAGACCTTTTTAACCCGTAACAGCTGTATGAGTGGCTGATGGGAATATAAAACAAAGAAAGAGGCCAGCAGTGAGGATCAGACGTGATCTTACTTGAAGATGACGGGAAATGGTTGGGAACCATCTGTGTGGTAATTCACATTTGTATAGTTTCTCACTTTAACGTCAATACCTAGAAGTGGGGGCTGGGGTGTAGATGGGTCAGACAAGGTGGGAATCCAGAGATACGGTTGTCTTGAAAAGATGTTGGTGTCTACAGTTCACATCCAAGGGTGATCCATAAGTAGAAAGTGTTGATAAGAGCTGTTTCTCCCTTTAAAAGGCAGCTTGTATTTTGAATGCATGCTGTGTCGTGGGTTTTAATTAATGGTTTGCTTATTCCAACAGATGTCAATTTGTTGAATGATGGAGTCCACTTATCTTAGAACTCGGGCTGTCAGTTTATCACACTAATTGAATGAGAGTAATTATAAAAATAAATGTGATAAAAATGAACACAATTAATCATACCTCCTGACCCTTATGTAAATACCGTATTAAGGATTTTTCCTACCTTCGGAGCAATTCAAGCTTGAATTACCACCTATTGCGAGTCTGCGTTCTGCACAAACCAGCTGATACTGCAGGCAACGTGTCACACCATACTGCACCACACTTATCACGTTAACTAGAAGGTCAGGGGTGTCTAATCCTGGTCCTGAAGGGCCGACATCCAACAGAGTTTAGTTTGTCCCCACATATCTGCCTGGGAGATTCTATTAGTCTTATAGACCTTGATTACTTTTGTTCAGTTGTGTTTAATGGAGGTTGAAGCTAAACTCTGCAGGACAGTGGCCCACCAGGAGCAGGATTGGACACTTGTAGAATTTGATCAGATTTAAATTTTGTGGTGGACACCTTGGGACATCATAGATAAGATGAAACGTTTTTTTTTTTTTTTTTTTTTTTTTTTTAAACGAAGAGTTATGATCGAGTTTCCATTATAAGTGGAAAAACTGTGCCACACAGGACCGGACCATTAAAAATGTTTGTTTTGGTTGCTTACATTAGACTTAAAACACTTTTTAGGGTTTTATCTTGTACTATATGGTAGTGCCCTGGGCCCCTCTGTACACTTAATGGAGCCAAAAAGCTATAGTTGTCAGATCACATTTTGCACACTAATGGCTCAGTCTCTGACTAGTCTGAGGCTCCGGGGTACAAGCCTCTTTGACCCAGTCCAAAATCCAGTTCTAGTGCCAAAGAATGTTGGTTGCGTGATGGACCTCGTCAGATTCAGTCTGCTTTCGCATCATTGCCTGACCACCGTCACAGGAAGTGGAACAAGCCAGCCGTCTGAGGCGATCTGTCAACTTGCTAAGGTCCATGAGAATGTGACATGTCCCATGTTAACCTTTAATGGTGTTAGGCAAAATGAAGTCAAAACTTTTCATACAGCCAACATTGCAGTGCTGCGAACTGATTTTGGATCAAAATCACCCTTAATGATTTTTTTTCATAAATGATTAGGATGTATAGACAATATCTTATCAGTGTGATGGGACTGTACACAGCTGTTCAACCTCTAATGATTTATTGACCCTGAGTTTGCACTTGAATTAGAGTACAGTTGTTAACATGAGTGATAGTATGTTGGAATTGCAGACGCTTCAAATCTTTTAACCCACCTCCTTCTAACATAATCAATACTGACAGGTCCCGTTAATTACCCCAGTTTGCCCATCAGGACCTTCCTTGTAATCCAGAATATTTGCTCCATGTAGGTGCACGTCAACCACCTTTGTTTGAACACCTCAGTTCTCACTTTTGTTAATGCTAATTCAGACTGCCAGAAGCAAAGGGAGTGTCTCCTGAGATGAGTTTCTGCAAATCCAGTCTCCGTGAGCAGCCGAGAAAGATTGACTCACTATGTGAACAGATAGTGGTTTAGGAAAGGAGATTTTAAAGAGGCAATCCTTTTTTTGATTATATATGTAGAAGATACTACCCTTCTAGAAAAAAAAATAAATAAATAATAAAAAAAAAATAAAATAAAATAAAATAATTGACTGGATTGAAATCCCACGCATTCATACTTAATTGTGAATAACCTGAGTTAATCGGATTGATGGAATTTGCATGCTTTTAACATAATCACAAACCATTACTAAAATGCTGAGGTACCTCATTTACTACATTTGTGTTTGCAGGTGAGTCCCATTAAACATTTCAAGAACACGTGAATAATAATAATAATATTAGTACAGTAATACTATTATAATACTATAATAAATGATTAGGAGATTCCAGTGGCGGCCACAGTATGAGAACCATTGTGTATAGACATCGTTAAATATTGAATGAAGTTTTTCTTTCAGCACATTTAAAGGGACTCTGTATCTGGTGACTAGTAATAACCATTGTGCAGTTTTCTCATAGGAGACCAGAGCTCAGTCTCACTGAACTTATACATACAGATTCACAGAGTCAGCAGCTCCGGCCCTATTGATCTCTCTTTTGGATTG
The DNA here is from genome assembly GCF_018340385.1 of Cyprinus carpio. NCBI lineage: Eukaryota > Metazoa > Chordata > Actinopteri > Cypriniformes > Cyprinidae > Cyprinus > Cyprinus carpio. The sequence continues at coordinate 7,039,532 of NC_056612.1, forward strand.
AAAAGTTAATTGCACCTAACACTTTTTCACTGAGAATGTAATTTGCTCTGGTTTGCTGCAGGCAGTGAAATTAATTGATTAAATGAAACTCAGCATAGGCCATAGTCAGGGAGTTGTGGATGCTGCAGAGAAAAACATCTGTTACGGGTAGATGGGTTCATTTTGATTGTCTTTTAAAAAGATTTAGTAGCTTTCCGTAATGCTCTTTAATTGTTAAAAAGCTTTTCAAAACATAGCAGCATTCTTGCTCCCCTCCATCTCTGAAAACCCAGCGTGACTCATTTGAAACACAGTCCTGCCTGGGGCTGTATGTACGCTGAACTAAGATCAGCTTCTGCCTTTTATATGCCAACATGTAAGACTTATTTAGACCAGGGAGAACTGATGCTAAATCAGTCTGAATCAGTTCTCTTACATGATGTAACCTGAAAGATTATGAATATAAGCCTTGGTTATTTCTGTAAAATCTCCCAGATTAGAGATTATATGGATGAAGGGGGAACATACCCCAGAGTAGTTCGTCATATTTTGAGACCATTTGTGCATATACATCCTAGATATTCTTTTCTCCCTCTGTTCATCTGTTATCAGAGCTATTTGAACTTCTTTTATTTTGGTCTAGGTTCCCAAGTAAGTTCCACCATTAACATGTTGATACTATTTGTCTTTTCAGAAAATATTGGAAGCTACGGAGACCTGAAATACGTGGAATAAGTGACGGGTGACGATAACATGATGAAAGTACTCAAGGTGTACACATGCTGTAAACGATCTAGTATTATATTTAACTGACTTCGACTTTAAATATGCACTCCTTGCCAAGTTATCCACAAAATGGCTTATTGATGCATTACACTTATAAAAGACATGGTTTTAAGACAGTTTTCCTGTTATTGCAGTTGCACGCATTGTTTTATTATTTCTCTACGTCAATACAACGATTACTGGTATGAGAGAATCCAGTTGGTGCATGTGTGATGGGGTAAAATAATTAGGTTGATTTGGCTGTCAAAGTACTTTATTTTTATTCATGATTGTCTGAAGCTGAAAAAAAAAAAAAAAAAAAAAAAAACATATGTAAAGAGGTGATTAGAAGTAATATATCAGACATTGGGCCTAAAAAAAACAAAGGATATAATGTAATTTTCGTTTCATTGTTTGTTTTCATTCACTCCATGTTCTACCAAAGACAGAGCAGTGCCTTTAAACATCACTGTATTACGTTTAAATGTTATGGCTTTTGTTTACAGATGTCAGGCCACTTCACCCTGTACTGTACTTGAATAAAGCATATTCAATATTGTCTGCCTGAAAATAAACATTTTAAATATTCAGATAACGTGCTTCGCATCCTTTCCATATCCTTCAGCACTTGAGATGAGATGTTTGTGTTTAGGACATTTGTCATTTATCAGGCTTAAACTCAGAAGCTGCATTACCAAAAACACTTAAATAAACTGTTTCTTGTCTCTTTAAAATATCAGCGATTCAGTAACCATGTTTTCATGCACATCATTTTGTGATTGGGGTCCATATTCTGGTTAAGCAGAAGGCTTGATATAGAGGCTATTTCACTAAAAGACTAAGTTTTTAGGAGCCAAACAAACAACTCCCTGTGTCTTCACACTTGATGTTTCCTGAAGCCGAGGACTGAGGGCAGTGTCACTAGCCAGCTTACAACTCATTCTAATTAAGGAACAGCTTGTCACACTTTCTGACAGTGAAGCAGTCTCAGCAGTTTCCACTGACAATATGCAGAACGTGTTTGTGTGCTCGCAAGGTCCTCTACTGACAACACGCATAGTGTGTTCGACCATTAAGCTGATGCTGGACATGTACTTGGATGAGACGTGTGCACTTGAGACACCCCTGAAAAGCTCTTGGTTATTGGAGACACCTTGGCAGCAAAAGCGGACAGTAAATTAGGAGCAAACACCTTTCAGCAGCAAGGGCTTGTGGGCAGTGGTACTCTAAGTTTAACTTCTTTCCACATTGTGTCCAGTGAAACTCTGAACCAAGATTTCTTCTATTGTACAGAAAGCACTTTGATGTGAAATATTATCATTTTACTTCCATTATGTATTTTGGAGTAAAAGAAGCTATTCAATGAGAAAAAGTAGGGCTCCAACACAAAAAAGGACAAAGGGAGTCCAGGTTTTAAGACAACATATTTCACATTTAATTCTGGACATCACCATAGCTATATGTAACTTTTAAAGACAAGTTTCTGCAACAGAACATTTATTCATTTTGCTTGTTTTTCCTCTTTTTGTACTTTTTTTTTTCTTTTTTAACGCCAGTACATGGTTTGGTCCTGTAACATTTTGTGGTGGTTCTTTTCCTCTGAATGAACGTGGATCGATAATGTTAAACGCACAACACATGCACATGTCGTTTAGCTGTTTACATTAGGGTAGGACAAAGTCAGAGACTGACATTATGCATATAGCACTGTTTTCTTTTCAACCTCCCTTGCTCTGTTTTTGACACTCATATCTAATAAGGCTATATTACAGCTATGAACAAGAAGTCCAACACTGCATTTCTAAGTGTAGAGCACCATATTTACACCAATATTTACAGAGTTTATTTTTAAAAACAAAAAGACAAAACAGAAATACTTAGGATAATTTGGGTCAAGTGAGCCATTTGAGGGATGTACAGGTTTGAAATATAAAAACGAAACAAAATTATATTTACACACAGCTGCAACTTATAGCTTAGCTTATTGCAAATGCCCTTTAAATCTCGCAACCGATTCTTTCACACACACAGTCCCGTAGAGCTTCGACTTATTTCTATACCAGTCGATGGTCACCCAATGGCCAACTCTTGAAGCCATATTTCCTGAAAGAGTGGCCATCCACTGAATAGAAGACATATCATGCATTTATTTATCAGTTAACAGGTGGCCAGGTGACAAAAAAAGCCCCATTTTATCCCAACTATAAGCCAGTTCAAGGCTCGCATCCAAAACAGCATTTTAATACAGCAGTTCTTTCAAAAAAATAAACTTTTAAAAAAATATATGTACATACTTATAAACATCCCCTAAGGCCAGTCGATTCTGAGACTGGTATATACAGTAACTCAAAGCTGAAAGGTACAAGAACAACAGGGGTGAGATAGAGATTATGGGCAAGGACCGAAAATTATTTATTAAGCAAAAGAAGAGTTCTTAATGATAAAATAATTTCTCTATTCAAATTTCGTTTTAATAATGATGTTGAGAAAGAGGGGTACTGACTCGATGGTATTCTGTACTACACAAACTGAACACTGTCGCTGTCTGCGGGTTTGATTTTGCTCTGGCAGAAACAGCATTGTAAAGGCTAATTACCCCCGCTGTGATTTGTATGGTGTTCAAAGTATCCTAATTCTAGCCTCTACTTATACCGTAGTGCAATTCTAATTTTATAATTTGATAAAAACTAGGATGAACACATTTATGTGTGGGTGTATCCACAGTGCTGTCTGGGTTGCAAATTTGGCAACACATTATTACTTAAGAGGGTATTTCTTTCATAGATGGAATTACAAAATGTGACCGCTTTAACATGTATAAATTACACTAAAATCCCAAATGTTTCCTGAACTATATATATATAAAGTGATTTGGTGTGATGTGAATCAAGAACATGGTGAATGTGTTTTAATGTTATTCAAATAAAACAATTGGAAAAAGAAATAAATCTGGGTTATCTGTAGCCACCTTTTGGAAATTATCCATTAAAAATATCCCTTGTTATTGCAACTGATTGTCATTAACCTCAAAAGTTTATCTATACTAAACATTTCTAAATGGTGACGTGGAAACAGTAAATAGCACTTAAAAAAGGTGAAAAAGAGTGTGCAAAATGGTGATTCAGTTTAAGACTCATCAGACAGCACTTTGAATTAAAAAAAGGGTTCGTTCTTTACTTTCACTATTGCTTTTACTGTATTACCATCTCGTTACAATCATATTGGGTCTAAAATTTACAAAACCAGTTGTGGTTGAGTTTCTTTAAGTGCTTATTTTATGAATTGCCATGTTTTGTCCTATCATACTCTTGGTCTTAATTTAAATCTCATTTTTATTAAAGATCATTTATTTATACATACAGTTTCCACAACTCTTGACTGATTGGGTGGTGTTGGAACCATGGAATTCATTTTAAGAGCATTTCATTTCAAGGGCTAAAAAAGCAAACTGAACAGGACTTGGGAAACAAATACTGAAGTCTGATTGGGCAAATAAAAACACAAAAAAGAAAAGGATAGCAGCGTGCACTTCATTAAAAACCAATGGGTCCAAGAGAAGAACTTAATAAATAAGTTGTGAGAATGTTTAAGACGACATAGAAGGCAGATTTAAAGGTCAAGTTGGGATCAAGAGAGGTCATATACAGCTACTGGTGGAGAACTCAAGTCATAATATGCTACAAATGTGGCAATAGGAACAATCCACTCTGAGAGCCAGCCGTGTGCGTGCCATCATATGACCTGACAGCAGCTGGCCTGGGCTGAGGCACAGAGTAGCCCATCCCTGGGGCTTCGCTGGATGTTCACGGAGATGGTCTTTTCACACAGAGGTAGCTGGAGAACATTATTTTTCAAGTTCAGGTTGTTCTCATTGACCAGGCCAAGTTCATTTAACATGACTGCTGTTTGGTCTTGATAATGCTCCATCGCCCCAACGCCACCATTCAAGGCAGGGTTCATCACTTTGTCTAGACTGTTGTTAGAGCCAATGCACATCTTCCAGGAGGACTTCTCCTGGACTTTAACGCTGGACAGGCTCTGAGGATCTAGGATAAACCGTCCACCACCACAACCTCCAGAGCTGCGATGCTGAAACTGGGAACTCAAGCATAGACTCATGAGTTTCAGACTCTCTACCAGTTCCCCAGCACTCCGAGCTGCACTACGTGTCGAGCCAGATGAAGCATTGCTGTTGCTGCTACGGGAACAGCTGGAAGGGCCTCCCTGTCCTTTTGTACTTCCACCACCTCCACTGCCCCCTCCTGTACTACCACTATTCCCCCCTCCTGGAGGGCTGCCCTTGTCTGGTCCTGAGTTGCCTTCCCCAGGTGGTTTGCTCTGTCCTCCGCTACTACCACCCCCATTGCCCCCAGAGTTTCCAGGTGGACCCTCACTACTGTCCCTGCGGTTCCAGTTGTAGGTGAACCCTGTGTCTTTGTCTAGTCGTCTGCGATGGCTCTCCGAATCATCGTCGCTGGTCTCGGAGCTAGAGCAGCTTGATCCGCGGCCCTGACTTTTGCGCCGGTGGTAGCGCTTATGAGCCGTACCAGGAGATGCAATGTTCATCTTCAACCGGCTGAGCTTGGGTGGAAGACTCTCATCCATGTCAAAGTCATCATCTGATTCGCCTTCCTCCTCAAAGATCTGATTGAGCACTGGGGCGCTTTTTCGAGACGTAAGCCGGTTGGTGATGGACAGCGGTTTGCGGCGTAGGACCACCTGAGTGGACAATGGTGAAGGCTCGTGTTCTTCTTCCTCCTCCTCATCTTCTTCCACCCGAAAGAGGCAGGTTCGTTGCTTGGCTGAAGCGGTTGCAAGGGGAGCCAAGACCCCAGGTTTAAGAGGGTTTGGGGGCAGAGCAGCAAGTAAAGCAGAGCTGCTGGAGGCTTCGCTAATCTCCTCTCTACGGCTCACTTCCAGAAGCCCTTTACTGCGGTGACCGTTTAGCAGATTCTCTGTACTGCGAGCAGGAGACTGTGGACCCCCAGCATGAGAGATGGACGAAGAGGCTAAGCTGTCCTCGATGTCCTGATGCATGTCGATTTTGGTTGGCCACGATTGCCTGCAAAAAAAAAAAAAAAAAAAAAGGGACATAGTCCTTGATATAATTAACCTTACCTTAAAAAGAGTACAATCCCCCAAAGTCAAAAACAGCATAAGGTGGAACTTAAGCAGGATGATAGTCAGTAAAGGTGGACATTGCCAAAAACAACTTTTAAAGACAGAAGCTCTCGAGACTGCCTTAGGAAAACAACCCAAATGTTAATGACAGTCCCTGACAAAAGCCAGACTTCCTTCCCGTGCCAAGCACTCAAGCAAGGAACATGGTGATTTACAAGATAACTCGGAATTCTTACTGTAACTTGCTTTTATTGTCTTTTCTTATGTTCTTACATTCCTGCTGAAGTATCATTTACACAGAATAGTATGTGCACTTTCAGGCAAGTTGCTATGGAAAGAGATACTCTGTTAAGGCTTTGGAAACAAAGTAAATCATTGAAACATAGTTCCAGCACGTCCTCTCTGGTTGCCATAACCACATTAACACTATAAACCTTATGCTGGTATGAAGACAAGCCAAACAATGCAAACAAATAAAAGGACATGCCTTGTGAGGATTAGCAAATGCTTAATCACACGTCTGCTCAGAGAGAACTGTAAAGAAAATCTATTAACAAGGATACAGGGCAAAAAACAAACAAAAAAATGCCTACAAAGTCCGTTTTTGCATAGCTTGAGTAACCGTTTCTAGGATATAATGAAGTGGACTTCAAAATCTGACTAGTTGTGTTTATAGGCCTGATGAGAATGGATTGTAAACATTCTCATATCTGTTCATCATTAAAAAAAAAGAATTACAGTATTACTGCACTGGCCTAATAAGGTTGTTGCAAATGCTGCTGTCAGTCTACGCATGTGGAAAATTCTGCATAATTTCAAGAGTCAACCTCATACTTCAAAATAACATTCTAGTCAGAATTTATACTCTACTGCTATATTCTCCACTAGGATCAGGAATTACAATTCTGAGTACATACAGCCTATAAACTCTCCCCGTCTATGAAGGGCACACCGTTTAACGAGAACACTGCTATCGTGATCTGGCTTACCTATAGGCAAGGTTGAATTACATGATTCTGGGAAGAATCTGGGAGGCTCAGTTTGCTTTTCCATTCGGTGTATATATGTTGCCCCCACCCCTCTCCCCCCCAAAAAATAAAGCATTTGTCACCCTCTCATGATCCCTGCTGCATCCTGAGGGTTCTTCCCCTCCCCTACTTCTCTTTCCCACCACATCCTCTCATTTCTTCCACTGCCTGCTCCTTTCAAAAAGCATCCACAGCCTCACTGCTTTTCTAGGTCAGTCCAAACCAATTTCAGCCTCATCTTTTAAACACATTTGTCACCCGGTGCGGTGCTCAGAGGATGTGCTGGCTGTCCACACACAGCATGGAGAACAGACAGGGATTCTGACATCAAGCAGAGCTGACCTCTCACAACCTTTTATAGTGAATCCTGCCCCTTACTGCACACAGACACCTTCTGAGAGACAACAAACCTACAGTTTACCCTGCCTATGTACACCAAGGCATGGCAGGCTAATTAGAAACTGTTTGTTTTTTAGACAATTACAACAAAAAAATAAGAGCAATGCTAAGACAGGAGCCAAGTACAAATTGGAGAGGAATGTTAATCACATGGTTTCTCCACTGGTTTACTTTGGTACCAGTTCAAGTTTGTTACTACTATTGGGGTTTTAATTCCATTTGTTTTGTTATTATGTCTGTGTTGTGATAGTGCCTGCAGTAAGAAATTCCTAAAATTTCATTTGCATTAAAACCTTGGGGATCCACTGTCTGACCTTTCTACAAACATAAATCCAACTAAAAAGAAAAGGGAACTAAAGACATTCCACAGGGTGACCATGGGATTCTGCAATAAAGGAAGTCACACTCCTTTCCTCCCCCAATCTATTTTCATTCTTGCTCTCGTTATCATGTGGCACATGGCAAAACCAATTGGTTGCAATTGGTATTGGGTACATATCACAAAAATGTTTCAAACACCTTCAACGTTGAGTTTTTCATGTTGCACCAAAACCCAGTGTACTTGATAAAACTTACATAACTAAAAGTAGCATTCTCTTGACAAAACACAAATGACTAAATGACAGACAGCTAAGATAGAGTAACTCCCATGAGGTACCTGAAGTGGGCCTTGATGTTGCTTGGGCTGGAAGAACGAGGTTGCACCTCTTTCTCCTGCTTTTCCCTCAGGATCCGTTCAGCCAACAAGAAGTAAGTAGCAGTGATGTGATTGTACTTGTTTGTCTCCAGGGCTCTGGAGGAAGAGCAAAGAGAATGGACTAGTGAGGAGGAGACACAGACAGTGTTTGAGAGAGAAACACCCATTTAGACAAAGCAATATGACATGTCAATAACAAGTAAAAGTCCAGGGCTCTAACAACTAGAGACCCAAGTGGCTTCTATCAGTTCAAAAGGTCTTGTAATAGTGCCCCAAATTTTGAACACCTAAGACTAATATAACTATGAAGAATCCCAGATAACACAATCTCCCAATACAAATGGGACATTCTGCATCCAACTTTTCAAGCTGGTGAGTCTGGGCATGTTAGCAATGATTACACTGCTTCTTCTGGGATTCCATACCAACAATTGAACAAATTAGTTCAAATCATGTAGCGACAATCTTTTAGTGAGGCTTAAATCCACGTCATGGCCTGTGCTCATGGCTCAGTTCAGCTCTTATTTTTAAAGGCACTGAGCAAATAGCATACATACAGTAGCAACACATCGGTAATGATCTTCAGGTGAACTTATATTTTTGTGTGTGTGTGTGTGTGAAACAAAAAAATTGTAGAAAAGGAAAAATGACTTGTACATGGGATTTTAATTCGATTATTCAGTACACTTTTTTAAAACATATTGAGGGTTCCTTTAAGGCGGACTGACTACAGTTTCTCACAGTGGGGTTCCCCAGCTGCTGCGGAGTGGGATCAAAGACAAAGAAAAGACTGATGGGTGCTTTGAACCATCCCCCAGCATGCATCTTTCTACAAGACTGTACAGCGGGAGTCTTCTGCACTATGTTCGTTTCATGCTCCACTGACAGTGAAATGAACTTATTTTTTAACACTTGTGAAAAATGGTACCCTACTACTAATAAAACCGTGCTGTCTCTTAACAGCCTAGATGGACACAACAGTATACACTCTTAAAAATAAAGGTGCTTCACGATGCCAAAGAAGAACCTTCTAAACTAAACCATAAAAAAAATAAAACATAACAAGAAAAATACCTTTCTGTTTCACAAAAGGTTCTTTGTGGCGAAAGAAGGTTCTTCAGATTATTAAAAAGGTAAGAAAGAGATAGTTCTTTAAATAACCTTTGACTGAATGGTTCTTCTATGGCATCGCTCTGAATTATTATCAATTATTTTTAAGTGTAAAACATGGCTATTCATTTTCAGATTTCATAAAGATTGCAATTAACATCACAACTTTAGTGGTGTATAGAAATTATTTTTTTAATGAAACGGAAATTGAAAAGTTTTCAATTAGCCGAAAACTTAAAATAACATTAACGTGTTTTCAGGTGATAAATTAAACCAGCCATAGTGAAGTTCTTCAGCAATGAACCACCTATTAATATTTGAGCCCAAAAATGTTTAGGCCTACATATTGCTACTCCAGTATCATTTCTGGTCACAGTAAATTATATCCACATACAGTAGGTGTTATGTTTACCTGTTGTAGCTTATTCAGGCTGTTTGTATGAAACTTACGCTGACATTGGCACGGTTAATGATTTTTGCCCTCTAAAACTACTGCAGTTGCCGAAATTTGGGACATCACTAACTGACTGTGTAGGCTTGATATGATAATGATAATAAAAATATAACGATAATATTGATAATAATATCATTAAGCTCTAACATTTCATTGGATTTTAAGATAATTTAAGTAATTGTAAATTCAAACGGCTCATTAAATAGTTATGAGCTAGTTAAATAGTTCTGAAAATAGTCTTTTCAAACTCTTGCTCCACCATTACAGTAGTTGACCTGCCAAGAACTATGTTATAGTGCTCTTTGAGGCAACACTAAAATGATAAGAATTCATGACAACTTGCGCAGTGTTGCGCAATGAATTACATTTGGACTTATTTCAGAATGCAAACATTTTTTAAATCAAGCCTGTGTCGCTAGAAGCTTTAGAGTTATTGCATTGCATAGAGCATTTTTTGGGCCTAATGGTGTATTCACACAAAAGACAAATGTAATTATTCACGCGAATACAAAGTCAATGGAAAGATGCAAATTCGTGCCAGGCGATGCGAATGATGCGAAATGCGCGACGCGTTTGCCGCTAACGCAAGATATTCGCCTCAATCATGTCTTCCGCGCAAGTTAAAAAATTTCAACTCGAGCGGAAAATTCGCCTGACGCGTAAGTGAGAGCTTATTGACACATCTGGTAGAATCAGAAAATGGAGGAGCACATTACTGTACCTGTTTGTGAAATCTATGATACAACTATACCAAATTGTGTGCGCCTCTGTATGGTGCTGTGAACCCAGACACATCTGCATTTGCCTTTCAGGCATTTTTGGGACTTCCACAACAGGTACAAAGCAGTGATCGTATTTATCCTCACCAAGGTTATACTTGTGGGATATTTTTCGCCTCACTCACGCGTATAAAAACAAGGCGCGAATGACACAAAAAACATCCCGCGAGTAATCTAGAACGAGAAACGCGATGGGCATATTTGCTTCGCGTTTGGTGTGAACACACCATAAGACGTTAGCTGAGATGTATTACTTGGCAGAACCTGGATTGAACACTCTTTGTGTCTAAAGCTACGTCTCCCCTGTCCAGCTGACTTGTCTTCAAGTGAAGAGATTTGACACACTTTACACCAAAATCTTAAAGCTGATTACACAAACCTGGAGGCCCTTTCTAAAGTAGTCTTTCATTTCAAAACAGTCCTGCTTAAGGGAAATCAAAGAATGACAGAGAGGTATTTCTTCTGTGGAAAATTCTGTACATTAGCCTGAGGATGTCATAGCTTCTTAACATTGGTATTACAAGCCTACAACAAGCCTTACTCGATGATGGCTTCTCTGTCGGCGATGTCTCCCAGCACCATGCGTTGGATGATGCTGTTGTGTTCCTCTTCTGACAGATTCTTGTGAGACACCAGTGGGGTGCTGTATTTGGTGGCTGGAGATGGGTCCACTCCTTGCAGCCACGCGTGGCTCTCAATCTCCTCCAGCGATGCTCGCCTCTTCGGATCCCTTTGTAGCATTCGGTTTATCAGGCTGTGAAGAACAGGAAGAGAAGATGAGGATGCAGTTTTTTTTTTTGAAGGATCAGAAGTTAGTTCAGAGCCTGTCCAATATGTATCTGGGGGTAAGTGCGCAATGCTATTCAGATCATTATTAAGTTCTCATGTTTCATTGGTAAAAATTCTAAATCACTTAACACTTAGCTAGATGCTGGTTATTCACATAAAAAGCAAACGGGGAGCGCAATGTGCTTGAGATGTAGCTGCCACAGAGGGCCTTTCTATCATTAGCCGAAGAGAAGCCAATAAAACTTGTCTTAGCTGACTGAAAATGACTTGAGTTGCTGTTGCTGTGAGCAGCCGCTGAGGCAAAGTTCGACCCGGGGCGCATCAGCATTCAGCACACATACGTGGCAAAATTACAGCCCAACCACCATGAAAGAGCCGAGGAGATTCAGCGAGCTTACAGCAGCAGAAGCAGCCCAGCCTGCTCTAGTTATTATCTGCACGCAAGAGATTTGTTAAGGCAGAGAGAGAATAAATAGATATGAGAACTGGTGAGAGAATCTGCCTGTTTGTCTCCCCTTGAATATGCTGCCGGGCTCTTATCAACAGACGTTACATCTGAAATTTCCATTACAGTGCCAAAAATGGGATGTGGAACAATGGGACACTTTTAGAACAGAACCAAAGTGATTAAAGCCACAATTTCTCCCTGTCACAATATGATAGGGGACAAGACTGCAAGTTGTCAGGATGACATTTCCTCTCCAGGGTCTCAAAAATAACTACAGTCATTGGGCATTCTGGCAACAACAGCTGCCATTAGGGTAACATAAAAAGAGTGTAATTATCAAAGGCTGTGGGACAAAGTAATGGGGTCCAGATGTAACCTTTCAATGTCAACATTAAAAACCCCAAAAGAACAAACTATGCACTGCATGTGACATCTCAAATGTTTGGATGAAATGATGTCTCAGTATTCCAGTCATCAAGAAAAGGATGCAGGAGTTTACTAATATGCAGCTGAAACATTTAACTGTAAAAATGCACAAACAGAATATGTCACTTAGATTCATAACCAACTATTTACTTTCAGCCCGTCACCGTTTTTAACACGTCATTTGTCTGTGAAATATTCATGCTACATTAGAGCTTTCCATTTCTATACTCCACAGTGGAAAACAGCTTCTGCTGCATGAAGAAAAGGCTTCAGTTTCATCTAAAACAGTTATATTCCTTCTCTGTGAGGATTTACGCTCTTGTCGCAATCTGGAAATGACAATTACATCTAGTTGCTAACCTCTCCGAGAAGGTCATTTAACTACTTAGATGTTCTTATCAGCTGAAAAGAAGTCGAAATTCCACAAAAGCTAGAGTTTTGAGTAGTTTGCTGTTGATAAGGCGAAGAACTGTCTCTCAGCTCAATAGCTTGAATTTGAAATGCAAATCAAATGTGTGAAAACAGGGGTAGTTGTTTAATGAGAGTGAGAATATTATGCGAGCAGGCAGTGACTAAATTAATCTGCCTGACACGGTCGCCTTAAAATACCCGGTCTGAAAAACCCTGAAGATAAAAACCAAATCCAGACAAAAGAGCTTAAAATGGAAATCAGAGAGACTCTGACGAGCTGCAAGTTAAAATGAAGAGTGAATCAAATCTAATGCGAAAAACACTGACATATGAAATGATAAAATGCTGTCAACATAGCATGAAAAAAGGCCACTAATTTGCTAATTAAACAAAAACTGAATGCCAAAATTGAGGTTTAGACATAAAAACAAAATCCAACAATTTTCTTTCAATCTTCAAGAAAAGACTGACCCTTAAAATCTAGCACTCTCTATTGTAATTTATATATTTTTTAAAAAAAAGCTCTAACACTTGCATTCTCTGTTTTCTAACTGCTTGTTTTCTTAAAAAAGCCTTTAACACTAGCGTTCCCTATTCTTTTTTATTCTATCTACTTTTTTTTAATGACATATATGAAGAGTTCATTTGCAAAAACAGATAACCCTGTTTTTAAAAACTCTCAGGAATCATGCTTTTTCATTATGCATTCCAATTATTTACAAACAAATTGCCAAAAAATAAAAATAAAATAAAAAATAATAATAATAATAATAAAAACAGGTAACTATCACAATAAAACAATAAAAACATGATAAATAAAAAAAAAAAAAAAAACTGAGCACCTCAGTGAACTGTACTACTAAGAATGACTGATCAAAAAAAGTAATAAAAAATAATAATAAAATAAAATGACTAAATAAATATTTTATTTGTAATCTGAAAAAAAAAACAAAAACCTTTCCATTTGTGGGCAATAGTGGCACATAAATCACACGACATCTTTAAGCCTTTTAATAATAACAAAGCTTTAATTTAAAGTAAAATTCAGCTAATATGTTGGATCGTGACTTGCTGCAGTGAGTTCAGGTGTGGAAGCTGAAAGCGCTGGACTCATGGACTGACTCTATCTCTCTCCATGATGCCAGACTGCTGTCAGCAACTACTTCCCCTGAGACTCCACACACCGCTCGGATCTTCAGCATGGCAGGGAGCCCCGATAAGACTCCTACTCAATCCTAATAATCACTCTATCGCTGCTGAACAGTCCAAAACACTGCAGCAGACCACTAGCTACCACACAAACACACACAAGCTTTTTCAAGGTTGGGACATAAGTGTTTTTAAAAGTAAATGTCTACTTGGTCCAGGGGAAAAGGATATAGAAAAGAGAAGCATAAATTAACACTTTGACTTCAGCAGGGATTTGTCAAGGATGTTCTACCCCCGAGCCGAAAAAAAATGGGCACTTTGATTGTTTAGTCTAAATTTCTCTCCAGTATCTCTGCTAGCGGCAAGGCCATCGCAGAAACAGCCATGGAGATCTGCTTGGAATGTTTAAGCTCTTCCTGAGGTTTCTGAGAATAGAAAAAAACGGCAGACATCCACAAAGAAAAATCAACAGTCGACACAATATTTAGCGCACAAACGTAGGATGCGAGTTATGCCTTCTTTTTGTCTTGCACCAAGAATATGGATGACATCCAGAGGAAATTCAGCACCCACCTCCTCTTCAAGGAATGTGGTGTAAAAAAAGTGACCAAATAATGATGAATTATTCATGTTAATGATGATTGACATGAAAATGGTGGCAGATGGAAGCACAGCCATGTTGATGAGCCAACCGCTGCTTGTACATGCATTAACCACATGGTGTGCTGCAACGCCTATCAAATTCATCTGTGGTTCTGCAGCAACCTGACAGCAGTCACAGGGGTATTAGAGGGCTAAATCAGACAGCTGGCTCTTTTTGGGGCCAAAATACACCCTGACAGTGCATGCCAGCTTAAACACTGGAAGTTTATGTTGCATGAGCCAAACTAAACACAGAAAAGGGATATAATAAAGTCATGGGAAGAATTTGCAGAAGTGGATGTAGAGCAGGGCACACCCTGATGGGAACAGATATGAAGACAAAATGACAGTGCAACCAGTTCTAGTGCTGAACAATTTTCCTTGTGTTGACACAGGCTAGTTTTTTTTTTTTCAGTTTTAGTTCTTTTGTTATTTTTATATGCCTATATAGTTTTACTAGTTTTAGTTTATTTTGCTTATTATTTTACATCAAATTAATACATTTGTGTGTGTGTGTGTTACTTTATTGGCATGACTGCAAAAAAAAAAAAAAAAAAAAAAAAAAAAAAAAAAAAAAACAAACAACACAATATTGCCAAACCTTGGAATATGTGGAGAAAATAATAACAACAACAAAAAGATCAAAATAATAGTTAAATTAATTAACAATAACAACCCTGTGCATTAATGACACCAAACAAATCTACAGTCAAATCCAATTTCTCTCCCAAAACAGTCTACAATCAATTTAAAGTTTTGTTTGTTTGTTTATTTTAAAAGGACAGAAAAAAGTTTTCTCATAAAAAAATCTATTAAATTATATAAAAACATACATTCATATCTGGTTTAGTCTAGCCATCATCTCCTAAGAACTTAAAGAGCTTAAAAGCTTGCTTAAAAGCATGCTCCAAGTAAAATAATGGAATGCATAAATATAACACTACTGAAAGGTGAACGGAATCCTTTTAGAGACAACCATAATCATCTACAATATCGTTTTTAGGGGAGACAGTTTGCTGATAAAGCCATAAATCACATTTACCACACTACACTGTATCAGACAGAATGTCTGTGAAACAGAGCAGCAGAAGGAGTTTCACCGTGATACCAAAATGTCCCAGACCAAAAGCACAGGACAAAAATAGAAAAATAATTGAGGGGAAAAATAAAACAGAACAAACACAATGACTAATAAAATGCTCAGAATTGTTTCATGCATCACTTGTTCGCATTTGAACGTGCTGAGAGAGCTGCACATTAAAAGATAATACTCCAAAATTACCATATTTATTCAACTCCCAGAGAATAACAAAAGGAATGAGGAGTATGAAATGCAAAAAACGCCAAATTATTAATACACAAAATTAATACATCCCATAAGATACAATACAATGAAAAATAAATCAAAACCTGTAACAAAATTTTTGTCGGGCACCAGGAGAGCTCATAAAATGAGACCAAGAGGCTGTTTTTTGGGTGTTCTCTGCTGACTGAAAGAGATTCAGCTCAGTGAGCATTTGGAGCTGACTGGACCCCCATAGAAAGTTTAATCACATGCCAACAGCCAATTAGCCCAGTGCTCTCCACATGAGCGTTTCCGCAGCTTACTGCGTTAACCTTATTAACATGTAAAAATGTTGACTAGGGGTCTAAATTGTGTAGTTACCCTTAACGACGTATACATAAACAAATACATTCTATGATTTTACACCATGTCCTAATCAGATGTGACACAACAAGTAGGCTGTCAGTGAGTTTGTGAGCAAAATGCTGTGCGATGCCACATGAGCAGTCAATATAATAACTTATAATATTTAATATACATTTAAGCAAACTGGGATTGTGAACCAATGACATTTCACTGTGATGGTGTAGAATCCATATGGCCAATAAAAACCACCGTCGAATCACAGCCAATGCAAATGCTGTGTCATACTAACAAAAATAAATAAATACATAGTCAAATTAATAAACATCACAATTATTATATTATATTTAAAATCTGCGGTAAATTATACATTGTCACTTATGATTTATTACTATTAAAGTTGTGCAAAAACGATTTTTGTTAATATTGTTAAAAAAAACATAAGTACCTGAGCGTTATTGATAATACTCTCAACCACGATACTGCAGAAATAGAAACCATTCCAAAAATAGAAACTCTTGTTGGTTATCGCATATCATTGTCACAACTGCTTCAACAATTCTGCTTAATATGGAAAAGATACTTTATTTTATTTAATTTTTTTGCGTTAGGACACCGTATTATGCTTTCACACTAAAAAAGCATTGTTTCTGCTGTGTAACTATACAGAAAATGTGATTTTTGGGTAACTACATTGAGTATAACTACTAATAATAGTCAGAATTATTGGAAAAGCTATTGAGATCTTTATACAAATTTGACTCTTGTGAAATTCAGTGTGCAAGGGGTGAGAAATTTAATTTATTACTTTGTCTGTTCATTAAAGGTCAATATTGTAGATTTTCAACCAGCTTTATACTGCTACAACATCGCTAGTAGACTTTGCAGACAAATAAACATTTAAATATACTGCCAACACTGTAAGAATACAAAGCTGGTTGAAAAAATAGGCAAAGTTACCCTTTAAGGCTGGAAAATACTGTCTCGAATAAATTCACAGTCCATTTTCACTTTCCTTATGAGCTGTGCTGTGGAATATGTCTTACTCATTTAATAAACTGGCTAAACTAGGTTATCCTGAAGTCACGATGACCTTTGCAGTAGGTCGTAATTTGTCACCTTTACAAAGACAAAACCAAAACTTCATTTCATTCGAAAAGTAATTTGCATTTCAATGAGTAATTGATCTCTACGCAGGTATGTTCTGAAATATTTACCACTAGTTAAACAGGTTTTGTTTCAGTGCCAAACTGGCCCAACTGTTCATCTCATTTCCAGCCGAGCATTGTGTGATACTTCTAACAGCCTAACAATGTCAGGGTTCGGTCACTTCGGTCTAGTTTTCATGGTTTTGTGACTCCCGTCATGTCGTTGTTTTCATGTGAGCGCGCAACTTTGAGTGTGCTCAAAGGTCAATTTTGAGCACACTCTTTGAGTGTGCGTGTCCTGTTTCCTTGTTTCATGTTGGAGCGTGGTGTTCAGATCCCGGTACTCATGTCTTGTTGAAGTTCGTTTTGTGTCATGGTTCGGATACTCGCGCTCCATGTTCTGTCTTGTTGTGGGAACGCGCGGTCGCGCTGATTATTGGTTCATTTGCCCCACGTCTACCCTCATTACCCTCCTCGTTTGGTCCCTATGTATTCTCCTTGTGTTTGCAGTCCTGTGCCAGTTCGTCGTCGAATGTTCCCTGTCGTGTCCCTTGTCCTGCCAGCCAGTCAAGTTTCCAGCTGTGTTTTACCCTACAGGGTAGTTTTTGTTGTTTGTTTTGTTTTATTTTATTATTAATAAGCCCATTCTCCTGCACCATTGAGTCCTCGCCTCATCCCTAGATCCCCAACCCTGACAAACAATGGCATCCCGCAGAGAAACAATGTCAAGACCCAACACATTTCCTTACCCTGCTTCACAGTTTCCACCGTGTTCTCTATGGAAGTGATAATGACAGGATGAAGTCTGCAGCACCATTATAACACATCCTAATTTTTCTGAAGTGTTTGAAATGTGTTTTAGTACTTGAAAGTATGATAAACAGACTGTGATTATCAGGAAACCCTATTCCTAAAAATAAAGGCACAGAAGACATTAAGCATGTGCAAATAACATAATCTGCTGACACTATGGGTTATCATGTGCTTATTATTGTGCTATGTGCTTATTGAAATTTTATATATATATATATTATATATATATATATATATATATATATATATATATATATATATATATATATATATATGCTATAGCCAAACTTGACAGAATTGAGGCTTATGTTGAATAATATGACAAAACATATATTGGATATAGAAAAAAATATATATATAAAAAATAACTTTAAGAAATCACATTTCTGATTATTTGTGAGCAATCACCATTACATGAAAGTAATTGCAATTAATCGAATGGTGGCAGGGCATGCAAAGCACAAAAATCATTTTGGACCAGATTTTTTCCACCAGCTGGACATGAACATGCGTGTGTGTTCTGCACTGTTTCTCTGTGAACAGACATTCTATTTAAGCGACACTATAAGCAGAGTCTAATTTTAGCTGTTGGCAGTAGTTCTGAAAGATGTTAACACTAAACATGTGTGCTCACAAAGCCCGGACAAAGAACTGGAAAACAAACACACACTGGCCTGACATGCAAGTTCCTGAGGACAAACTGGAAGAGACAGCTAGTAGTGTGAGCTAAACGACACAGTTTGGAGTCGGGGGGGGGGGGTGTTGTGAATGAAAGGTTAGTTCTGGCTAATGCCTGGAGCTTATCAGTTACATAACCGTGCTGTTTGACACAATACGATCATTATGGATGTGGCAGCCTATCAAACTCTGACTTCCGGTAAACTAATCACAAGTACCCTGACACCTTAGGGACACATCAGATCTCTTTTTGCATATTATTATACAATTTAATTTCTATTTTAAACTGTTTTTAATTCCTGGGATGGCAAGGATTAATTTTCAGCAGCAATTACTTCGGTCTTCAGTGTCACATGATCCTTCAGAAAGCATTCTAATATGTTGTTTTGGTGGTCAAGATTTTTTCTTTTATTATTATCAATGTTGAAAACAGTTAATATTAAGCTTAATATTTTTGTGAAAACCGAGATACCTTTTTTTTTCAGGATTCTTTGATGAATAGAAAATTCAAATGAACAGCATTTATTTTAAATTATAATCTTTTGTAACACTGTTATGTCTTTACTCTCACTTTTGATCAATTTAATGCATTCTCGCTGAATTAAAAAGATTTTTGAGAGTATTTTTGGTGCAATAATGTGTTATTGTGAAAGTTGCAGATGACCTCAAACATCTTGGGAGATACATGGAGCAAATCTCACATTCTCGATCTCACAACTCTGGTCTGGTTTACCTCCACTGTAAATACAACTTATTGGTTTAAAAAAAGAGGGGAAGAGTCAATTATTTTTGATGCTAATGCCAAAAATTGTGCCATGAATGTTGTCAAATCAGCTTAACTTGCATTAGACCTTATAAGGTTTCACTGTAACTGGCACAAAATGAAATCAATATTCGCAATTATGTGTATGACAATTAATGACCTGCCAAAATATAACCATTGACAATGGCAGATACGGTAACAATTTTTCAAACTAGCCACAGAAGGGAAAAAAAAATATATATAAAAGATATTTTGATTCTGAGAAGGTCACTTCAAGTCTGCCTGAGGTAGCTTATTAACATCCATGTCAACGTTACTGTCTGGCTTTCTAGATTATGAATGTACAGTGAAAGGCTCCATTAAGCCATTGTCTATCAATAGCCTAAAAGAAAAAATGTGGACATTCAAGCTGCAGGAAATGCCAGAGATGATCCAACTGGGGCCAAGACAGAGGTTAAGGGAGCAACTTACTCTTTGCAGGCGTTGGAGACGTGGGCAGGTACAGTGTATTTGCAGTCCATGATCATAGTCAGGGTCTCGCTGTCGTTGGCCTCTTGGAAAGGGGGCTGACCGCACACTAGCATGAAGAGGATGACCCCTAGACTCCAGATATCTACAGGAAAGAGGGTTAAAATGTTATCAGCATTTTCAACAGACTGTTTAATTCATTAGAATAGTGAAGACAGAGAGAGAGAAAAAAGAAAAGAAAAAAAAAACCCATCATAGAGCCTTCATTGTCTCAGGAAGGCAGAATAAAACAAGACAGACAAAGGTCTACATACCTACAATGTCAACCAAGAATTTGGCAGAGTGTAACATCTGGCACATTATTTGCATTCATTTTCAGTATTTATGATTCTCAATAAACAGTGTCTGCTCATTTTCCCATGGTAGTGAGACAATTTCACAGGTGGTTTTGGTGCAGACCTGATTTCAACTGATTTATTTACTTTTGTTAGTGTGAATAAAAGCTGTCATCTAAACTTGGTTTCAAACAAAAGAACTGCATGATTCAAAAAAAAAATATATATATATATATATATATTCTGGATTACATCAAATGTACCAAGTGTGAACATTAGTTCACTTCAAAAAGAAAATTCTATCATCAGTTCACACATGAACTGAAAAAACCCCCACATGACTGAAGAGAGACGAGAAAAAGCGCTGTGAAAAGAACGTTCTGAAGAAAAGATGGATGGACTAAGTTTGTTTTCAAACTTAATCAAATGTACCAAGTTTGAAGACAATTTTAAAAGATTAATTCAACCAAAAATGAAATAACTATCATTGTATACAAAAGAACCACGTGATTCGGATTGACAATAGTGTTCTGAAGGAAAGGGGGGCATACTGAATTTCATTTCAAACTATTAGTTCTTCCCCCAAATGAAAAGCCTATCATAATTTCACAAAAATCCTCAAATGATTCAGATTGACAAGAGTGTTATGAGGAAAAGGAGGACAAACTGTATGTGGTTTCAAACTCAATCAAATGTACCAACAAGTGTAAACACAATTTTGAGGGATTAGTTCACCCCTAAAATGAAAAGCCTATTATAATTTCACAAAAAGACTTAAATGATTCAGATTGACAAGAGTGTTATGAGGGAAAGGGAGACAAACTGATTTTGGTTTCAAACTCAATTAAATGTGCCAAGTGTGAATACAACTTAGAAGGATTAAGGCTGATTTATACTTCTGCATCGGACATACGCCGTAGCCTCTATGCCGTAAGCTGTGAGTCAGTTTTCATTTATACTTCAGCGTCATTTGCCACGTCAACCTGCAGTACACATGCAAACTGCTGGTCTGCAGTGTCCACGGGCATGTTGCTTGTGTAACCCGCAGACCACGGCAAAAGCCAAAGAAGAAGCCGCTCACTGGAGAAGCATTATAGCCGTGACTGCGGCAAATAAATATCAAAGAACAGATAATTTATTTAAAACTCCAAAAAAGAGACGACATTGGAACAGGAGAAGACGGCATTCTTTCAATCTCCACAAGGACTTGTACCATGGCAGAACAAATATGAACATAATTTTGAAGGATTAGCTTACCACAAAATTTAAATTGTCATCATCTCATATCATTTCAAACATTTATTGTGTATACTACGAAATAAAAAATTAAATAAATGGATTGTTAAATTTTAGGGTGAATGGTCATAGTGAGACTGGCATACGGGGTTTCAGACTATGACTAAAATGTAAAATGTGACAAAAAAACCCCTTTGTGACAATGGCTGATGCCACCACTGGCAACAGTTGGGAAAACCAGAGAGCTGGCACACAGATATCCCTGGATTTGTCCCTGAAGTTCTGTGCAAAATTTTACTAATCACAAAATGCTTCAGTTTTAAAGACGTGTGGTTTCTACAACTGATGACAGTTTTTCTGTAATCGTGCGACACTAATGTGCAAAGTGCGAGATGCTCAGTGACTCTGTGTTCTGGTGGTGAACAGTGGAAAGTTTGGGAGAAGTGACCGAGCCCATTAACAGACATTAAATCAATTTAGCAGTGTGGGTGGCCCGCAGACTGAGAAAAATTGGTTTGTCTCAGCCAAAATCTGCCCCACGAGCCCTGACAGTCAAAACACGTAATTAACAATTGCTACGGAATGTTCAATAACTAAACAGAGAAAAAAAAGAAAAAACACTGCATGAGCGGTCTGGAGCGGCATGCACTTCCTAATCTTAAATCAGAAATTGTAAATACAGCTGTAACTGAAATGAGAGAGAAAGTTTAAGCAAAACTTCCATTATCCCTTCACTCTCCAGAGATGTCACCACAACTATGGCAACAGTTTGCAGTGGCAAGAAGCAAACCACTTTAATAGGCCCATTTTATGAAACTGACAACGCATTTGAGAAAATGGAAGAGGCATGATTTCTTGCTCTACCTTGCACAGATGGCAGAGGTGCATTTCTAGAAGGTAATGGGAGATATTTTATCTGATAATGGCCCCTCGGAGAGCTCCAGTCTGCTGCGGAGTGTGCAGCAGTACACCTGAGGCACTGAGCAGCCGTGGTTATGCACCGTGCCAGCGGCTCTGGACCGTTTCCGTCCCTGCTGGGACTGTTCGGCTGTAATGACCTGTACACCCACAGGCTGCGGGTTTGCTCTGAACACTGACAGACAGATGGATCAGAAACAAATCTGACCCAGCAAGAGGTCACTGTATAGCCAGATATCCTGCAGTGTTTAAAACTCTACCATTGACACAAGGGTAAACACACAGCATGCTCTACCTATGGACAATTCGATTGTGAGAGCTTTGTCAGTTCTGATTATTAAATTTCAACTAAAAGCAGTTCATTCATGGTGGCAGCATAAAATAATATTATAAAGAATGCAGTCTTTTGCAGCCAGATTTCTGACTATGAACAAGGGTCCCGATCTTCAAGTACCCACTTAAGGCCTATTCACACCAAGAACAATAGCTATACATAACTACAACTATAAATACGTTGTATGGTGATAATGTTCTGTATAAGCACACACACTGCAGTTATGTAGTCTAAATTCTGATTGGCTGTAAATGTTAATCAGCTGATTTTTTATTTTTATTTTTTTATTACATTGTTATAGCAGTGGTGTGGGCTTCCCATACACTCTTCTGTGTCAGCCGCGTCACACGGATACATTTTCCATGTGTATTTACGCTTTGATTTGAATGAAAACACCACATCTGTGCAGCGCGGCTGATACAGAAGAGTGTACGCTGCCAATTAGAACAATTAGGAGACTAATTGTTGAATAAAGTCTTTATTTGTGTTTTCTTCGTGTACAAAAAGTATTGTTGTCACTTCATAATGTTACGGTTGAATCACTGATGGCAGATGGAGTATTCTGACGATGCTTTTCATACTTTTCTGGACCTTGACAGTGTAAGTTACTTGGCAGTCTATGGGACCGTCACAAGCCTCCCGTTTTTCATACAAAATATCTTAAATTGTGTTCCAAAGACGAATGAAGCTTTTACGGGTTTGGAACGACATGGGGGTAAGTGATTAATGACCAAATTTTCATTTTGGGGTGGAGTAACTCTAATGAGACAATATTAAGACATTTTTATGTTGCACTCCATATGCACTGAAAAAATAATCCTGCTGTCCACTGAAAGATCCAGTTGAAATAATTTGAGCAATGTTTCAACGCTTGACCTGTGCACAGCTGTAGCTCGGCGTTTAACTCCATCTAACTCAACGTGCTGGAAAATGTTGACACACATGATTTGAAAGAGCCTTTAGTCACTTGATGGCTTCCTTCAGCCATTCAGCACACTATTATAACAATCACAGTCAAGTCACTGATAGATCATGCCTTCGCCAATTCATTCGAGAAAAGAAACCGCTACAAAAGCCATACACAAACAAAGACATTGAAACTCTCATTGAGATACTGACATCATAACAATACAAAGACATTCAGAGACAACATCTCTGACATTCACAGCTCTTTGGCACATCAAAATATCAATCCATGCAAAATAAATCAAACAACTCATTTCACAGTCTGAGTACTTCAAATATAAATGCATTTGGCGACAGGACAATGCCTCAAACACACTCTTTCCAGTGCTAGACAAAGACTAATGGGTCGTGGCTAAACAAAGGGCTGCTTTTATTGTACGAGTCCATCTGTGGTGCTCTGTCTGTCAGCTGTGGATGAACTTCAAATGTAGTTCCCTCATAAAGAAACAATGCCTTAGTCTGTAGTAGAACTGTAGCAAGTCATCAACAGATGCCATCACCACTATGCCCCTCGGTGACTGAAGTGCTTTTCTTTGTGTCAAGCCGTCAGATGCAGCTCTATCCACGGTTTGTCGTCACAGTGCACTTGACGCCAGGGCCCATTATGCAAAACTTGGGTTATTTTAACCTCAAGACAGGACAATGCTCAAGCCTGGATGCATCTTAGACTGTTTCACAACCTTGGCGCTAGAAACGTCTGCACTAAACATAAAATATTTACAACATAATGTAATCCAAGATCGATTTGCTAGCATGGTGTGCACATACAGAGTCCAACCCTTACTAATCTCAAAAGCTTTTCAATGCCCTGCTGAACACCTAAAATAACAAGAATGAACCAATGTATTAATAATAATAAAAAAGAAATACAAAAAAAAAAAAAAAAATCAATACAAGTTGCATTTAAAAATTAGTTATTTTATTTTACTGTTACATTAAAAATGTAAACATGACTTTAACAGCTTAAAATATGAATATTTATTTGTTCCCAGTTCCACAGTCTTCACATGCTGCTCTCCCGACTGCTCCATACATGCATAATGTGAGTGAAAATCAGCATGTTAGACCTCTGGGGTTTGCTGTAAACTAGAGCTCTCTATAATTCCAACAACAAAAAAGCTCACATGGAAAACTGCAGTGACCTAATATTCTCAATAATGAATCTGATTACTACAAAAAAAAAAAGGGTTAGGCTTTACAGTCTTAAGAAAATAAACTCATTTTAAAGTTAAATTAGAAGATTCATTCCGGTAGATCCGCCATGGGAGCTTTTAGGAGTGACGGTCATGCTCTTGTGTTGAATGTGACAGGTGAGCTGACATTACGTAACACGGGTGCAACACAGTCTGCGTGTGAGTGGTGTGACTTTAAGGCATTTTTTAAATGAGCCTGCCAATACCGTTAAGGTGTTCTGAGTGTTTTGTAAGCACATTAGACATGTATTTGCATACTGGCCCAAGTCAGAACACAGACAGACAGACACATAAGGTTTTTAGAAAAAAGTTAAAGATTTTACATTAAAAAAATAATTAAATAAATAAACATAACAATATGGCACAATGTACTGCATTAACATAAAAGACTTTTAGGAATAAAGGAATATTCCATATTTATTTATTTTTACTGGTGTTTTACATGTATTTTGAATTTTGCATTTCATTGCTTTTTGTTTTAGGGTTAAAAAAAAAAAAGTGTACAAATAAAAAACCAGTACATTTAGTTTTTTTTTTTTTTTTTTTTTTTTTTTTACAGTGTCCCTTCACATGCAGTAAAAACACTATATCTGCATTGTATTATCTGTAATTTACTGTAAACTACTGTCAGATTTATGGTTCTTGCAAGTAAAAAAAGTGAATTAGCATTCCCAGAAATTCCCGTGTCATCAAATCATATTATTGCATTTTATATAAATAGTTATGTTTTATTTCTGCTAAAGGCTAAATTAAATGCCAAGTAAATTGCCAAATTAACTATATCGCTATAAAATGTATGGTAAGAAGTTGCATAACATGTTACTCCATAACACCTGAAACATTAACACTGTTTGTTCTCACTCCATATTAAGTGTATTTGCAAGTAAAATTCACAATTTGACAATTAGAGGTGTCATGCAATTTTGTAAACAAATATGATGTGGTTTGAGTTCAGTGTTTTTTGTTCAATTTTCTAACTCTAAGTATGAGTTATAGTGACACATAATCCGCAGGACTGCAGGACAGAAAGCATGACACTTTCAATTACACTAGACCTTAACTAGTGCTGTACTATTACATAAGACTCACTGGCCAATTGCATTTCATAAAGTCATAAACAAAAAACAAAAAAATTATGTACAGTTCTTCAAGCTAAAAAAAAATCTGGTCCAACTCTAAATCAGATGTCTATAATTGCAGTTTACCAAATGTTAAGTCATTAAAAAAGGACTTATCAATAACATTTGATTAAATGTTAGTTACCCTATACTTATGTTACCCATGCAACAAATTTTTAGTTACACATACAGTGACTCATGGCATTTGGACACTTACATGATGGATGAAAATGGATGAAATAAGATATGAAAATATTTGCCATTTATTTAAATAAATATAAAACTGGTGCAGACATAATTTACAAGTAAAGTTATAAAGCCACTTTAGAGCTAAATGAAGTTTTTGGGGGGGTTTTAGGCTTGCAACCTGATGAACATCTGAAGTACCAAAGTAATTAATTTATTAATTAAAAAAGTAAATACAGAAATGAATAAATAAAAGATCCATTAAAAAAATATATTTTTGCTACATTTAACAATTAAAAATAGGACTCACTGCTTCAGTTTTGTATGTTTATCTGTCAATTTAAATAGTGACTATCATTCAATTTCACTACATTTTTTTAAAATTCTAATAAACTAAAAAGTTTAAATTTATTTGTAATAAATGTTTAGTTGATTTACATTGCATGTGTGCAAATGACAGTCACTCTATTAAATAAAAAAATATATAATTCTTTTTTATTTTTATTTTTTTTTCCGCCTGAATATAAAACACACACCAAAGCCATTCAGTGGTCTAATAATATCCTGTGACTGCTGACCTGAACCCATAGGGACAAAACAATGAAGACTGTTTAAGTTTCAGGGGAGGGCCTAGGGGTTTTTGTATGTCTGTGGCATCTGTGTGCTCTAAGTGATGCTCCAGCAAGAACTGAAAATTACAGATTTGTAGCACATCCTTGTTTGAGTGCAGTAGGTTCATGAGGAAAAGAAGTGCTTTGGCCGCATTTGTCCCATCACTCCTAACCACTGTGTGCCCTCCCTCTGTGCTATCACAAAATAAAGAGTCCTATTGAAACAAAAGTAGAACAGCTACTGAAAAGACTCACTGTCTGAGAAAAAAAGGTGTGTGTTACTGAACAAGGAAGTTGCGTGTAAAAACACACACACACACAAAACATATGAAGTGCCTAATCACTGCACAGACACCTGCGACAACAGAGAATACCAACTGGGGAAGGCAGGTTTTTTAGGCTTTATTTTTAGACATTAATAATGTTCTCGGCTCACGCAACAAGACACCAGCTGATGTTGCTTGATATTAACGGAGTCCTCAGAGTTCAGAAAAACAGATGAACCAAAACATTTCATCTGAAAAGACCATCAAGGAAACCAATCTTTGATGTGAGCAGTGAAGGGAACAACTGGCATCAAAAGAACACTGCTAATACACTGAAGAACACTGTCGGCTAATACACTGTACATGAGGTTGCTAAAATCACAAAATGTTTATTAATAAAAAATATATATATATATAAACAAAAGGTTTGATTATTTTAAGCAATAAAAAGGTGTAGTAAGTATAGACAATGTAACAACTACTTTAATAGTTTTCTTTTAAATAAAATATTAAATAGTATTTGTATTACTTTTAAGAATTTATAGAATTATTATATTACATTAGTTACAGTTTACCAGAAAAAAAAATGTTAGCATACCAAATTAAAAAGTAATTGCCAAATGAAAAATAAATAATTTAAAATTATTTTTTTTAATTATTTACAAAAATCATAAAATGCATAATTTTAATTTTTTTTAATTAAAATTATTTTTTTAAAACATTTCTCCTTTCATATAATATTTATTTATTAAATAATACAAATAATTAATACATTATTAAACAACGATTTTGAATTATGTATTGATTTTTTTATTTTTTATGCATTTAATTTTGTTTATTATTATTTTTAATCCTTTATTTATTTATTTTTGTGGTGACTGAGCCAGTGAAAATATTGGATGGACAAGTACAAATCTGGGCCTGGCTAGAAAAAATAAAATAAAAAATAAAAAAAAAATCTTGTTCAGCACTGAAAGAGTGGGATGCATCAGTGAACCTGCACCTGGAGCCTTTTTCTTCTGGTCCTGGTGTCAGGTCTGATGGGTGATCTGAACGGGGGGCACATGTCTCTGGAAGACCTCAAGGGTGCTGGATACACCTGGTTCAACAGCGGCAGCAGGTGTTACCATAGCAGCCAGCGGCCTGGTTTAATGGCTCTCCGGGTGGACTTCACATTGTACACCTGTCTCAGGCAAAATCAGGAAAAGAAAGACACCACTCTAAACATAGTTCCTCCATTTCCTTTAATAGCCTGGACCATCCATCTCTCACATTTGTGTTCTGCTCCCTCTCTATGTAACCCAGAGCTTCAGCATTGCACAGCACAGAAGAAAGAGACATGGGAGGAGCAGATACACCTCACTGCCGTCCCCTCATTGTGGTGCCAGTGCAGCAGAAGTGACGGGACTCGCGTAAGCGTGCAGGCAGCATATGTGCCTTGCTGGTGCTTTAATTAGTGATTGGGGATTAGTCACTTGGCAACTTTCTCTGGTGAGCTCACCGCACCAGTTCTCTTCTCCAGTAACCAGCTTCAGAGCGGCCCAGAAAGGAGCAGCGTGCTGCTCCGACAGAAAGTACGCATCATTTCCTCTTCTAACACACATGCAAAAAGAGTACTTCACTGTTAGCTAGCCTACTCCAATGCTGGTGTAGGGTTCCTGCACCTCACAAAAAGACACAGCAGGCTAGTCAGAGATGACATCCTGTTGACATTAGTTTGTGGTAAGAAATGGTTAGAGCAGGAATCTTTCTTATATATATATATATTTACAATTTTTCTGAAAGATGTTTCTTATGCGTAACAAGGCTGCATTATTTAATATAAAAAACAAACAAACAAAAAAAAAACGGTAATATTGGGAAATACTACAATTTAAAACATCTTTTTCATATACTTTGAAATGCAGTTAATTCCTTTGATTCCAAAGCTTTATTCTGAACACGTGTGAACACATGTGTCACATGATTCTTTAGAAATTGTTCAATTTACTGATTTGGTGCTCAGGAAGAATTTCTTATTATTATCAATATTGAAAACAGTTGTGTTGCTTAATATTTTTGTGGAAACTGACACATTGCTCTAGGGCTGGAAAATAAATTGATGCATCGTGAATCGAGAAATGATCCAGCATCAATTCTGAGATTTTCCAAATGCTTCGCGATTCATTCTCAAGTTGATTCTGAGCTTAGTTTTGAACAGCAGATGGCACTGCATGCTTCATGGCGCTTTTCCGCTGTGTGGTATGACTCGGCACGGCTCAGTACGGCACAGCATGGCCTGGTTTGCATTTCCACTGCAGTTTACTATCGCTTCAGAGTGGGCGGGATTATTCACATGTCATTATAGTTGCGCCGCCTCTACTGCCGCAACTCCTGAAAAACTTTTTAATTCCGCCTCGCCCCATCAAGCTCTTGCTAGATCCGCTCCTCAGCTATCAGCTAGAGCAACATCTGTACTTCTTCAACAGACAACGAAACAGCCACTTTTTGGTTGTTAAAAAAGGTGCGCTTTCAATCCTTCACTGGCTGTGCTGATTTAAATCTAGCGGTTCTGTTGTGTTTGTATTGCAAGTTCAGTGACGCAGGTAATGACGATTCTCTCTGGCCAATCCATGATCAGCAGAGCTTACACGTCAGTCTTGGTAACAGTACGGTTCACTTTGAACCTCAAGCGAGGGGGTACTAAACAAAGTACCAGGTACCAGGGTACTGTACCCAGTGGAAAACCCCCCAAAAGAGAACTGTACTGTGCCGTACCATGCAGTAGAAAAGCGCCATTACAGCCATACTCTACCTGTGTCCAAATCCTTACACACTTGAACCTAAAATAATCATTCATAAAATTTGAAAAGGTTGAAGCGAATTACAATGGTCTTCACAGTGGGAGGTTTACATTAGTGTCATAAAAGCATTCTGAGCAGAGGTGAAATTATATGCCAAATGCACAAGCGCTCTTCAGCACTCTTCTTCATGAGCATTTGAGTGCGCAGATAAAAACTAGATTAGAGCGCCATCTGTGGTTAAAATCTAAGCTCAGAATTGATTCTGCATCGATTAATCATCACAGTCCTACACTGCACCATGATTCTTTGTATTATAGTATATATCTTAGTGACTCCAAACAGTATTAACATAAAATCAGCTAGCCTAAGGCCCAGTACACAAGGAGACTCGCTTAGCCGTACACGTAAAAATTTTGTATCATATTGGCGTTTCGGCAGACAGAACCTGTGTTTTGGGAGTCTGAAACCGCTATTTTTTGAAAACGGGTCCCAGAGTGGATAAATCTAGTAACTTTGCTTTTTCGTGTATACAGCCAATCTGTATATTTTGTGAAACAATGATGTCATCACCCCACGTCCCGACCCTAGTCAGACATCGTTACATCACATAACAGCAACAACAACAATGGCGCACCACAAGCTACTGATCTTACTACAGAAACTACACAAAATAAAAGCTTCACTAACTTTACTAGCTTTTCTTGTTGTGTTGGGTTTGTATACAGCACGCAAGGTTTATGCGCATGCAGATATTTCTTAAGACGACACCGTGTTTACGGAAGAATGAGGGAAAACAAAAAAAATATCGGATAGGGAAATCTCTGGCTTCGCCCTTAAGGTTTTCTGACAAGTTTGTGAAAAATCATTTTATATTTCTATAGTTCTGAACATTTTCATTCGTTTTTTTCATTCCTTTAGCAGCCAAGGCCAAGGAAATGATCCACTGCACTAACCCCTTTTCACTTATGTCAGTTTCATTCCATTGGTTTGGGATGTCTTGATGCCAATATTTGATTAGCTTATAATAACAGCAGCAACATTTTCATGCTCTAGATATTAATTTCAAAACATATACACTACTAAACACACTTGCTTATTTAAATAGTTGACTATTAATATAAACAAATTAAAACAATAGCACAAATTGCCTTAAAGCATTACTCAAGTAAACAATGTTCCAAGGTTTTCAAATCATCATTCGAGCAAACAGTCAGTAATGAAAAAGTAAATTAAAAGTAGTGAGTGGTTATCTTTTCTTCTGGCCAATATCGTTGCTTTATTAATATTAATGACATAATAGAGAGCGGCAGGCAGGTCTATTAGCCTAATGCAATGTCAAGGCATAATGCAGTGATTTGTTTTGACTGTTTACATCAATACCGCACCAGGATAGGACCTTGTGTTTGACTTTTCACACACACAAACTTGTCACGCACAGCAGCATACCATAAGCTATGTACAGTCTCCATGTAGCACGTGCCGATTGTTCGAATGCAAACACCTGTCATTCAGACAGCAGTTCAAGTGTCAGTACTTTGAACTACCTACACTGTAGCAAGACTGGTATTGCTACTTAAAAAAATGTATGACAATTGATATTATTGTATTAATATACTTTGTCATGATTGTTGTAATGCAAATATATTACAAGCTATCCAAACTACTTTTACATTAGATTAACATTTATCTTAAGATATTGTGGCATAATGTGGGAGTGAAAATTATTTAATTTAGGTTAAATTTCACTAAATATAGCATTTTTTAAGTATTTAACAAATAATGCAATAACTATAACATGCGTGCCATTTCATGATGTTCTGATGAAAGATAACTTCAGATAAAGTCATTTATAGCAGGCGTGAGACGCTCGGAGGTGAACCTGAGCTGTTGACTTGAGCTGAGGGACTCTGCTGGAAGTGTGGAAGAAAGCTGAGAACATTCACACACAATCTGCACTTCAGCCATCAGTCTTTAGGTAGGTATGTGTGTGTGTGTGTGTGTGTGTATGTGTGTGTGTGTGTGTGTGTGTGTGTGTACACGTTCGTCTTTGGTGATGGTTTCCGATGACTGAATGGACAGGGTTCTAGATAGATGCAGCTATAAAAGAAACATCACACGATACCACTACAAGGTGTTCACATTTGACTTTTGAATGTGTAAAAAGGAAAAATAATTTCTCATTTAGCTAGACTAGTAGAATAAAAACTGATGCACCATTTTTAAATGCTTTGCAAGAATTTTACTGTAATTGAGCCAATAAACCAACCAACCATAGTCAAGACTGAATTTACAGTAATCAGTGTTCATGGTCCTGGAATTCCGCTTGTGTTTTCCGGTGTTTAGATTATCATACAACAAATCGAACCAAAGTCAACACTACAGAGCTTAAAGAAAACCATGGAAAATATGAGCTTTGCTATAAACAATACATATTTAAGATTACAAGGACTTGATGCGAAGAAGCCACTATTTTGCCATCACTTAAAGGGATACTCCATCCCAAAATGAAAATTTTACCATTAATCACTTACCCCCATGTCGTTCCAAACCCGTAAAAGCTTTGTTCGTCTTTGGAACACAATTTAAGATGTTTTGGATGAAAACAGGGAGGCTTACGCTTTTCTGTGTCAGCCGCGCAGCGCCGATGCATTGTTTGCTTTCAAAACAAAGCGTAAATACACGTATTTACATGTAAAAAAACGTATCCTTGCGGCGTGGCTGATACAGAATTGCCAAAATGCCGCTACGCTGATTTGGAGAGAGACAGAGGAAAGGAATTGTTGAATAAAGTCATTATTTTGGTTTTCTTCGTATACAAAGAGTATTCTCGTCGCTTCATAACGTTGCGGTTGAATCACTGATGGCAGATGGACTATTCTGACGATGCTTTTCATACATAACCCTACCTTTACACATCCAAAAAATCTTAAATCTATTTTACAATAAAAAGCCTCCTGGTTTTCATCCAAAATATCTTAAATTGTGTTTCGAAGATAAAACAAAGTTCTTACGGGTTTGGAACGACATGGGGGTAAGTGATTAATGACAAAATTTTCATTTTGGGATGGAGTATCCCTTTAATAAGGAGACTATTTAATTTTTCATGTGCTGCTTGTTACACATACTTCAGTGATCTCATCTGATTTAAAATAGAGCCAATATTTAAGACAGAAGCTCTGATTTGTTTGTCAGAGGCAGGTATGGCACCCTGCATAAAAGCCCTGTGATTACATGAACTCATGTAAAAATAAATGCATGCTCATCTAATAATCACATAGTCTGTCTCTGAGGCTGCTGATTTAAAAACTAGCTAAACACAGACAGTGCTTGACAAATATTAAAGTCTATTTTTAGCATCAGTCCAGTAAAGGCCTGTTCACACAAAGCTGTACAGATAAACAACATGAAATTTGCAAACAATTTTGCACACAATGCATCTGGTGTTGTTTATTTTTTTACATTTTTTGAGAGTATTAATTAAACAACTCTGAATTAAAATCAATCAATCATATTAGCATTTAATTTAGAGAGTATTTGCAAAAACAAACAAAAATAAAATAAAAATAAACATGAATTAAATTAGTGTCTACATTTCAATAAATTCCCATGATTGAAATTCATAATTAAAAAATGTATACAGGTGTTCAATGACTGTGGGGAATGTTTTCAAATCCCGTTGTGAATGGTTTCCCTGACAAAAGACTTGTTCAGATGTAAATATATTAACTAAGGTTTGACTCTAAGTGAAGAGTTCAGAAGTGACATCTGAAGGAAACAAACAAGAACAAACTTGTCAAGGTATGATTCAATGTTTTCATCAGTCTTTTTAATCAGATATCATCAAGCATCACGCTATCAATCAACTAACTGAAGTGGAAAAGTCAAATTCCTTTCATCGTTTCAAATGACAGAAACTTTGACAAGCCTGTTTTTCTCAATAGTGTAAAAGCTCTTTCATTTGTATTATAGATGGCATAGAAATGTCAATGCCAAGGTAATAAAAATAAATTAAGGGCGGGTCAGGATAGTCATGTATCTAACGAGCTGCAATCTGATTCAAGGACAAATGAGAGAGATACAGGAGTGTAAAAGGTGTTCCAAAAAATATAAATCATTAAAGGTATATCACAAGATTACAAATAAGCTGCTGCCATATATGTTTATAGGCTACTTATTGTTTAATATTAAGCTTTAATGAAATGTATTAAGTTGAGACCCTTTCTGATTTTCTAAATAAACCCTGGAAATTATTTAATTATGCTGAAAATGCTCATTGCTTTTATGAAGATGGAGAGGCAAAGGTTAGGACATCTTGGCATGCATTTCCATTACTGCAGAAAACTCGGCATCCATTAAACCAAGTGATTACAAAATGAGCAATTCAATACTGAAGGTCACTGCCAGTCATAAGTATTTTGTCAATGCTAGTACACCAGCTAAGTTCACCTTGAATTAATGAAAAGCATAACACCTAATGCTCGTATAATATAGCATATATATATATTTTCTTTTTGCAACCTTGTTACAAATACAACTCAACAAATAGAGGTTTATGCAGAGCAGTAGGTGCTACACACAACCACAATACAACACAATATTAGGTTATTTCCCCAAAATATTACCATCTGTGTAATTATAGCATTTACTCTGGTTTCACTTAATATTTCATTGCAGTTGAGCTTAAATGTATACATTTATAAAAAGAAACAATTGCAACTCAAGTAAATTGAACAATATTGGCTTAACACAGGGATAAACCCATCAGATATTAAACTATGCCTCTCCTGGTGCATTTATCCACGTTACAAGAAATTACCACAAATACAGGGCCTGACAGTTAGAGTCCAAAATACACCTGTCTGCACGGCTTGTCTCCTGTTTTACAGAGATGCATCTTTCCAGGAGCACGAAAAGGTATTAAACAGGTTTCCCAGGCAAACACTGGACAAATTATTATCGATTAGGAAGTGAAACCAGAAATCACCTCAGCAGGGAACCCACCGGCATCAGAGCACAATGTCTATTTGATCACACTGACAGTGTCAATAAAGAGTGTTTAATCAGGGCTCCAGCAGGGAAGCTCAGCTCAAACAAAGAGCGGATTAACTGTCCCACCACCTGCCTGTATAAGGGCTGGAAATACAATTAACCAAAGACGATGCCTCAACAACTGCAGTGTTGTGACAGATAGTCACTATACAAATGTATACAGAGATACAGTACCAATCCGGTTTAACTATGCTATCTGTGCTAGTGTGCTGGGATAACTCTGCACCATGCGTGCTTAAATGAAAGCGTTACAGTACAAACACTCCTCGGTTCTACGGATATTAGGTTTTTTATTAGCGATACACTGATATTAGATTTGTGGCCAACACAGATAAGCTGATGCTTATTTCTTATGTTACGACAGATGTCCTACAATCCTACATTTTGTCAAATTAAAAATAAAACATTAAAAAGTACTGTTTTGGCAAAATAAGTAAATAAATACTGTTTTGAACGCAACACGATTAGGCACCTCAACAATAAATGGATATTTATTTAGAAATTTGCTACATTTAATGTAGCAATTTTTATTATGACAAATTTATTTTTATTATTAAAGAAAGTGAATGTTGAAGAGATTCTACATTTAAAATGAGGATAAATGAGCATGTGAAATGAAAAGAAATTAGTTTTTTACAAAACAAACAAGCAAACAAAAACCTTGTATTTTATATCGAAAATCTTTTATACAGCTAAATATTAGCCAATAAATTATATTTTACATTATAGTATTTTTTAAGTGGTTGTGTACAGTTGTCATCATGATCTTGGCTGCAGTAATTCATTAAGTAAGGAGACATTATATTGATTAGCATATTTCATATCAAGTGCTAAATCAATGACATCAGCAGGCACAAGTCATTTTTACATTTACATTTAGTCATTTAACAGACACTTTTATCCAAAGCGACTTACAAATAAGGACAATGGAAGCAATCAAAATCAACAAAAGAGCAATGTTGTGCAAGTGCTATAACAAGTCTCAGTTAGCCTAACGCAGTACACATCGCAAGTTTTTTTTTTTTTTGGTGAGTAAGGGCTACACGATTAATCGTATTTTAATCTCAATAACGATATCCACCTTTCTCGATTAATTAAAAACAATCGTCACGATATTGGCCGGCTTGTTATTTATCCTGAAAACGTGTTTTTAATTTGGCATTTGTGTTTTCCTGCATTGCTAACAAGTCTTCACTAGCGTTCATGCTTGTAGTTGCCAGATGTGAAGAGATACACTTTCTGCCCGGTGTTTTACTTAATATGTGCAATCTGGAAACCCTGTGCACGCGCTCACTGATGGCGGAACAAGTGCTGATGATATTAAAACATACATGTGGTGGTGTTTAGCAATCTCTCTACCAGTGTTGCCAACTTAGCAATTCTGTTGCTAAATTTAGCAACTTTTTAGACTACCCTAGCAACAAATTTAGCAATTTTTACAATTTATTTGGCAACTCTTGATAAGTGACTCAGACAAAAAAAAGCACACATTTTCCATCCAAATTACACAAAAAGAGGAAACCAAAGATACCTAGCAGTAAAGACATCATTGTATACAGAATAACTGTTAATTTATGATACTTTTGTTAGTAGCTTCTAGCTAGTACCTGCAATTGTTGATCAGTTAGTACACTGTAAGAAAAATGTAAAAGATACTAGTAATTTTCCAGGATATTTATCCATTAATTATCCATTATCCATTGTAACTCTATAACCCGAAAACACAACGTATAATTTAAAATGCAGGTAAAAAAACCAATAAGGAAAATGATTTTATATTAACACAGTAGATTTTTAATTTTAATATTATATATGCATATTATATTACAAACAAATCTAAATTAACATGTATATAAAAAACATTTTTTGCTGAGATTTAATGTGACAATTTAGCTTCGTGATTATGCAATGACGTCATCACGCAATGACATCATAACGTCATTAGCAACTTTTAGCAACAAATCAACCTTCCTTTAGCAACTTTTTCTGAAAATTAGTAGGCAACACTGCTCTCTACAGAGATATCCTGCTTAAATGAAAGGGTCATACAGCCAGTGTGTGTTTTTTCACAAGCCATTTGTGCTATTTGTGTAACTAAATCTAAATCTGCCATGATCAAACTTTCACAGAGTTTAAATAATGGATCTATTGTGTTTGAGAAATAAATGCACTTTTGCTGTTGCAATACAATGGGAAAAATTTACATAAATAGGAATTGTTGGAAGTTATATTAAAGCTCCAGTATGTGACTTTTGTAATTGACCACAAGAGGGCGCATTTCCAACAATAACAAAGGCAAAGCTTGATGACGCTATGAAGCAGGTGACGATGGGAGATGTCGTTTTTAATGCGTTTTCACCACAGCAATGTATCTAAATTGGATAAACGAATCATGATCACGGATGAGGTAATTTATTCGTTTTTGTATTACCTGTATATATGATCGTATTATTTTATGTCATCATAATTAATGAACTGCAAGGAACGTGAAATGTTATACTATATTATCCCGTTACAACTTACAGCTATTTGTTAAATGATTTGTTGGGTTAATGTTTTGCAGTGTTACGTGTTTATGGTTAATGCCGTGTTGTTTAACGTGCTCAAACCAATCGTTCTAAAAGTAAATTTGAACGAACATTTGCAAGTAATGACTAAATATATTTTTAACAACACATATCCGATTGTATTTAATTGTACTGCCATAATCTCGGTCACCACACGTGATAAAAAAATCCTTACCTTAGTACAAAGAGCAATATAACTTACGTTTTACTGGCACTTCAATAGTCGCCAAAGAGTTATCGTGATCCATAACAACGACAACCAAACCATACGGCGGCTATAACATAACCACCACTTCCGCATTTGACCATGTGATATTCCGGTGTGGTGGAACATCACATGGTCTACACCGGAAAAAAAAAGTATAGAGCGGACATTGCGTCACTGAGAGGCGACATATTTTTTCCGGGACGGCCAGTTATTTAAAATCGGAATTTCTCTGAAATAAAAAATCTTTGGAGACTTTTGAGATATTGTAAGTACACAACTGGAGGAAATATATCACACTGTGCAAGTTATTTTCGGAAATTTTATTACAAAATTCCTACATATTGGAGCTTTAAGAATTTCTAAAGTTTTTACCAGTTTTCATAATGTTAAAGGGATACTCCACCCCAAAATGAAACTTTTGTCATTAATCACTTACCCCCATGTCGTTCCAAACCCCCATAAAAGCTCTGTTCGTCTTCGGAACACAATTTAAGATATTTTGGATGAAAACCGGGAGGCCTGTGACCGTCCCATAGACTGCCAAGTAAGTAACACTGTCGAGATCCATAAAAGCTATGAAAGTTGTCGTCAGAATACTCCATCTGCCATCAGACGTTTAATCTGGGTTATATGAAACGACGGGAACACATTTTGTAAGCGAAGAAAACAAAAATAATGACTTTATTCAACAATTACTTTGTCAACAGTATCCTCTGTGTCTCTCCATATCACCGTATGCTGCGTATGCTCTTCTGTATCATCTGCGCCACAGTTTTTTTTTTTTTTTTTTTTAAATAACTTTTTGATACTTCTGGAGCTTTGGTGTTGCCGGCTTTACATGTAAAATATTTTTCCACTTGTTTCTTAGTCCAGCACCCAATTGAGATCGATGTGCATGCTTTTGCCTGCTTTTTAAAAAAACTAACCAAAACCATGAGTTTTACATTATCATAGATGCAAGTCAGTATATAGTCAGTGGAGGTTGCTTAAAGGACACATGAAATTTTATTGCATTTACCCTTTTGATAGAATAATCGTTATTAGAATTTAATACATTTTATGAGAAAATAATCGTGATTATCAGTTTAACCATTCATTATCCAGCAGCCCTACCCTAGTTGATGGTTCACGATGCTTTTGAAAGATACTCAGGGCTCTCTCCTTTGTCGCTCTGTATTGGCCAGTCGATGGACTGAAACTTTGCATGCCCTGACATGCCTACCGCCTCTACCACCTCTTAGCCTTGGAAAGGTTAGACCTCAGCCTGCATCAACTTGCACGCTTGCATTCATTATCTTGGGGTGTTAACATGGCAATGATGAAAGGAATCCGCCAACGCACTTCAGGAATCCAGGGCCTAATGATCTAGAACTTGAAGCTCAAATGACAGTTCCTCTTAATAACTGATGAGAAGAAGCGCATTTGGAGCATCTAGGGTTAAGGGGTTTGTTCTGACATGTTTTCTGATAAAGAGGTTAAGCTGTGTTTTTGGCAAAAGTATGGCAATTCCTTACAGTGACAGGTAATAAATCAATAAACTGTGCTGTTGTTAAACCACTGATCAGTCACGTTCACACTGAGACAGTTTACCAAGTGCATGTATAAGGGCTCGCAATTGTATCTTTCGGTGTACCAAAATGTATCACCACCCTGCTGATGGACTATCTTGAATAGTGATATAAAATTCCTTCCTTGATTCACGTTGTTCTCTCGCTTGTAGGGGTGAAATGGATCGTAGTTTATCATTTTGCCAATTTAAACATTCAAGCATTTTAAACCATTAAAGCACATGAAGAGGCAAAAGATAATTCAATTAGCTACTCACGCACTGTTTTCTGTGCGCCTTGTTTAATTCGTAACTTTGTTCTATTTTATTTATCTATGCTTGAATTTTGTTCAATTGTTCTTATTTTATTACTGCTCCTATTTTTTGCTGTGGTATCAAAGTACTTACAGTGTTCTTTATATAATAAGACCTGATCTGTGGTGCAAAATATGTAATACGAAAAGTTGCGAATAAGTTGTGTGATCTGTTACACCCCTACTCTCCTGACATGCAATTTGAAGGAAAAATACAATCACGAAAGCTTTTGATCATGCATTTGTCAACAGTGAAGTTCAGTCTCTTATTCGGGCTAACAAAATCTGAAGAATGCCTACCCAAAGGGCTAACAGGGATTTTGAAATTATGCAAGCCCCATGTATGTTAGAAACACTTTCACTCTATCTTCATGCCATTTTCCAACACAAATGTTCAGCACAAAAATTTGGCCCGTTTTTTGCATGTGGCAGATGGCATGATAGTAAGCGTCACATAATGAAAAAACATATGACCAAAAAAAACACTTAGACATTTTAACCACAGTGAGATCTCGCAAACAATTACAGAGCTCTTATTGGTTCTTCATTGGATGTCAGTCTGTGACAAAAAAAAAAATGGCAGAACTTTTTTGAGGCTCAACACTGATGATTTATTATTTTTGCCCCGTTGGACTGGTGAGGTCAGATTGCCTCTTGCCTTAGTTTGCCAAAAATTTTATTGGCTCCAACACAGAACAAAATATAATTTTATCAAAATAAGTTCTACTTATAGTTATATATTAGATTTAGGGTAAATAAATTAATTTATCTTTATTTGATTTCAGTTCATTTAAGGCAATGATATTAAATTCAATTTTATGGTTTTAGTTTTAGTAACGATAATTACTCTCACTTTTAGTATGGGGGCAAAGACAGTTTCCTCAACTGACCATGAGCGTTGTGGCAAACAACCTCCTTAACACTTTATAAAATCACTGTAACCCTAAAACAGTTTTTCGAGACACTAAAATTATAAGGAAATATTATTAAATGCCATAGGCATTTATTTGTTTTGTACTTTGGAGTCAGAACTACTGAGCAGAGTTACAAACACACTTACCCACAGCAGGTGCATCATACTCATCTCCCAGCAGGATCTCAGGGGCAGAATAAGCCAGCGAGCCACAGCTGGTGGTCAGCTTCTTTCCCGGCTGAAACTTATTACTGAAGCCAAAGTCGGTGAGCTTGACCAAGCCCTGTTTCTCAAAGAACACCACATTCTCCGGCTTCAGGTCACGGTGAACCACATGCAGCCGGTGACAGTACGAGATGGCGTGCACGATCTGGGCGAAATATTTCTTGGCCAGCTCCTCGTTCAGTCCCTCCTCGTGCTTCATGATGTAATCAAACATGTCACCACCATCGCCGAGCTCCAAGATCAGGTAGAGCTTGGTCTGCGTGTCGATGACCTCGTAGAGCCGAACGATGTTGGGGTGCTGAACCAGTTTCATACAGCGGACCTCCTGGAACAGGTGACCGGTCGCGACCGTGTCAAGCTTGGTCTTGTCAATTACCTTAACTGCCACTTTTTCGCCGGTGAAGACATGACGTGCTAGTTTGACCACGGCGAAATGGCCACGGCCGAGCGTCTTGTCCAGGTCATATAGTCCAGCGATCTTTCCGTCGTACCCGCGCTTGATTCCCGCCATGATTGCTGGTCCTCCGGTGGGATGGAGGGGGGAGTGGCCCCTGGGGCTTAAACCGGAGGAAAAATCCAGCTCACTTCAGCACATTGGCTGGTAACAGCAATCCCATGATGGCAGGTTCCTGATAATCAGAGATACACGAGTACAAAAATTAGTAACACAAACAGTCATAAATTGATAACAGACACAATTATCATGTTATAACATTTGTAATCTTCCATGTTGACGTCACATTGAAGACCTTAAAGCTCTGTGTGGCCCAATGGTTTGACCAGTGCCATTACATAACCAATTTTATCCCATGGGCTACCAAAACTGCTGAAGTTTCTACCACTCTTTCTCCATCATTAAATATTGTGGTGAATAATTTTTTTTTAAAGCTGCTCAAATGCTTCACCAGAGAAGACAAAAATACATTTTATATATACAATACAAAACATCAAAAGTATATAAAAAAAATCCACAAAAAAACATTTTTTTTATATTAAAACTCATAAAA
The DNA here is from genome assembly GCF_018340385.1 of Cyprinus carpio. Classification (NCBI taxonomy): domain Eukaryota; kingdom Metazoa; phylum Chordata; class Actinopteri; order Cypriniformes; family Cyprinidae; genus Cyprinus; species Cyprinus carpio. The sequence goes on from NC_056612.1 coordinate 7,081,022, forward strand.
AATTTTTATACACACCAAAAATTGACTACCACAAAATAATACAAAAATAAGGGTCAAAGGCTTTCTGAAACAATAAAACCTACTAGTCATGCTTGTTAAACTGTATAAGGGTCAAACAGTTTGAACAATCAGAATCAAGCATTGAAGAGAGTAGTAGCAATGTAGCAACCAATGTTTCTTACTCTAGTTTAACAGTCAATTTTAACTCTTTATTCTAGTTGCAATAATACATTATTCACAGGTTTATTTAGCCCAATAGCAGATTTCACTCAAAATCAAAATACTCCCATCATGCCAAGGCACAGAGCGATTCCACTGCCACAAGCCTTCAACACGGACCAACATAGATTTGTATTGATTTCCTCTCGTTAGTGAAAAAATAAAAGCCAAAAGTCTGGCAAGTAAGCTGGTGCCAGAAGAGAGGCTGCCTCCTAAAAGGGCTGATTCAATTTTAGTGGCATTAACCTCAGGCCAGTGCTGGAGATGACTGCCATGAGAGCAGACATGACTTTCACATGTGCGTACCATTCTCTATCTCCAAAAATCATGTCACAGATCAGAAATAGATAATATATAAAAATGAATAAGGTTGCTAAAACACATGCACAAAATTATTATGAAGCACTGCAGTTTAAATTTTCTTTAGGAAATTTGAGTGGTGCTTGCATTCAAAATTGATGCCAGGGTTTTTAGCATGTTGGTGTTACTAGTTTGCTGCTTTTCAAAGTCAAAAGAGTCCATTATGAATTTAATATGATATTCTGGATCCTACATATGGCTTTTTTCCCCCCTAGTGTCAGACTTATAATTGCTTTGACTGACGTTCTTAACCAATATTCACAGTTTTCTATTTAATTAGTCATGCATTCTTTAATGCATTGGTTGTATCAATAAATTCCATCTGGTTACCACCAGAATAGCACCAAACACCACAACAGGAAACAGTGTTCCTGAGCAAATTAAGTTAACATTTTAATGTGTTGTTGTTTGCATACATTATTCAGTTTCTTGCATAACAGCTATTCATGCTTAAGAGGTGTTACTAAAAAGCTTGACGTGTAGCATTTACTAAAACTGTAATGCTAATAATAGCGTGTTGTGAACACTAATAAGAACAATTCTTTGGCTTTATGGAACTTTTGCAACTAAATATATTAAGCAATTCTCTTTACGAATTAAATGTATAGTTCTCCCAAAATGAAAATTCTATCATTTACTTACCATTTACTCAAAGAATTTTCATTTTTGGGTAAACTATACAATTAATTCTTAAAGTTAAGGGTTCATTCAGATCCCTAACCCAGTATGAGTAGCAGCAGCATGCTTGCCTTAGCGCAAACCATTAATTAGCCTGCAAGGTCCATTCATTTTCTATAGTGCTTTCACAGTACACAAATAATAGCTTGGTTCATTAACAATGAACACTCCAGGCCACTACACTAGCTTTTGTTCAGCTAAAAGAAATGTCCTTCTCTTTTCATAAAAAGGAGCTTGTTGTGGTTTAAGAGGAGGAGTCGTTCAAGGATTTGTATCATTGTTTGGCCCTGTGCACTAGTGATTATCATTTTCATCATAAACAGCTTTTAATATTGTAATATTATTATGCATTTATAAAATCTGGATGTCTTCCAAACAAGGGGGCCCAAACCCTATTGTACATAAGCAAAGTGGGAGATTAACATAAGCAGCATTTCATATTTCAGCTTGCCTATTGAGCATCCTACAGCAAAGCCTAAATAAATCATATCCCATGGTAATGCCTAATACTGGCCAGCCACCAATTACCAAGCAGTCGTAATGGATTTAAATGACCCCAGCTGCACAGTCAACCCCTACCTTAAATGTTTCATGCTTAAACACTGAAATCAGAATATATTTACAGTCCTTTCACAATTACACAGCTCCACCTTTTTTTTGGAAAATTCCTGACAAAGGATATCAGCCAACAATCTGCCACTGAATGACTGTTCATTGCCAGGAATGTACTGTAACTGTTGTGTAATATTGCAGTCTCTCTCATTACACAGGTGAGATCAGCAGAGTTAACTCTGTAAAGCCTGACACGTGAAATAATGGTCAGAAATGTATTATTTATTCATTTTAATGGAAAAGTTCATTTTCATTTAAAAAAAAAAAAAAAAATTGTACATCAGGCTTTTATGACCCATAGGGATCTAATGAATCATGCAACTTACGATTCAATTTACAATTTTGATTCCATGATTCAAATCACAATTTTTTTTTTTTATAACATTTTTTTTTAAGACAAATATGTCCTTTTATTATTGCTTGGACAAAATGCTGCACGTTTCTTTGTAAAATTGAAATATAACTATAATAATATACTAATATAGCACTTGTATATTATTGCTCTTTTGTTGGTTTTGATTGCTTCTGCTGTCCTCATTTGTAACTCGCTTTGGATGAAAGCATCTGCTAAATAACAAAATTTTAATATAATGTAAATGTAAATAACAAAACTTAATTGAAATTGTAAAACAACCCCCAAATCAAATAAATAAGTAACACAAATAAAAGAAATATTTTCACCTAAACAAAATAAGACTTTGTCTGTGCTCTTTCCATTTAAAATACTGGTAAAAAAAAAAAAAATGTATAGTCTGAATGCACTGTAAGTCACTTTGGATAAAAGTGTCTGCTAAATGCATAAATGTAAATGTAAATGTAAAATGAGAGTCAGGCAACCACTGCATTTTAATCATGATCCAAACAAAGATGCTGCATACATGCAACATGAGCAGTTTTTAATCTAAATTAGATTGTATTATTTCGAAATTTGAAGCAAAAACAAAATGATTTGACTTCAGTTTTGTGAAACTATACATACAAATATCTGCATGAAACAAAAACAGCAGACGAGCTGAACGAGACGCAGATTCACTCTCTGCCAGCAGGTGGCGCTTAAAGTGTTTCCTTGGTTTCCGCTGTAAACAAAGCAGCGCTGCACTTATGAACTTTAATATGAATTATACAGAGGCAATATGAAAAGAAAAAATACCATCTAAACTTTTCTAAAGGCAGTAAGTTCCCCTCAGACATACATTCCTAAAAACTCCTACCCCTAACTGAATTGATTATTGAGAGACATAGAAATAAGTAAAGCTTTCTTTAATCACATTTAATATGTTTTCCTAAAAATTAAACCTAACAATATAAAAGTCCTTACATTTACTTTATTAATAAAGACCTGAAGATAGAAATTTTTAGAATTACACTAAAGGCCTTTTACTTTCTAAAAATGTATGAACTATCACTGAGAGGGAAGAAGGCATGCGAAAGATAGTGTACAACAGGTTTTTCAGCAAAGCTTTGATCGTGTTGATAGATTAGAGGCCTTGTATGTGTTAAACATGGTATAGTTGGATTTGCAAGGCTAAAGTACTCAAACTGTTCTGTTTTACATCACTAGACCAAAGGGAAGGTTACGTCTTGCATATTAACATCACATTCCAACCACAAATTACAAGACAGTAGCCAGCAGTTATAGGCCTAGTTTTACCTTTCAGGTTGTGTAACATGATTACAGTACACTAAGCTGAAGGAACGTGTTCCACACCTTACATATACCAGTGCGACATGAGATATATCGATCAGGCTACAACACTAGGCTTCAGGGAACTGAATCTGATCTTCTGAACTCTCTGCAATTGAGTATGAAAGACCTGATGAAGAATTAAACCTCTAAGTGAAGACATTAAGGCTCCCAAGAAACCATCAAGCCTTTTGAAATCCAGCAAATGAAAGTCTTTTAATGTTCATAATGCTATTGGACAAAAGGAATCCTGCAAACACAGACAAGCAGCAATGGCTCAGTAATGTGATCACAGCCTTCAATACTGAGAGCATCAAACCACAGCTACCAAGATGCTCAATCTCTTCAGAAGCAAGCATGCAAAACCACATCCAGCTTCTCGTTGTGATGCAATTAACCAAGCTTATTCTGTAAACCAGAGTAGCTCAAGTCCACCATCATGAAATATTCTCCTAGCATCAATGCTAACAAAACCACATGTGGAAAGAGAGAAAAGCATCCATGTCTGGTGACGACCATGGACACATCATGTGAAAGCAGACCTGATATGCCCATGCACGTCAGGCCTGATCTAGCCCATAAGCTCCTTATGAGCTCCATATATCCATAGAGAGGAAGAGGATATAAATAATAGCTATCTGTCTATACGTTCCTAACATGCCATGATGAGCAGATCCACTTGAACAAGACCAGTCCAGCATCGTGTGCCCCGACAGAGCATGCACACAGCTGTCAGATCACATCAAGTTTAACGGATGTTGTTTAACGCACGTTTATTGTGTCTTAACCATATGCTAACTGGCTAACCATGTTAGCATTCTTACGCACTATCACACAAAGCTTGGACTTACCGCTCGTTCCGGAGAACATTAAGAGCACTTAAAACTCAGAAACGTTCCGGCGGCTGTAGATCCGAAGACGGCAGAGGTACGGCCCGGCTGAGTGTGAGTCCAGCCCTGTGTGTGTGTGTGTGTATGTGTGTGTGAGGTATACTGATCAGTGTGTGTAAAAGCTGCTGGGGGAAGAGCGACTCTCAGCGCTTCTCGCTCTCCGCCCTGAAACCAGTGATCTGCACGCAAACATTAGTTGAGTCACATTGTGACGGTCTGCACTGAACAATACCACCAGCAGGGGTCGCTATGTGGACGTGACTTTTCAAGAGGAAAAGAGGAGAGTCTCTCTACGGCTCTGGTGTAGACTGACTACGCGTTTTGTTTTGTTTTTTTGTTGTGAATGCGAATTATGGAGCCTCTAGTCCCCCCAGGTGATAGTAAAAAAAAATAGCTGAGTTCTCAAAAAGTGCGAAGAGATAACCATAGTGACGTGGAATTTCAACAGATTGGCCTTGCATAATAACCTGTAAGAATTCTCTAGTTGTAACCATTGTTTAGATAGTTCTTAGAATTATCAAAATATGTTTTTTCAGGTTGTTTTGTTAATATATTATTCTTTAATAAATGTATGAATTGTTTAGCCTACTATATGTGACCCAGGACCATAAAACCAGTCAAAAGTTTCTTTCTTTCTTTTCTTTTCTTTTTTTCTTTTTTTTTTTGAGGTTTATACATCATCTGAAAGCTGATAAGCTTTCTGTTGATGTATGGTTTGTTAGGATAGGACAATATTTGGCTGAGATACAACTATTTGAAAATCTGGAATCTTGAGGGTGCAAAAAATTAAATAATAATAATTCTAAATATTGAGAAAACCGCCTTTAAATTTGTCCAAATGAAATCCTTAGCAATGCATATTACTAATCAAAACTTAAGTTTTGATATATTTACGGTTGTGATACACATAATCATCAAGCCCCTAATCAAATAAATAAGTAACACAAATAAAATAAATCTTTTCATATAAACAAAATAAGGCTTTGTCTGTGCTCTTTCCATTTAAAATTAGAGGCAACAACTGCATTTTAATCATGATCCAAACAAAGATGCTGCATACATGCAACATGAGCCGTTTTTAATCTAAATTAGATTGTATTATTTCGAAATTTGAAGCAAAAACAGAATGATTTGACTTCAGTTTTCTGAAACTATACATAAAAATATCTGCATGAAACAGAAACAGCAGACGAGCTGAACGAGACGCAGATTCACTCTCTGCCAGCAGGTGGCGCTTAAAGCGTTTCCTTGGTTTCCACTGTAAACAAAGCATCGCTGCAGTTATGAACTTTAATATGCATTATACAGAGGCAAGATGAAAAGAAAAAAATACCATCTAAACTTTTCTAAAGACAGTAAGTTCCCGTCAGACATACATTCATATAAACTCCTACCCCTAAATGAATCGATATTTTTATAACATCAAAACATATTCACATCCACACATATTAAAAAAAAATCAAAACATATTCACATAAAATCTACAACACCAATAACCCATAATAGTATAATATTGTTAGAATATCTGGTAAGCTTTCTGTTGATGTATGATTTGTAAGGATAGGACAATATTTGGCTGAGATACAACTATTTGAAAATCTGGAATCCGAGGGTGCAAAAAAAAAATAAAAAAATCTAAATATTGAGAAAATCGCCTTTAAATTTGTCCAAATTAAGTCCTTAGAAATGCATATTACTAATCAAAATTTAAGTTTTGATATATTTACGGATTTGATATATTTACGGTGGGAAATGTACAAAATATATTTATGGAACATGATCTTTAATTAATAGCCTATCATAATGACTTTTGGTATAAAGGGAAAATTTATCATTTTGACCCATGCGATGTAGGCTAGTGTTGGCTATTGATACAAATATACCCATGCTACTTATGACTGGTTTTGTGGTTCAGGGTCACATAAGGTGTTTTGCAAACAGTCCTTAAATCAGACCAATCATAATCCAAAAAAAGGCACCAGGAAACAAACAAACAAAGACACACACACACACACACACACAAATCACTGTACTGAGTATACATTTCAATCATATTGTCAAACATGTAACATAGCCTATAATGTTGCTCCAATAGGCCGGTCACTTTCTTCATCAGCATCAGTTTCCTTTCGCTTGAAAATAGCTAAAATATCTTACATCAGCACGTGTTTGAAGGATTATTAAAACACATTATTCATTGTAAAATGAATTCAATTTCATTAAAAAAGGCTTTGATATCACGTGACACGTATTTGCCCAATCAGTGGTAACCCTAATGGTGAGGAAATAGAAATAGTCATTTCTTTTAAACTTCTTGTTTAAGTTAAGGTTTAAGTTAAAGTTCATTTCTAATATTAAAACAACCGCATTCTTGTACGTCACTGGACAGTTTTATATCGTGGAGGACTTTGTATCTTCTGGTTGTTGTTTTTTTTTAAGCGAACCTATTTTGTGTGGGCCAGAAAGTTATTTTTATATTGCTCGTAACTGCACATGGAGGAGTATGAAACCGTGCGCAAATTGCGTCCGAAATGCATCCAGGGTTAAATGATTCATCTGACCTTTTGAGATTTTTATAGTAGCCTACACTGTTATATTTATATCTCCATATATGCACTGCGCCTTCATCACACATGAAAATGCTTTCACATTATGAAACTGTGTTATATACAGACATGATTGAGACAACATCGTATTTCAGCGGAACACATCCATTCAAGTAAATAGGCCCTACATATGGAATCATTATAGTTATAAATAATTCATGAAACTATTGTAGAACAAACATGCACTTGGAACAGCAATCAGCAATGTGACACATTTGATCGAGTTACAGATACTGATTGCAGTTGTAGAACAGCCAGAGCCTGGTTTTTGACCCAGGAGACACGGAATTGCAATGGCTCTTATCAAAGATGTAATAAACTGGAAAGAGATGTGTGTCAATGCCCCATGAATACAAGATATTACCATTAGTTTCTTGAAAAGAAGAAGGTTTATTGAATAATACTGCCTGAACACTGCGAGGAATATATTTTAAATTCAGAATTATTTTCACTTGGGTCACACTACAGCATAAATGTCTTTTAAAGCTATCTATCGCCATCTACTGGTTACTAGTGGTACTCTTTGTATTTAAAGAGTTCTTCGTTGTAATGGGTTACCATAGAATAAGTGCTAATTAAAAGGTATGAGATGCATAGCACATTATGACACACATAGGCATTGAGAAATCACGTTAATGATTAAAAGATATAGACTATTTCATTGGTAAGCCGTCCTGATCTTCTCTGAATGCATTTTAAAATAATGTTGCCCGTCAGATGGGCTCTAGAGGGTGTTGTGTTACAGCTTAGAATGGAAGAGACTGTATAAACTCATGCATCGAGCCTTTGAGAGACAAATGAATAATCATTCATTTCTCAGTTAGGTCATTAAAAGGAAATCAGTAGCCTGGTCAGGTCATGCGATTGTTATTTTTGTTCATATGACAAAGATGTATGAATTATAGCACAATCCCTGTGGTAGTCTGGAATGTATATGTATATTATTATTTTGATTAGCTGGTTGATAAAAATAATTTCTGTAAATTACAGTCACACCCGAGAGTTTCATAGCCTAGTATTCATTCAAAAATCACTTTATAGCAAATATACTCAAACATGCAATCTTCATCTTTAAAGTTTTATTTATAGTTATACTGAAGCCAATTTAAAGTTTAATGTTCAGTTTAAAGTTTAAATCAATCAGCACATATGTATGCCGTAAGCCAATCTTTTCTTAAGTTACCTGACTAAGTAAGTACATCACCAAGAATATGAATTTGCTATTAAGCTATTATGGGTTTCTTTCAATTGTGTTGCAAAGCTCTCGCGATAACATGAATGTAGACGTCAGACTGATTAGCGGCGATAAGATCTCGCGAGGTTTTCTCGTCTGAGTTCGGTCATAGCTGTGGGTGGAGACTTCTCCAGCAGCTGGGTTAATGCTCGCAGAATACGCGCGACAGAGCCAAATTTGCGCTACGTAGCGATAAAATTAAGCCAACACGCGATCTGTTAATACCAACTGTGAATGAACACATCGTGTATTTAGCTTAACAACCTCGGAAATGCTGCGTTTGTACGATGTAAAGTTGTAAATGATCATTGGCACTGGTTTGCTGCAGCTGCTGTTGAAACCGTGTATCCGCAGTGAATTAACAACACTTGGTCCTGGCTCACCCTTCCCACAGGTATGTAACGCATTTGCTTTTCCATATGGTGTGATATTTATTATTATTTGTCTCTTTTCTTAAACTCAATGCAAAAAGTTTTTTTTTCCCCTCCCCACCAGGTCATGAATAGCTAGATGCTTCTTGACTTAGATGATGACTGATCATCCACACTATTTAAAGTCTAGATACAGTATCTCATGTCACTGCTCACGTCATGATTTAACAACTCTAATATATTAATATACATCTAAAACATTGTTCAAGACTAGCGTTATTAAATTGCTACCTGTTGTGTTGAATGGGATAGATAGATAGATAGATAGATAGATAGATAGATAGATAGATAGATAGATAGATAGATAGATAGATAGATAGATAGATAGTGTGTGCGTTTATACAAAGATAGGCTGCATAGATATATAGATCATATTACGTTTATTTGATCCTTTGAGTGCTTGTGTTGCAACTATGAATGATTTGCACTCAAGTGAGTCAGATCTGCTTTGATCATCAGGCCAAAATAAATTATATCATGTCATCATTGCTGGCACACTAAAAAGAGAGGCTATTTTTTAATAATATTAGAAATAAAATGAGATGCAAAGGGCAAGCACTGGATGCAATACCACCACTATGGATAAACATTTGACATATATAAACAATGCAAAATCTAAGCTATTTTTTTTTTTTTTTACTTTTTTTTTTTTCAATGTAAATGCATTCTGACTGACCGTTAAATTGGTCAGTCTTTTGTTGTTGTTGTTGTTGTTGTTGTTGTTGTCAAGGACAGGGTGCCTGCCAGTCATTCTTAAAGCTACATGGATCAGGTCTGAATCCTCTGAGACATCATAATAACCCAATCTAGAACCCTGTTTAACCAGGACATTGTTGTAGAGATATGTCAAGAATTAGGCGTTCCTGCATGTCATATGAATATTTTGAGAATTCATTAAAAATGGCAAAATAAGGTTAAAAGTCAAGATGAAATCAGATCTTTAAATTAATATAATATTAATATAGTAACTTATTATTAGTAAATGTAATATTGATATAGTAACTAAAGTAAAATATAGTAACTTTCTGTCTTCAGACTTTTTAGTTGACATCACTAACGAGTTCTATAATACATGGTGAAAGCTATTAGTTAACATTTCCATTTATGTCAATCAATGGCAGTTGCTAGGCTGAAGCAGGACCCCACGTGAGAACTGGGTAAAGAAGACTGATTGGGTGATGGCACCTCAAGAACATGCACAGTCCCAAGCCCTTCGCCAGTGACTATCATGTCCTGTTCTGTGACATACAAGGCAACAGACAAGAAAAGTCTATTTCACGCTTTTTACATTTCGCATTAAATCTGATAGCGAATGGCATTTCATATTGAATTCACTGAATTCACATTGTACCCAGCTGTCACAACATTTAAGGGTTGATGTTATCATCAATCTCATAGCTATCGCAGTAGCCTCAATTTCCATAAGCAGACTCATTCATATATGTATATTTCTGCTTTTTGATTTGCACCCTGTCCTTTGCCTGCTCCAGTATTTTGTCATTTTGCTGTCCTCAACCCAGCTCTGCAGTGTTACGTAGAGTCCTTCTCCCAGGAGGCAGAGTGACATTGTTTCCTGTAACCCCCACTGAAAAGCTCTTTCAGACCCATTCTTCATCTGTCCCTGAGGAACAGAGGGATGCTGAAGACATTTGCCTGCTTCAGTGCGTACTATATCAATCAGCATGCAGCTTATTAAGGGTAATAACAATAGGTGAACCTATATAATTCCGGAGCCTGCTTTGCTAGCCTATGATGATTTTTAGAACATAATAGGCAAATATAAGAAGACCTAGATTGATATTGTGTGGAATTAGAAGTAGCTGTTTTATTGTGCATTATGTTAGAGTTAGGAATTTAAAAAAAGGATTTATGATTTTTTTTTCTCCATTCCTCTCTATATTGGGTGTCTTTAGAGTGTAAAAATGTATGTACACAATAAATGCAGTGTATCAAATGGTTAAATTAATTAGTTATTAGTTATTACACTTAGAATTTGTTATTATAGTAACTGAAGACACTTAACACACACACTATATATGTTGATCCAGGAACATGTTGTACTTGGTGAAATCACTATATATATATATATATATATATATATATATATATATATATATATATATATATATATATATATATATATATATATATATATATATATATATATATATATATATATATATGAGCATAGATTAGATTAAAACCTGTCATACCAATAACATTAAGTTCTGTGATTACAGAATGATTCTTTTCCATTGGATTGACAGTTTCTTATTTTCTCTGACATTCTTATGCAGAATTGTGAAATAAAGTTGGTTCATCTAACTTGACATGTCACAGGTAAGGATGAGTATTAGTACTCCGAAGTGACAGCAATAATCAGTCATGAAACCACTTTTCTGAGAACTAATTTTTATTGGTTGCAGTGTCATTTTTGATGGTACCTGGTGGTTTTTTATCAGGATGCAATGTGGGCCGGTACTTTTAAATCAGTACTCAAAGCTTTGTTTGGAAACGATGAAGGGTGTTAACTAAGCATGCAGAGCAAATCAACTGTATATGCAATAGAACACCAAGATGCTTGTGGCACAAGATGTTAAAAAAAAGGTCTGAAGTGTGTGTACATCAACAAAATTAAAAATCAGCACAGAAATTAGCACAAAATGACCCAAGATCTTGTTCACAAGGGAATTAAAAAAAGTAGCAAGAGATGTTATTGAGAAGCAGGAAGGACGGGCAGTCAGACAGAAGAATCGAAGAGGCATAATGATTGTGTCTCTTTAGCCCGAGAGTTTTCTGTCGTGGGCAGGGAGCCGAGTAGGGAATCTCCTTGGTTATCCTGAAGGGACTCATCGGAGAAGAAAGCCACTGAAAGACTGAGAGCCGTGTCTTTCCAGGAGCCTTATTAAAATGCATTAGAAGCACTAGGCTGCCTTCCCCCATCATTGTGGTGCTTATCATCCACATAGCAAACAGCCCAGCTGTACACAAGGGAGCTGGGCAAGCCCTGTCAGCCAAGCCCATTATTCCCATTCTCTTATACAGTCGTAAACACATGCACCCGGCTCCTCCAAAAGCCCTCTCTTGCATGATGCGACCCCCTGCTCTCTTTCTTCATATGCACAGAAAGGACGAGGTTTCAAGGACATGAGATCTGCTTGCTCTTGCAGACCAAATTAGATCTGGACAGCTCAGATAGACTGAGTCTCCTCTGTGTCATGCGCTCCCAGAGTCTTTATGCCGTTTAGCATATTACTCGCCTCTGTGTCTCTTTAATGCATTTGCGTATCGCTTCGCCAAACAAATCAGTTTTAAACCCTTTCCCCCCCACGTTAAGAGGTCTGAAAAGCTAATATGCGTCAATGGTCTGGATTTAGCTTGGATTTTTCTGTTGTAGCAGTGAATGAACCTTCCATAATCTGATCCATATCACAGTGCATTACATGCAAGCAGTTTAACATTTTCCTCCCTTTAGGTTTTACTGTCAGTTTTGCTCATAGCATGATAGCAAAGCAGTCAAGCATGTGAAGCACATAAGCTTGCATGTTATCTTAAAATCTGATCCTCACCCTTATGCTTAAAATGTCAGATGGTGCTGATACAAGAATCAACCACTTGCCTGTTTGGGTATGATATTTATTATTGGAAACCAGAAAATCCACTAATGGAGTGTTGAATATCAAATTCCCAAATTGCCATATTATTTATAGCAAGTTTTAATGTTTATGGAATGGTTAAGGAATATTTTATTTATTGAATACTGCATAGTCCATGATGTATATTGCATGCAATGTATGAAAAAAAAAAAGTTTGTAGAAAAACTGAAAAAGTAGTCTTTTTCTGCATGTACATTTCCTTAAACTATAAAACGCAACACAGAGCAGTGCACAAAAAATCAACAGAAAATTCCTTCATATTAGCACAGTACACTGGGGTCAATTTTTACAGAAATGTACTATTAAAAAAAAGTGAAAAAGTAGGGAATATACTATTATGCATATAACTATGTCTATGCTGCATTGTTGCTGCGTGACTTCGCGTTGCATCCAGTTATCGTTCTAATAAAAAATATGGTTATTTATAAATAAATATGGTGTAAAATGTTGTAAGGTTTGTCAGTCTGTTCAAACAATGAGTCAAAATAGTTATTACAAATTACTGCTGATTTAATTTCTAATTCATTCATCACATTGGAAATTGGAGGCATTGCAGTATTTCATTCAGTATGTGTTGTATGCTGTACATGTGGTAGGTCACCTGGGTATTCCATAAATTCAGAAAATGCGCATACTGTACTACATACTGCAGAAACTGTATGAGTAGCATGCTGGAATGTTAATCTGAAATAAGCTTTTATTATGAGAGCACTGCATATTCTTACCTTGAACATCATTTTGTTGGTTTATGTTTAATCAAGCCTATACTGTCTTTGAGTGGTTATTGTGCAGAGTCATTGAGCTGAGTGAAGTTATTTTAAATAATCACTGGCAGAATGGTGTAGGCGAAACAGCTCTGAAGCGATGTGGGTGTTAAGTCCCATGAGAGAGACAGACTGAACATTAAAACGGATGTACCTGTAAATGTTACCTGAAACCAAAATAGACTCAATTTAGACTCGCTTGGAATCTTTATTAAAAACTTTTCACACCCCTCCTTGCTGATTTTATTTTTTTACAGTGTTTGTTTTTTTGTTTTGTTTTTTAGATAAATGATGTAAGAGATGGAGTGCAATGTTCATTTAATTATCATGTACAGTGAAAGCCAAGTGTTGGCAGGTCTTGAATTATTTTGGACTTTTACTGTTTTCTTGATGATATATTATTTAATAATATAGAAGGAATAGCTGATTATTAATAATTAGATTATGAGAATTATTAATTAGTAGAAGCTAACTGTTTCTGTTTTAGAAGGTCATGTGAAATTTTGCCAACATATGAGGTAATGGACCCAAGGGAGCCCAACCAATGTTGGGTTTATAACCATTAATTCTTCAGTTTATGCTTAATTTCCAAACAGACATCAAAGACATTTCAGTCTTAAACAGTTATGTTAGCTGAGATGGTGCCACTGAGGGTTTGCTCGGTAATTTGCAATATGTAGCTGACATTTTCCAGACATTTGTTAGTTGGCAAAGCCTTTTTATGTTTCCCTCAGGGTTGTCTATGCAGTGAGGGGAATTAAATGCACGACTGGCGACACTGCTGTTTCTACTGTTTGTATCCATGTGGATTGGACGTTAATGCCGCTTAAGTCTCAAAACATGAAATGCTATGGATGAAAACAAACAAGGAAGATTGTCCTTCGCATCCTGAAAATTAGCATTTTTCATCCATGAGATGTGACCGCAAGAAGCTCTGCCAACCTCATCTTTGATTTTTAGTACTGATGAAGCCTTTAACATAGCTAGAATGTTGTCTCGTTTAATTTGATTCAGTCATTGTGAACAATAGAAAGAGTTGTTGCTATTTTAGATTACTGAATCAAGTTTTTTATGTCTTTTTGCAAAAATGTTCTCCTTATCTCCTTCTAAAAACAGTCTGTTTGTTGTCCTAAACCAGTAGGCACTGGTACAAGAATTAGCCTATAGGCTGTTGCATGCATGTTGCGCTGAGAACACACACATAGAATTTTAGTTCTAAATGCTGTGAATGTTTGGATGCAGGTGGGCATCTTTAGCCACTCTCTGGTCTCCATGGCTCTGTTGGCTACCATAGCATGCCAACAGCTCATAGGATGAGATTATTTCAAGGGTTTTTCTTTAAAAAAAGAAAAGAAAAAAAAGCCCAGTACTGAGAGGGAGTACAGGGAGTACAGTTGAAATGTGATTTATTTTTGCTGGTCAGATTTGGAGGCTTGAGATTAATAAACACATTCAAAATTCACAATGTAAAACATAACGAGGGCGGAGGAAACATAACTAAAACATGTAGAGAGTAATGTATAGTCAGTCATCATCGCAAAATAAGATATAACATGAATTTATAACACCCTAAATGAGTTTAAAATATTTGGTACCTATCTTTCTCTTGATACCCTACTCCAGGGGTGTCCAATCCTGCCCCTGGAGGGCGACAGTCATGCAGAGTTTAGCTCCAACTCCAATTAAAAACACCTGAACCAGCTAATCAAGGTCTTACTAGGCATACTAGAAACCTCCTGGCAGGTGTGTTGAGGCAAGTTGGAGCTAAACTCTGCAGGACAGTGCCCCTCCAGGACTGAGTTAGGAAACCCCTGCCCTACTCTTTACCCTCTGTGCTCATTCTGTACCATACATTTATGATGTATTAATGCAACTCCTGAACCACCTTGTTCAAACTTGGTCTGTTCTGATTGTTGCAGGTGGAGCATGAGTGTGTGGTCGGAGTCCTGCTGCAATGCGTGCTATTGGGTGTAGGATGAATCTGCCGGCAGTGCTGAATGGCCTGCTCGTGTCAGTGGTGGCAGCCTTGCTTTGGAAATACGTTCGGCTGATTGAACACACATCACAGCTGGAAGAGGAGTTACATCTTACACGCCAATCACAGGAGTTCTCACAGGTGCGTATCGACTACCACGGTGCCCTGTTAGCACTCCAAGAGCATGGCACCAGAATGGTCTGCACTGGCAAGATGCACACTGATCGCATCTGCCGCTTTGACTACCTTTGCTACTGCACAGAGGCTGAGGAGTTCGTATTCTTCCACAGTAATGCCTCTGTGATGCTGCCCAACCTTGGCCCTCGGCGTTTCCAGCCTGCCCTGCTGGACCTCTCATCTGTAGAAGACCACAACACTCAATACTTTAACTTTCTCGAGCTCCCGGCAGCAGCTCTGAAGTTTATGCCGAAACCTGTGTTTGTGCCAGATGTTGCTCTAATTCTGAACCGTTTTAACCCAGACAACCTCATGCACATTTTCCATGATGATCTTTTGCCCATATACTACACCATGCAGCAGTATTCAGACTTGGATGATGAGGCCAGACTCGTCTTCATGGAGGGTTGGGGTGAAGGGGCTCACTTTGATCTCTACCGCTTGCTTAGCAGTAAGCAACCTCTTCTCAAGGAGCAGTTGAAGACCTTTGGCAAACTCATGTGTTTCACCAAGTCCTACGTTGGATTGTCAAAGATGACAACATGGTACCAATATGGCTTTGTGCAACCGCAAGGACCCAAAGCCAACATTCTGATTTCAGGTAACGAGATCCGCCAGTTTGCTTCATTTTTGATGGAGAGGCTTAACATCACGCAAGAGGAGGGCGATGACTACATTGTAGTTTTTAAGCGTACCACTAACAGGCTCATCCTCAATGAGGCGGAACTACTTCTGGCTTTAGCCCAAGAGTTTCAGATGAGGACTGTCACTGTGTCTTTGGAGGAGCAGTCGTTTGATAGCATTATCCAAATTATTAGTGGTGCGACTATGTTGGTCAGCATGCACGGAGCCCAAATGATTACCTCCATGTTCTTGCCCCGTGGTGCCGCTGTGGTTGAACTCTTTCCGTATGCTATAAACCCAGAGCAGTACACTCCCTACAAAACCTTGGCCTCCTTACCTGGCATGGACCTTCAGTATGTCGCATGGAGAAATACCATGGAAGAGAACACTGTTACATATCCTGATCGCCCTTGGGATCAGGGTGGCATCGTCCACCTTGAGAAAGAGGAACAAGAACGTATCCTTGCCAGCAAGGAGGTGCCAAGGCATCTTTGTTGTCGTAATCCAGAGTGGCTTTTCCGCATTTACCAGGACACTACTGTGGACATTGCCTCTTTTCTGGAAGTACTCAGAGAAACTCTAAAAAAGCCTAATCTGAAAAAGGCCAAGGTGGCTAGCACTGTACATCCTGGTCGAGTCAGAGAGCCCAAGTGCCAGACGTCAGTACAGGCAACCAATGAAGCAAAGCTCTCAGTGTCATGGCAGATCCCTTGGAACCTGAAGTACCTGAAGGTTAAAGAGGTGAAATATGAGGTGTGGATCCAGGAGCAGGGAGAGAACACATATATGCCTTACATTCTGCCCCATCAGAACTACACCTTCTCGGAAAACATCAAACCCTTTACCACATATTTAGTATGGGTGCGCTGTATCTTCAACAAGAACCTCTTGGGCCCATTTGCAGATGTTCTTATATGTAAAACTTGATTCTTTAATCAGGTTAGACATAACACTGTCACTGTCAGCTAGCAAAGAATTAATTTTAAGATTAATTCTCAGGAGCTATCCTGAAAATTATAAGGTGTGACATGGCTGAATTATTTTTGGACTCGGTTGTCACTCTTGTGACTTGATTGTTCTTCATGGTCCTTATAGAGTGTCATGAACTGACAGAGAACGAACGGCCTGACTGCAATGAAGGTTAGAAGAGAATGCAGTTTGCAGAACTGCCAGTTCTTTTAGGTCCTACCATCATCCAATCAAAGTTCTCAATGACTTTTATTTATCAGAAATGTAATGCATAATTTAAATTTGTATTTATAAGTCCAAGACACTGGTTTTGTCTGACACCTGCTTTGGTTAACTAAAATAATGCACAGATTTCTGTGGCTTAAGCAACATGATATGGATTTTATGTGATTTTGTAAGTGTGGGGGGTGGGGGGATTGTATTGAATTAGAAATTAGTATGAACTATCTGCAAGAAAGTAGAAGAAAAATCGAAAGTGAACTTTAAGATGAATATTATACTATTTTAAAAATAGGCTGCTTTTGTGTGGGTTGACTGTAGTCTGCCTCTGCAGTCTTGATGTTTTTCTTTTTAATCAGCCTCAAAACCACTGATTATTATCTACCTGTTCAATGGGAAATGTTTGAATTTGTTTACCAGTGAGATCTATCAAATCGCATCACAGACAGAAGACTTACATATTCAAGTCAGTAGTGTTTTTGATGACTTGGGTGAAATAGTTTAAGATAGTGTCCTGAAATTTGAAAGTCTCTTTTTTTTTGTTGATGGCATGTCAGTAATTACTTCTGTGTTAAGTAAGTTGGAACCACTGAGTTAAGCAACCTAGTGTGTTTGGTGATAACAGCTTAGTGGACTAGGAGCACAAAGAAAATTGGTTCAAACATGGGAAAGTCAGTTCATGAACTGACAGTACAACAGTACAAACCTTTTATGACTGCATAAGCCTTACAGAATGCAATATTAAAGTTTTGAAGATAACTATTTGTGTAAAAAAAAAAAAAACAACAGCAACATTATTTAGACGTGCTTCCTATCCTGCCATTCAACAAATGAACTTAAGAGTATCTATATCTGGTTTAGCTTCTCTAAAGTGCCAGTTCCGTTGTTTTATTTTTTTGTTTGTTTGCTTTTTTTTAAGATGCTTTTGTGCATATCTTTTATGTCTCATCTGCATTTCTGCAAAGACAAGCTGTGTTGTGATGGCTTATGGTTTATTAAAAAGATGGAAACGTACTTTATCTTAGCCAATTATTTATTGAAGACGACGCTGGAATGCTATACATACTGTAGCCCAGATTTGTTAAAAGTTGCACTGTTTACATTTTCGTTTTCTGCTATGATCAATGAATGCAACATGAGAAATTCAGTAACCAACCACAAGCTTTGTTTCTGTTTTGCTCTGAATGGCCTGTGGGGTAGTCTGTATTGCCCCCCCCCAACCCCCCTCAGTGAGATTTTATTCTGTCCTTCGCTTTGAGGACATGCTGCATCACATGGAAGTGGATTTAAATGATGCTAAAAACAGATTAAACCAAGAACATTTCTAATTGAAATTCGCAAACGGCAAACCTCAGCCATGCAGTTTATTAGCATAACTCTGTGTTTCAATGGTAATTTTATTCAAGTATGAGGATAATAAATGAATTCTGTTTGTAATACAAAATAGCAGAAATGTCCTTTGCATATAATCAAAGAGAAAACCTTGCATGGAAATCTTTCCTCCACTCTGAGTAGAGAAGCAGATGTTCATGGTTGGAAACTTTTCATGTTTCTCATTCTCTCATTTTAAAAATTAACAGTTTTCAACTTAGAAACAGTTTATATATATATATATATATATATATATATATATATATATATATATTTATATATATATATATATATATATATATGTATGTGTATATATATATATATATATATATATATGTATGTTTGCAGACTTGTTTCCTGTAAACCACTCTGTTCCCTGTGCCAGTTCATGAGATTTACCATTATGTGCCACTGGAATGTCATACATCATTTTTGTCACTTTTATTAAATGTACAATTTCTCAGATGTTTGTGACGTCTTGTTTTTATTTAAAAGTCTCTATCATTCATATTTAATGTTGACAAATTAATGTTTTATTGTTGTAGTTTGTCAATATCTTGAGATTTGTAAACCTTGAAGACAAAAAAATTCATAACAAATGGACTGGTAAATAACATCACTCCAGCAGTACACTGATTTGGAATTTTTTTTTTTTTTGACAGAATGTGAAGTCTTGGTGTCTTCAGACTTTAAACTTAAAAATTATATTGCTTTAACTGGCCATTTAAGCTCCAAACAACTATATATGCCCAATTTAAATTACCACACTAAATTACAGATAATATACAGATATGTTTGATACTAATGTTCTCAAAAGTACCAACTTTGATACCATTCGCAAAAACGTCCATTTCCCGCTAACATTTGAGCACTGTTGCGCAGATTCTAAGCCCAGTTCACAAGGACGATAACTATAAAGACAACGATAAAGATATAGTTCTATTTTTTTCCAGCTGATGAACGATACAAACATTGACAGTCAATCAGAATCCATCCTGCAATATTGAGCTCGAGAATTTAAAGTGACAGACGCATGCGCGCTTAGAATAAACAGATGATATCGTTCGCTGGTGCGGAGGCTAATATAGTTATCTTTATAGCTATCGTCCTCTGTGTAAACAACCCTTTACACAGTGCTGATTGGTCATTGTGTTCACCCGCTCAACAGATATGACTGTGATTGGCTACAATGATGGCTACAATGCTTCACCCTCTTCACCGAGCGGAAAGCCGCACCTATCAGCGGATCCGTCACCGTCAGCAGATGCCTAATGGATCCGCTGATAAGCACTCAAGGAAGAGCGTGAAGGGATGATCATTGTAGCCAATCACAGCCATATCTGTTGAGCGCGTGAACACAATGATCAGTCAGCACTGTGTAACAATCTGCTCAACACCGCTCAAATGTTAACAGGAAATCAACTTTCTAAACTAAAATTTCACTACTGAATGGTAACAAGGTCTTTACTTTTGACAACACTGTCTGATACTAAGTATTTATAATGCTGTTCTGTTGGAGGACAGTTGAATAATACTCTTTTCTCTGTAATAACCCCTTTTCTCTTCTGCTTGCTTTTTTATTGCCATTTAATTTTTGAGATCAGAATCACTGTGACCCTCCAGAGACAGATTTGTTTATGGTGATGTATCTGCCTACAGAATGGAACATGAAAGAATAGTGAATCAGATAATATGCTGAGTGTCTCCATGTAGGGCAGTGTCAGTTCAAGGTGTAATGTGTAGCCGAAGGGGATACTGTTGAACTGCGACGAGCCCATGAAAAGAATGTGTGTGTGGTGTGTTCCGCAAGTTGAGACCAATTCGAACCAAGGTTTCAGGCATGAAGTACAAATTACATCAGCTTGCTTTAAACTCAGTAACCCAAACACAAAATGGCATGATGTTTTTATCCTTCTATTCTTAAAGGAATCATTAGAAATGTAGCTTCTTTCGTGGTCCATATAGTTTTCAAGAAGGTTAAAAGAACTATACACATAGGATTTGGAACGGATTGGGATTGTCTGGATGTGGCCATTAAAAAAGGTCATGTGCTCTGGATGCGTGCTTCATTAAACTAATAAAATATGATTATATAATTACAACATTATATGCATAATTAAGGGAAGAAGTTAATTAAGGTGCTGATTGTACCTAATGCTGACACTACAGAGGCTGTTTTTAATGGTTTACTTGATCTGGCTGTCCATTTTGTTTCTATTTACATTAAAAATTCTTCAAAAGTCAAGGTGCACGTGACTATGAAATTTATACCATAAATTGACATGGTCTCTTCATGTGAAGTTAATGACAGACCTTATTTTACTCGGATCAAAATCCGCCATTCTAAAAACCTGTAGGAGTTCCTTAGGGAAACCATGCCTGAAGATGCTAATTGTTTTTCAGGTTTTAGGGCTACAAACTGAACTGCTGTATTTGAAAAGGTCAAAATAAATGAGAAGTGCTGTTATAAATATTACAGTCCCGCAATAACAGGGATTCCTATACAGACTGGATTAGATTTCTCATAGGACCTCTGAGTTAGCCAAAAAACCACAAGTAATTTGCTACATCATTTTACAGAGGTTATACGAGTCATAACCAGTCATTTCATTTTTAGATGGTATTGAAATTGCAAAATGTGTCTTAGAAGCAAAAAAAAAAAAAAAAAAAAAAAAAAAAACTTAAATTCCACATGGAAAATGAGCCCTTTTCGAATAATGTTCAAGACCAGAAATTTCTTAGATGTATAATACATTTGTAGAGTTCTTCCAATAACCCATTTGATTAAAGATGAGGAGAAGGTGAAGCTTACAGCATTTGAGTTTCAATTATTCACCATTTAATGTAATTTCTTGAGCTTGTTTGTAAAGGAATATCACAAACAATCATGTGATATTAAAGGATTAGTTAATCAAAAAAATGAAAATAAGCCTGTGTTTTACTTACCCTCAAGGCATCCTGGTATATGACTTTCTTCTTTTAGACGAATCCAATTGAAGTTATATTGAAAATTGTCCTGGCTATTCCGAGCGTTATCATTGCAGTGGGCAGTGTTTCTGTTCAACAGTCCAAAACACCTCAAATAAAGCGCACACATCCATAATAAAACATGCCTCACATGGCTCTGAGGTGAGAATAAAGGCCTCCTGTAGTGAATCGATGCACTACGAACTTATTTTTTTATGGTAGTTTTATAAGGCTTTTGCATCCTTTTTGAAGCTTGAAATTGCAAGAGACCAACAATGGACCCTTTTCACAGGCTGGGATGGTGTTTTCACAGTTATTAACATTGTAAATTTAGTGAAGTTTTTTATGTCTATTCTTTTTTTTAATCATTATTATTGATGTTCATATATAACATATATAAATCATATTCAAAAATGAAGTTTACACAAGTTTACACACAAGTTTACACAAGTTTTACCCCTGGCACTTACATGTGTTTTGTCCATCCGATCACAAATGGACAACGCCAAGTACCGGTGTAAAACGTTTTGAGCTTGTCCACTTTCGACCACATCCAGAGTTGGTCGAAAATGCAATTGATCGGATTGTTGTTTAGTGTAGATGCGCACGATCCGCACTTCTGCCAAGTCTGCATTGGGGCGTGCTCCCCAGCAGACTTCTACCCGACAGTCAAAGCGGCATTAAAAAGCGGTGCCTGGACTCAGAGGAAGACCACAAGGGTTTAGGGTGCCATTTGGGACAGGGCCAGTAAACGCACAGAGCGAGCACAATATTCCTGTCCAGTCCTGACTTCTGGTGTGAGTCCACATCATTCGGCGAGGTCTTGCGGCTAACACCACAGAAACAAAAGTGGATGCTATCCTCGTCTTTTTCCGTCGTCTCATTTTGTGAGTATGACAGTTGTGTAAGCTTATTTAATCCGCTGGATCAAAATAACTGAAAAACCCCATACATAAACATGCACAGCAAGATGTGGAGCATCTTCATTTGATAACAACACAAACAGCTGCACTCTGGCATAATATTAGTGTGCATCCACCAAGTGGCAACCTCCCGCGCTCTCTCGTGAAGCCAACAAGGAAGTGACTTAAACTGTAATTCATCAACTGGCCGCTAGAGGCTGGCTGCAAAAGGGAGTCAATCCCCATGTTAAAATGCCCAACTTACCAGCAGAAAAAAAAACGTTTACAGCCTGGTTCAAAAAATGATTTTGGTCTATATAGCTAATTTTGCCCTTCATGACAACTGTGAGGGGGGTGAATTCTCATCCGTTTAAATTATATTAAGCCTTAAAGTTCTGCATAATTAAGCGCGTGGCCACTTGAGTGACAGGTAGATTGCCGCTGCTGACACTGCCGTCGAGCTAGGTGGGTGTGGTTTCAGCATTTTCGATTATCTGGGAGTGACATGCGGTGATGCCATGGCTACGGCCGTCCACTTTGAGCTTCAAAAACGCTCTTTGGAAGCCTACGGGTGATGTAACGGACACTACGTCCATGTTTTTATACAGTCTATGGCATCCACATGTAACAATGTTTTTAACCCTCCCACTGTAGTTCTGACGAAAGCAGAGGGACCCGCCCATAGACCCTCCCCTCGATGGAATCAGAAGTTGTTAAAAGTGGACAAAATGCCAGCTGTGAACAGTAATGTGTCTCCTTTGTTCACTTGTAATCAGATCGACGAAAATGCATGTTAATACCAGATGTAAACCGGGCCTTTGAGGATTTCCACTTCTGAAAACCATGGGAAATGTGAAAAAAAAAAGAAAATAAATTTTTTTTTTCCTCATTTTGATTTCCAGTAATACTGATTTGGAACAGAATTATCAGAACTGATAATTATCAGAACTTAACACAGTTACCTTAGGCAAAATAATCTATAATATAATATGTATAATGCATAATATAATATTTATTTATTTATTGGAAAGAAGAAAAGTGTCAATATCTGTAAATCAATGAAAATATTGAAATTTCATCATAAATGACATCATAATTTAGCATATTTGTGCTTGCGGTATGCTGACAATAACACATATACAACACTATAACAGTAACACTAACAGTTTCTCAGTTCCATTAATTAGTAACTACACCTGAATATAATGAATGTGATAGATTTCCTCTCATATTCTCTACATTATCTCAGTCTGAGGTCCAGGATTAAAGCGAGCCTTTGCTAGCTGTGTAAATTCTCATTAAAGCTGTAGAACGAAAGAGAGAGGTCAGCCAAATGACACTCTCTCCTGTTACTGTCAAATCTTTACACCTGAGACAACAGCCTCGAGAGGGATCTGTCAATCACATCGTCACAATGAGCCTGAGAGGGTGCCTGGAGCTGACTGCTCATTGTCATGGCAACACTCTAAGGTGAGGACCTTAAGGACCCTCATTTGCGTCAGAGAGACTCAGAAGAGAGGAGAGCTCTTGCACAACACACAATAGTTTCTGAACAGGCAAGTACAGGAACATCTTTGTAAAGTTAGAATTTAAGAATGCATGAATGTATTATTATGCAAAATTAGTAGTGTCAATGTTGTGACCTTCTATACATTTAATCAAAAGCACATGAAAAAATGCAATTCATACACCTATTATGGTCATGATTGTAATTTATGTGTTAAAATTAATTTTAAAAAGTTTTACAGGCACGAAATTTTTTTTTTTACTACTACTACTAATAATCATGCGCGGATTAACGCACAGGCTTACCTAGGCTGCAGCCTAGGGGCACCACGTGTGCAGGGGCCTCAGATTGGCCAGGCTGTTTTTTTATTTTTTATTATTATTTTAAATTTACTTCAGCATGAACATAAAATACCCTCATTGGTATATAAGAATTCGTTGCAGAGCATCTGACAAAATGAATGTCTTGTATTGTAGAATGCACACCCAGTACCGCTAAGATTTCACGCAATCCTTAAATAGAAGCCGAAAGTCAATCGTGCAAGTGCATTCAAAAGCGATTTTAATACCATGCGTTTTGAGAGCGACTCCCTGATGTGCGTAAATTAGGCTACATATCTAGGCTGTTATTAGTATGCAAGCTATAATAGGTTGTGTAGCTGTCCATAGCTCTGTATCATGCTTTGGTCTCTATTTGCACTTTGAATATTTAGAGAGTAGCCTATTTGATTATAGCTACACTTATTGTTTGCACTAATATAGCTAAGAAAGAACTTTGTTGTTTATTTTTGGTTATTTATGCTGTTTTTATTTCTATGTTCAATTTTATGAAAAGGAGTTCAGTTAGAAGGTCAGAAGTTCTAGAAGCTCATAATTCATTTACAGTTTTAAGGTCTGAAGAGACACATGAAATCATAGTGTTGTACATGTTGTTCAATTTTACTGCGTATGATAATTCATACTCAGAATGTAGAACTGAAATGACATTTATTACCAGATGATTAGTTAAAACAATTCAAAATGTACCTGCTGGCTATTTTTACAGTCATGTAGCATAATTTGGTCATTGAGAAAGACGAGGAGAAAATCATTCTTGATAGAATAGCATTTGTAGCTTTTATAAGTAAATATAGTGAAAATTGAGCCCTATCATCACATTCACAAATTTTTTTTGAAAAAACAGTTTGTAGACAAGCTTTAAGTTGGCTTGAAAAAGCCTAGCTAGAAAGTTTGAAAAGTTTTCAGTTTGAAGTAGTTTAAAAGTTAAAATAGTTTTAAAGATTAAAGTTTGAATGTTTTTAAGGCAATACAGTCTATCAGAAAAACAGATAAGGATAAAACATATTGCTAGGGTACCTGTGGTGGTTGCTAGGCTGTTTCTAGTATGACTAGCATGTTGTTAATATATTTTAGCATGATTAGCATTTTACTAGCATGTTTCTAGCATGATAAACTTTATGCTAGCACATTTAACATGTTATTAGCATGTTTCTAGTATGATGAGCATGTTACTAGCATGTTTCTAAAATGGTTAAGATGTTACTAGCATGATTAGCAAGTCACTAGCATGATTAGCATGATACTAGCATGTTGTTATCAAAATTAACTAGTTACTAACATTTTGTTAGCGTGAATCTAGCATAATTAGCATGTTTCTAACATGATTAGAATGTTACTAGCATGATTCTAGCATGATTAGCATGTTATTAACATGGTGTTACCATTTTGTTAGCATGATTAGCAAGTTACTAGCATATTTCTAGCATGATTAACATGTTACTAGCATGTTGTTAACATGATTAGCAAGTTACTAGCATGTTTTGCTAACATGATAAGCAAGTTTCAAACATGTTGTTACCATGTTTCTAGCATGATTAGCAAAGGTACTAATATGTTGTTACCAGCCAGTTACTAGCATGTTGCTAGCATGATTCTAGCATGGTTAGCATGATACTAGCATGATACTAGCATGTTTAACAAGTTGTAAGCATGTTTCTAACATGATTGGCATGTTACTAGCATGATTCTAACATGATGTTAGCATTTTGTTATCATAAGTAGCAAGGTACTAGCATATTTCTAGCATGATAAACATGTTACTAACATGTTGTTAACATGATGAACAAGTTACTAGTATGTTGTTTAACATGATAAGCAAGTTACTAACATGTTGCTAGCATTTTTCTAGCATGATAAGCAAGGTACTAGCATGTTGTTAACATGATTAGCCAGTTACAAGCATGTTGCTAGCATGATTCTAGCATGATTAGCATGTAACTATCATCATTTGCGTGTTACTAGCATGATGCTAACATGTTTAACAAGTTGCTACAAGTTGGTAATCCAGCTAAAACCAGTTGATTCAGTAAAAAAAAAAAAAAAGCCAAAAAACAGCCTGGCCTGCTAAAAAAGTGACCAAAACCACTTTAAAACCAGCTTGGTTAGGCTTAGGCTGGGTTTAGCGTTTTTTTTTTATTTGTTTTTTGTTCTTCGTTTCTTTTTCAGTAGGGAGTTGTTAAGCTTTGCTATAGCAATAGACAGCTTAAATACACCATAAGTCTTATTGTATACAAGTTTTCACGCCCTAAATGAAAGTCTATGGGATTTTAGGTGATTTTGATAGTCTGGTTTACAAAAACCGTAAGCCGGATCAGTTAGAAAAGATATGGCAACCCGAGTCAGACCAGTCTGAAGGTCTGATCCGAGTTTGTAGCTTTAAAAGTCTAGGAGGAGATACATTTTTCAAGCCAACTTAATAAAGAACTGAAGTTTGAATAAGTTCAGCGTTTTCTTTACTCAAGAAATGCTGTCTATAAACGCTAATTTAAGAAGAGTCTTAGCATTTGCTGTCTAGTTAACACAATGTTTAATTACTGAAAGAAGAAAAAATATGTTTCCCCTTTTTATCTTTTTTTTTTTGCATTTTTATTTAACTTTTAGGTACAGAACATTTTAATTTAATCATTTAAGTTTTTTATTTACCTGTATGTAAGCACAATGCAGTGTTAATGTTCAAACTGTATTTTCAATGTTTAAAGTGGCAGACAATAATAGATATTAGAAATAAAACTGCCTCATTTTTTAACTGTGCATAGCTGTAGCTGAATAATTAGGCCTACTACATTACTGTATTTTAATGTAGATCAAAATATTTTCAATTGGATACCCAAATATAAAAAGATTTAGAACCACTTTTAAAAAAATAAAATAACCACTGCCCTAGAGCAACCAATGTACACCCACTAAATCCTGTGGGGACACTGGGAATGTAAAGGAAACACTGTAGGATTGGCTGTCTCAATGTGAGTGTGCATGCCAGTTCACTTTACTATTTGAGTGGACCATGTAATGGCACTAAATATGTATGTATCTAAGTATGTAATTCTGGCAAAAACCAGTCTAAACATGAGCCATGATAGATTTTTGATGTTAAAGGTCTCCATAATAAAACATGTCAGACAGAGACAGACTGTTGAAAAATATATATATTCATCTCAAACCAATTAAAACCCAATGTTTTTCCAAGAACATGGTTATATCCTGCTTTTTCATGAAATAAGGTTTCATTGCTGTCTTCTGAAACATTTTGAGGGTAGTGTGACCCTGATCATGACAGTCTTTCTGTTGCTGTCTGTGGAAGATGTCTCTCCATATGAGGGTTAATAGGATAACAGTGTCTTAAATAAATCACCAGCATCGGCGAAAGGAGAGACAGCAGAGATAACACTGAACACTCAGGGTTCTGAAACCAGCTCTTGATCACAAACTGTACGTCAGTTATATAAAACCTCATATACCAGCCTCATATACACTACTGTTCAAAAGTTTGGGGTTGGTAGGACTTTTATTGTTCTGAAAGAAATTTTTATGCTTAGTAAAGCATTTATATGATAAAAACAGTACCAACAGTAACATTGTGAAATATTATTACAATTTAAAATAACCTTTTTAAAAAATACGTGACCCTGGACCACAAAACCAGTCTTAAGTAAATTTTTTGAAATTGAGATTTATAAATAATCTGAATAAATAAGGTTTCCATTGATGTATGGGATTGATTGTTAGGATAGGACAACATTTAGCTGAGATACAGCTATTTGAAAATCTGGAATTTGAGGGTGCAAAAAAATAAAAATACAGAGAAAATCGCCTTTAAAGTTGTCCAAATGAAGTTCTTAGCAATGCATGTTACTAATCAAAAATTAAGTTTTGATATATTTAGTGTAGGAAATTTACAAAATATCTTCATGGAACATGATCTTTACTTAATATCCTATTGATTTTTGGCATAAAAGAAAAATCGATAATTTTGACCCATACAATGTTTTTTTGGCTATTGCTACAAATATACCCCAGCGACTTAAGACTGGTTTTGTGGTCCAGGGTCACATATTTTAAAGGGATAGTTCACCTGTTCCAAACCTGTAAGACCTTTGTTCATCTTCAGAACACAAATTAAGATATTTTATAAGATAATTAATGACAAAATTTTCATTTTTGGGTGAACTGTCCCTTTAATATATTTTTAAATGTATTTTATTCCTGCAGCAAAACTGAATTTTCACCATCATTACTCCATTCTTCAGTGTCACATGATCCTTCAGAAATCATTCTAATATGCTGATTGGTGCTCAAGGAACCGTTCTTATTATTGTCAATGTTCTGTGAAAACTGTGAAAACCATAAATATGTGTACATATATATATATATATATATATATATATATATATATATATATATATATATATAATTTATTTTATGAACTACATTATTTACAAACATACATTATATAAATAATATGTGGTATCTACAAACAAATGTTACACTGTCTTGAATATTAGGAAAATAACTGCTATGCCAGTGCAGTGGTTGATTTTGAAGTTGGCAAATGAAAGCGAGTTAGTTAATTCTTTCCAGAGAGCAACGAGTCTGAGACTTAATGAGTTGTACTGCTAGTGAAAAAAATAAATACATTTTTCCCCCCAGTAGTTTCCAAAGGAATACACACTCTCAAAGCTGTCGAAACCATAGATTATTTATAAGATTTTTTTCAAATGCATGATTGTATTTATCTATGGCAGAAATCCAAGTTCCAATGGCAGGGACAAGAAACAGAAAGGCAAATATTCCACATGCACTGCTAAGAGTCTTACTTTTGTAACGCTCTGTAGACATTTGCACATTTACACAATGTAAGTGGTCATTATAGATTTTCAGAGAAAAACTAGTTCCAACAAAAAAAACAAAAAAAGTTTATTTATAAAGCACATTTCGTACACAATGGTAATTCAAAGTGCTTTACATAAAAGAAAGTAAAATAATAATAATAATAAAAAATAATCACAAAAATAAAACAAGGAATTTAAAAACTTTGAAAATTATTTAAAAATTGATTTAAAATGAATTTAAGACCGTTAAAAATAGAAAATGATTTTACATAAAATACAGTGCAATACATAAAATACAGTGCAATCAGTTCGGACATCGCACAGTGTTCATTCAATAAATGCACAGCTAAACAGATGAGTTTTTAGTCTAGATTTAAAAGTGGCTAATGTTTTAGCACATCTGATCTCTTCTGGAAGTTGATTCCAGCTGCGGGCGGCATAATAACTAAAAGCAGATTCCCCTTGTTTTGTGTGAACCCTTGGTATTTCTAACTGACTCAGTCCTAATGATCTGAGTGCTCTGTTTGGTTTATATTCAGTGAGCATATCAGCATTATATTTTGGTCCTAGATCATTGAGTGATTTATAAATGAGTAAAAGTACTTTAAAATCAATCCTAAATGTAACTGGAAGCCAGTGTAAGGACTGGTGTGATATGCTCAGATTTTCTGGTTCTAGTCAGAATCCTGGCAGCAGCGTTCTGAATGAGCTGCAGCTGTCTAATGGTCTTCTTGGGAAGGCCGGTGAGGAGACCATTACAATAGTCCACCCTGCTGGTGATAAAGGCATGAACAAGTTTCTCCAAGTCTTGACTGGAAACAAAACATCTAATTCTTGCAATGTTTCATAGATGATAGTATGCTGATTTAGTATGCTATGACATGACTACTGAAACTAAGGTCTGTCTCCAAAATCACACCAAGATTCCTGACTTGATTTTTAGTTGTTAGACCCCTATACTAAACATGACTAAATTTGTATAATTTTTTACTTCTGCATAATGACTTTATGTTATATCAGTGATTATCTCCATTAATGAGAGTGGAATATTTAATGTAAATGTGTATATCGAAATGAAAACTTTTCTTTTACTTTTCTCTCTCCAGGTAAAGAGTGCGTACGCATGGTCTAGAATGTCCGTACGTTGCATACATATTTACGGCAAGTTAATTTTTTTATAAATCCGGATATGTGCATGGAAAATTGCATACACATTTTCTATGCCCATTTTGTGCATACGCAACATTTGTAAATGAGACCACTGGTAACTATGTATATAGTATGACTTGTTTCCCTCTTCAGTCCCTCTTCAACAAGTCTCTGAAATTAGTTTTGTCTGTTTGATCTTCCATCAAGCAACAATAAATAAATAAACTGAGGTATAGCCTAATTTATGTTTGTAGCACTTAAAGATTGGGAGTTGTGTGCCAAAATGTAGTTCGTGTAATGTAGTAATGTAGAATCTGTAATCATTTACCCTCCTTCATGTCATTTAAATGATGCGATTTATTTTTATTTTATTATTATTTATTTATTTATTTTTACAATTAACTATCCCATTAATGGATAATTAGTGTCCTTAGTAATGACTAATAGTAATTAGCCATAAAACAAGTTATGAATATTGAGGATTGGAGAGTTAAAGGGTTAGTTCATCCAAAAATGGAAATTAGACTTTTTTTTTACTTACCCTCAAAGCATCCTAGATGTATATGACTTTCTTCTTTAAGACGAATCCAGTCGGAGCTATATTAAATATTGTCCTGGCTATTCCAAGCTCTATCATTGCAGTCAGCGGGTGTTGCAGCTGAACACTCCACAAATCATCAAATAAAGCACGCACATTCATAATAAAACGTGCCACAGACAGCTCTGGGGGATGAATAAAGGCCTCCTGTAGTGAATCCATGTGTTTTTGCTAGTCTCGCGAGTTTAATTATAGGAGCAAAGGAAGCAAAGTTTCCTTACTTTAGCAAAGGAAAAGCAGTCTCCTCTTGGTTCATATTGAATTCCTCCAACATTTTTCTTTGCAAATCCTTGGTTTGTACTTCTAATTCGTGGTCAGCATTTTGTTTTGTTCTCTCTTCGCATTCATCACTTATCACGCAACGGCGGCATACTACGTCATCCGCCGGACCCGCTTCAGTGTACGACAGTCAGCGCAAGTGAGAGAATAGTGTTTATTACGTTTGAAATATGGTACATTTTCTTACAAAAACTCATGGATTCACTACAGGGGCCCTTATTCAACCCCCGGAGCCATGTGCGGTACGTGATATTATGAATGCGTGCACTTTATTTGACGACTTGTGGAGTGTTCAACTGCAACACCCACTGACAGCAATGATAGAGCTTGGAATAGCCAGGACAATTTTTAATATAACTCCGACTGGATTCGTCTGAAAGAAGAAAGTCATATAAAGTCACACCTAGAATGCTAACAGTCTAATTTTCATTTTTGGGTGAACTAACCCTTTTATAAACTGTGACAATAAAAGAGTAGAAAGGCACAATGCCCTTGGTAATACTGTCACATGTTTTTTGAGGTAAGCTGACAAATGGGTCTAATAAAATATCACTTTTATCACTCAGATAAATAAATCACATATATCACACAGAAACATGTGAAGACACACAGCTATAGTTTTACTATGAGGCATGGATGATGCTTTTATCTATGCCCAAGGGGAAGAATGCCTTATGTGCTCACTTGTCAACAGAAACATTTATAAATATAGGTTAGAAATTATCTGCAGAACTCCATACATTCTCTTTCTCTTTTGTGTTTCTGTCCCAGTCTCTCTATTTCTCTTAATTTCTAATTACACTTAGTTTAATCACTCCCATGGTTAATTAAAATTAAGTTTCTATTAAATGGATGCAGGCCAGAGGTAACACATGTCAGAGACTTATGATTTTGTCAGTTTTCTGAGAAACCATCTTACATGGTCCAGCAATAATGGCTCGATCCACTCATCTCTTGCCTAATGATGAGAGAGCTTGTAGTTTTATATTTCAGCCCTTTTTTTATCCTGACCTTGTTAGACAACTGCGATCAAGTTGCACTTATTTATAACTTGAAAGGAGCTGAAACGTTTATGGTCCTTGGAAAATCCAGCCAATTAAAAAAAAAAAAAAAAAAAGAACAGCAATTATATTATGAAATATTTAACAGACAGGCTTTAATTATTATGGTAGGGATTTATTGTTTGAAGTAACACAGTACTGTGCCGTCATTCTGATGAAGCAAATGTTCTTTAAGGAAATTAATCGTTCGTTTATTTGTTAATTGCAGAGAAGAAATGCTATACTTTCATCCTTTACACAAAAATTTGAATTTCTGAGGTAGAGTGATGTTTTCTTAGTACATAGTTAAAAGCCAGTGATGTTCTCCCTTATGAGACTAAAAGTACTTATTTTTTACCCATCTTTCCAATTCATCATGATTAATCACATCTAAAAATTAAAGTTTTTGTGCACATAAAGTATGTGTGTGTAGTGTGTATATTTATTATGTATATATATATAAAGACACACACATACAGTATATATTTAGAAAATATTTACATGTATAAATTTATATTCATATAATTTATATTATAAAAATATATTTAATATATAAACAACATTTTTTTCTTAAATATATTCATGCATGTGTGTATTTATATATACATAATAAATATAAACAGTATACACACACATATATTATGTACACAAAAACTTTTATTTTGGACATGATTAATCGTGATTAATTGTTGTCAAGTACTACAATATACTAAAATTTACTGCAGTTTTTAAATAATATACAGTTCACCAAGGATATAAAGTATCTGTGCATTCAGCATTTATGCTAAACAAGTCTAGCATAAAGAGGGTTACAAATCTGTTTGGTGAACTCCCTTCCTAAGTTTAAAAAGAAGCAGTCAAAGTACTTTGAAGTGAAATTGGAAGCAGAACACAGGCAGGAGTCTCTGGCCCACATTAGGCAAATGTAAATGAGACCTGTGGGAATTTAAACTGGATGAAAGGGAGATTTAATGTTTTGCTGATATCATTTATTTTTCTCCCTCGGCATGCCCCTAATTTCCAAATGTGGGATCAGTATGAGGCTTATAGGAAATGACAAGATCAACCCATGAACAGATGGGCTCGATATAGCCACTCCAAACTCTTCTCCTCTTTATTCATTTGATTTCTGGAAATGATATCTGCATTTTGCAGTTTGAATTTGTGTTCGAACAAAGACAAACTCAAAAGTGAAAACTTGCAAAAGGTGATTTGAGCATTGATTTATGAAAAATAAATAAGCTGTCAGATACTTGTAATTCTTCATTTGATTGAGGTTTTCAGCTAGTCTTGAAATAAATTTCTCATAAATCTTAGATGAGCACATTTATTCATGAGAAAATTCCAAATTCAGCAAGTAATAAGTAGAACAATCAATGTTCCAAAGTTGCAGTCATACATTTCCAAAAATAATGACTTTTTAATTATGCATAAACTAGTGGGAGTGGGTGATGAAAACTCAGTCAAAACACCGAAATTCAGTTTATTTAACAAAAAGGCCACATACACACTACAAAGTTTTGGGAGTATAATGACCGCATATAAATATGCTTGAATTGTCTAAATAAGCAGTTGTCAATCAGAGGACCGGGGCCCACTAAGGGGGTTTCAGCAAACTTCCAAAGGCGAACTCAAGATGACTTAAAATGCTAAAAAAAAAATAATAATAATAAAAAAAAATTAAAATTACCCATAGCAACTTTATTTTTCTTGTTTTAATTCACACCCTCCATTGTTATTATTATTAGTATTATTATTATTTACTGTTCTTCAGCTAGGAAATTTATTTTATTATTTATTTATTTTTTTCTGAAAAAAAAAAAAAATTCCCACTATCTAGATAAACCTGGATATATAAGGTAGCCTGATTTACTGGAAAAGTCATGTCAATTATTAAAATGAATATTGCATGCATGGGCATTTTACATGAATATATTCTAGTTATGCAGAGCTCTGAAATTAAGAGAAAAATATTGGGTAAAAATTAAATAAATCAGGTAGATGATTTGATAAAAATTGGGTAGAAACCAGGTATCAAAACATATTTAAAAGAAAGAAAGAAATCTTTATTCTTGTCCTGTAAATCACAAACTGCAGAATTCATGGGGCCTTTGAACATTGTTACTGACAATAGAGGCGTTGGAGCCAAAAAGGTTTAGAACCACAATTCTAAATTATTGTTTCTCAGAAGAAGAGAGTGACAACTATATTTAACTGCAGTGTGTGTGCAGTATGTGGCCTATAGGATACAGTTGAAAGTCTAGAATCATGTATGACAACTCTACAAATGACACCACAAATACAGACTCAGCAATTTTTATGCATAACTGTGCCTTTGGGCACCGAGTGCCCTGTAGCAGCCCAGAAGGAGTTACATGGAGAGAGCTCAGTTTCACTCCACACCACAGTTTCATAGGCCTCAGCATCTATTCTAGTATAGCAGCCTTCATTAAAGATTTAGCTTGTACACCACAATTCTCTTGTTTTGTCATTTCAAGGACACTGTACAAGAAAAATAGTTTAGAAGCTTCATTAACTTAGCTTCATATCTAATTCACAGCTGCAGTTATTATTCCTGAATGCACCACAGAAAGACTTGACAAAGCTTAATTTCTTCCATGTAAATGCTGGTTTTGTCCAACAAAACAAGTAAGTGACAGATTTTGTTGATTATTTAGTGTCTAATTGTGTGACAATTCACCCACTATGAAATATCACTAGACCAAGATCCCACTCCTCGTAACTGTACATTAAATATTAAATATCTTCTAATTGGCTGTCGACCGCTGTAGGCCGTCGACAGCATATTAACATTCAGCATAGAAAGACAAATTTCTTGTTGCTGAAATCTTATTGTATCACGTCTGGTAAGGACATGCAAGTCTCTTCACAGTGATGGGCCTCTGCATGAGTCCTGCTTTGCAAATGACCATCTGGAATGTCTTCTCTCAGACACTGTGAGCATCACTTAATCACAGTTCAAGGATTGTCAACCCTGATTAGAGAAATCGACTCAAAAATCCATGCAAATGCACTGCCTCCTCTCATTTTAGCTGTCTTGCATATTGTGCATGACTTTCTAACTAGCACAACAAAACAGACTTTCAGACACTGACATAAATGAGTCTGGACAATTAAAATCAAAGCAAGAGAATTCTGAGAATTCAGTTTTTTTTTTTTTTTTTTTATGTAAGGGAATCTCTTCATTGGAGAGTCATAGATCTCTGTTAAGGTGCAGTTTATTTTCTTGTATGTGCTTGAGGAGGGCCTTGGCTCTTTGTTCTATGTGCCGAATGATAGATTTGAGTCCGGACGCCTCTCTTCTGCTCACCCAGAATTCCCGATCTACAGACAGGGAGCGAAGGAGCATCTTCTCCAGACATCCTGATTGCAGCACTGAAACGGCCCGCTCTGGAAACCTGCCAATCAACAAATACACTGTTACGCTAACTGTTTTGTACATATCAATCAGTCTTATTTCCTTAAAAACAGCATCCTATCTGAAATTTGTATTTGTAAACAAATTTGTCTACTTCTAATTTAGTTAGCATTTTACCAATAAGTGTTTTATGCAAATGCACAATTTTAAGAAGTCATGGTTCAAATTTACAACAGTTGACAGTCCACTTTTGTAACCATTAGGCCAGTATAAAATAGTATAGATAGTATAAGTCTGGATAAATATTCACATATACTAATACTTACTCATCAATCCCTTCAACCAGTCTGAAGTTGAGGTTGTCTTGTGGTTGATGAGGTCTTCCTGCATTGTCAATAAAAACCAATTTGGATGGTTCTGTCTTCCGCACCTATAAATAGAAGTTATAATATACAGTTTATTTTGAGTAGATGTGTATTTATATTATGTACAGTGGTTCTAAAGTATTTGGAAACTCACTAAAACCTAAAAGACAAATTCACACTAAAAACAAAAAAAAAAAAAAAAAAAAAAAAACTCCACCTCAAAAAAAAAAAAAAAAAAAAAAAAAAAAAAAAAAAGTTTATACAGAACATTGTAAAAGTAATCCAAATGAATCATTGTAATCCATGTAAAAGTAATCTATATAACGCTTCCAAAGATACTCATAATTTTATATTATGAACAGATTTAATTTACTCAGATATATACATTGAAGCACATACATAGAACACATCATACAGTATGCAGTAAATGGAAGCTCAGCTACTTGCTTGACACATAATTACAAATCTCTTTGGTTCTTGCAGAAGCTCAAGCATATGCTTGTGTGACACACAAAAACAAACCTCACTGGTACTTTGGGTCAAGCAAACACATTTGAGCTAAATTAATGTGTTAAATTAAATCTGTCCATGTTTGTGTCTCTTTAGACGACTTTTAGACAAGATTTACAAAGTCCTTAATTTGTCCCTAATTTGTGTTTTGAAGATGAACGAAAGCCTTATGGATTTGGAACAAAACGAGGGTATGATAGAATTTTCATTTCTGGGTAAACTAACCCTTTAATTTACACTTCAAAAAATGTAGAATTACATTTCATTAGATAAAAAAATGGCACCTGATAGAAAATGATAAACCTCTTTTCAGATTTTGTTTAATTATATTTCCAATCACATACTGTAATAGTGCCAAAAGTATATTCAGTGTGTACAAAAATCAAAAGTCATGACTAATAAGACTGAAACATCTTTCCTACCATTGAAAATTCAGACTGGCAAAAAAAAAAATTTTGTTTTTAATTTTTCTAAAATTGTGAAATGATTTTGTGGGCAAGCAATATTAAAACTGATAACTTTTGCAGACTGTCTCCAAAAAACCTAAACCACAACCACGTTGGAGCTCCATTTCTCCAGGTCTCTGAAGACTATCAGATAATGACAACAGAACCAATCTAAAGGCTCCCATGGAAACGGATTGCCTTGACTCGTTTTAGCTGCCTCGCTTAATTTAGTTGGGTTTCTAACTCACAGTTTGAGTGTGAGCTCACTTCACGTAGACCTTGAGAGCTGTTGGAAAGTTATTACTTTTGATATTGGAAAGCAGAATGAAGGGGAAAAAAAGGTTCTACACTCTCCTTGTAGAAAACGAATACTTGCCAGCTACGTGACCTTGTCATGAGGTCAGTCAATACAACTTGATGAAAAAGGCAACTGCTTCAAATTTCACTGAAGGCATAGTGTCATCAATTTTGCATGTTTACTCTTAAAAGTCAAATGGAGTACTGGTCTTGCAAAAGCTCAAGCACAGTATATATAAGACTAATAATAAAAAATTATATATATATATAAAATCATTTTTATTATCAATGGCTTTTTTTAATAGCAAACCATTTCAGTTCTATTAAATATGGGACCCTTTTCTCAATGGGTGGTAATGTCCATCACATTACCACCCATTGAGAAAAGGGTCTCTGAGGGTCTCATTGAGGGTTGGACTAACTACTGTAGAATGATGTTGGATGTCCAGTATCGATAAGTTATTATTGTATAATGTGTTCCTGTGGCTCAGAGGTAGAGCATTGCATTAGCAGCGCAAAAGGTCGTGCGTTCAATTCCCAGGGAACACACATACTGTTAAAAAGAATGTGTAGCCTGAATGCACTGTAAGTCGCTTTGGATAAAAGCGTCTGATAAATTTAAATTTAAATGTAAATGTATAATCTGACAAATATCACCAATATTTCCTTTACCAGGATGTGCACCAGATTTATGTCCTTTGGGTTTCCACATTTGACATGCAGCAGGTTTTCTACACAGAGTTCTGATGAGTCTGGTCTGAAACCACAGCAAGACCGGTCTAGTCTGTCATTCACCTGGAGAAAACATCAAATTAAATTATCAAATTAATCTGAATTCAGTAGGCATTCAATAGACATTCACAAATAGGCTTTCAAACCACATATTTTAAAACCACTTAAAGTATAAATATTGGTAATGTTAAAACGTGAGTTTGAACAGCTTGTCTTTTGTAAATGTTTCATGATTTCAGTTCAGTTCAGTTTCACATCATGTGAACTCCTATTCCCGCTTGCTGCTTATTGGTTCATTGTCTCGCTTTCTTGTTATTAATTATGTTCTTTCATTGATTCGTGTTCATATTGTTTAGCAGTTCATTTTGTCATTAGTTATTTACATCATGTGATTACCCCATAATCTTGTTTTTAAGCCCCAATTTTATTACTTTGTCCTGCATTGAAGTGTATTTAGCTGTTTCATGTCATTGTTTGTCCAGTCAAACCCATAGTTCATGCTGATGTTTTGTTTCATGTCTAGAATTAAGTTTCTCTTGTCTTTACCATTGTAAATAAACTGTAATTGGGTTCCTTGAGATACAGGAGTGAGTACTGCGTCTGCTAAGAAGCTATGGGGAAAAACTCCTTTTTTCTCTGAATACTGAAGCCTTTTCAATGACCAGTGTTGGTTCCTCCAGAGCAGGGCCACCAACAGAAACTTGTGTTTCTGTCCCTTGATTCACCTGGCTGCCTGTGGGATCAGGGTGATCGGGGGAAAAGCGTAAAGGAGGAGGTTTGGCCAGTCATGGGCCAAGACATCCCTGTCCTTTGAAAAGTAAATTGGGCAGTGAGAGTTGCCTTCTGAGGCGAAGAGGTTGACCTCTGCCTTGCTGAAGATCTCCCATATTCTTTGAACTGTCTGTGGGTGGAGCATCCACTGCTCTGAGGGGATGTTGCTCCGAGATAGTATGTATGCTCCTTGGTTCAACCAGCCCGGCACACTTTGCCAAAATGAAGAGGCGCTTTGAGGAGAGACCGCCCTGGCAATTTATATACAAAACCACTGTCATGCTGTCCAAGTGTACTAGCTCGTGGTGTCTCCGTAGGTCTGGCAGAAAGGTTCGAAGGCCTTAACATTCTGTCAGCTTTTCCAGGCAGTTGATTTGAAGCCGACTTTCCTCTTTCAACCAATGTTCGAAAGCCGGTTTGCCATCACTCCTCAAACCATGTTGGAATCGTCTGTTGAGACCACCTTCCTTCTGCAGGCCATTCCCATGGGCACGCCCTGTTCCATCCACTGAGAGTCTTTCTAAGGGGCCAGAGCTGCTGAAGGGCCATGTATTGATATGCCACTCCCCCAAAAGCAAACCTCAAGAATCGCCTGTGGTGGGGGGCTATCTGGATGTGGAAGTAGGCATCTTTCAGATCCAGTGCAAAGAACCAGTCCCCTGGGCACACTTGCGAGAGGATCTGCTTCAGTGTGATCATCTTGAACGGCCAACTCATGAGGGCACGGTGTTTAGGTGCCTGAGATCAAGGATGGGCCTTAGGCAGCCATCCTTTTTGGGGATGAGGAGGTATTGGCAGTAGAACCCTGACTCGCTCTGAGCTCGGGGAACCGATTTTATGGCTCCTTTTGCCGGCAAATTCAGTGCAGGACATGTGCGTTCTTGGTCTGAACCTATGTGGAGACCACGCTGCTGAATCGCGGGGCTCTTTGAGCAAATTGAAGTGAGTAGCCTCGTTTTATTATCCCCAGAACCCATCTTGACACTCTGGGGATGGCCTGCCAGGCCTCGGCCAACGTGGCAAGGGATTGGGTTGGTTCGAGTGACAGGCCACCTTGCAGGGACCCAGTGCTCATGATATGCGGAAGAGGAAATTTGCTATCTTTTTGAAAATGTTTGTGTTTTATTTTTCTCACTATAGCAGTGATCGGTTGTGTGGGCTCTAACTGAACGGGACCAGGGTTTAAAACAGTATTTACCACAAACACGTTGCCGTCTGCACATGGAAGTGAATGGGGTGCTTGGAGGCACAACAGAGGCTGCTTGGGGGGTGGTCCGGCGATGGCGAGACTTTGCCCCCTTCCCTTCCTGTCCCGCGGATCATGTTGATGCCTGAGGCGCTGGATCCAGCACTACCTTGGGCAGGGGTCCCTGGCGCTTAGGGAATGGATAGCGTCTGCCCAAGTGGGAGCAATGTCGGGGCTCAGGCTTAGAGACTGGCAGTGCAGCCATCGATTCGGGCTTCATCTTGGGGCAGCTGGCAGCAGCTGTAGAACTAGAATGATCTGGCAAGAAGTGTTGCATTGCCTGGGATGACTTCTGAGCAGCGGTGAAGCGTTCAGCGAACCCTTCCACCACAGGTCCAAACAGGCCAGAGGGGGAGACCGTGGAGTTGAGGAAGGGGACCTTATCCACATCCTTGATCTCCATGACGGTCAAACATAGGTGGTGCTCAAGCACCACAAGCCTGGCCATGGATCTGCCAATTTCCTGAGCCGTCATATTTGTGGCATGCAAAGCCAGGTCGGTCACGGTCCGGTCCAGGCATGCAAAGCCAGGTCCGGTCCAGACTTGTCCATATTCTGGACCAGTTTGGCCTGAAGGACCTATAGGACCACCATAGAATGAAGCACAGAGGCCGCTTGTCCAGCTGACGAGTAGGCTCGTCCAGCGAGCACTGAAGTCGTCTTACATGGCTTGGACAGGTTGGTGGCCACTGACTCATCCAGGGTAGGCAGCCTTTTCTTCAGCACCGTCGACTGAGGGTGGATGAAGAGGAGGATGGAAGGAACATCTCTATGTGGAGAGAGTGAGGCACGCAGGGGCTCAGCCGGCTTGGGCTCACTCGTCATCGAGCGCCACGATCTTCTGCCCCGCTGCTTTTTCCTCACAGGTTCCTGGAAGCAAGAAAGCAGGAGAGCGCAAGGGGCGGAGTCACATTCTGAAAAGAAAGCTATCCGTGAGCGCAGAGAGTCAAGACTCATATCCTCATAATGAGCAAAGTCCATCTCGGTAAGTGCAGGTTCGGTGTGGGCGGCACCTAAGCATGAAACGCACTCGCCGTGACCGTCAGCGATGTGGAGAGGAGCTCCGAGAATCTGAGAATCCAATGGCGAAGTGCCTGCTTATATAACCAGATGCCCCATCCATTCTGGCTGGCTCTGCTGCCATAGGCTTGTGCAGCTCCACTGGCTTCAGTATTCAGAGGAAAAGGAGTTTTTCCCCATAACGTCTTAGCAGATGCAGCATGAGTGAAGTATCGATAGGGAACTCAGGATTACTTACTAACCATAGTGTATAAGCAGTTTTTAAACTCAATTTTTCTTTATCAAAGCAAGCAACTAAATTTGCAGTGCAGAGAGTCTTAAGAGATTACAGTGGTAATATTGTGGTTTATCTTTTCTCATAACATTTAACAACATTACTCCTCTTTGGTTTCTATATGTGCTGGGACCACACTGTTTTACCAGCTCATTCCCAGTTTCAACACCTTCCCTCCCTCTCAAACTCCACAGGCCATATTGACACACCACTGCTATATTTCACACTGTAAAGTGAACCGGGTCTCATCTCAGAACAACTGAGATCCCCTGAAGATGGAGCTGGGTAATAATCTTGGAAAGGCATTTAAATACATTTTCCCTTGGATGTTAAATGTTTCAAAGGATTTAAAGGTTTAAAGTTCAAACCCCCATAAAACGATGAATATTTTGTCATCAATTACTTTTTAAATTTTATGGTGCTTGTCTCCTTTTCTGTTTAACTTGTCAAGATGCAAGTGCAAAAGAGATTTGAGAATTAGGGTAGAGAGGAAGATTCAAATCAAAAACATACATTTTGTTCTGTTGATGTAATTTTTATAAACTACATACTCTACAGTAATACTACAGTATTTATTTATTTAGGAACTTTAAAGTG
This sequence comes from Cyprinus carpio, assembly GCF_018340385.1. Lineage (NCBI taxonomy): Eukaryota > Metazoa > Chordata > Actinopteri > Cypriniformes > Cyprinidae > Cyprinus > Cyprinus carpio. The sequence continues at coordinate 7,122,737 of NC_056612.1, forward strand.
TAAATCAGCATTAGTTATTGTACCTGTTGTGTTTCATGAGATATATATATATATATATATATATATATATATATATATATATATATATACACACACACACACACACACACAGTGACGTGAAAAGGTTTTTGCCCCCACATATGATTTAACAAAACCAAAAATTTATTTATTTATTTATTTATTTATTAATTCATTCATTCATTTTTTTGCATATTTGTCACACTTAAAAGATTCAGATCATCAAACAAGTTTTAATATTACACAAAGATGATGCAAGTAAATACAAAATGTAGTTTTTAAATGATGTTTTCATTTATTAAGTGAAAAAAGCTGTCCAAACCTACCTGGCACTATGTGAAAATTTATTTCCCCCTCCTGTTAAATCATGAAAGAACTGTGTATAATTAACCACATTATTTTAGAAAGCTGAGTTAAATTTCACTAGCCACACCCAGGCCTGATTACTGCCAGACCTTTTGAATCAAGAAGTAATTTAAATAGAACCTGTCTGACAAAGTGAAGTATGCTTAAAGAGCAACACATCATGCTGCGATCTAAAGAAATTCAAGAACAGATGAGAAACAAAATAGTTGACATGTTTCAGTCTGGAAAGGGTTATAAAGCCATTTCTAAGGCTTTGAGACTCCAGCGAACCACGGTCAGAGCCATTATCCACAAATGGAGAAAACTTGGAATGGTGATGAACCTTCCCAGGAGTGGCCGGCCTACCAAAATTACTCCAAGAGCACAACGACGACTCATCCAGGAGATCATAAAAGAACCCAGAACAACATCTAAAGAACTGCAGGCCTCACTTGCCTCAATTAAGGTCAGTTTTCATGATTCAACAATAAGAAAGAGACTGGGCAAAAATGCCATCCATGGGAGAGTTCCAAGGCAAAAGCCATTGCTGAACAAAAAGAACACAAAGGCTCAAGCTCAAGTGGACTTGGGTTATGCAGCAGGACAATAATCCCAAACATACCAGCAAAGTCCACCTCTGAATGGCTCAAGAATAACTAAATTAAGGTTTTATAGTGGCCAAATCAAAGTCTGGACTTGAAGCCGATTGAGACGCTGTGGAATGACCTTAAACAGTCCATTCATGCTCAAACCCTCCAATGTGGGCGAATTAAAAAAAAAAAAAAAAAAAAAAAAAAACTGCAAAGAAAAGTGAGCCAAAATTCCTCTACAGCGATGTGAAAGACTCATAAGCAGTTATCGCAAACGCTTGATTGCAATTGTTGCTTCAAAAGGTGGCACAACCAGTTATTAGATTTAGGGGGCAATTACTTTTTCACGTAGTGCCAGGCAGGTTTTTTCCCTTAATAAACAAATTCATTATTTCAAAACTGCATTTTGTATTTACTTCGGTTATCACTGCGTAATATTAAAATTTGTGTAATGATCTGAATCATTCAAGTGTGACATGCAAAAAAAAAAAAAAACAGGGCCACCGCACTGTGTATATATTATTTTAATATAACTGTAAAAGAAATGTTAGTTTAAAACTCTTGCAGCAGTATAAAACTGTCAGTTATGTTAAAAATGCCTTAAAAATAACTAGAAAAGAACTGTCACTTGTATATACTGAAAAGAAAATCACTGAATATACAAAAAATGAAGGTAAGTGGTTGCAATGAATTTATTTTCGCTACATTTAAACAAACAAATTTATTGACTAACCTTCAACTTTTTTTTTTTTTTTTTTTAAATGTAGCTAAAATAAATTGTTTGCAACCACTTACCTTAATTTTTTTTTCCAGTGTACATGCTATATTATACTAAAAATAATAATATTTTGAACATGAGCTCAGTGTCTGTGACCGCTGCTGTCAGTTGGCAGTATCAGAAGCAGACCGTCGTCAACATACATTGTGTTCTTGCCGCACATCATACTCAAATCTGCACCCTCTTTTCTCATAGAGCCAGCACTGTGATAACCTTAGGGCTTGCTTACGTAATGCTCTAGCCCAATGTTGCTAGTGAACCATGGTAAATGCCACAGAGCATTTCTGTTGAAGACATTTCCATGTCACAGCCCTTGAATATTTTGAATCATGTGACCTTTTGTTCAGAAATGCAATTATCTCTGCCATTGCTGTGTGTTATGTTGGGTTTAAATATGTCTTTATACATACTGGTATACAAGCATTTTTAGCATGTTTTTAACAAAAATACTGCAGTTATAAATTATATTTAGCATATGAGTGAAAAATAGCATGAATTTCAGAATTTGTTTTAATGACAGCAGCACTTAGAAATATAATTTGGCAATATTTTAAATGCAATAGAAGCAAGGAAATTTACAATTAAAATTCAAAGAGAGACCAGTGTGCTCAAAGAAGCTCAGTGATGCTCAATAGACCAGGAGTCAAATTTGAAGTTCAATCAGTTTTTAAAGACTTTACTGAAGACAGAGTTCTCCACATGTCGAAGGGTCATAGGAAATGAGCAAGAGAAGCCTTGAACGTAGAATACAGAAACACAGTACACTCACAGTATAGAAAGTATACTGTAGCTATAGATAGTATAGATTTTCAGTGTTCTCTCAAGATCATACTGTTTGGTATGATCTTAATGAGTTATAAAATAAAGCAATATGTTTTGCAGAATCTCTAAGTTCACATGAATGGAAACTGTATGAAATATAAAATGAAGACAAAATTACATCAAAATGGTATGTGTTTTACCCACTAGTGCATCTTTATTGCTGTCATAGACCAGTGAAGAAGAAAAAAAAAATCTCTGTAATATTTAATTAAAAATGAACCCACCAATCTATAATTAACCTTGTTTGTACACACAATATCCATATTAGAAGCTCATAAAAACGACATAAAATAGAAGTCATTACACATATTTATCCATTTCAGTGCTTAATTTGAATCAAATTATGATTCCTATGCCTGAAATACTCATGGAAAGTTAAGAAGTTCTTAAAAGGTTAAGAGAAAATATTGGAACACTAAATGATTAAAATGAAAAGGAATTTTTAATTGAGTTATAAATGTAATTAACAACAGATGAAGGGATTTATCAACCTAAAAGAGTGGTCACATTTACTGTTGTTTGGATAATTTTTATGGGCAAAATCTAGTCATTTAGTCATTTGAATTAGCCACAATAGCCCTATTCGGACGGGACTAGTTTTACAGGGGGTCGTAAGAGAAATCTGTGTTTCACAGACGTACTTGGTGATTTTAATCCCGTCCGAATCTGCCACATCTGTGTTTTTCTCACACAACCTCTGTAATAATTCCAGAGCAAATGACCTACTGTTTTTCAACAAACTCAGTGATCCTCTGAGAAAACTAATCCCGTCCGAATGCGAATGTCTGTGATTGCCAGTGATATTTAATTTCACAACGCGTTTTCTTGTCTGTTTTGGCCAACGTGAATTACCGTAGATGCTCTTACCGCGCGCATGTTTGATATATTTGCTTCCCGGCAAAGAAATAATAATAATAAAAAATAAATAAAAAAATAAAATCAAGAGCCAGATCACCTAAACTGTTAATACTGGCTAAATATCAGCATCAGGTAAGATTAGTCACATTCATTTATGCACTCAGTTACATAATGTTTTAATTACAGATTTACCTTTATGAAAATTAAGCATGGGTTTAGCCTACTACAAAAAAAAAAAAAAAAATTTACCTAAAGTAACCACACATTAACATGGTTTTGCTATACTAGCCATTTAGTTTTTTACTATTTATTGTGTAATAATACTAATGGTAATCAATCCGAATGACTAACGTTATATGCAATGCACGCATACAGAACGCGTGATCTCTGTGACGCCCAGATGCACAAAACAGACCCTCCCACCTCTGTAATAAACACGGAGATGTTAGTCCCATCCGAATTGGTACATGAAAATCGCAGACGTCATGTGGTAAGAATCGAAACTCAAACGTAGTTTAGAAAACTAGTCCCGTTCGAATAGGGCAAATGACCAACAGAAAGCTGAACTATCGCTAAACTTGACAATGGACAATTGACTTTCTTTGCACATAAAATGTTATTATTATGATGGTACCTTTAAGGCACAGACACATTAGGGAAACTTCAAGATTTCACTGGCTCACAACCATTTTTAATAGTGTAGCACTGCATGAAACATCACTTACTCAGGTCACTTCCAAACCCAGTTCAGTTCGAAATCGGTTGGTTTGGATATCAAAAAACAAAATGTATAAAAAGTTTTGCCATTTTTTTCCCCTGCACAACAAATACTGATTAGCATATTTAATTTGCTGTTCTATAACTTTGCATGATTTTATGGTTAGTTGCATTGTATTATCTACATTATCTTACTTCCTGCCATCTGAGATCCTATCAGGCCAGACCTGTGGCCCACCAGTTGAGAACCACTGATCTACATCTCAGAGCAGCATACAGGACTTGTTTTCCCATGGTGATAGTGAGCGTGTCCTTCACACTCTTCTGTGCTTAAGGGTGTGAGGTTTCACATCAGTGCCATCAGAGGTGCTAAATGAATAGAGAGGAACAAGTGTTCAAGGGTCCCAGTCAGCAATTTCACCAAATCAATACAAAGCTATTAGCTGTTGGCCATGTTACAGCTATTGACTTTTCTTCTAAGATCTAATGTATTATTCATAGACAATCCATATTCCCATTTTTTCACAGTACAGAGTTTTCAGACCAGAATATTCTAACAAATGCATGAAACACATTTATAAGCACTTGCAATTGCACATTATTGGGCACACAACATTAGTTGACTTATGACATGTGGCCAAGTATGGTGACCCATACTCAGAATTAGTGCTCTGCATTTATCCCATCCAAAGTGCACACACAGCAGTGAGCACATACACACTGTGAATGCACACCCGGAGCAGTGGGCAGCCATTTTTTGCTGCGCTGCCAGAGGAGCAGATGGGGTTCAGTGCCTTGCTCAAGGGCACCTCAGCGGTGGTATTGAAGGTGGGAGAAAGCGCTGTACATTCACTCCCCCCACCTACAATCCCTGCCGGTATGAAACTCAAACCTGCAACCTTTGGGTTACGAGTCCGACTCTAACCATTAGGCCACAACCTTCTCCAGTTGTGGCCTAAATGTTTATTAGTTTAGTTTACAGTATGTCTGCCTTCAAGTCATTTTTTTTTTTCATAAAAGATTTGGCCTGATTTCAAGCTGGAAGATAAGTTTTGCAGTATTGTATGTAAAATGCATGGAATGAAGTGCTGATTTCCCAAAGATTAGCCAAGGTTAGGTTCCAAGGAGTGAAAGAACTCAAAAAAAAAAAAAAAAAAAAAACTTTTGCTAAAACTTGGTGAGCAATAAGTGAGAGTTTAAAGTTAAAATGCCATAATGATGGATTTGTTTCATATAAACATGCAGCTTTTCAGTTCACAGGACATTACTTGATAGGAGTTGTGTCGAATACTTGTGGATTATTGTGACGTATTAACAGCTATTTGAACTCTCGTTCTGACGGCACCCATTTACTGCACTGGTGAGAAAAGTGATGTACTGTAATGCTAAATTTCTCAAATCTGTTCCAATGAAAAAAGACCCATCTACAACTTGGATGGCCTGAAGGTGAGTATATGGTTTCATTTTTCGGTGAACTGTTTTTTTAATATCTTCAGGCAAGTGTAAAAAGGTGTTTTTTTTTTTTTTTTTTTTTTTTTACTTTTGGTTTACTGCTCTATATTTTATTATTGTGTTATTGATGTTTTTAGTCATTTAGTTTAGTAAAGTTTAGTAAGGCACATTGGTTAAAACTCTGGTTGTAGTAAATAGTGCTATATAAATAAAATTGCCAATGCCATTATAACTAAGTCATGGTACATTTCAAGAACACCAGCTAATGCAACTGCCAAGATTCAGTGTCAGTGTGTTATTTGATTTGTGTATTTGTAACAATTATCCTAAAATCCTAAAATTACAAAGGAAGTTTAACCCTGTAGTTCAATCTTTTTATAAGAAAGGATGCATGCATTTTCCTCCATTACATGTTCACAATTTTAATTAAGTGTCACCATGACAACTATGGTTCTTGAAAAAGAATGAAAACAGTGCAGCTATGGGGAGCAAAAGGTGGAGAAGAGGAAAAAAAGAGGAAAGTGTAAAATACATCTTCTAAACCTGATAATGAGGTGATACTGAATCACAATCCTCATGTGTTCTTCAAAAAATTAGAGATATAATAATTCACAGTGATTGAGAGTTTCGGTGGGCACTTTTGTTGCTGTGCTAACAACTTTCACAACATAATACATCATCACTAATAATATTTTTTATAAGAGTAAATATATATAGATATCAAAGTCACTTAAATCCCCTTTCTTCCCCATTCTGATGCTCGGTTTGAACTTCAGCAAGTTGTCTTCACCACATCTAGATGCCTAAATGCATTGAGTTGCTGCCATGTAATTGGCTGATTATCAATTTGTGTTACCAAGCAATTGATCAGGTGTACCTAATAAAGTGGCCGGTGTTTGTGTGTGTGTGTGTGTGTGTGTGTGTGTGTGTGTGTGTGTGTGTGTGTGTGTGTACACACAATACTGTGCAAAAGTCTTAAGCCATTAGTATTTTTACCAAAAAAAAAAAACAAAAAAAAAAACAGTTATTTCTATATGTTGCTTTAGTGTGTCAGTAGGAAATAACAGTTTACATTTCCAAACATTCCTTTTGCCATTAATTGTAATAATTCAGTGAGATTTTTGTATGCACAAGGGGTCTGACAACAACCAGTGCTCCATAGACATCTGATCTTATCATCATCCAGTCTGACTGGGATTACTAGAAGAAACAGGAAAAAATGGAGACAGACTAAATCCAGAGGAACTGTGCCAACGTCTCAAAGATGCTACAAGAAACCCACCTACAAAGCTACAGTACTGTGAAAAGTTTTAGACACAAAAATCCTGTAAAGTGAGGGTGCTTTCAAAAATAATGTCATAAATAGATTTTATTTATTACTATTTACTATATCAAATCAACATTTGGTGCGACCACACTTTGCATTTTAAACAGGTTTTGTCCTAGGTGCACTTGTGCATAGTTTTCAGGTAGCTTTACAGGAAGGTTTCTTGTAGCATCTTGGAGATGTTGCCACAGTTCCTCTGGATTTAGTCTGTCTCAATTTTTCCTGTTTCTTCATGTAACCCCAAACAGACGGGATGATGACGAGATCAGATCTCTGGGTGGAGCACTGGTTATTGTCAGACTCCTTGTGTATACAAAAAATTCACTGTATTATTACAATTAATGGCAAAAGGAATGTTTGGAAAAGTAAACTGTTATTTCCTACTGACACACTAAAGCAAAATATAGAAATAACTGTCTTAAACTGTCTTTCTTTTGGTGAAAATACTAATGGTTTTATATATATATATATATATATATATATATATATATATATATATATATATATATATATATACACACACACACAGTCGTGGCCAAAAATATTGGCACCCTTGGTAAATATGATCAAAAAAGGCTTTGAAAATTCATCTGCATTGTTAATCCTTATGGTCTTTTTTTTTTAAAAAAATCATAAAAATGTATCCTTTCATTGGATAATAAGAATTTCAAATGGGGGGAAATATCATTATGAAATAAATGTTTTTCTCTAATACACATTGGCCACAATTAATGGCCCCCTTTTATTCAATACTTTTTGAAACCTCCATTTACTAGTTTAACAGGTCTAAATTTTCTTCTATAATGCCTGATGAGGTTAGAGAACACCTGACAAGAGATCAGAGACCATTCCTTCATCCAGAATCACTCCAGACCCTTTAGATTCCCAGCTCCATGTTGGTGCTTCTCCTCTTCAGTTCACTCCTCTAATTTTCCATAGGGTTCAGGTCAGAGGACTGGAATGGCTATAGCAGAAGCTTGGTTTTGAGCTCAGTGACCCATTTCTGTGTTGTTATTGAGTGTTTGTGTTTGGGTTATTGTAAGGTTGGAAGATCCAAACATGTCCCATTATAAGATTTCTAACAGAGTCAGTCACTTACTGATTTTTTATCTGTTGGTATTTGATAGAATCCATGATGCCATGTGTCTAAACAAGATGTCCAGGACCTCCAGCAGAAATATAGGCCCACAACATCAAAAATACAGCAGTATATTTCATTGTACACATGGGGTCCTTTTTTTTCTCTGTGTTCACCAAACCCATCTTGAGTGTTTGCTGCTAAAAAGCTAATTTTTTAGTTTCATCTGATCATAGAAGCCATTACCATTTAAAGTTCCAGTCATGGCTGATAACTGAATATGCTTTAGTTTGTTTTTGAATGAGCTAGGAGAATTTTTCTTGTAACCCTCCCAAACAACGTGTTGATGTAGGTTCTGTTTCACAATTTTTTTAAAGGTTTTCTGAACCAGAGACTCAACTATTTTCTGCAATTCTCCAGCTGTGACCCTTGGAGAGTCTTTAGCTACTCAAACTCTCCTTCTCACCGCACATTAGGACGATATAGACACACGTCCTCTTCCAGGCAGTTTTGTAACATTTTCCGTTGGTTGGAAATTCTTAATTATTGCCCTGATGGTGGAAATGGGAATTTTCACTGCTCTAGCTCTTTTCTTAAAGCCACTTCACCAATTTGTGAAGCTCAATTATCTTTTGCTGCACATCAGAAATATATTCTTTGGTTTTTCTCATTGTGATGGATGATTAAGGGAATTTGGGCTTTGTTTTCCCCCCTCTTTATATTTCTGTGAAACAGGAAGCCAGAGCTGGATGATTTCATGTTTATAATCATGCTGGAGTGCTCAAAATTGTGAATATGAATGGGAATATACTTCAGAGATATTTTACTCATAAGAATTTATAGGGGTGCCAATAATTGTGACCAACGAGTATTTGAGAAAAATGTTCATTTCAGAATGATATTTCCCCTCCCTTTTAAATTCTTATTATCCAATGAAATGATAAATTTTTTGTGAATTTTTTAAATAAAAGACCAAAAGGATTAACAATGCAGATGAATTTTCACAGCCTTTTTTGATCATATTTACCAAGGGTGCCAATATTTTTGGCCACAACTGTACATACAATCACCGGCCACTTCATTAGGTACACCTGTTCAATTGCTTGGTAACACAAATTGATAATCAGCCAATTACATGGCAGCAACTCAATGCATTTAGGCATCTAGATGTGGTGAAGACAACTTGCTGAAGTTCAAACCGAGCATCAGAATGGGGAAGGAAGGGGATTTAAGTGACTTTGAATGTGGAATTGTTGTTGGTGCCAGACGGGCTGGTCTGAGTATTTCAAAAACTGCTGATCTACTGGGATTTTCACACACAACCATCTCTAGGGTTTACAGAGAATGGTCCAAAAATGTCAGAGGTCGGATAAGAATGGGCAGACTGGTTACAGATGATAGAAAGGCAGCAGTAACTCAAATAACCAATCGTTACAACCCAGGTATGCAGAATTCCATCTCTGAATGCACAACACGTCGAACCCTGAAGCAGATGGGCTACAGCAGCAGAAGACCATACCGGGTGCCACTCCTGTCAGCTAAGAACAGGAAACAGAGGCTACAATTTGCACAGGCTCACCAAAATTGGACAATAGAAGATTGGAAAAACGTTGCCAGGTCTGATGAGTCTCGATTTCTGCTGCAACATTCAGATGATAAGTTCAGAATTTGACGTAAAGAACATGAAAGCATGGATCCATCCTGCCTTGTCTCAGCAGTTCAGGCTGCTGGTGGTGGTGTAATGGTGTGGGGGATATTTTCTTGTCCAACCCGGTACTAGCAAGGTGTACCTAATAATGGGGCCAGTGAGTGTGTGTGTGTATGTGTGTATGTGTGTGTATATATATATATATATATATATATATAATATATATATATATATATATATATATATATATATATATATATATATATATATACTTTCAAATGAAAAGAAAATAATAGTTTAGAGCATATGTTAGAATCATGTACACTAGTCAACATTTGAAGTGGATCAAAACCTTTCATCAAAGTTGTCTTAAAACCTAAAACCAAAATGTGTTCTTTACTTCGAATAACTTTGATTAACTTTTTCGATTCCACTTCAAATGTTGACTACTATAGTCTACATGATTATCTTAAAATAGGATTTATTTAAAAAAAAAAAAAAGAAGTACTAGGACATAAAACTAATTCAACATATAACATTTAATATTAGATTTTCAGTAAAACCTAAATCTCTGTAAAATGTTTATCCTTTTTATAATCTGCCAAATCTGTGATGTGTTGATGGCAGTTTACAAAATCCTAGAATCCCAGAATGGGGTGGGGTGATAACATGCTTGCTAATCGAAGGTTGTGAGGAGATAATTAAACTAAGCTAAATCACAGTTTCATTAATTACATGTCAAACCCACACATTCAATTAGATGCAACCCTTCTTTATTTTGGACATATCTGTGTTTCAGCTGGGTATAAACTGCCTGGTTATCAATTACAATCATTGTTTTAAACAACTAGGTTGACTAGGTCATGAACTCACACCAGTGATTGCATTTTTAAATTAAAAATCATTTCAAGAGCTATCAGGAGAAAGGAGACACTGAAGAACAGAAAAAAACAGCTTTATTATGTGAATCAGTTTAAACGTGATGTACATATTTTTTTCATGTTAAATTGCTCTCTCCTTTGCTAATTTCACGAGTTCACACTTATATATAATAAACAGAGTAAAGGTTATGTATACTTGGCATGCTGTCTGAGGAGAGGGCTCCAAGCTCTGTAATTCTTCCTGAACCCGGGGTACTCCCCCTGTCCAGGAAGAGGGGTTCAAGCTTGGGATTTAGCCTGGACCCAGAGTGCTCCCCCCGAGTTATACCCCACCCTGTGCTGGGGTAGGAACGGGCCGATGGTGAGGAGTTGAGGTGTCGGAGGGATGATGGAATACTGTAGAGAGAATGAAGGTAAGATGGCTTGGGCTATTTATAGAAGTTCTCTCCCGAGCTGATAGGATAGATGGTGTAATTGCTGCTGATGAATTGGCCGGGTTAATTATCACAACATGCTCCTCCCGAACTCTGTTAATAAAACATCATTTCACGAGTTCACACTTACATATAATAAACAGAGTAAAGGTTATGCGTATTTGGCATGCTGTCCGGGGAGAGGGCTCAGAGCTCGGCATTTAGCCCGGACCCAGAGCGCTCCCCCCAAAAGATGCGATTAGCGCAGGACTGCAGCCAGATTGGGGCATTGATAACCCCCGAAAACTTGCAGAACTTAAGGTTGATGGAGTAGTATCATTGCAGTGGTATCAGAAAAAGTAAAGATATAGGCTTCTGCAGAAGCAAGTTTAAGATATGGGCTCTTGCGGGAGTGAATTTTGCTGCGGTATCTCAAAAGAAAAAGAGGCTTCTGCGGAAGCGGGCACTGCTGCGGCAGTGGGAAGTAGAAATGAATGGGAAGTAGAGATACAGGCTCCTGTGGGAGCGGGCACTGCTGCAGCATCTGGAAGGAGAAAGTGGCTTTCATGGAAGCGGGCACTGCTGTGGCAGTAACCGCAGAGATGTTCAGGTGGACTGGTGGAAATGAGCTGATGTTAAAGGACTCGGCTGATGGGGGTTCGTTTAGCTTCTTTGACATGGAAGCGGTCTGACCGAATGAAAGTCTTGAAGGCCTCTGACATCCAGTGGCCGAGTGCCTGGATCTGAGGCTGCGAGAGGCCTCTTTGGGTGGCTGTGGTAGATGCGCCTATATGGAAGGAGTGGCTGGAGAAATTATCTGCTGGGATGCTGGATAACAGTAGAATGGACTCGAGGTGTTTTTGTAACCAGAAACGTGTGGCGGGGCTATTAGAGTCATCAATGAAAAGCAGGTCAGATGGGAGTTTAGCCTGCAGGCTTCTGTAATGCAGGTAGGCTAGGAGGGTTTGGTGTGGTGGGATTGGTGACTGGAGATTGAAGATGTAAATGAAATGGCCTCTTCTCGATTGGTCAGTCTTGCTTTGCTTAATGAAATAAGAGATTGTTTCAGTGTCTAGCACTGATAGGTCTGAAAAGTTTGGGTGGATTTTTGGTGATGCCAATCAGGCTGACTCAAAAACAACGGAAGGAGGGAACATTGAATGGGCCAATCATGAAGTTTGACTCAACTTCTTTTTTGATTAAGAGATCAATTGTGTCGGGTTCGGTGACGGCAGACTGGACGTTGGCACAAATTATGCTTTGGCGTGGAAGCCTTTTGACTCTGGGATTAAAGCCATGGGTGAGATCAGACAGTAAATAATCAGTAAAGTTAGTGTCAGGTTGGTGAGATAATTCAACAGTCAAATGATAAATATGCATGGGAGTCAATAAGTTGGGTTTTTCATTTTTATTTGCGGATTTAAAGACAGGGCATATGATGCAGGCATGTGTGCAGCCACAAAAGCTGCAGATGTGCATAATGCTGCAGGACTGCCTTGTGCACCTGCCACAGTTAAAGTTGGAGCAGACCTGGTTATTGGAGAAGGAGGAGGGGTGGTGGTAGTCAGAAAGGGAGGGTGATGGCTCAGTTGAGGTGTTTAGGTGATGCGGTAAGTAGCCGCTGAGGCGGTTTGGGGCAAGGAGGGATGTGCGGGTTGATGAGGTTGAGAAAGTAAGAAAGAAAGTAGGAAAATAGGGCTCGGAAGGTGTCTGGGCCCACGCCGCTAACAGAGGCAGCCTCGTGCTAGAGTTTGATGGCAGGGCCACAGGCCATGGACCGGGGAGAGAATAGGAAGAAGGAGGATGACAAGGGAAAGGCTGTGGGTGGGCCGGAGCTGCTGGCAAAGCCATGCTCGCGCCGCTGGGCGTCGGTAGCAGCTGTGGGCTGGAGCTTGGCTGAGTGGAGAAACTGACTAGGTCTAGCAGCGATGGAGTCTGGGGCACGGCCCAGGCTTGCCGAGGGCCTGCTATGGTGGCTTGAAGACCAGAGGCCCTTCCTTGCGGGTGTGGTGGTTTGCTCTGGCCATGAGTACAGGCTGCTGCGGGCCAGACTTGGTTTGTTGGCGGTTTGTGATGGAGGAGTGAAAGTCAGTGGTGGGTTTCCTGGCTGGAGGGATGAGTGGAGGCTGTAGAGCGCCGCCTTTTTCATCCGCTGGAGACGCTGGAGGACCCTGGGTGTCGAGGAAGTTGTCGTTTGTGAACAGTTCGATCCCTGACATTGTGACGATTGGGTATACCAATGCCGGAATACTGTACAGAGAATGAAGGTAAGATGCCTTTGGTTATTTATAGAAGTTCTCTCTCTTGATAGGATAGGATAGATGCTGTAATTTCTGATGATGAATTGGCTGGGTTAATTATCTGAATGTGCTCCTCCCAAACTTTGTTAATAAATTCATCATTTAATATCTGAATAACAAATATTAATTTATACACAGACACACAGACACACACACACAGGCATACACACACACACACACACACACACACACATCAGACAGACTTTCTCAACGTTTCATGTGTGACTGTTTGCTGCAGATGTCACACTTTCACTGCTCAATCTGCAGACATAAGCCATGTTGAATTTGTCTCGTTTGTCAACTTTAAATCTATCATAAAAGTTAAAGTTTGTTTAAATCTCTGACTGAATGAGCATCCCAACCAACCCAAAGCAACAATCTTTGCTTAACCAATGCTTTGAGTTTGAGGCATGACTTTCTGCTAGTCTAACCAATGACAAATGTACTGTTTAGAAAACAAGTTTAAACCCCAAAATGCTAAAATCACTCACTTTAAGAGAGTCCATTTTAAGCAGGAAAAATGGCAACGCTAAAATGGAAAACATGAATTATTTTAAATACCAGGCTTGGCAGGTAGGCCATTATGTACTTGGCAGTACCCTACATTTTGTGACTCATAGAAGAGTTTCTAACCACTGTGGTCACATACATTGTTTAAATACATATAAACTAGAGTCATATAACCTAGTAACCTTTTAAACTTAAATTAGTTACAATTTTGATATAATGGTCTACATATCCCAATCTTTTTAAAAGATCTAGGACTTCAACCCTTCTTCTGGGGACCCACTGTCCTGCAAAGTATATTTGCAAGCTGTTTCAGCTCACCTAGCCTGTGATTCTTCAAGTTATCCTGAAAGCCTTGATTAGCTGGTTCAGGGGTGTTTGATTAGGGTTATAGCTAAACTCTGCAGGACAGTGGATCCCTAGGAAGAGAGTTAGGGTTAGGGTTAGGACCTAAGGACATAAGACCTAGGTTATAAGATAATCATAATTTTTGTGTGTTTTATTTGCAATATACATATGCAATTTACTCTCATTACATATATAATAACACATTATACTCAAAAGTTTGTGGAACAAAAATATTTATTTTAATAGTGCTTCTTACCTGCAGCAGGAAGTCAAACAAGGCGAGCCGCCCCCACTCTGAATGATGAACTCCCACACAGGTTGTAAAGTTCAGTGGCACCCGAGTACCACACCTGCTCTGAAGTAGAATCTGATATTGTGGCCAAGTGAGTGAGAAAGAGTTTTGGTCATTGTCAGCATCAGACAGATGTTGGATGCTGGGATCCCACCATATCACTGGTCTGGGAGATCCATTGATGTACTTGTAGGGTAGAATCTCACTGTGGAATGTTCTCAAAACTGCGGGCAAGCTCCTGTCCAGACCCAGAACCCTGTCCAGGTGAAAGGCAAATACCTCAAACCAGTCATTGGGACGTTTTATGAGAGCACAGCTTCCTGTCTCACAGCGTGTGATATGATTGTCCTCTGCAGGAGCAAAGATGTCTTTTTTCTCACTAAATTCAATCTGAAGCACTTGTCCATGGCCCGGAAGCCTGGATTTACTCAACACAGTGCCTCTGGAGAGAAGGGCCATCTTTTTTATATCATCCTCACTGAGCCAGGGTAGAGACTCTGCTTTGGTTTGGTTCCAGTTATCATTGAAAGTCTCATCAGATACTGTCATACACCAGTCATTGGCTGAAACCTTGATACCAGTCTCTTCTGGAATTCTGTCTTTCGTTTCTGCTCCAAATTTGGGCCTCTTCCTCTCAGAGGGCCCTGCTTGTCTTTCATGTGTTCCTGCTTCTCCAGGGGCCTGTTTCAGTTTTACCACCTGCTGTGCATCAGAGAACTGCCCCACAAGCCTCTTTGCTTTGGCTTCATCTGGAGTACATTTGTGCCTGCATGTCTTGTTGTTTGGGTGGAGGCTTTGGATGCTGGCAGACTGAGGGAATGCTAGGTCATGTCTGGAGCGAAGAAGATGGATGGTTGGGTTGGAGTTGATGCTATTTCCTAGTTTAACGGCTCGCCCTCTTTTGGCACCAGCTGCAAATGCTGTGACTGGATGCTTGTTTATGTTCTGCAGATATTGTTCCTTTTTGTTTGCTTTACTTTTTGCAGGCTTTTCAGTGGATGCTGTTTTTCCAGAGGAAAATGATAGTTGGTGATGGTTAACCATCAGAAGATGTTTAGCAGAATCTTTCATTTCAGGATTTTTCAAGGTTTTGCTGTGTTCATATGAAGACATTGGAAGATAATGTTTTAGAGACAACTTCTCAACCAGCCTGCTGGGTTTGTTTTTGCGGGGGCCCCTTACGTTCAGCCTGCTCTGCTCAGATGGGAAGGAAGGAAGGGTGTATATCATCACCACCGATAGACTGAAGAGAAACATGAAGACCACCACAAACTGACATTTTAGTCTGAACTTCAACCACACTCTTAAAGCCTGCAAGACACAGCAGAGAAGGCAGTGGTAAAGACAAACAATAAAATAAAGTCAGTAAGTAAGTCATATATATCAAAGAGAAAAGGCTTTGTAAACAAGAAAAGCAGTTTGGATTTCATGGAAGGTAGGGAAATCTAAAAGAGGGAATATTTTTAGAGATCTGGATTTTGAATACACATGCTTGAGATTCATTTTTACACATTTCCATATGTGGTTAAGATTGACTTTGTGGCTTTAGGATAGAGATTTTCCATATGTGTCCATTCCATTGTGCACTTCAGGTTCTACAATGTCAGACTGGAATGTAGACAGGATCTTTCACAGCTGTTAGTTTTACGGAGATACGTCTGAGAATTAATCAGCCTGAATATGGAATGTTTGACTCAAGATTATTCTTATCATATTCTTAAAATAAATGATTAAACAGGGTCTGGAGAATGTCACTGTATTTGGCTTGTTTTTAGCCGCATTCTCTAATTTTTCTGCCCCAGCCTTGACCCATTCTAAATTGGGTGAAGCCTGTCATTTAAGGTTTAGAAAAGGTACCAATCATCACGAAACTAAACACACAACTGTGAAAAGTAAAATATAGCTTGAAAAGGCTGCTGAAAATTAGAACGTTTGTTGACTGCGGCAAACAGTGTTAGGTGAAAGCTTAAAAAGCTACAAGTTGAAGTAGCCAAACAAGAGTGAAGCTCCTTTGAAAAAGTAAAAAGAAGCTAACTTAAGATATTTAAAAGGATGGTTTTTTTTAAACATATTGCCATACCTCAAATCAGTTTTGTCACGCTAGTCATTAGAAAAAGTTGTTTGCTACTGGAAAAGATAGTATGTTATGCTACTGACATATATGTAGTTTTACAAAAATGTATATTTAGGAAAACTTAGAAAATATGCATACATATAGCCTATAAAATATATTACTTAATAACATATATGTTTGATATTAATCCTATTTGCAGACATTGAAATCTCAATAAAAAAAAAAGACATAAATATGTGCATGTCTGTGAATACAATAAACCATGATAGCTAAATGAAATGTATTTCCACATATATCTGGATGTTAAACAGAAAAGTAATTTCTCAATACTGTGAGATCTCTCCCTCCTGGCTGACATTTTTATGACTTTAGCAGATAACACCTGTGAAAGACTTCTACTATGCTTTAGTTTAAAGAATGCCTTGTGTGCAGTTTCACAAGGCTAAGAAGTAGCACACAACCTACGACAGGTTAGAGCCTGTTTGACTAACTTACACAAAAAAGTGAATATTTCTTTGAAGGCAAGTGGATATCTAGGTCATAATTATGCATGAGGAGATCATTCAGATTCCTAGCTGTTCAGTATGTAGGATTTTGCCATGTTTGCTCTGCAGTAGTTTAGTAAAGGGGTCAAATGTTAAATAGATGTAGTGTGGACACTTAAGCCACACTTAAAAATGTGTTTGGGAATTC
The DNA here is from genome assembly GCF_018340385.1 of Cyprinus carpio. Lineage (NCBI taxonomy): Eukaryota > Metazoa > Chordata > Actinopteri > Cypriniformes > Cyprinidae > Cyprinus > Cyprinus carpio. Next base: position 7,139,878 of record NC_056612.1, read on the forward strand.
ATAATTTTGTGTCTAAATAAATAGTTAAGTCACCTTTATTTCTATAGCACTTTATTCAATATAGATTCTGTCAAAGCAGCTCCACAGTAATAAATATAACAGAATCAATTATGGAAACTCATAGGGTGCACGATAAATCAGATTTTCTCCATTTGTTAAACATAATCATCTGCATCTTGCCTACTGGTTATTTATTCTGAGAAGAAAAAAAAGAAGGAAAAAAAAATCATTTTCATTTGGCATTGCTGTTATCTTGCATTGGTCTCAATGAGCTTTCATGGTTTTGCTTGCCAGATGTCAAGAGTTCAAATTCCCGAATCAGAGTTTAAAAGAGCTTGAATAAAAAACAAAATACCAACATAGATTATTAATTTTGAATGCTGCAAGTAAATTTAGTCATCACAACATTGCAATGTTCAGTAAGAAAAATGGATATTAATTTTAAGATTCGCAAAAGATTAGATTTAGATGTTAGATTAGATGAAAGCAAAGGTAATATGAATTTAAGAAACATGCACATTTAAATATCCAGTATGATTTAATATGTATCCAGTTGTAAATAAATAAATACAAATCTTTGATATTGGACAAAAGATATGTTTTCTGAATGAATTTTCTTTTCCTTAGCCCTTTGCCAGATATTCTTTTTTTAAGCTTAAACTCCCTTAATTTTGATATTTGTTTTTCCCAATTTTCTTTTAAATATATATATAATTTATATATAATTATATATCAACATATATATATTTATATATATATCTTGATATCTTGATCTAAAAATTGTTTAGCTATTTTTACTGTACATTAAAAATACTGAATAAAACAAATCACTTGTTTATGCCTTTTTTATTTAAGGTTACAGGCTTTAGATCTGTAAAAGAGATTTGGCTCTTTCCCACACACTTATAAAACATATTTACAACAACAACAATTCAGTTCCACAAAGGAAATCTTTAAATCCAGGTCAGCGTTTTAACAGTGAGTCAGAGATGAAACCCCTCAGCAATTCACATTATCTAAACAAACTGTTAGGAAAACAACCCACTGAAGCAACATTCTCTCGCTGGTCCAGAGACATAGAACATCTGCCAAAACCAATAAAACAAAACCTTCACAATCTTTAACAAATCTTACACTTCCTAAAGTATCAATGGTGTTTGATCACCCACTGGTGAGTGTATGGAAAGTTGACTAGATGTTCAGATGGTGGGAGAAAAGGGTTGAAGTTATGGCTATGTAGGAAAACTCAAAATAGGCTGAACTTTACACTGAACGTTGTTGTGTCTGTGGTTTAGAGCTCTCAGTACTTCTGTAACAATTAAGCATATTGACACCATGGTACGTTAAACTGGCAAATGCAAACAACACAAACAAGTATGGCAAAGACATCACACTGTTCAACAAGGCAGAGATCCAAGCACAACAAACACAGGGAGACAGACTGAGAACATGAAGAGGAATTACTCAGACAAATACAATGTTTTGGTGGAAAACATGTTCACATCTCAAAGCTATTGTTTTTCAACAGTTGTTTTTCCCGGGTCTTACTTTCATAGACTACGCCTTCATGACTCAAAACAAAGTGTATAAATCAGTTTCTTGTGAAATGATGGAAAGAAAATAAAGGAGTTATAAAAGCCAAACATTAAAAAAAAAAAAAAATAAAAACATGTCTACAGTCAAAATATTTTTTCTCATTGCAATTTTTTAAAAGCAACATGTTTGAGATGTTACTGTTGGGTGTTGTCTGTTTGTTCTTTCCACCTCTTTCTTTTATCTGCTCAATTCATTTAGACCCACCTGGGCCCATTTTACCAACAGCAATGAAGTCCTGCACATAGAATGTTAATGCAAATGTTACCTTTAGTAAACTATATAAGAAGCATATGGGTAAAACAGGGGTAAAATTATTTAAATGGGTTTCCCAACCTGATCTCAAGAGAAATTAAGTATTTTGAGGAGGTGTTTTATATGAATTGTGACAATATAATTAATACAGAACTTATGATTTTTAGAAAAAATAAAAAAGTTGCCTGACCATAAAGGTTAACCTCTACCTAACTGTCAACTGAAAATGTACAAATGAGATTGTACAAACTCAAACAAATTAGCCACCAATTCACAAAAACATAAACTAATTAGAACTGCCACGAGAGTGAGTTGGATTTAAAAGTAAACTCAAGTATACTGAAGTGACCCCCATCATAAATAGGTCACTTGTTTTTCTAAAAAGCACAACTCTGAAATGTCAGTTTATCAAGCTATTCCTGGACAATAAGGCACAGCAAAAGAAAAGTGGCTTAACTGTCACACTCTCCCTTTTAAGGGCTAATCCAGGAGGAAGAAAATAGACCAAAATTTGTAACAAAAAAGGAAACAGTATTCTATGTTCTCACTCCCACATTGTCAAATTTTTTTTTTTTTTTTACCTTTAGGGGTACAAAAGCTTGTCACTGGGGCGGTACCCTCAAAGGGAAACCTTTGTACCTTTTTTTCTTTACCACTAAAGGGTGCATATTAGTACCTTAGAGAAGTAATATGTACCCTCAAGGTAATATGTACTCTTATGGTACTAATATGAACCATTTGGGGTAAAGGAGGTACAAAGCTGTCCCTTTGAGGGTATTGCCCCAGTGACAAACTGCTGTACCCTTAAAGATACAATTTTTGCACTTTTTTTTCTGAGTGAGCACTCACTCTCTCACTGGCCCCTCTCATTGAAAATAAATTGATCATTGGGGTAACTCCTTCCCAGCAGCTTCCAGCTGTCCTCTCTCACTTCAGCTCCCATGTGTCTAATATATCATAGAAATAGGATAAGACCTTTGTCCATGAAAATGTCTTTATGTGCTAGAAGCCAAAAATGTTGATGGATGAGGCAAAATTACTGTCTGTGAAAATCGTGCTGTCAGTAGGTGAATTGTGTCCTTTTTTAAAATCCCTTTTCCTATCCCAGGTTAATATGCAGAGCTATAAGTAAGCCATTTCCTCTGTTTGCAACATTGTCATGTTTATCTGAACAACACAGCAGCATTTGCAAAACCAGTGGCATGACTTTGAAAACAAGTAAATTTTTTTTATTTTATGAATCTTAAACATCTTGTTTAGTTTTAGGTTCAAATAACTAAACCTGGCTCTCACCATGGACATAACCAAACTGACATGGCTGAAAAGAAAAGAAAATGTTGTACATCCATTTGCAATTACTGCAGAAATGAAACACTTCAGCTTTAACTTGTATTGACCCAGAACATTAATTTAAATAAATACAGTTTGCATTATAAAATGGCCATCAGTCCAGCACATGGTCCAAAAAGGAGAAGTTGCAACTTTCTGACTGAATTAAAAGAGTATAGAATGTCAAACTACAAGTCATGAACAAGACAAAGGAAAAAAAAAAAAAAAACTGCCAGCAGCTGAAAGCTTGTTTATGACAGCTGCATTAAAAATCTGAATGAACACCTTCTCATGACAACAGAGAACAAAGACTCACTCAATGCTGAGATGTGATTGGGAAAAATGGTGCTTTGAGCCCCTTTAGCTGCAGTACATATCACTCTTCCTCATCCAGTCATTTACGTCCATATTTGTTAATGAAGAGTGATTATTCACTGCTGGTGTAGCATAAGATAACGATGAACAAATTTCATATTTTAGAATAGGTCAAAAGTACTTTAGAGACTAATTTCAACACAACTGAAAGCTAGAGATGTTACCTGATTAAAAATGTTATGGCACTTTACATATGAAAAAATTTAGAAACATACAAATGTTTTTAAATCCTACATTATGTTCATAGAATATCGACTTCATGGTAATAATAGGTTGAATATTCAATGTCGTCACATTTATTTAATGCATTTATATCATTTTAGGTAAGTTATATTATAATGGTCTGTCTTTCTGTTTATCTGTGGGACCATGGGTTAAATATGACAAAATTTGTATGTGTAATAATTCATTTTTTTACTATATATTTATCTGCCTGTTACATTTTTATATTGTCAAGAAATGTTAGGTTAAAGGCTGAGAGTAGGTTTGGTGTTGGGGCCTTAAAATATGATATACTGTATATAAAGATATTGTAACTGAAATTTTGTCATTGTATTATATTTATGCTTAAAAATACAAATATATAAATATATTCATATAATATATAAATATAAATATAAATATAAATATACAAATATATAACACAGTATACACATTCAGATCAGATGGAAATCTTACAATATGACTTACTGTACAGGTTTTGCAGCATCTCATTCAATTTTAGGATGTTACCTCAATTTTAGGATGCCATTGCATTCCATCTTACTGTGAATGGCAACATATATTCTTTTGCATTGATTTTGTATTCCCTGTTGAATTGCTCTGATTATAGGATAATTCCTTATTGTGATAGATAGCAAAACAAAACAACAATAATAATAATAATAATAAATCATGCTTGCATTGAGAAACTCCATAGCCCCCTAAACAAAAAGTGTAATGTTAGCATAGCAGGATCTTCCATAACATAACCGGCTGTGGGAAAACTCTGCTTGATGTATGATCTTTCATGCATTGTGCAAAGGTCAGCATTACCCTCTACACATAAAGGAGGATCTGTGATACCATTGCATGCAGAAGTCAAATGATTTGGGGGGAGGAAGGTACGGTGAGGGAAAGATTGAGAGAGAAAGAGAGAGGAAGAAAAAGAGATCAGCCATCTGCTGCCGTGTCTGTCCTACCTCTGAGTGTCATCAGTGAGCGCCTTTCTTATTATGGAGCAGATGCTTTTGACACTAGTGTCATCCTGAAATATATCATGTGCGGCTCTGTGTGTGTAGGATGAAAATGTGTCACTGACAGTCTGCTGCAGTCATTTATATTCACACACAAAAGCAACAGAGAAAAACAGCATAAACAACAACAAAAAAGCAACAGGCTCTTGTTGGCCAAGCTTTAGTAAGCTATATAAATACATAAACATATCACAAACTATGCATTAGATAAACCAAATAAAACATTATCAGCATAACAAAATGAGAGCAGACTGAAAATATTTGATAGGCTAATTAATCTATGACAAGAATTGGCAATTTTTTGTTAATTAATTGTACTTTGCTTGGATGTTTCATTGGAAGCAGAAAGTGATTCAAAGACTCCCCAATACATCTACTACATTCTCTCTCTCTCTCTCTCTCTCTCTCTCTCTCTCTCTCTCTCTCTATATATATATATATATATATATATACTGCTGTATAATTTACAGGTCATAATACACATATAACTGTATAATTGCATTGCATTATATATTTGGATTTTTGCATATGCATTATTTAGTTTTGATCGTGAAGCTAAGCATTTGACTAAAATCTTTCTATGATATATTATTAGGAGACAGAGTGACAGCTGATATTTATATGCATTTTATGTAAGTAGTCTGCTTTACAGTTATAGATATTAGATATCTAGATGTCCTTGATTTACAACACAAGCTATCAGAATTTCATATTTTTGGCCACACACACACACACACACACACACACACACACACACACACACACACACACACACACACACATATATATATAATTGCATATTTTTGCTTAGTTTTTTTCAGGAGGAAGTGCTACTATCATACTACTGTACATGAGCCTAAAAAGCCTAATGTATCAAAAATAATATTTACAAAAACACATATGCACTTTTTATAGGTTTAATACACCATACCACACTCACAAACACCATTCCATGTATGCTATGTAAAATAAGCAGTTGTCATGTTCTGCCACAGGACAGCAGTTGCAAGAAAATTTTCTGTCAGATTTTTAGCAATGTAATACGAAGACAAGACTTTAACAAGACTATGAATGTGAATACCAGGCACAACAATGCTAGTACATGTCTATGGGTACAATATGTGTCACATGACTAAACACTCATCATGGTTTTTGAATACCTCCATTTTCACAGTCCACACTACAACGTCTTCACGTTTTCAGAAACACTGTGTCAGTGTCAATGGAAAGGCCAAATGTAGAGAAAAATGTGCATTTTTAAATTTATCCAGATTAATGTTGACTTAAACTTTGATGAAAGACCAGCGAGCTGAAGCTCCCTCTAAATAGGGTCTACAACAATTGAGTACCACAAAGAAAGTATCAGTACCCAGTTTGTCTTTAAAAATGACATAGTGTATATCTACCTCTGATAATTTAGGTCTGTTTGCTGGGTGAACCCATGGAATTAAATACACAGGCTATAGATTACCTGCTTGCAATGCCTCCAGATATAGCTAAACACAAATATCATATTTCTTGATTTTTTTACATTTGACTTGCTCCAAAAGCTCAACAAAATTGTGTGCAGGTGCTGTTGCTCCATGTCAATTTGAGAATCCATTATTACAATGTCACAACTTCCTCAGACAATCAATTCTAATTCCCTTGGTGGCTATCTCACTCTGCCATGCTCATTCACTGCTCACTGCTCATTGGCTGCCTCTGATTAACAGGCAGACCAATAACATTGCAGAAATGACTTCTAGATAATGTTGTGTGAGTCAGAGTCAAATCTCAATTTATGATGAATTTATACACGCACACACACACACACACACACACACACAGCAGTATATGTAGTATGTGATGGTACTTAAAGAACACTGAGTAGTACTTGTATATACTTTGAGTTTTCTGATAAGTACTGCATCTTTTCCAGCAGGAAATTTGAACAGCTGATGATTTTACATAAAGGAAAGGAAAGAAATAAGTCTGATGTTCTTGGGAATCTGGGACAGCAATATCTAAAGTTATCAGTAGGTAATACTACTCTCTCAGGAGTGACTAAGTCAGCCAGGCAGTAACTGGCGAACTGGTTTCCTATACCAGATGGCAAAGATATTTTCAAACATAGTTCCTTTCTTACAAGTGAATTCAAGATGTTCTGCAATGAGTCACATTTAACAGATGTTACAGCATAAGTTCTGAATAAAACGCTAAACGTTTAAACCTCACCTGCAAATGCTTCATCTATGTAAAAGACTTCATTACTGTAAAATGACAGTAATGTATTGGTTTTATTGTATTGGTTGTATCATATTTCCACGTTAATGTTCAAGCTTTAAGAGACAGCTTTGGGGATGGCAATATCCTGTGGGTTTTCAGAATCCATAAATCTGTGGCAAATCTGGCATAAACAGATTTAATTTTCTAATCTTGTAGAAAAGTCATGCCAGCATAAGCCAACACAAACAGAACAGCAACATAAATATATACAAACAGGACCTGCAAAATTACTGCAACCACTGATGTGCATTAAAATATAAAAGCGGCTTTATCATTGTTGGATGTTCTTTGATCTGAAAACATAAGTGAAATCTGCCCATTCAAAAACTGGCAGGAAATCAGAGATATACACATAAGCAAGATTAGAGAACACAAATAAATGAGACAGAAGGTTGTGGGCATTTATAAACCAGACAATCCACTACAAATAGTGTATTGTCCACACAGGAAGGACCGCAATTGGACAACTGCAGGAGCTTTTAGCATCCTGGTGTCAACAATACTGCAACCTGCAATTAAGCACCATCTCCATGCCAACAAACCATTTGGAAGGATTGCCAGAATAAAAACCTTTTGCTCTTGCCAGCTTGTAAGTGCCCAGGGTTTCCTTTTGTTCAAAAAAGGAAACTGGCTAGTACGGTGAAAAATAAAATAAATAAACAGCTTTCTGGCATAGGTTTAGTGCAAAAGGGTTTGGTGCAAAAAGTGTTATGTTATACAGACAATAACCAAATCTCCCTGCGAGGTATTTGGTTTTAGTTTCAAAACACCTGGTAATCTTCTTAAAATACCTCCAGATGGACTCCAGATTAAATTCCAGTTTTGACATTAACATCTGGATGCCAGTGCCAATAGGCATGGAACATTTTGTCTCGCATGCGTGTATGCATGCATTATTTCTGCATTTTTTCATTATATGATGTCTGAAAAGCTTGATTCTGACTGGTCAGTTGCGACATTCCAGGTTTGTTATGCAACGATGATAACTGTTGTCAATAGCAATGCTGAATAACAGACCTCTCATCCAGGTATCTAAGGCAAGAACATCTCTTATGTCTCTCATATCACACCGCTGACTTGCCCTTTCATACAAATGCATCTAGTACCATGTTGCGTCTTACTAATCGACTGCACTGTCATAAAAAGTGCAAAGATTTTACCTTTAGGGGTACAACTGCTTGTCACTGGGGCAGTGCCCTCAAAGGGACACCTTTGTACATTCTTTAGGCCTGAAGGGTGCATATTAGGACAACAGAGTAATAATATGTTACCTTAAAGTAGTAATATTTACTCTTATGGTAAAATAAATAAATAAATGCTCCAATTAGGGGTAAAGAAGGTACAAAGGTGTCCCTTTGAGGGCATTGCCCTAATCACAAGCTGTTATACTCCTAAAGGTACAATTTTAGGATTTTTTTTTCTAAGAGTGTAGTAATACAGTAATAGCAGCAGTTTTCTAATATTGTTGTTTTAATAATGTGTTCATTTTGTTGCCAGGGTGAATGTAACATATAACATAATAAGCAGGTAAGATTTTAAGCTTTGCATTGGGGTCCTGATGATTTTCATTTTGCGATAACAATTGGCTGGATGCTCTACCATCAAAGAGTCTTCACTAAGTCCTGAATACACAAGATATCCATATCCAAAGATAACTTTAAATAATGTTACCTCATAAAACATTACATTTATCTCAGTGGTTCAGTGATAAGCAGATAAATTCCGCATGCATTTTTTATTGCCTTCTTTGCAAATAATTGCAATGCTTGGTAACTGCAACCAAACCCTCACAGACAGAATGCAATGATGTTTGGGTCTGCTGAGTCAGAGAGTTTAACGGGGTCTGCTGAGGAGGGATGGAGCTGGGATGAATGATTCAAAGAATTCTCAATGCTGAAAAACATTAGGCACTGTTGTTGTACCACTCTTGCATTATTGAAAACAAAGACTTTCCTGCCGAGTATAAATACATACATCAGAAGTCTGATCGTAATACACACAATGTCCTTAAGTGCCATGTCCTGCAAAGAGCACTGGAAAACATTTTTTTAACCTATTTGATTATTATTATTATTATTTTTTTTTACTGAATTCAGATACATTTTAATAGCAATACTTTTATCCAGCTTTGTAAAGGTACTGTATACATTGTGAGTTAAACAATAAAAGCTTGTCTCAAACAATATTCATTCAGTATTTAATAATTCACCACTAAACATGACCTGTGCAATATAACCTCTAGGAAAGCAGTCAGTGTGCAAAAGTAATTACAGACAAATCATTCTGAGCTAGTATAATAATGAAAAGTTCTCAGTTGGACACTTACCATTATAAACACCACTGATAGACGTCTAATGTGTTTCAGCTGTTTAATCACAGCATCAGCGCCACATCACCTTCATTCCTGCACTCCTCATCCATGCAAACACAGTATTATTCCTGCATGTAAACTTCTTGAAGTTACTCTCATCTGAACTGGACCGGTGTATGCATGAGATGCATCCAAAGTCACATTGTTTAGTGACTTTCCCTGGGTTTATTCTTGAGTTGCCATTGCAAAGTTTCCAAAGTTTTAGAACAAAGCTCTGATCTCTAGCAACACGTTGCAGGAGGATGGTGGACTTGAGAAGGGAAAGCAGAGTGGAGGTTTGGAGAGGAATGTGCTGTGTAACATGAGAAGAGACGTAAAAAAAAAAAAAAAAAAACCTTTAGAGAGATTTATTGTGCGCTTCTAGAGTTTACGGCATATTGCTGATGCACAAATGTTGTATGTGATCTTCATCATCAATCATCAATCATCAGGCAGAAAACAGTTAAATTTACTTTGGTAACTAATTTCAATCAAAAAAAAAAAAAAATTACAGCTACTGTTAATGTTGTGAAAACCTTTCTGTGGGAACTTGGAGTTAACCTCCACTGTCATCTAAAAAAAATAAATAAATAACAAAATGATGAAATGTTCTGAAACATAGTTTGAAGATCCCATATAAATAAACGATCATTTCAGAGTAATTCACCAACGTAACTGTTATTGTTAGTAGAGGAAGAAATGCAGGGCTTTGTAAAACTGTTTCACTTAAGTTTTTACAAAGAAAATGATTTATATCAGTTGTATTATTCCAAAAATATTTCACATTTTGTTTCGCTATCCATTATTGAAAACAAAGAGTATGTCTAGAAATGATTTAATGCACCTTGAGAATGTATTTTAGGACTGTACTGTCCTCTTCTGGTAGAATGGTGAGTTACAGAAGCAGGAGATGATGGGGAACCAGGCGTTACATTGAGCAATGTTGTTACTAGTCTCTCTCTCTAATATCACACATGAATCTTGTTTGGAAGAAGAAAAAGAAGAAAACCTAGTGGAGCATCAATGAAAATAACAAAAAGATCAAAGCCAACAACACATCCAAATTGGCAGAGGAGGAAGATGCAGAATATGCGAAACAACTGTATTTAATTTTTTGCAAAATAGCCTCACATTTACTGAATTTTAAATAATTCTGCAATATTTCAATAAACAATAAAACACTTCGGATTTAGAAACCTTTATGGATACTTTTATACTTGTTTTACATTTTCAATAATATTATGGCTAAATTACATCTAATAAAATCAAATGCATGGACAGATGTATGCTCTGTATACATTTGTTTAAAATGTTTCTTTGACTTGTTATCCTTTGTTATACTCTAAAGAAAACTTATTACAATCATTCCTATTCTCCTATAAAGAAATTTAGATTTTTATGTTCAAAATGAATAGATTTTTTCAGATTTATATAGAATATATTTATTATATATTTGTTTTGCTGAGCCTGGTTTCTCCTAAGGTTATTATTATTATCATTTCTGTCACCAATGGAGTTTGGGTACCTTTCCACTGTTGATTTTCCCTTTGTACAAACACTGTTGGAAGAGAACTGAACTGAGCTGGACGATGACATCAATGATTCAATGCTGAACTGACTTTAACTGGAAAATTGAATGTTTACTATTGTTCTCTTTAAAGAGCTGCTTTACAGCATAATTGAATTTTGACTGCATTGTTAAAAGATTATTTTCCTGTTTAACACTGTAAAGCTGCTATAACACAGTCTGTGTTGTGAAAAGGACTATATAAATAAAGATGACTTGACATGTCTATATAAAAAATGTCCTTAGAATTCATTTTACTTACTTTAATAGCATTAAATGTCAAATGCCATCAGTTGAAATACATAATCACCAGTCCTCACTGCACTGTCATTAACAATCATAACATTTATTTAGAGTACTATGACATATTTCGTCCAAAGACAACAACGTGTGCTGAAGAGCACATGCAGAAATACACATGTATGATACATAAGGGATGATGCAGTTGAATGAGACAAACATTAGATACAATACACAATCAAAACATTGTCATGACCTAGTAGATACTTTTTACTGTAAATATGCTAAAATCTTTTCTTTGTCTTTGGTGTTTTCATTCAAATCCACAGTACAAGACTGCTGCTACTGCATTCCTGGACTAGAAAGACCTGTACACTGCCTTTTTTGGATAGAATGACATTGAATACAGGTTTGGTGTTCACATCAGATGTCTTCTTTTTAAGCTTAGCACCGCCAGACCTGCAAGACCTTCAGGATCTAAAAATTAAAATCTTTCTTTAGCAGGTACATCTGCATTGACACATCAGCATCTCTCCTGGTTTACAAAACCTCCCTAAGTGGGACACTAGTCCTACAGACGAGAACTCAGTACAAAAACCTCAATAACAAAAGCGCACCAGCGCAATGACGAGGTACGTGAGGGTGATGATAGTCAAAGCAGAGAACAGCAGGAGGAGCCCAGTGAAGAGGACGTTGTTTATGGGTAGCTTGATGATTTTCCCTTCGGCGGGGATCATGTTGGAAAGTGCAAGCATGTAGCCCAGGGACCAGGCTATACTGGTCTTATTTACCTGTGAAACACAAAGAGACATATGGAAAGGTCCAGTTCACTCCAGAGTTTTGATAGACCGAACTAATTTGCTGGAGGGGGAGAGAATATCATTGGTAGATATTTGATATTACAGTCATGCACTCATACAGCACATAGGCTACTAGATTCGATGTGTGATCCTTAAAAATCAGGTGCTAAGAAATGCATTTACTGTGAAAAGACATTTAAAGGAATATTCCTGGTTTACAGTATTCTGTAAAAAAGTCATGTTTAATTCATTGTGTGACTTGTCATTTCTTTGTAATTATTATAATAAAAAAGAAAGAAACCAACTGGATGTGTGTCGGCATATGAAAAAGCTTTGAATGCAGCTTGATAATATCAGTGACATATGACATATTTTCCTCTTTTGATATGTACAGTATCTGGTTAAAAGCAGTACTGAGTTTCTTTGTAATGAGATGAATTATTTTGTAAATCAATAAACAGCAAAATACATTTAGCCTTTGTCAGAATCCTGCAAGAAATTGCGAATAGTCAAAAAAATAAAAAAAATAAAATAACAATAATAATAATAATAATAATAAAAAAATATATATGTTAAGCTTTTTAGTCTCATGCTAAACATGAAATGTACCTCTTTCTGAAAATTGAGATTTTTCCAGTTGTCTGTGTTGAACTTGTAACCATCTGCAAGAATGCTGTGCACATAATTTGCAGAGAAGCAGTTGGACTTTAGATAGCTGTCTTTGATGTCTTTGTTGGATGTCTTGAGCTAAAGGAGGTCGGGGACATTAAAAGGTAGGTTTATTGATTTTATACATCAGTCAAATCTACACGAAGAATCATTTCTCCCAGTCTATATTTTCCTGCCCGTCATGATTATGCAGTTGGTCAATACTCACAGTTTTCCAGTCCTTTGAGCAAAACAGTTTCATGTTTGTCTTGAATGTCTCCATACTTTTAGAGCCCTCCACTTTAAGAGCCAAAGCAGTCCAGTAGAAGCCTGCATAAGCCTAAACAAAAATGTCAGAACGTTTGGTCACAATAACATGCAAGAAATTAATGACATTTGACATTATTGAAATTTAACCATAAAGGCACCCATTTGATTTGAGAGCTGCATTACATCACTGAGATCACACAAAGCTACCATATGGCTTCCAAAGCCTTGGAATATAGTAAACTTCTTTTCTTTTATGGTGAATTTGATGTCCTTTTTAGAGTTTGTTTGTTTAAAAGATTTTCCAAAATTCTCCTTTTGCATTCTACAGGCAAAATAAAAGCATACAAGTTTTGAATGACATGAGGTTGAGTAAATAATGGCAGCATTTTTATTTTTGGGTGAACTATTCAGTAACACTTTCAGTTCTCACTATTAACTAGTTGTTTAGCATGCATATTACTAGCACATTGGCTGTTTATTAGCACATATTAATTCCTTATTCTTAATGACCATATTTTAGATTCCTTAATCCTACCCCAAACCCAAACTTAATAGCTACCTTTCTAACTATTAATAAGCAGCTAGGAGTTTGTTGAGTGAAAACTCTTAGTTAGTGAATACTCCCTAACCTAAAGCATTACATTTACATTCATATATTTAGCAGATGCTTTTATCCAAAGTGACTTACAGTGCATTCAGGCTATACATTTTTTTTTTAACCAGTATGTGTGTTCCCTGGGAAATGAACCCACAACATTTTGCGCTGCTAACACAGTGCTCTACCACTGAGCCACAGGAATGTTAGCATTATTACTATTTCTGCTACAGTGTGTAGCTTAATTAAGAGAAATGCCTACCATGAAGTCTCCATTGAGTGGTGGTTGATAAACTCCTTCAAAGGAACAGTTTTCAGATCCCTGGCAAGATGCCAGGTCAAAGATACTCCTAACCAAGAATTTGCACTGTTCAGGGTTACTCTGTCCAAGGAAAGTAATACTTCGCTTTGGACTATACTTCGATGGAAGATCATTCTTTGTACATTCACTGCCAAAAACATCCTCTGCAAGCATGGAGGTATTGTAGCCAGAAGGATAACAGGGGTGCTTCAGATTAGCCCAGTTGGTGGATTCCTGGGAAAGAAAGAGAGAAAGAGAGAGAGAGAGAGAGAGAGAGAGATCATCACAACTAAGACTTTACTTAAAGCCTTTATAATGCATTATAAAAGGTTAATAAAGGGTATAATGTATTATAATTATTCATAATGTGTGTTGTAATACATTATATCTTGTCGTAAATAATTACAACTGAATTTAAAAAACATAGTGTAACAATGAATTGATACTGTAAGTGTTATAATGTATTAACTGTGGTCACAATTATTCATGAGGCTGTACAATGCATTATAACATGCATTACAAGGCATAATTAATGCATTAAAACTAATTTTATAATGCATTATACATAAAGGTTTTAAGTAAAGTGTTACCTTTTTGTATTGATAATAGGTAATTGGTCATTAAAATAGTTAATCATTAAAAATATTGAGTGAAAATTGCCCAGCTTGTTGGCAAAGGTTATTTACACTAGCTCTGGCACATCCACCATGACACGTAAAGCTCATATTGTGAATGCTCAGAACTGTGGCTCATGCTCAAATCCTCTTCCTGGACCACATTTACTGATCAGCAGGTTCAATATGGTTTGGAAAAGATAAGGTCCCATTAAAACCCATTAAAACAGCATACACTGATGTACGTATCATATACACGGGATATGTTGTTATTCTTGAACACTATTTAAAAATGTACTACAACTATAACGAGGTTCACATAATATCTTCCACTATTTGTACTACATACTGTATAAATAGCATAAATAGCACTATTTAATAAATTGGAAAACACTACGACCGTTGGGGTGGGACAGACCACCTTTGAAATGTTTAAAACTAGTCACTTGTAATGTTAGGATAGTTTTATGTTAGGAAATACTTAATATAATGCATTTAAAGAAAATATTAAAATAAACATTTCTGGTAGAAATCAGGAACACATAATGAAATTCCTTTCTCTTTTACAACCCTACATTAAATGGCTGATGGTAGTGTAGTCTGTATAAGTATTGACATGGCATTGTTCGGGGAAATGTTAAGCATAAGCTATGGGCTTAATTGCATCTCTCATCAATAATGGATTTTAGAAGAAAGGTTTTAGACAAATTTTGCAGATCAGTGTCTTTGTATACTGATGGAAGTGAAGCAAAAAGAAGCGGTCTAACAGGTACAGTTCATATGCAATCCAATGTGGATCTAAAATGTTTTACCTACTTTATCGTTATATTTTATGGAACAAGTACTAATTCAGATTAATTCATTTGACAATGACATGAGTGTACTCTACCTTTGCAAGTTTGGCCAAAACTCTCTTCTCAGCTTCATTTTTCCCGTAGCAGAGGAAACTGTGAGTATAGATGTTGTATTCATAGCCATAGAGTGAAACCTTAATGATGTCTTCACCTTTGGCATCATCAGAAGTGGCAAAGGCAATCTGGGTTGAGGCTCCACCCAAGTCCAATGAGCCAACTGTCTCAGCCCCATGAGGATGTACCCAGGCATTCCAGAGATTTTTCTATAAAACAGACTAAAGTTAAAAAATGTAAAAGTTCAATAAAGCTCTGTTTTCTCTACTTTTTGTTTAGATTCAATATTGTGTCACAAAATGACTGTACCTTGAACATATCTTTAAGATAAGATTCTCTTCAAAATGTGAGACTAGAATCGTGTATTGTAATGGTTAAACATTCGCAGTCCCCCACCCCCACCCCCCCCCCCCACAAAAAAAAAAAATAAAATAAACAAAAGATCACCACTGCATAGTAAAGCTGCCCATGAACTGACCTCTAGGAAGTTCCCTTTCAGGTAGTTGACGGTGATCCAGCCATAAAGGCCTTCTTCCTGTCCAGAGATAATGGAAGCATTTTGAAAATTGAAAGGAAGAGAGCTAAGGTAGTTCTTGATGTTTTTCAGAATAGCGTTGGAAGTCTCCTCATCTTTCATACTGTGTAAGACAAAAGATTTGCAAAGATATGGCACACATCCTGTCAGTGTCAGGTTAACTTTGTGGCAACTGTATATTTAGATATTTTATTTATTGATTGATTAAAAATTGTTATTTGAGAAATAACTCTCTGGACATCATTTTAACACTCTGAATATGTGCATAATGCCATTTTTTTTTTTAAATGTAATATTATGTTATTCATATTCTATTCTATTATCTAACACTAAACTCACAGTATCACAGTAAATGGCTCAACTGATACATATAGCAATAGATATAAGCACATAAACAGAAAATATTATCAAAAAAAAAAGGAATGGATTGGAATGGAATGGAATTTGTTTAAATCATTCTTACTGTAGAAGCCTCATCCCTGCTGTTGCCCCAAGGAAGACTGGGGTCGAGTTATGCCGATGGGAAGGAATGGCCTCAGTTATCTTTGCTATGCAATCTTTTAAACTTTTCCATGTCTTTTTGTCCTGATCCTCATATTTACCAAGATCTGAAATTCCAGGGCCTGAAAAGACACATTTTATTATTACATTACTTTCTGTAATATATAAAATGTTTAAGTTACATTATTATTGTATCACTGCTTATGTTAAGAGAGTAGTAAAGAACTATACTTATCATTTTTTTTAAAAATAATTATTAATATACCAACAATCTCAGCATATATACATTTGATGTATAAAACATGTTTTTCACAATTTATGCTATTATTATTATTATTATTATTTATTTTTCTTCTTCTTTTTTTTCACATCATGGGACACCCAACTTGGGCAGAATTCATGGAAAGTTCCACTAATATCTCTAAGCTGTTCACTGTAAATAAATTACATTTAAAAAAAAAATAAGCCATGTTTTTACAAAAACCTTCCAAGGTTTTAGGTCAGTTGATTTGTACCTTCAACCTGACACTTTGTGGTCTCACTCACAACCCCAGTGTTGTTTTCTTTCTCTGCAGGCCACTCATAGAGATACACAGTGGTCCTGGAGGAGCCTGCATCCAAAACAATACCATACTAGAGAGAGAGAGAGCAACAGAAGTGAAGAAAGACATTGTTACAGTAAGCATGTCACCACCAAATTCTCAAGATCTTGCAAAGCCATAAAGAGCTTATTCATTTGCACTCTTCGCAAAATGCATTGGTGAATAGCAGTTTGCCATGTTCTAAATCATGACTGAGTGAAGCAGTCAAGAACAGACATGTCTAATTGCCCGAAGCCCTTTTGGAAGAAACTAACAAAAAGCATATTCTTCCGTTGGGAAAATATTCAAGGATTGACTTTTTGAGTCATCAAAAGGATCATCTATTTTAAGATTAATGATGCAGCATTGTATGGAATTAAATAACTCCATCAATGGTGATTATCCACTGAAAGTTGTTTTTGTGTGTAGAAAAATAGGTTTCCAGTGAGTGTTGTAAAATAAAAAAGTATTTGTTTTCACTAAAAGCAGTAGGAAACTAAAAGAGGAAGTATTATGAAAAGGCATAATCCGTAAGTCATATTTATAATAATCTTTCACCACATTTTGCCCACCATTCATCTGTAAATGAATAGTGTTCCATATGTGTGATGTGTGATGTTTGTTTTTCAACACTGAACAGAAATGTTACATAAGCCGAAGATTCAAACATTCCTTTTTCATGTGTAATTAGAAGGTAAACCCACATATTATATATTATTAACAAATAATATTACATATTATTAAATAACAAATGAATGAGTTAAGGAAATGCAATTCTTGAGCATGACTGGTAAGCACCAATTATACTTTTATGCCTCATAATTTTATACACCCTAAAGGGAACCCAGTTTATTAATCAGTTTAATAGGTTCCCACTTGTATCATGCATGCTCAAATTACATAATTTTACCTTTAATCCACGGGATATATAAGTCTTCTTATGAGTTTGTACAACTGCTATAGATATGATGACTGCTATGCTGGCCAGCATAAAGGCGGCGGCAAAAGCTATTGCCACTTTTGCCATCCTCACCTACAGACAAAAAGATGAATATATCAAATTTCCATCTTGATTCTCATGCAACTAATAGCTGAAAACTCTTTATAATAGAAGATGTAGTAGAAAAAAAAGTTAACTTTTTATGCGCAATTACTTTCGAAAACTATGTAGTCATGCTTTGAATCTAGACATCAAGCAATCATTTATCCAAAATGAGCATAAAAGGTTAAAATGTGCATTTGAAATTATGAGGTGTGCTATAAATTTTCAGGTAACTTAATGTAACCTTGTAATCAAGATGCTTCAATTTAGATATTATGTAACAATAATTTATATATATATATATATATATATATATATATATATATATATATATATATATATATATATATATATATATATATATATATAAATTGTTTTTTTTTGTTTGTTTGTTTTTTACTGACAAAATCATTTTACAGTAAGTGATTGAGGAAGAGGGTTATTTGTTGAGCCTGGGAACCGTTAATAAAAATGTTACTTTCTAAATGAATTCCCCAACTAATGACTCAGCATTTGATGAAAAAAAAAAAATGTAAAAGTGTCATGTTGTGAGATTTGGAAAACTCTCCCACACACTGTCAAGCCCACAGGCACTCTGTCAATCATAGGTTTGTCATCTTCTGTAAAAATGGACTGGAGCACACTCAGTTTTATACCCTACTCTACCAGATATAAGTATGTACTCATATCATCCTGGAGCCTCTTACCTATATTATGGTTTCAGCTTCTTATTTGATCAAAGAAAGTGGTTAGCGTTTTGAACTCAAAGACATACAGTATTAACATCATTTTAATACTGCTTCTGTGCTGGCATCCAAAACATCTTACCATGTAATTGCTTATTTAAATTATATATTATATACACATATATTTATTCTGAGATGCGAGCCCACAAATTGCTCTTTTGCAGAGATATCACATTATATGGCAGATTTCAGAGATATCATACTAATCAATAAAAGAGTACAACAAAATCAATGAAATTCTTCATTAATCTAAACACACATTTGTTCTATGATCTGATCTTACATGATCTGATAAGAAAACAAATATCAAATACAAATTACATACATTTCTGTAACAATCATGCCATTATTAATAAGGTGATAAAAGGTTTATTTGCTTACCCCTCTGCGTGAGGCTGTTGTAAGGTGGTCTGAAGATTGTGACTCTTTATTGATCATTCTGTCCAGACGTGCAAGACTGTGAATGTGTAACTGTGTTTGGATGTGTGTGTGAGAGTGTGTGCATATGTTTGTGTGTGAAGGTGAAAAAGCAATGCTGAGGAGATAGAATAGGAGGGGTTTGGCTATCACTCCCAGTAAGCAGGACCTCGCCATTAAAGTAAATTAGAAACTCCACCCATTCAGATGGATGTTAATAAGGAAAAGACCATACGCACTTGTTAACGTTTCTAAAAATAATCACATAATATTCCAAGCTCATTTTTAGCTATTTATACACTATCTCTGGGGGATTAATTTTTTTTTCATTCATTTTTTCAATTAATTAAATTACTGTTTTTAAAAAATAAAGAATCAATTGTTTTATGGAAATATTTAAATACATTTAAAATTCTTACGACGCTGTGCAGACACAGAACAACATTTGATTCCTTTCCGTGCAGGCAGCTACATGTATTCTTAGTTATGAATATGGCAGTTCCCACTGGTAAGAAAAAAAAGAGACTTCAGTTTATTTTTAAGACATATTTCATTCAATAATGTTAAACTACAAAATAATGACTTTATATAAAGACCGTTTGCAAGAGTATTGACATTTGAGAGGTAAAATCTTTTCATAATTCTCTTTCTGCTGGCTGCGCATTAGGTGTTTTTAAAAGCTTGTAATATTATTTGAAAATGCCCCTTTTAATGGGTTATTTTGTTTGCTTGGTCAGCTAGATATGTTTATGCCTGATCCTAATGGGGCACTTTACAGCAATCTGAGAATAAAAGAAAGAGCTGTGTGGTGAACAGGATCCATTTACACAACAGAGTCACACTTTGAAATGTGGTTTCAGAATCCTTCAGGAAAGACCTTCTCAAAGTGGAATTCTCATTGACTAACAGAATTTGTAATCCAAACTGAAGAGAAAACCTCTGCTCACTGTGACTTTTCTGCAACCTGGAATTGGACTGTTGGTTTCGTCTGGCCAGAGGAGAACTGGCCCCCCGACTGAGCCTGATTTCTCCCAAGGTTTTCGTCTCCATTCTGTCACCGATGGAGTTTTGGTTCCTTGCCGCTGTCGCCTCTGGCTTGCTTAGTTGGGGACATTTCATTTCCATCCATCTATCTATCTATCTATCTATCTATCTATCTATCTATCTATCTATCTATCTGTCTATTTGTCTATCTGTCTATCTGTCTGTCTGTCTGTCCGTCCGTCCGTCCGTCCGTCTATTGTAGAAACAAACTTTGTATTGAAGTTAGCAATTGCAGTAAATTATTATTATTATTATTATTATTATTATTATTATTATTATTATTATTATTTCATATTACTTTAATTCCAGCTCCTTATATTCAAACTTGACTTGCAATTTAGCAACCTTTTAGCAAATTTTAAACATATTTTAAATTCTGAAACTGAACTGGAATTTAAATTCAATTCTGAATCAAACCACTAATACTCAAACACTTAATTTCAAATCAAAGCAGCTCCAAACTGGTTACAGCTTAATTCACTGTAATGGTTACGGTAATCAATTCATTCTACTTTTTTTATTATTCCATTTGAATATTTCCACTGATAAAGAAATCTGTGTGAGAAGTTAAATGGGCGACTGTTAAAGCATGAAATAGCCTGAAACAGCATGGAAATTCATTCGTTCTGGAAACTGGTTGACATTGTTGGCTTGACTTGCTGCCATTATTAAAGTATTTTACTTTAAATAAAATTCCAGCATATGAGCTAGATGATGTCTTTAAGCTCACGATAATTGTATTACACCATTTACACTGTGCTGGATGCTTACGGTAGAGTCTGCTGTAAATTTACCTTTGTAAATCTGTTTTATGATGACTATTATCACTCGACCAAGCTCAGCAAAAATAACATGATCACACCCAGATCATCCGGGATCATCAATATTATTTTTATTTATTCTAAAGAAAAATGTTGAATTCTTCAGCTGTCCTTTATTCACTTCAGTTTAATACAAAGCGCTGGACATCCTCGCCTCCCTGACGCCTCACACATCTAGCCAAAGCAGATATAGCCTGGAAAGATGAACCATACCTTAACACTGACTGGAGATGAAGACAGCCAAACTGAATTAGATTGTTCTCTTCGTCATAGGGTGTGCTGAATACATGTATTTTTAGCTGCTGGAAGTGTGATTTGACACTCCATTAGCCCCAAGAAGCCGGAAAGTCAGTTCTTCACAATTGGATTAGGACAGAGAAGGGAGGGAAAACAGGCATATTAAAGCCTTTCTCACTATGCAATAACATGGTTTGCAGTCCTTGGTTTCATTGCCACGCACACTGGCATTGCGCCTATAAATACTCTTGCTTGTCAATGGTGTTTAATAACAAAAACGTTATCCACTGTGTTGATGACGCAGATGACTGGTTTATTGTGTGGCTGTTTGTGAACTAATGACGAGCCACTTCACACCTTTCCCAAATCAAAAAAAAATAGTATAAATAAAAAAACATTACAATTTGTTAACATTATATAATGTATTATGTGTCATAAACTAGAAATGAACAACTATATTTTTCCAGAATTTATTTTTATAAGCTAATATTAATTTATAACTGACCATTGTTATTTCATGACCTTTTAGAAAACAATACTGGTAAAAAAAATATATACATACATAAATGGATAAAAGCATCTGCTAAATGCATGTAAATCTTAAAAATTAATGTTCAACATGCTCAGTGTAAAACTCTCCATCCGTGTATGCAGTCTCATTTACAGTATGTATAAGCAGGATAGTAGACAGAAGAAAGGTGTTCCCCTAATTCTATTAATATATCATACAACCACTGAATAATCTAATAGCATTCGATTCATTTCAATTCTCAGTGAAACTTAAAACCGTCTTATCACATGAGCGTCCATATTTAGATAGCGAATCAATGCAAAGTTTAAGTGTGAATAGATATGAACGATTAACTCATTCCTCATAACATCCCTGAAGACTGTAAATTAACTTTTATTCATATCAATAATAATCGGGAATAAATGACCACAACTAGGATCTACACAACGATTATTCTTCACTTAATTATTATCAAAGCCATTAATGCCAGCTACTGTACATCACTCAGCAATGATGGATTCATATGTGTATGCTGTAAATAAAATATACTGTTTTGTTGCTATATCTGTATCAGTTATTCAGTTTGTACACCAGATACTTTCAGAATACATTAATGCTTCCATTAGACATCTTAAGTGAGGAGGCTGAGATGTGTGATTCCTCTAGAAGCAATTAGATGAGCAAGTTCTCTTTGGGTTTACAACTGACAGACACTGACCCCAGAGAGAAATCGTGTCCTTTTTACATCCACAGCAGTAAATCAAATAGCACAAATTCAGGAAGGGGGAATAATGTTGACTAAACTGTACACAAATCATTCCTCCCTTAGGTCTTAAGAATTATTATGACATGTCTGTGGTTTACATCTTTATTACCCAGAATGCATTTCCTCAAACTCTTTAACAATTAAGGGCTGAAGGAATCCAAGTTCCTGGGACAGTTGTAGATTTGCTTAAGGCATTTAGTTGAGTGCCAAACAATATCCTGTAACATTCTGCAGATATAATGTGAGAGGACCAGACACTTAAACAAACATGCCAATGAAACTTATTTTATTCATATACGCTAAATTGTCAGACACTATATCTATGAAGGAGTGATCAAAAGAAGGAATGTCTGACTTTGGGTGCCCTTTAAACAGACTTCCCATCTGCTAATTGTGCTTTCTGTATCCATACTTCAATTGTGACACCACAATTGGACACTTGTCCTTTTTTGACTGGAATATGAATAGTTTCTTTCTTGAGGCCCTCAAAGTCATAAAGCAGGTTTTAATATGTCATTTGCACAATTGAACATCTGTGTGTAATGTGTGTGATTCCCTATAATCTTCTGCCAGACAGTCTGTCTGGCCACCCAGCTTCGGAAAGTGTTGCATGCAACTATCATCATACTTATTTGGTGTGTTACATGGAAGATGATAATAATCCTATTCACTTACCAGTTCATCATATCTGTAACATGCCAATTATATCATGTATTGTCCTCCAACCCATTAAACTTTAAGAATAGTTCAATCAAAAATTTGAATTCTGACATCATTTACTCACACTCACATTGTTTTAAACCTTCAGAACACTGAGATATTTTTTTTAAATGATCTTCATTTGTGCTGCACAGAAGAAAGTCATACAGGTTTTAAATAAAGACAGAATTTAAAAAAAATAAAAATCAGCAAATATCAATATGAATAAATAATTAAATATCATATACACACTAACAGTATATATAAAGAGATAAGTGTGAAAATAAAATCAAGGCCAGTCTAATATTCAGAGCCACTAGAATAAACTCATTAGTATTGTATCACATCTATACATCCTCTAATATAACTGTAGCTTGTATGCCCCATTACAGTTTTTCTCAAATGCTAAAACACAAAAGCCAATCCTCTAAACCAAATGACCAGTTGTCTAAACACATTTACTAAATCTAGCCATCATTTTCCAATATCATAAACACATTTCACATGAAGACACAATTCACAAAACACAATCCTCCGTTCTCATAAATCTTAACACTTTTTTTTTTTGCTAAAACACAAGTTGCAAAAGAACTCTGCTCATATTCTCAAATGAAAGCTCATGTGATGCAAAATGCTTGCCACAGTCAGCAATATTTGAACACAATGAACACACCTGGCGTCATTTGTTACACACAACGACTCAAAATTGAGCGCAACTCTGCGCGACACAAAGACCTACGTTACGAGTATGTGCAAGTAAGTATACATCCATGTTCACAGTACAGTTAGTGGACATACTGTGTTGCTCAGTGGCCTACATTACTTCTGGACAATACTGTGCTACCTGATTGACTGTTGTTCTGAACACCTGTGCACTTTCACATTTTCACAGAGGATATTACAGTTGGACGCGATGGCCAGACCTCATGAGTACCTCTTCCTGGATGAGGCTGGCTTCAACCTGCAGAAACGAAGGCAAAGAGGCCGTAACATCATTGGCCAAAGAGCCATCACTGAGGTTCCTGGCCAACGGGGGGGTAATATTACTCTTTGTGCGGCCATGGGTTTGGAGGGGATTGTCCACCGGCATTCTGTCCTTGGGTCTTACAACACCCAACGTCTCCTCCCCTTCCTAGAGGAGCTAAAAGACATCCTCCTGGACCGCCAACAACACCATCCTGGGCCCGCACATCACATTTATGTGATCATTTGGGACAATGTACGCTTCCACAAAACAAACCAAATCATAGAGTGATTCACCACCAACAGTAACCACTTTTTAAACGTCTGTCTGCCACCCTACTCCCCTTTCCTGAACCCTATAGAGGAGTTCTTCTCATTGGTTAAGATGGAAGGTTTATGACAGACAACCATACAGTAGAGAGAACCTCCTAAGGGCAATGGAGCTGGCCTGTGTTGACATCCCAGTGGAGTCCTTCCAAGGATGGATTCGCCATTCCAGGGCGTTTTTCCCACGGTGCCTGGCAAGAGACAATATAGCCTGCGATGTGGATGAGGTGATGTGGCCCAATGCAGCTCAGCGACATGATGCCGCACAGTGATTGTGGTGTGAATAAAGTAAATAAAAAAAACTTCACACCCTGATCATGTTTTCAAAAGTACTGTTGTGTGCAATAGATTCTGTTTTTGCACTGAGTTGTGTTACAGTAGTGTACATGCAGAATTTACTATAGATTTATACTCTTCATATGAAACTCACAAATCTAAATGCCTAATCCTCTGCAAAGATCTAAGAACATCCATTACTGTAAAGTTTCTAAAAATATGCATTGGCAGTTATGAAACAAAGAACCTTCTCACAAATTGTGCATTGTGTTTTCAATTGTTTTGCTGTAATGTGTAATGATGTGTATAGTGTTTACATTTTTGAAAGCTTCGAGCTGCTCTTTTGGTGTGAAAGTTTGAGTTTTGACGTGAGAAGGTGTGGTTGTGTTTATGTAGCTTTAGAAAAGGGTGTTGTGTTTAGACATTGGGGAACATGGAGGAAACGTTTGTGAAATGTGTTTTAACATTTGAGAAAAACTGTAATCAAAGTGCAGCAGTTAAGTGTGCAATGAGATAGGCTTTTGGCAAAGTGCATTAGCACATAATATTACAAGTGTTGTGATCTCTTCCCATTAGAACATTTATTTGCATTCTTACATTGTTACAACATCAGTTGTTAGACAGCTCAAACTTGAATGAATACAGAAATGTTGATATATATATATTATAGCACAATACTTGCATGATACTATGTTATGACCTCAAAACACTTTTACCACAGGTAATGATTTGTAGCTAAAACATTTTGATGATTACATCACATAACCAGCTTCATATGCATGGCTATTCTATAATGTAGTAAACTTGCTTGATAGCTCACCAGGTACAGCATTCCACTTGCGATGTAGAGCACTTGGGTATGAGTCCTGTAATAAAGACTTGTATTTGCAAATTAAATGAGCATGGTTACATTATTGTTTTTATGTAACATTTGCTTTTGTTGACACTATTGGTAAGGTTTAAGACAGGGTTTAGTGTAGGAGTTATGTTATTTTAAAATACAACCGAGCATTAACATTTTAGCACCACTCTCTAGACATTTCAGTTCTGAGCATCCACAATGCATATAACAACCAATGTAATAAACCATTGGCAGATTCATGCTCATCTGTTTTAGGGGAACTCAGTGTACATTTCACTTTAAAAGTATAACATGCAAGAACCAAAGTATTCATTTTGGAGAAATGTCACCACAGGCACATTTTTCCAATGAACTAGGACAGGTTACTTGGCTGCTGGTCAGAAATCCACCAAAAAAAAAAAAAAAAAACACCTGCTGTTGTTTATGCATTTGCAAAATTGCAAATCCCTGTTCAGTAGCATGTAGCCAGTAGCTTGATAATAATTTTGCATATTGGACATGTTGGACACTAGGTTTTATTTTATTTATTTGAAAAATTTCAATATTCCTTTTCATAGGTTCACTCAATGCTGAATGCACTACAACAATGCAACATTGCTGAAACAAAATGCTCATTCTGTAGTACAGATTCCCCGTGTTGTTTAGTCACTTCAGCTCTCCGTCCAGGGCAGTCTGCTTCACACAGAGGCACAATTTTTTTTTTTTTTATGTAAGGTTGTAGTTAAAGACACAAAAGGCTCTCTTCCCACAACACAATCTCTACTGACCAACTAGCCTCAGGTGAACCCAAGAAATGATTTGGCTGATCAGAGTGTTATGATGCAGGCTTCAGCCACAGAGCATCCCAGAGTGGCCCAACAGGGTACCAGAAGCTCGAAGATAGGCTGTTGAGGAGGAAGTTCAGAAAATGCTCAAGCTTGGAATCGTCAAAGTGTCTGACAGCTCTTGGTTCATCCCCATGGTAATGGTTCATGGTTCATCCTAATGGTTCTTCCTAACCCTGACGGCCCCTTTTAGTTCTGTAATGACTTGAAGAAACTGAATGAGATCTCCACCTTTGGTGGGTATCCCAGGTTCTATGTGGATGAGCTTACTGAATGGCCCGGTTCATCTACACTTTGAATCTTACCAAGGGATACTGGCAGGTCCACACAATATAGACTCTGGAAGAAGGCCACAAAGATTTCTCCTCTCTCTAAGGCATGGACTGAGAAACCACTATGATTGCTACCCAAACAATGGGGCTTTCACACAGCTCCTATGCACATTGGAGTTTACACTGTTCAGTCTATAATAAAAGCCCCTCCAGGGAATCAAATTTTTGACCCTGCCACATCCTGTAAAACAGCCCCCTCCTCCACCAAACTTTACAGTTGGCACAATGCAGTCAGGTCAGTAAGGTTCTCCTGGCATCTGCCAAACCCAGACTCAGCCATCATCAGAGTCCAGTGGCGATGTGTCTCACACCACTAGATCCGCCACATGGCATTGTACTTGATATGAAGCTTGCATGCAGCTTGTATGCAGCTCCCACCAAAAAAAGGTCTAGAGGTGGTATTAATGCTTGTGGGAGTTTGGAACTGTTCACTTTGGAATCAGTAGAGTGTTGGTAACTTTTACACACCATGCTCCTCAGAATTTGGTGGCTGAGTTTCTGCTCTTCCTAAAACTTTCCTCTTTTCAGTAATACCACTTACATTTGACTTTGGAATGTCTAGCAGGGATGAAATTTCACAAACTGACTTATTGCAATGGTGGCATCCTATCACAGTACCACGCTTGAATTCACTGAGCTCTTCAGAACAACCCTTTTTTCACAAGTGTTTATAAATGCAGATTGCTTTGCTAGGTGATTGATTTTATACACCTGTGGCAAAGGGTCTGATTGTAACAGTGGACTTTTGTCCATATAGTGTCTGTAACCCTTGTTCCTTGAATATTAAACAAGACCCTGCATTGCTGGCAATGCTCCATTGTTACTGTTTTCTCTCTTCATTGAAATCTAAAGAGTGATGGCCCTGGTGGCACAGTGCCTTGACACACCCAGTAGATTGATTGACTGATTGATTTTCATTTACATTCTACATTAACACTTTACATCCAGTGATATCTTGTTTGATCTGCCTGCCTGTCCTGTATGCTCGTTCTTTCTAGTTTTTTTTTCCCCAGCTCCTCTCACTTTTCTCCACTTAACCCATTATTCAAGTTCGGAAATGTTAATAAATAATGTATTGTCCTCTATGCCACCTTGCGATAATTTGATTTTGATCGAATTTTCAGAGAAAACAAAAAATTACATTTTATCACACAAAGCTGTCGAATGGCTTTAAAAGACTTAAAAGATGTCATGCCTATTTGGGGGTGGGGGTGATAGTGGAGGGGGGAGTAAGAATTTATTTGACTTTTATATTTTTTGATTGTTTATATATATATTTATTTATTTTTTGAGTTAGCCAACTCTTTTTAATTGTACTGTACTTTGGACTGTGGACTGTGAACAATTATTAACATTCTTATTTTTTTTTTATTATGAGGACAATGATACTTTAATGCACAAGATGCAATTTTACATCTGTTGAGAACATTTCCAAACAAACTTCTCTGTCAACGGAAAAGTATGCAATCTACAACACCAATGTTTTTCACATCATGATGCCCCTTTATAAAATGGAATGCATTTAGAGTAAATCAACTGAATGATATCAAATTGAACATGAATTAAGATGATGACTGGAGTATTTCATATGTCAACAGGTTTTCACAGCATCTCTGTTTAATAATAGAAGACCAGGCACAGCACCAGTACTGTGTGACAGCTCTCCATACAGCCCATTTACTAGTCAATCAACACTTGAGATAAACACACAATATATGTGCACCTAATAAAACAACTGTATGAGTGGCGGACACGCTAACACACCCACCACCACGCATACACAGAAACAAAGCAACCATGCAAACAGTAAATTGTTTTAGTTCAGTTTGTTTTCTTCGTGTGTCCTGATTCAGTTTTCACTTTTTTTTTTTTGTGATCAAATTTTTTGTTATTTTTATACATACAACAGCCATCACAAAACACCAAAACAACAGACATCATACAAACACTCTGTGTTCCTATAAATGCTCCACGAATAACTTTGAAATATATAAGACAATGAGCCGAGTTTTTAGAGGTTAAACAGAGGTTTGACCACACTTTCTCCTAAGTCGACAGATAAATTAAGGCATTTGACATAAAAAGGCACTGTAATGCGATCAACAATTCCACCACACACTGAGGAAACAGATGGTCGACCAGAAGATGGCGCAATCCAATCCTGAACACAAAATGAGATCTCCTTAAAGTAACTCTATATAAAATTCAAATGAACTAAATAAAGATATTAATTTCTTTTGTATAAAATAAAATTAGCACAGAAAAAGGAACGACAAACAACTTTGTACAAGAACCAAAGCAGACCGCACATTTAAAGCTTATCAGTCACTAGACAAGATTGCAGGATAGAGGATCACAGCAGAAACTTTAGTGTCCATGTCCACCTTGTTATTCTCCTCTCCTGGGCAGTTAAGATGCTTCTTCTGTGGTAGTGAGCTGACAAAATCCTCTACTTTCCAAGAAGAGTCATACAACATTTGCTCACCGTTGTGTCGCAGTTTAATCATCGCTGGATAGGTGAGAAACGGCCGCAGACCCAGTGCTGTCATCCTCCTAAGGACTGGGTTGAGGTTCCTTCTCCTGACAGACGTGGCTGGACTGAAGTCTGTAAAAAACAGCAGCGTGACATTATCCTGTGTATATTTCACCAGGTTATGCCTGCCGTGCACCCTTCAGGATCGCCAATCTGTCTTCCCATCTCAGCACACGAAAGATAAGACTTTGCAGCCGCTCTGAGTTACTTGTTCTTCCATCATACACGTGATGAGCCTGCTCAATCTCAATATCAAGTCCTTTCAGTGCAGGAATCCACTTGGAAAGATTAGCATCGCAGCCTTCCGCCCCCTCTGGCAACCCCACCAGTCGCACATTATTTCTCCTGCTCCAATCCTCCATGTTCGTCACTTTATCAGTAAGTTGTTCTAAGTTTTATCAGTAAGTTGTTCTAGTTGTTTTCTCAGGTTCGTGACTTCTCTCCTATCCTCACATGCAGCTGCCTGAACAGGATCGACCCGGTCACGCGTCTGTTTCGCCGTGATGGCTAGCTTTTCAACTTCTGCTTTTGGTTCTTTTACAGAATTGTTGGTTGCTAGTATATCCATATGTAGGTCACATAATACCGGGGTCAGTACAGAGTCTATTGCATCTCTTACTGTTGAGGCCACCACCGAATCCAAAGTACTTTGCTGCTCTTTAAGTGCTAGCTTGATACCGTTAGCAATGGCGCAGTCAAGATTTTCTTTAGTGATGGTGGATTCTTTGAACTTTTTCTTTATTGGCGATTGCTCAATCACTCTTTTCCGATTGTACTTGACCGTTGAAGTACTCATGATGGAGTAGATAGAAAGTGATTCAAAATTTAGAATTGTCAGAATTGTAGAATATTTGACAAAGTGAGCAGAACGAAGGACCGTGTGTGCACCGCCGTCGAAGGGTCACATGATCTCCTCCCTAATTCAGTTTTCTTATTAGTCTTCTGTAATGATATCCAGAGGATTTCAAAGGATGGTTAAAAAATATATATATTAAAAATAAGTCGACATCCTAATGTAAGCTCTCTGTCATTGAACTTTAGCTCTTACTTCCATTCTGTCAGAGTTCATTGTGTTACACATCCGTTTACTTCTTAATTTTCTTGCTGTTAGTTTCCATTCTGGTTTTTTTTTCTATTAATAAGGCCACATATGTCTCATGAATAATCATGTGACCATGCTGCCATAGATGAGCACTGTAGCACCCGAAAATGTCACATTTAAATTAACAGCTTTTTCAGTTTATACAAACAAATGAATGAAACAAGCTATTGGACATTTTGTAATAGAAGTCACAAGAAGCTGTTGTACAGTACTTAGACCTCAAAAACAATTATCTGAATGCATGTAAATATCTGTATATGGAGATATGTGTAGAATAGATCATTATAATCCAGATGCAGCAAGGGATATTATTGTAATACTGTTCTGTGTGCATCTGTTATGTTTCCAACCAAAAGACAGAGTGTAATCACAATACATCATTTACTGTACATGCATCTGTCTTGGGCTATCTTCAGGATGTAGATGATTTTTGAAACCTTATCTTGCCAACGCTATATTTTTTTCATATGCATTAAGAATCAATCCTTTATGCATCAACAAAATAAGATGCAGTTGTCATGTTTAATTAGTTTGTGAGTTTTTTCCCCCAGTACTTTAAGCCTGACAGCTTCAAATATGATGTTGTTTTGTTTTAAAATAACATACAGTACAAAGTTCTTAAATGTGTGCTTTGCAACATTGTGGGAAACCCATTCACTGTGTATTATATTTGATTTCTAACACATTTCTATGATATATCTCCACTGCTGCTCCAGGACAGTCAACTGCAGCAAGAAAGTCACAATGATTTTGAAGCCATATTGCCATCTGCTGGGTTTTAATAGTCACTGCAACAAAACAAACGCATCACTTCCACACTACGTTTGAGTATTTTTAATTTACAAGTATAGTTGCAAGAAAAAGTAAGTGAACAATTTTTTAATTTCCTGGTTTTCTGCTTAAATTGGTCATGAAATCTTGGTCATGTGATCTGATCTGATCTTCACCAAAGTCACAAATACCAACAAACACAATATTTCACAATATAAAGATTATAAAACACAAACAATCATGATCTTTCATGTCTTTATTGAACACACCCATTTAACATACAAAGTGATAGTGGAAAAAGTAAGTGACACAGTGCTTTAATAACTGGTTGAACCACATTTGGTGTCAGTAACCTAAAGGATGCACCTCCTGTAGCTGTGTATTAGACCTGCACAACAATTTTGGACCATTCTTCCCTACAGAACTGCTTCAGCTCACCCATATTCTTGGGACATCTGATGTGAATGGGTCTCTTGAGGTTAGTCCACAGCATCTCTATTGGGTTGATGTCTGGGCTTGACTGGGCCACTCCAAAAGGTGTATTTTATGTCTCCGAAGCCATTCTGTAGTAGATTTACTTCAATGTTTAGGGTTATTATCCTGCTGCATCACCCACGTTTCTTCAGAGCTTCACCTTGCAGAGAGCCACATTGAGATTATCCTGTAGTATATCCTGATAAATTGGGAATTCATTTTCCCCTCCACAATAGCAAGTGGCATGTCCAGAGGCAGCAAAACAGCCCCAAATCATGATGCTCCCTCCACCATAATTCACTGTTGGGATGATGTTTTCATGTTGGTATGCTGTTTTCTCAGTTTATGCAGTTTAACTCTAGACCACAATTTTATTCTTGTTTCATTGATTAGACTCCTGGTTGTCTAACATCTGACTACTTTTGTCATTCATTGACACCAGAAGCCTAGTGTTTCATTTACTTTTTCCACCATCACTTTGTATGTTTAATGAATGTGCTCAATAAACACATGCAAGATGACGATTGTTTGTTTCATTAACTTATATTAAAGACTAAATATTGTGTTCGTTGACATTTGTGACTTTGATGAAAATTAAATCAAATTTCATGAATAATTTATGCAGAAAATTGAAAATAGTTCACTTTATCTTGCAACTGTGTATGTACAGCATATACAAAGTTCTGTCATGAATCAGATAGATAGATCTAACTCAGTATGACATAATGACATCATTATCACATGGCACAGCTGATTGGTTCTCTCCTGTATCAGTATATACTATATACTTTGAACCTATCTTTTACTAGATATTATTAGATTAACAGTAGTTTCCCAAATACATTAATTAGGCATAAATGTATATATCTATTCACTTTATACATAAAATACACCACTTTATACTAATAATTAATAATTTGTAATGTTTTTAAGGATGATAAATATCTTTATCACTATTTAAAAAAAATTCTGGTCTCATTATTTATGCATGTATATTCATACAAAACATTAACTGGTACACAAACTAAAATATGCATTATTATACATTTACAGCTATATAATGTAAAATATTTATGGGAGAAATACAGCAGACTGGTAGGCGCATAGATACTGCAGATGGTGTTTTTCGGCAGAAAAATCATATACCTGGATTGTAGAATATTATGGATACTCATAGTGTATTAACAAACTGCAATTTTGCAACACACTATAATACACAATTCACATGCAACAGTTTGGGAGAAATGCACTTTATTGTCAATGTTAATACATACACACACTACTGTTGAATCTTTTTAACTATTTGGGCACAATGGCTGTCAAAGAATGTTGGTGAGATATCTCATCACAGCAGCTGTGCTGAGTCAAGAACAAAGCTTTTAGAAAAGAAAGAGAAATTATGCTCAATATTTGATTTTGCTTCATGAAAATGCAGCACGAGTGAACAAAGCTATGAAAGTGAAATAAGTAAAAGACAATGCATACATACATTTTGACAATAAATAGTAGAAAGAATTGCAGCAGTAGAGTGAAAGTAAGACCATGTGGACAGCAGACGTAATACAGATCACCCATTTGTCTTAACATGTGATGCCCACCACAGTAGTCAGTGGCGCAGTTCCTGAAGCAGCTCTGATGCCAGGTGGCTGATGTGGCTCCAGGCCTCCCGAACATGCCGCGACTCAGTAGTACGGGCACACACGGCGAACCGCAGAACAAACTTGCCTGCCAGTTGGCACGGTACCAAATGGATCTTACGTGCGCTGTTGATCCTCTTCAACAGAATTTCATTTAATTCATTGGAGCCCTGCAGGGTTTAACACACAGCTCAGTAAGGGTATTTTGTAACTGCTCACTGATCTAAAAAATTTGCTTAACAAAGACACTTGACTCAAGCAAGTCCAATATAGTAAGCACTGCTTTGTAATTAACTGACTATTTGGACTGTGTTTAAATGAATCAGCATAATATCAGGGTTATGTATACAAATAGGTTACATATAAAACATGCATAAGGATAAGAATTGCTAATTAAAATAAACTAAAACAAACATTAATTGAAATAATAATAAAAAAAGTCATTTTTATGTCGTTT
Organism: Cyprinus carpio; assembly: GCF_018340385.1. Classification (NCBI taxonomy): domain Eukaryota; kingdom Metazoa; phylum Chordata; class Actinopteri; order Cypriniformes; family Cyprinidae; genus Cyprinus; species Cyprinus carpio. The sequence continues at coordinate 7,173,684 of NC_056612.1, forward strand.
CAGTTGTAGTACCAAAATAACTCAAATTAAGTACATTTATTTAAATATTTAGTTTATACTTTAGATTTTTTTATGTTTCCCTAAATGCAATAAAATAACTGGTAAATGTATTAAAAAAAAAATAATAATAATAATAATAATAAAGAAAGAAAGAAAAAATAAATAAAGAAAGAAGAGAGTTTTGTTTTGTCTTGTTTTTTTTTTTTCCCTCCATGTTACTGTTGTAAATACTATAACAACAGTGCTGCTCTCTTTGCATGTAATTGAAAATTAAAATAAATCATACTGCAATTTTCCATAGTTAACGACCTCCCAGAGTCCATTATAACCACAGGAAGAGATGTTTTGTTTCTGTAGAGTTTTTCTCTGACCTTGAGTCTAAAGCAGACGAGGCCCAGCACAACATCAGCTGAAATCTCGAAGCGTTGATCAGCTTTCACCAAAGACTCAAACTCTTTGGCCAGTCCTACATGCTGAAACAAGATGAACAACAAATTTTAGACATTAAATTATGCAGCTAATTTGTATGAAATGATTTATGAAAAAAAAAAAAGTTTCTTGCATGTCTTTGTGGAATATGCCCATATTGTGTTGAACAGAATGCAAAAAAATAATAAATAAATAAATAAATAAATAAAATAAAAATACCTTAATAAATCATAAATAACCAACAGTTTACAGGTTTGGAACAACTTGAGTTGTAAATAATAAATAATAGGTGGTTACAACAGCTTTCGTCTATGGGTGAAAAATCTCTTTAAGAATACCAGCAGAGGGCAGCTTGTAGATTAAAATAAGCAACCAAAATACCAGAGTAGAGAATGATAATTTGCTAATCATGTAGAATAAATTGTCCTAAATAGATTAAGTTTATCAGTAATCATTTTTTTCAGTGCTGATTGCTGGAATAAAATCTGACCACACAATTTCCTCACTCTCAGTTATTCCTTATTGCTACTGTCCAGCAGTTGAGAGCTGACCATTAAACCGGAGTCATTCACAATTACTGAAGTACTGGATGAAGAAAAGAGAAGTACAAATGGGGGATATTATGTTTTTTGATAGATGTTTTAAATAAATTATTTTATCGGTAATCTTTTTTTTTTTTTTTTAATGCTGATTACTGGAATCAAATCTGAGCACATAATTTTCTACTTTTCAGACAGCTATTCCTTATGGCCACTGTCCTGCATTTGAGAGCTGACCATTAAATCTGAGTAATTCAGAATTACTGAAGAACTTAATGAAGAAAAGAGAAGTACAAATGGGTGAAAAAAAATTGTTCTCCCATGGATCTTTATGATCTTTTTCTAAACTGAAACTAAGAACATACAAAGAGTTTAAAAATAGGGCCTGTATGCTCTGTATTTCCCCACCAACACAGAATCTTCAGAAGTACATGTCCAGAACATATAATGAAGATGAAAGGGAGAAAAAAATGCTCATTTGTGTCATTCCAAATCGACTGTGAAGCCAAATAAGGTGCGATTGGCAAGGCTAACTTGATTGACAACATGGATTAAAGGCAGTTACCTTGCGGATATAGGCTTGGAGACCTTTGAGTCCATACATGCGGAACACAAACCACATCTTGAGAGAGCGGAATCTACGACCCAATGGGATCTGCCAGTGCTGAAGGGAGATGAGATGTGATATGACATGAACTGTGCTCACATAAATACACAAACCACTGCACATACACTTTTGCTTGTACAAAATGTTGTACTTCCTATACAAAAGGTTTCTAGCTCCTTTTCTCAACACCTATACAGACTTAAATACACATTAAAATACTTGTTTCTTCCCATACAAAGAACAGTTGAGCACACAGAGACAAATTAAGATCAGACACAAAAATTTAATTAAAAAAATTTATATACAGTATAGTATAACAATTAAGCCAGATTATGTACTGTTTTGGTTATATTTATGGCCTTTGATGCCAACATTTAAATATATGGAAAGTTTTTCTCCTATAACAGTTTTTGATAGTCCACTTTGATAAGTATTCATTAATTGTTAGTGACTCTGTCAAAGAAGACCTGCAGCCTATTGTTTTTTTCAGTCACTGAACCTCTGATAATCACCAAGTTACCTATGTAATAATATTATCAGAACAAGAAAAGTTATTCATTCAGATAATAACCTACTATAGGTTAACAAAAGTCATCAGCAGGCTAAACAAATATTATCTCAGACATGCACACCTGCACACACACATATTGCATGCAGTATACTTACTCTATAATCAGTGACAAGTCCTATGAATATAGAAAAAAATATGTCAATATTTAGTGATAACACTAAAAAGCAAGCTCAGATGTAAATAATACCATGAGACAAGTACACAGCACACAAATGATTCTTTACATAACAAGCAATAAAAAGAGCATCATTCTTTTTTTTCCCCCATCTGGCCAAGCCTCTTGGCAATTTAATCAGGAAGTTGCGCATGATGGAAAGGCTTTAAGGTGCGTATGCATATATGCACGTGTGTGTGTGTGTGTGTGTGTGTGTGTGTGTGTGTGCGTGTTGTGTTCTGGTTTAGAGACTCTTTTGTTTTGTTGTCTGCAAAATTACAATTGTTTGCACAGCTGCACACTGCCCACAGACACATTACCACAGGAACTGTCTTTGTTTAGCCATGTATAAATGCCCAACAAGCAACAGGCATGAGAGATCAGATTACTGATACTGCATTAGATATAAAAAAGTGGCATCAGCAAACAAATCATGATAGACTTTTTCTAGACATTTAAGAATTACTTGACATTTAAGAATTATTTGTACCCATAGAGTAAAGGGGCAGGTGACGTGAGCAACCAGGAAGAATAAAGGCACATCCGGCAAACGCACATGTTAGCTTGTGCTCTTCAGCGAGCACGTTTTTGTATGTGTGTCTGGGTATGCAAAAAGCACACAGTCATTCAGGAATAACTGTATAGAAAGTGAAAATTCGAATGCCTAAGTATAAAGCAAAATCTAATGTGGTGAGCAGACGGCATTTCAAGTCGTGTGCTCCTCCCTGGCCACGCTATCTCTCGAGTGGGGATACACACGTCTGTTTGGGAGCAGAGCATGCATGGGCAACCCTCGAGGGTGCTACCTGCCATGACTGCGAGCTTCTCCAACTCTGTGTGTTCCGCTCCTGCCTGGCTGTCTTCGATGAACGGGGCCAGGTTCGCGATCCTCCTGGAACTAGGCACAACAGTGGCTGTTATCATGGGGATCGCAAGTGGATTTAGTGGAGGGATCCGAGATGGGCTGATCCTTATCTCTTTCCTCATCCACTAGAACCGCTCATGTAGGAAGAGCTAGTGGAGGTTGTCACTCACTCTGTAGCCAAGCTCAACATCGATTCGCCAGCTGAGAAACAGGATGCTCATCCCAAAAACTGGACGAGCGCTTCCTGCCTAGGTGTCAAGATGAGGAGAAACATGGGAGAAACCGTACTCAGCTCGACTCTTCAGCCCAACAGTCACCAACTACTCGAACATTGTGGGGCTGAATGAAAAGGGCGATGCAGGTGGTGGAGCAGCTGCTCGCAAGCTATCTTTCCTTGTCCTCAGCATCGTCCCTGAAGGCCCCGAAGCTTCCCACCAGGCCAGTAAAACTGACATCCAGCCTGGTTGTTAAAGCTTATACGGTGGCAGGTCAGGCTGGTACGTGTCTGCACATTATGGTGGTGTTGCAGGCATACCAGGCCGACCTGCTAAAAGACCTGGATGATAGGTAGGAAGAGGAATCTGACGTCTGGCCACAGACCTGTAGCTTCGGGCCACCAAGGAAACAACCAGAGCCATCAGCCATTCCATGGCAGCTCTCATGGCTATGGAGCAACATCTATGGTTGAATCTGTCCAAATTACAAGACAAGGACAGATTCTTTCTGCTGGATGCCCCGCTATCGCCTTCTGGTCTCTTTGGCGGCACAGTAAACACTGTCGTCGAGAGGTTTCAGGAGGCGAAGAAGCAGGTGGTGGCATTCCAGTGCTTCCTCCCTCGCCATTCCCAGGTCTTTGGGACTGCTGAGTGGGAGCAGTCCCAGCCATTCAGCTCTTCAAATCGCCAGACCCAGAAACAGAGAGTTGTGACCTGTACCCCCTGCAGTAAGACCAGGGGGCGGGGCGGTGAGAACATGTATCTGCAGACCATTATTATGTCTAAGAGGACCTCGGCTGAGCAGTCCTGACTATGCCATGGTCAGGACCCTGAGGGCAGTCCACTCTGGGGAGGAGAGGTACACACCTCAGTATATGGTGCCCGATCCTCCTCAGTGTCCTCAGGGGGATTCACTGATACCCCTACCACCCCCAGTGCTACAGGGCTTAGTGAGCTCTGATGAACATATTTTCCAGCTGCTGCCTGGCAACGGTAAGGCACAGGAAAGCTCATCCCCTCAGATGAGAGCACTAGACCAGTCAGGTTGGTCGTTCCCTGCCAGCCATCCACTTTAGTTCGGCCTGTCACTCTCACCCCACACTTTCATAAGTGTGTGGATACTGCCCTGGCTACGTTGCGACCCCAGGGCATCCGCATACTGAATTACATCGACGATTGGTTAATATGAGCTCAGTCAGAGCAGATGGCGACTCGGCATCAAGATGTCTTCCTCGCCCATATGAAAGAGCTGGGGTTATGGCTAAACATCAAGAAAAGAGTGCTTTCTCCTCTACAGAGAACCACTTATCTGGGTATGGTGTGGGATTCAACAACGATTCAGGCACAGCTGTCTCCTTCTCGTATCGAAGCGATTCTCACAGCCATGACTGGAGTGAGATAAGGCCAGTCACTCACTGTCAAACGGTGGCAGAGACTATTGGGACTGATGGCAACTGCATCCAGCGTGATACCTTTTGGCCTACTGTACATGAGACCCTTGTATTGGTGGCTCAGAATCAAGGGATTTTCTCTGAGGGGGAACCCGCTTCACACGATCAAGGTCATGCGGAGATGCTTACGTGCCTAAGACATGTGGAAGAAACCTTGGTTCCTGTCTCAAGACCCATCGCTGGGGGCTTCTTGTCGTTGTTTAACACTAACGACGGACGCCTCCCTTACGGGTTGTGGAGCAGTCATGAGTGGCCCGAGGTCTGTGGGAAGGCCATCATCTCACATGGCACATCAACTGCCTAGAGATGTTGGCCCTGTTTCGAGCTCTAAAACACTTCCTTCCAGACCTAAGGGGACATCATGTGCTTGTCCACACAGACAACACATCGGTGATCTCCTACATCAACCAGCAGGGGGGTCTGCGCTCATGTCCTCTTTACAGGCTGATGCACCAGATCCTCCTGTGGGCTCAGGGAAAGTTCCTCTCACTAAGAGCAGTCTATATCCCTGGGTATCTCAATCATGGAGGAAACATCCTGTCGAGACAGGGACAGAGGTGGTGGACCTCCTTTGGAGGGAGATCAGTCAGGCAGAAGTGGATCTATTCGTGTCACAGGAAACAAAACACCGTCCACTTTGGTTCTCCCTCACGCATCCAGCCCTGCTTGGGCTGGATGCCATGGTACAGACATGGTCGAGGCTTTGTCTGTACGCTTTTCCCTTGATAGCTCTGCTCCCAGGAGTTCTGGAGAGAGTACGCTGTTACAGGGTCCATATGCTGCTAGTAGCCCCATTCTGGCCAGCCGGAGTATGGTTCTCGGACGTTGTGTCCTTCCTTGACGGCTCTCCACCGGAGTTATGGAAGTTGTGGGTGTGGCCCCTGAGGGGGTATAGCTCATAGCATCCAATCCTTTTTTGAGGTTTTTGAGACCATACTCCAGTCCAGAGCTCCTGGCACGAGGAAACTGTACACTTTGAAGTGGAAGCTTTTCACTTCTTGGTGTGGACAGCGACCGCAAGACCCAGTCAACTGCCCAGATAGTACAGTTCTGGAGTTTCTGCAGGTGCGTTTTTCCACAGGGTTATCTCCCTCCACTCTGAAGGTTTACGTGGCGGCCATAGCTGCTTACCACACCCTTCTGGGTGGTCAGCCATTGGGGAAGCACCCGTTAGTAACACGTTTCCTTCGTGGCACCCGGAGGCTGAGGCCAGTACAGCGAACCAAGATGCCCTCGTGGGACCTGGCAGTGTGCAATGCTCCTTTCGAACCCACTGAACATGTGTCCTTGCTATATCCTCGCTAAAGAGGATATGGGACTTTCTGGCACTCACAGTGTCATACCTGGTGTTGGCCCCTGGCATGGTTAGGGCGTTTCTTTACCAGAGACCCGGGTATGTCCATCTCTTCGCAGGGTCCCTTAGTACTACAAGCCTTCTGTCCTCCCCATTCTAGGAAGCAAGAAAGGTAAAAACTTAATTTGCTCTGTCCAGTGTGAGCACTGGATGCTTACGTCCAATGAACTTCCCAGTGGCATAAGGCAGATCAATTATTTGTTTGCATCGGTCCACCTAAGAAAGGGGTTCCAGCGCCCAAGCAAACCATGAGTCGATGGGTGGTTGAGACCATCACACTGGGCTACGAGTCCTCTGGCCTCCTGTCACAGATGGGGGTCAAAGTGCACTCAACCTGGAGTATGGCGGTTTCCAAGGCCTTTTCAGTGGGCGTGGCCCTCCAGGATATTTGTGCTATGGCAGGCTGGTCCTCTGCAGGCGCTCACTTCCGCAGAAGCTAACATGTTCATTTGTCGGATGCACCTTTATGCTTCCTGGTCGCTCATGTCACCCTGATTGTGACGTCTCACTTCTCTATTGGACTGATTTCACATGCTTCACACATGCTTCACGTCTCACAGGGGGCATTCCCAAAAGCATTTGACGCAGTGTCTCGTTCCCTTCAGGGGACCATGGTTACATATGTAACCTTGAGATGTTTTTAGTGAAAATATGAAGTCAGGTTCACATAGATGTTCTAGATTAGTAACCAAATAAGTATAATACATCAAAAACAATTAATTTAGAGTTGGTTCAGAATAAAATATAACAAACTAAATATACATCTATCTATCTATCTATCTATCTTATCCTAAAATAAAAGTCACTTTGTTTAATATTGGAATCATGTTTATACTGTTTAAAGTGTGTCTTTGGTATCCAAATATTTTTTTAGGGACAGTGTATTTGATTTATATAACTTCCAGTATGTATGTGAAATATTGTATTGTTGCCAAATTGCCACACAAATGCACAATACATGCAAAAATACTCTTAAATCAACTGTCAGTGTAGCAGGTTAGAAAGCTGTTGTTTACCAGCAGCATGCAGAGGCTTACAGAATACAGCAGAGCACTAAGGTGAATAATCTGATCGAGCCTTCAGTGTGACGTAAAGTGCATGTCAGCACAAAACGTCATATCTCATTAATGAGGATCATGGTCATCCTCTTTACCCCTCATGCTTATGCACTTCAGTCTTTTATTGAGTTTATTATTATTTATCCTTTGCAATAATAATTAACTGTTTCCAGTGCTAAACTAACAGAAATATGTGTGAGCAAAATAAAATAAGAAATAATGTATGCAGTGCAAAGTGCTGATTGGTTACCTGACTCTTGGTGATCATGCTTCAGATAAAGCGGCTCGATTTTAAATGCTCCAATGATGTCTGATCTTTTCTTCACCCTGTACAGAAACATTTATCTTCATCACAGTGTTATTGTGCATACAGCATATATCATTATTATTTGAATGTTCAGTAATAGCCAACTAATATGGTATTAAACTGTGGTAACAAAGGTAACATACAACTCAATAAATGTATGCAAATGCATTATCTGGATGTTTGAACAAAGTTAGCACAACATACCGTTCAATAAGAAACAATAAAAAAAGCGATTTTTCAGATTCATTATTTTACAGATTTTGTGTGTCTGTTTTTCAGTTTTGATTGTGATTTGTTTATTTATTTATCTATCTATCTTCTAGTGTCAAATCAAAAGTATCAGTTTGGCTCACAAACCAAATGTACCATTAGACACACAAAGAGGAAGTGTGGTAATAAAAGAGTTGAATCAAGACTATTGGTTTTTATAAGGTTCAAGGTTTAAGGTTCACTTTATTGCCATTTAGTCAAGGCAGGGTCAAGGTGGGGTTTCAAGATTTGCAGACGCCACTCAGTTTAATTATTTTCTTTCTAATGTGACAAAGTGACATATTCACATCACACAGTACATGTTTAACATGTGGCTTAAGTGTTGAAATAACTTAGGGGCCACTGTATAGACTAACGTTGAAAAGTTGTTTTTGTAATATTGTGATATATCATTACAATTCAAATGACTTTTTTCTACTTTTATACATTTAAAAATATCATGTATTCCTGTGATAGCAAAGCTAAATTTTAAGCATTATCACTCCAGTCTTCAGTGTCACATGATCCTTCGGAAATCATTCTAATCTGCTGATTTGGTGCTCAAGAAAAAACAGCTGTGCTGAAATATATTTGGCAACCATGATTCATTCTATGATGAATGAAAAATTCAAAAGAACAGCATTTATTTAAAATAGAAATATTTTGTAACATTATAAATGACTATACTTTTGATTTAGCTAAATGCATCTCTGCTGTATAAATGCTGTATATTTGCCCTATATTATCAGGGTAAATTTGGATGCACTCTTGTCTTTTATATATATATACTGTATATAACCATGAACATTTTTGTTTGCCTGGTGATGACATAAAGGGCAGCTGGGACCATTTCCTTTATTGACTGACTAAGCCAACCAATAGCATATTGAGATACAGTAGATCAGGTCAGAGAATTAATTTAATATACTTTTTACTGAGAGAGCAACTAAACACTTACCACATTGCTGAGCAGTCAAAGTTGACCAGGAGCCATTTATGAGGATTGAAATTGAAAGAGTCTGCAAACTTAAAGAGAAGCACATTTTGATGTGATTTGTTGTGAATTGATGTATCTAACTTACTCTTGAGAAAAGGGACAAAACATCACTAACTTACCTGCTATTGGATAAATTAGTAACATTTCTATTCATTATCATCAGAGAGGCTCTGGTGAGTTTTATAGATATTTAGTTTTAGATATTTATCGAAACGGAATTCAAAATGTTTGTGAATTTTTAGAATAATTTAAATCATTTTAAATAGTATCTAGCAACACAAACAACAGAGGTGCCAAAGCAGTTGATAAAGCTGTAGTCTTAATTCTTATTTTTTTTTTTTTTTAAGTGATTGCTAGATCTGTCAATATTTATAACGAAACTAGGATTTACTATGAACTATTAATAATTATTAACTAACTTATTATTAACTAATAATAAACTAGTATTTACATATTCATTCAGTTTTGCAGCCTCTTTATACCAGAAATCTGTGCTAAAATAAAGACTGAGATATTGGAATAGGAGAATAAATTTGGCTTGCTGAAAATAAAGATGTGTCATCTTTCAGCTACCTGTTAGCATGGTCTGATATCAACTACTTTTGACTCTGACACATAGTATATTATGCATCAAACTCATAATCAACTGCAGCATCTGTCCCATGAGCATTCAAAAAGAGCCACTATCTCAAAGTCTAATCTTTTTGCTCACTCTCCGCTTTCCAATATCCTTTCCATCTGCCACAATAAAGGCAGACACTGCCATGACGGTTTGATTGTTGTCATGCTGAGTCCTGTCTGTCTTTCACTTCCTGGCAACCAACACTACACGGGAAACAGCAGCCGGCTGTCATTCCGGTCAGTAATAAAAACCATTGTCTGTGCAAGGGAGCACAGTCTTCACTATTGTTTGAACTCATGCTCCTAATAAACAGTGATATTTATTTGGCAAGGGAAAAAAGAAACTTATCTAAAGGTCTTCCTATGCCTCAGGAAATTACTTTACCCTTATCATTCTGACACCCAGCTGGGCTCCACGGCAACTCAAAGGACAATCAGGGATCTCTAATATCCCGCCCATTCCACAAGTCATCGCTCATGCCAGCTCACATCGTTTGTGACATTTAAATATTCTCAATCGCACACACACGACTCTCTCCTCAACGCATCGCTTCTAAAGTAACAGGATCAATAGTTGGAGCCCGGCACAGATTGCTCTTCTCTTATCACTCGTGCCTCTCTGGGTGTTAAGAGCACCCTGTGAAGTGTGCTCAAGAACATGTTGTGTGATCTGAATGTTATCTCACCTCTATGCCATTCAGCAGGGGTCTGAACTCTGGACAGATAAATGCACTCCCGGCATATGCAGCATCAATGTGCATCCAGATCTTCTCTGCATTACCTGACATAGAAACAATGACAATGTGTCTATTAAAATATTCATCAAAACACTAATCTGCAAGCACAAATAAGATACAAAGGAAAATAACCATAAATAGAAATTAGTCTTACATATAGGGCCAAGCTCAGTGATGCAGTCGAATGCACAGGATGGAGTTGTTCCTAGTGTTGCACAAAACTAAGAGAAACATCCAAAATATCAAATAGATGGATTATTATGTGTTCATTTTAAAATTTAATGTAGTAAAAATAAGTCAACCTAGACATTTCTTTATCCTAATCTAGAATGTGCAAATGAAAAATTCATTTGAGCTGTAGGTTTTGATCACAAAAAGATTTGTTCCTGCTTGGTTTGTCATTACGCTGTGATTCTTCTGACATGGTTTTGCTGGTTGAGCCTGGGGCTAATTTGACAAATGTGATTCAGAAAACAGGCTCTCCAAACAGCATTAACCATCATGCAGACCGCGGGGGGACAGGTTCAGAGAAAGAGCAGAGACAAATGTCCAATTTGTTCTCATTTTGTGCTCCCTAACAGTCTGAGTGGCTGCTATCTTTCTACCATGATTTGCACTTGTTATATATAGCGACTGGAAGTTCTAATGGTAAGGGTTAATCATTAAGATTCGAGAGAAAATTCTGCAGCATTTCCTGGCATGATGTCAGGGTTAAAAATAATAACAATGACAATAAATAAAACTAGATATTTTCCAGTTGACTGGAGCATTGTGTCAGAAATACAAATAAAAAAATAAAAAAAAAAGGGAAAAAATTTTAATTGCTGTACTGGAAACTATATAAATCCCATGTCTAACCATCAGAATTTTAAAATTTCCAAACATAAAAAAAATTTCAAATGTATCCAGTATATTACAAACATATCTGTAGTTGGTTCAATGAATGTATTGGCTATATTATGCATTTTGCATTTAGTGAACAAAAAAATTAAACAGACCAAGCGTAAGAAGTGATTCTTGGGATAATTCTTAAGGTGGTCACATTTTAGTTTTGGGTAGTTGTTAGGTTTGGGATAAGAGTAAAGGATCTTATATATGGTCATACAGAATATGTGCTTATAAGTACTAATAAACGGCCAATATGTTAGGAATATGCATGCTGATAAGCAACTATTTAATAGCAAATAGTTAATATTTTGATGGTTCCTTTTGAACATTCTGTTGACAATATGTAACGTTTTACATATTTTCCAGTTGTGCTCATAAAATTACATACCCCTTGCAGAATATTCAAATATGTTAATAATTTTAACTAAATAAGAGGGATCATGAAAATTGCATGTTATTTTTTTATTTAGTACTCTCCTGAATAAGCTATTTCACATAACAGATGTTTATATGTTCTCCACAAGACAAAATAATAACTGAATTCCTAAAAAATGACCCAGTTCAAGTTTACATACTCATGAATCTTAATACTGTGTTGTTTCCTGGATGATCCATGACTGTTTTTCTGTGTTGTGATAGTTTTTCATGATTCCCTTGTTGGTCCTGAGCAGTTCAACTGCCTGTTGTACTTCAGAAAAATCCTCAGGCTCCTGCACATTCTTTGGTTTTCCAGCATCGTCTGCAAATTTGAACCCTTTCCAACAGTGACTGTATGATATTGAGATCCATATTTTCACACTGAGGGCAATTGAGGGTCTCATACACAGCTATTACAGAAGTTGGAAACATTTACTGATGCTCAAGAAGGCAACACAATGCGTTTTTGATTAACTTAACAGACGTTACTGATTATGAGTAACTTTGCAAATAATCGTCTACTTATTTTAATCCTAACCCTACCAGTCTACTAATATTCTACTAATACTCTAGTGAGACTTTGTAGGTGCAACATTACTTATATTCAACAGGATGTGTTAAAGGGACCATCAAAATAAAGTGAAACCCTGGTCTTTGAACCAAAGTGTTACCCTTAATACAATAGTTGTGCTGTTTAAAAGAAGCTTCTAGTTATTAGAGATATACATACAAAAAATGGTATGAGTCCTGCGGCTCTGTCCTCTTCTAGAACTTTCTGCAGTGCAGCTCCTCGCACAGAAAACTTACTGTCGGTGGGAATTTTCTTCATCCTTACTCCACCTATCAAACCTGCCCTCTCCACCGATGAGTGTGCCTGAAATATCAACAAAACACTGCCATATTATTTCTCAATTCATGATTTACAAGCCTGCTTCGAACTTACTGACTGGAGTGTTTTTAAGGCTGAAGCTACTGATCTGGACGAGCTTACTGACACCGTGATGTCCTACATCAGTTTCTGTGAGGACATGTGTGTTCCCACCAGGACATATTTAACATTTAACAATGACAAATGTTGGTTCGGTGCAAAACTCAAACAGCTTCACCAGGCCAAAGAGGACGCCTACAGGAGTGGGGACAAAGCCTTGTACAAACAGGCCACTGAATAGGGAGATAAGAGTGACAAAGTTAAACTACACTGAAAAGCTAAAAGAAAAAAAAACAGCTCTCAAGTAACGACTCTACATCAGTGTGGAATGGCCTAAAAGGCCTTCACCAGCTACAAAGACCCCATCCCCCAGCACTGAGGCCAATCAACAACTGGCTGAAGACCTGAATGAGTTTTACTGAAGGTTTGAAAAGCAAAAGACTGGACTGACATCCCACACCCGCTCCAACCGTCTCACAACACAGCCATCAACACCCTCCCCTCCCTCCCCCCCTACTGTTTCTTAGCCTGCACTTAAGATCTGTGAAGATGATGTACGCAAAGTCTTCAGAAAGCAGAAGATAAGGTAAGTCAAAGGCCCAGACGGTGTCTCTCCAGCCTGCCTCAAATCCTGTGCTGTCCAACTATCATCCATCTTCACATTGATCTTCATCAGATCCCTGGAGCTGTGTGTAGTCCCCTCTTGCTTCAAATGTTCCACCATCATCCCTGTACCCAAGAAACCAAAAAATCACAGGACTCAATGACTACAGACCTGTTGCTTTAACATTTGTGGTCATGAAGTCATTTGAGAGACTGGTGTTGGCCTACTTTACTGACATTACTGGACCCTTGCTGGACCCCCTGCAGTTTGCTTACCGAGCAAACAGGTCTGTGGATGATGCAGTCAATATGGAATTGCACTACATCCTCCAACATCTGGACAAACCAAGGACTTATGCAAGGATCTTGTTTGTGGACATAAGGTCTGCTTTCAAAACCATCATCCCGGACACCTTTCAGAATAAACTCACACAGCTCTCTGTATCCACCTCCGTCTGTCAGTGGATCACCAGCTTCCTGACAGACAGGCAGCAACTAGTGAGGCTGGGAAAACTCACATCCAACACATGCACCATCAGCACTGGAGCTCCTCAGGGCTGTGTTCTCTCCCCACTGCTCTTCTCCCTCTTCACAAATGACTGCACATCTAAAGACACCTCTGTCAAACTCTGTAAGTTTGCAGATGACGCTACAGTCATCAGCCTCATCCAGGACGGAGATGAGTCTGCTTACAGACAAGAGGTTGAGCAGCTGGCTGTCTGGTGCAGTCACAACAACCTGGAGTTGAACACTCTCAAAACTGTGGAGATGATAGTGGACTTCAGGAGAAACCTCCCTTCTCACCATCATGGACAGCACTGTGGCTGCAGTGGAGTATTCAGGTTCCTGGGCACAACCATCTCTCAGGAGCTGAAGTATGACATTCACATTGACTCCATTGTGAAACAGGCCTAGCAGAGGTTGTACTTCCTTCGTCAGCTGAAAAAGTTCAATCTGCCACAGGCACAAATGACACAGTTTTACTCAGCTGTTACTGAGTCGGTTTTGTCCTCTTCTATAACTGTCGGGGTTGGGTCAGCCAGCAAATCAGATATAAGAAGACTGCAACTGACTGTTAGGACAGCAGAAAGGATCATTGGTGTGCACCTGCCCAGTCTTCAGGACTTGTACAACTCCAGAGTGAAGAAACGGCTTGTGACATCATCAAAGACCCATCTCACCCCGGACACACCCTGTTTGCACTTCTCCCCTCGGGCAGACACTACAGATCTCTGTGCACTAGAACATCTAGACTTAAAAAAGGTGTTATTTTGTTTGTTTTGTTTTTTCTCCCATGCCATCTCCAGCTTAAACAGCTAACACATGAATCATTACCAGTGTTCTGTAATTCATTTCTGTAATTCATTCTCCATCTTTAAGTATTTCCTCTTTCTCAAGTATTATGTAAATACATATGCATATCTCTATATTTATTCAGCTGTATATAGAATAAATAATGCACAAATCTGTACATAAATCTACGGTTCCAGATTCATACACATTTTTATTATTTATTGTTAAGTCTTACTATTTAAATGTTTTTCTGTTCTCATGTCAGATGTGTATGTATGTATGTATGTACAAGGAGTACCATAAAAACACACACACACACACACACACACACACACACACACACACACACACACACACAACAAATTCCTTGTGTGTTTGTGCACACCTGGTGAATATAGCTAATTCTGATTCTGATTGTTTTAAAAAACATAACCAAATATTAATGTTTTCCCGTTAGACACACATATGCTGCAAGTACATTCATAAACAAGTGGCTCTTCACCGTTATCCTGCTGCATGACCCTTTCACTTTGTTTGAAATTTCCATTCAATAAGAATTCTTGCTAATCATCCCTGCTAACAGATACTCATCCCTACTTACAGATCGACGTGATGCCATTGTCACAGTGTCTGTTGAATGGTGCATATTATCTTGCAGGTCATTAGTCTAGACTAAATATACCTCTGCAGCAGTCTTTCATCCAGTATTGTTGTTTTACCTGATCAGATGAGTAGGCAACAAGTTTGGATATAATATCTGTCTCAGATCGGTCAGGATGGTCAGTCTGGATCAGTTTGACGATTTTGGAACGAGCAGCAAGAAGAGCTATGAGAGTGGCTTCACTGGCAGTGCCCTGTACAAACAAACAACACAATATATTTATTCATACTTGATACTGGAAATTCAAAAGCAGTTGAGCAGGTTTCACAATTGGTAGATGTTCAGTATTACTTGAGACATAATTTCCCTCGTTTTAAATATTGCAATTGTAAATGCAGCAGTGATGAATTTTCATCAGCTCTCCAGCTCTGTATTGTGTGTCCACAATGAGTGAATGAGAAGACTTCCACTCGAAAACCCCTCAATACAGATCACCTCCGCTCATTGTGAGGCACAGTTTGTCTTTGATTTCCCTTCGTAAGCCTAACACGTCCTGATTACTAATGATTCAGTTTACTTTATGGGATAATCTGGAAAACAGTAGTCACAATTGTGTTTTTAATTCCAAAGTCTTTGATTAAATGCCATTTACATTAAAAGCTATCAGATTTTTTTTTTTTTCTGCCCATATAAATATCAGCATCTGCACCAAATTGCATATTTTTGCTCAGTTTGGTCCTCTGAATAAGATTGAAATATTCTTCCCCTCTTTTTTCCTCCTTGAGCGTGAACTCTACATTTCCCTATATAAGCCATAAAAGCCTGATGTACCAAATATTACACTCAACAAAAAAATGAAAACTTAGTTGTACTTTCATAAATATCTTCTACTTCCACCTGTTCTCCTCCCCTCTCTACTATGCCCACCTTTGCTGAGAGGCATTGCTTTCAAAACCCACAAACTCCCTCATTAGTGCGTGCTATCTGTGAAAATAATGCCTGTTGTCATAGTGAGCTCTCTGAAAAGCCCAGAGAAAAAACATTCAGTAGGAGGACACACACACTCCAAAGCGGCCTTAATGACAGAGCATTAAACTGACTGTCATGGGCTTTCCATACGCTGTGTTCCTGTGTCTCTCTAAATGGTCACAGCTGCTCAACTGCTACATCCATAGTGACGAAATGATCACAGACCGCTCTCAACGCACGCCCGCCTGAATGGCTCCTCTCATGTGTATTCGATGTCTTAAAAGACAATTTCTACAGGACATAACAATTTGCAGGGCCTAGAGAAGAAATCAATGACAAACAAATTGCTGTGTGGGACATGTGTTTGATATTTCTTATTGTTCATAAGAAATTGCCCGTAAACATGGATTAAGGTTGCCCAGGTGGCATTAAAGTGGTTTAAAATGTCCACGTTTTTGACACAGGGCACAAGATTCAGATGGGAATACAGATTACTATTCGAAATCCAAATTTTCTACATTTTACTCAAGTTGTGTAATTGTTGTGTGTTAATAATATGAATCAACCTTTGCAGAACAACAGAAGACTAAATATAAATATAAATAAATATATATATATATATATAAAATATATACTGTATATATATATATATATATATATATATATATATATATATATATATATATATATATATATATATATATATATATATAATATTATTATATTATAATATCTTATCTTCTCTATAGACCCCCTGCAGTACATGGACCCCCTTAATGGACCCTTTGTTTTTTTTACCTTTATTTAACCAGGCAAATTAATTAAGAACAGGTTCTTATTTTCAATAACAGCCAGGCAGGATAATTAATATCTCCTGAGAAACATACAAACATACATTGCAATATATAAAGCACATAAAAAAAGAATAAGACCTCAATTAAAACATTTACAGGTCAAGGTCAGAGCACTTACTAGTAATTTAAATGTACATACTGGAATATTTGTCTCTAATTTCAATAACTTTTGTAGCACATTTCAATCATTTGGGGCAACAAATTCAAAACCAGAACGACTGTAAGTAGTTTTCCTTCCAGGGATAGCCAAGGATATATAATTAGATTATCTAGTTGTATAAGTATTAGAATGAGGTTTCAGCAACTTTTGAAGGTATTCAGGTAATAAGCCCGGTAGAACTTTGTAAATAAAAATATGCAATGATGTCCAATTCAAAAGGGAGTATAATTCGCAATGATGTATTCTGTAAGGTGCATTAGTAATCAATATAATTGCCGCATGATATAACACATCTAATTGCTCCAGAACACCTTTACGTGTATTTCTATATATCACATCACCATAATCAAACAAGGGCAAAATACTAGTTTCAACAAGATATTTCTTGGCTGACATGGTAAACACAGATCTATTTCGAAACAAGAAGCCAAGTCTAGATTTAACTTTCTTATGTGGCTAATTAAGTGGGTAGTAAAAGTCAAAGAGTTATCAAGACAGATTCCAAGATATTTATATGAGGATACTACCTTAATTATTGCCCCTTTCGAAGTTATGATGTCTTTATTATTATGTTTTTTTTTGTTTTTTTTTTCCCAAACCACATTACTTTTTTTTGTGCTATTTAAAACTATATTCAGGTCATTAAAAGCCTCTTGAATATTATTAAAACTATCCTTACCTGGTTTAAAACTTCATCATATGACGATCCCACTGCATAAAGAATCGCATCATCCGCATTTAGGTGAATATAGGATTTCTGACTATTGATAACCTAAGAAATATTATTAATGTAGATTGAAAACAGGGTTGATGCTAACACAAAGCCCTGAGGGACCCCTTTATTAATAGTTTATGGTTCTGATAATTGTTGGTCAATCTTTACATATTGGGATCTTTTAAATAAATAGTTAGAAAACCAAGACAGGTTTAAGTTAGACACACCAATACTACGTAATCTGAATAAAAATATAGAATGATCAGCTGTATCGAAAGATTTAGCAAGGCCGATAAAAATAGCTGCACAAAATTGTTGTTTCTAATGCATTATAGATATCATGCATAACTTTTACAACTGCTGTAGTACAACTAAATGAAGAACGAAATCCAGACTGAACTTTAGATGAGATGTTATTTTTATTACGAAACCCTATCAATTGCTTATTAATTAGTTTTTCCATCACCTTTGCAACACAAGGCAAAACTGAGAATTTTGATTTTTTTTTTTTTTTGAGAAATAACAGTTTTGCGGTGCTATAAACAAACATAAATAAAAGAGATACAATGGCTACTTTCCAAATTTTAGGTATTTCAGCTTTAGTTACAGATAAATTTAAAATATATGTTAAGGGTTCAGCTATGATGCATCTACTTTAAAAAAGAAAGGATCTAACACATCTAAACCAGCAGGCTTTTTTTAAGTTTACGTAATCATGCCAGACCTGCAACTTATTAACTGGTTTTAGAGAAAAACTAAAAGGTAAAATAGTTTGAATGTTTCTAATATGTCTTGTTTTATCGATATACTGTATAGGAACATGATTCTCAAATAAATTACTTGCTCTAATAAATTGTTTATTTAAAAGATCTGCTACTTTTGCTTTGTCTGTAACAACAATATCTTTGCTCTTAAGTGAAACAGGTCCCTGTGGTAACAGATGTTTGTTTTCTAGTTCTTTTAACCTTATCCCAGTAAATTCTTGAATTTGAGGAACAATTGGAGAATTGCCTTTTATAATACTCAGATTTTGCTTTTCTAATAGCTTGAGTACACCTATTTCGATGTTGTCTAAAAGCAATTCAACCAGTCTCAGATTTTGAATATTGTGGTTTACGCCCAAATATATATATATTTGATGTAGCAAAGTAATTAGATTCTGATTTATCCATGGGCTAGAGCGATTTTTGTGTCAAATAGTTTTTATGGGGGCACGTTTATTAGTAATTATACTAATGGACTAAGAAAAATAGGACCATACTTCTTCTACAGTTGGGATTAAACTAACTTTATTTAAATTCGCAGCAGCTAGATCATGTAAGAAAGCATCTAAAATTAAAATTTAGATGGACCCTTGGTTGAAAACACTGTATAAGTGATACCATGTAAATCTCTATTTAAACTTGCACTACTAGCAGATAAAATCTTTTCTTTATTATATTACCTGGATGACCCCTCCCCCACTGCCCTCTGTACCAGCCAAGAAATCCTCTGGTAGCTTCAGCATCTTCCCCAGCCAGTCCAGCATCACTGTCTCCAGCTCTGTACAGGCAGGACTCGCTGCCTACAAAAATAAATAAATGGAAAAAAATATATATTAATTGATAAATAAAATCTTGAATTAGTCTGCAAGATGAGAGTTTAAGATGTCATGGATGGATGGATGGATGGATGAAGAATGAACATACCGACTGGTGGCTGGATGGATGGATGGATGGATGGGAAAGCAGATGGATGCAGAATTAACAGACCAACAGGTGGCTAAATGGATGGATGGATGGATGGATGGATGGATGGATGGATGGATGGATGGATGGATGGAAAGAAAGAAAAGCAGATGGATGCCGAATTAACAGGCCGACAGGTGGCTAAATGGATGGATGGATGGATGGATGGAAGGAAAAGCAGATGGATGCAGAATTAACAGACCGACTGGTGGCTAAATGGATGGATGGATGGATGGATGGATGGAAAAGCAGATGGATGCAGAATTAACAGACCGACAGGTGGCTAAATGGATGGATGGATGGATGGATGGATGGATGGAAAAGCAGATGGATGCAGAATTAACAGACTGACAGGTGGCTAAATGGATGGGAGGATGGATGGATGGATGGATGAATGGATGAATGGATGGATGGATGGATGGCAGATGAATGTTGGATTGATGGATAGATGGATGGAAACAGGTGAATGTTGGATGGATGGAAAATCAGATGGATGGATGGATGGAAAAGCAGATGAATGTTGGATGGATGGGTGGATGGATGGATGGATGGATGGATGGATGGATGGAGGATGGATGGATGAATGGATGGATGTAAAAGCAGATGGATGCTGGATGGATGGATGGAAAAGCAGATGGATGGATAGATGGATGGACGGACAGACAGACAGATGATGGATGGACAGATAGATGGCTAAATGGATAAATGCAAAAAAATGGACAGACAGACAGGCAGGTTGCTAAATAAATGGATCGATGGATGGACAACCAGACTAGCAGGTGGCTAAATAGATGGATGGATAGATGAATAGATGGTTCAAAGTAGGGACAGACAGATGGCTAATTAGATGGATAGACAGGTAGGTGGATGTTCAGAGAGAGAGAGAGAGAGAGAGACATACCCAAGAGAATCCAATGCAGCCAATGGCCCCACACAGCATATCAGCCAGCATTGCGGGAAAAGAGTGGGCAGTAGGAAAGTATGCATAGAAGTACGGGCTGTGCCAGTGTGTCACCTGAAACATGTAGAAACATTCAATTAAAATTTGTCTTCAGTGTTCATGAAAAAAACACCAAAAGACCATGTTTAAAACCATTTGCTACAGTTATATAAAATTTTCAAGCAAAAGAGTCACCTAAGACTGAGGACTGTGATCGGTCAGATTTAGCTTGGTTGTTCTATTGTTGTTCACCTTTGCTCTTTTGAACAGAGATTATGACTTCGGTTATAGTGACATCAGGGTTTTTCGCTCACAATGTTAAAGGTTAGATGAAATTACGAAGGCTAGATTAAATTATTCCATGTGTTTAGCGGAGGAGAGAGCTTGAGGCACTGTGTGTCTGTGTCTCTCTTGCAGGATTTTCCTATTGTGAGTCATTCATTAGCCCAAGCACACACTTTTAAACAACCATTAAAACAAGACTTCTGAAAAGGAAAATTTATCTAATTGGACACAGTGGAAGGATAACACCTTCAACTGAAATAAAGTGTTTGTTTTTTTCCTCTGAGCTACAGTATGCAATGAAGGGGTGGGGGAGGCTTTTCTCTGACCCCAGGTCAGAGTTTAATGATTCATTTCCTATCAGCTTCCAGCACCTCAAAAGGTGGACTTTGAGCATGTCTAATGAGAGAAAACCTTGAGGATGTCTTGATGTGGTCACCTATTAGTAAAATGAAGTATCTTTATCTGCACAAGATAAATCATAAACATTTATGAATATTTGCATTGCTGTTACATCATCCTTCACATAGTGTATAACCACATCATCATATCTGTTAACTGCTTGGTAGACTATTAGTTTAAATTATGGACATTATGTTATTAAGTGCAATATACACAACATCAGATAAAAGCTGACAAAAGCTTGCTTTATTGTTTGTTGTTGTTGTTGTTGTTGTTGTTGTTTTTTTTGCTTCTAAATTGCTATAATAAATTTAAACCATCAAAGACAAAGATTAAAAGAGCTCTACTGTCTATAACCAGAAAGTTTTGAGTTAAAGTCACCAAATGTTTTGTTGCTGTTTATTTTGGGGACCCTTTTCTCACTATTAACTATCAATTAAAACTTTTGCCTCAATAAACTGTTCATTTACTGCTTATAATAGTTAGATAGTTGTTAAGTTTAGGTATGGGGTATGATTAATGGATCTAAAATATAGTCAATAAAAACAAAACAATAAAATATGCTATAAAAATACAAACAAACAATCAACAAGCTAGTAATATGCATACTAATAAGCAACTAGTTAATAGTGAGAATTGTTCCTAAACTAAAGTGTTAGTGAACACAAAGCCATACTACAATACTGTATATTCAGCTACTATACACTGTATAATAAATGCAGATTTTAACTAAAAAAAAAATATTCGTGATAAAAGTTTTTAAAAGTGTTACATTTATTTTATTTATTATTTTAGTAGGTTATTCATACATATATGAATATGAATATATATATATATATATATATATATCACACACACACACACACACACACACACACACACACACACACACACAAATATATATATATATATATATATATATATATATATGAGGAATAAACAAATACCACCAGACAAAAAAGTCATTAAAAATCTTTTCACACAAGATCTGAGATCTGAAAACCATAGTATGTAATGACAGTAAAGTAAAGGAACTGTATCATAGTTGGTCAGCACTGACTCACCCCTGGCATGATCACCCTCTCTATGTCTTTGACCACATCCTCATAGCTCTCTGCCTCCAGCGGGGCTTCCTCAGGAATCAGTGACCTGAGATATCCAGGTTCCACATCGGGGTAAACCTGCCTCTTCTCAATGTTCTCTAAATAATCAGCCACATAGTCCACCATCTCCTTCCCGCGTCTCCGGAACTCTGCAGCGTCCATGTTTTTGACTGAAACAGGAGTAGAATATCTCAGTGTGGAGAATAAAAGACAGACTGATGTGCTTTTTAATAAGGAGAGGTGTAATTAAATTAGTGTTATTGAGGGTGTTTTCAGGGTCAACCTGACTCTCAGTATCTAAACAGGAAAACCACAGCCAGAGGCCACATGTTCAAGACATGAAATGTAATTATAGAAAATACACAACCATACATTAGTGTCAGTGATTATTTCCCTTTTTTATTGTAAGAACTCTCATAGCATAATAAATAGATAATACAACAGCATATCAATTTTATTTTAGTACTATATAAATACAAGTTGAATTAATATTTTGAATTAGCTTTTTTTTTTATTTAAATATTTTCAGTTTCATCTTTACAGTTTCATATTTTTCTTTTCTTTTCTTTTCTTTTCTTTTCTTTTCTTTTCTTTTCTTTTCTTTTCTTTTCACTAATTCGTTTAACAAAAGCATTTTTAATAGTTTTTAGTTTTAGTTAACCATAATAACGCTGCAGCTTATTTTGAAACAGATTTAAATTGATTCAATTTGTGTGAATTTGAAAATGAATACAAAAACTGTATGTCATCACCTCACCTCAGTAGCAATATTCTGCTGATAAGAACATCACAGGTTGCCAAATACATACTATAAAAATTAACAAATGATAATTTATCTTTGATGTGAACTTTGCCATCAAAAGTGTTAATAATACAATGGTACAGCTAATTCACACTAATTCTACTGATTTAATTCATTACACTGATTGTCCTCACAGGACACATGCACTAGGTAAATCTGACCTTAAGGTAGAATTTGTTGGAGCAAATGTAATAGAAAGAGACTGTACCAATCAAATCATTGTTCTAAACAAGCTTTGTCAGCAGGGTGGGTGACGGTGGCTACTACTAATTATTTGTATGCCTGTTATCTCTTCACACTAATCCACATAATACAAATGGATTGAGATGTGTCAGTGTGTCAGTGTGGCTGTGTGTGTGTGTGTGCATTTGATGACTCATCCAGAAGGTGACTGGTCTTTTTGATCATGTACCAGTAAGTACTATTAAAGTTGTTAATCTTTACACATGCACACAAACAAGATAACAAAGGTTAAGTATCTGAGGACAAAGCATGAACATATCAACAACCTGCAGAAATGTAATGTAGTTTTGTACTTTGTTAGCACTTTTAATATAGAAATAGGATAGGAATATTAGGAATGCTTCTCAGTAAATACAAACCAGCAAATGCAAAGAAGCATTTAATGAATCAATTATTGTCCTAATGTTCCAAATGAGAATTGTGAGGAAAAAAATGCATATAACATCTTAAATGACTATTATCAGTCTGATTTTGATTTGAAAAGCCTCAGAAAGCATATGGGTTGCCAAGATCAGATATCTTTATGGCATGTCACGTTGTACTGAAGCAGGTGCTGTAAAAAAAGAGTAAAAGCTAAAGTCTGCTGACATTTGACTTGTTACGGTGACTCCGTTTTTTTTTTTTTTTTTTTTTTTTACTCAATATACTAGAATATTAAATGAAATGTAGAAAAAGAAAGTAAAGACAATCCACTTTAGCAGTTATATATGCCATCAACCTGATAAAATCCCATAATAGTCCTCTATTTGGACCTTGTACCTGGACTGTGTTCTAAAAGCTCAACGAGTATTACTCATAATATCTCTCTCTTTCCTCTAATTGCTTTCATTGTACTTACAGTGTCAGGCAAACAGAAGAGTTCTCCCTCTCGTAGGTCCTTACAGGCTTTCTGTTTGTTTCAAACACATATATAAAAACACGTATACACACACAGAGTAAAGCAGAGTGATGTGGAACAGCAGGGAAGCCTGGGGGTTTATCAGCCCTGCCACTGTTCAGACGGCCAATCAGAACGAGCCTTTCATTCAGAGCAAAGCACACAGGCAGGGCGTAAGGAGTTAATGAGAACCTGTTCACTTTCCACAAACATTAATACAACTACAGAACAACACACACACACACACACACACACACACACACACACACACACACACACACACACACACACACACACACACACACACACACAATTGTCTCACCCTGAATAATAATTTTATAACTATAATGGCATATAGCACCCTGAAAAATAGTTTCAACTTGAAATGCATGAACTCAGATTATCCTTAGTCACCTCCTATCTAATGCCTTAGCCATCAATATTTTTATTAAACTGTTATTTTGCAGTTATTAAGGACATCTGAAGTGCCTTTGTACAGTTTACAGCCATTTCACATTTAAATGACTCAACGATATACCAATAATATATTGTATTATGGAATAAATGTGTTTTCTTGTAAACTTAGTCATTAGATCTGCATTAGATCACAGGTTTCGCTCTCACATCTTGAGTGAATTAGCTCTGGAACCAAAGTCTACAGAACAGGCTATTTGGGTGAAAACCTATCCACAAAAGCCATATACTGAATACATCCAGTAGGACTAGCCTCAACAAAACCATTTTATAAAAATAAAACCTTTAGTGATGAAACATGGATACTATAATTGGATGTCTGCCAAATTATTTAAAGGTTTCTGCCTTTTTTATACCCATCAAATCTCAAACTGAGAACATTATTTGAAATAACAAAAGTAATTCTCTAATAGTGATGCAGAAACATAGGCCTATTCATATGAGTCATGAATCGGTTAAAGCCACTCCCTTAAAAAATGTGTCTGGTTTAGTTCCAAAGTGGTAATAAAAATGTAATGTAAATGTAGGCCAATTTCTGTATTCCAATTCAGAGGAAAACACATTATTCTTAAAATCAGTTTTCTGCTTATGCTGTTTATTGACACAACTTGCATTAATAACTTATTGTGGACTGACAGACTGTAATTACTGAGCATCTGTATAACTCAGTCAGTGACAGTCTCAGTCAATCACAGTGCCTGTTACTTTAAAAAAACAAACAAAAAAAAAAGAGCTTGTTATCTTAAATGAGCTATCTTTAAAAAGCTGAACCAATTTCAATTCACCACTTCGACTCAAAAAAAGCATATTTTTGGTTAGCTGACACAACAGTTTACAGTGTACTCTTGTCACAGTTGACAACCTGATAATTAATAAAAAAATGGATAAATTCTGCACAGGATGCACGGGACTAGTTTAGTTACTAGATACCAAACGGAGGAAAAATAAACCTTTTTTACCAACAGGTGGGGATGATTGAATTGATTTACTATTTATGAGTTTGTCTGCCCCCTAGTGGACATGAACATGGCTTACATCGAAATCTAACAGGTGATTCTACAAAATAATACAGCATGTACAGCAAAATAATACAGCATTATTGTATAATGTTGTGTATCTATTAATAATGTCTCTGTAACATTTAGAAACTTTATTAAAAGTGATCCTTGTGTATCTGTGTAGCTAGTTGACACAGTGACTGCAGTCCACATTTGAAATGCGGCATAACTGTGACTGAAGTCTAAAGATACGTTTGCACCATTTTAAGAAGAATTACAATTCATTTCGTTGATGTAATACACATGTTAAATTTTATATGGCCATATTAATTATTTGTACTGTTGATAAGAATAAACAGGGAGCTTAAAATATCAGGAGCTTTGTTTTTTTGTTCAGTTTTGTGAATTATGTATTTGTATTAATATTTAATATTTCTGGCTTTCTTTAAAATTATTTCATTTATATTTAATAATTTTTTAAATTAAAATTAAGAAAACAGTAATTGTAATTGTTAATTGTCTTCATTAAGTCAGTTTTTATTTATTGTGTAACACTATGAATTACTGTGTATGAAATAAATATGTAATATGCAAATAAACCTGCCTTATCTAAAGCAATTCATTCTTGAAGGGGTTTGGCAAAAAATAAAATAAAATAAAATAAAATAAAATAAAATAAAATAAAATAAAATAATAAAATAAAATAAAATAAAATAAAATAAAAAATAAAATAAAATAAAATAAAATAAAATAAAATAAAATAAAATCTGAGTCACATGTTCCTTTAATAGTAAGCATCTTACAAAATCCTACAACACAAGTATAAAGTGCTAGTCACTTAATCATATGAACACTGTAAGTATGTAATGTTTGCTTGTTAGGATAATATCAACACACTTTGAGATATCAATCAATTAATGTTTTATTCTAAACAGAATATACCAGTCCCTTATTTGTACAAAAATACCTGAAAATGTTACAATTAGAATTTGTAAGCCATTCAGCTATTTACAGAACCAAGCACAACACATTATCAACACAGAATCTGAAAAGAAAAAAAAAAAACTTTTTTTTTTCTATCCATGTGTTTGTTTGTTTGATTGTTTCATTCCCTGAAAGACATAGAATCATATTAACTGAATGAATTTTTTTTTTTTTTTTTTTTTTTTTTTTTCATCGAGAAATCTTACGCAAAGCTCAGGAATTATTACTGACAGTTGGGAGAAGGTTCTGATTATGGCATGAAAAAAGTCACAGAAGTACTGCTTTACATTACAGCGTCCATGTTACACATGCTGTTATGATTCATGACAATAGCAATAATTAACAGATCCACAGATTTACACATTAAGTTCATTCCAAATTGCTATTTATGTATAATGCAATTACTCTATAACATGAACAGTGTAATCAAAAGCCTGACCTCTTTCATCAGAACTGATACTAGTGACAAATGGTCACAAATTCCAGATCAGTAACCATAACCTGAGTAGGAACACCCTCTCAGGTCGACATTAGTGAAGAGAGAGGATGGACCGTAGGGTTTCGAGGCACCTGATATACAAAAATTTTAAAGGAATAGTTCATCCAAAAAAAAAAAGAAAGAAAAAAAAGAAGCTTGTACAGTATATGGAGTACAAAAGGAGTGATATAGCAAAATGTCTAAGTTGCTCTGTTCAACTGTATGGGCAAAAAAGCAGCTTGAAACGACTGGAGGGTAAGTAAATGTTTAATTTTTAGGTGAACTATCCCTTTAAGAAAGGGTGGAAGCTATATGATACAACTCATTCTACAGATGTTGCAGACAAAACTAGAATATCTTGAAGGCCAGAGATTCATTAAGAGAAAAGGGGGGAACTAATAGAGGTCTGGTGTGGACTCAATAAAAAGAAGTACACTGTTAGTTTAATAAAAAAAAAAATACAGAGAAGAAGTCTTGCTGGTCCACAGGACCAGTTTTAAACAGCCTCCACTTCAACCCTGAGCAACCCAGTTACATTCAGTTCTTTTAAATATAAAAATGACATTTATTTCTTTCACCGATAAACTCTCAACAGATCAAACATTTTCTTTCAAACAACAATGGGGAAAATGCAAAAAGAAAAAAGGAACACACACACACAAAAAAAACATCTGTCTTTGATTCATATTTAAGAAACATCTCTACAATATCTACAAGGCATAAATTTGTTAGCGTTTTCATAATAAGTGTATTTGTAAGAATAAGTGAGTTTTTTTAAACAGCAATTTAGCTTAATAATGACCTTCAATGACTAAAGGAGCTCAAGTCCAGTTTTCCGTCAGCTCAATGCAAACATAACATATTCTTTAAGGTCAATTAGCATGACAAAGCAACACAAAATAGAATAGATTCAATATTTACACACTTAACCAAATAATAAAAATGCACTAAAATAAGTCAAGTTTCTTCATTTTATATGCCATTGTGGAAAGAAAAAAAAATCTGTCTCCAAAAATTCAGTGTGGTATCTACAAACTTGAACAGTTGAACATGAATGGAGTGTAACTATAATGTCCTGTTTAGCTGCATGTTACATGATATATGTAAAAATGAAACAATGTTGCAAATGAAATAAATGCGTATAGACAACTGTAATGACTGTAATGTATTACTGTATTAACTCCCAGAGTGTCTGGTTTGTGAACAAACATCCTGCTCACACTCACTTTTAGACTGAATGGCCAACTAGTTAACAAGTAGGTTAAGCGCTAATGGTACTCAGACTATCCTAACGATCAATTTTACTCACACAGGTGATTCACCAGTAACATATAGTAAACTAGCCTTTAAGTAACCTACAACTTCCTCACTGGCAAAATCTTTTTTTTTCTTCTTCTTTTTTTTTTATTATTAAATGATCTCAGAAAAAAATAATCATATATCCTCTAAACTTAATACATCCATCTGTCTGAACCAGGCAGAACAATTCCTTATAAACTGTTACTCTAGAATTATAGTATATATCGAAACGGGTTGTAGAAACTGCTAATTAATAGCATCATAACTGATATGTTGCTAGTTTAGTCCTTGGCTGGCTGATTGTATAGCTTCACTTATCAAACCCTGAAAAATAAAGACAATAATGTCAAGTTCAGAAAGCTTGCGTGTGTATGCTTGTGTCTTTTGGTGAACGTACGACCCACCCAAACTGCAGCTAAATCAACACTGACATATATTCATCCTCAAGGCTTGAATGAACTTAACTGACACTGAGAAAGATATTCAAGTGAATTATAATAGCGCTGACTTATGCCCTGCAGTCTATTTCTGTGGTTAAATCATCCAATGAGGTCTAAGTACTACCTGACAGACTGAAATCATATCCTTATTACACGGCTCTCTGAAATACTTGATTCCTTGTCACGTAATCAAATAAATCAATATTTCTTTATTTTTAATTTGCTTTTTATTTGTAAGTTGCCATGTAATAAGCAGCATAATGTGCAGTCAAAATATCAGGATTGCCCTTTCGAGATTTTTTTTTTTTTTTTTTTTTTTTGAAAACCGGCTGATTGTACATTATCCCTTACTTAACTGAGATGACATGAATTACATATATCTTAGAATACATCTATGAATAAACAGCTTAATGTTACTTTGTGACTGCTATTTTTTTATAGACAACAATATTAAATTTGCAAAATAGACCTTAATTGTGTAGACATCTAACGTGAATGGAAACAAAGCTATATGGAATACATGTAGAATACATGTCTGTTCAATGAGCTGCACCATATCATGTGCTAACTTGTGTTTTCAATATAGTGTCAGATTAACAATTGACAGCGATGTACACAACAGCACAACCCACTGAACAGGCTTTACTGAATCTAGCATTAAAAAAGACCATAAAGAAGGTGTTCTACCGTAGGATGTCGATGAAGAATTAGTGTTCAAAGATTCAAGAAAGGGGTGTAGTTAATAACTGAAAATTCACAAAATTGTGGAAGAATATTATTGAACAGCGCTGAGAAAAAAAAACGAAACTAAATTTCAAGTAATCAAATCCAGATAAATAAATAAATTTGTTGAAGCAATACTTAAAAATGATTGCGTCATTTGCATTTAACTATGCACTGATATCTTGGGTGAACTTGTAGACACGGTGGCTATGCCTTCTCTATCTAGTTTAATACAATATAGGTACAAACTAAAAACATGGCTCTTTCTTTACATTGCGTGCAAAAAAAAAAAAATCTTTACAAATCCGTTGTATCTACTGCTACCATGGACAAGGCAGATCATAAATTCGAACCCCATCTTTCTGTGGGTGTTCTTAGCCCGAGCTTCACAGTGTGCTGTCCTCGAAACAATCTTTCGAAACATGGAGAGAAAACTAGAAAGTCAACAACAAAAATAGACTGGAGCTGGGACTGAAGATAACAGCAGTTCTAAAGATTCCAGTTTGTTGATCTGAGGGTTTAGTGGTTATTACTCAACAGACTCCTCTTTAAAATCAAGGCACCGTTCTTAAAGGATGTGGTGGTAATGTCAGTTTATATATAGGTCATAGTTCACTCAAAAACTAAATTTGGCCATCATTTTTCATCTTCATGTCTTTCCAAAATCTTTTCATTTTTTAGTGTATACGAGTTAGATGTAAGCTTGGCTTGACGTCAAAATTGCAGATGGTTCCTCACACAAAGCTATCATGTGGCAGCGTTTTAGTACTCAAGACAGGACTCTTGAGTTGTCATGCACAAGGGAACATTTGGACTCGCACTCAACCTTCTTGCGGTCTCGAATACAATACTGTCATATGGCTTGAAATATAGCGCATGAGTCATATTTAATTTTTTTTTTTTTCCTGGAAACTAAAAGCCATGGTCACTATGAACTAAGAAATACAGTTGTATGGCAATTTACAACTGTACAATCTGTGTTCTACAAAAAAGAAGAAAGTCACATGGTTTTTGTACAGCAATAGGGTGAGTAAATAACCCAATTTCATTTTTGAGATCAACTATTCCTTGAAGGAGTGAAGGGACATGTCAATTCATGGTATGGCCAGTAGAGAGTGCTGCAGGTTATGTTTTGTGAAGGGGAAAAACTACCCAAGTGTCTAACAGGATAAAAGAGGCCAAATGAGCTCTTTGCTCAACACAATGAGCACATAAAAAGAAAACAAGTGTCTAAATATTCTAGTGATTACTGGTGAAAACAATAAAAAGCACGAATTTAACGGCAACGTCTTTTCACAGTACTGAAACCACCAATCGGGTGTCCGCATCTCACAGGACATTCTAGAATCAAATCTGCTTGATTTATGAAAGCAACAATTGCCATAGCTTGGTTGTTCCTGGTTCATGAGTGCAAAATGAAATCAAACGTGATTTACGAGTGTTCTGCTGGTCTTCCCAAACCGTTATCTGCACGATTAAGACCGTGGATCCTGAAAACTCCCTCTGGATGATTGTCCTGAGAACCTGCTCTGGCCACGGTCGAGTGTGCAGGTGGCTGAGAGGTTCGTCAGCAGCTAACACGCAAGCTTTATTTCCTTTATTTCTTGCTGGACCTGTTTGTGTTTGTTCTTTTGATTTCCTCTCTCCTTGATAGAGAGTTGCTCTCGCAGTGTGCTTTTCTCCAGCCCAGCAGCACAGCATTACACCACAGCACATGACGTCTGAGTGTTTGTATTTAGGCGGAATCAGGCAAATGGAGGTCATAAGGCCACAGTGGTGCAGGGGTGTTTAAGTTTGCAAGGCAGAACTCCTCTGTTCAGCGTGTAGAACTCCACCAACTGGATCAGGTCCGTGAATTTCGTGGCGCCATCGTCGAGGCTCAAGAACATTTGACCGTCTTCTTCACACTGGAAAATGAAAAACATAAAACTTTTATGCATTCTGAAATGTGTCAGGCTGCAATTTAAATAGCATTCTAAACTGTCGGCTTCTACGGTGAGGTTTCTCTACTGGCAGAGCTACCGTTTGAAAAGATTCTTGCTGAGCATGTTAATTGAAGTCACGTTGACATGTTTATAGCCAGATACCTGATTAATAACACAGTTTAAAGGCTCAACCTTTTGAAGTTTAACTCTATCGCCCTCCTGGAGTATTTGGAGGTTTGTTACAGGCACAGCAAAGCAAGAATGCTTGTTATGTACAGCGTGCTGTGCACTTGCAATGCATTGGCCCAACATTTGCATCTGTGCAAATGTGTCTTTCACACTCATTATCATCAAGGTAGTATTCAAAAAATCAAATGCATACTTGGAATACTTGACTGTTTTAAGAGTATGCCATATGTGCATCAGCACACAAAGTTAATAAGCTACATGTTTTGAGTGCAGAAACTATAAAATCTTACCGGTAAAATCTGGAAATGTTTGATTTTCTGGTGATGACACATTGTAAGTACAAATGCCTTAGGATTGCTCTGGCTATCCCTCAAGAGAAACATTCTGTTGCACAAAAGACAATTAGATGTAAGTATATCTTGCATAGTTAGAACAGAGAATCATCCAGAATGTTGTTGAGAAGAACTAATGAGCTATGATATGTACCCATCCACTCTGCCCTGCTGATGGATCAACTTGTGGGACTCCTCCCGTGAAATACGACCGTGAAACCACAGCTGAGTTCTGTGGATAACTGGATCAGAGGAGATACAAAATGATGGTGAGCACTTTTCTATTGAGTAATGTGCATATTTAGTGCTAACTTTCCTTTAAATGCATGGATTATACATTCTTAAATTGCAAAGATTTTATTATTGATGTAATAGAAATTAATAACTTTTTTTTAAATCCAATTGTACTTTTATTTACATTACCAGCTAAATGTTTGGACATTGGATTTGTACCAAACATACCACCTTTACATTGAAAGAAATGAATTATTTTATTCAGCAAGAATGCATTACAGTGATCAAAAGTGACAGTAAATCATTTGTTACAAAGAATTTACTTTAACTTTCTCTTGATTAAAATATAACATGTACCATGGTTTCCACAAATATATTAAGCACAACTGTTTTTTTTTTTTTCAAATTGATATTAATATGTATTTTTTTTCCAAACCAGCATATTACTATAATTTCTGAAGGATCACATGACATTGAAGACATAAGTCGGCTACTAAAAATGCAGATTTGCCATCCAGTTATAATAATTATTCACTATTCTACTGTATTTTTGATCGAATAAACATAGACTTGGTAAAAACAAAAGGCTTCTTTCAAATACAAAATTAGGCATGATAAAGTAAATATAAATGTAAAAAAGTAAATATATATCAAAATACTGATTTAAACACACTAGAAAGTACCTCCGCTTAATGATGAGGGGTGTAATGGGCTGGGGCTTCCTAGTATATTCATACGGTGACTTCTTTCTGAAAAAAGACAGGGAGACATAAACCACACAGTCAATCAACTTAAAAATTTTTATATCATACTAATTTGATTACAAAACAGTAAACAGCAAATTTTACATCTGCATTATCTGTGTTGCACTGGTAAACACTGCTTAGAAACATAATTCATATTATCTGTAATTCATCTAGATCAGGATAGAACGTCTGGTTGATATTTTAAAAATAAAATGACTAAACAATCAAATCAAAGAGCATCATTGGAACCTACTCTCCAGGCATGTCCCTCCTCCATGGCAGCACTCTGAGCCTCCACAGGATTGTCGATCACTCGGCCTATCCTCCCTGAGAAATCCATGGCTACCAGAGAGTTCTCTGAGACACTCCTCTGGAAAAGAAGACCGGAAGTTACAGTGACTTTGTTTGCCATATTACAGATGTGTTGTCTTTTGATAATTATCTAGTCAATATCTAGTGCATGTTCTAAACCAGTAAGCAGTAGTTAAAACTTTTTAAGCATAACATGAACATGCATGGATTGATCTCTGTTAATTTTTTTTTTTTTTTAAATTGTCAGCATTGCATAATATCCATAGGACAAGCTGTAATAATAACTTCACTGCCAACACTTGAACAATCATTCCATAATGTGACATCATGGCCCACATACTGACACATGTCTGATTAATGCTCCATCTGTGAGGTAGAAAGGAAGACAGAGAGAATGCAGGAGTAGATTAAGTGAGTGAGTGTCTTACCACAGGCGCTGAGAAGTGTGAAAGCAATGTTTTTCGCTGCTGGGGGATCTTGTAATTTTGATAGAGTAAAATTCCATACTATAAGGAAGAAAAAAAAAAGTGTTAAACAGTTGAAAAAAATAATGATACCCTTAACAAAATACCACAATAAAATGTAATGCTGATGTACAGAATTGTTCATTGTGTTTTCCTCAAAGTAAAAAAAGCCGCTGCCAGAATTCAAAAATGAATTTGCTCCTCAAATATGCTCTCATGACAGCAGCATTAGCTGCAAGTGTAAGGTGCCCATTTTCATAACTGCATTTGAATAAATTTGTCATTTTTCCCCTTTCAGTGCACGTCATACATCATTTACGTCTGATGCATAGAACATAACTGCATTATGTTCATCACAGATGCTCTAGATCAGTCAAAGAAAAGGGTGTAGGTTCTAGATCAGCCTTAAAAAGTTTGAAGGTTTTAGATCACCCAGGGAAAGAATGAAGGTTCTAGAATAGCTAAGGAAAGAGTGTATGTTGTAGATCAGTCAGGGAAAGGATATTGGTTTTAGATAAACCTTGAAATGCATATGGGTTCTAGATCAGTCAGGAAGAAGGTCTAGATTCTGGAAAGGGTGCAGTTTCTAGATGAACATATGAAAGGGTACAGTTTTTAGAATAGCCATGAAAAGCAAAGCAATGGGTTCTAGATTAGTCATGGAAATTAGCAGCTTCTAGATTAGTCAAGGAAAGTAGATTTTAGATCAGGCCAGGAAAGGAAGGGGTTCTAGATCAGCCTGGAGAAGGTGAGCATTGTAGATCAGCCAGGGAAGGTTAGCAGGTTCAGCTGCAGATCAGTTAAGGAATGGGTGCAAATCCTAGATTGGACAGGTAAAAAAGGTGTGGGTTCTAGATCAGCCAGGAAAGGGTGAGGGTTCTAGTTCAGTTAGCTAAAGTTTAGGTTCCAGGTGAAGTGCACCCTTTAAAACTGCCAGTAATAAGAAGAGGTATCAGATCATTCAGTGAGATTTTTCAGGTTCTAGATCATTCAAGGTAAAGGTTAAGGTTAATAAACCAGGAAAAGGATGTGGGTTTTAGGTCAGCTAGGGAAAGAATGCAAGTTCTAGAACAGCTAAGGAAAGAGTGCATGTTGTAAATCAGTCAGGGAAAGGATATTGGTTTTAGATAAACCTTGAAATGCATATGGGTTCTAGATCAGTCAGGAAGAAGACTCAGATTCTGGAAAGGGTGCAGTTTCTAGATGAGCATATGAAAGGGTGCAGTTTTTCGAATAGCCATGGAAAGCAATGGGTTCTAGATTAGTCTGGGAAATCAGCAGCTTCTAAATTAGTCAAGGGGAGAAGAATTTAGATCAGGCAAGGAAAGGAGAGGGTTCTAGATCAGCCTGGAGATGGTGAGCATTCTAGATCAGGTTTGCAGGTTCAACTGCAGATCAGTTAAGGAAAGGGTACAAATCCTAGATTGGCTAAGGAAAAAGGTGTGGGTTCTAGATCAGCCAGGAAAGGGTGGGGGGTCTAGCTCAGTTCGCTAAAGTTTAGGTTCCAGGTGAACTACAGAGAAGGTGCCGAGTGCACCCTTTAAAACTGCAAGTAAAAAAGAGGTATCAGATCAGTCAGTTAAATTTTTCAGGTTCTAGATCACTCAAGGTAAAGGTTAAGGTTAAATAAACCAGGAAAAGGATGTGGGTTTTAGGTTAGCCAGGAAAAAAAACTGTGGGTTCTAAGGCAGTCAGGAAAAAGGCTCAGGTTCCAGATGTAACATGGAAAGGGTGCAGGTTCTAAATCAGCCAGGAAAAAGGCACAGGTCCATTAGCCAGTGAAATGTGGTTCCACTACCAACCTTGAAGAGTCTGAAGGCCGTCATCCAGCATGTTCTGCTCTGCTCATCCTCTGCACACAACATCCTCAGTTCCTTCACTTCATTCCTTACTTTGTTAGGCTGCAAATAATCAATGCACAACATTAGTCACCCTGCTACTAAAACTTTGTGAGATGTTTAACTATGTTTTCTGCATAAGAGAGTGCAATGCTTAAAGCTTTTTAGACTGAATTTGTGTTGAATGTTTAACATTTAACTTTTCAGAGCTTATCTAATTTAAGAGCTCTCATAACAGATCTCATAAACTTACTTTTATGCAGAATTCAAAGTCAGTCGGTGCATTGTGCAGCTTTCTCCCTGTTATTACTGTAAATACATTGCTGTCCTCCAGGTCTGCTAGTAGCTGTAAATGCCTGGGCTCCTGTGAAAGATCAGCCAACAGCTCATGTCATTTAATGGATAAGGAGGGGAGAGGGCACTAAAAGAGCACTCAGAAATGGGGGAGGGGACGGTTCTAACCAGCACCTGATGACATTAACAGAGGCTTGTACATGATGTAGACTGGTAAAACACACTAGTTTTTTTTTTTTTTTTTTTTTTTTTTAAATAAAGCAAGCAAAATTTAAGTTTGGGGTTGTCATTTCACCAGTATGAAAGATAACTCACCTTTGACGTTCCTTTTGTTGAAAAGTACAACCCTGACCGTCTTAAAAACACATACAGTTTCTTCCATGATTTCCTGCCCATTTCTTTCACATACAAATATCCCTGGATCTCAGGACAACTGCTGGAGTTTAAAAAGTTCTGGAGGTAAAAGAAGAAAATAACTGAAATTTCAATAAAACAAACAGTCAGCTAAGATTTGTAATTTTCTTTTCTGTGTGAACTATTCACAACCAGGTTTTAACAAAGGTCTGAACGTGCTAATAAACCACTGATTAAAAATAATATTTCTTAAACTGGATATTCAGGAAGGTTTTGGGGAACTCGAGGAAATTAGCTAAATCTGACTAAATGTGTGTATATTAAGAGAAATATATTTATTTATACTGTAAATAAAATACTGTAAATAATCAGTCAATTGTGAAAAAAAAAATCAGTTGTATGTAGCATATCTTTGTTCACTAACACAGTTGTCAGCTACTGTAGATTCTAAGATAAGGGTCTTATCTTGTAAAAAGTCAAAGATGTGTGGTCTGATGTTAGACCAGTGGGTGATGGGAAAGAGAACACGTGTCTGTGTTGTACCTGCAGGAGCTGAGATGGGGGGATGGTCCCGTTGGTTTCCTGACACCAGGCAACCATTTGCTCTGGGAAGAAGTTCTGTCAAAAAATAAAAATAAAATAAAAACATGTTTTCTTAGTGATATATGCTATTTACACTAAGTGCAAATATCTATAGATTCTATTTACACTCTGTTGAAATAGAAGGATTTTCTGCTATTTTACTACTTATTTCAAGCTGATGTTTGACAACCATCTTTTGTAGTTTTGACTACCCCAATCACACGTTGGTGGGCGGAGTTAGTGTAAATAGCCTCTGCCAACAATGCAGGCCATTTGCACTTAGTGTAAATAGACACTGCATTTAATATAACTACAACAACTACTAATAATAATAATAATATTAATAATAATGATGCAAAGTAACAAGAAATTTTCTATGATTAAAGATATCCATCTGCTTGTTTAACATTTTGCCTCATCACACAGAAAAACCAATCTTCAACAAAGGGAAAGGTTTTGTAATGACTGCTGGAACCTTAGTGGCTAAGGTGGATGAAAGAAAAGAGCAATTATTTGAAATTATTCTAAAAGCTCCTTGGTCGAAAAACCCACAAAACAATGGAGTATTACATAATCTTTTAAAAGCATAAGCCTGCCACCCATGGACTTTCCTCTAATGATTTTCTACCACCACAAGGAATTTCAGGTTCAGTACAAAGCTTTTCATAGCATGGAAAATAGCTTTAAAAATAAATTCATAACAAATATTATTAACAGTGCACATAATGTCTTAGAATTTAAAAAAAAATTGGTACAGGATTGTATATAACCTACACCATATTAAATGATGAACTGACATAAATATTTTAAATTACTTACTTTTTATGGTATAACCAACTGAATACATCAATGATCTGTTATGTATTATATGTAAAGGATAATATAAAGTCAGTCATTTGTAATTGCAAAATAATCTTCAAATCCTCAACATGAATCCCTAAAGGGTTTTGGTTGTTTTTGTTAATAATCTGCTGACTTTACACTGTCTATATTTTCCACTGTTACCTATCAAATAAATAATAAATCAACATGAAATTTTGATGTTTTGAGTGGAAATTATTTTATTATGAGAAGAAAGAGCCAATGGAGAGACATGAAACTAGCAGAGCTGTGTATGAAATTAGCTGCATAAGTTTAACTGTACATTTTCTCCAGATCAAGATCTATCAGTATCCAGTATTCCAAAGAGCCACATTCAGCTGTGCAGGCCACATACTTAAATTCTTCCCAAATGGAAAAACATCAGCATACAAATGCTTGTTAATCCCATAAGTGACTGAACAATCATGGATGAGACAAATGAATGGAGAAATCATCTTGAAACTGATTGTCAGTGTCACATCGGGTGAACATTTTTCTGACTTGCGTGAGAATCTTTACGGAAGTCACACTATATCTGACTGTGTATTTAATATAATTTGTTTTTTATTCATTTTATGGAAGCACATACATTTTGCCAAGTGTAAATGGGATGCAATCTGATCAGTCAAGCCACAGAAGGTGACTATGTGTAAACAGGCCCAAAGTAAGTGTTACCAAAGATTCTATAGTCAATAGCGTACTTGTGTTACAGCAATTTAAAACAGTGTCAAGGGTCAAAAAAAAAAAAAAAAAAAAATCTTATGATTAAAGCAGAGATTTCCTTCCCCTCTCTTTCTCCAGCTTAATTTACAAGAGGACTGAATGTTCGTGAAAGTGTTTGATTACCAACCCAAACAGTAAGAGGCATGGGTTTCTTTTGGATTGTGTGTGAGAGAGTGTGAGAGCAGCTCACTGAACTGGAATCATGTCACTTGATATCTGCATCTACCAAATAAGACTGAAAACAGTCCATTAATGTGAGGAACTTTCCTTCAGTGTTAATCCGTGTCACGTTACTTATGTACCTACTGACACCTACACCTAGACTACGAGACAGAAATAAAAAATAATCTACAATCACCTTAACCTTATTATGAAATAGTTCAAGTGAGGTCTTGGATTAACTTACCAAAGGATTTTTAAAGAATTCATATTTGGCATAGTTCTTCCTGAAGAGAAATTTGCTCTCACTGGTCATTGACGCCTGCACTTGGACAACCAGTTCATGGTCTTCTAAACATCTCTCTGTGGAATTATGGAGAGAAAAAAAAAGAATCAGGTTAAAATAAGTCACATACACCCTTCGAGATCTGTATTGCTCTTCTGAAAAGATCTGTGTGTATAGACATATGACAAAAATGCATCTTTGTAACCAAAGACTCATGCGTGGTGTAATATTTGCATCCTGAATGACATCATTGTCTGTTAGCATTCATGCAGGCAGACAAAAAATAAACAGGGTGAGCGATCCCTGCCTGATGAAAAGAGAGTTTGTCTGGAGGAGACAAATCCCCCCACACACAACCTCTCTCCCCACCCCCCAGTAAAGTGACTTACTGACTTAAAAAAGCTCTCCATTTGATCTATGCATAGATCTCTATTCAGTTTCTCTGTCTTTATCACAATCTCTGTCCTATGGGTCTAAATGTGTAGTTAATGCTAGTCATGAATGCTAAAAAACGACCCTTAACTCTTACATGGACATGTTCTTCATCCAACTTTTGAACTGTTCAGAGGGCTTGTTTGACAACAGGATGCAACAGGGGGATACACTGCACCAACCCCAAAAACATCCTTAAGGGGCGATTACAGTACTTTTTATTCCATATGAATATGGAAGACAGGAAACGCAATGACTGATAGCCTACATCATGGTGTGACCTCTTCGCACTGCAGTAAAGCAGAGTAGATTTCATGTTTTGGATAGTTTATATGTTTTTAGGAAAAATAATGTTTTTGTTTTTTTTCCAAGACGTTGTGACATCATATTACAACCATCACATTATCCGAAATTTTGCATGATCAAAGTCTAGCATGAGCCACAGCTTTACCAAAATACAGATTGAGAAGTTAGAGATAAAATACAGTAAGGCAATAAAGCTGAGAAAACTATGGTGTTCAATACAAGGTTAAAATAAGTCAAATATGTTTCTAAAGTGCAATTTGAAATAAAAACAAACATCAACTCAAAGTGTCTGATTTTCAAGCAGGTTTTTTTTTTTTTTTTGTATCGACCAAAGTAAAGCAATTTACTTCCTGATGTCCTGATGGTTAATGGTAAAAGAACTTGGCTTGTTGTCCTCAACTAAGGCTCGAACCTGAGGCTCGGCTTGAGCTCTGTGTTCAAACCGCCACTGTGGTACTACCTAGTGGGAGTATTACGTTTGGAACTTGATATTTTTGGTCTTCTCTATTCTGTTCTAAACTTCTCTATTCTCGATACAGACACTTTTAAAAATTTACTTAACCTAATGGCCTTTATGTGGCAATATCTAAATAATTACTTAAATATGGTCTAATCATCATGCACAGCATGAATGTGTTAAGCATACAGTGCATGAGCCATGTGAATATTTTTTATGATGCATTTATGGTGCTTTTGCGTTCTTTTTGAAGCTTTAAAACTCTAGCACATTATTAAAAAATCTAATTTAATGTGCAATGAAAATGTATTTTATGGTTTAAACTGAGATGAGGGTGAGAAATGACAGAACTTTCATTTCTGAGTGAACTATTCTTTTATGGTAAGAA
Organism: Cyprinus carpio; assembly: GCF_018340385.1. Classification (NCBI taxonomy): domain Eukaryota; kingdom Metazoa; phylum Chordata; class Actinopteri; order Cypriniformes; family Cyprinidae; genus Cyprinus; species Cyprinus carpio. The sequence goes on from NC_056612.1 coordinate 7,213,920, forward strand.
CCGTGCATTTTCACTTGCTACAGTGCAAAAAAAAATTAATTCTTCTTTTCCCACCACATTTGTTCCTTTCTACAGTCACTGTGTCTAGAAAGCATATAACAATTATTCACCCTAACAACAATTTTGTATATGTGTATCAATTTATGCGCACTTTAATCCACTTTACGACAAACCCTGTTTATGAGTTTTCCCTACAACACATCCATCTTGAAATGACGCTTGGAGATACAGAAGTACTCTGAAGTGACAAGCTTTTCCATCATCCCACCGTTCAATATTTGGCTTAGTAAGGAGAGAGTCGGGATTGCAGAGAGATGATGTCATGCTTTCGTTCAACCGCACTTTGCACTATTCTAGCAGAATGGATCCATAACAAATGAGGAATGGACCTGCTTTGACGTTTTAAACGCAAGCTGTTTCGCATATAAAATAAAGCATTTGTCCGAACTGTTTGTGTCAGTACTGTTGTGCAATGTAGAAAAGTGAATCAAGACATGAGTCAGAAAAATTAAATTAATATTATTAATGTCAAGGTATCAGGGATACCAAATACCAACAAAGTGGCTATTTTCAGAGATTGGGCTTACCTTAAACAAGTTAAAAAAAGTTTAAAACTTAAATTCCAAACACGCCTTTTTCGTATGTGTAGCATTTTCGAAGTCTGATCCATTTGAGTAACTGAGTTCATTTAGATAAATTGGTTCAAAAAAGCAGTACACTAACTGACCATACTGATTTCTCCATACTGATTTCTCTTAACAGAAATCTCTGAGGTATTTTTTATATCTTTTTGTTTAGTTTATGATGCAGTTCACCATGTTTTCATCAGATATAGAAACTAAAGTGATTTTTTATTTTTATTAGTTGCATTTAGTGTTTAGTTTCCAAACAACTTTATACTGTCATTGAGATTCTCATTGCTTTTGTGTCAGATAAACATGATTACATGATTAATTGTTGATTAAAATAATCTGATACTTACATGTGAAACAATATATTTCCATTATCCTCTTTAATATCTGAAACGTAGTTAGCTACATTTTATTAATAGCTTACAATGTAGCTACCTACTTTTTTAAAAATATTAACTTGACTGTAGGTTAACCACATTAAATCAACAGTAGACGGATAGCTTTTGGCAGCTACAGTTTCAAAATTCCCCAACATTTCTCAAAATGTCCTAATCATCTGTTGGATCTCAAACACTCACTTGGAAACTGAAAGTAAAATAGAACATTGAAAGAATGATGAAAGAATGATGATACAGAGAAAGGAAGCAGGATGTCTGTTGAAAATAAAAAGAAAATGGTTTGTTTGCCAAACAAAGCAAATAGTTGTAATGGAAAACGAAATCTTGTCCAGACCACGTACTCGGGTGGCTGAACTTCCTGTATGACTCGTTGCCCTGGGCTGACTTCAGTTCTACTAGCAAGCCTCACGTTCATGCCACAGGTTATTTGAGGTAACCAATTAACACACAGCATGCGTAAGCCTAGAGATTTGCCCACAACATGTGCACTCTGACAGCAACCGTCAACGTCAAAAAAAAAAAAAAAAAACACTGACCATGTTTGAGTTTAAAGCGGTATGAGCTAAAGCACTATAATAGTTCTAATTACCAGCAATAAAACGCAAATAATTATATAACGCTACATAGTTAGGATGGCAAAATCAGGAGGCTTATGTACATTTAACGTACAAAAAACATGGTAACACTTTATTTTAGGGTCTCTTAACTATTTGCATATTAACATGCATATTACTAGAATATTAGACATTTATTAGTAGTAATTAAGCACATATTAATGCCTTATTCTATACGACCTTATTCTACATCCCTAATCCTACCCAATACCTAAACTTAACAACTACCTAACTAACTATTAATAAGCAGCAAATTAGGCTTTTATTGAGGGAAAAGTCATAGTTAATAGTGAATAGGTGTTCCCTATTTTAAAGTGTTACCAAAAACACTTCCCAAAGTTGTGTGTCCAATCAAAGTATATGGTATTTAGACAAATTCATTTGTCATCTTCTAAAATCTAGCCAAATTAGGCAGATATCAACATGCATAGGGTGTCATGCTAACATTCTGGGAAAAAAAAAATGAACAGATCTATGCAAGATAAAAGGAAATATCATTTAAACTTCTTTACCTATGGATTAAAATGCGTATAAACTTTAATTTTTCCGGTAGTTGAATATTGGATCATAAACAGCTTTGGTGCTATATTGGGTCACCTTATAAATTGTGTCCTGAAGCACAAAACACATGAATATCCTGTGCTCGACCCTAAAATACCAGAACCAGTACCAGTTCAACTCTTGGGGAACTTAACTTCCTGTTATGTCTCTCCGTGAGACGGGATTTCCCCCGGCGATCGTTAATCAATTACCCTCAGCCTGAGGACATAAAAGGATGAATCAAGGAAGTCTGTCTTCTTCTCTTACATGGTCATCATTGATTTCAACTCTAACACAAAAGACCCTGTAATTACTGCATCTAAAGTGGTTGACGCACACACAGACACTTTAAAACAGCTCTATAAATTCACTCGCTCCACTCTAGCCTAGAAAACATGCAAGTCAGTTACCGAGTCCCAGGGCTGGATGATGCTCCACAAGCGCCCAACTGTTATCGTCCACACAATGGTTTTTATAGACGAGAAACTGGCACAGGTCTCGCGCCATCATGTCGGCTGGGATCTCCACCACCTTTCCCATTCCATCCTCACTGAAGATTTTTATAATCTGAAATACATAAAAAAAAAAATCAGATATCTTAGACATGATGATGAGATAAAATTTTAACAACAGTAACAATTTCTTCCATGGAAAAACATATTTACATACTGGGAAATTTTACTGCGTCACAAGACAATTTTATTTTCTAGAGCCCCGGCGGTAATATAATAAACATTAAATAGTGAAACACAACAGCATTTTATGTGAACTTACGATATCTTTATACGAAAAAAAAAAAAGAATATATGTATCTCTTCAAAGGCTTTGACCAAGAGTGTAAAGCCATTAATGCTCAAATCCAGGTCTTTTCACATCCACATTCCATGTCTAGACTACATCTTTACTAATATGAGTAGGAGAAGCTAAAAAAAGGTTTAATTCGAAATAGTTTGGTGCTCGACACTAAACGAGTCCCGTGCCATTGTATCCCCTTCATCACACACATACTAGGTTTTCTCGAAAATTCTCTATCCCTATTTGCAACATCGCTAACACATTCTGAGATCTTTCATACGTTCTCTCGCCCAGCACACTTCAGCCCACAACACATACGTTTAGAAATCCATTCTGCCAACCTTTACAGCTTTTCCACGACATTTACTCAGAAGAATTCCATAATTCAGTCAAACCGTGGATGTAACCGTTCCCGTCACGCTCTATTTTAGATTTTCAGCTTCATTCTACAGGTTTTATTTTTCTCCTCACTACAGACATACACCAGCTCCCCAGACTCTTCTAGTCGCCTAATGGGAGAGGGATTCCGAAGTAGCCAGGAGGAGCTGTAGATTTGGGCTGAGAAGAATCCTTACCTCCCCAGGCCTGAGCAGGCAACAGTCAGAAGAACACGATGGCATTTTCCCCAGCAGCCTGTGTCCTCCTCCACACTCTGAGAGACGAACCAGCTCCCCGAATGTCTCCACAACTCCACAAGAGAGAAAAAAAGGACCAAAAAAAGGAAAAAAGCAGTTCCGATGCTTTGCAGATGCTTCTTCCTGTCAGTGGCTCAGCGTATCCTACCTGTCACACTCTCCCTCCTTCTCTTTCTCTCTCTGTCTAGCTTTGGCGCAGGACAGAGCATGCAGATGGCACTGTTTCCAGCTTGGCAGACAACTTGCCTCTGTTCCCCTCACAAAGGGTTACAGCCACAGGCTTTTAGGTAGTGAATCAAACCACACTTCCCTAACCAATCATAGGGCTAGCTCAAGCTGATGTAATCATTCCCACACAGACACAGTCGCACACACAAACTCACACACCCCTCAAACACGCACACACATCGACAGACGCACATACACAGACGTGCAGTCATACGCACGCACAGCCTTAACTTTTCTTTCCCCCTTCTGCATAGCTTCAGTTTCTTTTCACTCTCGAAATGAGAACAGCTCGTTTTTAGCAGCTCGTTTGTTTCCTCTGAAGTGGAGAGGACGATAAGACCGAACAGACAAAGCTTCTCGGCTATCTAAACCTTCATTTCCAGAGTCTTGAACGAGTTTCATGATAGGACTTGTTGAAAGTTTTCTTACTTTCAAAAGCCCAGCTTTGAAGTTGTTAGTTTGAAGCCAGAAATTTCTCTCACGACAGGGCAAGACTCATTACAGCTGAAATGAAACAAATGCCAGCACTTGAGACGCCGCTCTCTGCCTTCCCCCCCAGCCAAACTTTATGCCAACATTCCTCCACTAAAGCCGAGAAAAAAAACTAAAAGCAAACCCCAGTGGTTTCATTGGTGACCCCTGAATTCTCACACACACTCACACATAAACCTAAACACACGCGCAAACAAGGAAAGAAGTCATACGCAAACTTTCAGACAGCTAATTCAACAGAAGACAGACACAATGCGGATACACCCACCCATTTCTGTGGAAGTGAATTGAGTTTTTCTCTTTAATGGACCCAGGGTTTCATCTCAAGGCTTTATCTCTCTCGGTTTTGATACTTGCACGCATATCTGCTTGACTGACCCTGCTAAAATTAACTTTCTGTGACCACAGGAAACCGGACAGAATGGACGACTCAATCCTTTTCAATCCTTTAGGAGACTATTTCAGTTATGGGGGTGGGGAGGAAGGGTGAGAGCGAGAGGAAGTCGGGGATAGAGGGCCGGAGGGAGTACTGGAATCAGTCCAGAAGAAAGAGTCAGTAGGGGTGGTAACATAAAAGGTATGCAAACTCTCCAGTGCTCCAGCTGGCTTGACTGCTCCTCCTCTTCTCCTCCTCCTTCTCCTTTCTTTCAATCATCACTCTACCATTTAGGCAGTCAGAGGGGAGAAGACTGGGTCACATATGTGCACACACCATCTCATAGCGTCATAAGCTGCAGCCATGTCATGCGATGTACAGCGTGTCCATCATTACCCTACTGACCCATATTGCCAAATGGTGACTGTTGGACTCTGTGTAGGAGTTTGTCTGTAAATGTTTGCATTGTCATCTTGACCTGTTTATTTTTATAGTATAACCATCAGGGACATACCATTATTTAACAAAAGTATATATATGTACATTCACCCCCACTCCACTTTTTTAGACAAAATCATATTTCAAGAGCTTTATTTTCCATTTATATTAACTTCTGGACCAAGTAGAAACCAGCATGCAAAGGATAACCAGTAAGCTTATTTACCAATCTCTGTCTTTCAGCAAATCTAATGTGCGTATGTAATGTCAAATATTATTATCTATGATTGAAGCTGATAAGTTTTATAATGTGTCTCACCCACTTTGATTTTTCCAACATCCCTGATCACTAAAATTCACAGGGCTTGGGACAAATTTTTTATGCTCCTGATAGCAGTAGAGTGAGGCCAGACATTACTGAAAGAAGTAAGGAAATGGAACTAGTTTCAAATTGGTGTCACCTGTATGCTATTTGAATATATGAAAATGCAAATAAGATTCAAGAGCTAAAGCAAAGGGCAAGATTTTCTCTCAAACAAACTTATTGCATTGCTTTAAAATGCTTGGAATACAGACAAGTCATATGGACTACTTTTATGAAACCTTTGTGAAGCTTGACACAATATGCTTTTGTTATATGGAAAGAACTGCTTGGATATCCTTCAAAACATCTTTTTTTGTAGAAGAAAAATGTAGTATGAGTTTAGAATCACATGAGGGCAAGTAAATGATGACCAAAAGTGTCTGAGCACATATGCTAACTGCTAGGCTACAACTCTGACAAGTGTTTGTTTCCAAAACGTAGGAACTTTTTCCATTGCAAATCTGGAAGTCATTGGAATCTTTCAGAGTCCCGAAGTGCCTCCAGAGCATAGCTAACTCTCTTATTTACCAAGAAAAACAAAGATTAGTTAGCAATCAGATTGCTATGAGCAAATGAATGCATCAGCCATGAGATGTTCCAGTCCATCCCAAAATAGATATGTTACATAACACAATTATATTGTCACGCAGGAGTCTTTTTCCCGACAGTGTCAAGAAAAAAAAGAAAAAGAAAAAAACATATTATGAGAGTTAATGTCTTCAGGTTGTTAATTCAGCAGTAAGTCAAACAACTGATGATACCAGATTGTGACAGAATTGGCATTAATGAAGCCAACAAATATTACCACACCTACTTTTCCATTCAGTAATTAAAGCTGTTAGAGGTAAGGAATGGTGTTAACTTTGGTTCCAGGCTACACACTTCCTGTCTTTCATCTTTCCTTTTTTCCAGTGTGCTCATGTCTCTGAGTCACAAAGAATGAATAAACAACTGTTTTAGGGAATAAAGTGCCAGTTCTAATGCCCAGTATATAGTTTCTTCACATTTTAAAAGGAATCTACTGGTTTATACACAAGTGTCAGCTTCATTTATGTTCTGAACCGTTTGTATAAATAACATGTTGTATATATCTGTCCAAGGACCTCCTGCAATACCTTTCCCTAAGGCCCCAAGGATTGAAAACCTTGGAAACAGATTAATCCCTGAATGCTATTTTACATACTGTAGGTAGACATTGCTGTAGAGAAGACAATGAATATGTCTATGTGTGTTTGTGGGACTCTTGTTTTTCAAATTGGCTGTAAATACATTCAGAAGAACTGTCAGTTTTAGTAAATCTCTACCATGTCCCGAAATTATGTTCACATTATGTCTAAGTAACATTTTACTAAACATTCATCTACTTTTCAAATACCTGCATAGATTTTATTGTTTTACCCTCATCTGAAACTTTGAAAATCCATTATAAAATAGTTCAAATTAATAAAATAGAGATAATTTCAATATTCATTTTGTGAAAATGATTTATATGACTGCAACAAAGTTATGGTATAATTTTCACTACAATCGTGCTCTTCAAAAAATATTTTGAAATGTCAGTGTACTTTACCAAGGGGAAAAAAGTAACAGTGATGATACATGTGATGTGTGAAAAGAATTGGTAAATAAAATTTGTGATCAGAATATTTTATATTCTCGATCACTTCAAATCAGGTTGCAAATGACACAAAAAGTGTGAAAATATTATAATAATATATAAAATTCAGGGTCCCCAGGCAAATGTTTTTGTCCCCTAACCACAAAATGCAATCAAAAAACTTTAACAAAAAAACAAACGAAACAAAAGAAATTACACAAATAACAGTCCTTTTGTGACAGTGTATGCACTGTACATTATATGCGTGAACTGTGTGATAAGTAAATTATTTAATCAAAACAAACAGAATATAGTACAACGTTTTTCAATTGAATTCAACTGAAACTGAATTTTGCCCCATGCTGGCAAGCCCTTTACACTGAATGTGGGGTAAAATTGCCCCTTTACAACTGCTTTTATGATTTCTTCTCCCACAAAATGTGTTGCTCTATTAATGTTTATTAAAAAAAAAAAAACACTAAAGGACTAGAGAAAAGACATTTTCACATCACATTTTCCTTAAGGTGTGCCTTTAGCCCCATTGTACCTTATTATTTACCATGTAATTTACAAGACGCTTGTTGTATGCTGTATGTATGTATGATCCGTTGAAGAATGTGTATAAATGACGCATGAGAAAAAAAAAATCTAGTCCGACAGGATGACCTCAAAATGCTTTGGAAAATGCCATTGTCACATTGGTCCTGCGACCTTATAATCCTCCTCTGGCCCGGAAAATGATTGACTGTAAGTCATCCATTGATAAGCATGACAGGTTCACCCTCCCTCCTCCCCTCAGGTTTACAAGTGCCTTTTTAATGACCAGACTCCTCCTCCGAGTTTTTGCGTGCTGAAGGCTAAGGCCTGACTTCACCTCTAATGAGACAGTGAGACAAAACCAGAGCAGGAACAATCAGAGGGCTCTTTTTTCTATTAGACACTGCCAGGCGACCATGGGACTCTAGCTAACCCCTTTATCACTCCTGGCCAGAGGTGGAAAGAGTACAAAAATATTCTACTCAAGTAAAAGTACCATTACATTAATGAAATTTTACTTAAGTACAAGTAAAAGTACCAGTCTAAAAATCCACTCAAGTAAAAGTAAAAAGTAGCTCGTTTAAAATTTACTCAGAGTAAAAATTACTTAGTTACATTTTAACAGTGGGAGGGAGGCAAAAATGGGACAGGCCAAGGGTGTCGAACTCAGTTCCTGGAGAGCCACAGTCCTGCACAGTTTAGATATAACCTTAATTAAACACACCTGATCCAGCTAATCTAATAATTTAGGCTTATTTGAAAACTACATGTGTGCTGGAGCAGGGATAGAACTAAACTCTGCAGGGCTACGGCCCTCCAGGAACTGAGTTTGACACCCCTGGGATAGGCCTATTAATCTCAAACTAGTTGTTTTTAATTAAAGGAATCAGTTATTTAGAATAATAAGACATTTGGGCTGTTACCAGGCAAAGCAGTATCAACAAAGTCATCTTTTCAATGCAGAGGAAATGCAGAAGCTTCATCGGAAGTGGCATTTAGGTGTATTTACACACTGTTTAGTGCAGGACAAGAATGCATTTAACCTGCAGTTACAAATGCATGAATAATGTTTTGATATACAAGACATAAAATGTTGAATACTCATTGATGATAAGAAATGATAAGAAATTATTAAAAAAAAAAATCGAAAGATACTTTAAATGTGAAATTAAAATGGCCAGTATGTGTCAGCAAGTCACTGTTAATAAGTGAGTCATTGCGATTTAACCGAATCATTTTAACGGTTGATTCATTCAGGAACGAAACACTGTCATGTTACTCAGAGACGCAAAACTGTGCTTTGGTGGCTGTGTTTGGAATTATTTTTTTTGTTGTAGAAATAGAGCAAAAACAGGCAATATGGTGTCTAAAACGTAAGTCTCTTAATTAACTTGTTTACTGACCTGTTGTAAAAAAAAAAAAAAAAAAAAAAAAAAAATTATATATATATAATCATGATGATTTTTGGAGGAAAAGACGGCATTCTTTGTGTGATTTTGATTTACTATATGAAATGAAATAAATATGTACATTTTCTGCCCCTATATCTTCAATTTTGTGATCATTCTAAATGCATTTTACAAGACTGAATCACACAGTGAAAGAACGCACTATAATGCGCGAGCACATCATTAAAACAACAATTATGATATTATCGCAGACGATATATATCGCACTCCGCACAACTGTCTGTTTGGCTAATTTGTGCAAAACCTCTTGCTAAAATGTCAAAGCTTCATTTTAACCACCACTGCAATGACGCAAGTATTTAGCTTACCTCTATATGCTTGCGAAGGGTTGATGTCGAGATTTTAGAAGCTGCTAGTTTGGTCTTCCTATAAGCACAGCTTACACTGCATAATAAAGCATAAATATGGCCAGGGGTTCACTTCATTTCCTTCGAGTTCAACTTCAGAATATGATGGGGTTTCGTTTTCAGCGGTGTCTGCACCACTAACGCCTGTTTTGTCCGTCTGCATCTTTCTTGTGATTTTAGCGCCAGTTTGCTCTCCTGCCCATTATTTACTGCAGGAGTTTCCAGGGAGCGATATTTTATTTTTATTTTTTTTACTCAGTAATTAATGTGTTTTAAAATGTAGTTAAGTACAATACTTCAAACAAAATATACCTAAGTAAAAGTAAAATTACAGATTTTAAAAATTACTTGAAAAAGTAGAAGTACACAAAAAAGCTACTCAATTACAGTAACGCGAGTAAATGTAATTCGTTACTTTCCACCTCTGCTCCTGGCTGCCTGCCTGGGTGACTGTGCTGATTCATGAGTCAAGCATCAAATGCTCCTTGTTTTCTAATTATTGTGTCATATTAGGTTAAACAATTTTTAACAATATCTGTCTTTATATATGTCCATTAATACACAATACGAAGGTCCAAATAAACTTGAGGCCTGACTGATCAACAAGAATTTTGTGTAGTTTAGAAAAGAACAGATGTGAGATTCTGAACACCTTTTGTGCTGCATGACAAAAATACACTTGGCTCAAAGATGTAAAGAAAAAAATCACTACTAAAATGTAAGGAAGCTTGTTTCCACAACTAAATAAATATATAAAAAAGGTAATTGTGACCTTTCTATCTTGCAATTTTTTTTTTCTCTGAATTGCGAGATATAAATAAACACTGTACGGAGCCACGTACATGCAGGAAAAAAATGTAAATCCCTCGGTTTACTAAATTCACCCTCATTTACAGTAAATTGTGCACTTGATATAATTTGTTCCCTTGTTTTACGTAAATCATGTGAAAAAATTTGTTCTACTTTTCCGGTCCGCATTCTCATAAACCTGTTGCTGCTGTTATGTTATATTATGGACGGAGACATTTTAACTGGGTTTTATTTTATATAGAGACATTCTCAAAAGACTTGCAGCACTGCATGGAATCATTTTAAGTGAGAGGCACCTACATCGGTTTATGAGAATGTGGACAGGAAGTAGAACAATTTTTTTTTTATTTTGTGTGCACAGTTTACTTAAAAAACGAGCGCACAAATTATTATTTTGTGTGCACAGTTTACTTAAAACGAGGGAACAAATGATTATATTGACCACCGGATTTACTGAAAATTAAGGAACAAATTAGTACACTAGTACAATTGGTACATTGTGCCCCCCACCACCTCCCTGTATGTCATGTTGGGGCTCCATACCACTGGGAGTTATAAACTCAGAATTGCATGATATAAAGTCGCAATTGCATATTGTAAAGTCAGAATTGCAAGACATAAACTTTTGCAATTCTCACAATTCTGACTTTTCTGTTCCTGATTTATGAGCTTATATCTTGCAATTATGACTTTATTACATGCAATTGGAATAAAGTCTTTTTTTCCCTTAGAACTGGACTTTATATATATATTTATATCTCAAAATTCCGAAAAAAAAAGAAGTGAGAATTGAGAGTTTATATCTTGCAATTCCAACATTATTTCTCACTGTTGTGAGTTTATATCCTGCAGCTTTGCTGTTCTGAGAAAAAAGTTTAAATTGCGAGTTTATATTTCTCACAATTGTGAATTTACATTCCACAATTGTGAGAAAAAAGTCAGAATTGTGTTTTTTTTTTTTTGTTTGTTTTTTTTTTATTCAGTGGCAGAAATGGGCTTCCATAAAAGTGTCAACACATTATATCAACAATTAAACTGTTTTTTATTAATTACATTTTATTTTATTATATTGTTTTTGTTTTGTTTTTTCACCATATTTATCAGCCATTACGTTTGGGTAGTACTGACAAGTGTCAGACTATAATAATGTCTTCTATCTATTGTGACAAAGACAGTGTTTTTGACTTGGACACTCCTATCAGATGACACAATTCCAAAAATGTAACTGCGACCATATGATTAACCTTGAGCTAAAATAAGCCAGCACTGCCTTTTGGTTACAGTGTCATCTCTGGTGGGCCAAAAAGTGCTGAGCTTGCTTCACAACTCTGACTGTAGTCTTCACCACACTGAGGTTTTAATGAACTACAAAAACAGCTGATCATCATCAAAACACCCCCACACAAAGGAGGAGAGGACAGAAAGAAAGCAGAAATAAACAAGGTCAAATAAATAAGGTTAAATAAATAAACTTTCATAACTCTTAAAACAAAGTCATTATTAAGTCACAAAATGTGATGACTTTTGACAAGTTTAAATGGTTTTTAGAAATAGTTAAAAAATGCCTTAAAATGCAGTGGGCTCAAAAAGTCTACGACCCTGTTGGAAATGGTGGATTTATAAAAATACAAAAAGTTATCTGGATTTGGAAAAAAATTTAAAACAAAGGAACCAAAAAGTAAATTTGTGACACTGACTACATCAAATCCTTTGAATATCAGTTGGCATATTTCTTTGGCAAAAGGATTTCTTTTTCATCTGGTCCAGCAAGCGGAGGAACAGAGGATCTATATATAGATCACACGGACACTATCAGTGTGGATGAATCCCTGCTGTCCAATCCTTTGGCCCCTCATCTCGCTCTCAGCCACACACGTAGGCACTAACAATCCAGTCCTGAATAGACAGCCTCTTTAGCCTTTGGTATCCAACTGAGATAAAACCAAAGAAGAGCCAAATATTTCCCCAATAGGACCAGGGAGTTTAATTGTGTCCTTGGGCTGCTCATTCAGCCCAACTGCAGATCATTGTCTGTTTGGGCACGAAAACCCAACACACAAAAAGAATGACATCATTACTTTTGATTTAACAGTCATTTCAGGGCAAGCAGCACTGTACCAATTCTTCCCATTCGTGCCACCCAGACACTAACTCCTCCTTTCCATAACCAGAGGAACTAAAGGCCATTCACTCACATGGCAGAGATCCATTTCACAGTTAAAGGATTCACACAAAGAGATTCTGATTGATGTGTGATGAAATCTAGATATGTATGATGCAAGCTGGGTCAACTTCCACAAGCTTACCCTTCATCTGTCACATGGCTTGTTACATGTAGGAGCTTAAAGTGGATATCCGTTGCCCTTTGGATGTCTCCAAAAGAAAATTCACTTGACAAAGTCTTATATAAGAGCTTTAGCCAACATAGGCTCATTGGAAATACAATGCCCCCACCTACATTTCTGTGAAACTCAAAAAATGTACATATACACACAAATTGCTGCAGTTTCCAGTTGAAATGAACACTAGAGGCAGTAAAACAACTTTTATTTCGATTAATTTTCGATTAATAAAGCCTAATTTTCGCATAATTACTTGAGGAATATTATGTTTTGAATTCAAAACAATTTTAACATGTTGCGAGATTTGAAAACTGATACTTTTGAATGCTGTCATCACACATACAGCTTCATATGCATGAGTTTTCTAATTCAGTAGGTTTGCTTGGTAGCTCACGTGATATGGAGTTGCACTTGAGAGATGAAGAGCTCCGGTACAAACCCTGTGAAACTACAGTTCAACAAAACAGCTCAAAACTGCATAAGGAAGTTAAAAAAGCATGGCTGCATTGCATTTGTTAACACTATTGGGTAGGTTTAAGGTTGGGTTTGGTGTAGGGAATATGTCTAACAAGATAGAGCATTAACTTTTAGCGACACTCATTGGATATTTAAATTACGAACCACTGTAATATGTACCTGAAGCAATGTAATACAAACACAGCAATACGTGCCTATATCAACATAACAAAAACGTGTCAGGGTCACATAATGAACCCGTGTTTTAGCTCCATTCACTGGATGTTTCACTTTGAAACTTCCGTGAAACATTCAGGAAGGTATGTAATAACGGTGTTGCAGAAATGTATTTAGAGGCACACATTTCGAATGAGCCTGGGTTGGCTTTAGCGTCATTCTTAAATTTGAACTTGAACATGGTCAGACTTTTGGCTTTGATCCCATTGTATTTCTGGGCCTTGACAAACACAGGATTAACATGAAAGCAAATATTAATTTAAATATATTTCTGAACACTGTCCAACAAATTTCAAACTTTATTTATTTTCATATATCTGTAAAATATGTCAATTCAATATTAACATCAAACGCAATTGCAATTCTTTTTCAAACACATTTTGAGAACACTAAATCCTCAAACTACAGTTTTATTTCTGGGTTACACATTTGTTTAAAGCAATATTTTACCCAAACATGAAAATTCTATCATCATTTAGGTTGGAAACATGGAAGTATGTGATTGAGATGCTTCTATCAATGTAAGATTGATTCCCTTACATACGGTCACTCTCAACACAACGTCTATAACCTAATACAATACTTACCCTCACGTCCTTCCAAACTTATATGACGTTCTTTCTTCTGCGGAATTTGAGGTTCGACATTATACCATGTTTGAGGTTTGTGTTTTTGACGTAGTCTGCATACAGTTTGTGTGCACTGATCAATTTATTTGATTTGTACAGATCCTCAAAGCCAGGTTCCTGGTGAGCCTTAGTCCGGCAGAGTTTAGCTTCAACCCTAATTAAATGCATCTGATTCAGCTAATCAAGTCCGTTAGGATTATTTGAAAACTACAGGTAAGTGTGTTGAAGCATGGTTGGAACTAATCTCTGTAGGACAGAGTTTGGCAACCTTGCCCTACAACATAAAATATTTTGAAAAATGTTTTAGCTGTTCCATATTATGAAGTTCAGTTATCACATTGAATGAACAGTTTGAAATTTAAGTATAAACAGATTGAAAGTGTATCCACTCTCAAATCTGTGGAGCACCCTAAGGGGACACAGTGGCTACATTTACATGCACACTTTTTGGTTCAACTGGACTGAATTCATTACGATTGATGAATCTGATTGTAGTGTTTACATGAACGCTAAATAAAGTGGTCAAGTTGATGTGCACGTTTATATGTCACAAGCTTCAAATTGGAATAGATTTTTTTGACATCCACACACTGCTCAAATAGTGAAAGTGAAAAGTGAAAGTGAAAAGTGAAAGTGACATAGATAATATAGTGTTTTTCACTGTTTGCACATAATAACCACTCTCCTACACGGTTTCTTTATTTGTTTTTAACAGCAGAATTAATATTTTCCCATTTATGGATAAATATACATATAAACCACTGTGCTGTGCTGCTCATATTTATCACACACACAAAAACGCCCCTCCCCACGCCCAAAATGGGTTGCCTGTGGATGAGTATCAAAAACCAGGTTGTCCTGCTCCACTTCACAGTTGCCGAGTGAAAGGAGAGTTTTATAATGACAGGACAAGCATTTATTCAACACTTTATTCAAAAGGAAGAGCCGCTCGCTCTGTGCGTCATACGTCATTACGTTATTTCTGCGTCATTGCACACGCGCAGTCTTTTCAGTTTCGTGGTTCAATCCAATCGAGTGTTTACATGCACACTCAATCGTATTAGAAGAGGAATAAACCACCTCCTTCAATCCGATCGAAATTTCATTCGGATCGAGCTCAATTGGATCGATTAAGGTGTTTATATTAACATTTTTCAATCCGATTGAGCCGTCAATCCGATTACAAACGGATTATCTGGGTGCATGTAAATGTAGCCAGTGATGGAAACAAACATGAGATGGGAGAAAAAAATGATTTAAATGCTTTTGTGTTCATTTGCAAAATTTTCACATTCCCTCATGAAACTTTGCGTATGCTTGCAAAACTTGTATTCTCTCGTAAAAATTATTGCATGTCCCCAAGAAACTCTGCTTTGACTCGCAAAAGCGTTGAAATGAACTCCTCCTATCTTATATTATTTTCATTTCCAGTTTTGCATTCAAGAATGTAAAGTTTGTCATTCTTGTTTGTGGAACACAAAATTTAGCAAGCAAACACAAAATAATTTCAATATAATTTTTCCTTCCGTATATTTTTTCCATCACTATGTCCCCTTAGGGTGCTCCAATTGAGAGGGCATACAATTTCAGTCTGTTTAAACTGTTCATTCAAAGTGATCACTGACTTTATAATATGGACCAAAACAGCTGAAACATTTTTCAAAATATCTTCCGTTGTATTTCAGAGAAGAATGAAAACCATTAAGTTTGGAACAACATGAAAGTGAGTAAATGATGACAGAATTTTCATTTTTAAATGAACTATTCCTTAAACAAATGTTATGAATTAAGAATGTGCAGTGGTCAAAGGCCCAGGAGATGGGATTATTTGGTTATTCTTTCATGAACACATGGTGATGTGGGACAAAGCTATAAAACATTTCAAAATACTGGCTTGTCTTGCTCAGGCACCAAATCAATCACATTGGTTTAAAGGGTCATATATTTCATTTCCCAACTTGTCAAATATCATGTTTGCTGATGAGAAAAATAATAATGGCATTGCAACTCAATCATCTTCAAATAAAACAAACTTCTTTGTCCCAACAAGTACTGAAATATCTGTGAGCCACATACTGATACATGATATTAGTTTACTTTTTCCATAAATTCTTTCAAAATTTCCTCCAAGGATTAAACAGTTAACTCTGGTCTGTGATACAGCTGAACCTTTCTGAAGGGTCCAGCTCTCAACCATCATTAACCAGAGTACTTGGATTTTGAATGGGTTGAGGAACTGACTGGAATGAGCTTCTCAGACTGAACCAGCAGAAGAATGAGGCCAAAGGTGAAAGTGCTTTCAAACATGGAATTCTGTACAGAACTGTCCACTCTGCTTTACTAAGTCTCCGTAATAGACCCTAGCCCAGGTAGCGCCACCATCATAT
The DNA here is from genome assembly GCF_018340385.1 of Cyprinus carpio. Classification (NCBI taxonomy): domain Eukaryota; kingdom Metazoa; phylum Chordata; class Actinopteri; order Cypriniformes; family Cyprinidae; genus Cyprinus; species Cyprinus carpio. The sequence continues at coordinate 7,230,243 of NC_056612.1, forward strand.
ATGAAAACAAGACTGTGAGAGATAGGAGTACAGTGTGTCCGATGGATTGTACTGTTATTTACCAACATATCAATTGTTCATCTATTGAAACAATTTTCCAAAAAACGAATTCTGAAAAGTTATGAGTTCTGAAAATTGCATTCAATCTAGATCCTTTACACATTTCATGACATTTCATAAAAAAGAACAGCACTTTTGTGGTTTTCCGGCTGTCTCTTTTTCTCTGTCCTATTTTTTTTCTTTTCCCTCTGAAAGACATGCATTCCTGCACTCCAGATGAGAGCCTAAAGGCTGACGGCTACGTGCCGTTTGCGTGACCTACATGAATCCAGCTGCTCTATGCTGACAACTCTGAGCTCCTCAGCTATAAGTCTTCAAAATGCTGACAAAGCAGTTCAGGGCAGAATCACTAACCCTTGTGGACGGGAAGGATTTAAACAACAAGGAAAATAGCAATGAACTAAGAATTATTTGTGGATAATGTTTGAAAACTGCATGCTGTATCTCTTGCGGTCTAGATTTATTAAATTTGACCCTGTAAACATATATGAAATCATATTTCTCTAGTCCCTTGTAATTCAGTGATCTTTAGAGGTTACAATGTGACCACTGGTCAGGTTCAGGAATGTGCTGTAGTCCCCGGGTCAGGGAATCAGGTTGGGGTATTTTTAGGTTCACTGGCGTCAAGATACCTTTAGGACAATGGTTTATGGCAGTGCACCTCAGCAAGACAGAATTAGTATGTTGGCAGTGTGTACTATACGTCTTGTTTTAATTGGTGTCCTTCTGAAAGAACTGCTTAAATCACTGTTCTCGGTCACGACTGTACTTAGCAGTCAGTAATCCAGTCAGGTTGCGACTTGCTCAGTGGGCTAAAGGATAAAATTGGCTCTTTGACTCTGGAGAAGCCTTAGACTAAACCACAGCCTGGCCAGTCTCCAAGCCAGCATCTGTCAACAGCTCTGTTGTGACTGGTATCAGCCCAGCAGAGAGAATCAAATCCACTCTGCAGATTTTATGCCCAGGAGCTCACCTGGATGTGATGTGACACGTACACACACACACACACACTGCCGGCTTAAACTGGCACATACTGCATCATCACATGGGTGACCGGGAGGGTGAAAAGCTATCTGTAATATACTTACGTGTTACAGATCTTCCTTGCTATGTAATTTAGCTGCAATATAATAGGAACACCTGACACACATTTCTCAAAATAACCTTTCAGGATCCTACACACAGCTCAGATCTGAGCTCATTTTTTCTTGATCGTGTAATTTCTATCTTCTAATTAACATGTCACATAGCAACCCTGCATTTCCAAAAGTACCAAATGATGCATAATTTAGTACCATAGTAGTACCATATTATTTCTTGAACTATGTTGGATCACAATTTAAATGGCATGGCATATGAATATGTATTGTAAGAATATAAATTGGTTCCACTTTATTTTGGTACTTCACTTTAGACATTCTACTAACTATAAGTAACTTTTAAACTACATGTCAACTAACTGTGATTATAGTATTAGTAGATTGTTAGATTTAGAGTAAGTAGAATAAGTTGACGTTCATGCAGTTACTTATAGTCATACTTATATAAAACAAAGTTTCAGCAGATATTAAGCAGACAGTCTATTAATACTCAGATGACTGGTAGTTGACATATAGTTGCAACATTACTTACAGTCAGCAGAATGTCTAAAGATGACTATCAAAATAAAGTGTTACCTAGAACTATAATTTACAAACAAGCTTCACTGTACTTCTTTTTTGGTATCACAGTACACAAATTTTAGTATCATGGTCCATATTAACCACAATCTATTGGTTTTAGTCTTACTTCTGAGATAGGTCCTTCAAGCTATCTTGGACAGGTGAGGTGTCCAAGTCGCAACATCTAACTATTGAGGTGCCACAGGGCTCAGTTCTTGGACCACTTCTCTTCTCTGTCTACATGTCCTGCATATTTGCTTTATTAAACATCAAGAAGATCAGGTCCTTTCTTTCAGAACATGGTTCACAACTCCTTGTTCAAGCTCTTGTTCTGTACATGCTGGACTATTGCAATGCTCACTTGGCAGGGCTTCCAGCCAGTTTTATCAAACCTTTACAACTAATCCTGAAGGCGGCAGCAAGATTAATTTTTAATTAGCCGAAAAGTATGCACGTCACACCTCTGTTTATCAATTTGCACTGGCTACCAATAGCTGCTCACATAAAATTCAAGGCATTAATATTTGCCTACAAAATCACCACTGGTTCTGCACCCCTTTACCTAAATACATTACTTGAGACTTATGTGCCCTCTAGAAGCTTGAGTTCTGCAAGTGAACGTCGCTTTATTGTGCCATTCCAAAGAGGCACAAAATCACTTTCACAGACTTTTAAATTAAATGTTCCCTCCTGGTGGAATGACCTGCCCAACTCAATCCGAGCAGCATACTCGTTCCCATAGCCTTTTGATGCAGCTTGAGTTCCTGAAGGGGAGCATCTCTAGGTTAAGCATGTAATTTGGGGAACGAGATGCTGCGTCTCTGAGCCATATTTCCAGCATCCCAGCGAGCACTTATTTAATTTCCCAGGAGCTGCCGCTGTATCCACCCCACATGCTTTAAAGCTTCCTGGTTGCTATGTCACCCCACCCGTGACATCTTGCCCATCCATTGGACTGATCACACCCGTGATTCAGAGCATGGTCAAGCAGATTGCGTTCCCATAGCGTTTTGACGCAGCGTCTCGTTCCCTCTGGGAACCAGGGTTACATGCGTACATAACCATAGATACATAACCTAGAGACATTACATAAATAACCTAGAGATGTTTTCTTACCAAAAACAAACAAACAAACAAAAAAAACTAATACTAGCTTTTCTAATCTTTTTGTATTCTATCTATTTGTTTTCATTTTATTTATTATACAATTAACAAAAGCAAAAAAGGCCTCTAACACTAGCTTGCTCTATTCTTTTTCTATTCTATCTGTTTTCTTTTTATTTATTATATAACTGAAAAGAAACCTTGCTATGTGTACTGCGTTAAGCTAACTGAGACTTGTTATAGCACTTGCATATCATTGCTCTTTTGTTGATTTTGATTGCTTCCATTGTCCTGATTTGTAAGTTGCTTTGAATAAAAGCATCTGCTAAATGACTAAATGTAAATGTAATATTATATTTCAATGTACAATAACACTATAATCTGAAAACATAAATGTGCCATGCTAATGCCACAGTATTATTTTGTAAGAAGAAGTATCAACTTGGTTTTATGGAAATGACAGTATGGTAATACCATGTTATAGACACCACAGTATTCTTCGAAATACAAAGAAACACATTGTATACATACCATGGTATATGTATACTGTAATCAGTACCGTGTACCACAGTTTAAAGTATATCAAAGTACTGTGGCATCACAATGGTAAAACAGTGTTTTTTGCATGTGTACCATACTATGGTATTCTTTCAAGTATCATGTTACATATGAACATGTTAATCATAAACAATAATTGTTTCTACCAAAGAATTGTGATTTTTTTTTTTTTAAGATGGCAATATGGTAATAGACAATAATGAATGTTTAGGTCATGTATCATGGTAATACCATGGTATTCTTTGACATAGTTTGTAGTACTACGCAAATATGGTAGTCAAAAAGTAATATTTTTTATGGTAATATGTATTTGAAACAGCATTTGAACCTTACACTAGTCCTTTTATCTGGCACAATGTGAAACACACATGGACCTGGGGCTCCTCAAAATACCAAAGTTTTATTTACCACTCTAAGACCATGAGACAAATCAGTTGTGAGTTCAGTGCACAAAGCTGGAGGATCAGAAAATGGATTACAGAACTTCTGTGTAATAAAGATCCGTACTGTCTTGGCATCATAGGGTCACATGTTTGGGTGAATGGTATCATAACATGCACACAAATAACATGCCATGCATAGTCGTGTAACCACAACCCTATGGCTAAACCTTTGAGGTGGCAAAACTTTTGTAAGTTTAAGCCATGCAAGATTTGAGTTATCACCACTGTGTCCTTGAGCAAGACACACAACCCCTGGAATAGCTACAATGGTAAGAGTCATGGAATGCAATACATCTTGGAAAAATTATGATCACATCACTAAAACCACACTTTGTCAGAAACGCAAATGGCTACATTGCATGTGTAGAGTAAATGCTGATGCATGACAATATCAGAGTATTGCCTACTAATGAAACATGAATTCATTGTACCGAAAAGTATTTTATACTTTGCCAAAATACAATATAGCTAAATATAGCATTTCTGACAAGCTGTGTGAGGCCCAACACATGAATTTTAAATCAGTACTGTCTACCATTATTAAAGGGATATTTAACTCAAAATGAAAATTCTCTCATCATTTACATAATTTAATTCCAAACCTGTATGTGGAATACAAAAAAAGAGATTTTTGGAAATTGTTTTTGCAATATCTTCTTTTATGCCCCACAGAAGAAAGACTGATATGTTTGGAACTATTTATTGAATTATTCACTAAACTAATCTGTTCAAAATGCTGACTCATTCAGGAACAAACATGTGGCTGTTTGTGAGTGAATCATTGAATCATTCACTGAACTTATTTACTCAAAAATGTTGATTTACTCGAATGCAAAATACCAATACTGTCTTTCTGGGAGATGTGCAACTGTGCATTGGCTTTGATGGTAACTTTGTTCATTGGCAAAGCAAAAACAAACAAAGTAACTAGAAATATGGTGTGTCTATAAGCAGCATTATTTGTAGAAACAAGATTAATATAGACAAAGAAATTAATCAAATGGAAAGGCATGAAAAGCATCACCAGAAGAGTCCATCTGCCATCAGTGATTCAACCGCAACATTGTGAAGCGACAAAAATACTTTTTGTACACGAAGAAAACAAAAATAATGACTTTATTCAACAATTCCTCTTCTCTGTGTCTCTCCAAATCAGCATAGTGCCATTTTGGCAATTCTGAGCTGTACACAGATGGCGTACGCTCTTCTGTGTCAACCGCGCGTTTGCTTTTGCTTTCAAACCAAAGCGTAAATACACATAAAAAAACAAATCATTGAGCCTCTTGCGTACTGCTCACAGAAGAGAGGAATTGTTGAATAACAGAAGAGAGGAATTGTTGAATAAAGTCGTTATTTTTGTTTTCTTCGTGTACAAAAAGTATTCATAACGTTACGGTTGAATCACTGATGGCAGATGGACTATTCTGATGATGCTTTTCATACTTTCCTGGACCTTGACACTGTTATTTATTTGGCAGTCTAAGGGACAGTATCAAGCCTCCCTGTTTTCATCCCAAATATCTTACATTGTGTTCCGAAGACAAACAAAGCTTTTACGGGTTTGGAACAACATGGGGGTAAGTGATTAATAAAAAAAATCCCATTAAGTTACACAATATCCATATAAAATCCTAGTTCACCCAAAAATGAAAATTAGACTTTGTTTTACTTACCCTCGAAGCATCCTAGGTGTATATGACTTTCTTCTTTCAGACGAATCCAGTCAGAGTTATATTGAAAAATTGTCCTGGCTTTTCCAAACTCTATCATTGCAGTCAGCAGGTGTTGCAGTTGAACAGTCCACAAGTCGTCAAAAAAAGTGTGCGCATTCATAATAAAACGTGCCTCACATGGCTCCGGGTGGTGAATAAAGGCCTTCTGTAGTGAATGCATGCATTTTTTTTTAGAAAAAATATCCATATTTCTAATATCATTTTTAACTTTTCTCTCATTTTCATTATCTGTCATGCACAGAAGCTGTTCCAGTGGATGACGGAGCACGTACGCGCAGCGTGCACCTCTGAGATATGCTAGTCTCGCAAGTTTGTTTATTATGTTTGAAATATGGATATTTTTCTTACAAAAACACACGGATTCGCTACAGAAGACCTTTATTCACCCCCCGGAGCCATGTGCGGCGTGTTTTATTATGAATATGCACGCTTTATTTGACGACTTGTGGACTGTTCAACTGCAGCACCCACTGACTGTAATGATAGAGCTTAGAATGGCCAGGACAATTTTTAATATAACTCCGACTGGATTCGTCTGAAAGAAGAAAGTCATATACACCTAGGATGCCTCAAGGGTGAGTAAAACAAAAGCTAATTTTCATTTTTTGGGTGAACTAACCCTTTAATGTGTTCTGTTTTATATGCAAATGTTGTTATTTAAAGACAATTTATTGGACACAATTCATAAGCAACTAATGTAAGGGTCTCATATGAGTCAACAACCTGATTGCAAGTGTGATAAAATACTAGTGCATTGTCGCACTGCCAATCATGCTGTGGGTCTGAATATCAGCACAGCTGTACCTGTTTTAATATTTGGAATAATGGCACTCTCTTCTCATGTGATATTGTTTCAATATCACCTCCTGCTGTGACAAAAACAGACACAATGACCTCAGACCAATTGGCAACCTCTCCCCATACCACACCTCAGTGACTACAGCAAACCCAACACAGTAAGCACTTCTCCTCGTCCTATCTCAAGTTGTGCCATATTGTGTGGGCTTGATGAGCCTGCGAGCCCTTCCCAGTTCTGGGTTATTTCCAGCCGCTTACCTCACCCTAGAGTAAAAATGCATCAACACATTAAAGTGAGGTAAGATACTATTAAGCATATTGCTCATCCCCTTATTTCAGTTCCAGGCCTTCTCGGTGGGTGCCAGAACCTGATGTCAGTGAGTGCTTTAAATGGATTAAAGCCTACATTTTACTCTCTCTCTCTCTCTCTCTCTCTCTCTCTCTCTCTCTCTCTCTCTCTCTCTCTCTCTCTCTCTCTCTCTCTCTCTCTCTCTCTCTCTCTCTCTCTCTCTCTCTCACTGTGCTGTTGGTGTGTTTCTGATAAGGGTAGAAGATTCTAGAATGGAATAAACCCTGCTACAAGTCTGTTACAAATAAACTTTAAAATAAACTTGAGTCAGGTAGGAGACACAAAAACTTTCTATGATTTCTGAATTTTGCAGAGCCATGGCATGGTGTCAAAGGGCCTGCTGGCTTGTAGAAGCGTTCTTGTTCGCGTGCCTTCCGCGTGGGATCTGGGAGAGCAATGGGGGCCTGTCAGAAAGCGCCCGCAGCTCGGAAAATTCTGTAAACACAAAACGTCTTGTTTCTTACCAGGCAAGCAGGCCGTCAGACATCTGCACTTCTTTGAGCGTGCATTTGAGAAAAACTATCCAGGGGGTGCAAACCAGAGGCAGCTGTGGGAAGGTAACATGTAAAAGAGTCCAGAAACCAGCTTCATAACACATATGATTTTCAGAGTGCACTATGTTGCCTCTATACAACACTCTGAGGACACTTACAGTGGTCCCAAAGTGTATTTGAAAACACATGCCAAACTTGAGTATGATGGCAGGAATGTAACAGCATAAATAGCAATTAATAGTTTCAATGTGGCATTTATTTTAAAGAAAGAAACCACAACTATGTGAAAAAGAAGTATGCTTAATTGTATGGAATGTTTACTTTTAGTGTACTTCAAAAGGTATATTTAAACAAAAACAATGTGCAAATAATTTAATTAAATAAAACGCTACTTAAAGATAATAAACCTTCATGACTGTTCCTCAAAACACTTAAGTAGACTTTTAATAAGTGCAATTTATAAATGTGAAGTTCTACTTTGATGTACATTTTTAATCATCATGACTATTGATTTAAAGAGGTACACTTATTTTGATGAGTTGACAAACATACTAAAGCACGTGTACAGCACCTGTTTTCATTTTTAACTCTAGTATGCTATTTGATTTTACATTTAATGTTAATTTATTTTAAATGTGCTAAATTGTACATCAATTCAAATGTTTAGTTACAAATATATTTAAATACATGGCATAACAAGTTTAAATAGAAATGGCATTATTGTATATTTTAGTTCAACGTTACCATAAATGCTTGTCAGCATATTCAGCAAGACACTTTAGTCATATTTCAAAGACAAAAGATGTAACTATGAAATTACACATAAAGATGTAATTATAGGGATAGTTTACCCCCCAAAAAATGAAGTGTCATCATTTACTTACCCTCAAATTCCAATTCTGTATGAGTTTCTTTCTTCTGTTAGACATAAAATAAGATATTTTAAAGAATATGGGTAACCAAACATTTGATGGTACCCTTTGACTTCCAAATTTTTTGGTGGGGGGGGGGGGGGTGTATGGAACTAAATGTGGACCATCAATGGTCTGGTTTAACACATTCTTCACAGTGTCTTCAGAAAAAGAGAAACTTCACACTAAGTGTTTTTGTATTGTTTCATATTTTATTGATTTGCTTTTTGCCTGTAAGGTGTCCTTGAGTGCCTTCAAAGGGGCCTATATTAGTATATTTGTATAAAGGTATATTAAGTATGTTATTTTATTATTATGTAACAATGTACAAAATTAAAAAGAAAATATATTTGACACTGTCTGATTCTCAAATATTCTGGGGAATATCCTTATTTTTGTGAAGAGATGATTTATTGTGATTAAGTGAATGAAAAAAATAAAAAAATACAAATAAAACAATAATAAATAGATGTGAATAGTGAAAAAGAAACAAATGTGCCACATTCCACACGTGGTGAGACATGGCTTTATTTAAAACAAATGCCACTAATTGACTTCAAAATCTGCCACTCTTTCTCAGGCCAGCTCTACTGCCTTGCATCATGTCTACACTGAAAGCAACCAATGTTGCATCAAGATGCAATGTCCTTGAGGCCTTATTTCAGTGGAAATACCAAGCTGCACATTCCCATAGGAAGTTCCCTGATTATACACAATACTATTGGCTGCTATGAAAATCCTACTTTTTTCAATAAAATTTTTAATAATTGTTTTAAACGCAATGACAATTGACTACACACGTCTACATAAAATAAAAAATTATATTTAAATGAGTTGATCACAAGTTGAAGCAGAAACATCAGAAGGTGGCTTTGATATAATAGTCAGAAGCTAATAAATATAATCAATATTAAAATATTGATACAAAATATTTTTATTATTATTCAGGTTTCTTTTTAAACTACTTTCATGGTCTTTTTGTGTTTTTTGGAGCAAGACAATCGTCACTGCAGAATACAGAAACATTAATTCATTTAATTCATTGTTATAGTTATTTACCTTATGGTTAAATAACTATAATGCTTTATTGGGTGGTTGTTCTGTGCGCTTCATAAACAAACTCCAGCTGGTTCAAAATGCAGCAGCTAGCTCTTACTAGAACCAGGAAGTATGACCATATTCGCCCAGTTCTGTCAACACTGCACTGGCTCCCTATTGAACATTGAATACATTTTAAAACTTTGCTAATTACTTATAAAGCCCTGGATGGTTTAGCTCCTCAGTACTTGAGCGAGTTCATATCGCATTATAGTCCTTCACATCCACTGCAATCTCAAAACTCTGGCCATTTGATAATACCTAGAATAACAATATCAACTGCAGGTGGCAGATCCTTTTCCTATTTAGCACCCAAACTCTGGAACAATCTACCTAACATTGTTCTGGAGGCAGAAACACTTTGTCAGTTAAAATCTAGATTAAAGACCCCTCTCTTTAACCTGGCATACACGTAACACACTATCGCATTTCTATAATTCAAATCTGTTAAACTAAAAGATTGTTAGGTTGCATTAATTAGGTCAACCGGAACTGGGAATACTTCCCATAACACTCAATGCACTTGTTACATCATAAAAAAATGGCATTGGAAGAGAGCTGAACTGGATGTCTGACTCTTTGTTATTGTCCTCTTGCATTATTGACAAAATATTTTCCTGTTTGACACTATAATGTGGCTTTGACACAATCTATTGTATAAAGTGCTATATAAATAAGGTGGCTTGACTGAAATATTCTTCAGAATTTTCTACTTTTGTTTTCCATGGAAGAGAGAAAAAATGTTGGTTTGCACTACAGCTCTGACCCCCCCAAAAAAAAAAAAAAAAAAAAAAAAAAAGATAAGTCAAAAATATACACACGGCATAACAATATACCTCAATCAGCGCTTCTAATGGCACGCCCTGGTTAATTAGAATGGAGGTGATTTAATTCTGACGTGTTGAGACGTGGTGATCACATCCTTTGTAAACACAATGCCAAGTCACAGGCCATGCAACAAGTCTGTTCTTATTTCTCATATTCCAAAATAGCGTCTGCTATTCACATTCATTTCACATACAAACAACAGGCAATGTGCTTGATATCTTGATAACATTTATGGACATCATCAGTCACTGACGATTTGTCAGCTGTTTTAAATGACTTCCAGGTGTTCTTCCAAGTTGTTTTCTCTTTTGGACAGACCAGAAGCCTTCTCTAGCACTTAGACCCCCACTAGGTTCCATCCACAGGACAATAAAAGTAAGGAGAGAGGGATTAGGGTAATTGATTAATGTCTGTAGCGATTTTTACGGTAACATGGGGACCGTGTTACGGTAACAGACCATGGCCCCATATGGAGGTGGTTAGCCTGGAGCAATGACAAGGCTTTCCAGGAATATATCAGGGCCTCAGTCAGCTCACACGTAACAGCCAGGGGTCCAGAGATAGCTATATATGCAGTATACACACGCACACAACAGATGCTCACACACAGGGAACCAATTAATTTATGCACAATCTTAAAAATGACAAAATTGTGGTCTAGCATTGTGGCGCATTTGGCATACGCTTAGATAAGTTACATGGTGGTCCTTAGGCAATTTGATTTCAAATCAGTCTTTCAATATTTTCTGATCACACCTCTTCTCTTTTCTCAATATTTTCTTGCCACTTCCCATCTGTCCTATCCTGTTAATGGCTAAAAGTCCTTTATAAATTCCCCAAAAGATTTTATTTCATTTTGAATGAAGACATGATTATAGGGGACATACATGTGACCATAACTTTTTATTGCTACTGTAAGTGACTTACTGTAAGAATATGTGAGTCACACTGTAGAGGAATTGACACATTTCTTGGGAAACCAGTGTCTAGACACATGTTAAAGCAATACACCACACTGAACTGCAATTCAGCATGTTCGAAATTACACCAACAGCCATGTTATCTTAACAGTAACATTTACTTATTTAATAAAAAATAAATAAATAAATAAATTGAGAGGCCTTTCAAAGTAACACTAAATAACCATACAGAAAGATTAATGGAATAGCTCACACAGAAATGGCATCTGTCACTTTTTACCCAACCCTAATATTGTTCCAAACCGGTGTGCTGTTAATTTCTCCATGGAACACAGAAGGAATTACATTTTTTTAAGAATCTTTCCGCAACTCTTTTCCATAAATGACAGTCCATACTGACACCAGTTGCCCCCACACCCCACAAAATAAATCAATTCAAATAAAGCACTCCGATGCACCAAACTGAAGCCAGTGACACTAAGCCTCATACTAAGCCATCATATGCATCAGAAGTTCTTTTGGACTACTTTTATGGTTATTTTCGGACTACTTTTATTGGTGGTTTCTGGAGCATTACTGTAATCAGTATGAACTAATGCTTTATGAAAAATAGTTGCACAAATATTCTTCAGAATTTATAATTTTGTGTTCCATGGAAGAAAGAAAATTATGTTGGGTAGGAAAGACAAGGGAGCGAGTAAATAATGTCAGAATTTCCATTTTTGAGTAAACTATTCCTTCAAGAGAGAGAGGAATGAGAACAAAGGGTCTCTTACATATTTGCCTGAGGGCTGACACTGAGGTAAGGAGCCAGAGCTGAGAGTAGGGGAACTTGCAGGGCTGCAGAGCTCAGGAAAGGGGTTGGGGATGGCAGGTAGAGAGGACGTTCTGTACTGTTGCTCCTCTTCCTGAAGTTCTGGAGGAATAAAGTAAAATCTCAGATTTAGGGTTATATTATGGACATGAAATGTGCAAAGAACCTTGTCTCACAAGGGTATTACTGTCGGCCTAGAATGGTTGGTTGCTTTGGGCAACATTAGCATTTAGGGCCATTTTTTGAAGTTAGTAGTTGAGGAGTCCTTTTGAAGTGGGGACTTCAGAGAAAAACTGAAACACACACACACAGACATTAATGCCTTAGATTTGAGGGCATGAGGGCTGTGTGACATGGAATTCAGAGCTGAAGTCTGAACGGTAACCTCTGAATGAACCTTTGCTTGAGTGAACCCTCGTTCACGAGCTCGTTATGCTCAACTTCCTGCTGTGATCCACAGCTGAGAGGGAAAAACACGCTCACCAAATGGAAACCATTTATTCTCAGAGGTTTCAGTACAACAGAGCAATGGAATAACAGGAGCGCCACTCTTGATGGAGACAAAGAAAGCCAAGAGGAAAAAGATTGTAGTGTTGTTCTGGAAAAAAATTTGAAGTTTTAATGTAATTTGCACTGCTTTCTTTATTTCTTTGAGCAACATGTGCTGTGTATATAAAGTGCCTTCCAAAAATATTTGGACATTTACTGCATGCTACATTTAATAATGTCTAAATTTTGCTGTAAAATAACTCAATGTCAAAGCAAGCATCATCTGCAAACTAACACCTTTATTAACTAACTTCACATTTCTGATCAGTTTGAAAACTGATTGACTTCTGAGCAACTGATCCCAAGGTGATTTTTAGTGTATGCATTAATTCACTTAGTCACTATGTTCCCTTAATGTTGAACATTTAATGTTTAATTACATTTTGAACTCTATATCGATTGTTTTATAATTGCAGACCAACTGACTTCTTAACTCTTTCCTTGCCAGTGTTTTTTTTTTTTTTTTTTTTTTTTTTTTTGAAAGCCACTGCCAGCATTTTTTTAAAGGGGTCATGAACTGCCTCTGTTTTTTATTTTGTATTGTTCTCTGAGGTCCCCTTATAATGTTATTAAGATTTTTTACATACAAAAACATAATTTAGAAGTAATAGGCTATTTTCTCTCCTGGTCTTTTTTTATTATTATTTTTTGCCACTGCACAACGTCTTGTTGTCTTCAGATCATCTTTATCGTTTGCTTCCCCTTCTAGGGAACTCCACGCTGTGCCCCCCAGGGGTCACATTGGAGAATGCAGCCTAATGAGAATGCAGACCTCCGAGAGGAAGATCAACTCCTGCTTCTACATCACTGCCTTTTTAGCCCCACCCATCCATTCGCACATGTAGTGTTTACGAGAGAGCCGAACACGCAGGTCTATGCAGAAACATCTCGGGTTACACATGTAACCATGGTTCCCCGAGAGGGAACGAGACACTGCGCCCCCTAGGGGGAACATTGGAGAATGCACCCTGCATGATCAGTGGCTGAAGCACATGTAAAACAACGCCAATCGATTGGTCCACCTTGTCCATGACGTCATAGGCGGGGTTCTCAGAAGTATAAAAGGGCACCTGCTGAATATATCATCCTCTTTGCTGTCTTCAGGAGCCATCTGTTGCGAGCAGTGTGTGACAATGTCTATCAACCCGGGTGAGCATTTAAAGAAGTGCGTACCTTCGTGTCCTACGTATTTGACACCTGAGGACATGCATGACTTGTGCGTTATGTGCCTGGGGGAGGAGCATGCGAGTTCAGTGCTTGAGGGCTCCGATAGTGTGCATTATGAATCTTTTTCTATGCGAAAGCTCAGGTCCCACTGCATTGACCACTCCCAGCCACGTATACGGGGACATGCTTGATGTGATGGATCATGCCACTAAGTGGCTTGATGTGGTTTGGACGAGTGAGAAGCCTAAACTGGCTCGCAGCAGACCAGATGAGCGCTTTTTGGCTGGTCTTGATTGCCCCACCCCCGGGAGTCTTCCATATCTCTCAGATCTCCACTCTGAGATATCAAAATCCTGGGGGCAACCATATTCCTTTCTGCTGCATCCCTTTCAACATGCTGACTATGCTAATGTTGAGGGTGTGACCGAGTTTGGATACACGTGGATGCCCCCTGTTGAAGAGATGTTTGCAAGCTATTTCTCGCAGGGTGAGTCATACTCTTTAAAGACTCCCATTTTGCTATCAGTCACGCTTCAGACCACCTCGTGCCTGAATAGAGGGGCGTATGTGGCAGCAGGTCAGGCTGGTTGTGCTTTGCACACCATGGCAGGGTTGCGGGCCTATCAGGCTGACTTGCTGAGGGTTTAGATAAGGGCAGAGGTTTGCCACCTGAGGCGCTCGAAGAGCTGCGCCGCACCACAGATTTGGCTCTCCGTGCCACCAAGCAAACTGCTGCTGCCATTGGGCATTCAATGGCGGCGATGGTGGCTACGGAGAGACATCTGTGGATCAACCACAAAAGAGAAAGACTTTCTCCTCGATGCACCGTTTTCGCCGACCAGGCTCTTTGGCACTTCCGTCTAGGCCGGTTGTGGAGAAGTTCAGGGAGGCCTACTGCTAACAAAAAAAAACGTGTTGCTGGCCACTGCTTATATCAGGCTCTAATTATTATCCACTATAGAAAAGTGAAGCCAAAGCATCTCAATATGGCTGCTGCCATCTTGAGTAAATGTTGTCATTTGGAGACTGAGTCTGCGCAGTAGAGATTTGTTTGGAGCCACAGTAGTGTCGTGAGGTGGAGCTATGGTATCAAACTCCAGTCCAAACTCCCCCTGACCCAATGAACCATAACGACACGGCCCATTTTTATAGCATCAAATTACTAGCTAAAATCAATCTTATCACAAAAACATTTACATTTATTCATTTTGCGGATGCTTTTATCCAAAGCGACTTACAATTGGGGGATTCATAAAGCAATTTTTCTTAAAGAGGCAAACAGACACAGGAAGTGCTTGTAATACCAAGTTTTAGACATTGTTTAAATAAGTACAAGCTAGAAAGAGAAGGAATAAATAAAGAGAAAGATTTTTTTTTTCTGATGTCAAGTGAAGTAGCTTCGAAATACAACAATCCACAAATGTCAAATGAAAATTGTCATACACTCATCATACCATAAAGCGTCACTAACATCAATACACCAGACATCAATGGTGAATGAGAATGTTCTGGAAATTGATTTTGAGCCTCTCTGTGATGGTACCATGAGGCGTCGCTCAATATTCTTTCATCCATGTTGAGATGTCCGCCAGGCAGCCTGAGATCCGTGCAGCTACCGTTGGATCATCTGGTTGAAATGAAAGATAGAGCTGTGTGTCATCAGCATAGAGCAATGGTAGGAGAAGCCAACTGTGCCTGTATGATGGGGCCCAGTGATGTCGTGTATGTGGAGAAGAGGAGGGGTCCAAGAAAGATAGAGCTGATCCCTGAGGAAAGCCCAGTGACAAGTTGCTTGATGTGCTTTGGATACCTCCCCTCCCCAAGCCACCCTAAAAGACCTACCAGTGAGATAGGATTAAACCAGCGAAGTGGAATCCCTGTGATGTCCAGTGATGAGAGGGCAGACAGGAGGATCTGATGATTGACAGTGTCAAAAGCTGCATTTAGATCCAGCAGAATAAGAACTGATGAATTGGAATCAGCTTTCGCAAACTGCAGGGCTTCCGTGGCATACAGTAGCGCAGTCTCAGTTGAATGGCCACTCCTGAAATGGTTTTCGCTATTGTCCAGTTTGTGGTTTTCGCTATTAATGAAACTATATAAAAACAACTCTTTTGATGGTTTTCGCTATGAATGGAAGGAGAGAGACAGGTCTGTAGCTATCTGTAAGTAAAGTGTTTAATGTAAGTTTTTTGCACAGTGGGGTTACCCGAGCCTGCTTGAATGCAGTGGGGAAAGTGCCTGTGAGAAGAGATGTGTTGATGATGTGTGTGAGTGCTGGTAAAAGTGTAGGAGAGATTGCTTGGATGAGGTATGAGGGGATTGGGTCTAGAGGGCATGTTGTAGGGTGGCTGGAGAGGAGAAGTTTTGATACTTCTGCCTCAGTGAGGGGACAGAAAGAGAAGATGGGAGATTTGGCGGTGGGTGTGGTTTGTTTGAGGTCTTGTGTGTTGGGCTGAAAATTGACTACTGAAAAACAAACATTTGAACATATATCAGCATGATAACAACTAACTTAAATCTTTTGGAAAACTGTATTGGAAGTGTATTTTAATTTTTTATTTTGACTCAAGTCCCAGCCGTTTACATGGAGAGGGCGGGGTTTATGACCTGTACTGCAGCCAGCCACCAGGGGTCGATCAAAGAGCCCGCAGCTTCACTTTTCAGGACGTGTGAGGCACACCCGGTTTTACCTGCAATTAACTCTTTCCAGACCATAGCTATCTGAGGATAGCTGTTGGTAGCAGTGCTGTCCTTGGGGTTGACCCCAATTCTTAGGGTTTTAAAGTAGTAGGCTACTGAGCCCTTGTCTAGACAATGCTTCTCCCCTACTGGGGTTGTAAGTAATATCCCACTTTCTGTGGTCTAGGCAGTTTTGCAGGAAGGTCCCGCCTGGCTATCTAGGCTAGCTGTATATTGTTTTTCTGGTCTACAAGCCTTCATAAGACCCTCAGTATATAGCTATCTGATGATAGCTATGTTCTAGCTCAGCAGCTATTTCTCCTCCGGGAATTAAGTAGCAGTTTTTGAGTTCCTCTAGAGGCTTTCTATTTAGCCTCTTCAGCGGTCTTGTGTATCCAGGCTAATATTGCTCACATAGCATAGCTATCTGAGGATAGCTGTGTTCCTACTTGGATGGGATGTTCCCCTTGATCAGCCGGGTTCCCCCATTTCTGCCACTTTGGCCTGCCTGTTTACATCTCCTTCAGACAGCTTAGTGGATGACATATTCAGCTATGACGTCATGAGCCAGGTGGACCAATAGGTTGGCGTTGTTTCACATGTACTTCAGACACTGGTCATGCAGGCTGCATTTCCCCAATGTGCCCCTTGGGGGCACAGCGTCTCTTTCCCTCTCGGGGAACCATGGTTAAATGCCACACTAAAGACAAGAATGGTCCAAAAGCTATAAAAGGCAGTAATGTTGAAGCAGGTGTTGATCTTCTTTTGTGGAGGTCCACACTATTACATCATAGACTAGAACATTCCACAAGCTATTGTTTTGGCAGACTGGCTACAATATTATCTGTTTTTAGACTAACAAGAAAGTTCTGAGATCTGAAACTTACAGTATGTTTTTATAGTACTTTGACCTCTTATATGTCAAAAAATCAAGGGAATTTTGGTTTATCTTTATGTTTCTCAGTTCATGGCCTCTTTAATAATTTTCACAAAATTTTCATGGTCCACAGAATTTTGATGTATGAATATGAGAACATGCAATATGTTGAAAGATATGTTAAAAGAACAGGGCCTCTACTCTATTTTAAATATGCACCTGCTTAAATACCCAATTGCTTGTTACTGCTTCTTCTTCTTTTTTACTTTGGGGAAGTCGTGGCCTAATGGTTAGAGAGTCAGACTTGTAACCCAAAAGTTGCAGGTTTGAGTCTCGGTACCGGCAGGGATTGTAGGTGGGGGGAGTGAATGTACAGTGCTCTTTCCCACCTTCTATACCATGACTGAAGTGCCCTTGAGCAAGGCATCAAACCCCCAACTGCTCCCTGGGCACTGCAGCAAATAATGGCTGCCCACTACTCCGGGTGTGTGTTCGGGGTGTGTGTGTGTGTTCACTGCTGTGTGTGTGCACTTAGGATGGGATAAATGCAGAGCACTAATTCTGAGTATGGGTTACCGTACTTGGCCACATGTAACAATCACTTTACCTGCATTTTATCCAGAGATTTAGTATTCATTCAGTAGATGTGTAATAGCGCCTCCTACCATATAACAGTAAAAACACAGAAAGCTGGAAAGTTCTGTCAGATGGCGGAGGAGCATTGTCAGACAAATGATGGAAAATTTTGTCAATGGCGGGGAAAGAGCTAATGTTAAACATCTTGCTTTGAAAGGGTGCTATCTTTTTTAAAATATACACTTCTTTGATGTTTTGTTGTCTAATACAATGACACTCACACATGTGGCTTTAGAGTCCAAATACTTTTTGGGGCCACAGTGTGTGTGTGATATATGTGCAGGGTTTTCACCTGACAGCGAGGATGTGCATGGGCTGGGACCGGTGCAGTCTCTGGTGAGGGGAGGTGGGCTGAGCCTGTGTTTGATAGGTGGCAGAGCGATGAGGCTGGCCATTGTGCAGCAGTGGAGTGGATTCTGTCTGCACACTGCAAGAAGTGTACAGACTCTCAAAGGATGAGTTCATGTCATTCACCAGAGCTTCCAGATCCACGTCATCTTCTGACAGGGAGAGAAATAGGAAGAAAAAAAACATGTCAGATATACTTAATAATATCAGATATAATATATACTAAATATCAAGTCTGTTAATTAATTAGTTTCCTTTTATCAGACAAAAAAATTTGACTAGAAGGATGTTGTATCAAGCAAATTTAGAATGTGCCATCTGTGTGATCTACAGTAAATATTTTTTGTCCACAGGCGCTGAGCATTGATATGGACAACAGTTGTTTCATGTCACAGCCATTTTATTATACTTGGTATTTTATAATGTTTGTAAGATAGAATTAAGCAAAAGGCATCTTTGACTGGAACTATCATGCACAATGTATTAACTTTCAGTGATGCGTTATATGATTACACCACTAGAGGGCAATTTAATACACTCACATATTGTAGTGCAGTCTCATACTCAACTTTTTAAATCGTTTCTGCACTAATATATGCACCTATTTTTATTTTATTTGTACTTTTTTTCTGTGCTATACTTGGCACCCCATGTGTAGCTGTGCCCTCTGAAAGACCTTTTTCTGAAAACCCATCAGATAATCAGATGATCAGCTGATGTATTAATAGAGACAGGTAAGCCCCTTCTCTACTTAGAGATCCTGGAGAGCCAAGATACATTCACACACTCAGGCTTTAGCACAGTGGGGAGGTTGAGAGTGAAGTCACGCCATGGGGTAAAAGGGACAAAGGTCTTGGGTATGAATCATAAATTATATAAAAATAAAATAAAATAATACACAAATATAACATTAGTATTGATAAATATAGCTACAATTTTGTTTTCATTTTGCGTGTTTGGGATGTGCTCACTGTCCCCTGTTTAAACCCCGACTATCTTTTGAAACTCGACAAACTGGTCCATTGCTCCAGAGAGAGTTGTGATTGACAGGTTATTTTAATTGAACATGGCTTAATAGCATGACAAAATGGCACTCTGAACCACATTTCTGGCAAACATCAAAAATGATGCAGTTCTGTTTAGTGCTGAATAAATACATTTAAATCTGTGCACTAATGTTAATTCTAACTTTACTTCTAAATCTAAACTCATAAACTCATTAATTTAAAGGGCAAGTTCACATATATTCATGTCACTTAATTCCATGGAATTACAATGAATGAAAACTGGAGTTTTAAAGCTTGATATTTTGAAAAATATATTGAAATTAATAATTACATTCAGAGTGAGTGATATACATCCTGCTTTTTGATTGATAATAATCCACTCAACCTGTTAACAGTTCTGACCACATCATGTGTCCCAGTGTTTTTTTTTTTTTTGTTTTTTTTAGAATGTGTTTCAGTTTTGTTGTTTTTGCACTTATTTATTTGCTGTCAAATCAGACATTAATCAAATTTTAGCCTGGAATTACTTGGGGATGAGTAAATAATTATTTACAGGTTTTTTTTTTTTTGTTTTTTGTGTGTGTGTGTGTGTGTGTGTGTGTGTGTGTGTGTGTGTGTGTGTGTGTAAATTATTCCTTTAACATTATGGCCTGCTGTAAAGCAAACACTAACATTTTTATTTTTATTTATTTTTTTATTTATTTTTTTGTATGTCCAGCAGAGGGTGCTAAAACAAACAAGTGGATAAAAATCAAAACAATTTACACAGGACAAATTAAATCTGTATTTGGCAACCTTTTCTTTTTTTTTTTTTTTTTTTTGAAGAAGATAACTGTCTCAGACACCTTTTTTTGGCCTTTGCAAATCCACGGTATATTCTCAAAAATACCACCAGTATAACTGCAGGAGTATGTTTAAGAAGATAACCGTCTCAGACAGGGTGTTATGCAGGCACTCCGAAAGAAAAACACCTGATGATTTGTAAAGCACAGACAGGAGACTATTACAGGCATAGATTAGCCTGTGTTGGAATATCAAATTCAACACAATTCACTGACAGTTGTTCCCAATAACAAAGCTTTCACTTTATGTGAATACTTCACCCAAAAATTAAAAGTGTGTCATCATTTACACACATTCATGTCATTCCTAACCTACAGTATATGGTATCAAGTATCATAAAAAAATCTGTGCAGTTCAGCAACCCAGTTATTGAGTCATCTCAGGAGCCATCTGAGTAATCTTAGTTTGATTAATCAGCATATGATTCAAACCACAATCAATTAATTGAAACCTATCAGGCATTTCAACATTTATCCATGGGTGAAACTACGTCATGGATCAAGGTTGAATCACTGTTAAATATCCCTTTAAATTTACAAAGCAATTTGAGAAAGATACTGTATGTTTCAACATCTTAATTTTTGTAGGCCTACATCTTGTTAAAATTTCCAAATTTATAAGTATTTTGTTGCCTTTTTTCAAACTCTGTTTCATCATTTTTTAATGTTGAAACAACTGAACTGACATTGTTTCATTGTTAAAGGTTGGTAATAAGCACAACATAATGATTTCTCTCTGAATCAGACATTACTACTCTCAAATACTCCCACGAATGTGCCACGGGTGAGCCAGATTGAACCAGAAGACTTTGAATATAATGAGTCATATGTACTGACAGCCCCATTACTTACATTATATTAAAAAGAGCAGGATATTCTTAAAAAAAAAAAAAAAAAAAAAAAAAACTGTTTTGATCTAAGATGAGAGCAATTTGTCTTTTACAGATGAGCCATAAGCAGACATAAAGTTTAACTGTCAATTGTCCAGAGAAATCCTGAGAGACAGCAAATGCATGAACCAATCCTTTAACCTTTCCTCAGGGTATGAGGCAAATAAACAGTTCTAAACAGAAAATAGAAGGAGTGAATTTTAAAAGCATGCTGCTTTTACAGAAAATATGAAAATTTAAATCTGGTATATTTCTCAGGTAGATGGCAATGAGGAGGGCCTGGGACACATCCCAGACATCTCTGAGAAATAAATGATTCAGTAGAGCAGCTCCTCCAGCCCCGCCGGCTGCACTCGGTGCTCAGCATTCAGCGAGTGCGGAATGCAATGCAAACTGACTCAGCAGCCATGGGAACACTGCATCAAATGTACTGTTTTATTACCGTGTGGGAAATCAGCTGATTAAACTAATGCTAACCGTATTTGTGAAAGTAGAGACTGCAGCGCCAGAATCTGATTAAATTCCAGGCTGAGGTAAACTAAGTTCTGCCAACTTTTTTGCTACTTATACACTGGAGTAGTTGTAGCGCTGGAGCTGGTGCATGGCTGCTAGGGGTCCGACTCATGAACCAGTCAATTGCAATTAAGGACACTGAGCGTGTTTCTAGATTATTGATTTTAATACATTTTCTGTAAAAACAAAGAGCAAAATCCCAAGTCATACACAACATTTTGTGTTAAATGGATTGGGAAAATAAAGTGGTTGGAGTCAATTGGCTATAAAAAGTTTTCAAAAAGAGAGTAAAATATAATGGTCATAAGATAGATAAGCATAAACAGACTGACACAATTTAATATTTACCAATTAAGGTATGTAAACACCTTAACCTGTGTTCTTTCGGCTTATTAATGAAAACAGTTCTCACACAAAGCAATCTAATTAGATACACATTCTTGGATAAAATGACAAAGAAAGATGATTATTATCAAAGAAAAACACTGGATGGAATACATTCAGTGTTAGTGTAAAGGAAGACACCAGTAGATGGAGCTACATTAAGAAAAAAAAAATAAACATAAATAAATAAATACATTTAAAGAAAGGGATTATTTATGCCTCAAAAAAGTTGATAAAGACATTTTAGAAGTAATTACAAGAGTGGTTTAATATAAATCTTCTGAAGAGACACTGATCAACATACATACAGTACATACAGAGTTCATCAAATATAATAAAAAGAAGCCTAACAGTGTTTGCATAATAACAAACCTCATTGGTTCTTGGGCATCAATCAAGCAGGTTTGAGCTGCTGTTATTTGATGTGCTCTATGTATTTGTATTCCAAAGATGAAAGTCTTATGGGTTTGGAATGACATTTCCATAAATTCTGACAAAGTTGTAATTTTTGGGTCAACTAACCCCTTTAAACATAGCTGGTTATGCCTTAAAAGCAGTACACATTTTAACATGTTAATACCAGTGTCAATATGTCTTGACTGCTCACTTATAATTGGATCATCTGGGACGGGTATTTACCAGGCCTTAGATATTTGTCTAATTAAAAGATTTCCAACAATTAGTAAAGGGTGATGCTTGAAACACACCCTTGATATGTCAGTGATTTCCATATGGGTTCACTTTAGCAATAGTGCACATGAGCTAATTTTTGCTAATTTGCTGGCATAATTTATGCCAGACTGTTAAAGACAAATGCAAAAGTTTAAAAACATGTTTTATAGCACCATGTTTACGACTGAGTCCATTAGACCATCCAGCTGGTGACAATTAACATGCAAATTGTGAGTGAACAAAGAGACGGGTGAAATAAAAGGAGAAAGGAGGAGTCGCTTGGGCAGGAGCGTCTCGTAGAAGACCCTTGGGGGGGGGGGTATGTGCCTCAAAAAACACACACGAATGTATGTGAAAGGAGGCAGTGGAGCTAGTCTTTTCACAGATATAGTCAGCACTCTAAAGAATTCCCAAGTTGGCCAAACAATACAGTGCCTTCATATAAGCACCATACTGGAGGGGTGGACAGTAGGGAAGGAGGAAGATATATAGGGTGGGGGATTCATATAGAGAAGGAGTAGGAGAAGGATTAGAAATATGAAGCTGAGTTTTGTTTTTGACAGATAATGGAGATGCAGGGTGATCCTGATCCTCCAACATATACAGTACCATAAAGTAAATGGGTATGGGATCTGTCACATTCCGAAAAAGATAAAAAGAACATCATTAAAGGCGTCAAAAAGTATCAAACTAGTAGTCGATAGTTAGTCAATAGTGAGAATTAGTCCTTATAATAAAGTGTGACCATTAAAGATATAGTCCACAACAAAACTGCTAACAGCTCAACAAACTTGAAGCCGATGTAAAATCAATGAAAGGAAATTTTTCGTCTCACTTGTCCTTCCCAAAAAATTCCTAATGAGATGACTACATTTTGTCTGTGGAATTCTGCCATATGAATAGCTAAAGTAACATAAAGGTACAGAGAAAACAGTTTACTGATGGTATTGCACTCACCGTATATGTGGGTTAAAGGGACAGATCACCCGAAAAACTAAATTCTGTCAACATTTACTCACCCTCATTACAAAACTGTATGTCTTCCTTTTTATCTGTGGAACATGAACGTGTTTTTGTCCATTTAATAGAAGTCAATGGTAACCAAATCTCTTCAGTTACCAACATTCTTAAAAAAATATCTTCTTTTTCATTCCACAAAAGAAAGCTATAAAGGTTTGAAATGACAGGGTAATTAAATGACATACATTTAATTTCTATATGCCGCTTTCGTGTCCTGAATGGCTTTCTTGCAATAAGCAGTTTTTTTGGTGTGCATGTAAAAGTAGTCAAAGAGAGAATGATGGGTAAAAATGCCCCTGGCAGTCCAAGAGCAGAGTGTGAGTAGAGAGAGGGAAAATCTGGAAAAACAATAATGGGGATCAGGGCCTGTTCTTGGGAAACATCAATCTAATCAGAGTTTCATATACCTCACCTTCCATAATCTTATAAGCCCCATCCGCCCACCACACTAAAACCTCTCTTTCTTCTAAAGAATGCAAAACCCTGGATATTGCTGCCCAAGGGTCCATCAGAACCATGCCGTGAAGGAGACGCACCGACCTCAACAAAGGAAAACCTTGAATAACTCTGCAGTGGTCCGATCCAGCCTTTCAGTTTCAAGGCCAGAACTAATAAATATCTCCAGATAAATATCTCAATTAAACTGATAAAAAAAAAACCTCATACTAAAAACTGCATGACTGCTAGTCTTTCTTCTGCAGAACACAAAACCACATATAAATATTAATCATGCATTCTTACTAAAAACCTTAGCTGAATAACACTTATAGTTAATAATGTAACTTCATTGCCATTCAGTTTTGAATGCTCCTTTCATGAGAGAGGATCAATGACAGACCCCACACACTTCCAGAAAGCAAAACATTTACTTTGACCCGTCGAATGTAATCCATTTGAGCTAAAAGCCTACAATGTCACATTTCAATAAAGCACCTCAGTTTCAATAAACTTCATAAGCCAGTTAACTTCGTAGCAAACAATAGAGTGTGGTCTTTAACTCTATTAAAAGATTATAAGAATGTGAGAGGTTTTAAGCTGCAAAATCATAGCAGTAATTGTCACATGGGATTTCGACACAGCAATGAATATTTCTGGCCTCAATCTGAGATTTGACGTACAAAATACTTCTCATCTATTTTTATCTGCATTCCGACATCCCAAAATAAGACCTTTGTTGTCACAGTTTGTTGTTTTCAGTGGAGTATAAAAACTGCAGGGTCAAAGAACAGACATGGGAACAAACTCTTGCAATTTTTTCTAGTTTTTTTTTTATATATATACATTCATTCATTTAGTTGTGTGATAAGAGTGTTTATATAATACTCTGAATAAACATTATTAAACAGTGTTAAAAATCCACCAATCAATAGAATATATGTATAAATGTGTGTAACTGTGTTTGACAAACACCACTCAGCAAATGAAATACTAAGGGCCTTTAAATTATCAGAGCCAATAGTTTAGTGTAGTCACAGCTGTGAGGATTTTTTCAGCACACTCTGAAAAGTCCTAAATGAAAAATTTCTGCTCCATTTACTTCAATGACAACATCAGATTTTCAGAAAGAAAAAAAAAAAACTTCAGGCTCTACATCCCATGCTGAGGCGATATTGTGCTTAAATCTCATGCTCCAAATATCATGCCTCTGTATTTTTGTATGGCACAATTTGGTTGGAGGCTTAATGAGTGGCACCCTGTGTCTTTACAAATCAAGCCTTTGAACTGCTGGAGTGTTTACAGCGGAAACGCCTGAATATAGATCCCAGTTTGAACTTAATGAGCAAGTCTCCAACTATAAAAGGCGTCTACGACAGACAGCCCCCACCCAAGTCCAAGTGTGTGAGACAGATGGCCCCTGCCCATAATCAAGTATGCACACACACTTGTTAATTGTGTGAGTTATTAAACTAGAAGCAATTCTGGACATCTATTAAAAATGCTTTACCTCTGTTTGGGATATTAAGAACATACACCATAACCATAAAAAAAGTATTAAAAAAAATAAATTAAAAAAATTACAAACACAGCAGCCAGGGTATCTTATTTTAAGGAATTTATGAAGTGTGCATGCAAATTATTAGTTCACTGACCTTGATGGCTGGGTGAATTCCGATTGGTTGACTGCTGAAAACCTGGTCCAATTAAATCCGCCTGTCTGTGATTGGCAGCTCGGTCTACATTATCCTGCTGAGACAGAAGCCAATAAAGCGGTCATGCTAAAAGCATTTTTTTTTATATTAGTCACACCACTCTCTCTCTCTCTCTCTCTCTCTCTCTCTCTCTCTCTCTCTCTCTCTCTCTCTCACACACACACACACACACACACACACACACACACACACACACACACACACACACACAAACACACACACACACACACACACACAAACACACACAAAAAAACACACATTTTATTATCCATGAAGGAATAAACCAGTTTAAGTCTGACAGAACAGGCCTGGAAAATAGGCGATCCCTCCAAAATGTTGTCTAGGAATTTCATTAAACTGTAAATCAGTATTTTTTCCCAGTAAAATATCTAAAAAGTTACAATTAGTAGTTATACACCTACATATCTTAAATCACATTTCACAATTGAGGTTTATGTTACAAAAAAATTTACATAGTCTCTAAAAACAAGTTACATTATATAATACAATTTTAAATAAATTAATAACCTTTTTATTAGAAAACAAGACCATGTCTGATGCATGTTAAGGTGCAATACATGTTTACATGTATAAACATTTTCCCGTCCGTTTTCAGGAATGAAAGCAATTGCCCAATCTGTGATGAAAGAGAAGAGAGGAGGCCCTTTCCTTGTCCTCAGAAGACCCCCTGCCGTATCTGGGGAGGGTCACGGCTGTGTTTACAGGCTATGAGAAAAACAGCACCGTACAGACGTGGCCCTGCCATGTGATCAGCTGAAACTGTGCCATTGTATTCACGGAACTAGATCTAAAGCGACTGGCAGCTGGGAGCCACGTTCTCCGTGTGTAAACTACAGGTGGCGACTCGATTCAAAAACTCATTCCTTTCCAAAACAGAGCCTCTCTGCTGTCTCACCAGAGGGGAACACTTTGAACTCTTGGATGCTGTACAAAAACTAAAGGCTGGGTTTGAGTGCAGTAGGATCAAGGATTGTGGGATATCGCTTTCAGCGCTGATTGGAGCTTTCACAGCACGAGCTGGGAACAGAATGTCCTGCGGCACTCTTGTATTTGGAGATGGTTCTCAGAGCGAGACCGCGAAACCCAGAATCTGGCTGTGATGTGGCTGCAGAGAGTCAGTAGTTTTATGGCTTCTGAACGTTATGTACAATGTTCAAGAACCAGAGCAAGATTGTTTTGTATTATTATGTAAATGTGAATATGCCGCACACATGCAGCCGTGTTGCTCATCACTTTGTTGAATGATACCAAATGAAAAAGGAACTGGTGTGTTGACATTTTTGGTCAAACACATTTCAGTGCTGATGAACATCTAGATATCATTAATTGTAAGCATTTTTCATGATGAAACTACATTCAAAAAATTTGGGACCCTGTATGACTCCTGCATGAAGGAAATCTTGTCAGGGACACATGGTCAGAAATGAACTTTTCTATAAAGGGACAATATTTGCCCATTGATTTCCAGGGGCTTTTTTTTTTTAAAAAATACCTTTGTGAAGACCAATGTTATAATTATTAAATGTTTGTATTGCCTTTTATGCCAAATGCTTAGATTTACCAAATACTTCAATCAGAAAAATAGACTGTTACAAATGAAATTTCATCAACAAAACATCTTAATACTACACAAATAGAATAAAAGCTACATCTGATATGGCATTTATGTAGCATATGTGTGTTTGCATAGACTGTTTAAAGTATTGCACGTATTCACAATACAGTTGTAATAATGTAATATAAATGTTATAAATGACAAATATAAATTCTGTATTATAACAACAATCACTAACAATTATTAATTTCCTCTTCTCAACAAACTATATGATTTGAGGCATCCATAGGGCAATATAGGATGTTTAAAACTTTTTTTTCCCAAAGTGTGAGGAAATAGTGATGCTTGCCAAACACCACTCATTTTTTTTTTTTTTTTACACTATAGGTTTTATTCCCAGAAGACATCTAGTGTAGTTGACTACTTCATGGGTACTACTGCCAAGTGACATTGTTGGAAATTTGCAGCTAGTTTGCGTAATTCTGAATCTGTCTATCATACTAGTTTTTCCTAAAAACTGTGACTAATTAGGGTTGTTTTTTTTGTTTTTTTTAATGTTGGCGGTGGCATTTTACCCAATGCTGTTAAAAGAATCAACCACAAGAATACAAATAATATAAGTAAATAAATAACATTCACAACATGGAATCCAAAAGTTTAAAGAAGAATCTCCAGTTTATTTAGCAAAATAATTACTTTTATATTCCCATGTACACCACATCTCAAGTTTTGTTCTTCATATTTATTCTCCATAAGTATTCATGCACTTTTAAATTCCTGATGCTTCAACAGAATTTTATTTATATATTTATTTATTTATTTATTTATTATTTCTAGTTGGAATAAATGTTTTTTTGGTTTGTTTGTTTGTTTGTTTTTTAACTGATAATTTAACAGATCAGCTTGGAGCCAACAGCCTATCTAGTCTGTTCTGTGCGAATTTTGTTTATACATATATTGCTATGTATCATATGGTCAGATGAAGTTTTGTACCAGAAAGGACTTCTAGTCTCTTCTTGTGGTCTCCTGCAGTCTGAATGTAAATCCTAAAGCAATGCATATTGGCATTAGCATTAAAAGTCTGAAATTTTTCTTAAGGGCAGAAAGACTGTGTGTATGTGAGCATGAGTGGGGATTCTAGCTAGCCAAGTGTGACGGAACTGTTCAACCCGTACTTATACTGGGGGAAGCCAGAGTGGTTCTGTCTGACTGAACCTAGCAGAAGGCCCAGACAGAGCTAAGACCTCTAATATCATGCTTTAAGTTTGTCTGGGACCACAATCTATAGGTCTGTGTTGCCTCTTTGCTGGCTGTACAGGACTTTTACAGAGATTTTGGGAAAGTTGATCAGTTAAACAAGAAAAGAAA
The DNA here is from genome assembly GCF_018340385.1 of Cyprinus carpio. Taxonomy (NCBI): domain Eukaryota; kingdom Metazoa; phylum Chordata; class Actinopteri; order Cypriniformes; family Cyprinidae; genus Cyprinus; species Cyprinus carpio. Next base: position 7,258,695 of record NC_056612.1, read on the forward strand.
ATCTGAGTAATGTTAGATGTTATACAGATCATTTTATAACAAAGACCATTTTATAAAAGTAAATTCTATGGACAGTGGCTGGTTTTTATTTAAACAAACATATCAAGGTCAAATTATGCTCTTACAAATTCTTTCATAATTTATTTATAAATTTTATTGTTTGATTCATGTCCCAGACCCAGACCTGCAACTTAAAATATGACCACTTTATTATATATATATATATATATATATATATATATATATATATATATATATATATATATATATATATATATATAATTGAGAGATTTAATGAAAAAGTATCAGTTTTTACACAAATTAATAAAATTCTTTCATAAAGTATCAGTTTTACACAAATTAATAAAATTCTTTCATAATTTAGTTTTGTTCCTTTTCAAAATACCATTTATTTATACATTTCATTGCTGGATTCTTGTCCCAGACTTAATAAGAACATCCATCAAACATATAACAATAATAATAGTAATTATTATTATTTGTATGATATCTACTAAAATATCTAAATATAAACAATTTAACTATTTAATGAAAAAAAAAAAGTACAGTATATCAGTTTTTACATTATAACTGTCCACCACAAGCTATAATTTGCTGAAAATAAAGTTTGGGTACTTGGTTATCAAGAAGAATTCTTTTTTAGCGAAGAACATTTTTATTTAAAATATAAGTGATGTGTGAAGAATGAATGAATGAATGAATGAATGAATGAATGAATGAATGAAATAAAATAAAATGAATACATACAGTACTAGGTAAATGTCACCTTTTGATATCAAGGCTATATTTAGACAAAAAAAAATCTTGCAAGGAGTGTTTTAAGGGATCCATTAAAGGGTGCTGTGGTTAATTTATCCTCAAACATGCATGTGATGTAAAGTCACAACCCTTCATGTGCTGTCATACACAGATCAAGTTTCTGCTAACAGGTGGATGCAATATATATATATACATGAGGTATTTATTAAGGTTCATAAATCTCCTACTATACAAACCAGACTCGATTTAACCTATTGTGTTGTGTATACTCTAAAACACAGTGTTCCTAACAAAATTTTGTCAATAAACATGGCTACGTCATGCATTTTGTGTGCTGACTTGGTTATCCTTCAGATGAGCTGTACTAATATAATGCTTAAGGTACAAAAGGTGACATTGCAGTCCTGCTTATCCTCAGATGGTCAGGCCACTGTGAATTCCTCTGGCAGGACGGATTACACTGTGAAAACAGAGCCTCATTCATAAATTACTTTTCCTTTTACTAACAGTAAATTGGTCTGTTAGATGTATAGATTGTGACATAAATATTATATATATATATATATATATATATATATATATATATATATATATATACTGTATATATATATATAAAAAATATTAAAGTTTTTTTTTCTTGGTGGAAACTGTGCTATTGTCACACTCTGTGTAGAGAGGAACGAGGAGACACGGAATACACGAAACAATCTTTAATGGACTCCAGGAACAGGGTATATCCAATACAGGGAATAACAGGAAACACACGCAGTAACAAATAGACACGACAAACAAGAACTGAATGGACTAGGGCTTTTAAAGGCAGGATAATAAGGGAGGAACAAAACACACCTGGGATCAAATTAACACAATTAACAGGAGACAGAAACTGGGTCACAGAGCAAAAACACACACAGACAGGACCATAATCCTGACATAACGCCCCCTCCCGGAAGGTGCATCCTTGCACTGTACAAATAACAGAAGGGGAAGCACGGGTGGGAACTAAGGAGGATGTTCCGGAAGAGAATGGATATCTAGGAGGAGGACGACAGGCAGAGACCAGGGAGGAGCTGATGGAGGGAGGAGCCAGTTAGGAAAAAGGAGGGGCTTGGAGAAGGAGGTGTCCAGCTGGACCCAGGCCACAGCCATGATGTCTACCCACAGTGGAGCCGACAGAGGGAGGAGCCATGGAGGAGGAGCCCGAGGCGGAGAGCCAACAAGCCAGGGTGGAGCCGAGGGCTCTGACGACCGAGGCAGAAATCTGGAGATCCATGGCGGAGCCGGAGCGACTAAGGGCCAAGGTGGAGCTGGTGGGAGGAAGGAGCCCAATGGAGCCGGTGGGACAGAGCGACGAGGCGCAGCCAGAGGAGAGGAGTCCAGAGGCGATGGCAGATCGATGCCCTATCAAGGCAGAGCCGGAGGGACGAGGGAGCCCAGTGGAGCTGATGGATCGATGGGTGAAGGTGGAGACGAGGGAGCTAGGAGCCGAAGTGGAGCCACTAGGTCTACGGGCTGAAGACGGAGGTGAGAGATACTCAGACCCCGGCGACGCTGGAGTATGGCAGTCTCGTAGGGCTCGCACTGCAATGACGGTGGGCTGAAGGCGAGAAGAGGGGCTGCCAGATGACAGCGGTTGAGGATGCAGGAGCGGATGGAAGGGCGGGCATTTTTGAGGAGCAGGCACTGAAGGGCACTTTCGAGGAGCACGCACTGGATGGCACTTTCGAGGAGCGGGCAATGGAGCAGACGGGCTTATGCTCCGTACAGCGGGGAGATGGTGGGCTGGGCTCTGGGTCAGGAGTGGCACTGGCAATAAGCTCCTGGGAACCGGTGGGGAACGGAGATCCATTTCTTGCCAGTGTCCACTCCACAAAGGTGGAGAAATTTACTCGGGGACGGCATCCGGATAGTTGGTGAGGCTTGCCAGTACCCAGAACAGTCTGGAGTGGACCCCGAGTGATTTCTTCCCTTGCTCCAGCAGGAGGAGGAGGTATTCCGGGCGAAGGAGGGGATCCATAGGACAACACAATGGAAACAAAAGGACTAAGAAAAAACGGAAAACAAACTGAGGGGAGACAAATGGAGGTAACTGTTTCTGGTTGGGTCTTCTGTCACACTCTGTGTAGTGAGGAACAAGGAGACGTGGAGTACATAAAACAATCTTTAATGGAGTTCACAAACAGGGTATATCCAATACAGGAAATCACATGAAACACACGTAGCAACAAGTAGACCCGACAAAAAAAAAAAAACTGAATGGACTAGGGCTTTTAAGGAGAGGATAATAAGGGAGGAACGAGACACACCTGGGATCAAATTAACACAATTAACAGGAGACAGAAACTGAGTCACGGAGCAAAAACACACACAGACAGGTCCGTATTCCTGACAGATATATTATTTTTTAATTATTCTCTGGTGAATAAAGACTAATTCTCTCTATTAACTGACTATTAACTACAACTTTTGCCTCAGTAAACCTCTAATTTGCTGCTTATTAATAGTTAGTAAGGTAGTTGTTAAGTTTATATATGGGGTAGGATGAAGGCATCTAAAATGCAGAATAAGGCATTGATATATGCTTTATAAGTACTAATAAACAGCCAAAATGCTAGTAATATGCATGTTAAGTTAATACTAAGAGTTGGGCCCTAAACTGTTAACATACAAATTTTACTATGAGGATTTTAAATATGATATAAAATTACATCTTCATCTATTCAGAGAATGTATGCACTGAATGTGAAAATTACATATGGACTTACATGTAACATATATGACAATATCAGTCTTGATATAAGGCAATATATTTCATTTATCACATCCCATATTCTGTATGGGATGAGCCAGACACACTAGATCCTCAAAGAACTTCTACTTCAATTTAGAGAAAGGATCAGAATCAGATTCTTGATACAGAATCCTCAAGTTCTTAGAAATACCAAGAAAAGGAAAATTGACTTCCAGGAACAAGGAACCATGTGTTGTCCTGATTCACTCTGAAAACAGCTATAAAACTTGAGGCGAAAAATTTACAGCTCTGAAAATACCAATGCGCTCCAACAACAGACACTTTAATGGCTAAAGCAGTATGAGAAAAAAGCCAATATGGCTGGTGAGCTAATGACAAACCCACATTTCTGGAGCAGTTCATCTTCAACTGGCAAACGCAATGTTCCTCCGACCAAAAACATCCTCTTAGACTAAGCTAAGAAAACACAAACATACGCCAAATTTGCATACTTTTACCATTCACAGAAAATGGACGAGTTCTCACTTGAAATTCAAAAGATGTATTCCCTCCCAGTTTACAGTTTGCTTGGTATTCTACATATAAATTCAATTTACCAGCCTACGGGATTTATTAGGTTATTATATCAAGGCCTCTTTAATTATGGACGTGCAGGAAAAGTGAGTAAATTAGCGCAACGCTCGCTTAGCTATACATTTTTATTCAATTCAAGCCCACACTTAATGAAGATCTGAAAGTAGGGGCTTACACTTTCAGAGCAATTCAAACATTAGATCATCATCTTAATTGAGAGCACAGAGGCGAGAGGCACAGCTCAATAAAAGCCAGTTCAGCAGTTCCTTTTAAACAGTAGTTAGGGAGCGCTCCTCGAAGTGCTGTGGCAGGCCTCCAGTCCCCCTGCATTAGCTGAAGCTGGAGCCTGGCCCAGAATCCCACTTACTTACCAGACTTACACAGGCACAGACTGATGCTGTGGGCGGATTCATTTTATTTACCACTATCTAAAAGCCTCTACCATTCCTCCTCCTCCTCCCAAATGCATTGAAAATGCTTAGAGGTGTAGTCTGTCTGATCCTCATTAGCATACAAGTTTCTTCAGCTATGGGTACTTGAGACCGCATGGGCTTTCCTAAACTCTCTTAAAATGCTATTTTCAAACTAAATTACTAGACTAGATTATTTAACAATGTCCACATATGGACATACATGCATCATAGGCAAATTGTTTCATTTTTGTTTTATTTTCCTTACGGACCCATCATGGACAAATTTCTCAAAACACTTCAGTTGTGGTAAAAATTATGCAGGTGTGAATTACATTTTAAATATTTTTGCAATATTTATGTATTCTAAATTTATTACAACATAATCTATATTGACTATAAATATAATTTTTTTTTAAAAAATGACAAATTATGAATTAGTCAAATTAGTTATATTCACATTAATTTTCCTGTTTTCTTCACACATCACATCTCCTTTTTCATCACAAGCATGATCTTCACTGACACTGACTGAACAATTACACTAACAAAACAAATTTTAGAGGCAAAATTGTCAATTGTGGTGGATATTACTTTACAAATGGGGCAGTCAAAGTCATGCCTCTTTTTATATTAAATATTGACTGGTCCATGTCTGAGACAAAGATAAAAAAGTCTGCAAATGTAAGGCAAAAATGTGCAAAAATAAATGGCATTTTGTCAGGATCACTATCATCAAAGGCTGTATGGTTCTGTTCTGGGCAAAAAAAAGAAACAGAACCAACATAAATGTAGCAGATATCATTAATGTTCTTAATGATAATTGAATGCAAAAACAAAATTCAACATAAAGGAATCTGTTTCAACAAAGAATATCAGAAGGCCAAGTCCTGACTGTGGTCGAAAGGAGGAGCTGGGGATGGAGAAGGGTAATTTGGTTAAAAAAAAAAAAAAAAAAGTAAAAAAGTAAAAAAGTTTTTAAAGTGATAAAAAACTGCCAGTAAATTTAAAAGTAGCTAGTTATACAGTAATACAATACATCTTTGATATTGTATATAAAATGTACACATGCATTCTTTGAAAAGCATAATGAAATGGACACGCTAATTTCACATCAGAGCGTCTGGGTATTTTGCATTAAGATATCCTCTAGGGACAACAGTGGGTGTCCCAAAGGAAGACATGCCTAATAATCAAGCTGTACCAATACCAGATCTCCACAGGGTGATATGCCTGATTGATATTTCCCAGCTGGGTTTGAACTGCTTAATGTGGATGTAAACAATGCCAATCAAGGAGACCCGCTTCAAAACCGGCCAGTTACTCCAAAGAATAAGGCTAGAATTTAGATGCTCTTACGTCAGGTTTCACCATGTGAATTCAATGCGTCCAGCCCAAAGGAATGCACACTGATGCAATGACCATTCCCTGTAACCCCATCTTCATTCAGGCTTAGACTCTAAATCTACCTCTCATGTCAGGTACTTTACATTCAAAATACACAGAAGCCCTCAACTTTACCTCTTACATGCTCTCAGAAACCATACAAAAACTTCAAAACTAAAGTAGGTGAACTATCAGTTTTTACAATACATAATAACAATAATAAAAATAAACCATGAGAAAGGAAGAGGATAGAAGGCACTAAATGTATATAAATTAATAAATAAACATTTAATTATAAATTGTGTCTTAAATATTATGAAGAACTGGATTCATAAAATGTTGCGACACTATTCATCATATAGCACAGCCTCATATAACTTGGTTATGGATACATTTAAATGCTTGGATATATTCCAAATCAAAAAAGGGCAGTTTTAAACAAAATGCCTAAAATATTCCACTGTCACCTTTATTTATATAGTGCTTTTAACAATACAGATTGTGTCAAAGCAATTTACAGTATTAAATAGGAAAATAGTGTGTCAATAATGCAAAATGACAATAGTAAACACTCAAATTTCAGTTAAAATGCTGTCATTAACATTTGGAATTTCTTCACAATGCTCTGCCTTAGTAAATAATACTATTAACATTATTATACTCCAAACAAATTTGCTTGGCATATAGGGTTGACTCTGAAAAGTAGTTTTGAAATAATGTAATTACTAATTCCTTTAAAAAGTAAATACTAAATAAAATACTAAAGTAAAACTGACTGGTACTGCAAGAACATTTTTAGTATGGCTCTGTGTAATCTGGCTGGCTTCTCCAGTTTGTGTTTTAAGGCAAGAACATACTGTATAGTGGTTTTGGAACAAAAATATCTTACAAAGACAATAACAATCTAGAGGCTGGGTAAACAGTGTAATAGGAAAAGAACAAAACAAATACCTGGTAATTTGGATGGTGTAGAAAATAATCAGGACATCCAGCCACAGCCATGATACACGCTTTGTAATGTCTCTCTCAGATATCACATCCACCTCAGATAGATGAGGAAAGAGTCTGAAATTAAACCAAAACAAAAATGTTACAGTACATCAAATGTTTCTTCAAGGTAAAAAAAAGGAAATGTCTTTCTTAGTTGAGTCTAAGTGGCTACTACCAATATAGCACAGATCACTTCTTAACCCAAATAGTTCCACAGGGTCAGTAAACAACATAAGAATAAGAGGAGGGAAATACAGAATCCGAGCTGACCAACAGCTACGCAGAGATGGTGTATGAAACACTCTCTAGATTGTCTTCTTAAAACTCAACGCACTTGGAAAGCAGCTTTACTTGCAATGTGAGGAGAGAAGGAAGATGTTAAACAAACAGATCATACGGAGCTCCAAATAGTGAACATTTCCACTGAGACCAAAATTATATATTTTCACTCATATAATGGTACCTTATTTTCAGAGGGTAAGATTATGCAGTCTAGCAAGCTTAAACATACACACTTATTTTGCTGCTTCACCATTTTGAAACAGAAAAATAAGAAGGCACAACTAGAGTTCACAGAAAACTTTGCACTTTTGAGACCCATTCACACCATGATAACTATAGTTATAAACTTTTAATAACTGTGCTATTTCTATGAGAACAGATCTATACAACAGCTTCAAAGATAAAGTCATAGATAGGGTGACCAGAAGTCCTGTTTTTCCAGGGACAGTCATGTATTTCAGCTCTATTTTTACTGTGCCGACTTGTTACGAAAATATCATGTTTTGTCCAAAATTTCTTTATGACTGGGTGATCAGAGCACTCTGTCACGTGAGAACAGTCTAATCAAAGATAACCAAGCTCATCGTAGAACAAAATTACCATCCAATCACAAATTGTTAACGATTAACCGGATATGTGTCAGTATACGTCCATGCATTTGGTCTTAAAGGAACAGCAGTCTAATTTAATACCTGTATGTGTCATAAATGTTATTTAAACAACAAAAGATGTTAAATAAACGTATACATGTTAAATAAACCCACTGCATTTGAAAAACAAGTGCATTTCATTTGTATCTCGTAATTGTCTGATGGTTTGTGATTTGCTTCTGTTCTTTTTTTATTTAACAAAAATAATTATATAAATGAATATCATACAGATATCATTAAGAAAAAAAAAATTTCTTATACCGTGGTCATATTGCCCACCCATCCCGTATTCCACTATGAGAAATCTGGTCACCTTGGTCATAGAGGAACAATGGAATCCCTTTCAGGAGGAATTTTTTTTTTTTTTCAGCTGATAAAAGCATAAATTGAGATCAGAATCCATCTGGATTTAAAGAACTCAAATATTCCAAGCAGCAGATGACATAACTCTTAATAAACAGAACATCATTGCCCATTGGTGTGGACTCTAATTTATTATTCAGAAAATAAAATTAAAATTAAATCAATCAAGTAATGCTTACCAGGGAATCACTATGCAGTTGCTATTGTTCTGGGAGGTTGCTTACAGTAAAAAAAGCAGCACAGTGTTCTTACACAACAAACTAGCAAGTGACAACTGTTTACAGTATGAAGCTGAATACAGCAGTTAAATATTATGTGCTTTAACTACCATATATAAAATAACTGACCAGCTTGACTGTGTTTTTTTGTTTGTTTGTTTGTTCTGTTATATTTCTAGTTTGACAGTGGTTCCTTCTTTAGTTTCAGAACTCTCATTGATGTTTTATTACCTTTTTAAAGCAGTCATTAATTAGTAATTGAAATCTCAGGAGGTGTGTGGACTGTTTCTAGTCCTCTTAAATCTACACTATTAAATGTTTGGGCCTTTGGTGCAGAGTTCAATCCTGCTTCTGGAAGGCCATCGTCCTGCATATTTTATTTCCAACCAGCTCCTACTTGCCTGACTGGAAGAATTTAGTGACATTAGTAGCTGGTTAAGGTGTGTTTAATTAGGGCTGAAACTAATCTGCACAGTGGCCCTTCAGGAACAAGTTTGGGCACCCCTTCTTTAGTGGTTGAAACCTATAACTACGAGTTACTTATGGTGGAACATTGTTTAACTAATCATATTAGTTCTTCTTTAGCTACTCTGTTCTGCGTGAATAAATCTGTTAGCCTGAGGCACTCCAAAATTATAAATAAATCAATAAATATATAATGAAAGAAAGATGGATATCTGAAAATGTGTCTTGGTAAGTATGGCTAATAGGCTATTCATAGGCAAATATACTAAAATAATAACTAATTTATAGATAGGATTTGTTACCAACATAAACATTGTATTGCAAACCTATTCAACGCACAGCAAATGTGATGCTATGCAAATTAAACATATTTCTGAAATGCCAAGTGGTGTTGATTTGAATTTTTTTTACACACACAGACAAATTATGGAAATACTGTATGCAGTTTCCCATGGAATCTATCCAAAACTCTCTAAAATATAGATCATTGTTAAAGGCTTATCATAGTGATTCAAGGTAAGGCAAAAACATGTTTTAAAGGGGTCATCGGATGCCCATTTTCCACAAGTTGATATAATTCTTTAGGGTCTTAATGAAAAGTCTATAACATACTTTTTCTCAATGGTAGTATGAAAAACACCCTTTTTACCCTGTCAAAATCAGCTCTGTTTTTGGCAAGCTGTTTTAGTCCATGTTGCTTTAAATGCTAATGAGCTCTGCTCACCCCACCCCTCTCATCCGTGGAAACAAAAGTAACATTAATCCTGCATCTTCAGCGGCTCAGATGTTGAGACGCCATTGTCAATCAACTATCGTGGGAGCGGCCTGTGCAGAACAACATAATTCTGACAGGAACCTCAGAACAGCCTGATTTGAGAAAGGGGATTTGAAAATAGTGATTAAAAAAAAAAAAACAGAAGGATTTTTGTCATTATAGGGTGGATGTGTACACACGCTTCCAATACACGTTTTTGTTCAAACAACAATGTCAAATGAATTTTGCATCCGATGACCCCTTTTAAAGACAAATTCACTCATAAGTTTTCTAATTTTGAACAAAAAAAGTTTGATAGTATAGATTTAAGGGTGCCATTGGCTTGGGCTGATTTTAGAGGCCCTATTCTTGGCCCCTGCAATTACATAATGGAGTCAGGTCTGCACGTTTCACAGTGTCCAATCCTGCAACAAAAGAGTGGGCAGCCCCAGGGGATGATGTCATCACCGTTAATCATGTGATTGACCTCCGGACCACGCAGGTCTGACAGCTCCTCTTTTGGTATCTAATTTCATTCAATTTGCCTGACGCAGAATCAGTATTCAGGAGCCTGCTGAGCACTGAATCGCACTCCTCAATCTCTCAATGCCTGGTTCAGTCAGCCATGGAGCTAAAAAGGAGAACTGGGGGAGCCAGCAACACCTCAGCAGGCATCTGTCTCTAAGGGAAAAGTGAGGGGCCCACTCTTTTTTTTTTAAGGTTCTGAAAAAGAGACAAGAGTTGAGGAACATGGGTACAATCTGTCTGCAGCTAACTTTTTATTTCCATACAAAAACAGAAAAAGTATTTTTGAGGTAGAAACTACAAACAAAAAATCTGAAATTACAAATGAAAGAATACTGAACCTAAGTTTTGGGAATTTGCTCGGTCATTGCTATGAGCAAAAGTCATATATGTGGATACCCTAAAGTGTTAGCTAAGCTATTTTAAAAAATAAATAAAAATAAATAAATATCTCACCCTCAAATCATTCCAAAACAATAAAACTCTCATTCATCTTCTAAACAGAATGTTTTTTTTTAACTAAGCCATTGAACATCCACTCAACTAAAACTTTGATGCTTCAAAGCGTTAATAAAGACATTGTAAAATATTCCATATGAATCAAGCAATTTAATCTAAGTCTTCTAAAGGACACGATTTATTTATATGATGAATAGATTACATTTAGGCTTTTGTTTGCATAGAAATATTCATCAGTATCAACAGAACACAGTGTTCATAAAATCTGTTCATCATATGGAATAAAGCAGTTGATTCATTCACTGTATCCCCATAAGAACACAATTCCCAACTCGGTTCAATTAAACTAACCACTGATCAATCATACAGTACATTCCATGAAAAAACTTTTTAAATAAAGTTAAACTCAGTCTTGCATGAGCAGATGTAGCACTGAGCCATGTAGAACAGCTTCCACTGAAATCACACAGCAAGAGGAGCTAAGAAGTTGGTCACAAATTCAGGTGTGACAGGGCAAACAGGAAGGATGGGAACAAAAATTAAGACTACTGTGTTATATTTTGTATTTTTACCATGGGGGTTGGTGGAACTGAGCTGCTTTGTTTGTTGGTGTTTTCAAAGAATCCTGTTTAAAATGTCAAAGGTCAAAGCTCTTAAGCAGTATTAACCTTGCAGACAGTTTAACAGCAACCAAATGGAATATGGCACTCAAGTTGTATGGACTACATTAATTATATTTTTATGGAGCTTCATTGCTTGTGACAAAAAATCAGCAAAAATAGTATTACTATTAATAAAAGTATTTTATCCAAAAAATATAAATGTGAATCTGGCAGCATTTTATTATCTTGGTTGTTTTACACATTGTATCACTGAGTAGTGTCAAGACAGCAGTGCTAAAATTAATTGCAATTGAAACACTGTACCAGGTGAGCTACTGAGCATGTTTAGTATGTCTAAAAGGCTATATACATACAGGTAAATCTCAGTAAATTAGAATGTCGTGGAAAAGTTCATTTATTTCAATAATTCAACTCAAATTGTGAAACTTGTGTATTAAATTCAATGCACACAGACTGAAGTAGTTTAAGTCTTTGGCTCTTTTAATTGTGATGATTTTGGCTCACATTTGGCAAAAAACCCACCAATCTCAACAAATTAGAATACTTCATAAGACCAATATATATTAAAAAAAATAAATAAAAAAACCAAATACATTTTTAGTGAATTGTTGGCCTTCTGGAAAGTATGTTCATTTACTGTACATGTACTCCATACTTGGTAGGGGCTCCTTTTGCTTTAATTACTGCCTCAATTCTGTGTGGCATGGACAACTTTTGGTACTTTTGGCAGGTGCCAAATCCTGCTGGAAAATTAAAGCAGCAAAAAGGTGGCCAGGAGAAGGAAGCATGAAGTGCTCCAAAATTTCTTGGTAAACGGGTGCAGCGACTTTGGTTTTCAAAAAACACAATGGACCAACACCAGTAGATGACATCGCACCCTAAATCACAGACTGCGGACACTTAACACTGGACTTCAAGCAACTTGGGCTATGAGCTTCTCCACCCTTCCTCCAGACTCTAGGACCTTGGTTTCCAAATGAAATACAAAACTTACTCTCATCTGAAAAGAGGACTTAGGACCACTGGGCAACATTCCAGTTCTTCTTCTCCTTAGCCCAGGTAAGATGCCTCTGACATTGTCTGTGGTTCAGGAGTGGCTTAAAAAGAGGAATACGATAACTGTAGCCAAATTCCTTGACACGTCTGTGTGTGGTGGCTCTTGATGCCTTGACCCCAGCCTCAGTCCATTCCTTGTGACGTTCACTCAGATTCTTGAATCCATTTTGCTTGACAATCCTCATAAGGCTGCGGTTCTCTCGGTTGGTTGTGCATCTTTTTCTTCCACTCAACTTTCTGTTAACATGCTTGGATACAGCACTCTGTGAACAGCCAGCTTCTTTGGCAATGAATGTTTGTGGCTTACCCTCTTTGTGAAGGGTGTCAATGATTGCCTTCTGGACAGCTGTCAGATTAGCAGTCTTCCCCATGATTGTGTAGTCTAGTGAACGAAACTGAGAGACCATTTTGAAGGCTCAGGAAACCTTTGCAGGTGTTTTGAGTTGATTAGCTGATTGGCGTGTCACCATATTCTAATTTGTTGAGATAGTGAATTGGTGGGTTTTTATTAAATGTGAGCCAAAATAATTGCAATTAAAAGAACCAAAGACTTAAACTACTTCAGTCTGTGTGCATTGAATTTATTTAATATACGAGTTTCACAATTTGAGTTGAATTACTGAAATAAATTAACTTTTCCACGACGTTCTAATTTATTGAGATGCACCTGTATGGAGCTGGTTACATGAAGCTAACATCAAAATGTTTTAGTTTACAAATCACACACAATGGGAAAAGTGTTTTGAGGAAGAAACTGCGCATAAATATGTCTTAATTTGCTTAATTTGACAACTTGCTAGTGCAATCATAATTTTGGAATAAAAGTGATTAGAAGGAATAAAAGTGATTGGCGTTTTACTGCCACTGGTGTTCATTTCCACTCGAAACCGAAGTTAATTTTATGTATTAATTTTGGAGTTGGGTGAAAATTAGGTAGAGGCACATTTTCCAATGAGCCTGTTGGCTAGTTTATAGCCAAGTCTCCCTACAGTTATGTCTATTCTATATAATGTTATCTATGATTATAGGCTTCCTCTATATATTCCATAATAGAACTTAGAAGAAACAGAGGCAGAGAAGAATGTAAAGAGGAAAATAAACTCTCCCTTGAACCCTACACCCTTGTTTGTTCTCCAGATTGTCCTAGCACAAAAGCTGAATTGTAGATTGAGCTATGACGGCAATAAATGTTTGTTTGACACTGTGGTAAGAAGTTCACGTGTGCTTACACAGTAAAAGGAGAGCTTTAATGTCTAGCAGTGATTAGCCCTGAAGCAAAGGCAAAGGCCAAGCCTTTGGGATCTCCACCAGCCACCAGCTATTTAAAGTAAATCCTTATTGAAAAAGTAAGAACAGTTCCCCGAAGAGATCTTTTCTTTAGTGCGACGTGAGAATGGAAGAAAAAAATAAATATCTTGTCAGCCATACTCGCCTTCATATTGGTATCTATCTACCATTGGATATCATCTAGTACCCCCTTCCTCAAATCTTGCCCTGGAGGTCCAATGCGCTGCAGAGTTTAGCTCCAACCCTGATCAAAGTCACCTGCCTGTGATTTTCTAATGATCCCAAAGACACTGATTGGCATTGATTAGCATTCTCAGGTGTGTTTGATTAGGGTTAAACTAATCTTGAGGTCCAGTGGATCTTGAGTTCCAGATTTGAGGATCCCTGATCTAGTCTGTCTGTTTTATAGTTGTTGATATGTTCTTTATTTATTTTTTTACATTGCCGACAGTTTGTATTGACTGAGCATAAAATCATGTTTATGTTAAGATCCAAAACTAAAACAATCTTTCTGTTCTATGCTTGCTTCATTTGAGAAATATCCATGCATAACACCTGGACTTAAAGAATGACCAGGCTGACAGTTAAGTTTGTTTTAATGAATGATTTCTACTATTTGTGAAATAACACGACAAGTGTTTTACACTAGCAGCTCTACCTTCAGACTGATGACAGAGTTCCACAAGGGCTGTCTTCAGTCCCAGAGAGAATTTCAGCTTCTCCGTGTGGTTGTCAGAGTCCATAAAACCACTGCGTAATGCAAGGCTGTCAGTGGGAAGGGAGGGAGGGAAGCGGCATGCCATATTACGCAATCTAAAGCTACAGAGAGAGCGAGAGAACCTGGCTGCAGTTCAACTCGACTCTTCCTGAACACATCTGCACATTCACAGCATGTCTCTCAGTAATACTCAGTTCTCACATTATAAAACAAATCTCATGGCTTGTATTCATCCATGACATGGAGCAGGAATGGAACACTAAATCCTTTAATTCAGAAAACATCTCAACTATATCCTAAAATATGCAGAGAGATTCATGGTGCTAGGGGAAAACACACAGTGAGATGGAATGTGGCACTTGAACGCCACAAAAGCAGTTTTTAAACATACACAGCCACTTAACACAAGATGACCTGTGCAAAAAGAATCTTTTCATACATTCCAGAAATTAGGCCAAAATGCATGGAATAAATTATCATATTGGGGTATACTGATAATGGGAAAGGTAGAAATCTGGCCCACTGCAATAACTCCACTTCCATTGGGATATACTGTATGTTAACTTCCAAACGTTTTTGGTACTTTGGCACCCCTCCTAAATTCCTTGCATTCTACAGGCTAAATATTTTCTTTCTTACTAAATGCGGCACACATGAACATATTTTGGTTATTTATAGACCTGACCGTCCGTACAGGTTAAAAACAGCTAACCATTGAAGTTACCAAGCAAAGTGTGGTCTTTATTTAGCTGTTCAAATTAAAAAAAGATTCCACAGACAACCATAAAATGACATATCACTTTGTAAAATAGATCATAAGCACAACATACCGTTCAAAAGTTTGGGATCTTTAGGACATTAAAACCTTTATTCAGCAAGGACACATTTAATTGGCCAAAAGTGGCAGTAAAGACATTAATAATGCTACAAAATATACAAAATATTCAAATAAAATCTACTTTTGAACTTTTTCTATTTATCAAAGAATCTTACAAAAGTACCTTGATTCCCTATGACTAAGACTATTAAGCAGTAAAGTAATTTTCAAATGTGATAATAATAAGAAATGTTACTTGAGCATTTAATCAGCATTTTAGAATGATTAATGAAAGGTCATGTGACACTTGCTGGTGAAAATTCAGCTTTCCCATCAAACAAATAAATGTTATATTACAATACATTAAAATAAGGAAACATTTATTTTAATTTCTAATAATATTTTACAATATTAGTTTTTTATTTTTTTATTTTGATCAAATAGCATAAGGCAGGGATAGGAGGGCCACTATCCTGCAGAGTTTAGCTTCAGCCCTCATAAAAACTCACCTGCCTGTATCTATCTAGTAATAGCGAAAACACTGATTGCCTTGTTCAGGTGTGTTTAATTAGGGTTGGAGCTAAACTCTGCAGGACAGTGGCCCTTCAGGACCGAAGTTGCCTATCCCTGGCATAAGAGCATACAAGACTTATTTCAAAAACATTTTAAAAATTACTACTAACAACAGTATAATAACAACCACCAAAAAAATATTAATTATAGATAGAGAGAGAGAGAGAGAGAGAGAGAGAGAGAGAGAGAGAGAGAGAGAATCGCCTTTAAAGTTGTCCAAAATAAGTTCTTATCAAAAGAATATAACTAATCAAAAAATATGTTTTGATATATCTATGTTAGGAAATTTACAAAATATCTCATAGAACATGATCTTTACTTAATTGCCCCTGTTTTAAAAATCTATAAAATCTATAATTTTGACCCATATTGTTGGCTATTGCTACAAATATACTGTTTATATACAACAATATAATCAACTCTGCATGCTGTGATCAGTTTATATTACTGGGAAAGATTTTCAGTTCTAGACCACTCCAACATTCCCATGAAACATCCAAAATGCACCATCTCCTCAGGAATGCTGGGAGCGGATTCTTTCCACATAGGGTACTGGGAGGAGAGCCGCAAAATGGCATGCATTGATTTGTAGGGCAAAGTGCAGCGATGAGAGAGACGAGCTGAAAATAGGACAGCAATAAAAAATGAGAAAGAGTGAGATAGCAAGTGAGAGAGATGGACAGCAAAAAATGCCTGGTTGGGAGGGACACTGGAATGTGAGCTGCTCTGTCCAGCTGTGTGTCCAAAAGCAAAGGGGCCATCCAAATGCAGCAAGTCATGAATATTTATGAGCTGCTTCCCACACCCCCTTTCTTTCTGACTCCTCCCACTGCAGATTCATTGAGCCTTTCTTCTACAGACAGGGGTCAGAAACAACACTCCCTTTACTGACACTAATCTCAGGTCTTGCACTGTTAAGATTCAGATTGGACAAAGAAAAAAATGCTGAATTGTAGTGGAAAAACAAAACAGATCTTTCCTTATCTGAAAAATCATGGATTAACTAAAAAAAATTACCAGCTGTAAATATTTCTTATTGACCATGAAACCCGATTCTTAATTTGTATAACAAAATATATCTTTGTCCTAATAAAATGTTTATAGATAAAAATAATCAAATTTATTTATATATTATATTTTCTAATTTCGTGTGTGACCTTGGACTTGGAAAGTCTAGAATCAAAACATTTACACATTTTACAAAAGAAAAAAAAATTCTATGAGAAAATATAAGTCTTTCCCATTAAAGACACCTAAAACTATGGCTGTAATATGACTTCAAGACCATACAGTATTTAGTCTCGAGCCCTAGTCCAAGACTATATTTTCAAGGTCTTGGTCTTGTCATAGACTGGGGAGCATTTGGACTTGGGCTTGACTCAGACTCATCCCTCTTCTGGTCTCGGTCTTGATTCGGACTACTCAGGTCTTGAATAAGTTGCTCTCGACAACAACACTAAAACATATTTAACTAAACATGTATGCTTTCCACATGATTAGCATCCACCTGTTTGCATCTCAAAGGCTTCATAGTCCATGTCTACCAACAAGAACCAGAAACATTTTCCAAGTGTAGTGAATTTTGCTTTCGCAAACCTAGGGAGTGTAGTGATGTGTACTCACGTCACCAATGACATTATGATATTTGGATCACGTGTCACTTAAGGTATGGTTATGAGTACATCACATAAGAAAGATTGGTGGGATCTCAAACTTGTAGAACCTCTTTCTGTATCATAAACACAAGAAAGACTCAAGTGTAATAAAATAGATTTTATTAACAATAGATAGACAAGAGTAATTAAAATTACTAAATGAATACCATAAATGAAATAGGAATTGAGATGCATAAAATGCAAGTGATTATGTTGGGTTTTGCAATGTCAGAGTTACATAATCTGGAAAGATAAACTGCTGCTACTAAAAAAATAAGGTGAAGAACCTTATTATGCATAAAAAAATACATGAAAGATTGGCTATAAACTGCAATCAGCTATAATATCTAATGTAAATTAAAATCATATACTGATAATATACAACAATGCCAAGGTCTCTGGAAGAGGTTTGGATTAGTGATATTTACGTTCTCTTTGGTTGAGTAAGCAGTCTGAAGGCGGTGACTTCTTCCACTGGTTGTGCTGGTAACAATGCAGTGGGGAAAGGAGCGGGAATCCATTTCAACAGCCCTGAACATGAAGTGCTGTAGGATGCTGATCTCTTAGAACACCAAAGGGTCCTAAAATCTGGAACACGCAAGCAAAAAGTACCTTGAAGTGAAGGTTGCTAGCCGGAGCTTAACCCTATTGCAAATGTTTGTGTGTCTTCTGCCTCTCTGGGCTAGAGACTCAGAACTTGGTAGATCCGCTTTGTCTCTCTAGGATGGAGACTCAGGACGTGCTGCATCTGTTGTTGTCTCGCTGGATGAAGACTCTGAAGTCTGAACATAGAGTATCTCTTTCCTCGCTGGCTGGAGACTCAAAACGTGGTCACATCTGTTGCTGCCTCAAAAGCTGGAGACTCAGAACTTGGTATCTGTTATTGCCTCCTCCCTCAAGAGTCAGAGGCTTTGGTAATCTGCTATTGTCTCTCAGGAGTTATCTGTTGCTGCCTTCCCAGTAAAAGGACTCAGACTCAGAACGAGTGTATCTGTTACAGTCTCTTCCTTGACAGAACTGAAACTCAGAAATGTGTAGCTGTTATTGCCTCTTCTCTCACGGGACTCCGACTCAGAACAAGGACTGTCTATTGGGAAGGTACCTTTATCTCTTTCTGATGAGGAGGAGATTGCAATCTAGCGCTTCTCCATTTCCAGGCTGTGATTGGCTGTTTCCATCAGAATGGGGGACATGGTGTGGCCCACCCTTCTTTTCTCCTGTGGAACTTTTTGCATAGTCCAAACACAAAATTATAAAAATGTCACTAATGTTTTATCAGTGCATTTCTCACTTTCCAAACCACAACCAGAATGCATTTGGCAATGTTACGAACACATTAAGTCCAAACATGATGGAAAAAGACTGAACTGTCATGGATGGATTCATTAGTCCATTAAAAGCTGAGTTTGTGTAAGATGTTGCACTACACATCGCTGTCACTGAAAATACTTATTTCTCTGAATAAGCATGAAATGTGTGTGTTGTAGTTTGCATCAGTTTAAGGTTTGAGAACATAGTTATGAATGGATCTCTGTTATCTCTCTTTGCTTCACACACCACTGCTGCATCCGGAGGTCCTAAGAAATTTTTATGGCCATCACATGCCAAAACCTGAGGAATCAGTTTGTTGGTGGGTGAAGGGCAGAAACTGCATTTTGACCAATAGGAAGTCCTGTCCTTCCCGGGCTTTGTACCAAAGGTCTTTTTCTTGCCCTCTAAGAGGTGTCTGGCTGTTGTCCTGGCATCTTTATCTGATAGTGTTGTACAGTGTGCTTATGTTAGTCCACTAAGTTCCAATCAAAATGTAGCAAACCTTTGTCCACTGTAGTGGTCAGAAAGGGGCCCTGCCATTACCTGGGCCCTGGAATGCGCTGTCCACTACACAAGCAATCCTAAAACTATATCCTTCAAGAGGACCAGTAAAGATATATTTGCTAAGCACTATGTGGAATTAATGTGAATCTACCCAGAACTGGCCATAGTCCAAAGCTGAGTGCCCAAGAAAGAAAGTCTTTGAAATAAAGGCCATCAAGAGGCATCTAGAAGTCTCCACACATAGGAGCATCAATCAAGAACAGTGCAAGAAGATGAAAGCTACTAAAAAGTGTTTTGTTAAACCTAACCAATCAAACGTCCCCACAGTGAAGCCTACTGTTTTAGGGATGCTTTCTTAAATAAGGGATTGGAAAACCCATAATAATCAAGGAAAAGTTGGAAAGAGTAGAGAACATTCTTACTGCAGAAAAAAAAAAAAAAACTTCTAGTCAACAAGAGCACCAGGACTGAGAAAACAGTTAGTCTTCAAATAGTAATGGAGATAGAGCATGTGGGGGAATAAACGTACTGGTCAAATTTCTGCTGGGAACAGTTTATCTTAAAGAGCAGGTCATATGGTATTTTAAAGCATCCTAATATTGTGTTCGAGTCCCCTACAACAGGTTTAAATGCATCTAAGGTCAGAAAACATTGCAAATTTCTCAGAATATACATTTAATATTAGAGTCATTTGCCAATGATTTCGAAACGATTCGTTCTAAGCAAGTTTGGAGCAAACTCCTCCCTTCCATAAGCCTACTCTGCTCTGATTGGTCAGCTGGACAAGCCTGCTGTGATTGGCACAGAGAGGAGTCCTTGAGCCAGTTAGCCAGTGCTACCATCGACTAAGCATCTTTACATAAAACAATAATATAGTGCTCCAATCCGTTATTATAATAACATCATAAAATACAATAACACTTATGCAAGCGAATCATGCCCAGAGGGATTTCTGAAGGATTGTGTGACTGGAGTAATGATGCAAAAAATTCAGTTTGAAAGTCAGCTTTGATTGTTCCTACCTAATAAACTGTTTAACTGCACTCACAAGTGAATATTAAGTTATGTTGTGGGATAATTAAATATATTCTAAATAAACTACAACATAAAAATATATACATTTATTTTGTCCTCACATTCTTTCTTGTAACTCATCCCTCTCAGTGACACAGCTGACTGAATGGCTCATGATGCAGCTCATTATGCAGGTCTTTGTCTTCTCAGGTGTGAATTCATGAATAGTTGACGCCTACTCGCATATGACTTTTACCAACAAAAAGTGTCTTAGAAAATTTAAATCAATATATTGTTTTCTGTAAGTGAGTAAACAAGATGATTTTCACATCATTTAGAAAAACAAATTCTAGGCTACAAGCTCCAGTTCTCAAAAGTCCCGGGAACCAATTTTCTGTATGTGTTTTATTGCCTTATTCAAGTGATTTTTCACTAACCAGGCATAACATTTTTTTCTCTCTCAAAAACACAATCATGTACATACATGTCTGCTTACATATTATTATAGCCCAGTTTGTGCTGATTACAGTGAGATTAGACTTTAGCCATTTAGATATTTATAAGAAACTGAAAAAAGCCACAAATGTCAGGGCATGACAAAACTTCTCCAGGCCCCAAAAATACCCTTAGACTCCAGAGGGTTAAGGACAAGATAACAAGGGGCAGACAGGTGTATGGAATAACTTAAATTAACCAAACATGGGGAGACAGAAACTGGGTCACAGGGGCAATAAACACACATATAGGGAGTCCACCAGCATACAGAAACATCCCGGTAGGTGCGTCCTTGCACCATAGAAACAACAGAGGGGAGGGGGAATGGGTGGGAGCTTGGGAGGAGGTTCCGGTGGAGGACGTACTACCGGGAGGGGGCCAGCAGACAGGGACCAAGGAGGAAGGAGCCAGGGAGGAGACGATGGAGGGAGGAGCCAGGGAGGAAACAGGAGGGATCTGGAGCAGGAGGAGCCCAGCAGGACCCAGGCCATAGCCATAACGGCCGAAGGTGGAGCCAATGGTGGGAGGAGCCATGGAGGAGGAATGGCCGCCAACTCCAGGGGGCCTACCCATGGCAACGGAGCAGGTGGAGGAGGAGCCTGAGGTGAAGACGGAGAGCCGAAGAGCCAGGGTGACGGGGAGGATCCGGAGGTCCTAGGCGGAACAGATGTCTCTGGCAACCTACGCAGAGATGTGGATCTGGGAGGGCCACGGTGGAGCCAGAGTGACAGAGGACTGAGGTGGAGCTGAGGGGATGAAGGAGCCTGATGGAGCCAGAGGGACGAGGCGAAGCCACAGGATGGAGTCCCGAGGCATAGGATGGTCAACGCCAGGCCAAGGCGGAGCCGGAGGAACAAGGGAGCTTGTGGACTGCCGAGCCACGGCGGAAAGGAGGGAGCTAGGAGCCATGGTGGAGCCGATGGGTCAACGGGCCTGTCCAGGCCTCAGAGGCTGAGGTGAGGAGACTCTGACCACGGTGACGCTGGAGGATGGCAGTCCCGTGGAGCTTGCACCGCAATGATGGTGGGCTGAGGGTGAGCAGAGGGGCTGCCAGACGACAGCGGTGGAGGAGGCAGGAGCGGGTGGGAGGGCAGGCATTTTTGAGGAGCGGCCACAGGAGGGCACATTCTAGGAGCAGGCACTGGAGGTCATATTCTAGGAACAGGCACTGGAGCGAGCTCTGGGGCTGGAGCCGACACTGGGCTTAACTCGGGAACAGGAGCCCATCCTGGGCTTAACTCAGGAACAGGCACTGGGGAATTGGAAGCCCCCTCAGGGCTGGATGAAGAAACCAAGGACGAAGAGAGAGGAGAGGGGACAGGTTATCCTCCAGTTCAGAGTCCCGGTCTACAAAATCCACCTCCTCATTTTGGCTCTTTTGCCACTCCATATTTTGCTCACCCTCAGTCACAAGGCAGGGGGCGGAGCTCCCCTCTGCACTCACACCGTCCACGGTTTGCTCCCTCGTGGTGGGCACTGTCGCCCTCCCTCATTCACCTGGCCCTACCTTATCCCCCTTACTCTCCTTAACTGAATCACTACGTCCAATCATCTGCAATTCATGGAGATGGTGGGCTGGGCTCTGGGTCGGGACTGGATCCAGCAAAATCCTCCACAGGGCAGATGGTAAGCGGAGACCCGTTTCTCCACAAAGGTGGCAAATTCCTCCCGAGGACCATCTTCGGACGACAACGCTCTGCACTCGGGGTTTAGGCTGGCATTATAGAACGCCCAGAGCAGGTAGTCCGGGTAGCTGGTGACATTAGCGAGCAGTAGGAACCGTCCAGTATGGTCCTCGAGAAAACGTCCTTTCTGCAAACTATAGGCAGGGTTCTTCTGTCACAACACAGTTCAAAAAGGATCCATAAAACACAACGGAAACAAAAGGATTGAGGAAAACCGAAAAACAAACAGAGGTTAGACAAACGAAATAAACTGTTTTGTAGGTCGGTTCTTCTGTCACGCTACTGTGCCAGAAGGAACACGGAGTTGCGAATAATCAAAAGAGAGAATTTATTAATCCAAAACGGGTAAATCCAACATGGAAACAGGAGGAAGACACACTTACTGACTGTAGACCCGACAAACACAGACTGAAACGACATGGGTATTTGGAATAACTTAATTAACGGGTACATGAAACACATGGGGAAGAAACTAGACACACTTGGAATCAAATTAACCAAACACGGGAGACAGAAACTGTGTAAAAAAAAACCACACATAAAGAGTCCAGGGGTGTGACAGTCTGTCTGTTTGCATTTTTATTATCTCGAGAACCGTTCATCCAATCGATTTCACGAGTGGCGGGTGTGTTGCTGCAGACTCAAGGGTGTGCAGTGCCGCATTTTGGTGCAATATGGACATGCAACACGTTCAGAATTAATAAACTTTTAATCAACTATAGAACAGCGCGAGCCGAAAGTGGTGCACCTCACGCGGCAGGGCTTATATGCGCCGAGAACAGACACTGCACTATTGATAAAGAACACACAGGTCTGTTAAGAGCAATACTTTTAATATAGACAAATTATTATTAGGCTGGACTACTGTACATTTTTTTTTTTTTTTTTTTTTTATATGACAAATGCCGTATTCTCAAGTATTTTCCAAGCAAATTAAGAGCACATTTTTATCATGTGTAAAATTACTGATTAGTGGATAAAAGCAGTTGTTTTGTTTTTTTATACCAACAATAAACGAATAGGCATACTACTTGATGTGCTGTTGTGGTAGGCCAGTTTCAAATCACATATTTGGCACACTGCCTTTGTCTTGTCCTTACTCAATTTAAAGTGCTCCCACACAGCTGAGGTCTTTTGCATTTTTGTCTTCTCTTCTAGATGAACTGAATCATGACGTTCACTCATGGGCGATTCATAAGCTGCTTTTCCACTATCGGGTCGAGCAGTTCTCTTTGCTTAACCGTTCGATTCCAGCCAGTCAGCATGGATACGGTTTCATTTTCCACTGTGGTGCTGATAACGGAGCTCTTTGGAATGCAATACTAATGCGTAAGGTAACGCAAGTGTGATATAGACAGCGATATGAATGATGATCAGATATTTCTGTTTTTGGGACTCCTTTTTTATCTGATATTTACTTCGTTCAATAATAGAAAAAAGGCCACAACTCTTGACGTGAAAAATAAAATAAACAGAAGGCGACAACGGGTATAATATCGATAAGCGCAAATGTTTCCTCCACAGACCAAACGGTCTCAGACATTTTTTTCTTTTTTATATTGAACTTAGCGTAGCTGTTTACTTGGCTGTTTGATCAAATACCGGGCTTCCAAACATATAGCCAACTACACACAAACGCTTTCTAACAGCACTAAGAATGTCTAACCGTGCCGAGAATTCCGGGCCGAGAACGGTTTGTAATTGTGCTGCACCATACCAGGCTCATGTGGAAATACACATTGTGCTGGCACCATTACCAGGAGAACTCATGTGGAAAAAAACAACTGTAACCGCCATATCTGACAGTTCTAAGAAATGTTATGTTCAGCCCCATCCTTCATGTAAAAGTCAACATCTTGGAACTGAACTCTGCAGGACTGTGGCTTTCCAGGACCAACATTGGCCGCCCCTGGTGTAAGCACTGAGGGTGGCAACATCCAACGCATTGCAACACAGCACCATGGGCCACCTCCATGTTCTCCACTTACATGAGTAGGAACCAACTATTTTACTCAATCTATTGGACTGGATCTAAGTTTCCTCTTAGAATACTCATCAGACAAGTCTTCAGTGCCATCAAATAAGTCCTCTTCGTCTAGGAGAGCTGGATTCCTGGTCGCCATGATTTTGCCAGGTAAGACATGTTCCTGGATCAACATCTTTTGTTGATCCTGGATCAACAATACTGTCAAAAAATAAAGACTTAACCCAATCCCTACCCCAAAACCTAACCCTACCCATAATTTATTCCTAAAATCAGTGTGAAATGATAGCTGATTAACAAGGGTCTAGAAGCACCTAACCCCGATCATAAGCCTAAAACAGATATTTCCTAAAAAATTATCCCTCAATTCTGATTGGTTAATTGAATGTTGCTCCAGGAACATGTTGTACTTGGTGAAAACACTCCCAACCATGAATCACACCCACAAACACAAAAGCCACAAATTTTAGGTCATCAGCATCAGATATTTCAGATCTGAATCAGGACTAAGAATTGCCTGATCTTCTTCATCATGCAGCATCTCTACAAACATTTCAGCCGTTAATTTAGAACAGTCTCCAATCCTGCTCCTGGAGAGCTACCGTCCTACAGATTTCAGCTCCAACCCCAATCAAACACACCTGAACCAGCTAATCAAGGTGTTCAGGGCTACTTGATAATTACAGATGGGTGTTGTAGCAAGATGGGACTGAAGTCTACAGAACGGTAGCTCTCCAGGAGCAGGGTTGGAGATCCCTGCTCTAGATAAAGAGTGCACAACAAGCAGTTGATCATGTATATGTCTACGCTGTCAGACAGAAACCTTGTATGTCCAAAACCATTACTTTTCAGAAACACTGACAGGCATAAATGGTGACCAATAGCACTGATTTATGACAAAAAAAAAAAATTATGACATGTGGAGATATGAGGTTTCTGCCTGAAAGCAATGATATATACTTGTATATAACATTATTTTGACTTTTATTTTCTAAAATAGAATATGTCAACAACAAGCTTGTTTATAGTATTGGACATGTTTCTCTTTCTCACTAGTAATAGATTTCAAGGTCCTTAGACTAACATTCAGATATTATATCCTGTTATCTTTCACAGTATATCAAATATTTTCTGTGTTAATAAATTTTAAATAAGACTAAATGCATCAATTATACAAAAGCAGCCAGGTTGAGTTGTCAAATGTGTGGCAGGTGAATAGTTGTCTGCAGTAAATATGCTCCTACTTGCAAAAAAATAGAAAATATCAAAGGCTTCTATATGGGTCATTTTTGACCCAAGTGTGTAAAATTTATGCAGAAATAAAATGAAGAAAGGGTAAATAAACATAATGATTTGTGGAAGTCAAAAACAACATATTTAAAGACTATCTAGAATAATAAATGATATAAAAAATAATGTATTTCAGATATTCAGCAATTAAACACTTATCCATAACTGAAATAACAGGAAATTGAATACTGGTCATTTTAAACCCATGTTGTGCATGGGTAGTGATACAAAAATGATTTGTATTAAAAATGTGACAAAGAAAAAAAAAGGATTTGTGATGATCAAAAACAAGTTAATTGAGGAATCCCTCTGAATGATGAAATTAATTTATTGCAAAGATATAGAAAAAATAACTTAAAATAACACTTTCGACCCATGACGTGCATCAAAGGGTTAAGCATATCAGGTGATGTCTATTTGTGTAATAAGGGAGGGTGTGGCCTAAGGAGATCCACACCATATATCAAGGTGTGCATAATTATTAGGCAGCTTCTTTTCCTAAAGCAAAATGAAAAGTCAAAAATTTTACAAAGTCTTTCAAAGGGATGCAGAACTCTTGAAACTGGTAAGATATTGGGGCGTTCACAGAAACATCAAATGCTTTGTTGCAAATTGTCAACAGGGTTGCAAGAAACGTGTTGAGAAAAAAAGCTGCAAAATTAACTGCCAAAGATTTGAGAAGAATCAAATGTCAAGCTTCCAGGAACCAATTATCCACCAGTGCTGTCATATTCCAGAACTGCAACCTACCTTAAGTGCTCAGAAGTACAAGGTGTTCAATGCTCAGAAACATGGCTGAAGACAAGGTTGAAAGAGACCACCACTGAACTGAACCACCACTGAAACATCAAGACTGGGCCAAGAAATATCTAAAGACAGATTTTTCAAAGGTTTTATGAAATGATGAGGTAAAAGTGACTATTGACAGAACAGATGGATAGGCCCTTGGCTGGATCAGTAATAGGAACATAGCTCCACTTTGACTCAGACGCCAGCAAGTTGGAGGTGGGTACTGGTTGGTATTATTAAAGATGAGCTAGTTGGACCTTTTCATATTGAAGATGGACTCAAAATCACTTTCTTCAAGCAATGGTACGTTTTCTGCATATATCAAGAAAACGTCTTGGGTTACGCATGTAACCATAGTTCCCCAAAAGGGAACGAGATGCTGCAACCCCTAGGGGGCACATTGGGGAATGCAGCCTGCATGACCAGTGTCTGAAGCATGTGTGAAACAACGCCAATCAATTGGTCCACCTGGCCTATGGCGTCATGCACGGAAGTATAAGAGGGCACCTGCTGAATACGTTGTCCACTTAGCTGTCTGAAGGAGATGTAAACGAGGTGCAGCGTCTCGATCAACCTCAGATTATTCAAATCAATAAAACTACACGCTCATATGTTTCCCCTCTAGGAAACTTCTCACTGCACCCCCCAGAAGCGCAAAACGCAACAAATGCCAACCATGCCATGCCGATGCGCAAACCTGTCCACCTGGTGGAGAGCACCAAGGAAGCAACAGACATACACCAAGCCTTTCCTCAGAAAGGGGCCATGCCACTGATGCCACGGGACACTCACACAACTTGGCAAGGGGAACATCCCAACCAAGTTAAGAACACATCTGTAGCTATGCTATGTGAGCCATATAAATCTGGATACACAAGACCACTGAAGAGACTAACTAGAAAGCCTCTAAAGGAGCTCAAAGATAGCTACTTAAATCCCGGTAAGGAGAAATAGCTTCTGAACAAGAACACAGCTATCCTCAGATAGCTATGTCTTAAAGGTCTTATGAAGGCTTGTAGACCAGAATAACAATACCATAACCATAGATAGCCGGGCAAAACCTTCTTGCAAAGCTGCCTAGACCACAGAGAGTGGGCTATTTACTTACAATCCTAGCAGGGGAAATAGCACTGTCTAGGCAAGGGCTCAAATAGACCGCTATTCAAAACCATAAGCAGGGGAGCAATCACTGAGCTACCACATAGCTACACTCAGATAGCTAAGTACCTAGGAAAGGGCTACCATAAGGGGGACCAACTGAGACCACCCAGACCACAGAGAGTGGGCTGTTTGCGTACAACCCTAGCAGTGCAGATAATACTGTCTAGGCAAGGGCTCAAGAGACCACTACTTAAAACCCTAGGCAGGGGAGCAGTCACTGAGCTATCACATAGCTATACTCAAATAGCTAGGCTCTAGGAAAGGGGATCAGTCCAGGAGAGGGCTCACCGCAACTGCTTGTAAGACACAGCTAGCCTCAGATAGCTGTATTCAAGTAAGCCTGTCCTGCCACAACAATGACTGCAAAATAACTACCCCCAGATGGGTATACAAAGGAGGTCCCCAATCCGTGTCAGTCCCACAGCAGGCTTGCGATGCACCATGTCATTGATCAGGAGCTCACAAGAGGCAGATCCAGGCCATCAGTAAATAATTCACTAAGAGCGAACACATAAACATCATCAGTCCGAGATCAAAGCCTGATGTAAGCCGTGGCCAAAATACTAGAGAGCTGGACACACCTATCTTCAAATAGCAGTACCCTCAGATAAGGCTGAAGATAGGACAAAGACTTCAGCGCTTACTTGAGAGAGCTTGTGCTAAGGGGACCCCAAGCCAGGCTAGAACATAGCAGCCCTTAGACCGCCATATTCCAGATCAAAGTAAGCTTGAGCTGGAGCATAATGATCTGCAGTCAGCTACACTCACTTAAAACCCTGAAGAGGGGGAGCAGTGTACTTAGCCCAAACTCATTAAGTGGGATTCAGAGGGACTGCCCACATAAAAATACCCAGAAGCCTGGAGAGGTAGCCCACTCCTAATCCTGTCTGGCTTAATACGAGAAAAAACATTTCCCATTACCACTCTAGGTGCTGAAACACCCTAGGATAGAAAGCTCGCAAGCATTTCTCCACAGAGTATTAAAATATATTCACGCCCAGCGAGGCTATCCACACACAATAACATGAGTATAAGAGGCACGACTGAGCTGAATATAGGTCTACCCATGATCTTGCAGGATCAGGCTGAAATTATTTTGTGCTCACACTTCATCGTCATAACAACCCAATAGTATCTGCAGCATCTGACAACCCGTTTAGAGAGGGTGTGCGGATCCAGCAGATCAAAGTGATAAACTGATAAAGATAAACTGTGCCGCGGCAACGGCGAACCGGGCCACGAAACACAAACACTTTATCCCGCATCCCTCGGGAATAGGAACAAATGCGAGCAGAGCCTAGACATTGTGACTCATCACAATGAGAGCGTAACTCTGAATATGTGTGCTTTTCGCTGAGACAAACGCGAAAGCAGAATATGCCCTCAGGTGTTAGAATCCAAACACGGAGGCACACATTCAAGGCGCTGCTCGACTCAAGTGAAAAGGTGAAAGTCGTGACATTTGCCAAATATGGTAACCCATACTCAGAATTGGTGCTCTGCATTTAACCCATCCAAATGCACACACACAGCAGTGAGAAGTGAACACACATTTGAACAATTCTCTACCCATTAGAACACACCCCACCGGAGCAGTGGGCAGCTATATATCCATCTTAACCCGGGGAGCAACTGGGGGTTCAATGCCTTGCTCAAGGGCACTTCAGCCATGGGTATTGAGGGTGGAAGAGAGCGCTGTTCATTGTCACTTCCCACCCACCGACAACTCTGCAAACTGCCAGCACAAGACTCAAAACTCCCTATATCCATTATAACACACCAATCCCCCAACACAACACATAATCAACAACTCAAACACTACACAAATAATATACACGGGATCAATAAACCGAAAGAGCATCTTAACCTTGCGAATCCCATGATCCAAATCTTTGCCGTGTCTCGGCAGCAGTGGGACCTGAACCACGAGATGCAAACACCTGTCACTCATCACTTGAGAACAGGGACAAACACAAACAGAGCTTCTCATTGGAGACACTCACAATGAGCGTGTTCAGAGCCCTCGAGCACTGAACGCGCAAGCTTCTGACCAAGACACATGATGCATAGATCATGTGTGTCCTCAAGTGTCAGAAACCTTGAGCACGGAGGCACACACTTCCACAATACTCACCCATCTTGGTCTATCACACGCACTTCAAAAATACGGCTAATGAAGACAGCAACGAGGATTGACGTATTCATCATGTGCCCTTTTATACTTCCAGGCATCCCGCCTATGACGTCATGGGCCAGGTGGACCAATAGATTGGCATTGTTTCACATGTGCTTCAGGCGCCGGTCATGCAGGCTGCATTCCCCAATGTGCCCCCTAGGGGGGCGCAGCGTGGCGTTCCCATTTTAATGCAGGACAATGCTCCATTGCAGGCATTGAAGTAATCCACTGCATGGCAAGCTAGTAAAGGCCTTAAAGATGAAATAATAATGACATAGCCCCCTTCCTCACCTGATCTAAACCCTATTGAGAACTTGTGTGCCTGTTTTAAGTGGGAGATTTACGGTGAAGGAAAACAGTACACCTATCTGAATAGTGTCTGAGAGGCTATGGTTGTAGGGCTGGGCAGTATATTGAGTTTGTACGATATATCGATCTTTTCCTTATAAGCGATTCGATATGAGGCAATACCTTATATATCGATATACAGTAGTTTGATACGAGCGCAATATAGTGGAGGACACAAACTGAGGTGCTGTGGAGAAAGTGCATAATACAATTTGTTCTAAACATGCAACAATCATAATAATAACTCCATTATAAAACTGATAAAAAATATTATTATAGTTTCGTTTGGCATATTAGTTTAAGCGGCTCAGCATATCATATGCTCTGACAAAAAGGCTGCGTGTGCCGCTGACAGAGACACTAGGATACTCGCGCTGTTTAATGTGTTTGAGATGTGCTGTCTTCTTGAATGCATAACTTAAATTTCACATGTATATTCTCCATCTGTTAATGTTAGAAAGCCATGGAAATATTTACATTTTTCTGTCAGGAGTGCATGAGGATTCTCCGTTAAACATCACTTCAGTGAACGAGCGCCGCCGCACGCATGCGCTCCAAACAGACAGGGCTCAATTAAATAGGAGCGCAATAATTCTGACTAAAATACACATTTTGCTGAAATTTTTGTAGTTGGACAATAAATGTGACATGTAAGTTTGAAACCTTCAAGTAAGCCTATTTTTATGATAGCACTGACTGTAATCAAAATACCCTAACACAACTCTGTATTTTTTCTCATTTATTTTCATTTTTAGTTTAATGAATTTAACTTCCACTTTAAAAGCTTTATTTTTGGTTTAGACTGCAATGTTACAATGTTAAATTGAAATGTGATTTTAATCCTTTTTTTGCAGATAATATAAAGGCTTACATTCACTTTTTTTGTCTTCATAGCCTTTAATATTTATTCAATATTTTGTACAAAAATAGATTACTAAATAATTACTGATTTTTTAAATCCCAATACAAAAACGAAAATACCGAGATATATACCGTATATCGCAAATCAGCCAAAAATACGAGATATGAATTTTTGCCCATATCGCCCAGCCCTATGTGGTTGCTGCTTTAAAAAAAAAGTTGATCATTTACAGATCAAGTAACTTACAGACTCCATGAATGGAAGGCTTATGACTGTTATTGAACAGACCAAACCAACTAAAATAAAACCAAATCTCACAAATTTAGTATCTCACAAATTTAGTGTCCTAAATCTCACAAATTAACAACTTACTCATCAGGGCCCGTATGCACAAAACATTTATCTTACCACTAAGAGTTCTTCTAAATAGCAGTAAAAGTTTTTAGCTAAGAGCTTTCTCTTAAAACCTATTCACAAAGCTGCTGAGACAAACTTTTACTATTACTAAGGAATAGAGAGAAGTCTTACGCTAAGAGTAAGGGAAGGGTTGACCTCATTGCCATGGATGATGTCAGCATGCTTACTAACTGTGCACATAGTGATTGGCTGATAGGGGAGGGTCTCTGTCAGAGATTTATTTATAGAAATATTGTAGAGCACTATATTACGTTCCCATATTCAAATAAAGATAAAAAAAAAAATGTTAATCGCCACATTCAAATTAAGATTTTAAAATGCAGAATAAGTGTCACTAATTAAACAAGTATATGTTCCGCTAATTGTCAGCCTTTTACATGTATGCTTCACATAAACAATTAGTGGATATGCATATAAACAGCCTTTTAATTAACAGAGTAGAATAATCATGGCTGATAGTAAGACATGCAAACGTAAAAGAAAACCAAACTGGATGCAAGAACAGCGCCTACTTCTTGCCCAACTGGATAATGAAAACAAGGATATAATCTAAGTAATATCTGGAGTTGTGATAACTGCCAAAACCAAACTGCCAGCAACAGCCATTTTAGGATAGTTTGCGGTTTGGTCTTAGTGACTTAGAAGTCCTCTTCACTACTCCTGACATTTCACAGATTTAGCAGCTAGTTTTAGCATTAAAACGCTTTGTAAAATACTCTTAGAACAAAAATGTAGGAATCCTAAATTTAGGACTTTCATGCCCATTATTTTTAAGATTTTTCCCCAAATCAGCAAGTTATGTGCTACTTTTATCCTTAAGATGTTTTGTGAATACGGGCCCAGTATATATTGTAACCAGCAAAGTTTTAGTGTATGTATGGCAAGGCAACTCTTGACCAGCCAGTTCAACGTTTTTGTACATAGCTGGAACTTTACCCAGAAAGGTTGATCTTCAGGATCAGTACTTATCATTAACACTAAAGCGTTAGTTATATTCTAAACTAAAGCAAAGAAAAATGGACTAAGGCTACAAGACACTGGCATGAAAGTGAAGATGTGGAAATTGTGAAAAAATTCCATCAGAATAGAATCATCTTGTTGAGTCTTTATGTCAACACATCATTAACTTTGAACTCCAAATCTGGGTTAGTTGCTTCATTGCCCTCATGTACTATCTGTCTTTCACACATTTTACATCCATAATGTTATGGCCAGGTGGAAGCAAAGTAAAAAAACAAAATTGACTCACACAAACACATTTCATGGGTATGTCAAAACCCCTTGAAGGAAAAGCTGAAATTTTCTGAAAGCACCATTTTTGACAAGTATAGATATCAGATCGCACCATTTTTGACAAGTATAGATATCAGATCACTACTCGATCCAAATCAAACATTTCATTACACAAGAACAAGCTCTGTGTCAGGATACTTGTACATACACGTTGGCTTTTAAAGTCAGAAATACTAAGAGAACAAAAATTGGGCAGTTTGCCAACTTTATCTCCCCAAACAAACAGGCTTTGCTATAGCAACAGAGCAGTGATGTTTGGCTTCATTTCACGTTCACACAGTCAGTGTTTGGGATTGACAATGACATTACAACTGATGTGACACTGTGAATTATACTGTTCATACAACAGCAAGTTAAAAAGTATTTTTACAAATATTATAAATTGTTAAATATCGATACATTTTGAGGGGTTACAATACATAACATTTACAACCTAAAATAACCTTGCCTTGCTGAGAAAAGTTCAAATGATCAGATATTTTAAAAGACATATGACCTTAACACACATTTGTGAGAGTTGTTAGTCGTATCAGTAGTAGTAGTACTTTATGAAATAATAATAAAAGATTAAGTTCAAATGACTAAAGTTTTATTGTTTGTTTATTATTTTTTCTGGTCAGTTTTTAGAAGAGGTGTGATTAAATCATAGAATGTATACATTTTTGTAATTTTTAATGAATGGATTAACAGAACTGGACAAAAATTTGTTGTCATTGACCCAAATATCAAAGGTATTTAATGCATATTTAACGTAATCTAAGGTACAAATTCAGTCATCAAATCTTTTTTTTTTTTTTTTTCATGAATACATGAATATATTCGGCATTAGTAGGCAGGATTGACAGCCATATTCTTCTGTGTTAACAGGTGTGTGAGAAAAATAATATTGTATTCTTTTATCCAAATAACAGCCAAATTCTTCTGTGTTAACAGGTGTGTGAGAAAAAAGAATATTATATTCTTTTATACAAATAACAGAAGACAAGTTGCCGGGTCAAGACTCTTGGTCCCAGGGCTTAGTGAGCTGATAAAGGTCAAGTGGGAGTGCAGTTACTTTATTAACAATAGAAGTTCCTTCAACTCCTTGGAAATTAATCCAGACCTTTCCTGATTCAGGGAATGTATTCATTGACCTCGTTCATTTATCTTGACAAGAAATAACATTTACTTTAGAAAGATAGTTTTAAGTACCAGCAGCAGTTATATCAAAAACAAAAGTGGAAAAACATCAGAACCAGTCCTGAATCATAAAATGTTAAGAATATTGTTAGTCTAATTTAGCACGCCCATGAATTTCATGTGCATCTTCTAAATGAGGCATTGCTTGACAGCACAACAGTCACACCTCAGTTGCTCATTCTGATTTCTTTATTAATGGGCAACTCCATTATTTTGGAGCCACTGGGCAGAGGACGCTATAAGAAAGCTTCATGTCATCAGGATTGCTGAATGGGCAACCAGGGAGAAAAGCTTTTGGAAACATGGACAATCACTAATTGGATGAGAGATTCATTGGCAATGAGGAACAGGCTCTTATGCAATCTGAATGATGAATGGGTCTGAAGCTCTTATAGTTGTGCACATGTTTGCTGTATGGGTGGGCTAAATTAGTTCGTTCTTTTAATTCCAGGAATGAACATGTCCAAACCATATTTCACACTGAGTTGAGGGTTTCTATTTGAATTTACAGTTTCATTTATGTAATTAAGAAGAATGTAACGGCTAGACAGGAAATGCTCTTCCTATGCGGTAATATGCTGCACTGCATATAAGGATTAATTTAACTTGTTTTATTTTAATAAATTTTTTTTTTTTTTTAATGAGAGAGTATTTTATAGTTTATGTTGAATCAAAAACAAGTAACAAACCCGCACACTATCAATACTTGCTAATTCTTAAACTTTATTTATCACACGCAACGTTTGTCCACTGACCTTCATCAGGCAAATGTGTTTTTGTTGATGAAATTATAGCAGTCGCTAACAAGCCTATAAAAATATTAAATATGCAAAAGAAAAAATATTTAAAAGCAAATATTTATTTTAAAAAAAATACCCATTATGATTACATACAATAAATACCTGCAGTATGAGGTAAGCAGTTTTGCTTGGCATGTTTTCTATAATAAATCTTGACTGCTCCAGACATCAACTGTTTACGTCATCTGAATTACTGTAATTACGAATTTCCGACAAAGAACCATTCAGGTCTTCACTGGACTCGTAATAACAAGTTGGAAACTTATATGAAAGCTAGGTTATTTCTCTCAAACTTCATATAAAAAAAAATGTCAGCGGCCTCCACAGTTAGCTCCTACCTCAACACATATTTCTGTTTAATATGTCATTTGATTAGGGTTAATGAAAATGGTGCATTTGCTTTGTTCTTAAACAGTTTGTAATGGCATACAGAATATAAGTGAATTAACATAATGATTCAGTTATTTGCTGTCTTTAATAACCAAGTTACACAAATCCATTTTGGCATTGTGATCATTGCCACAAAAACGAATCTGTTGAGGACATTTCTCGAAGTAGAATCACTGAGTTGCTATCTTGTAATTACAGTAATTCCAATACAACGTGACTGCAACATAAGACACAGTGAACCTTCATGCAGCAGAATAATAATCACAGCAATATAAACTCTGGATCAAACTCACAACTGTGTGATAATTAAAGGTTGATACTAAAGATGGGAGAATTTCAGTCTGGTTAAAAACAAAAAACATTCGAGTAGGGTTGGAAAAATTCCAGAATATACAAGAAACAGAAATAAGAGGATCGCATCCAGAACTAAAGAAAGAAAAACACAAAACAAACAAGGTAGAAAC
The DNA here is from genome assembly GCF_018340385.1 of Cyprinus carpio. Taxonomy (NCBI): domain Eukaryota; kingdom Metazoa; phylum Chordata; class Actinopteri; order Cypriniformes; family Cyprinidae; genus Cyprinus; species Cyprinus carpio. The sequence continues at coordinate 7,294,193 of NC_056612.1, forward strand.
ATGCAATGTTAAGTTGCATAAAACTTCAGTTCATTATGCACCAGCAGAGCCTGATCCAGTGAAACGTGGGGTCATTAGGCTCTAGGACAGTTCGCTCTGACCAAGTACCCATAATCATCGCTTATGAGTCACTAACTCAATGTACATAAGAGCTGAATGAATGAACAGCAGGGATTTCCACTGGCTGAACTGCGGTGTCCAGGCTCAGGTCTATAGTGTCACAAGCCTGCCTCGGTCCAGGGGGTATTAACACTGTATAGGAAACTATGAATGATAGCAAAATGACGCAAGTTAGAATGGAATGTGTCCATGGAGTCCACTGGCCATTGAAAGTTACGGCTATGAGGCTCATGATCAATTCCCTCTGCAGGAAGCATCTTGTGGGTTGGTTTAAGTCAAGACCATTTTGTCCATATAAAGGAATTTGGAAGTATTAAAGGAAAACATAAATCCTAGAGTTGTAAAATTATAGAAGTTCTGAATGCTACCCGTATTTGACCACTCTGACATTTAATATACAGACCTGAATCATGAAAACAAGATGCCAAACCATCTGAATGGAATATTTTCCTGAAGTACACTGAAGTATGTGATTTTTCTTTAGGCTGCACTTGAAATTGCCTTCATTCATCAAACTAGTCTGCAACAGCGTGCTAGAACCTCAAAAGTCATACAGAGACCTTACAGATACAAAGTTCCATAATACTTTAACAGGAATCTCCTGGATACCACCCAACAACAAATGGTCATTCTTAACATTACTGTGTCCATGATACAGTGTAACTGTGATAGCAGAGTAATATATTCATCAACAGCATGTACTATCAGTTCACTGAAAAATAACCATTCTGTCATCATTTATTCATGTCATTCCCAACCCATAAGACTTTTGTTCATCTTCAAAACATGAATGAGAATATTTTTTAATGAAACCTGAGATTACTGTACCTCCACTGAAAGTCCATTCCACCAAAACAGTACAAGTTTATAAAGACATTGTAATATGAATAACAATATGAATCAACTGGTTTAATCCAAGTCTTTTAAAGAGAAACAAATGCTTTATATCGCGAACAGATTTAATTTAGGCTTTTATTCACATATAACTTTGAACATGGGGCTGATTAAATATAGTATACAGAAACTGAAATGCACTTGTGTAAACCACAAACCAATGTGACTTCTTCTTGAACATCAAGAATGTCTGGAAGAACTTATCATATTTGATGTGCACTGTTTGTGAAAATATGGACAGAATTTAGTAAAAATATTTTTGAAAATGAATAAGGGTGAACAATTGTTTTTTCTTTTCTTTTTATCTATCTATCTATCTATCTATCTATCTATCTATCTATCTATCTATCTATCTGTCTGTCTGCCTGTCTGTCTGCCTGTCTGTCTATTTTGGGGTGAATTATCCATTTAATGTGTAATCATTATATAGCTTATATAAAGTTATGTTGAAAGTGTTGAAACTAAGCAAGTAGAGTATATGTGAAAGCAACAATCCAAATAATATTTAAGACATTCAGTAACGGTAATATAATTTAGGGGTATTTAGGTTTTACATTTAAGGAAGCAGCTCACTTTTTGTTCACAACTTGCCTCATAAAGCTTGCCAGAAACTAAATACATGTCAGTATCCACGAGGATGGAAATAACTCAGAACATCATGTTTTTACATTACATAAACATAAATTTTTTGAATTAATTCATAAATAATAAGCTGAGAACCTTCCCCACTTTTATCTACACACACTACCCTCCCTTCCACACTCCTTCAGCACTACATCATGCATGAATCACCACTCAAAGCTTTTTAACTTTGTCATGCTCTTTAAACAGGGTTTAAATAATTGTGGACCCATTTAAAAGCATTGATGAACCAGAACTCACCAGTGTCTGGTGTGTGTAAAACCCTGCGTCTGTCCGGTTACAGAGAACTAAATGCACACAGTATTACAAGACTGCTTCACCATTACTGCTTCTGCTTCAAGATCTCTAATATCCCAATGCAAGCGTCCACAATGTATCTCTCAGCTGACTCTCTCCAATACACACCAAACAACTCCTCCTCTTATAATAGCCCCACCCCTAAAATCTTCATCATTTTCTGACTAAATTGTGTCTTCAGCCACAACCTGTCAGTGGAGGAACCTCCCGAGAATGAAATATGACCTAGAACAGTACCTTGTGGTATTCCTCAGCCGGCAAACTACAAAACCTTATGTTTTTTTTAAATCCCACCGGTAACATCTGTCATCAAATTTGATGTCAACTATAAATGGTAGAGCTGTTTAAGAGAAAAGTTTCTGTCATCACTGACTCACCTTCAGGTGGTACCAAACCTACATGACTTCCTTTCTTCTATGGTACACAAAAGAGGTTAGCTATTTTATAGATGTGGTAACCAAACCAATTTGGTGTCCATTGATTTGTATTGTATGGACGGAGAAAAAAAACAAAAAACAGATTTTTGAGATATTTCTCAAAACATTTTCTTTTATGTTCCATAGAAGAAAGAAAGTCACACAGTTTTGGAATGACATGAGGGTAAGTAAATGATTTAAATTTTTGGGTGAACTATCCCTTTATTTCCAGATTGGCCCTCTGGAAGATGTATGTCATTATACAGACACAACTACTGTATTTTTGTTACATTTATGATAGAAACAAGCAGGTGTGGATTCCAAAGTATTAGAGAGTGAAATTTTGGTGACTATATGTTTTGCACTTTCTAAATGTACTGTATGCGATTAAATGAATTTGGAATTACAATACAATTAAATTGTTATGTTAGTTAGGATACATAAATATCTCTTTGTCACTGTAAAATGCAATGATAAAAACATATGGGGTATTTTTCATACAGGTTGGGGCATGGAATTCCATGCATTTTAAAACAATTTTAGTGCAATGTTTTTTTTTTTCACAAAAATACATACATTACATGGCTAAATATGCATCAGAATATTGTAAATTGTGTTTAAAAATATAGTTTTACCACATTTACTAAGGTCATTACATGCAGTTAACCAATGAACAGCTTTTATTGTACAGTTTATTGTACAACGCTTACATCACTCCCCTTAACGTTCACGTTGAACATGTCAGACTTATCTAGTTACAAGGATCTTCTGCTGCTATTTTCTGTTTTCGGTAGTGCGTTGTTTTTGCATGTCACATTTGTACATTGTGATAAAATGGTAACTGGCAACTTTACTTTAAGAATGTATTTTTACATTTTTTGTCTTTTTTTATTTTTTTATTTTTTTTGTAGTAGTAGTAGTAAGATTCAGTCATACAGAATCATTCGGCTCAGGTTTTGAATTGAATGAATAAGACCAATGATACCATTTATTTTAGACGATACCCACGTGAAGCCAATCCGACAAAACATTTTACAGCCTAAATATTAAGCTGCGAATTACTGCTCTTCAGTATTTGATTCTAATGCTGCGACACTGAAGTTGCCTTTACTCTCTATGATTCTAGAACAGAAGCCACACCTCTCAGTCCTCTCTCGCCCACTGGTCTTATTTACTCACAAGTTCTTCTTTAGGGTACCCTACACCCGTTTTTTCCTCCCAGTGCACACTCACAGATTAAACTTTTGAGTGAACGCTCGTTTCGAAAAAAAATATAGGAGTAAGAGTAACAAAATAATCGCTTACCTCTCTGTAGCGCAGAACAACCGTGTCTTATGCACTGTAAATGTGTGAGTGTGTATGTATGTGTGTGCTGCTGCGCGCTGGACGCTGTCAGGATCCCGAAGTCTCAACCCACTCAAACCAGACCCCGCCCACTCCAGGGCAACACCACCCCGTCATCAGCCACTAGCGTTCCGCGTTCTGGCCAGACCCCCGCGCGATCCAATGTGTGCGTTGAATAAGCCGAGCGCGTGACACGGAGCACACACGGTTAAAGCGTTACCGACAACATGGCTGTGTGTACACACACACAAGCACGTTTAACACATAATTGCTTGCCCTTTACTGGTTAAACTCTGACGTTATATTATGTCCTCGGCAATTAAAAAAGTCCCCACGAGCTCATGGATCAGGTTATTGAACGTTAAATCATACCGAATACGGTTTCTTTTATTGGGTCGTGTCGTGTACAAAAGGTCAGTGAGCCACTTTGCCTTGGGCACGTTTTATTTGACTCTTTTTCCAACTGTAAAACTACAAGTGAGGTAGGTTACTTACAAAAATGACCATAGTAAGAATAGTTCCAGCTAAAATATATAGCGTACTAGAATTAAAACAATAAATAGTCTTTACTAAAATGCAGTAAATTAATGTTTCAGTCATGTCTTAATATACTGGATAAAATATCGTAAAACATTTACACATTTTAATTTATTTTTGACTAATTAATTTGGTGAATTTGTCTAGAGCTTTTTCCAAATGAGTTTAAAGGGGAATAGCCTGCTGACAGTGAGCAGAGGGACGTCAGTGGTGTTGTCACGCTGAGCTGGGCTTTGTGTCTGCATGATATGCTATTAAAAACCCCATAAAAAACTCAAAACATTAACAATATCTAAAGACTGAACAGTCATACTGACCAAGCTGTGCATGACCTATACTGATATTGTGAGTATGATGATTTCACTTTTTAGGCATGCAGAATGCGCAATCGTTACTTGCAGTCTTGTTAAAGGAGCCGCCTCAAGGCTAAAGAGAATTTGTTCACTGGTTTAATACTGAGCAGTTATCAAAGTCATTAATTTAGACTATAGTCAGTAGTCTTTTTGAGAAAGATAAAACACAGAAGTGCATGAGTGATCAAAGAAAATTATACCCCATTTTATTTTGCCCATTGAAACAAAGTCTTGTCTTGCAGATTTTTCAGTTTCTTTTTGTTGTTGTGTCTCCTAGGTAAGAAGAAATTTTTGAACAGGGTGATGGCATGAGAATGATAAGAGCAGCTAGGGTTAGTTCACCCAAAAATGGAAATTCTGTCATAAATTACTCAACTATGGAGCCCGGGAGGTCACCTGTAGGAGGAAAAAATAAAATCCTTGGCGACGGTTTTGCAATCCATCCCCTCAGTTTGTACACCGTACTCATGAATTCTTCAACTGTTCCCTCGGTTTAACAAATCGTGCCCATGGATTAATAAACCAGACCCACAAATTTCCAATCCGTGCGCTCAGATTTTGTAAGCAGTACCTCCGGTTTTTGAATCCGTACCCACAAATTTATAATCCGTGCGCACGCTTTTGCAATCCGTTCCCTCGGATTTGTAAATTTATGGATTTGTGGCCCCGCCCCCACCAGCAGATTCATTTGTGTTTATTAAACATTATTTTTCATAGTAGCCTATGAGTCCATGATCCACACTCACAAAATAGTCTTCTTTTTAGCGTTTATTTTATATTAATCACCAATAGGATAAGACACAGCTGCCTTTGTTTTATTGCCTAAAATAAACGCTAAAATGAACAAAAAAAACAAAAAAAAAAAAACGATAGAGTTTCGAGAGAAGGTAAAAAGCAATACAAAACAAATAATGTGCCAGTTATGTTTTCATTCCTTTGCTCTCTAAATGAATGCAATGTTCCCTTTCAGTCAGTCACTCTCAACATCACGTCGGTGACCGACTAATTGGGATATCGATTCGATAGACCAATCTACTTCAAGTGTAAACCAAACGACCCAATGCACACTGGCATGCAATTATTGCATCCAGCTGCCGCTGATCACAGAGCGAGTATAAGGCAGCAGGTGCAATGCAAACCAGCTTTTCACTTTGGAGCCGAGCGTTAGTATCATTCTGCACAACTGTGTCTGCTGTGAACTACGAGATGTAGTCATGTCATGTTGTAAGCAGCCAATTCCCCTGTGCGCCTCAGCACTAAAAGAGCATTTCCTAAAGAGAAAATTTCTCTAAAAGAGCTTCACGGGTGCATCTTTGTAGAGACGACAGATCGTCCTTATAAGGATGCCGTTTCACCCATGCGTTTCTGGGTGCTGTCGTTACCTGGCAACGGGTGATGTTCAGGATCGCTGTCTCACGTGCCTGGGCATTAAGCACTTTGAGATGGCCTTCGTGGATGAGTCATGTTCCCACTGCGGGAAGATGACCATCTTGGAGCTGCGAACCAGGCTCTGCTAGCGGCTGACAGACGAGAACCACTTTCAGCAGTAGCGCGGGTGGTTTGAGGATTACAGTGGTGGCAAACCCCGCAGGGAACCAACCATCTGGGGACCATCAATCCACTTGCACCGCTGATCCAGTGGAGCAACCCACGGAATGCGCTGGGCCCTCTTCAAAGAGCGTACCAGTGGTATCCAGTGGGCCTCCCCCGACCAGATGTCGATCTCAGCATCGGAGGGAGAGCTGTCCAAAGAAAGATCCCCCGGGACGTTGGCAAAGCCTGAATCGGATTCGGAGATGACAGCTATGCTTTCCCAGGCTGCCGAGAGGGTAGGGCTTGAGTGGAAATCTCCACCGCATCCCAAGCGTCCCAAGCCCTTGAGGCAGGATGATTGGTTTCTCAAGGTGGCTTCTCAAGTTGGCTCAGCGTCCCACCCCGGTGCCTTTCTTCCCGGAAGTGCATGACGAGCTCACCAGGTCGTGGATGGCACCTTTTACTGCCAGAAACCGGCCGGTGGACTCCTCATCCCTCACCACCCTAGATGGCGGTGCAGCGAAGGGGTATTGTGTGATTCCCCCAGTGGAGCAGGCGGTAGCGATGCAATTGTGTCCTAAGTCTGCCTCCTGCTGGCGGGGAGACCCGGTGCTTCCTTCCCGGGCCTATGGCGTTACTGCAGATGCACCAGGCCAAGGCACTGAAGGACCTGCACGAGGGTGGTCATGATCCAGAAGTTCTAAAAGAACTCCGAACTGCCACTGACCTCACACTCCGAGCGATGAAGGTCACCACGCATTCTCTGGGTCATGCGATGTCCACACTTGTGGTCCAGGAGGGCCATCTCTGGCTGAGTCTGGTTGAAATGAGGGACGCCGACAAAGTTTGGTTCCTTAATGCTCCTGTGTCCCAGACCGGCCTCTTCCGTGACGCGGTCGAGAACCTGGCCCAGCCGTACTCGGCTGCACGGGAGCAGACTGAGGCGGTCCAACCTTCTGTCCGGCTGGCAGCTGCTGCCTCCACCCATCCGCCGGCCGCAACGCTCCAGCCTGCTCATCAACGAAGGCGGTCCCCTGCGTCCACCCCCGCGCTGCATCCGCAGCAGCCTCCAGCAAGTGGCGCCGTAGAGCTGGGTGTAGGCAGGCCGCCCCACCTGTCCTGGTCCCCGTCAAACCTGGTGGTGAGTGGAAGAGCAAGAGGCCCCGGGACAGGCGACCCAGAGAGAGGTACCTGCTTTCTGGGGGATGGTGAAAGCACCTCTCCCTCCACTGGAGGAGGGCTGGGTGGAGAATCTGGAAATCTTGATGAGAGAGCGGTTTCTCTGGGACCCAGGAGGGCACGGAGAGTTGTGGACGGCCAAGCACCGGACCTCTTTCATCCTCCTCTTTCGCCAGATAGCAGCAGCGAGCGGTTCGAGAGCATCAATGAAGGCCCTACTCACGCACCCTCTGCCAACCTGTGGAACCAGGTGAGCCTTGCACCCCACACTCACACCCCTATCAGGTCTGCTCACAAGCTGCCTGAGTTGGGTCCCTGTGTTCCACCTCGCTGCCCCACTGCGGGTACAGCTGTTGTTCCACTGGTCCCGCTTGTACGGTTTCTAAGCGCCTGGTCAGCACTACCCAGCCCATCTTGCTGGCTTCTGTCGACCATCAGCCTTGGGTATGCGATTCAGTTCGCCCGGCGTCCCCCAAAGTTCAGCGGTACCTGCTTCACTACAGGGAAAGCTTCCGATGCCTCTGTTCTGTGGGTAGAGATCACAGTCCTACTGGCGAAGGACGCCATAGAGCCGGTCCCTCCAACTGATATGACGATAGGGTTTTACAGCCCTTACTTCATTGTACTCAAGAACGGAGGTGGGTTACGACCGATCTTGTATCTGCGAGTTTTGAACCGGGCCCTTCATTGGCTACCGTTCAGGATGTTGATGCAGAAACGCATCTTCGGGTGCGTCCGTCCCCGAGATTGGTTTGCAGCGATCAACCTGAAGGACGTGTACTGTCAAGTATCGATCCTTCTGCGTCACAGACCTTTTCTGTGGTTTGTGTTCGAAGGATGGGCATATCAGTACAAGGTCCTGCCCTTCTGGCTGTCCCTGCCTCCCCGTGTCTTCACGAAAGTCGTGGAGATGGCTCTTGTTCCCCTCAGAGAGAAGGGTGTTTGCATTCTCAACTATCTAGACGATTGGCTGATACTAGCACAATCTCTGGATCAGTTGTCCGAGCACAGGGACCTGGTGCTCCGGCACCTCAGCCTGTTGGGCCTTCGGGTCAACTGGGGAAAGAGCAAACTCTCGCCGATGCAGAGGATCTCTTTTCTCGGTATGGAGTTGGATTCGGTCGAACAGACAGCATGCCTCACAGAGGAATGTGCACGGTTGGTGCTAGCCTGCTTGAATACATTCAAGGGCAGGACAGCGGTCCCACTGAAACTTTTTCAGAGGCTCCTGGGGCATATGGCGGCTGCAGTGGCACTTACACTGCTCGGCATGTTACATATGAGACCGCTCCAGCCCTGGCTTTATGGCCGAGTCCTGAGGTGGGCGTGGAAGCACGGCACTCACCGGGTCCAAGTTACACTGGCCTGTCACCAAACCCTCACTCCGTGGTCAGATCTTGCGTTTCTCTGGGCAGGGGTCCCTCTAGATTTACACAGATGCCTCCACCACCGGCTGGGGGGCCACGTACATCGGGCATGCAGTCTCAGGGGTTTGGACGGGCCCACAGCTGCAGTGGCACATCAATTGCCTAGAGTTGTTAGCAGTGCACCTTGCCTTGAACCATCTCAAAGGTCACTTATGAGGCAAGCATGTGCTGGTCTGCGACAACACATTGACCATTGCGTACATCAACTGACAAGGTGTTCTGCGCTCCCGTCACATGTCGCAATTCGCCCACCACCTCCTCCTTTGAAGTCAGAAGGTTCTGAGGTCACTTTGTGTTGTTCACATTCCGGGCCTGCTCAACCGTACAGCCGTCTCAAGCAATGCTCCCGGGAGAATGGCGACTCCATCCCCTGATGGTCCAGCTGATTTTGAGACGGTTCGGAGCCCCTCAGGTAGACCTGTTTGTTTCTCCAGAGACCTCTCACTGCCAGTTGTTCAGACACTGTGCAAAGTCCGGGAGGATGAGGAGCAAGTCTTGCTAGTGGCGCTGTATTGGCCCATTTGGACCTGGTTCCCTGAACTAGTGCTCCTCGCGACAACCCCTCCTTGGCCGATTCCTCTGAGGAAGGATCTACTGACTCAGAGACGGGGCACCGTTTGGCTCCCACGTCCAGACCTTTGGAAACTCCATGTCGAGCGGAGATTCTAGGTGACCTACCCAAGGAGGTAGTGAACACCATCCCTTTGGCAAGAGCACCGTCTATGAGACACGCTTACGCCTTGAAGTGGAACCTGTTCGTCGAGTGGTGTTCTTCTCGCCGAGAGGACCCCCGAAGATGCCCAATTGCGGTCGTGCTTTCCTTTCTGCAGCAAGGGCTGGAGCAAAGGCTGTCTCCCTCCACCCTCAAAGTCCAGGTTGCTGATATTGCTGCGTACCATGACCCCGTGAATGGGAAGTCTTTAGGTAAGCATGACCTCATCATCAGGTTCCTTAGAGGGGCCAGGAGGTTAAATTCTTCCTGGCCCCCCTCTATACCCTCTTGGGACTAAAATCACTACAGCAGGGCACATTCAAACCTTTGCATTCAGTTGAGCTAAAGTTTCTTTTATTGAAAACTCTGTTCCTGCTTGCACTGGCCTCCATCAAGAGGGTAGGGGACCTGCACACATTTTCGGTCTACGAATTACTCCCAGGTAATCCTGAGGCCCCGGCCCGGCTATGTGCCCAAGGTTCCCCCTACACCCTTCAAAGACCAAGTGGTGAAGCTACAAGCGCTGCCCCTGGAGGAGGCAGACCCAGCCCTGACTTTGCTCTATCCCTTCCGAGCATTGAGATGCTATGTAGACTGGACACAACGCTTCAGGACCTCAGACCAGCTCTTTGTCTGTTACGGAGGCCGGCAGAAGGGGAATGCTGTCTCTAAGCAGAGGATGGCCCACTGGATTGTGGATGCCATAACCCTGGCTTATCAGGCACAGGGTGTGCCCTGCCCGTTCAGGTTGCGAGCTCACTCAACTAGAAGTGTTGCATCCTCCTGGGCACTGACTTGTGGTGCCTCGCTGACAGATATTTGTAGAGCTGCGGGCTGGGCGATCCCTAACATGTTCGCTAGGTTCTATAGCCTTCGTGTAGAGCCGGTATCCTCCTGTGTTCTCTCCTCAAAAGGATATTGGCACCGAGAGGCCCCGGTTAGTGTCGGCTTGCTAAAACTGCTCCAGAGTGTCCATACTGTAGACCCTGTTGAGATCCTCCATCACCCTTAGCAGCTGGATGCAGCGGAACGTCTGGTGCCAGGCCTTCATGATGAATTTGTGAGAACCGTGGAAGGCTGGGTTCCATATTGAGACCTAAGCGGTACTCGTATGCATATAGTCCATGGTATAGCCTTAGAGCCTGTGTTTCCCCGACAGACTTCTGCCTCTCTAAGAGGGTTTTAATCACATCAAATTTCTCCATATACACCTAAACGGATGCTATATGTGTATTTGCTTCCGAAAACTCCTTTGGGAAGGACGGGGCTTCCGCAGTGTCCCTGTTCCAAGCAGAATGGGTACGTTTTCCCAGTGTTATCCAGTCTCACCCAGTGAGGTAGTGCTTTGACAATGGTTAGTCCAACTACATGTACCCAAACCCGTCATACACCTAATAGAAGTCCAGTCTGACCGAATAAAACACTGGAAGGGGCAGCACCCATGGCCCTTTTGTAGGGATCCCAATTAGTCGGTCACTTACGTGAAGTCGAGAGTGACCGACTGAAAGGGAACGTCTCGGTTACATATGGTAACCCTCATTCCCTGAAGGAGGGAATGAAGACGTCACGTCCCATCGCAACAGTTGCTGTACCACCGCTGAGCCGCCGGATCTCCGGCTCGGCTCCTCAGCGAAAACCTGGTATGCATTGCACCTGCTGCCTTATTATACTCACGCTGTGATCAGCGGCAGCTGGATGCAATAATTCAATGTGCATTGGCTCGTTTAGTTTACACTCAAAGTAGATTGGTCTATCGAAGCGATATCCCAATTAGTCAGTCACCGACGTGACGTCTCCGTTCCCTCCTTCAGGGAGCAAGGGGGGGGGGGGGGGGGCTTAGTATAATAAAATCACCAAAATAATTCTTCACGTTAAGAAAGAATAGTACACAAACACATTTCCAAAACTGTAAAAGGTTATTTAAAAATAAAGCATTCATGAATTATTTTATGACGAAGTTTACTGTCTTAAGTGCACTCATTTATTTAACCTATAAATTAAAATAATGATAATAAAAATAACTATTATTTTTATTATTATTATTATATATTATTATACAGGTTATGCATAAGAAGACTTTATCCAAAATGACTTACAAAAGACGAACAAATTACTGACAAGTGTCAGTCACAATGCCAGGTTTATTATATGATAATAATCAAGTGCTAAGATTATCACAAATTAAACAAGATTTTGATGCACATCTTTCTTATTAAATCCTTGTATTTCACCTCATACTACAATTGATAGAGAATCACTTAAGACACTTTGTTGTAGGCCTATTCCACATAATAATATTCAATAGAACAGTATGTTAACACGTAGGCTACCTAGGAGCTTGCTGCATGAATCGTGAGTACAGTTTACAAATCTGAGGAAACGGATTTCAAAAGCGTGCGCACAGATTATGAATTTGTGGGTACGGATTCAAAAACCGAAGGTACAGTTTACAAAATCTGAGTGCAACGATTGGAAATTCATGGGTACGGTTTATTAATCCGGTTTATTAATCCATTTTGGGTTAATTAACCCAAAATGGTGCTACGCTGATTTGGAGAGACACAGAGGAGAGGAATTGTTGAATAAAGTCGTTATTTTTGTTTTCTTCGAGTACAAAAATTACTCTCGTTGTTTCATAAAATTACGGTTGAATCACTGATGGCAGATGGACTATTCTGACGATGCTTTTCATACTTTCCTGGACCTTAACACTGTTATTTATTTGGCAGTCTATGGGACAGTCTCAAGCCTCCCGATTTTCATCCAAAATATCTTAAATTGTGGTCCGAAGACATACAAAGCTTTTACGTGTTTGGAACCACATGGGGGTAAGTGATTGACAAAATTTTAATTTTGGGATGGAGTAATCCTTTAATGACAGAATTTTATTTTTGGGTGAACTAACCCTTTAAATCAAATATCTAATAGCACTGAATTTGCGATTCATATGTAGCCTAATACACATAAGACAAAGACACTGTAGAACTCATTCAGTGTCACAAGATTTTAGTTGGAAATTGTTATACACTCATAAATAAAAGTTCTGCATAACTTTTGTTTATTTGATGATTCTTAGGAAATCATGTTCTTCAGATGAGTGTATTATATTTTGGATTCTTCAAATCCACAGGACAATGATTGCTTTCTGTGGAGCTGGAGATGAAGGTGGTTTTGTGAAAAAAAAAAAAAAATCTATGGCATCATGGTGTAAGATGCTGTTTGGTTCTAATTAGCTTTTTTTTTGAAGACCCTATAAAATCAGTTGACGAGTGCATGTATTTTGTAATGAAATTGGATATTGGGGCATGCTTGTCCCTCTGTTTTACATCACAGTCATGTACTATGATTTGATACTTGCTACTGCCATTCAGAAGTAGGCATATAACGAGGCACAATATGGGATTGCAACAAACATCATAATTTCCTGCCAGAGTAAAATTATACATTTTTATTTTGTATGTATGCTAAGTTTTAAGAGTAGACTACCATACAGACAGCCTGAAATTTCATATTGTGTAACCAAATATAAGTTTTCTGTCAGAAATATTTAATAAATGCATTTAAACATGTGATATCTGGTTCTCTATGAGCTACACTTAAAAATGAAAACTTTTTGTTGGCATCAAGGGTTCTATAAAGAACCTTTCCATTGCACTAAAGATGCTTTGTAGAGGATTGTTCTTCACGCTAAACAGAAAGGTTCTTTTAGGAAAGTAAAAATAGCATTGCTGTCCAAACCCCCTTTTGGAAGTACACATCTAATCCTTCCACCTTGTTTACTTCCAAGATGTTCTTGAGGGCAGGAGTTCCCAAACTTTTTGTCAGCTAAACCCATATTTTAAAATTTTTAGTTGAAGTACCCCCTGAGATTTTTAGTTAGTATTTTAATAATTTAACAACACATTTGTATGTTTACGGTGCTCTGATGTTGATTATAATAGTACACATAGTAGTATGTCTTAACTGTTCTAACATATATAAAATGAATATTTGATACTAATAATAATGAAAAGCACTGTTATTTTTATTTTATATTTAATATAATTATAATTATTAAGCTTTTCATCATCTTACAAACCCCCTGCAGTTCCCTCATGAAACCCCCATTTGGGAAACACTGCTTTAGGGCAACACACAACTGTTTTAACAGATGAAAGCTCATTTTAAAAGGAGATTATATACAAATAACTGCTTAGCCGTACAGCAGATATAGTAGAGTTGATCTGTGTCCTATTAGATTGTAACTCATATATGTTGACCTTTTAAGTTTAGTTACTCAACCAAATATACTTTCAAACATGTCAGTGTCTGAAATGTCTAAAATAAGGCCATATTCGAATACCTGCTGATCCACCAAAACGATTCTATAGTATTGATGCAGCTCTCATATATAAAATATAGCACTGTGACCTTTGATCTAATTTCTCTAGAGTTTGTTTTCCTATAGTAACGGCTTCCCCAGTTTGGAAGCAAACAGTCATTTTGTAGTTTCGTAACACATATCAGATTGGCCACAAACGAGCCGGAATTCTGACCAACAGAGGGATTGTGGGAGGGGAAGAATTTACTGCCATCCGCCATAGAGGGGATTACCCCATCAGGGTGAGGAGGAGCCTCCCTCCAACCTCCAGCCCACAACCCTCAGAGCACATGGGCGCAGCCAAAATATGTAATAACACATTAATATAGGAAAGAGAGGATGGTTTATGATGCCGAATGAGGCATGGTAGTGCATATCAACAGGCCTCTCTTAGATACAAGGAATATTTTTGAAAAGGGACTTTTGCATTCACCCAAAATAAATATATAAAATATGCACTTAGAAACTAACAAATTAGTGGGTCTAAATTGCAGTTTGTCAGGCATACAAGTCAAAAAAAAAAAAAAAAAAAAAAAAAAACCTTGCATAATGAATAACACTTTTTATGATGCGGATTAAGAGAAACTGCAAATGATAACACTGGAGAGACTGTCTGTCATGGGTTGACTGTAATTAAAGGTCTATTAATAGCTTGCTGGATTTTATGAAACCATAATTAATTCCAGTTACAAGAAACAGACTTACTAGGATGTTTTTGTAAATCATAAGAGAGTTCACTGATGTGGTCAGTAAAGAAGTCTGTACCTTTGGTATACGGTAACCTCATAACTGTTAGTTTATGTATGGGTTTTGATAGAGGTCTGTGTGGGTATTAAGTTGTTAAGCCCTAACAAGAGCGTGAGAGACTGATCCAAACCTGACAGTTTTGGGTTCCCTCAGCCTCAACTCAGGTAGACCTAAGCCTAAGCAGACCAAAGCTAATTAACTACAACTTTCTGTAAAATATCTGGCTATCTGGACTGTCTTAAAGTTATTTGATTTTAGATGAAGTTTTCGCCTTTCTAGCAAGAATGCTATAGGACCAGAACCATGCAAGCTGTTACAGGAGGACATACTGTAACTGTAAGTTCCCACATCTTTTGGCTTGTGTTGTCTGTGGATTGCACAAAAAAAAAAAAAGTATATAAATAAATAAATAATGGGAACCACTATGATTTCAGTCCTCATCTAACCGTTTTGTATATCTTATCATTTCAATCAGGCTGAAGGGAAAGTTGCTCACCATTATCGGCTGTATAATCAATCTTAAGCTACCAAGCAAGTAAGCCCTGGAAAGCCTTTTTGTTCATCATATGCAGAATGCAACGGTTTCATGGCAATTGTCCAAACATATGCCTGAACCGTTGTCAGAGACAGCTGGAGAACAGGACGAACAAGTTGAGTGATAAATGAAGACAAGGTGCAAGAGGTATATAATCTTGCATGACAAGCCAGTTTTTCCTGAAAGGAGATGAACCTTCAGAATCATGTTTTAGTGATTTAAAATGTTGTCCTGTATGCTGGCAAGCTGTTTGAAATGAAAACCTAACAAAACATTGTAAAACAAGCTACAAATATACATTTGTTTTGGCATTTTTAAGACTTTTTACAATTCATTTTGCATTTGTGTTATTTTGAATCCTCTGCATGAATGTTTGCAGCTTTTTTGCTTATGTTTCATTTAACTTTTAGCTTAAAAGTTTAACACAAGTTTGACAATCATTGCAAAAATATAAGCAATGCTAATAGCATCCAGACTTAAACAATAACATGAAGTGCACAGCTTGCATGACAACATTATTAATATGTTTATAAAATTGTAAAAAGTCCTACAGCCATTTCTTTTAGAGTGTATGCACTCAAATCTCAAAATAACTTTGCAAGCAATGTAAGTGGAAAGACTGTAAAATATTTTTTTTTATTGATTTACAAGTTTGATTCAGTTTGTGTTGCAATCAAAAAAACTTTAGTGTCAGATTTAAAACTTGCTATATTAGTGTCAGGTATATTTTTACAAAATATCCACCCGTTGACTTATATCCAAGTCATTTATCCAATAAGATTACCACTGTACAGGCATACAGTCATATAGTCTATAATGCTAAATTGCAACAACATAAATACATTTACAGCTTGTGTAAATATATTAAACAATTTATTCTAATTAAAGTAGTATATGATTTTCCCAATGGAATAAATTAAAGCTGAATTACCATGACAACTCTAGATCACAGTTGTTCAGCAGACTGATAAAAAGGAATTGATTACATTATGTCCAATCATACAGTATCTATAAGGCTTTCAAAATAATTAGTCTTAGAGAAAGTGCATTAGTGTTGGTCAAATATACAGCATCTGTATCTACTGATCTGTATCACAATTCTTCAAAGAGTGTCAAGAAGGGTTCATTGTCGATACATACTTTTCTAGTCCACATTTCTAATGAAAATAGTTTGTGATCTAATTATAAGTATCTATATATTTGGAAAATAACAAAACATTGAGAGAAACACCTTTAATAATAACGATTAAATAAAAATCTCTCAGTGTTTTCCATTTTATCGCTTAGTGTTCCTTAAAAAAAGAAAAAAATCAAAAAACAGACTGCTGTGATTGGCAGATGGATTCAATTGCAGCCCACCACCTATACTGTGATGCAACAGCAAATACCTGTATAATATATTCAGGTATAATACTGATAAAGATATAGAAGTCAGGCAGGCATATATATATATAAAAAAAAAAAAAACTCAAAGCAGCATTAACACAGACCTTCAATGTCATCATTAGAATGTCAGTAGGACATAAACTGCCTGAAACTAGGCTAATTAGTATTGGCACTGATGTGAAGCAGCTTATCACTATAAATATAGAAGGCTGTGAATATTGTGTTAGCATTATCTGCAACAGCATTAGCACAAATGCTTAAACACCAGATTTGGCCATGGGTAAACCCAAACGGTGATCCAGTGAAGGTTTCTAGTGTCCATAAGAAAGCGGTGATGTTGCCTGGATGGTTCCAAGTCTTCCATTCACTTGCCGTCTTGTCTGTGTGACAGGGACCTGTGTAAATAAAAGTCTTAAGTTGTAATGTTTTTCAAGAAATAAACATTTTAAATGCAATTTAATCTGTATGATGGTATTTGGTGTTACCATCTTTGGTATTACCAGCTGTCACAGAAACACCACAGAAATTAATATATATATATATATATATATATATATTAATTTCTGTGGTGTTTCTGAAATTAAAGCTTAATGATTTATATATATATATATATATATATATATATATATTTAATATATATTGTATATATATATATATATACAAAATCTCTTTTTTACAGAGCAAAAGTTTGGAAACATTACTATTTTTAATGTTTTTGAAAGAAGTTTCTTCTGCTCATCAAGCGGGCATTTATTTGATCAAAGCACTAGATACAGAAAAAAAGGTGTAATATTGTGATATATTATTACAATTTAAAATAATTGTTTTTAAATTTATTATACTTTAAATTATCATTTATTTCTGTGATGCAAAGCTGAATTTTAGGATCATTATCACATGATCCTTTAGAAATGCACATTCTAATATGATGATTCATTATCAAAGTTGGAAACAGTTCTGCTGCTTAATATTTTTTCAGAACATGTGATACTTTTTTAGGATACTTTGATGAATAAAAAACGTAAAAAAAAAAAAGAAGCTATGTTTTTAAAATATAAATATTTTGTAATAAAGTACACTACTGGTCAGTAATTTGGGGTAAGTAATTTTTTTTTTCTTTCTTTTTTTTAAATAAAATCAATACTTTTATTCACCAAGGATGTGTTAAATTGATAAAAAGTGATAGTAAAGAAAATATATTATTAGATTTATATGATATATTAGAATTTTTTCTATTTTTTTGGGGAATAAATGCAGTTCTTTTTAACCTTTTATTCATCAAATATATTAGACAGCAGAACTCACTGTTTCCAACACTCATAATAAATCAGAATATTAGAATGATTTCTAAATGATCATGTGATAGACTGGATGTTACATGTCACAGTCTAGCCTGGAGTAATGATGCTGAAAATTCAGCTTTGCATCACAGGAATAAAAATTTTTTTAAAGTATATTCAAATAGAAAACTATTATTTTAAGTTGTAATAATATTTCACAATATTACTGTTTTTTCTGTATTTTTGATCAAATAAATGCAGGCTTGATGAGCAGAAGAAACTTCTTTCAAAAACATTAAAAATAGTAATGTTTCCAAACTTTTGGTCTGTACTGTATATATAATTAAGCTCTAATTTATTTTGTAGTAGTAGTAGTAAATTTATCTAAAATCTCTTTTTTTTCCCCCCTATAAGGATTATTTGACACAAGCAAGAGCTGTAATGAGCTTCTTACCTTCCTCAGTCGCTGAGCCCCAGAGCCTGAGCGAATGGCCTCCAGAAGAGCCTCTCGGGCCACCTCTGGGTTTCCTCCAGCAGGCAGCACTAGAGGGGGCTTGACTGGAGCTGAAGGTGGAGGTGGGGGAGGAACGAAAGCTGGAGGTGGGGGTGGCACAAAAGCAGGAGAAGAAGTAGGAGGAGGTGAGATATCATCTCTCTGGACATTTCTGTCTTCCTCAAGCTTCCTGAGCTGCTCCAACTCCTTAGCTGCTCCTGATTTGGTCTAGAAGTACAACAATTATGTGGCATTTATAGTTAACTTAATCACAACCAGGCTGCATGTGAATGATTTTTTTTTTTTTTTTTGAAAACTGAGCAAACAACATTCTTTTTTAACAATTTTCCCAAACAATTGGTTAAAGTTTGATGCACTATGACGTGAATTTGCTGCACTGACCAATAGAAGTTAGTTGATTTGCCAGTGACATTTGTGTGGCCATTTACTTGAGGCATTCAAGCAGTGACTAGTACTACTCAGCTACTTCTTTATAATGGCACTGTTCAAAAATATAGAGTGCTACATAAAAAAGACCTGCTTGCACTTAACATCCAGTCTATCCTTTGTTGCCAGCAGAATCTCACAGTACAAAGGTAACTGTAAGTCTTAGTGTAAAAGTAAGTGTCACATCGTTAGTTGCTCACACTTACTGTTGCTGTGCAAAAAAAACCCCACCAACCACAACAACTGAAATTACTTCCATAAGAATCAGGTTCACTATTGACAATGGACCTTTTTTTGCCCACAAAATTTCACTAATGTGACCACACCTTAAGGTTGCAAAGGGACTGAAAATATCTGGTAAATTTCTGTAAACTTTCCAGAATTTTAGGAAACTTTCCAGGATTTAAAAAAAATGTTTTGCAGTTTTCTGAAACTTTTGGAAAGCTTACGGAAATTTTCTGCCCCTTTTCAACCCTACCACACCTTGAGTGTCAGTGATATTTAGCATACCTTCTTCAGTCTTGCAGAGTTGCTTGGAGCTCTTAATGCTGAAAGAAGCGCTGAATGCTCATTGTCTGCATCATTGTTAGACAGCTTTCTAACTGTGCTCTTCATAGATGAGTCAGACACCTAAACAATGTGAAAAGCAAGACATTAGACAGATTAAATACATTCAGATGTTCCAAAAAGCTGATATATTTACTTTTATGCTGTGATTCACAGTTTACCTTTCTGAGCCGTTCAATGCCCTCTCCAGATTGTATGGCCTCCATTAGCGAGCTATGGATAGAAGTTTCCCTCTGTACAGGCTTAAAAATAACAGGCTTGAACTTCTTAACCGGTCCAAAAAAGTTACCCTGGTTTGGTTCAGACGGAATCTCAGAATCGTGTAACTCTGGCTTCTTTGTAAGTGGTGGACGTGTGGTGTCTGTTGGCGTCTGTCTGGCAGAGGTGTCTGAGAACTTATTGATTGATATGGCTTCTTCAGAGGAAGATTCCATGGGTTTAATTTGAGCAGACATATGTGTAGAGGGCTGGATTTTGATATTTAAGGGATGTGAGTCCAGAGATTTGGTTCTGTCTTCCCCATGCAGAGTGCCTTTTTCAACACTGCTTATTCTCTCAGAACTTGCTGGCTTTTCTGCAACATGACTGAAGTAACTTTGCAGGTGTTTAGGGTGTCCAAAAGAAGGCACTGAATTTTCGGGGGGTTTGAAAGCATTAGCAGGTTTTTGTATGTTTGTAAGTCTAACCTCACTATTAAACTGTTGATTTACAGGTTTTTGAACACCAACAGTGGACTCTGATGGCGCCTGCTTGATATCTGTTTTAGTGTTGGGAATGCTATTGTTTTTAGCAATGGCAGAAGCTACGTATTGGCTGGAGGTTCTTCTGGAGGGTATAAGAAAAGAGAAATCTCGCCTTTCAGCTGTTAAAGAGGGCTTTTCTGCAGGCTCTGGGAATGAAGGCTTACTCGCCACTACAGATATGGGCTTCCTTTCCACTATAATGACCTCTTTGTGTGTTTCTTCAGGAGGTGTTTCCACTGAAAGTTTAGAGACTTCAGACACAATCGAGGGTTTGAACACATCAGTATCTCTATTGTTTATTATAGGTCCCTGGTTGATCGTAGCTGTTTGGTCTTGCTTCTCTGCAGTGCTCCAGAATGCTTTGGCTTTGTCCAATGGGGATGTTTCTGTACTAGCTTCAACACTGGGATTGCCATTTTTCTTTGGGCCAGTGGAAATTTGTTTCTGAGTAACCATGTTGCCCTGTTCATCAATCTTAATGGCACCTATGACTAGAGAGCCTGTAGGCTTGGTCTGAGACACAGTCGGTTTGGGAGGGATGACTGTGAAGGTTTTCATTCCAAAGCGAGAGAAGGAACTCTGGGTGATCTTACCCTGAGTTGTTGGGACTCTGGTGATAGGTGTCCTTTCCTCATAAGCAGTGTCTGTTCTGAACTTCTGAACCATAGGTGCCGTTGTCAGTCTCTCATCAGGAACTTTTTGAACGCTTTGAACAGCAGGACGCACAGAATTTTGGGACTTCCGTGAAACACTGTCTTTCTGACTCTTCAATTCTTCAGTTACAGCTTTACTCTTAGTCTCAGAGTTAAAGACAGCTTTCTGTTCCATATTGTCCCGCTTCTGTTCCACAAGCTTAGTAGCTTGTGATGGCTTCTCATTGGTTGGAGATGGATTCATGGTTTTCTCAATAACTGTGAGTGTAGTCTCTTGTGACTGCTTCTTTATGTCTGGGGATGGACTTCTTTCGGGGACAGACTGTTTCTTCTCTGTCCCACAGGCATTGTTGTTTTTATTTTCGATAACTTCACTTGGTGCACACAATTGGCTAGTGATGTTTTGAGAGCTGTGTAACAATGCTGCCTCGCACTCACTTGAGCTGCACCGGTCATCATCAAGAACTTCATCAATGGTTGTCACTGGAATGTCCATGTCAACAATGGACACAGGTATTTCATCATCCATAAACACAGATGTTCCTTCTGAGTGATTAATGTCTAATATGCAGAAAACAAAACAACAACAACAAAAAACACACACAATTATGGAGTAAATTAGTCATAGGGCTTCAAACGTTGTTCATGGTATGATAGTTAATTTACCAGGAAACATGTTTACTTAAATTTACAAACGTTAATAACTGGTACAAGATTTTTAAAGGGTCATGAAACAAAAATTCATTTGAACTTATGAGTTTTGTATTTGATTTTTTTTTTTTTTTTTTTTTTTTGCATGTAATTTTGAATTGCAACATGCATTTATGGGAACCTTTGATACTTTTTACTCAATGAGAGTAAAATACAACTGTCTAAATTGGAAGATGCTATTGTGTTGTCAGTCTCCACTCATCTATCTCCGCTCCACAGGTTACCTTAACCACTTTTGTAACATTTTTTAACTGTGGTGAGCAGTGTTGGGCCAGTTACTCTGAAAATGTAATCAAATTACTGATTACTGATTACTCCTTTTAAAAGTAATCACATTACTGATTACTTTACTTAACAAGTAATTAGTAATTAGTTACATTACTAGTTAAGTTACTTTTTTCTCTGTGGAATTTATGAAATCCCAGCATAAATGCTCTCAATAAATATTTGTTATTAAAGCATCAACGTTCACAGAACACTGTTATTTTGAACTAAAGCAAGCGGCTGCTGTGTGCATGGTTTGGCATGGCAGAATGCCAGCAAAGAGCACTGCATTTATAATCTCTAAAAGACATCTCAGTTCATTGCAATCTCACAAATCTCTGTTATAACACAAGAAATATATGCGTAATTAATCTTTCATAATGTCTACAATTCGTGTGTTATAATGAGAGGATTCGTGAGCATGCAAATTTCAGCACTGCATTGCTCAACACTGCAAACACCTAAATAGAAACTATTATAACTAGTATTAGTTCATGTTGCTTTTGTGCAATAGATGAATAATTTATTTGTTTTAGATATTTTATGTTTAGATATTTCTATTTTACAGGAGGCCCGTGAATCATTTTATCATTTGCATCAGGTTTTGAGGGGGCAGGTGGCACTGGCACTTGACTTGACAGTGCGTGTGCTACATCCGATATACAATCTCTAGATTATAAAACACTGCATTCTGTCAGCAATGTAACACGGCAGTAACATATTGAGTCCTCGGCTTGTAACTATACTCTAATTACTATTTTGAAAATTTTAACACGTTTAATTACTCCGTTACTAAAAAAGTAATCAAATTACAGTAACGCATTACTAAGTAATGCATTACTGCCCAACACTGGTGGTGAGAACTAAAGGTATCATGACCCTTTAAAGTATTCATGAGAAAGCACAGCTAAAGTGGTTAAAATTTACCTGCCAAATTTGCATCTAGATCGGCCAGGGTAAGATGAATCTGAGCAGTAATCTCTGGGTCTTCTTCATATCCATTTTGTCTCTTGATTGACTGATGTCCTCGCTGAATATTTCCAGTACTGAGAAATCAATAAATCATCTCAGTTGGTTGTGTATTTAACAAGCAAGTAAAAGAAAGTGACCAACTTTAGTAAAGCTGTCCCTAGTATATAATTATTCTCACAGTAATACTACACCATAAGAATAACAGAAATAACATTGTTGTCTAATTATTGGGTTTATTAGTCTCACATACAATATTGAAGTCAGGGTCCAATATCAAATTGAGAAAAATAACAAATAAAAATTTTGTTTGTATGAAATTACAGTACAGGATCTACAATGTTAGATCAGGGGAGGAACTGCACAAAGTCTTTAAGGTTTAGAGTTGTATTTATCAACAATAAGGATTCCACCTGTCATGTTTAACTTTTTTTCTGGACTGGCCCTCGGAACTCTCTTTGCATGCATGCACCGGGCAATGCAAAATGATTGGGTAAGTTGATGTTATGAGAACACAAGCTTAGAAAATGTGTATTTTAACACCTTTAGAAAATGATGCTTTTAAAAATGACTGAGTGGAAAAACTAATAGCCCTTCCTGGAAAAAGGAAAAGCATGAAAAGACAGTATAGAGTCCTATAGAGGAGACAGAGCTAGAGGTGAGGCTTCAGGCTTTGGCGGAGACTCTGCACACATACATCTGGATAGCAGTCAGCACTTTCAGCTCCATAAAGCAAAGTTTTAAAAAGACAGACTCCTCAGTCAGCCCTGGAGGTACACCGGCTGGCAGGAAATGGATAAACGCGAGACTGGCTGAACTGTGGGAATGAATTGATGCTGGTAAACAGAGAGAATGAGAGTGATAAATCCTCAGCTCTGTCTCCACTCTGCCTGGAAGAGTTTTTGACTCTTGTCCAATGTAGAAATAAAAGTCTAATAAACATATTGATCTTATGGAGTTCAAACAATGTGGTGTAGATCAGAGTAGTATTTAATTAGTGTAGTAAATATTAAAGGACTGATGTTGTTTAAATGTAAAATATCTGAAATTGTAACAACAAACAGCTGGTAGGGAGTAGGGACTACGATTTTGTGACATAACAAACCCTAAAATTTACACAAACCCTGCCCCTGGGAACACGTAATAAATGGGGAGATGCCATGTTGCACATTTTCTTTCTAATGGAACTCAACGTTGTGTCATGCCATTGACACTATGGTAACGCCTAGTTCAGCAGTGTAGGTAGATCCTAAAGCATTCTACACACTGCACGATTTTAGCAATCCTATAAGATCATTGCTGGTCACACTGTGCGACATGGATCTAATAAACTTGGGTACAACATGTATGTAGATCGTACGATGATGACATCTGTTGACTTGTAGGTTACGACGCACGTTTCTATAGAAGAATAAAACATCATTTGTATGCGCTAGTGGTAAACAAAAAGAACATAATGAATCACACTTTGACAGTTGTAGTTTTTATGTGTGCTGAAAAAACTGGAAGCGGCGAAAGAGGAAGGAAAAAGAGCTTGAGGTAGGCAGTTTTATGTTTTAGCCCCAAGACGCGTTGATTTCATGTCGCATTTTTACTGGTTGGTCAGTAAATGTGGGTCGTAACTGCAAACACACTGTGCGATGATCATGGTGAATTTCTGACACTGCCAGAAAATTATCGTAGGCTATCTTTGGTCGCAAGACTGTGATAACGGCTGTCTTTAAACCTCTCTTACTGTACGACATAGGACCCCTGATCAGGAGCCATAATCACAGAAATCGCCATGACTGTTTCACGATGCCCATCTTTTGTCTGGGACAGCCGAAAACCGTGCAGTGTGTCTCGGGCTTTAGGACACAGACTGGGCATAAATTGTGGAGCATTTCTTGCTCCGGAGATTCATGAGGCGGAGGAAATAATGGTTGCAGGATGACTGGCTGGTTGGTCTCAAAAGACATCTAAGGAATGTAGTCCCTTCTGGGGTGCAAAATAGCTTTGACCATTCCAGGAGCAAATTCTATGCAAGAGAAGGCTACTGACAGGGTCTGCAGATCTCCTACTCTTTTAGGAGAATTCAAAGCTATTAGAAGAACCAGATAAAGCCTGATAAAACTTCCAGGACCACAGAAAGGTCCCAAGAAGATATGCCTCAGCCATTTGGCACCTTGGAAGGAGTGCCTCCCTACAGTAGCTTCAACAATAGGTACGTGGTTAGCAGAAATATCGGCCGCATATACCTTATGCATGGCAGGGATAACCTTGCTGAGAGGGACTCTTGAAAGAACCGGTACTGTACTGTTCACACCATAACTAGGTGTAAGATAGCCCTCAGCCATTTGGCATCTTCCAAGTAGTGAAGTATAGCAGGGATAATCCTGCTGAGAGGGACTCTTGGAGGAACAGTACTGTTCACAACACGACTCAAAGATCTTCCATTTTAGGGCATATAGTTTCCTTGGGGACGGAGCTCTGGAACTCTGAATTATATCAACAACCTCAGTTTAGAGACCGGAATCTATAATCTGGTTCCTCTCAGGGACCAGACTCAATGCTTCCAGATCTCCGGCAGGCTTCCAGATTGACCCCAACACTTGTGACAGAAAAGTCTCTCTGGACAGCAATCTCCCAAAGAGTGCTGTCCAGGAGAGCCACTAGATCTGAGAAACAGACACAGGATAGCCAGAATGGAGCCACTAATAATAGGTAGGCTCAGTCTTGGCAAGTCCTCACTAGATTTCCCGGAAGCAGAGCTATCGGAGGAAAGACATACAAACAAAGCCTCTGCCATGTCTGTACCATGGTGTCCAGCTCCAATAGAGCCAGAGGGGACAGTTGGTTTACTACTCAGAGGCAAGTAAATTCACATCCGCTACCTCCTCACTCTTCACTTCATGACCTCTGCCATATGGACTCCACCACCTGTTGGTGGGGTCATCATTCCCTCAGCACCTGCCTAGAAAGGATGTTTGCTCCCAAGTTTTCATGCCCCAGAATGTAAAATGCCCTCATGGAGAACAGTTTGATTTTTGCTCAAAGCAGGATCTGTTGCGCCTGCCTGAAAACACGGCACAAACAGCCCACCCTGGTAACTGATGTAAGAAACTACTGTAGTGTTGTCCATGCTGGCCAATACATGGTCATCCCTCAGTTGTGGGAGGAATTTTTTCAGCGCACCCCTTAAGACATTGAGGGAAGTAGGATACACAATTTTGTGGTATACTTGGTATACTAGAGCGGCCAAAGTGCAATCTAATGAGTGAAAATTCAAAATCAGACAACATTTTTCTGTTGAGCATTCATGTTAGTGTGACCAGGCCTGCCCAGAGACTTTTGTTTTTTGTGGTGTTTTATAGCTAGAGTAAACGTGTACATGTGCATACCTTTGTCTGGAGCCCCAGGTTGCACAACCCTCATCGCTTCACTGGAAGAGTCTTTGGACTGGTTACCAGGCAGTGCTGAGCTGGTGTTTAAAGACATGGGTGACACAGATTGCATCCTTTTGGAGGGAGAGACCGGGACGGACTCCTCAGCCATGCCCTCTGATGCTGCAAGCCCTGGTCTGCAAAACTATCACTCCTGGCAACAGACAACATTTCCACTTCCTGCTCTGCCATCTTCTCTGACTCATGTGCTGAATGCAGCCAGGCTGAAAACAGAGATAAAATGTCAATGTTATTTATGTCATAAAATGCAGAATAACTAAAAATCCAGTCCTTGAGGGGCTCTGCCCTGCAGAATTAAGCAAGCTATTCAATTCAGAGATACTACAAATTTACAGGCAGGTGAGTTTGATCATGGTTTGAGGTAAACTCTGCAGAGCAGTGGCCCTCCAGGGACAGATTTGAGGAACCCTGCTATAATGGGTCAGCATTTTAGATTGGGTCAATTACGTAACATGCTTCATCAATTCACCAGAATCAAAATAACAGAATTAGTGCAATATGTGCCTGTATGCACACTCTGTTAAAGCAAGCATGTGGAAAGAAAAGGATAAAAGGAAAAAGATAACAAAGCTACAGACACACACAAAAGATTCCAGACAGTCAATCACTATTGATTATCAAAATTATTGCAATCATGCTCCAGTCCAGTGTTTGATTTGTTACTTCTAAAAAAAACATGGTCTCATTATACAATTTTGGGGCCCTGAAATAGATTTTAAGGATTGTGAAAGATTTCTCTTGTTACAAGGCAAACTCTTTGATCTCTAGGAGTGTTACCATCAGCCAATTAAATGCTCCTACAAACTGTCAATGGGATGATTGAGACCCAAGTAATGGCAACAATTTGTTTCATACAGCCTAAGAAAAAACAGCTGATGTTTCACAGTATGCCATGGCTTTAAGCAATGATTGCAAAGGACTCTTAAAAACCTCACTTATGAGCACAGGGAGAGAGAAAAAATGTCCTTGAAGGATCTCAAACTATATCTAGGGGAAAACCGTTTAGAACCACTTAGCAAAAGTTTTGGAAAGACAAACACAAAGCCAACATTTATCTGCTCTTTTTAGGCCTAAACAAATCTGATCTCTATTTCTTGTGTTTCTTGTATATGAAAAAATAGATGGTGAATAACATCAAATGGAATGAGGGTCATGAATTAAAGCCAAACATAACTCACTTTGTTCTTGAGAAACTGCCTGTGCCTATTCTTCAAACTGCTCTCTTTTTCTGCTGTTCCATCATGACTTTCTCTCTCATTCTCTAAACCCTAAAATCTCTCACATAATCATCTGTTATTACAATAAATGAAACTGCCTTTTTCAGGTTATTCAAATCAGACAGAAGTGATGAAGGAGGATTTACTGGAGGAACCTCGGGATGAACTCTGGGTGTGTAGTGAGTGAATGTGTGTGTGTTCAGGTTTGGTAGTTAAGTTGACGAGAGGCCTGTTCCTGGATTTATTGTGACTCACAAGCTGTTTCCCAACCCTTTCCCAGCAGAGCTCATGTATATGCCAGCTACAACCACAGAGAGAGTTTATGTGCATGCATGCACACACTATCGATTAGTGGCACATGACATTTTGTGTCATGAGTAAACAAACAGTCACATCCAAAAATTAGACATTTTCCTGAAATCAGAGCCACACTACTAAGTCTGATATTGTTGACATCTTGATTACATACACACCCATGCAAAGATCTCATCAACAGACCAACATGCAAAATGAAACAAACCACCTTACTTTGTGGCAAACCTCACAAGTAGATCTTTCCAGGTGACAAATCATTGCACAATAATAGTGTTCCTCTGAACTCAATCTTTGGTTTATTTCCAGCACAATCTGACATTGGATGCATTCATCAAACAGCACACATAGGTAACAAATAGCACACAATAAAAAGTAGTTACTTAATATAAACCATAGATAACTAACACCGACCACACAGTAAAAAAAAAAAAAAAAAAAAAAAAAAAAAAAAAAAAAAATTCCAATATTCAGACTGAGCATTAAGTTCATACAACTTTTTGTTTGATTGTGATTCATTAATACCTATCATACCAATGAACCAACTTGGTTGAAGAACATTGATTTGTAATCCATGGGTTTTCAGATGTTAATATTTAAACAAAACCTCTTTAATGTTTTATTTTCTCTTAAGTAATAATAATAAAACATTATACAAAACAATTTACTCAAGAATTATACTATTTTAAAAGGGATACTTTATTATGAAGGACAGTTGTCTAACACTGACATTTTAAGCTCACACACAAAATATCTAAATTAATTTTAACTCTTTCTCCAGCACCCCCCTATTTTAGCATGGGCTTATATATATATATATATATATATATATATATATATATATATATATATATATATATAATGTATGTACATATATATATATGTACATATATATTAGTGCTGGGCAATGATTACAATTTTTAATCGTGATTAATCACATGATCTTCTGCGATTAATCGCATTGTTGTGCACAAAATTAAATATGAATTCAAAAGTAGTGTATTGTGCACTTTTTTTTTTTTTGCAATAACATTCGGTTATATTAAATAACAAACAAATAAGATGCCTCTTTACAGCAGTATTCTTTTTACATAGCAGCAGTTAAAATATTAAATAACATTAAATGTAATCAAATTAAATATAAAACCAAAGCTATTTGCCACTGCCAGGGCATTAACGTTTTTATAGAAAATATTTTATAGTTTGCCATACAAAAACAAGTTATGCTCAGAGTCCAGAGCCTCAATCATAACATTATAACAGGCTCCTTCTGAGCAGAGACCTGAGGGACCCAATTCAGCAGAGTAGAGACTTGTAGAGACTCGTGTGTGCGGGATAAGGGTGTATCACACTAGGCAATCTAAACCGTGCCCGAGCGCGTCTGACCCCCAAAGCCCAGTTCGTTTGACTAGTGTGATCGCTCCATGCCGCGGTTCATTTAGCCCTCCCTGGCTTGATTGGAAGATGTGGGCAAGAGCGTGGCTCAGTTGGGCTCTGGTGTGATACGCATGTATTGTCGGAGCGCAGAACTTCTGATATGTGCAGCATGATTGCGTGAGCATTTCTGAGCTCCAAAAGTGATAGATCTGTAAAGCAATATATTGTAAGAGGGTCGTGTGTTTTACCCCATCCCAAATGACTCAAAATAATAAAACACAAAGTTAACAAAACTTCCTCTTTCCCGCTTATGAAGTCGTGAGTGCTTCATGTAAGCACTGTGCTGCTGCAGTCTAAGGCCCACCCCAAATGCTCTCATTGGTTGAGATGCGTGATGACACCTATCCCAAGCCAGTGCTGATCAACATCCCACCCCTCCTGTGACCCATGGTTTGTCTGTATGTGTATTCAGAGCCAGTGAGCAACGGACTTTCATGATAATATTGTGTTAACGTGCAATAAAATAACTATTTGATATATATATACAAAAGACAAAAGATTATATATATATATATATATATATATATATATATATATATATAAATACACACACACACATATAAATGACATACCCAAATTCAGCATTTTAAATAAATAAATGAGCTGAAAAAAAAGGAGAAGTGTAATTTCATTAACCAGTATGTCATTTATCATACCCCTGGAGATATATCTATCCATAGTTTCTTTACTGTACATGGAATTACTTCACTTATTGTTGAGTTAAGGCAGCTCCCTATTAATCTTCACAGATGATGCATAGCATGCACTATGTAATGCTATAAACCTCCTAAATAATCCTGTCTGAAATGGGATAACAACCTCTACTGCAAGTGTAATCACCTCAAAGCTGAAATCACAAGAGACACTAACTGTAATCTGAATTAAAAACAACAACAACAACATCAACAACTTAGAAGGGCAAACACATCTCAAATCATTTAATAAGAATAAGTCACACAGACCCTTAAAAACAAACATAAAATGCACAAAATCTGAAAAAGTTTTAGATTGCTCTTGGGGGCAAATACATTAATTAAAACAGCATTTAACACTTAATTCATGCTAATTAAAAGCTGAGTGTAAACAAAGACATTTTTTCTTGATTGTGTTCTTGTTTCCCTTCAGAAATCTGTGGTTTTCCTACCTATGAATACAATTATAAACATGGTGGTTTATGTAATGTCTTAAACAAAACAGCACATACTTTTCCTTTCTGGAGAAACCAGCATGCAAAAGCCTAAAACACAACCTGTGCGCATGAGGTTTGGAAACTTTCATTAACTTGTGAACATAACATCACATGCTGTAATATCCCTCAAACCATTTCCGAACATCAGTTTAAGCTCCTTAAACAAATGTAAATAAAGAGCAGTGCTCCAGGACTGATACCTACATAACTCTGACCATGCTGTACGGTTCCATTCCTTCATCTGACTTCTCAAGCTAATCAAATGCAATAGAAAACAGTGTATATTTACATAGAAATGGCTTGCTTTAAGCTTTAGGAAACTAAGCGGGAGGAACGAGAACAGTGTGGAAGACAGAAGCAAGTGAATAGAAACCCATCAGGCAGAGGAAGGTGAATAAAAGGAGGAAAAGGATGGACGTCAGTTCACCGGCGTCCAGAGCGCAGGGAGACAGGTGCACAGCAATAGACTGCAGAAGAAAAAGAGAGAGGGAAAAACAAATATTGCTCGATTATAATGCAATATTTAGTGTAGTTGTTTTAAAACCACTGTAACATTAAGCCATGGGAGATGTATTTCTTTTATAAAATGATAATAGTCAAACCTCAAATGTGTGCATAATCCACTCCCATACATAAACACATACATATACGAGAAAAAAAGGAACATACACACGTAGAACACGTACATGGTTTAGGAGTGACAACCACATTTATATGTAGGAGTGAATCAGCTAAATTATCATTCTGATAATCATTACTCCAAAAATTGCAATGATTGGCAAAGTAGTAACCACAATATAGCTGCCCACTGCTCCAGGTGTGTGTTCACGGTGCGTTCACTTCTCACTGCTGTGTGTGTGCACTTGGATGGGTTAAATGCAGAGCACCAATTCCGAGTATGGGTTACCATACTTGACAAATGTCACGACTTTCACTTTCACTAAACAGATCCAGCACTTTATAAAGCATGCTTTGTTATAATGCCAATTAAACGTTTTACTTTAATGTACAATTAACCCATGTTTTATAATCTTGTGTTGTGTTGTAAAGAAAGACACTTTAATGTGCTGACTAACATACTAAAGCACATGTAAAGTACTTGATGTTAATTTTAACTAGTGTGTTAATTCAATATTAGATTTAAAGGTAATGTATTTAAAATTTATTATATGGCTATTCCAAGCTCTATCATTGCAGTCAGTGGATGTTGCAGTTGAACAGTCCGCAAGTCATCAAATAAAGTGCGCATCCATAATAAAACGTGCAGCACATGGCTCTGGGGGGAGAATAAAGGCATCCTGTAGTGAATCCATGTGTTTTTGTAAGAAAAATATCCATATTTCAAACAGAAACACTTTCTATCACTTCCGCCATCTGTCATACGTGGAAGTGATATATGTGTCATACAGTGGATGATGTAGCACGTTGGTGTTGCTTGATTACTGACGAACGCAGAGAGAGAACAAAACAAAATGCTGATCACGAATTAGAAGTACAAACTGCAAATTTGCAAAGAAAAATGTTGGAGGATTTCGATATAAGCCAAGAGGAGACTGGTTTTCCTTTGCTAAAGCAAGAAAACTTTGCTTCCTATGCTGTCATAAAAAAAACCAGCAAGACTAGCATATCTCAGTGAAGTAATCCTCACACACACACCGCATATGGCTTCCGCATTCAAGCAATCGCTTATGGCAGATAACAGAAGTAAGAGAAAAGTGTTAAAGATTTGAAATATGGATATTTTTCTTACAAACAAATCCCCCCCAATCCCCCCTCACCCCCCAGCCCAGCCGTGTGAGACACGTTTTATTATGGATACGTGAGCTTTATTTGATGACTTGTGGAGTGTTCAACTGCAAAACCCGCTGACTGCAATGATACAGCTTGGAATAGCCAGGACAATTTTTAATATAACTCCGACTGGATTCGTCTGAAAGAAGAAAGTCATATACATCTAGGATGCTTTAAGGGTGAGTAAATCACAGTCTACTTTTCATTTTTGGGTGAACTAACCCTTTAATAGAAGGGAAAGAGGTGGAGGACACCTGGGACATCTCATGCAATGGGCTTCCTCTTTGTTATGTCTGGCAAGTGATGGTTAACACCTGTGTATTGTCATAATACAGTGAGTATGATTGGTTACAGGAAAGAATCTTTATATATGTGGCTCTTTAGAAGTTGCACACTCTTATTCTGTTACATATTGCCAGTCTGTTTCTAAGATACAGCATTTTTTAGTCCAAGAACATTCAGCTCCACTCAAGGAAAAACTTCCTGAATGTTTTTGCACCCGCTTGACTAACCCACCTAATTATAATACTGGGCTAATAACCAAACACTTCAATGAATAAATAAACTGTGGGTTAGTTTTGGGCTAAAAACAAAGACATTAAACCAGGACCTCTTTCCAGTACTGCTTTTACAATATTCAAATTACATTTCCTGCAGTTCCTCAGAAAACTATGCAGAATCAAAACTGTAATTCCCCTTAATATTCCTAAGAAAAATAAAAACTAAAACATGCTGTTTCCTTAAGCATTGAGCTCCTGTGTTGCATAAGAGTAAATGCTCAATAGTCTATGTGCAAACAGGAAGAAGAGGACATATAGTTGATCACTGGCCACACAGCAAACAGTAAAGTATGGCAGTGACCGCATTATATTGTAGCTTGCTTTCGTCATCAGCGAGAGGATGTGTTGAAGAATGACTTTGAATAGAAATTTGAAGAATGACGTGAATAGAAGAATGACTTTGTAGAAGTTCACCTCTAGGACTATCATCCCAAACAAAAGTTTAAATTATCAATGGAGGGACTGAAGAACATAAAGGTCAATGTCCTGAAATGGCCCAGTCAAAGCCATGATATTCATCCAAATAAAAATCTGTGGCTCTTCTGAAGACTGTGCTCTTTAAAGGAAAATACCTAAGATAGGCTGAAATTACACCTAAACACTCTGCAAATCCGATATGTACCCCCAAAAGAATTACCACATATTACAATTAGTAAGTTTACTTGTGCGCTACATCTACATTTTAATAAATATGTACTTCTGTCTTTCGGATCACATGCTGACAAGGCCATCTATGGTACATGTTTTATACATGCTGGACAAAGCAGAGCTACAATCGATAGGTCTGTTAGTCCAACTTCACAAAATATGGACTGATATAATTTTGGTCAGACTAAATTGTTTGTTACATTTAATAGCAAAAATGAATTTTTTTATTCAAACTAAAATTGAATTTTCAAAGTACATGTAAACACATTGAGTAGGGTGTGGGGATTGAATACTACTTCAAAAAACAATGTAATTTAAGTAATCAATCAGCTTCAGCATTTTAAAGGAACAAAATGCTAATGTTCAGATATTAGGGTAAGCGTTTTGTAATGTACTGTAAGTTTTATCAATGCTATATACAAAGCACAACAGCAGAGACCGAGGTAGTCGGTTTATAAGTAATCTGGATGTACTGGAATAAATTGAGGAGTAGAAACAACATGAGTGGTGTTACATCAGTATTGGTGTGTTTACTCATTATCTTGTCCCACTCCTGTGGAGGTTACCTTGAAGCTAGCAGGTGTTTAAAAAGAAATAATACATGTGGGGTGTTTTTTGAGGAGTTCAGTAAGTAATATATCAGCCTCAGTAATGGTAGTTCAGCAGCTATCAGAAGAAAAGCTCCATTTAGTTACTGCAGGATATGTGTCCACTCACACTGCCATGATGCACAATGAGTCTACGACAAAGCCAAAGCAAGATAAATACCATGAACACCATATTTTAGAATTATATATGAAAATCCTTGCTGTCGGCAAATGGTAAAAAATAAATAAAAATAATAATAATAATAATAATATATATTTTTTAAATAAATAAAAACATAAAATTAAAAAAAAATAAAAATGTTTGTCAAGTATGAGAGAATAGTGTCAACTTTCAACATCTGCAAGCTTTCTATAATTTAAATAAAAATCACTAGATCATATAAATTATGGTGATTTATGAGCTCAGTCATGAAGCTGTGTAGAATTGCTTGTACCAAGGCCACAGTTAGGAAGTTTTTCATCTTTAGATTAGAGTGTCATTTTCGCAACCATAAATTCATATAGATTGTTATCTATGTGCAGGTAAGATTTAAAACAGGTATAAATTTACTACTCCCCTCCTGTTATCTAAATCAAAGCTATAATAAAGATTTTTACCAGTAAAGAAAAAAAAACTGCTGCCATTAGTGAAAGGGAAATGGAAGTAGACATGAATTCCATGAATCTACTTTGTTATAAAGTATTTTTTTTTGTTTGTTTGTTTTTTGTGCTGACTCCGTAATTCTGTCCTAAATCTTTTACGAAGTATGCATAGATTTTATGTATATTCTTTGTTATATTTTCTTTTCTTTTATTGTAATATCTGCAACACTGGTAAAAAGGTGAAATACAGTATATGGAGGAAAGAGAAAAGTTCACACCGACTTTTCCAGATAGAAAAGTCATCATTAAAATAGCCTGTTGCATGCTGTTATATTATGATAGTATAAATGTCAAAAAATTAAAAGTTGGAAATCTGACCAGCCAAGTTTATTACTAACCATGGGTAAAGTATGAGCAGTGAAACATGCAACAAGATAACCTAGAACTGTGAACAGATACATTATGTTTTTAAATAGATCCATCATAGAGTTTGACCTGTATCATCTTCTGGACTTAAAACAGTTCTATATTTATGCTAGCTTTCTCATCACCAGGTCTCTTTCACAGGTGCAGATAAATCTTATTCCCATAACCCCAGCTTCTGAGGAGACAGTGAGCACAGAGAAATCAATAAATGGTGTCTCACACCCTCTCTATTCTCCTTTTAGCTTTTACACTGAAATTTTGTAGATTTTATCAAAGTATGCAATCAATGCTTGGTAAGAGTTTTTCAAAAGCATGGTTCTTTAATGTTAAAAGTGTTTGACTTGTTCTGTTTTATTTTTTCCCAGCATACAGAGACTCTGTATCTGTTTTCTGTTTCTGCTCTACATTGTAAAGCTCTGCTCACTGTAGTTCACCCCATCCAAAAAAAGCAGCAGTGCAGATCAAGGCTTTGGATTTCATCTCTTATTAATTGAACATTCAGAAGAGTTGACAGAGTATTGAATTTTTGGCCTTTGTGAAAAAAACGTCTCTCCTGGCACATGAAAATCAGGTGTGTCCTCACCTGCATTCATCTTTGATTAAAGGGGTCATATGACGTTGCTAAAAAGAACATTATTTTGTGAATCTGGTTTAATGAAATGTGTTTATGCGGTTTAAGGTTCAAAAACACATTATTTTCCACATACTGTACATTATTGTTGCTCCTCTATGCCCCGTCTTTCTGAAACGTGTAAATTTTAAAAAAAGCTAATTGTTCTAAAAAGCGAGGTGTGCTCTGATTGGCCAGCTATTCAGTCCATTGTGATTGGCCGAATGCCTCAAGAGTGTGACGGAAATGTTACACCCCTTACCATACTGTGATGCCGTCTCCCGCTGCGATGAGACAAAAACAATAAAACCCATTATAAACGAGGCATTTGTTGCATCTGGTGGGGACATAATTACGAATTATAATGACTTATACTGTCTTTTTACTCGTTGCGTTGCATATCACGCCGCGTAACATTAAACAATATCTGCATTTTGTGATCGGAGAAATGACAAACAACAAGCGCTACTCTACACTGCTCTAAACTCGCGTTTGAATCATCAGTGGCAAATTCTTTAAATATGAAAATGTACTTATTTGGGCGGTGTTATGCAAATCTTCCCACACAGTGACATAGACATGTGGGGGCGTGTTTAAACGAGGCGTTTTAGGAAGGCGTGGATGAGTCTGAACTTTTATAAAGAATATCTCTTTGGGTTTGAGACTTTAGTCTTTGCAACTTTAGGGATCTCATCTATGCATGAACAGCTTGTAACACTCTTGTAACAATGTGAAGCTTCTTTGAAACAATCTCTATAAAGCACTATAAAAAATTATGTATAAAGCGCTATAAAAAATAATGTGACATGATACGAATGCACACATGTGACCTGAATGTGCGGAGTATACAACGTTTGAAAAATCTGGGCTGCCACATACAGTACGTGCGCAATATGCTGATGCCAACATGTGAAAAAGTATACTTCGCACTTTATTTGTACACTGGAAACTGTTCACTGTTTATTACCAAGAACATTTTAGCCAAGGGGTGGTATTTTATGCTTTTAGAAATCAGTGATGCGTTATAAAGTTGTCTTGGAACTGAAAATGAAAACTTGATATACTGGTCTTGTTTACCTGTTGTCTGCTCTCTCTCACTCCAAATTCAATATTAAACTGATTTAGTGAGGGAGAGTGAGCGAATGAGATGGTGGGTTGATGTAAAACTCAGCTTTTAGACATACAGCTTCTGGCGCCAATTTAGCATTATTTTTCCTTTACAGGTCATGTGTTGAACAGGAACTCATTGTCAAATTGCCAGCAAATCAGCACAGCACAGCAAATTTGCCAGTATAAAGAGCTGAAACAATGTTGTAAAAGTTATGGTTCATACTGTGGCTAGTTTATGTTTACTGTGCTGCATTTTATAACAAAAAATATTATCATTATTTCATAGATTTCGCTACAAAAAGAAATAGTTACATTACCTATTCCACTATTACGGTTATTCTCCATCTCTTCCATTTTTAGCTCCATCTCTAGCTCTGGGTCTTCTGGCATTTGATCCTCTGAACTTGGACCTGGTTCTTGAGGAGATTCTTTTGGAGTCTGAGGAGCTGCTTCTTCCTTGTGTTCAGGTTTAGGTTCAGGTTTAAGTTGAGGTTCAGGTTCAGGTTCAGGTTTAGGTTCAGGTTCATATTCTGGTTCTGGTTCAG
Source organism: Cyprinus carpio (assembly GCF_018340385.1). Classification (NCBI taxonomy): domain Eukaryota; kingdom Metazoa; phylum Chordata; class Actinopteri; order Cypriniformes; family Cyprinidae; genus Cyprinus; species Cyprinus carpio. The sequence goes on from NC_056612.1 coordinate 7,331,280, forward strand.
GTTCTGGTGTATATGTGGTGTATGCAGCTATCACATGAACCTGATGTGTTACAGGTTCTTCAGCTAGACTACTGCTGCTGGATCCCGCAGCTACATCACTGCCGGAGCTACTACAGATGGACCTGGCTGGCTCTGAATCCTCAATACTATGGCTCAGATCAGAATCATCGGCTGGAGTTGAGGCTCTGGGAGATGGCAGCAGGGTCCTTTCAACTGGCACTGGGACACAGGGGGCCCACACAGATGCAGTAGGCATAGAAGTGGAAATAACTGGTTCGGGCGACGGTGTGGGTGGAGGTGCTGGAGCCTTCCGCTTCTTAAGATGGTTGTGTGAGGATGGAGAGCTGAGGTTTATCTATAGAGGAAGACAGAGGACAAATGTAAATGTTTGAATATTCAGGACTTCTGGGAGGTTCAGGGTTGTTGCTATGCAGTTACTAAGTACCGAGTGTTTTTTACTGTTATATGGTTATTGGAATGTGCATGATTGCACGGGCATTGCTTACTTAAGTAAAAGGTCTCTATGGGCCAGATTTACTAACAGGTTGCGCCAGCGCAAACCGTCTTTTGTTGTTAAAAATAGTACTGTCAGGATTTACTAAAGACGCACAATAAAGAATTAGCAATGAAAAGGCGTTGACAGTTATTTTTGTGCCAGACCTTACTGAATATGCATTTGTGAGTTTACCTTACAGACGCAAAAATTTATGGGAGGAGAGTATTAAAATTAATCACACAAATGATTTACTAACATTTGTGCTTGTCAAATTACTGGTATTCATGACATTATTTAATGCCCCAAAAAAGTTTGAACTTGAAATGGTTGCAATTGACCTTTCGGTCTGCCCCGCCTCCCTTAGTTACTGTTGCTCACTCGGACAAACAAACAGAGTTGATCACTGTCTTACAATGACAGCTGTCATTGAAAACCTTCTTCCGAGGTGTTTCTGCTAAATTTGGGACACAGATGGACCTTCAAGTGGGACTTAAATATGCCATGGAGGGATATATAAAAGATATTAAAATAAATATGTAAAAATACAGATCACAATGCAAACGGGAGAATTATGTTACAGTCGCCACGATCGCAATGACAACATCCCGGCTCAACACCGTTCATATACTGCATAGTAAGATTAAATTAATTTACATTTAACCAGATTAATATGGAGAGGCACTCTTATATAGACCTTCGTTTACGTGTTTTTGACTTTCACTGCACGGTACACTATTTAGATTTGTATGTTAGCATGGACTCACTAACTTTAACACTTATGTTAGCTAGTTTTATAGTTTTGATAACTTGCTGAATCACAAGATGACATTAACGTTCTGCTTGAGCAGATGAAAAGTTTAACTTAATGAGAGTATGACAACCAGAAAATGAACATTTTTGTCTTCATTTTGATTGGGGTTGAATGCTTAGGGACATTTTGCTCTGTTTTGGTTGGATTTAGGTAATGGAATAAAATTAATTACATTGCCTATCCTCTCGGGATAACTGGAATTAGTGTTACAAGTACCCTAGGCACATCGTTTTTTCTATTTTTGTAGCAAAAACACCATTAAACCGATGCAAACTTTGGATCACCCAATGTTTCTCAATGGACGCTGAAACCTAAAGATGTCTGAGTTCCACTCCCCGTGCAACTGATATTCGACTGCCAATGGCTCATCTGCGTTCGAGGAGAGCTCAATTGTCAATTTTTGTTGCTAGGAGGAGGCACCAAAGAGAACAGAGAGCATTTGGTAGAAGGGACAGCATTTTTTCCACACAAATTCATTTATTTTGAATGCCAGAATAACACATTATCCAAATCTGAACATATCCTTACACTAATATGTGCTGCACTTGGTATATTGCCTTGGTCATTATGGAAATGAGATGCTGCGTCTGTGTTCTTTAATTTGCGTGTTGTCAGTAAATCACCCGCGGAAATTTCCACGCATGTGGAACCCTGTTCGTAAATCTGGCCCTATGTGTCTATGTTTACACTTGGCATTAACATGTTTTTAATGTAAGCATATCACACTTGGCCATATTACAAGCCAGGTGTAAACACACACCAGGGCACACTGTGATCAGATCACTGAAAATAAATTTTTGGTGGTCTGGGAATGGATTATACATTGCTGTTCAAAAGTTTGGGGGCCAATACGTTATTGAATTATTTTAGTGGATTATACTTGGAAACTTGCTCCTCCCCAAATAAAGCACTTTAAAACATATCTCTCTTTTCTTCACAACTATTTCCCATTAGATATAATGTGTAAATGAGAAAAGTATTAACACAGCACTTCTTAAACCATAAGTATGGACAATAGCAACAGTGATGCTTCCATGAACAAGCACTACTTTCCACTTCCATTAACAAGCAATATTATGCAATTCTGTAAAATTAAGTTTCTTTGGATGCAATATTAGATCAGAGCACAACATATAGTAGAATAAAAGTTGAACAGTGATAACTCCCCAGTGTGACAACAGCACAAGGGCATTCTCAGCTTACTGATTTACTGTAAATTTGCATCATTAAGGGTGAATCACAGCCCTGCAGCACACAGATGTAATCAAATTTCTGTAGAATTCAGAGATATGCCAGAGGGGACAAACTAATTTAATAAACCCTTGTGGTATGTATGTTTTCAAAGACAAAACAGTACAGATCAAAGTAAAAAGGAGCCACTGTCCCTTTAAAAGGTCTTTTTTCCGTATCAGCTTGCCATTGATTGGTTAATACAGCTCTGCACAGTGCTAAAGGTTGGTAATGACATACAAAAGCAAATTCAGACAAGAATTTAAGAATCTATAGCTGCAAACAGTACAGTTTATCTGTTTAAAGAAAAACATGCTGTACTGTACATGAACCAGCTTGCTTTGGCGTGTTGAGATACCAGCAGCCAGTCTGACAGACTCGATTCCATGTATGAACCATGAAATCAAAAACAAGCTATGCTGTAAATAAACAAGCCTAGGAGGAATGTTCCTGGGTACATGCATGCCTAAATATGGGTCAGAGGTGAGAAAAACATTGAACAAAATGACATATTCCCACTCTGTATGTTGAGGACAAAGGAAATGATTTGTAATTATTCATGTTCCCCTACTTGAAATCAATTGTTGCAGTTTAATTTATGCTGCTTCTGTGAACACAACTATGGTGACCATGCGCTTCTAAATCGATTGATGGGTTGATGCCACCTGCATAAAGTCCTGTGTTGAGTTAAGTTAAATATAATATTAAATATATTACACATTTGACTTTTGATAATATATAATATTTTAGTAAATCTTAAACATTATTTGTTAATATTTGTAAATGTTAAGATGTTTTTAAGAATTCTGATAACCAAACAGTTGGTGTTTCCCACTGATTTCTATATATGGAAAAAAATAAAAAATTTTTATGATTTCTGATTAGCGATTACATTTATAAGCTCAACAGAAACGTGTGCTATTTATATATTAGTTTGTTACAAAATTAATGTTAAAAAATAATCTAATGGAACTTGAATCAGACCTCAATGTAATCCTGTAGTTAGATGGATATCAAACTTATAAGTACTGCAATTTGTTTAACCAATATTATCAAAGAAAAATGAACCGATATTTTATAAATAAATTTCCACGACTTTTCCAAAACTTTTCCAGGCCTTGAAATTGCTATTTTAAAATTCCTGATAACTTCTTCAGGTTTTTCGTGATCATACTTACACTGATACGAACACTGAGCTGCACATTGCGCTGTCTATGACGACACATTTGGGAACGCCTTCAGTGTAACAGGGTTTGAAGCACATGTTGAACTAGTCCAGTCTCGATTAGTGTCGTGTTATGACGTAACATGACGGTGTACACAGAAGCTACAAAGGTAAGCTGGCATAAAACATGGCTAGCTTCCTTCTGGTCTTTAGCAAGCACTATGTGTTATTTAAGATTGACAGTTTAAGAAGTGCTTGCCTCCTTGCTGTAGATACATTACGGGCAAGGACACACATTTGTTTATCGACTGTTTGTGAGTGGAGCATGCACATGCAGCTCTCACGGGAGTGCTGGTAGAGTAGCTCAAAAAGGCTTCAGCCCTCATTGGCCAGTTCCGCTGCTCCTACTAGAGATATGGAAGCTAGCTCTGTGGCTTCTTCCACCCTAAGTGAGAGTGTGATGCTGGGTCTATTCAGCTCTGAGGAGGTGGATGTCCTAAGCATTGAGGCAGGGGATTTTGAGGACTCAACACCTCACTTATGAGGAGCTGTTGGAGAATGTAACTTGTGCCATCGAGAAACTAAAGATCGAGTGGCCTTCTCAAAAGCTGGAAGTGCAAACAATAAGTAAACCAGATGAGTGCTTCCCGAAGAGCCGAGCACAGCCTCTAGGTTTTGGGGTCTGCCTTTTTTCCCAATGATGATGCTGCAAGTTGAAGAGACACCTGCAACCCATCTCTCACCCAAGATTGCAACATCCCTGAAGGCCCTGACGCTGCCCACTAAGCCATGCCAAACTGCATCTACACTTGTGGGCAGCAGGTTGGGCCGGTGCATGCTTGGCAATCATGCAGGTATACCAGGCTGATCTGCTTAAAGACCTGTCTGAAGGCAAGGAGATCAGATCTGACTATGTTGAAGAGGTCCTTTGTGCCACAGACCTGGCTCTCCGAGCCACCAAGGAGATGATCCAGGCCATCTGCCACTCTGTGGCAGCAATGGCAACGGAGAGGCACCTATGTTTGATCCTCTCAGTTATCAAGGAGAAGGATAAAGCTTTCTTCCTTGATGCACCACTGTCGCCTTCTGACCTTTTTGGTGACACTGTTAGTTTGGTCGTTGAGAGGTTTCAGGAGGCAAAACATCAATCAGCAGTGTTTCAGACGCACTTGCCGATTCAGGTCTCATGGGGCTGCGGGTTACTGCTGGTCTACAGCCTACAGTTCAGCAGGCCTTCCATCCTCCACTGCAAGTGTCTGCTGACTATGAGGGGCCACATTTAATGTGCCCTGTCAGGGCTCTAGAGGCCTATGTAAAAAGGTTCTCATTGGAGGAAGACGGACCAGTTATTAGCTATCAGTTATTTGTCTTGAAGCAAACCATTAGTAAGTGGATTGTTGAGGCACTCTCTACAGCATACAAGGCACGCAGTTTGCCTTCACCTCTGCTGCTGAGGGCACATTCAATTAAAGGCATAGCATCATCAAATGCCCTTATATCTGTAGTCTCCCTTCAGAAAGTTTGCAATGCTGCAGTCCCAACTGAAACCCACACACACTTTTTTTTTCTGCTTTCATAGCCTGGACCTTCGTCCTGAGGTGTGCCTGGACAAGCTTCACACCAGGACAGGCACTAGTAAGTGTGCCTTACCTTTGTAGCTTCCATGTACATCATCACATGTTAGGCCACAATTAGGGGTGCTCCGATTGATCGGCTACAGATCACTATCGGCCGATAATCACATTGGGATGATCGATCGGCAGTCTCTAAAAGGCAGATTTCAAAAAACGATCTCAACCTGATGACGCCGCAGTGAGAGGTTAGGCTCGACTTGCAGCGGCACAGTCTCAGTCTCTGTCCGGCGCGGGTGAAATAATTATAACGCTGAAGGTGAGGTACAATTCATATTTCTTCATTAAATAACTTATAAATAGGGATGTAACGATTAACCGCGAGCCAGTTGAAAATCGATTCAAATATGTGACGGTTCAAATCATTTGAGATGCTAAACAAATCGCGATTCATTTAGGGGTAGGAGTAATGCATGTCTGAGGAGGAGCGGGAACTTATTGTCTTTAGAAAAGTTTAGATGGTATTTTTCTTTTCATATTGCCTCTGTATAATGCATATTAAAGTTCATAAGTGCAGCGCTGCTTTGTTTACAGCGGAAACCAAGGAAACACTTTAAGCGCCATCTGCTGGCAGAGAGTGAATCTGCGTCTCGTTCAGCTTGTCAGCCGCTTCATGCTAATAATTTTATGTATGGTCTCACAAAACTGAAGTCAAACCATTCTGTTTTAACTTAAAAAAATTCGAAATTATACAATCTAATTTAGATTAAAAACTGCTCATGTTGCATGTATGCAGCATCTTTGTTTGGATCATGATTAAAATGCAGTGGTTGCTTCTAATTTTAAATGGAAAGAGCACAGACAAAGCCTTATTTTGTTTATATGAATAGATTTATTTTATTTGTGTTATTTATCTGATTTGGGGCTTGTTTTAAAATTCCAATTTAGTTTTGTTATTTACATTTACATTATATTAAATTAATCATTTGGCAGACACTTTTATCCAAAGCAACTTACAAATGAGGACAACAGAAGCAATCAAAACCAACAAAAGAGCAATAATATTAGTATATTATTATAGTTATATTTCAATTTCATGAAGAAATGTGCAGCATTTGGTCCAAGCAATAATAAAAGGACACATTTAATTTATAATTTGTCTTAAATCTCATTTTGTTTTAAAAATAAACAAAAGAAATCGTGAATCGAATCGAGAAATCAAAATCATGAAGCGAATCATTAGTTGAGTGAATCGTTACATCCCTACTTATAAAGTAATTTAAAAAAGTTTCTGTGAGACATAATTTCACAAACAGCGTGACTGAATCACCATATGCGCTCTTTCTCTCTCAAAATGCAAACAGCTTTAAATCACATCAATTCTGCACTATAAGCAAGCTGCATGCTGGACAGTTGACACAGGAATTGTCACTTGCATTATTGAGGCAGTATCGCTTTATCACTAAAGTTTATAAACTGCATTTTTTCTTTTTAATTCTTGCCAGTGTTTAAACCATTCAACACTCGCGCACTTTCCTGGAGACCGTGCGCTCATGCACACTCGCAGTGTAAACACATAATGCCAGGTTCACAATAATTTTAAAGTTCTTAAAGTTCTTTATGAACCACAGGATTGCTTGTAATAAAGATTTATATGGAAAAGAAAAGGCAGTAGAGCTGACTGTTTCTGTAAATTGTAAGTTTTAGTTTAGAATGTTTAATATTTAAGAAAAGTAGTTTAAATGTTTTGCAACTTAATATAGAAATCTAGAAGTAAATGCAAACGTAAAAAGCATTGAATAATTGATGAAAAATTTTATTACTGTATGTTGAATGTTGATGTTGAAAAAGCCTTTTCAGTAACAATGTTTTGATTTAAAATAAAAATAATGGATAAATCACAGTCCATGCTGCTTCTGTAACACACATTGAAAACATAAAAACAGTGCAACCACACATGGATTACATACGCACTGCAAACGGAGTATGTGTGAACCTCACATACAGCTCACATAATCAGTTTTGCGCTGTGTAAGCTATTGTGCAACAATTACACGATTGTAAAAGCAAAAATACAGTGCATGATCAAACATTTAGGTGAGGTAAATATATATTTTTGAAAAATGTAAACCCCCCCTCCCCCTCCACCCCTCAAATGAAAATGAAAATAAAAATAAAAAATCCTATCACAAGAGTCACCTAAGAGAGGAATTCATTTTCAAAAATCTCGATTGGATGATCACTTTAAATAATGATAAAAAGAAGGCTTTAAAAAGATCGGTATTGGTGATCGGATCGGCGGATACTGTTTTCTGTGATTGGCGATCGGTGATCGGCCTCAAAATCCTGATCGGAGCACCCCTAGTCACAATGAAACACCAATCGAGATTGGAATAGTTCCACACATGCTTCAGATTCTGTCATGCTGAAGGCATTCCACAAAGTGTCTTCAACTACATAGCGTCTTGCTCCACTCTCTGGGAACAAGGTTACTTACGTAACCAAAGATGTTAATTTATGTCTACTGTAATTCTGTTTCCCTCGATTTATACTACCTCAAATACTACCTCAGAAAATTTTTCAAAAATGCACAGATTGCCTAGGCTTGGTCTTGTATGTTGCATGATGTATGCACATGATTCATGGAGTCTCCTTTTATAGTGCCATGGACTGCATTGTGCCCCTTTACATGACGATTTACTTTCACTGTGTTAAAGTTCAAAGTCATTATGTGATTTCTTTTCTTCCTTGAAGTCTTTAAATATATTTAATGTACACTTAAAAGGGGCTCTTAATCTGTGTGTGTACCACACACTTAAACTTTGACCTTTAATCCACAATGGGGCAGCACAATGTATGATTTCACTCCTCTGGAATGTTAAAGTTTTAATTTAGAGCAGAGGAGAGAAGGGCGGAAGGAGTGCTTAATAATTACAGGCTATGAAGGCCAGGGTCTCGCCACACTCACACTGGGCTGCTGGGTTACGTTTCACAGCAGGCTGCTTGGCCATTCATCTTTCTGCTCCCTCCCTAACACTGAGTGCTGCTTCAACTTTCCCCTACATAGTGCTCATAGCAGCAAATATAGTATGCTCCAGGTCGTTTTGATGCACATATGCACATGCAATCACATGTTCCAGAAAAAAAAAGAGGCTTTGACATGTCATAATAGAATGCAGGCAGAGGTGGGTAGTAATGAACTACATTTACTCCGTTACATTTACTTGAGTTAACCTTTGGAAATAAAAATGTACTTTTAAGAGTAGATTTAAAGATGGGTACTTTTACTTTTTTAACTCTAGTACATTTTTAATGAACAAAAAAAAAACAAACAAAACAAAAAAAACAGTACTTTTACTTCGCTTCAGTAGGTGGCGTTCCTCTCGTTACTTTGTTTTAGATATTTGTGTGCTATACATGTTAAGAAACACAGTTTATTCCAAGTGTAGTCTCTTTTTTTAATTGGGGCATAAACTATGACCCATTCGTGAATGAATCCCTCTTATGAGTTGATTCTGTTCAAGGATTTGAACAAATTAGCCTGCAAAATTGGTTCGCAAATCACTTTAAAAGATTTGTTTAGTTCTCTGCATGCACTGAATCATCTGAAGTGGTTTCTCATTCATTCCGGGTAATTTGAGAACACAGAGAACATAAAGATCTACAGTCAATTGAAGCCAAATCTGCAAATTCTACTGTTGGCCTGCATTGCTGACGTTTTATTATTTGAACACCGTTTGTGCTGCCTGTGAAAAGCTAGAGAAGCTGTCTGTGGTAAGCTAGATTGACTGTCAAGTGAAATGTGTAATGTTAGAGTGAAATGAATTACTAGTGTCGATGTCTGCATTTTATTAGTAGATTTGCTTAATTACATTGCATCAAATCATTTTTTGAGCATGGTCTGAAGCGTTGAGCATTATAAACCAATCACACACATTACCGTTGAGCTTATGAATGCAATAGCCTATCCAATCAGAGGCGTTTTGATTCATCATTGTGGAGAACTCCACGAGAAGTTGTTTAGTGTGCGCGCTCATTGACCTGAATTCTGATGATTATGCATTCGCAAATTCTCTCATCAGCATAAACAACATGCAATAGAGCGTTTATTTAACGCTCTGTGTTACAATGTGTTATATATACAACCATTCAAATACCACTAGGGTTAGTGAGATCTACATTGTACAACATTGTAAACAACAGTAAACACCAAATTTCACATGATCACAAAAGGGAGTTATTACAAACACTCGTTGGTGGTTTAAAGTGAGTTTTGAGTAAAAGTGTACTAATAATTTCATAAATTGTCTTATGTAGCTTGATGCTATTGTTAGCGCTAATGAAGCTACATGACAGGTGCAGTTCTTCTTCATAATGCATTTTGTCATAATAATTTACGTAAGGTCGTAAGAAAATGTTTTGTTGTATTTTTATAGTAAGACTTTTGATAATAGTTGGGTAAATGAAGATGGGATTGAAGCGATGTGGCATGGTAAACCTTGAAATACCACAACAAAGGCTAATAATGGCAGAATAAAAACAAAAGAATAAAGATAAAAGAATAATGGGGATAATGTCTCATACCTGGCTGATGTGTGAAAGGCTTGTTTCGTGAGAACAATAGAATCATGAATGAGGCAGATTGTGGAGCCAAACATATGGAGACAGCACACAGGAGAGCTTACAGGAGAGTTTACAGGAGATCACAGGGGCCATAAATCAATTTTATTAGCCTTTTATTAGCCTTCTCTAAAAACACACACGACATGGCCTTAGAAAATGTTTCATAAAATTCACAGTTTTACAGATTATATCATGAAATTACAAATTAAGCATTAGTAGACTTGTGGCTTTAGCTTCATCATGCTTCTTAAATCATACAAAATCCTACATCAACAATTTTTTTTATACATTTAAAAAATTTGTTTTTAATATTTTTATTTTTGTTTTCATGTTTGAGCTTATATATCTTTATTATTGTAACATATATCGTAACATATTGAGCTTATATATCTTTATTATCGTTCTGATTGTTGAACAGTAAACTTTGAAGTGTCAGCTTTGTGAACATATGTTGATTATGTATCTAGTCAGAAAGACTCGTTAGCAGAAACCTTTTTATTTTGGGTATGTCATTTGTGTCTCCATGCCGAAAATGGGGGGTGACAGGTAAGGGGTTAAAATAAATCTCTTAGGCTGCATTTATTTGATTGAAAACACAGTAAAGTAGTAATATTGTTCGTTATGGCAAATCTAAATTTTCAGCAGTAATTACTCCAGTCTTTAAAGTCACATGATCTATTTAAAATTGTTCTAAAATGCTGATTTGCTGCTCAAGTAACAATTTCTTATCAAAGTTGAAAACAATTGTACAGCTTATTTTTTTAGTTAATTTTTGTGAATATATATACTTTTTTTTCAGGATCCTTTGATGAACAGGAACTTATTTTTATTTGGTTTTATTAGATTAAATAATTCCTGAACTTTAAAACAGAGATGTAATTTAAAAGGCAACAACAAATGTATTTCTAAGACCTAAATATTATTTAGATCATTATTGAATCAAGCACTGAATAGAATAGCCAAAAAAATTTACCCTAGCCAATGGATTTGCTTTTTAGCAGGCAAGTGCACCATGATAACCCATAACCTTATAAAACAAGGAAACTTTACTTTCATTTGGCTTGATTCTAATTTTATTGCAAATATAACTGAGGTGATTTTCCAGACAGTTTCCAGGGTCAAACTGTGGCACCTCACTCTGTTTGTCTTCCGTAATCTCAGTTTTCATCTTTCCACAGCCTCTTAGATGCAGATGTTAATTATTAAGATATATAAGGAGATATATCAAACCCCAGGTCCCTCCCCTCTTAATCCTGAGGAATGCTGGGCCAGTGATGAATTTTGAGAGGTCAACCACTAAACCCTGACCTATTTAATTACTCTGTCCTGTACCCTGGTCATGAACTGGAACATTCAATTTAACCCATCTTTATAGTGGGACCACACACAGTTTTGCTCCTGTTTGTTTGTATATACAGTATATATAATTTTTTTCTCCCTGGACCAGGGTACTCTTAATAAAGTAGCGGTGGAGAGATTTTAAATGTCAATTCTTCTTAAAAAGATGCAATCTAATCCTGTTTACAGGAAATAAGCCTGCTCCCGAGCAGGTTTAAGCGTACGGACCTGTTGCTATGACAGCAACTCCATGGTAAGCTTGCAAGAGCCAAACAATCCAAGATCATGCCAAGTCATCAACAATCAAATCCATGTAACTAAGTTAGTGACGTACGAAGAATGGACCCCAGGTGTAGACACGATACCCTCTGATGTTCATTTATGTTTATAACTTGCAATAACTAGTAAAGAAGAAGAGATGATCGGTTTACGTGCCACGTGAAATGAGGTGCTTTAGCGATCTGTCACAACATATTAAAGAGCCACAAAACAGTATTTATTATTGGAATTTCTAAAAACAAAAAACAACAAAAAAGACAAATTTAAAGCTGAGAGTTTGTTTCATGCCTAAAGTAAACTGCACTGTCTTGTCTGTCAGCATGTTGTCAGTTTTCTCTTTGCTCCATGACGTATTTTTCACTGCGTGAGAACATGATTTGTGGTGTGAGAGCGGCAGGAGGGCCTTTGCGAAGGGTCAGTTATAGCTTTATGCATGTTACTTAGCTATGATTATAATTCATAATGCATTTTGTCATGTACATTCTTAAGTATTTATTTATTTATTTTTATCTAGAAAGACTCTTTATAATAAGTGGATGAATATATATTGTTATCAGAACGACGCTGACCAGGACACACTGGACTAAAATGAATAATAAGAGGCTGAAATGTTCTTTCTCTGCGTGTGAACTGTGTAGATGAAAACACTGACTTTAATGCAACGTTTAACAACAACCTTATGTTTATGTTCAACTTCACTGCAAAAATGCCAATCATCTAATTATTACAACAGCTAGAACACATTGCTTGTAAAAACTGCTTGCTTCAGCCAGTTGAAGGCACAGTTCAAGTACATGTGTGCACATGATCAAAACGGTACCACCTCCAACTCATTTTGAGCCATGAAATACTCTGGATATTAAGCTAACTATTGTCAGCATTTGTATAAATTAAGGTGTTCATATTATTTTTACAATACTTAACTTTTCATAATTTTCTCTCATCTCTTTCATAAAAAAAGCAACAAAAATATTGCAAATAATTTAATATGAAAGGACAAGAGAAGTATTCTTAAACACACTAAACACACACTCAATGCTCAAAATAATCCTAAGCAAACACTCATAAAGAGATTTAAGGAGGTCATTTACACAAAACACAATGTCTCCCTCCTTACGAACATGGAGTAAGATAGTTGTGCTATAAACAGTGTGGTCTTGCGTCAGTACCACGCTTCTTTGTTGTGATCGTTTTATTTTTATCGTCCCATTCCTGGTCACATTTACAACTTCACAGTGTTGCCTAATCAGTCATAAATCCAGCCACCGCTGAGAAAAGCCCAGAAAACACATCTAAGAGACCAGCATGTCATTCAACATAACTGGGGCACAGAGTCAGATCTGTTTGGAAAGGAGAAGGGATGTGGGAGAAAGAAACCACTTTGTGGCCTTCCTAGTTTTTTCCAGTGTGTAACTGTTACATACAGTACTTTTAGCAAAAGAAGCCAAAGGTTGTGCAAATAGCCAGAAGGTATCAATGATCAATGACTGCCATCATCTTTAATAGACATTTATAATTTGTATCATTTTGTGTCAACTCCGTGATGTGTGCTATAATGAAAGTGTATGATAACCAAGCACTGTCTAAAAGTGAATAGGCCCTTTTATTTAAATTTACTGTATTGTGTAGGGGGAAAAATGTTTAAAGGCGTTGTTAAAAGACTAATGACTAATTTATATCATAGCATCAGACTGGTATAAAGTACAGGAGCTAAAAAACAATTAACACAAAGTAAGTAATTTATTTTTACCAAATTTAACAGCAATTTTGCTGCAAGCATTTGCTCAAAAGTTATATATTGTATATATCAGCATTATATACTGTATTGTTCTTTCTATATGTCAATATCAGCCACTAAAATCCCATACTGGTGGACCTTATAGCAAAACTGGTCTACAGGTGACATATTAACTTACTAAAAGGTGGCACACTAGAAATTCTAGTCACTTTAGTGGTGAGGTTTTTCAAGAGTTAACAATAAAAATAGGCCAAAAAATCTCATCTTTGTGAGTAAAAGGATGACCGCATCAATACTTTAAAATCTTTAAAGTCTGCACAGTACAATAACATTACAAAATGAGTAATTAAAATGAGTTATTTATTTTCTGGTATTGTTAGTATGCAACATGCTGTTTCGTTTGCTCATTGTCAGTGGAATTACCCGTTTTGTCTAGTTTAATAAAGACTTCTTGCTATTGGAAGGCTTTTGGATACTTTTATCATCTTCTTCGGAACTAAACTTGACAATTAGACTCCATTTTTTTTTTTTATATTTTGGATGTATTGTTGAATTATGTTTTTTAAAAAAGATGCCACAAAGTGTGACATTATAATACAACCATGGCAGTGTCCAAATTTTATTGCAAAACATTTTTTTGAAGCTGCTGTTAGAAGCTCCAGTTCCCACAGAAACATTTAAGGGGCAGTCACACTACACTTCTTGTTCCGTTAAATTAAATTCATATGTATACAAATGCTGAAGACTGGAAACACAAACTCATATGAAGAATGCATTTTAAATTTCAAGTATGGTGAACTCTAAAATTTGTATGAAGATGTGGGACCAATAAAATACTAATTAATACAACGTGGCATAACCTCTTAGCTGAATCAAAGAACAAACTTTAAAGCTGCGGGTTTATGTAAGGGATAATCAACAGTTTGCCCTGCATTAAAGGATTTTAAATGCATGAAATGAAGGCCAAGAACCACCCGACGCAAGCCGTTGATTATCCCGCTTATTCCATGGTCATTTGCCAAGTTATAGACAAGTTAAATCTAGTACTGCTTTTTGCAGTGCAACATTTGACCAGAAGGGTAAAAATGAAAGTTATTTTCGTCAGTTATGGTTCGTTAGCTCTAGCATTCTGCCTGCTTCAAATCAGACACAGAGATTAAATAGTGCAATAAGATCACATTTATTTGAATGAATTATAGCATTTATTTCAATGAATTATTGATCGAGAGAGAGAGAAAGATAGAGAGATGACAGTTGTGTGTGCTTTACCTGCATCTGCGCATCTCTCTACAAACAATTAATTACTTCAAAAACAGTGATTGTACCACATCGCTGTTGAGGAATATAATGTAGCGATCTAGTATCTAGACTATTTTATTAATAAAAATCATTGCAGGGACGCATTGAAAAGTTTATGTGTGTGCGCAGTGCAATTTGTGATCTCCGACCTGTGTGTGTGTGTGAGAGAGAGAGTGATGTGTGTGTGTTTGTGTGCATCAATTAAAAGTGCATTATTATGGAACAGTGATTAAACTGACTTGGAACTACCTGTGCATTAAAATCAGAATCCAGTATTCAGACAGACCATGGAATAAATACATAAATAAAACTTTTTGGATTTATTATTGTATTTGATCTATTCTGATTTCTTTTTTTTTTCTTTGAAAGGTGCTGCAGAGTGTCTAAGTCATAGTCTGAATGGACCAACCTAAAATATGTTTTTAATGTTACTTGATCAAAAAAAACAACAAAAAAAAACAACATTTGTAAGAGATTTTCAGATTTCACTACCGCTTTGAGGTATTTTATTGAAATGAGAGTATGGGAAGCAGTTTTTGAGATATTGGTAGTTCCCAAATCAAGTAGAGAGGAGCTGGTTTTGCAAGACCAAAACAACTGCCCGGAGGGGTTGCCATCATGGCTGTCTGACCTTCCCTGAAAAGACCTTTTTGACCTCTCTATTAAGCAACCAACTAGAGCACTCTAAGTGAAAAAAATAAGTACAATTTATTCATATGTACTTAAGTATAACTACATATAATTGTGGGACACTATAAATTGGTATACTTAAAGCCTGCTAAATTGCAACAACCAATTTTGTACTAAATGCATTTTAGTTGTGCAAAAGCAGAGCTGAAGTTCAGCTAAATTTGTATTAAATACAATTGTTTGTGCTAAAGTGGAACTATTCCTAGTATACTTAAGTACACTTTAAATATCCTCTGTTTTATTAAATTTTTTAAAAGCAGAATTCATTGAGCATAAACTTTTTTTTTGGTGACATTACGTATTTTGGTGACATTACAATTGCAATTCAATTACACTGTAAAGGTGCTGAACATACAGTAATATTATACTAGTAACAAACTGAGGTCATACTGTCCCTTACTTTTAGTAACTTTAAAATGCATTGCAATGGCATTCCAAGTAAACTTGAAGTCTGCTAACTGGACAATTATTGTGTGCTTCTAATACAATAAATTAACCTTTATAAATAATGGCACAGCTTAAGAAATTGCCCTTTACTAACACCTCCAGCATCCCAGTCAACTCAATTATTCAGGGAAGATAAGTGGAAAAGTGGACACAGACATTTGAGCATTGGCTGCAGGAAACACTTCAGTGGTGCATCTGGTAAAGCGAGTGCACGTGTGTGGCAGCGACCCAGGTTCGAATCCAGTCCACAGTGTTTCCTTCAGCCAATGTTCAAATGTCTGTGTCCAATGTTCCACTGATGTTCTTAAGCTGTGCAATTATTTTTAGGGGGAAGTCGTGGCCTAATGGTTAGAGAGTCGGACTTGCCATCCAAGGGTTGTGAGTTCGAGTCTCGGGCCGGCAGGAATTGTAGGTGGGGGGAGTGAATGTACAGCGCTCTCTCCACCTTCAATACCACGACTGAGGGGCCCTTGAGCAAGGCACCGAACCCCCAACGGCTGGCCACTGCTCCGGGTGTGTGTTCACTGCTGTGTGTGTGCACTTTGGATGGGTTAAAAGCAGAGCATGAATTCCGAGTATGGGTTACCATACTTGGCTGTATGTCATGTCACTCACTTATAAAGGTTAATTTATTGCATTAGAAGCACACAATAATTGTGCCTTCAATATTACTTGGAATGCCATTGCAATGCATTTAAAAAGTCACTAAAAGTAAGGGACAGTATGACCTCAGTTTGCTATTAGTATGATATTAATGTATGTTCAACACTCTTACACTGTAATTGAATTGCAACTGTAATGTCACCAAAATAAATTTGAAATTTATGCTGAATGAATTCTGCATTTCAAAAATTCAATAAATGACTAGATATTTAAAGTGTATTTAAGTATACTTAGAATGGTTACACTTTAGCATAAACAAGTATATTTAATATAACTTTAGTTGAACTTCAGCACTGCTTTTGCACAACTAAAATGCATTTAGTATAAAATTAGTTGTTCCAATCTAAGTATAGCAATTTATAGTGTGCCACAAATATATTTATAGTACATACAAATAAATTGTACATAAGTATACTATTTTTTCACTAGAGTTATGAATCAGTAGCCAAGGGTTTGCAGACCGACATCTCGCCAGAGAAGTAGTTTAAGTTCTCTGCATCATGTGCAGAGTATTTTCATGAGCTGAGCTAACAAGGGGCTCTGATGATGTCACGAGAGGATAAGAGTAGGAGATGAACTCTCTAGCCTCTTAAAGAAGCCCCTTGTAAAATCCTCATCTCAGGTGTACAGAAGGTGTGCACATGGTGAACAATCATCATTTGCATCAGGCTACTATAGACTACAATAACTAAAATAAAATCAAAACAATCTTTCCTACACATCTAATTTAATTTTAATAGTAAATAATGACAAATGAGACTCTACAGAAGAAAAGATTGTCTGGCAGACAAAAAGCACCCTTAGTTAACTGTTGTATCTCTGCAATATGTCAAGAAAGTTTTGAGCAGGTCAAACCCTATGAACGACCAGTGGTACAGAAGGAGCCAGGACTTAGATGGCCTTAGCCAGATCTTAAATGACTGGTATGGGTTTGTGAAGCTCTGTTTCTGGGTCTGGTAGTATGAGCAGCTAGACGGCTGGACCTGGGAACGGCGAGGGAGGAAGCACTGGAATGAGGCCAGAGGGCGAGTGTGGGGCATCCAGCAGGAAGAATCTGTCCCTATCTTGCATTTCGGACAGATTCAACCACAGATGCCGCTCCGTAACCACCAGTGCTGCCACTGAATGACCAATGATCATAATGGTATGTGTGTGTGCTCAAACCTGTGATGTCAGTGGTAAAGTCTGTGTGGGAGCTGTTGGGGGAGCTGGAGCTCTGCGTTTCTTTAATTCCACTTTTGGGGACATCTTGGAGATGTTCATCACAGACTGAGACTGACCCAGAGTGCTAGGACGGGTCTCCACACATGGACCGCTTGTCACCGACATTCCCTGAACAAAAAAGAGATAGACTTTAGCAGATATACAAATACACATTTAAGGACAAGGTCAAAATGCATATGTGAATGAGTGTGTTTAAACACACATTTATTAACCAAAAGTGCAAATAACAATATGTATAAGTATGAAGTAGAGAAAGTAGAGACCAACTCAGTGCAAATGTCAAGGTTTACAAACATAGAAGGTGAATTTCAAATTGTACAGAGAATTGAGATATTGTTGTATACACATTCAATTTTAGAGTTAAATAGAATGGAACAGAATATAACAGAATTAAAGCTATTACTTTTAAATTCAAAAGAATAGAATGTTTATGAGCCTTTCTCAATGCACAATGTTGTTATCGTGGGCACTTTAAAATACAGAGAATAATTATTTATTACAAATTATAAGGAATTTTGAATGCATTTTAGGAATACTTTTCCCATCAACTGGTTACAATGCACAACACTTATGTATGGTGCTTGAAAGACGCATGTGAAGTCTGATGTAAACGAGCACAGATGAGAAGCGCATGGCGGAACACGTGAGAGACGCGCTGAATGAAAACGCACATTCACTCTCTTACAGCAGATGGCGCTAAACTGCAGAAAATGCAGCCGTTACCCTGGAAAGCCCATAAATAAAGCAGCCATGCTACTTTCTAAAACATATTTAAATGATTTAAATAGCCATTCAGATTTTTGTATTGGCTATGGTGTTCATCAAAGTGCCAAATACATAAATATTTATACTTAATAGGCTATTTATTTTCAGACTTTTTTTTTTTTTACGTTTTAATCTGGACTACATCATGCCCTAGACATTGTTTGAAAGTGTTTTGATTCTTTATTGCTCGGTCACACTTAACATTAGGGCTTCATTAGTTAGCATTTGCTAATTCAGTTAACATAAACTGCCAATGAAAAACTATTCTAAAATTCATTAACCTTAGGTAATTCCAATATTTAATAACGCATTGTTAAAATCAAAAGTTGCAACTGTGTTATGTAGTAGTTGTATTTTTTTTTAAAGATTAATAACTTCTGTAGTAAACGTAGCTTTTGCTCATTGTGACTGTTAATGCATTAACTAAGGTTATCTAATGAGGTCTTATTGTAAAGTGATACCTATTGGTATTAATAGTTCTTTTGAACTTTAATCTGTGTAAAATTTCTAACTTTATACAATTTTCTGTATAAAAAAAATAGTATTTAAATGTTCAGTTATTTTGTTATGAGAAAAAAGTTAATAAACCTGTTATACACACTTTATCAACACTTTTTTAAACTACATTTCAATATCGGGATAATACTGTATACCGTGATAAAAGCATTAGCAATTAACTGCAACATGAAAATTTGATACCGGCAGCGCGCGCGCGCGCTCCCTCTCTCTCTCTCTCTCTCTCTATATATATATATATATATATATATATATATATATATATATATATTCATGCTCTGCATTTAACCCATCCAAAGTGCACACACACACACACTATGAACACACACCCAGAGCAGTGGGCAGCCATTTATGCTGCAGCACCCAGGGAGCAGTTGGGGGTTCAGTGCTTTGCTTACCCCAGTCGTGGTATTGCCTGACCAAGACTCAAACCCACAACTTTAGGGTTAGGAGTCAAACTCTCTAACCACTAGGCCACGACTTCCCCAAAAAAATTGTAATAAATATACTTGTTTGTGCTAAAGTGGAACTATTTTAAGCATACTTAAGTACACTTTAAGTACATCTCTTCTTGTATTTAAGTTTTGAAATACAGAATTCACTCAGCATAAACTTCAAATGTATGTTGCTGACATTACAATGAGACTTTAAGAGTGTTAAACATGCATTAATATTATACTAATTAATAATTTACTTTTAGTAACTTTAAAACGCACTGCAATGGCATTCAAAGTAAACTTGAAGTGTGTTAATAACATCATTATTGTGTGTTTTTAATGCAAATAATTGATCTTTATAAATTATGGAACAGCTTTACATTTTGTCTTTTACTAACATTTCCCAGCATTCCAGCTAACTCAGTCACCTGGAGAGCATCAGTGACACACTGAGGACAGACATTTGAAGAATGAATGTAGGAAACACTGGATTCGAACCCGGGTTGCTGCGACACAAGTGTACTCTCTTTATTAGATGTGCCACCAAAGCAGACATGCGCTGGGCAGAACTGTGGTTACTTTGTGTTTTTTATATACTGTACTACTAAGTAAAATACTACTACAAGTAAACAAATTTTCCATAGATGAAAGCACAAAATATGAATTTAAAGACTGTGGATTGCTGAGTACTCTTAATATAGGTGCAGCAAGCGGCACAGTTCCTTTCGTTGGTGGAAGACTGTGAATGTGCAGAACTGCTTATGTTTCAGTGAATGCAGATGGAATAAAAACATCTGTAATATTTCTCTGTGCACTTCAACTCTCAATGCACTGCACTAGTGTTTCTAATGTAAAACGCAATGAAAGGATTTGGCGGTTTGACGGTCTTGCAGTACACTGCAGATTTAAATGTAACGCACGAATAAAAATTTTAATACATTTTACATTGTTTCTTTTCATGCAGTTATCGTCTCTGAAGCTATTTGAAATGTTATTTTTTTGTGTAATTTTAAGGAGGGTTCAGTATCATTTTTAATAATTTGTTTAGTAATTCATAATATTTTGACAGGCCAAAGGGCAGCAGTCCACATTTCAAAGTGCAATGTTACCGTTGTCTGTACGGGACATTAAAGAGCCATTAATGGAGAAAAAAGAAGTGTGTTGATACAAGTGCATTGGAATGTATTAGGAATATACTAAAATAAACCCTCTGATCAAGTACGTGAATGTCTTTCACCATTTCAAACTAACTAGCTCTATGTGGTTTACATCTTTACTTTTGTAACTACTTTCTGTATGTATGTAAAGCTGCTTTGCAATCATGCAAAATTGTGAAAAGCATTAAATGTGTGGTTAAATTACTTAAAAAGGTAAAGGTCATAAAAGTACTGCATGATTATGAATTATTATTAACTCAATACATGTATTTTTATCTATACTATTTTTAAACTCAACAAGTAGAACTCAAATACAGTGTATTAATCATAACAGGTCAACAATAAAAATAAATTACTAAAGTATTACTTTAATATTTAACAAATTAAATTGTTTTATTTGCAAATTGCTCATTGTTACATTTGTGCTGTAGGCAAAGGTTGCGTTTGGAAATTCTGTCCTTACAGCACCTAGCAGAAACATACTAGATGTTTCTCTCATTTTCTTTGATTTGCCCAAAAAGCAAAAAAAAAAAAAAAAAAAGTAATAATAATAATAATATAATATATATATATATATATATATATATATATATATATATATAGAGAGAGAGAGAGAGAGAGAGAGATAATAATAATAAATATGACAACTTCATATTAAAATAATTTAATTATTCTCAGATTTGAAATAGATGGTGAGACTTGTGACTAGCTGGAATGAGTTTCTACACTAAAGGTGTCTTCAGAAAAATGTGCCAAGTCTTTGAAACACATATTCCCAATAGTGAGTTCAGATGTTTAGCAAAACTACAGCAAAACTGATTGTTGGTGAATTTCACAGCTTGTGAAAGTTAGGTGAGGAGAAACTAACTTATCAAACCTACCAAACCCAACAAACTAAAACACAAAAACATACATATATTAAAATCTTAAAATCGGGGTGAAGGAACAAACAAATATCAATACACAGAGTGTGATATTGTCTTTTGTGTCAGTCTTAGGTGAGAACTCATACAGCAGCCTTAATGATATGACAACAACATAAAGTAAAAACAATCCCCACAGACATACATTAAAATGGCCTTTATACATCTTAAGGATCATAGGATGAGTTGCTTCATTCATCCCTTACCGAGACTAATCTTTTGGCCGGAGTGAGCATGGACATGTCATTGGGGTTATGAAGTGAGCACTCTCTTTCAAAGGTTTCACCCAGTTGGTTTATATGTGTGTGTGTGTGTGTGTGTGTGTGTGTGTGTGTGGAGGTCATATTTAAAGTGTTTATTTATTTATTTTTTGTGCTGAGAGAACACCATTATGAAAATAACTTTTTTTTTTTTTTTTTAAATGTTGTAGATGGAATTAAGAACCTAGCCAGTCTACTTTCTTAAGGAGATATATATATATGTATATATATATATATTAGTGGTGGGCCGTTATCGGCGTTAACGTGCTGCGTTAACGTGAGACTCTTATCGGGCGATAAAAAAAAATATTGCCGTTAATCTATTCTCAAAGTTGGGTTGGGAGCTGGGTCTATACTACGCAAGCTATGATGACTTTCACCGTGATAGTTTAGCGCGGATGTATACCTAGACGAATTGCACTGTAGGGGCGAGAACGAGTCTTCGAACCTGTGTGTATGCCTACTGTGAAATTACCAAGCTTCCCAAAAAAACCTCGACAAGACTCACGCCTGTTTCACACATACTCCGTCTGCAGTCTGTGTGCGTTACGTATGTGGTGCAGAAGCAGCACGGATTCATTGTGCTTTCACACAGGACGCGTTTGCAGTCCGCTACTGATCCGCGGCTGTTTAGTCCACAAACACAACATTTGTTCATCATTCTATATTTCAAACCATGTTAAAATAATAATAATAATAATAATAATAATAATAATAATAATTGTGACTCTTATCACAGAACAGTAACAGTCTTTCATAATCACAGACATTAGTTTAAACTTAATAAATATGAACAACATATTATTCATGCATTTGACTTCTAGGTTTGTATAATAAGCTGCTCAAGCAAGCAGCAAAACATTTAAACACAACAGTTAGCCTACCTTTCTTGTTGGGATATCGCAAATATTTAAAATTAAAGCACCACTGACAGAAACAGTCGACTCTCGTGCCTTTTGCATTTAAATCTTAATTACAAGCAATCGCACGGTTCTTAATGAACTTTGTTTTTCTGCTTCCATAAAAGTGCATAGGCCTATATCATGTTGCCTCGTTTATCTAAAAGGTGCTCTTTTTCTTGTTTTAAACCTAGCCAAAACCCATGTGTTGCGTGTGAAAAACAGTAGGCTTTAATTAGTATACATTTATTGTGAAATTACTGCATTTCCGTGTCAATCCATTGTAATTTTTACCGCGAACAATGCACCGTCATTTTAATTCAGCGCATACAGCACCGCAAAAATAGATTCGTTACATAAATGATCGCTGCACTGCTGCAGACGCACCGCTCCTGGAACACACTGATGGACCGCAACCGCGTGAACGCTAGAATCCGTTAACATGGGTGCGTAAAAAAAAAAAAATGCAACGCATACGCACTGCAGACAGAGTATGTGTGAAACAGGCGTAAGGTTACACAAAACATCCCCAATGCGTAATTAGATTACTGTAGGAGTTCTTCCATTCTCAAGTACCACCTAAACACAAAGCATCCCTTAGCTAATGCGGAAGATGCCGGGCCAAGCAATGTAGTGCAGGGGAAGAGTCATCGTCAAACTACTATGTCTGAGTGCAGCACAGCTCTATCAGTACTAACAAGTGCATCTTATTGAACATAATTCAAATGCCTTCGGCAGAATGCAAATGAGCCATTTTAATCTAGATTAATCTAGATTAATTTCAAGATTACAGTGAGATTAATCTAGATTAAAAAAATTAATCTATGCCCACCACTGTATGTGTGTATATATATATATATATACACATACAGTGGTGTGAAAAATTGTTGGCCCCCTTTTTTTGCATGTCACACTTTCATGTTTCAGATCATCAAACTAATTTAAATATTAGTTAAAGATAACACAAGTGAACAAAACATGCAGTTTTTAAATGAAGGTTTTTATTAAGGGAAAACAAAATCCAAAACTACATGGCCCTTTGTGAAAAAATGTTTGCCCCCTAAACCTAATAACTGGTTGGGCCACCCTTAGTAGCAACAACTGCAATCAAGCATTTGCGATAACTTGCAATGAGTCTGTTACAGTGCTGTGGAGGAATTTTGATCCACTCATCTATGCAGAATTGTCACATTTGAGGGTTTTCGAGCATGAACCACCTTTTTAAGGTCATGCCACAGCAGAATTCATGGTTCCAATTATTATAGCAAGTCTTCCAGGTCCTGAAGCAGCAAAACAGCCCCAGACCATCACACTACCACCACCATATTTTACTGTTGGTATGAAGTTCTTTTTCAGAAATGCGGTGTTACTTTTACGCCAGACGTAATGGGACACACACCTGCCAAAAAGTTCAACTTCTGTCTCATCAGTCCACAGAGTATTTTCCCAAAAGTCTTGGGGATCATCAAGATGTTTTCTGGCAAAACTGAGACGAGCCTTTATGTTCTTTTTGCTCAGCAGCAGTTTTTGTCTTGGAACTCTGCCATGCAAACCATTTTTGCCCAGTCTCTTTCTTATGATGGAGTCAGGAACACTGACCTTAACTGAGGCAAGTGAGGCCTGCAGTTCTTTGGATGGTGTTGTGGGGTCTTTTGTGACCTCTTGGATGAGTCGTCGCTGTGCTCTTGGGGTAATTTTGGTCAGCTGGCCACTCCTGGGAAGGTTCTCCACTGTTCCATGTTTTTGCCATTTGTGAATAATGGCTCTCACTGTGGTTCGCTGGAGTCCCAAAGCTTTGGAAATGGCTTTATAACCTTTTCCAGACTGATAGATCTCAATTACTTTCTTTCTCAGTTGTTGCTGAATTTCTTTGAATCTCGGCATGATGTCTAGCTTTTGGTCTACTTCACTTTGTCAGGCAGGTCCTATTTATGGGATTTCTTGATTGCGAACAGGTGTGGAGGTAATCAGGCCTGGGTGTGGCTAGAGAAATTGAACTCAGGTGTGATAAACCACAGTTTTAACAGGGGGCAAACACTTCTTCACCCAGGGCCATGTAGTTTTGGATTTTGTTTTCCATTATAATAAAAACCTTAATTTAAAATCTGCAAGTTGTGTTTACTTGTGTTAACTTTGACTAATATTTCAATTTGTTTGATGATCTAAAACATTAACGTGTGAGAAACATGCAAAAAAAATAAGAAATCAGGAAGGGGGCCAACACTTTTTCACACCACTGTATGTGTATATATATATATATATATATATATATATATATATATATATATATATATATATATATATATATAATTTTTTCATCCTTCGTCAAATGTATTTGTAAAAAGTATAGTATTTTACAAATTAATTTGTAGTGTACTAAGTTTGTGCTCATTCTTAATAACTACATTAAGAATGTATTTTCATTTAGTATATACATGTCAATCTATTTGTAGTATAATTATCATGAAATAAACAGATTTTAAATACAATTAAGAATATTTATTTTTCACTAGGGTATTAGTAATGCCCTGATATTTAGGGCATGAGTTCAACAAATACAGTATAAATGATAAATTAGGGCTGCACAATATATTGTTTCAGCATCAATATCGCTGTGTGTATCCATGATAGTCACATCGCAGGAGGTGCGATGTTTAGTACACTGATCGTTATATTTATACTAATCGATTTCTTTGCTCACACACAGACACCATGTCACCGGACGCAACAGCTGTTGTGTCACCCCGCGCTGCAGCTAAAGTGTGTCTACACTGGACACGGCAAAGGGACTGTTGCAAATCATTAGTACTTTGTGTCAGTACGTCATAAATAGAATGCGGCATCAGTTTACTGTTGGGGATTTGTCGTGTCGCACCTCATCCAGTGTAGACTGCATCGCTGATTATATTGGGTTCTATAGTATTTTGTCGCGTCGTGCTGTGCCGCTCGCGTCCAATGTAGACACAGTGAGAGCTGAACTCTGAATTCCGTTCACTTCCATGTCTATTAATGACACATATACGCAAAAACTATGTCAAAATGCATGTCTCTGCATGTATCCTTGTAAAGACAGTTGCTTATGGCTTAGGTGAAGGTAAACAATTGAGAAAGAAAATGGATGTGAAAATGGAGATTTAATTTATACAGTGAAGACTTTGCCATGTTATTTTACATTTGATTATTTAATTTCTGTACCTGAATACTGTTAGACTTACCTGAAAAATGTAAAACATTGTTCATTTGTATCTTTCTTCTATTTATCTATGCCTGTAATTTGTTTTTTTGTTTTTTCTGTAAGGATTTACTCACCTACAAAATCACTCATTGATTTTTTTCCCCAAATAGATCTATTCAAGTCATCTGGGGGCTGATGTATAAATCTTGCACAAAATTTTCCACGCACAAATCGGGATTTATAAAAAATAAACTAGGCGTAAATATGTGCGCACCGTACGGACACTCTAGACCAGGGGTGTCAAACTCCGGCCAGGGAGGGCCGGAGCCCTGTGGAGTTTAGATTAAACCCTAATTAAACATACCTGATCCAACTAGTCAAGTCCTTTAGGCTTATTTGAAAACTACATGGAATGTGTGCTGGAACAAGGTTGGAACAAAACTCTGCAGGGCTCCGACCCTCCAGGAATTAAGTTTGACACCCCTGCTTTAGACCATGCTTATGCACATTTTTACTGGAGTGAGCGAAAAAAGGATGCAAACAGAATGATTTTAACCCTCTGGAGTCGATTAACGCGTATACGCGTTTTGGGGTATTTTCTCCTGATAACCCCGAAAAGAACTTAAATTACACTTTCAGTTTTGATCGTACAGATAAGTGCAATACATCAATCGAATCTGTAAAGGGTCTACTTTTTT
This sequence comes from Cyprinus carpio, assembly GCF_018340385.1. Taxonomy (NCBI): domain Eukaryota; kingdom Metazoa; phylum Chordata; class Actinopteri; order Cypriniformes; family Cyprinidae; genus Cyprinus; species Cyprinus carpio. The sequence continues at coordinate 7,357,684 of NC_056612.1, forward strand.
TTGTATACAGACATAATAACAACAAAACTTTGTGCACTTATAAAATAAAGATAACAAACAAGGAGTGCTGTCTGCAGCCTTTGTCTGCGCTGATCTTCAGTTACAAACACGTCATTAAAATGAACTGTAACTCCGTGAATACTCAACGAAGAGACACGAGAGAGATATCTATAGAAAGCCTGACATGTCTACTTTTAAACTAAACAAGTCTTGCTGAAAACAAATATTCTCTGATAAAGTAATCCATATGAAAACAATGCGATGTCCGTTTTTCACGTCTCCCTTCATTATCTTCTAATGCGACCACGCCCCCGCGCCGAGCGCGCTTTTGAGATTCAAATGTTTCACTGAAGCGCGCGGCTTTTGAATACGCCCACACAACAGAAGACAACGCAGCGAGACTGTTCTTCAAGTTTTTATTATTTTACTGTTTGCTTCGCGATGAGAGGAATAAGACATCATTCACCCCAAAAAGATGTGATGTGGTTGAGGATCTGAGATTTGGATTTCCTCAGAAAAAAGAATGAAGCACTTTATTCAGCAGAGTTCATAAACATGAGTAAGTCTCTTTTTATTGATTTATATACTTGTACTAGTTTTCACATAACGTGTAAACAATTTTACTAGTTAGACTTTTTCCAAAGACTTTTTCCAAACTATAATTCCTGACTAAATGTATAATCAAGTGAAATATTATGAAGTTTCAATAACAATATACACTATTATACCATTCAAAAGCTTGATGTAAATAATATAAATGTAACAATAAATGTAACTGTAACAAATGTAACAATCATTGCTGTTCTTTCAATTTATCCCCCCTAAAAAACCTAAAAAAAAATATTCTCAGCTCTTTTCAACATTAATAATAATAATAATAATAATAATAATAATAATAATAATAATAATGATGATAATAATAACAATAAATGTTTTTTTGTAGAAAATAAGATTGTTAAAAGGATTTCTGAAGGATTTTGTTACTGAAGTAATGATGCAAAAAATTCAGTTTGAAAGTCAGCTTTGATTTTTCCTAATAAACTGTTTAACTGCACTCACAAGTGAATATTAAATTATGTTGTGGGATAATTAAATATATTCTAAATAAACTACAAACATAAAATTATATACATTTATTTTGTCCTCACATTCTTTCTTGTAACTCATCCCTCTCAGTGACACAGCTGACTGAATGGCTCATTATGCAGCTCATTATGCAGGCCTTTGTCTTCTCAGGTGTGAATTCATGATAGTTGACGCCTACTCGCATATGACTTTTACCAACAAAAAAAAGTGTCTTAGAAAATTTAAATCAATATATTGTTTTCTGTAAGTGAGTAAACAAGATGATTTTCACATCATTTAGAAAAAAAAAATTCTAGGCTACAAGCTCCAGTTCTCAAAATTCCTGGGAACCAATGTTCTGTATGTGTTTTATTGCCTTATTCAAGTGATTTAACATTTTTAGTTTTTCACTAACCACGCATAACATTTTTTTTTTCTCAAAAACACAATCATGTACATACATGCTGCTCACATATTATTATAGCCCAGTGTGTGCTGATTACAGTGAGATTAGACTTTAGCCATTTAGATATTTATAAGAAACTGAAAAAAGCACAAATGTCAGGGCATGACAGAACTTCTCCAGGCCCCAAAAATACCCTTAGACTCCAGAGGGTTAAAGTCTGTTTTACATTTGATATACACATTTAGATTAAATTTGACTCTTAATAATGAAATTAAGGACTGAAATTTCCTGAAATTTGTATCCAGAAATTACATAATTTGTATATAAATTTAAACAGAAATATTTGCAGTGGATGTGCTGCTTTTGAACTATTTTCCTGTGGTAAGCTATGTTATTAAATGTTTTAATCACAGTGAGGATTGCTTGGCTTATGACAATTCTGCTTTAAATTGTGTTCTAAATAGCAAAACTCATGTTCTGAGAGAATACTTTTGCACGAATAATGATCATACACGTTAACCAAATAAGTATGAACTCTTTTAAAAAAGAGGTAACGACAGACATAAGGATGCGCTCATTGATAAAATAGTCCATCGGCTGGTTTGAAAAGGACTGATGACAGTATAACCTGTTCACAGGTGTCGCTCACAGACAGCAGTCTAATGATAACCTTTTGTGCTCTTCCCAATATTGTGACAAACACCATATTTAAAGATATGCACATTTTATTTTCAAAATGTTTTGTTATTGACGCGGTGAGTCAGACAGCTATTTACACTGCAAAAAAAAATAAGGCCTATATTTTTTCATAAAAATATAGACTATAAACATTCTAAAATATATGTTTACCTTTTAGGCAAATTGCATTAATTAGAATAGTGATGTCTCAAAATGCATTTATAGTCCGTCTCTCATATTTTCCTAACATATTGTACCCTTAACTGCGTTAAACATGGTGTCAAGTGGATGGGGATATGCATGGCAATGATATGCAGATGACGTTATGCATATTAAAACTAGGCGTTGAAAGCTCCATAAATGGCTATTTTGGGGAGGCGACGGGGTGGAGATTCATGTACGCACAATCTTCCGCTGACTCTGAATTACAAAGAGAATTTTGCACAGGTTCTGGCATACGCATGGCTTTATAAATATGAAAACTTTTGTACGTACGCAAAATCTAGGTTTTGTGCATACACACACATTTAGGATGAAATCTACATAAAAAGTTTTATACATGAGGCCCCTGGTGATTTTTTTTTTTCATATCGCAACATATATCGCAGAAAAACGAAATATCACAATGTGAGTTTTTTCCAATATCATGCAGCCCTATTATAAATAAACTTATTGTATATATTTTTCTTATTTTGTGGCATATCATACTCTTAAAATCCTGTATGTGTGTGTAACAGTATTCCTACAGTGTAAAAAGCAGTAGATCCCCAATACAGCTTCTTAGGGGAGGAAGGTAAGGCAGAAAATGATTGTTAGTTCAGAGCTCCAAGACGATGCCATTTAAAGGGCAGCAGGTTTAACAGAGGACAGCAAATCAATAACATTTGGGCTGAAAATGTCACGACCTGCTCCTGGAGAGTGGCTGAGTTCTGAGGGCTTTACCCCGGTCATGACCCCACGTTTACACACCATAAAGCAGCTGCCCTGAGAAGACGGTTAACAGGGAGGGACTTAAGACAAATACTAAACCACAACAATTGTGAAGCCGATATCTTCTTATTCTGCTGCTATGCAAATCTACGAGCTTAGGGATGTCTTGAAATCATTCTCTTGTGGCAAATTTATAAATGTTTACAAAGTTAGCACAATGTGTAGTTAGACTTTGTGCAATTATTGAGAAGCAGAACTGAGTGAGGGAAGGTGAGGAGAAAGAAAATTAAAGAATAGGGACATTAGAACAAGATGATTTTATACAAATAATGCCATTATCGTCCATGTTTCCTGTGTTTTATACAGCTTTCATTAGCAAGATTTAGAGGTGTTAATACTGTATTGATTTGTCAACAAAAATTAAGTTTTACACCAATGAGTAATTTCTGGAAGCAAATACATATATACACCTGACATTAAAAGTGAAATGTTGTGTCATTTTGTTAGATGTTGAAATACATTCTCCTACTTTACTACAACTTGATTGCACAGATACTATTTCAACTGTACTGAGCTGGAAGATGACATCACTAAATATTATCAACACTATTTTTCTGTTTAATACTGTAAAGCTGCTTTGACACAATCTGCATTGTATAAAGTGCTATATAAATAAAGGTCACTTGACTTGACTTGCTGAACTCAGAATCAATTTAATTTCCGAATGAATTGAATTGAGGTAGTTAACAGAATGCAGAACTGTAATTTGAATTTCCATCTATTGAAGTATAAGTAAAATGGACTGAATTTCAAAAAAGTCATAACCCTGTTGCAAACATATTTTTTTTTGATGCGCTATGAAATTTTCAAATTACCATTAGATTACCATCAGAGTACCCATTTTACCATTAGTACACTTTTTTGGTTGTAGCTCCTATTAAATTATCAAATTTATCTCCTATTACATTTTTTTAAACTTCTATAAACATTGCAAACAACAGAATTAAAAAATTTTAATATTTAGAGAAATGTGTAATCAGTTGGGCTAATCAGGAAATAAATACAAAATTAAATATAGCTGCAAGCAGCAATTAAAGGCAATTTGGTCGACTATGGCAAAACTGGTATCTATGTTCTCGGCATAACCCAACAAATATTTTTAGACCAGTTAGATTTCATTACAATAGGCCAATTTAATCAAAAGTTATTAGCATTTTTGAAAATTTCATTATAACTTTTGACCACAAGGTGGTGCTGCCCCAAAACTTTTTAAGGACCATCAGGGACACATACCGAGTTTCATAAGGATTCAATGCATTCGTAAAAAATAGCATTTTATGACAAAATTCAAAATAGCCAAAGCCCAAAATGGCTGACATTGGAAAACTGGGTATGGTTCAACTCGGCATGCTGCACCAAATCTAAAGAGACCAATTTTGTTTTCATATCTCCTAACCACTAGGTGGTGCTGCGCCGAAACTATGCAGGTGGCCTCAGGTCATGGTCATCATAACATACACCAAGTTTGGTCTCAATATGCTACACCATTGCAGAGATAAAGCCTTACATCCATTTTTGGATGCTCTTCGTCAAATTTGTTCACGTGTTATTCGAGAACGAACTTCAATTCCATACATTTTTGTCAGAATGGTCTGAAGATTATCTGGTTTGTGAAAATCAGAACAACGGCCTAGGAGGAGTTCGAAAAAGTAGGTTTTTGAGAAAATTCTAAATATTGGAAAATTACGTCATATAGTGCAATCAAATCATCTTGATTTCATATTTTTTATTCAGAATGTTAAACCTTGATTTTCTGGTGAAATGATATACTTCTCTATAGCGACGTATGCCACACTTTTCCAACCATGCAAGCTTGCATTCATCTGCATCTACAGTATTTGGGAACTCAACGCCAACATTTCAAAATCCAATCATCAATCGATGGATGAAACCATATCCCTGTCCCACGTTTTTTGTTATTGTTGTTTTTCAATAATCCATTACACTAATCACAATATGTACTGCGCAATACAGAACAAAAGATCTGTTGCTACTTCCGTTTCATTTTGACTTTAAATACTGAATTTCGGCCAACCGTGGCAGAGACAGCTACAAGTAAGCCATTCATCTACTCCTAACAAAGGTGAACACAATGGCCTTTCTTTTTTTTTTTTTTTTTTTACAAAAAAATATGTTTGTTTGGTGTGACATTGAGGTGTGACTACCTGTTTACTCAAACAATTTTAGACAGGAAGGGATGGTAAAAATATCTGGGAAATCCGTTGAAAAAAAAACATTATTTTTGCAATTTAAATTTGTGGCCACTAATGGCACACAAATTACACACTTCACCTTACAAACAAATGCTGAGAAGTAGGGTTTTTCACGTAAAAAACACACAGAGGTGTGGAAAGGACAGAGCGGATGTTCCTTTAAGAGACAGCAGAGTGATCTGGCAAACACTGACAGGAACGACACCGGATCTTCCAGGACCTTGCATGAGTGTTTGAGTGAGAGCTCAGCTGTCGGTTGGAACGAGAGAGAAAGAAAGTATGCAGTCTTGCAGCTTGACTTGAGAAGAAGGCAGAGTAACGAACAGACATATGATCCAAACTAGACATAAAAAACTTAAGAGACACAAACACGCACACCTGCACAAACAAACACACTGACACCTGGAAGAGCACTAAGACAAAATAATCACAGTTCTCCTACAGTAGCCACTGCTCTGATCGCTTTCATTAGACTACACAACCTCGCTGCAGAAGTTCAGCCTTTTTCTCTCACCCCTCTCTGCCCTTAGAACGGAATGTTCAATGTGGGAATGGCTATTAGCGGGTTACATAATTGGAAATCAGTTACTGAGACGTGTTGAAAATGGCTCTTGGCTCTGTTTATGATGAGATTCTACCTGAACTTGTGTATTTACAGGCAGGGAGCACGTAGAGCAGGGCAGAGCAAGGCCTTTCGTAAAAAGGCTGTTTGGCAGGCCGATCAGAGATAGGAAGAAAATAACTATAATAAATAACATAAAATAACGTCCATAATAAATTATGGACAACCAAGTTGTTCAGCGCATGTGTCTGAGTGTCTTCAAGAACAGGGTGTGCTTCTCTGAAAGGAGGAAGATGGAGGAACATAGCAATGTGGGTGTAGAAATAAAGATATTTGAAGGATCAAGTGTGTATGAATGCAGCTAATTAACCATATAATGGAGCCAAATTTGTACCCAGAAGAAAGCTAAATTTGATATGGCATTTATCACATATTATAACATGGCTCTGTGTAAATAAATGTGCTTGAGCACTCCTGAAGATCACTTTTTTGCCCAAGTAATTACTGACACCTAGAGGTGAAACCTGGAAAAAAAATACATTTAATGGAGTGCAGATTTTCTGTAAAACTTTCATTAGTAGTTTTAAGTAGCTAATTTTTATACAAATATTAAAAACACAAATTTTCATTTTAAGATAAACCTTTTATTATTATAATTTAAATTTATAATTTTATTAAACATTAAACATTATATTATTTATAGCATTTTATCATTGAGTTCTGGTTCAGAACTATTCTTTTTTTATATAATTAAGAGATAAGTTTGCTCATTGACATAATAAATAACAATGAATCACAAAAGAGCATGGTGCTATTTGGCACAGATTTTGTGAAAAGAACAAAAAGTAATCAACCTGCAGGCAGTATAATTGTGTTAAAGACTGAAAACTGTGACAGATGGAAAGATGAGAGTGTATTAGTAAGAGACAGTTACATGGGTTAGTACTTACATTAATGTTAGTGTCTGCATTGTCAACAACACTATCATCATCAAGACTGTCCATGTCCTCAGAGGACTGATCTTCAGTCTGAAATGGGAATGTACACTAGCATGGCAGGCAGACTCATAATATCAATGAAAACCATGCAATGCAGGGTTCAAACACTGAAATATCAACAACATGTTTCTTTTTCATCATATTTTGCAATATGCATTAGTTTCCCCCAGCATATCCAAGTGTTAATTGCTCTACGTCTATATATTTTTGGACATGCAGCATTCTAACATACAGCACTGTAGAGGTTTAAACAGACAAAAATATGAATGGACACTTGTGTGTGTCCAATCATACACATGTGAGCCTGTGTTCTACCTTTGATTTCCTGCGATTAAACTTCAGGAAGCCTAGCAGACCCTTTTTCTCCGATCCACTCAGACTGTTGGAGTGAAGAGATTCAGCTGTAAGAGAAACACATTCGTTCAGCATCTTACACAAACACGCAGAAGCAACTATTATAATGTAGAACTGAGTCAAGCAATGTTACTTTAGTTGAAGCGGTTAATTTTGAGCTGGCTAATGAGAACAATAGATTATAGAAGATATAAAATTAGCATATCCAGAATAAATTCTAGTGCTTGCACGCCAGCAAACCAGTAGCGTTAAAGTTTTTTGTGAGTTTAGTATTTAGCCTTGGTATCATGTTCACCAAAATATTAAAAAGCAAAAATAAATTAGGCTACATTCAAATATATTCAAATAAAAAGTTATTTTAAATTAAATATATAAAATATTTCAAGGCATTACTGTTTTACTGTTATTTTGATTAATAAATGCAGCCTTGTTGAGCATGAGACACTTTAAAAATAAAAAAAAGTTACAAACACCATATTTTTGAACATTAGTGTGAGGCAAAAAAATAAATAGCACACAATGCACAAAATGCAGTACAAGATTCTGGCAATAGATGTCGCTCTAAGCCAACAAAATCAGATGAAAAACACTAAAGCCTCTACAAAACCTAAAGAAGAATTACCAGGACAAGTAACAGGTTTCTCTGAAGACAAATGCATTGAGAATGAAAGCATCACAGTAACAATAAGCATGAAAGATGAGTACATAAATATATGCACTGCAAGTCTTGTATAATATCTACTGACCAGGCCATCTCAATTCAAAAAAGCTCCAGCATGTTCTATGACAGGAAGCAGACTCAGCACATTCAAGACAGTTGAACTACACATACTGTTAAGCCACTGTGACAACTATTCAGCCAAAGTCATGCACATGGCATCAGTACCTGAGTAGTTCAGAGCAGGTGATGAAGCCATTTTAGGCTGGAGAACTGGAAACAATCAAACCAGTATAACATTTGAAGGCAAATAAAAGTGAATAGAAATCTTATCACATTTGGCTAGACAGTGAAGGACAGTGAAATGTCACAGGCTTAGTGCATGCTGTGTTTGCGTATGTTAAGTAATAATAGCACTGGCTAAACAAAGATACTATAAGTGTGTCTGAACAGGAAGTATTAGACCTGCCAATGAAATAACTAAAATCTAAATTAATCTAAACTTGTGGTTTCTTAGCTGTTCTTTATATCAAAGGTTTCCATTGGACATAATATTGCTTCCCAACACGCCACCAAAAGTGTTTATTGTGGCAAATCTCCCCATATTTTGAACTTTCTATACACTGGGGAAAGAAAAAGTGTATCATAGTTTCCACAATATTATTAAGCAGCACAATCATTTTCAACTGTGGTGTCCTGACATTTTTTATCCCGTACCTAGTGTTTGATCCAGGACATAGAGTTCCCTGATACCCAGCTCGCTCAGGCACTTGTCCAAGTCCAGCTGTTGGTGGCTGATATTGTCTTTGAACAGCAAGACATGGGCCGGGTCAAACTCGCACTTCTGACAGATCACGGGCACCAGGGTATGCAGGGGGACTGATGGATTTACTCGAACCACGGCCTTCTGACTGCGGTGATAGTTCACCACCAAACGCACCGTTTTCTATGTGATGACAGAAAGAGAAACAGATGTGAAGAAAGACAGAGGTTCATATTGACATTTAAAACATACTATGTATTAGCTCACCAAAAAAAATATTTTCTGTGAAATATCCTTTTCAATAGCTTATATTATAAAAAGAACAATAAAAAGATTGGCTTTGGAAGGAATATTAAAGCAGTTAAACACAACTTTAGCTTTATGCTGTCAACTTACCCTAGTATTTAAACTAAATTGTTATATATCTCTATGTTTTTTTTTTTAAAGGAAATGGAAACCGTTGTGTTGACAGCAGCCATGTTGTATTTAATCTGATTTTTTTTTTTTTTTTTAATGGAGAAAAAAATTAAAATCACGAGTAAACCCACCGACCGGATGGTACTTAACATTCAAATGATCTCTTCCTGTACGACAGCAGTATAGCAAACTCACTACTTTGTGGCTATTATCATATGCATGATCAGGATAAGATAAGATGCAACACAGATCTCTGAAGTTTCACATGAGAAGTGGGCAAAATTAGATTTTATATGCATGTTTGCAGTGTCTTGAAGAGGAAGTATCACACCAACCACAATACACTGCTTAGAGAAAAGCTTCTTTAGAGAACAGAACTTACTGTACGTTTCCATTGAACACCAATAAATCACAATCTAATTCAGTTACTCAAATGCAAATACTAATATTGCTTATGAAACATTCAAATAACTCTTTATTTAGGCAGCCAAATGTCATAATAGCATATAACCTACTGTCAAAGTAGGCGCAGAAGACATTTAATGTCTGCCATTTCCTGTATATTACTGTGCAGACAAACAACAACACACCAGAAAAGACTGGGGTGTCACAAAATGGTACACAACACTTCTTCAGCTTTGGTCTACATTTTAGTTAAAGTGTAATCCAACTTGAAGAAAAACTGTTACTCCACTGTCACACATTCTCAGACTTATATGGATATGAAACTACAGACACTGCATACTCAGAAGATACTGAAAAAACAAAGTGCTAATTGAAACAGTATACTATCTTCGTATGAGTTTAGAAGGTGGTAGAAGGTGGATTAGACAGGTAACACAAGTTTTATCATTATAGAATATATGAATTTAGAGATTAAAGTTCTCAGAAAGAAGTTTAGCATGCTGAGCAAGTATAACAGTTATAACAGCCTGCTCACTTTGTCAGCTAACCAAACTGTTGACCATCCTCATCTCTACTCTAGTCAAACATTTCTGAGCTCACGTGTGGTCTGTGTGTGATATCCTCACAAAACACTGAAAATAAATGGTTTTACTCCATTTCTTTATGTATCTATACTTATGTACTGTGTGCTTTCAACTGCCCAGTGACAGATTGTACTGTTGTTCTAGCAGAATCAGAGGTCAGAGCCTCTAACTCTGCCCAGAGGTCAGACACGTGGGAGAGAAGCAAGAGAGGGGCCAGCCAGCCAGGTTGAAGAAGAAATAATGCATGGTAACTAAAGGTAAGACTTCTCATCAAATATTCACACATGAGGGGGAGGAGAAAAGGACACTCGAGAAAGAGAGAACACACTCAGAACAGAGCCTGTGAAAGACTCACTGTACCTTTGCTCGAACCCTTTTTATGATCATTCGACCCTCCTGATGAACAAGATGTCATCATTTAAAAGCATTATTACACACAAGTAAGATCAATATTACACTTCTGTACAGTAAAAAGCTATTTAAAAAAAAAAACACAATACATGATTATAAGTAGCTGATAAATACACAATAATTATTAAAGTTTAAAACTGATTTAAATTAAATACATCATGTGTCACTGGGTCCCTCCTATCTAGCACCTGGGGTCTTGTTAACTCTAAAAACACAATAACACTTTTTCATATAATGAGAGCATTTAATATAGCTGACACAGTTAAACAAGAAGTAGACTGTAGTGTGACGTTAGCAAAGCAAATTATTTGCAATACAACGTTGGCCAGCATTCATGAAATCTTGCCAGTAGTAGTGTAGCCTGCCTAGAATATAAACATCTTCAAAAAGTCAATGATACCACAATGAGGCATGAGGTCAAAAACCTTCATAACACTGTGTTTTGGAAACTTACCTCTGGCACTTTGGGTGGAGGTTTCCGGATCACCTTATCCTCCAGCACTCGTTCTTTGATCAGGGCGCAGGAGACGTCCAGGGCCCCAAGCAGGGCGTTGGGCTTAAAGATGATGGGCTGAGCATCGGGTGACAACAGCTCCAGAGTATGATATGCTGGATTCAGATGATACTGACTGCACAGATCCACCAACAAATCCATCAGAGCTTTTCTGAAGAGACAAGAGGAGACATAAGGACAGAGAAAGATAGAGTTACTTGACAGTTTAGACTTGTAATTACATCATGTGATGCAGACAGGACTGTGACAGGGCGAGAGAGAGAGAGAGAGAGAGTCAGTTTGAATTACAGGTGTTACGTAAGGCAGCAAATTGCTACATAAATGCTGGTCTTAAATGTTTGGCTTCACGGACCGATTGTCAGTAATTTAATCTGCATCTACCAAAAATTGCTATGTAGACACTCTCAAAGGGTTTTCAAACACTGCTGACAGGTATTTGAATAAAACTGTTTGTTTAAATTCCACGTCATGACTACTATCTAGTCTCAGAAAAGAATAAATAAATCAAGAGTTAAATTTGATACTTAATTTTCAGGTCAAATGTCATTCACTGAAGAAACCAATGTTATTTCAGTCTTTCTCTATTCAAGCTGCACCTGCATGGCTATAAAACAGTTGCATTTTGAATAGACTGACTTTACATCAGTAAACCCCTTTTATGAGTGTAAATGTTCAAATTCGTGTGAACCATTTAAATACAAAGTCCAACATGTTTGAATATATTCATTATGTTGCTAACGTGCTGAACAATTCATATAAATATAAATGTCTATTCTTCTTACACTTCCTCATCACCATGGAAATGTTTTATCACATGGTAAACTGGTAAACACTGAATCATCCATTCTCCAAGCATTATTTTCTTTAGTCTTATAGTTTCATATAAAAGGCTTATGGCATCCTAAACTCATACAGATGCCTATAAATGTCAATACTTTCCTTTTAAATGTTGATCAAAATTCAGTAGAAACTGAACAAGTAATAACTAAACTTGTCATAAGTAGCCCACTTCCAAGTTTACTTGATACTAGGAGTTGATACTGTGGTAATTCCAAATACATTAATATATACTGTAAACACACACACACACACACACACACACACACACACACACACCACTCACAGCAGTCTCGTTCCGTCCTTTAAGTGAACCTATTTGCGGTTATGTACATATATATATATATATATACTGTACACACACACACACACATATACATACACTGTATATGTATCTTAGAACTGAAAAAAGGCAGGAAAAAAGAGCCACAAAAATTAGTTCTGCAATAACAGACATCTGAAACCCAGCAGAATGCTATTTTACAGGGTTTGGAAACTGCTGTCTTTTGCGAACACACCCTGTGAAAAAAGAAAAAAAAAAAATCTCACTCTTTAACTAGTTTCTTGTTTGCTTGTTTGCTTAAAGAATTAATGTAAATGCAAGCCATACTCCTAGTATATTTAACTAAAACAAGCCAAGGGTCAAATGTCCACAATCACACAGTCACTCAAAGATGCGGTGGAAAGATTCACACTCCAAGTAAATAAAAACCCTTGCAGCAATAGCACACAAACTTCACGTGTGCAATCACATTAAAATCACATGTAGGCCTTTCACAGTTGTGAAATTTGGCTGACGATTAATTGTCTAAAAATAGTCACGGTTATTGCGATTAATTGTCTGCTTCAGGGCTTTGGCGATTATGACGATTATCACAATTAATTGTCTGTTTTTTGTTTTTTTTATGGCTTTCATTATATAATTGTGATTAAAGTAAATAAGTAAATAATTATTGTTATCATTTAATATTTTTTTTAGTTATTATTTTGCAGTGTAAGATTACATAGAGTATTCCAAATTCTAAGCATTGGCCAATACCGATCCAACACTAGCGCTATTTTTTTTTTCTACACCCCTACAGAATATCAATACTGTGTTTGTGGAACTAATGGTCACTCTCTTTTAAACCCTTTGTTAAACACAATGCACTAAATATTCACTTCCTCATTACAGAGTAAAAATACATTTAATAAAAAAAATATAAGCTATAAAATTAAACTAGCTGACTGTATAATTTAGCTGCAAAAACAATCTCTTGAAAAAAAAAAATCTTTGGTGCACATTATACAATTCGAACATGTTTATTATGTTAACTATTTGTATTCTTACAAAATAGATTAATGAAAATAAGATAGAAATCATGAGGGGGAAAAAAGGCTTCTAATAATCTTTCTGTGTGCAAAATTTTGGTAATGTGAAACACTTTAAACAGAGCGGCACAAAGCTCTTATGCACATCCAGGGAGCAGAATGGTGCATTTGAAGCAACATGGAGTCGCAGCGCTTATGCACATCTACAGTGCAGAATGATGTGCTTGAAGCAACGTAAGTCGACAATTAAATTTAACAATTTAAATATAATTCTGTCCTTCACATTAAGATACGGAATGGCTTCAGATGATATTGGCTATACAGTTCATGAAAAGCAAACTGGTGCTCTTTATGGTTTCTTTACTGGTTTCTTATGGTGTATGACTCCCCCCTGTGCCGTATAAAAAGCACAATAATCGCGGTTGTCTGAAACAACCGTGGTTAGATCGAATAATCGCAATTAGATGGTTATTTAATTATTGCGACAGGCCTAATCACATGTGAACTTTTTCATGATATCACATTTAGACCATGAAAATTTTCCAAAATTACGTTTCATGTGTGTTTCACATGTGATAATGCAAAATTCTAAATTCATGTTTTCTGTAAGGGAACATAAGCAGTCAATTCACAATCACTGTTATGATAAAAATACACTTACTTGTTGATTTTAAAATTGTCATATGGCACATTTATTGTCCAGCTACAAATATTTTAGCAAAATGTATATTTTAGTCAGAATTATTGCTCTCCTACTCTATTCCGTCTCTTTGGCGCGCATGTGTGTGGCAGCACTCCTTCAGTGAAGTCTGTGAAGTTTACCGGAGACTCACATGCAGAAGGCTCATCAACTCCTAACAGCTAAATGGAAATATTTCCATGAAATTCCCTAATTTACAGATGGGGAATAGACCTGTGTAATGTGGTGTAAAGAAAACACCACATCTCAAATGCATTAAACAGTGCACATAGACTATTTCTCAGCAAGCACATGTATCTGTCAGAACAAAAAAAAATTTGATATATCATACAAACTCAATATACCTCCCAGCCCTAATAAAAACCCACCTAAAGACCAGTGTTATATTGCATTCCATCAGCTGCACTCTGTTTAGATATTTTTGAAGGTCACTGTGTACAATTCCAATGACAATTTCCTGTCCCAGCTCTATTTAGTCAAAGTTAAGCCACTAAGCCACCAACCAATATTAAAAAGAAAATGTTTTGGTGAAATGTTTAAAGCTGCAGTCCATAAGTTTTGCGTCTTGGTCAGCATCTCTGTTTGAAAACCTGCAATTGCAGCTGTTTGCGGAATTATCTTCCTTTGAGGAGTATGTGTCTTAATATTTAAGAAATTTGAAGTCATCTGACAATGGTTTAAAAAAAATAAATGTGTAAAATAAACATACTTATACTTCAGACGAAAAAATTATTTTTCACAAATAAATACATATTTAATAAAAATATAATTAAAAAGGAAGTAAACACTGTAACCTATAGGGCACTCGATATTCTGGGACGTATGTGTGCATTGGAAAACATATTTTTTAAATAAAGCCAGGGTAACACTCATTTTACATACAGCACACAGAGAAAATGACATGAATGTGACGGTGGGCAAATGCATAAAGCGCAGCATAATTTGAAATAACATATCAAATTCACACTTCATTCAATTAACGGGCCGACCGTCACGCAGAGAACACGCGATCACACTGGATAAAAATGCACACTTCACAAGATCTCACAGCTGGATTCGAGTTTGCAAGGTTTGTGAAAATAAATGTTCATTAGTCATTCAAAGATTTGTTTAAATTATATAAATGTGTATTTGCTTAATGCTGACCGCAAACGAGATAGTATTTTAATGTTTCCCTTTCCATTACTAATAATACAAAAGCAATATTTATGATACTTTTTGTATACATTAATTCCTTTGTTTAACTGTTCTATCTGATTATTAGAAAGACTTCTATCCGTATTAGACAGAACTGTTAACAACGACAGTAAACAAGAGGGAGAGTGTGAGCAATGTGTAAGCCGCCTTGAACACATCAGCCAATCAGAAAACATTATTGGCCGATGCGAATATTTGAAAAATGCCAAATATCGGCAGATATATCGGCCTTGGCAATATATCAGTCGACCACTTAATGTGTAATCCAAGGCTATCTGTAATCAGAAGCACATTTAAAACTGGAATATAATTTAGTTTCATTCACGTTTCATAAACACATTATCCTTTCTGTATTACAGTCCGCCATCAAAATGATAAATTTAAATATTCCTGCTGCTGTGAGAAAAGGCTATAATTGATCCTCCACATGCGATAGCCTAGTAGCCGGGACAACTTCTTTATGTTTACAGACGTGACGTAATGACGCAGCGTCATGCTCAAATTTCCTGTTAAAACCTACCCATACCACTCAAATTAGAAAACATTATAAGCTAACCGTTGTGAATCAGGCTAAAGTAAGGCGATAGTTTTGAACACTGGCTGCTTATGTACTTGCTCAAATACTGATTTCGTATAATTTTTAACCAAAAAAAAAAAAAAATGTACAGACAGAGCGTATTCACCTGCCATCCACACTGACGGTGGTCTGGTACCCTGAAGGCAGACTGATATGGAGATCCACAGAGGGTCGAAGCATGTTTTCCTTGCTGTCTCCCCCTGAAGATCCTCCTCCATCAGGAACGGCATTACGGAAGATCCTGCGGGGGGCAGGCTGAGGGGGTTGAGGTGGAGGGGGGGCCTTGGCCTTCATTCTCCTCCTGTCGAGTAAAATCAGAGGAGCAATGAGTAAGGATTAAGTTCAATGTTTATGTGCTGTGGCAGTGAAGTTACACAGAAAAGGGTGTCTGTGCCAATGACTACACAGTATGCATGTATTAGAAAGTCCATACTTGGCCTGTGGGCATGCTGTTGGAGACTGATACTGAAATAAACCTGATATCATAACTGAAAGACTAATTGCTTATAAATTCAAGGTCACCCTTCAGGCACTATCATACATTATCATAGTACCTGATAGGGCTGTGTATCACAGGGTTTCCCACACACTGATTTATTTGTGGCGGGCCACCACAATATCAAAACTGACCGCCACAAATAGATTCTCCAAAAGGATTTGACTTCATTGAATAAACATGAGCACTGCATGTGTCAAAATCAAACGCCTATGCGGGTGTTTTTATATCACTGTATTTCAGAAGGAAACCGACTGTATTTAGAAAATTTTCGATTTCATTTTCATTTCATTTTGCATGTAATGCTTGATAGAGCAGCGTTTGTGAGCTCAGCGCAGCTTTACAGCCGTTACCAGAGAATCCTGTATCTCTCCCGCTCTTAAAGCGCCTCCTGCTGGCAAAAAAATGATTTTGCATATAAACACTGTATCACCAGCAAAGTCACGATACAATACATATCACGACACAGAGGCCACGATACGATACATGTCACGATACAGATGTCACGGTACGATACGTATCACGATACAGGACTGCACTGAATTTCATCTCAGCAGAATTTAGTAAAACAGCTTTTTATGAAACACTGCATACTATAGTGCCATAACTATTGGCAGAGCAAGCAGTTGAACTCTGCATTATGAAGGGCCTCCATAACTGTACCACAGTTCAGTACAATATAGGTAATGACATATGTTTCATGTTTACATTGGGCACTCCCCACAAGGTATTCTGAATGTTTGCATCTTGCTTTTAAGCCCATAAAAGTAATATAGGCTACTCATTCTAATAAATTTATATTTTAAAGTACTCATTCTAAAATATATATATAAAAAAAATGTTTACATTGCTGGTAGGTTATCATTGCACAAATTAACACACTCTCTTCGTTTAAAAAATAAAATTTTTGTGGCATCTTCTCCTGATAACCCTAAAAATAACTTAATTACACTTTCAGTTTTGATCATACAGATAAGAGCTATACATCAGTCGAATCTGTAAAGGGTCTACTTATTTGTATACACACATAATAACAACAAAAGTTTGTGCATTTATAAAATAAAGAAAACAAACAGGGCGCGTTGTCTGACGCCTTGGTTCTGTGTGATCTTCATTTCGAAAAGCGTCATTAAAATGAACTGTAACTCAGCAAATACTGAAAAAAGAGACATGAGAAATATATCTATAGAAAGCTTGACATGTCTACTTTTAAACTAAGCAAGTCTTATCGAAAACAAATATTCTGTGATAAAGTCCAGTCTTTCATGTCTCCCTTCATTATATCTAATGTGACCACGCCCATGCACTCAATGCGCTATTGATATTATAATAGACAACGTGAAGCTCGCAGCGTGTAAATGCCCACATGACAGCAAACAAAGCAGTGAGACTGTTCAAGTTTTTTATTTTTATTTTACTGTCCGCTTCGTGCTGAGAGGAAAAATACCGGTACATAATTCACCCCAAGAAGACGTGCTGAGAGGAATAAGATTTGGATTACCTCAGAAAAAAAGAATGAAGCGGCTTAAACCAGCAGAGATCATAAACATGAGTAAGTCTTTTTTATTATTAATCCACTTGTATTAGTTTTCATATAACTTGTACACATTTTACTAGTTACGTTTTCCAAAATATAATTCCTGACTAAATGTATAATCAAGTGAAACATTATGAAGTTTCATTTACATCATCTTGATGTTTCACAATGCCAGGATGTTTTTATTTTATTTTATTTTTTTTATGTTCTAACGTATAACATAGACAGCAATAAGATATAAAAGTAATATGAGGTATGTGCCAGGTATGGTCATTAATATATTTCAACATGACACAATACCAGTCAAAACTTTTGAACTGTAAGATTTTTAATGTTTTTGTAAAGAATTCTCTTCTGCTGACCAAGCCTACATTTATTTGATCCAAAATACAGAAAGTTGCACTTGCTAAAGCAGTAATATTGTGAAATAATAAATGTTTTTTTTTTTTTTTTAGTAGCAAATCAGAATATTAGAATGAGTTCTGAAGGATCGTGTGACTGGAGTAATGATGCTAAAAATTCAGCTTTGATTGTTCCTAATAAACTGTTTAACTGCACTCGCAAGTGAACTTATTTTGTGGGATAATTAAATATATTCTAAATAAACTACAAACCTAAAAATATATACATTTATACATTCTTTCTTGTAACTCTTCCCTCTCAGTCACATACCTAAGTGAAAGGCTTATTATGCAGCTCATTATGCGGGTCTTTGTCTTCTCAGGTGTGAATCACACTAATATTCATGGTCAATCACACCTACTCGCATATGCCCTTTTCGAAACAAAAAGTGTCTTATAAAAGCCTCTCTGTTTTCTGTGAGCAAGTAAACAAGATGATTTTCAAATCATTTTGAAGCAAAATTCTAGGCTACAAGGTCCATGTTTGACAGTCTTGTGAACAAATGTTCTCTAGGTGTTTTATGACCTTATTTCAGTGACTTCAAAATTGTAGTTTTTCACTAACCACTCATAAACGTTGTTTTCTCAAAAACACAATCATTTACATGCATGCTATTTACATATTATTGTAGCCCAGTTTGCACTGAATACAGTGTTATTAGACTTTAGCCATGTATATGTTTATAAGCAACTGAAAGCACAAAAGTCAGGGGATGTCAAAACTTCTCCAGGCCCCAAAACCCCTTAGACCCCAGAGGGTTAAATATCTTTGCAGAAAAGATGCAAAAACTACAACTACATATTGTACAAACTTTTGTTATACATATTATGTGTTCAGAAATAATACAAGGATTTTTTTTTTTTTTTTTTTTTTTTTTTTAGAAAATCTCAAAAGTCAAGGTATTTCAAATTCAAAATGAATGAAGGTATAACACCAGTAGACTATTATTAACTATACATGTTCTTTAAAAACAACAGCAGCTTTCAGCCTGTCACCATGATGGAAACACGAAATATCAGACGTACAGTAGTAGTTCTTTATGGGTTTTTTTATTCGATTGCTTCTGCTCTTCCATTGTTTTTACTGTGTAAACATGGATGTGTTTGACTGTTGCGCTCGTGTCTATTGCAGTGTCTGTCTCATGCATGAAAGCATGAAAACTTGGCACTCAAGTTAAAAGAAGTTCACTCCCATCTTTTTGCAAGTTTTACCTATTCCACTGTCCACGTCGCATCTTTGTCAACACAAAAGCGCATTCCGTGTGAATGGCACTTAGCACTATATTTATGGTCCTTCACTGAGTGTGTCACATGCGAGCGGTTAGTCACGTGCTTCGACATGCGGGTGGATCGTTCTTTCCTCTTTACTGTTATCACCGGCATATCGTCAAAGTGTCTAATTCTAACATTTGGTAATATTTCCATTCAAAATCGCGATTCTTGATTTCTAAAAAATAAATAAATCGATAAAATCGGGAAAATTGCCCAGCTCTACAATGTATCGAACACAGCACTAGTACCTGATGAGCAGAATGTATCTAATGGGATGCCCTGAAATCCCACCTATGACATAATACTCTATTGTTTACTGATCATAAACAAATTTATGCATATCAAAGAGCATCAAGCTCAAAGTGTCAAGTGCTGGTGCATGTCACGCAAAGGTGCCATTACTGTATGTTGTCTCATACTAAAACCCACTGAGAAAATGTGATGATGTGATTCCTTTGCCTCAACCTAATGCCAAAATGAACTGAAAAGAGATGAAGCCATCACAAAACAGTTGTTTATATGATTCAATCAGACTTTGAGTATTTTAGAGAAATCTGAGTATTGTATTTGTATTGTATTTTGACAACCTAGGCTGCAACCTAACAAATTAACCCCACCCAAAAGAAAATAAATGGCAACGGAAACTGTGTATGCAGTTTTATGACAAATACATATGAACACATAGAAGCAGGAGAATGTTTTGCTTTGTAATTATATAATAGTCAATATGAGCAAGTAGCATAGTGATGGAACAAGCCCTGCTGTGTGTCAGTATAACAACACCAGTGGGTTGCTTTGGCATCAACAGGGTGATGTGCAGGACTCCTGCCTAGCCACAATATTTGACGCCTTAGAAGTGAGAATGTGTTGCACTAGTTACACTAGCTGTGGCATTAATATCATTGCATGTTTGGTTAAGCAGCATATCAATTACGAAAACATGAAAGAATCACTTAATAGCCAAAACACTGCTATGGCAGAAAGAACAAGTAGTAAATACACTGAAAAAAATGGTGTAGAATGTATTGAAAAAGCTAGTAAACCATATTAACTCAGAAACTGAGTTTGCATTGTTGAATTAATATAACAATATGAATGGTTGACAACTACAGTAGTATAAATATATAAACACCGGATCAATGTTTCAAATGGTTGGGCCATAAAAAAAGACTACTGAAGACTACAAAACCTTTAAGATCACAATCTACTGTAGGCTCATCATGATGTCATAAACAAGCAAATGTACATTTAAGGAAATATAATCAGTGTTTTCATTAAAGTTGCAATGCTTAAAAGGTCAATAATAAAGGTTGATAATATATTATGTCACACTGCAGTAATAAAACATAGGCCTATCTTTTTCAAGCCTGAGTCAAGATCGCTCTGGTAGATTAGACTGAACTCCTCCTTTCTGACCATAAAAACACAACATCAAAAACTCTATCAGCTGACATTACATAATAAAGTAGAAGAGGGAATGGGCAATCTGAAAAACAATAATAGAATACCTTCAGATAATCAACAACCACATACACAGAAATCTAGAAATGTCTTCATATCTACATTTCCAAATTACACACATTTCATAGCCAGTCAAAAAATAATCAATGATCAATGTTAATTCATTAATCAAAACATCTGGAGAGAGAGAGAGAAAAAAAATCTAAACAGAAAATATTTCAAATCATTAACCTAAAAAAAAAAAAAACTACTCTCTAAAGAAATACACAAACTCCATTTCAAAAAACCATAAAACTCCAAAACAGGGTTCCTACACATTCTCCATTTCAAAATTCCATACATTTCCAGACTCAAATTTTCAAACCTTTCAGTAGATTTTTAAAAAACTAAATGGGGGCAAACCTGGAATGACCTGGAAATTACTTAAATCAAATTCCATACTTTTCCAAACTGTGTAGGAACCCTGTTTTGACTAACTAAAAGCTTTTAAGAGTTTTTGGGTGGTGGGTGAGGTGAAGCAGCGATGACATTTTTTTTTTCTTACTGTATAAACAGGTCAAAAGCATATTCAGTACCGTATAAACTTGTTGAAATATGAGAAATGTAATGTATTGAAGCAAACTAACCAACAGTTATTTGCTCTATGACACTGCTAAGCAACTAAGTTGTTTTCTCCAAGTTGTTATGAATCATAATGTAAGCACAGACAGTAACATATAACTATATATCTTGTTTCAAAACAATCTCTGTCACGACCATGAAGGGGGAACTGGTAAACCATTAACCTCCTTTTAAGTCAAAAGAATACATATTTCACCCGTATTTCATAAACTAGGCCTCAAACATCATACCACAAAACCTCTTTTACTTTCAATGCCACACCGACACCCAAATATACTGAGAACTGATAAGCGCTCTTTTCATTTCAACTGATCAGTTAAGCAAATTCCCTTTCCGCAGTACAAATATTAGCAGTAGATAAAACCATCCTACTACTGTCAAAGAAGCCGTGAGAGTCTGTCTGTAGTCCGTGTCCGGGAACCACACAGAAGACGAACTACTGGAACATGGAGCGACTATGATCCTGGAAGACACTGAGAGGCGTAGAGCCTGTGAGAATGCCAAAGTGCTTGGACCTCGAGCATGCCCAGTTAATGATTAAAAAAGACTTGTGCCAAAATGCCTGTTATCAACACACTGTGTCATTCTACTGATTATGCAACCAAGAATGCCCTCTGCCCCGGGACTGTCAATGAAATGACCAGGTACTCCAAAACAGAACGAATGAATTCTAAAACACAATGATTTCAATGAGACAGAGTACATGAAGTGACTGAATTGCAAGAGATTTGATGTCTTTGCTTCAAGGCTGAATAAGCAAATTAAAAAAAGTTTTCTTTAACAAATAAATAAATCATCATCTTTTTCTCACCCTTATGTCAATCCAAGTCATTCTGCTCAGATTAAATATTAATGGTTAACAGTATTATTAATATATGCTTTCTTCACTCACAAGAACCAATCAGGTTTGTTCTTGTGTGTGAAGCATGCACAGTTGAATATATGTCTAAATTAAATCTGTTCATTACATGTCTCTTTACAGTTGGACAAAACCATTGGATTACTTTTACAATGTCTTTATGAATTTTTTCCCACTTGAAATTTTGGGTTGAGTCAACATTCAATGTATGGACAAGAACTATGAGAGAACATTTGTTATGAAGATGACAAAAGTCTTATTGTTTTAACAACATGAGGGTGAGTTAGGGATGGGCAGTATATCGCATGCGATTGTCACGCGCATTTCGTCAGTAAAGCCGGTTCCCTGATTACCGCTAAATCGCCATCACCTGTTTTCAAATGGAGCGGCTTTTAATAGACAGAGCCATAGTTCACTGACAAGCTACGCAATATCACGTTCATTATCGAAGGTGATTCATCTGCGATAATGAACGCGATATGCGTAGTTTGTCAGTGATCTACGGCTCTGTATATTAAAAGCCGCTCCATTTGAAAGCAGGTGATGGCGATTTAGCGGTAATCAGGGAACCGGCTTTACTGACGAAATGCGCGTGACAATCGCATGCGATATATCGCCCATCCCTAAGGTGAGTAAATGATTACAGAATTTTAATATTTGAGTAAACTGTACCTTTAAGGCACTGTAATATCTTGATAGTGCCTTACACCAGCGGTCCACAACATTTTTAGCACCAAGGACCGGTTAAATATCAGACAATATTTTCACGGACCGGGCTTTAAGGTGTGATGGATAAATACAACAAAATAAAATGATACGACTGGCATAAAAACTGTGGTATATTGTAAATATAATGATAATACTAATAGTGCTCCTGTAGCTCAAGTGGTAGAGCACTGCATTACCAAGCGCAAGGTTGGGGGTTCAATTCCCCGGGAACACATGATAGGTAAAAACTGATAGCCTGAATGGACTGTAAGTCGCTTTGGATAAAAGCGTCTGGTAAATGCATAAATTTAATTTTAATTTTAATAAACATAAATCCACTGTGTATTCGTATGCAACTTTATTAGCAGCGACCTCGTAACATCGCGCCAACAACATAACATGAATAACATCCTCTCTGCCCCCTAACCCTAACGCTCACTTTTTTATATATAAAAAATATATATATAATGAGCAAGTACATCATGAATCCATTTTCCAAACCGTGTTTTTGTCTTATCCTGAATCACTACGATACAAATATAATAAGTGTTTATATTCTGTCTATTTTAGTCTGGTTGGGGTCGGCAATGCTGCAGAGTAGCACAGTACCTGCGTGACTCGCCACAGATGTAAACAGAGAGAAGTAGCTCCGGCTACAATGTTCTTCCACCAGACGCGAGCGCCAAAAGTTACAGACTGCAGCTTTAATGTAAGATATTTATTCTTTCTTGTGCGGCCCAGTACCAAATGACCCATGGACCGGTACCGGTCCGCGGCCCGGGGGTTGGGGACCACTGCCTTACACCATAAAAAATGCATGTTCTTTTAAATATATTCCATTTATTAAATATCTATGATACATCATAAAATGAATTAATTCATAATATGAATTAATAATATTTATGAATATTTAATTATTTATAAAAATGCAATATTCAGGATTAAGATCAGATTATTAAGATTTACCAACAGTTCCGGCGAAATATAACTCATTTTTAGTAGTTATGCCCAAGAAAGGCATGTTTGTAGGAAAACTTTGGCACCTGCTGGGATAGTGCTCTTATGTGTGGAAGTGTGGAAGAACACACCTCCGGTGCTGACAGGAACAGGACATTTTGAAAGTGTGGTTTTGTACCGAGCTCAGTGGCTGCTCAGATCGCACACCTTGTCCAACAAAGAGCCCTTTAGACGTGAGCCAGCTTCCCTGGGAGAGCAGGAAACTCTCAGCTTCTCAGCTGCCAGCTCCAAACACACAGCCTTCACTGCGACTGGGTTACTAATGGATCGACATTGTCCTCCTTTTAAGATGACTTGTCTTTCACTGCATTGATACATTTTCACTCTGTAATTTGCTCCTCCAACTATTTCTGCAGTATACAGTATTCATGTGTGCACAGTATGCAAATTTTCTGTATATATGGAGTATCCAGATGACTGACATTTGCCACAAACAGTTAACACAACAAACCAAATATGTTCAGAAAGAAGAACTTCATAAAATAACATAACATTCTATGTATAATGTAAGAGTATTTTTTGTTAGTGAAAAGAACAGGGATTCAAACTCATCATATGTGAAAAAGGTATCAAAATGTTTTTAGATTTAATTTAAAAACTATTTTTTTAACACTGCCTTAAAAAGAACGTCAAATAGTTTTGTTGACTCTAGAAGCTGCTAAATTTATAGTTGAAGGCAAAAGTTGATATACACCCTGCAGAATCTGCAAAATGTTATTTTACCAAAATAAAAGGGATCATAAAAAATGTACTTTATTGTTTATTTTTAGTACCGACATGAATAAGATATTTCACATAAGCAATGTTTACATACCGTAAGAGTAAATAAAAAATGACCCTGTTCAAAAGTTTACATACACTTGATTCTCAATACTGTGTTGTTACCTGAATGACCCACAGCTGTGTTTTTTTTTTTGTTTTGTGATAGTTGTTCATGAGTCATTTGGGGGGGGGGGGACTTTTTGTCTTATTTTGTCATCTGGGAAACATAAGTATCTTCTATAGCTTCTGAAGGGCAGTACTAAATGAAAAAATATGATAAGCAAATAAAATAGGCAAAATAAGAAAAATGTACACATCTTCATTCTGTTCTCACGTTTTCACCCACCAACCTCTTAATGCATCGTTTCAAGCATATGTAAACTTTTGAATGGGGACATTTTTATAAATTCAACCATTATTTTCTCTTGTGGACTATATGTAAAGATCTTTTATGTGAAATATCTTGTTCAGGTAGGTACTACATAGGGCTGGGCAAAAATTTTTTTTTTTTTTCGATTAATCATTTTTTAAAATGAGAATATTCTGCAATTAGCTCCCTTGTCATGGTATGTTGCTTAACTACATCGTTATAAATAAAAAAAAAACAACATTTTGAATTTCGATATTGATTCTCAAAAGCTGCGAATCAATATTTTCTGGTATTTGTTTCAGCAAACATTTAAAAGAAGATCTGATTCATGTGAATCTTTTCATTAGTCTTCTTCACTAGGTGTCACCCTCTTATTTACCTTGCGCAGTGTTACAACAGAAAGCCTGTCACTCATTCAGTGCTTA
The DNA here is from genome assembly GCF_018340385.1 of Cyprinus carpio. Taxonomy (NCBI): domain Eukaryota; kingdom Metazoa; phylum Chordata; class Actinopteri; order Cypriniformes; family Cyprinidae; genus Cyprinus; species Cyprinus carpio. The sequence continues at coordinate 7,383,253 of NC_056612.1, forward strand.
TCATGGTCGAGATACTGTTGACCAGAACCAAGAATAAAGCAATATGCGCGATTTGCAATGCTCAGGTAAAATTCTATAGTAATACTACAAATCTGCAGAAACATTTGATATCACGCATAAAGTCGCCATAATTTCCGCAATGAATGAATGAATTAAAACTGTTTTGTTTACACGAGTGCGGACGACGCTCGCTGTGTTTGCAGCCTCTGTCGTCTCACTATGATGATATGATTACACAAATGTCATCCCCAGCTGCTCTGAGAGTCACTTCATTAGCATTTTACCGTTTAATCTGACAAAACTACCATCATATCACATACACAGCAGCTGCAAGTTCCTCACAACAACCCATCAAAATAAAAGTTTAGTTTCATGTGAAGAAATTGTCAAAAATATACTCAATGTAACAACAATGCTACTACTACTACTACTACTACTACTACTACTACTACTACTACTAATAATAATAATAAATATTTTTAAAGGAATTATCACATTTGTTTTGTTTTTTTAACAGTCAACCTCTGTTGTGCAGCACTTTGTTTGCCCCCAAAAATAAAAGGGCTTTTCATTTGATTAGGATAAATTCAATTGTTTTATGCCTTCATCTGATTACCAGAAAAATTAAGAACATTTTATATGGCCCTATTATTGTTTAAAAAAGGACCCTATACAAAAAAAGGTTTAAAATACAGGCCTGTGGCTCTTAATTTCTTTTTATAAATTCACCATTTGTAAAATGATGTTTACTGTTCATTTATTTTTTAGAAATATAAATAGCATATTAAAACTATATTCACTGAATGTAATAATAAAAAAAATAAATAAAAAAAAATCGAGAATCGAATCGAGAGCTTGTGAATCGAAATCGAATCGAGACATCTGAATCGATACCCAGCCCTAGTAATAAATAAACAATAACATGCATTTTGTATGATCCCTCTTATTTTGGTTAAATAATTACCATTTTGCAGATTCTGCAAGGTGTATGTAAACTTTTGATTTCAACTGTATTCAGCCAACTCAAACTTGTTGCTGCTGTAGATTTGTTATTCTGAATTTGCTCTGCACCACTTAATGGACAGGTCTATTTTGACACTGGCTTGTCAGATGTTTTGTTCTGTCCAATGCTAGTTATCACTGTCAATCATAGCAATGACTCACAGAACAATTAAACAGATGTACTATCGTAATTTTTTACATTCACATTTGTGAATGTTTGGTCTTAGACAAACACAACTTTTCTTCAAATTGTGGATGTATTATGTAGAGAAAACGAGCAAAGGGTTCTCCCCTTATAACGCAACTGACTGAGTTTACTCATGTGAAAACTACTGATATATTAAATGACTAACTACATAATGAATCTCTTATTTACTTGATTTTTACATATTTTTTTGTGTTCTGTGTAAATTGCGGAAAAAAAAAAATTGGTCAGAGAGGTTTCTGACTAACCTACAGTAAACAACCCCCACCCCCCACTTTATCATTTCTCATTCAATAATTCCTTTGTCAACGGTCTCCTCTGTGTCTCTCCATATCACACTGGGTATGTTCTTCTGTATCAGCCGAGCCACAAGGATGCGCTGTTTTCTTTCACATCAAAGCTAAATACATGTAGAAACAGCGCATCCTTGTGGCTCGGCTGATACAGAAGACAGCATACAGTGATATGGAGAGACACAGAGGAGACACGTTATTTTTGTTTTCTTCACTTACAATAAGTATTGTCTTCGCTTCATAACATTACGGTTGAACCACTGATGGCAGATGGATTATTCTGACGATGTCTTTCATACTTTCCTGGACCTTGACAGCGTAACTTATTTGGCAGTCTATGGGACAGTCACAGGCCTCCCAGTTTTCATCCAAAATATCTAAAATTGTGTTCCGAATACGAACAAAGCTTTTACGGGTTTGGAATGACATGGGGGTAAGTGATTAATGACAAAATTTTCATTTTGGGGTGGAGTATCCCTTTAAGTAACTAAACTCAGCTTCATTGTTTGCAGAGAGAGACAGACGTAGAGAATTTACATCTCCCTCTCTCTCTCTTTCTCTCTCTCTCTCTCTCTCTCAAAATGGCCATATTTGAGTAAATTTTCAATCACTGATATAGCTGTCAGTCATTTAACATTTCTATCATAAAACATATCTATAAAATTACCTCGCTCTCTTTAACTGATGCTTCGTGACTTGCTTCTGTGAACATTAGACCCTGCCAACTTTGATTTAATTGGCCACCTCAGTTATTTTGACATTGATGAGCGCTGTTAGACCACTGAGGCTTTGATCTGAAGCGCCTAGTATGTGCAGTGGTCACGCGCACATCTATAGCTACCTCAAAATGTATGTCAGTACGCAGTTTTCCCTATTGCTCGTGTGCCAGTGATTATCCCTCTGTGTGCCACTGTTGACATGCGTGCCATAGGTTGCCAACCCCTGCTCTATACCAAACAAATTAAATAATTTACATTGCAAAATTACAGCTGCAATTAATGATGTTATGAGATTAAGGTTTTAAATACAATTTTGAATATACAAATAAGAAATGTTGGGGGAAAATACGTACTTTTAAACATACAAAACGCACCAGTAGGTTGTTATAAGTCATTCAATGAGTGAAATATTGAGTCATTAAGTTAATAGATTCGTTCAAAACGCTGAACCATTTAGTAACAAAACACCGCTGCGTGCTTGGAGATTGCGCAGTACTTCTGCTGTGATCTTTGTTTGGAAGTTGGAACTATTTTAGTTGGTGAAACAGAAAAAATAGTCAATATTGTGTCTAAAATGTAAGTATCGTAATTACATGACTACTTAACTACTTGTTTAACTAAAAATCAATTTAACATTTGCAACTGTGAGAATATTCTGCAATTAGCTCCCCTGTCATGGTATGTTGCTTAACTACATCGTTATAAATAAAAAACTCAACATTTTGAATTTTTACCTTTGTCCCATTCAGCTCTTTTGCTCATTTCATATTTTTATGGAGAAATCAAATCAAATGAGTATATCTTACAAAGAGACGGACAGCAGCGCGAGCGTAAACAGCACGATACTGATACCAGAAATACACTATCCATTATCTATCGCTGTTTATTGTGAATGTAATAAACTCAAAAGAATCATTCTCGGGTTTCGTTGCTTCACTGGTTATTTTTTGTCACTTAAGTTTTAATCAGGCAATTTGTCCGGTCAGGCAAGTAAAATTCTTGAGCCATTTTTCAGTAACCCTGCATTTAAACTAGCTAGGAGGCTGGTCAGCTAACCGTAGAATGCAGTAACAACAGCGGGGGAATATCTGTCTGTCCCATGATTGTAAAAGGTCACTGGGTCTGTCAGGAGAAATATTGTGCAGTAATGGGACAGAAAATATTTAAGACCCATCGAATCTGAATTTAAGACATTTTAAGACTTTTTAAGGTCTTTTATTACACTGAAAAAAAAATTCATTCATCCAATTAAAAAAATGTAGAGTAATGATTCACATCTATATTTTTTAACTTGAGCCTATGAAAAATAAATAACTTGCCTTTTCATTGGCTCAAGTTAAAAAATATAGATGTGAATCATTACTCTAATTTTTTTTAATTGGATGATGAATGAAACTTTTTTTTTTTTCAATGTAGGAAAACTTTAAGACATTTTAAGACTTTTTAAGGACACGCGCAACCCTTTTTATAAATCCACTTTAAAGAACTTTACAGTTTTCACTTGCAGCACAATGAAAACAATAGTCAGAGAGCAAAGGCTAAAATTAACCTGAGTTATCTACTGAGATTACACAATGAAGTTTATAACACGTTTAGAAATTACAGATTGCTGCAGTTAAAATCATGCTTAATCAGTTGTGCATGCATGTCTCTTTGCCTTTACTTATCCTTTTTCAACACACTATTGGAGCACCAGCCTGATTAGCAGATTAGTTAAAGGGACCGTCTACCCAAATCAGGATTCAAACAAACTCCCAAGAGTCCCACCTCACCGCCCTTCCTGTACACTATACTCTCTGCTCCAGTTAACATAAACATCTGCAGGAAAAAAAAGCATACAACTTTCACTAGCAAATTAATCTAATGAAACTTTGCAAAAAAAAAAAAAAAAAAAAGTTGCATTAATGAATGAATGAATAATGCTTCAACAAATTTTTATCTTGTTAATAGATTAAGCTTTTTAATTATTTTAATTTTTATTTATTTATTTAATTTTAAAATTTCAATATGGTAAATTATAAACAAATGTAAAGAATTAAAAGTATTTAATTTCCACACCCATGTATTGCACAACTTGAATTGTGCAATTATTTCCACTGTGGTTCATTCTGTAACATCCCTTTTTTTCCAAATGTTTTTTTTCTTCCCCAAAGATTTCATTGTTTAGTCATTGTAGCCCTAACCAAAACATAATAGTGCTTTCAGTGATGTCGAACAATATGGTTGGCTAAATAAATCGTTCATCATATCGTCTTGGTTACGTATGTAACCCTCATTCCCTAAAGAAGTGAACGGAGACGTCACATTGGCATGTGATTATTGCATCCGGCTGCCGATGATCACAGCGTGAGTATAAGAGACAGCAGGTGCACTGCATTCATTCATGCTTTCGCTGAGGAGCCGAGTCGGTGACCCGGGAGCTCTGCAGTGGTACAGCAACTGTGGCAACGGGACGTCTCCATTCCCTCCTTCAGGGAACGAGGGTTACATATGTAACTGAGATGTTCCCTTTCAGTCGTTCACTCTCGACGTCACGTCGGTGATGACCAACGAATTGGGATCCCTACCAACACGCCATGGGTGCTGCCCCCTCCAGTACCCTGTGTAGGCCTCATGATCCTTCCTATAAGGCAGACTATAGGACCGAGCTCTACACAGAGAAGGTCGACTACAGTTGTTCCTCGCATCCCAACAGTAGGACTTGAATAACACTGGGAAAGCGTGCCCTTCCATTTGGTTAAGTTAAGTGGTTAAGTGACATTTACTCACGTGGAGTAACCCTGAGGGGCCCTAATGCACATGGAAGTCTCTGAGATGGCTCATGGCTGCATCACTGAGAGACGGCAGAACGTGGTCTGCCAGGGGAAATGCAGCCTTAGTAGGTGTACCGTGGAAATACACATATGGGATCCGAAAATGCCTGCAGGTCCCCCACCCTCTTGATGGAGGCCAATGCAGTCAGGAGTAGGGTATTCATAGAAAGAAACTTCGATTGACTGCAAAGGCTCGAAGCGGGCAGTTTGTAGGGCTCTTAGCACCAATGCCAAATCCCAAGAGGGTAGGGAGGGAGACCTAGGAGTATTAACCTCCTGGACCCCCTAAGAAACCTGACGACCAGATCATGCTTACCCACTGACCTCCCCTCTATGGGGTCGTGATGGGCCGAAATAACAGCAGCGTAAACCTTAAGGGTGGAGGGGGACAGCCTATGCTCTAGGGCTGAACGATATGGACAAAATTTCATATCTCGATTTTCATGCCAGATATCTCAATATCGATACAATACGATATGACTACGTGTTCGGTGAAAACCAAGCATTTCTCAGAAAAATAAAAAGATCATAATACAAACAAATGTGGAAAGTATAGTTTTATTTTTAAGAACAAGTCATCAACATTAACATAAATTACCAAAAAATAAATTACAAATCAAACCTTTTACTGCAGCTCTGCTTTAACAATAAATAACAAATGCAGCAGCTGGTGGAACATTGAAAGTGCATTGAAGTGCAACAACATTTATATTCTTCAAAAGATCACATAACTGTATGCAGAAAATACATTTGCTACTAACAGAACAGAGGTAGTTACAGGCAGCACAACTTCTACAGATCCTTTGCCAGGAACACTAGCTTGTTAACCATGTCTGGCTTCAGACAGGATGTCTATGGAAGAGGTAATAATAATCCTTTCCATTATAATTCCACACGTTTTATTCATATCAGATACACATTGTGTAAGTAACTTCAATGTTTACTCTATTCTATTCCCAGTTCACCAGCCACTTACTTTTAAGTATTTCGGGAGAAGTGGATGAATTCACGTGTTGTAAACATAGAGGTTGTAAATCCAACAGATCCGATTCTCTGAACTGAGTCTGCGGCACAAACTAACACGGCGGCGCCCATCGCGCATACAGCTCAACTAACGCGATCGTTATAAAGGTGTTTAAACAACAATATACTTCCACTTGCATGTATTTGACAATCGGAATATCAGATATTTCATGCCATAGCTAACGCATTTGTGAATATTCTGAATAAAAAAGGAAAAATGACATAAAAGCAGATCATCATTCATTCAGCGCTGCTGCTGCTGCGGTGTGTCACGTGACAAGCAATGACGTGTCACCATGGAAACACCGCCCCCCCTCTCACAATATAGTTCCCACGTCCCTGGTAGTGTGTGCGCGCTGGCTTTAGCGGTGCATTCAAGGGCACTCGTAAAACTGATGTTTGTTGTGACTGCCAGAGTTGTATGCAGGGCGAGCGCGGAGAGGGGAAATCTATATTGTCTATATCGTTGCTTTTTTCGATAGTAATATCTTGAAAGTTCATATCTAGATATAGATACGATAACGATATATCGTTCAGCCCTACTATGCTCCAACCCTTGCTGCAAGAAGGAAAGCACAGCTCTGATCACACATCTCCGGGGGTCCTCCTGGTGGGAGCAACACCATTTGATGAACAGGTTCCACTTCAGTGCATAGGCCTGTCTCGTGGACGGAGCATGCGGACTGAAGGTTCTGCGGCAGGCCAGTGCAATCTGAACCCAGTGAGTACCGCGTCGCCACGCCCACCTCGGGACTTGGCCATGTTGCCAGTGCTGAAGCGGTCTCATATGAAGCAGACAAAGCAGTTCTAATGCCGCAGCTGCAGCTATATGCCCCCGGAGTCTCTGAAAGAATTTCAGTGGGGCCGCTGTCTTGCCTCATAAAGTCTTGCGGCAGTTCAGCACAGACTGAGCACGTTCCTGGGTGAGGCGTGCTGTCTGACTGACCAAATCCAATTCCATGCAGAGAAAAGAAATCCTCTGCATTGGCAGAGTTTGCTCTTTTCCCAGTTGACCCGAAGACTCAGTGGGCCGAGGTGTCTGAGCACCAGGTTCCTGTGTGTGCACAACTGATCGGTCAAAAGAGCAAGGGCTGCCTCCACGACTTCGGTTAACCGGTTAACCCTCTGGAGTCAGCTAACGCGGATACGCATTTTGAGGCAAATTCTCCTGATAAGACCGAAAAGAACTTAAATTACACTTTCAGTTTTGATCGTACTGATAACAGCAATACATCAAACGAATCTGTAAAGGGTCTACTTTTATTTGTATACACACATGATAACAACAAAACTTTGTGTATTTATAAAATGAAGAAAACATACAGAGTGCGCTGTCTGCAGCCTTGGTCTGCGGTGATCTTTATTTAGAAACGCGTCATTAAAATGAACTGTAACTCAGTGAATACTCAACAGAGAGACATGAGAGATATATCTATAGAAAGCATGACGTCTACTTTTAAACTAAGCAAGTGCTACCAAAGACAAATATTCTGTGATAAAGTAATCCACATGAAAACAATGCGATGTCCACGTCTCCCTTCATTATATCTAATGCGACCACGCCCACACGCCAAGCGCACTATTGAGATTATAATCGTCCACTTGAAGCTCGCGTGGGTAATCGCCCTCATCAGAGCAAACAAAGCAGCGAGTCTGTACTTCACGTTTTTTAACTGTTACTGTTCACTTCGCGCTGAGAGGAATAAGACATAATTTACCTCAATATGACCGCTGAGAGGAATAAGACATAATTTACCTCAATAAGACCGCTGAGAGGAATAAGATTTGGATTACCTCAGAAAGAAGTGGCTTGACCCAGCAGAGATAAACATGAGTAAATCTTTTTTATTATTAATCTACTTGTATTAGTTTTCATATAACTTGTACTCATTTTACTAGTTAGACTTTTTCCAGACTATAATTCCTGACTAAATGTATAATCAGGTGAAACATTATGAAGTTTCATTTACATCATCTCAATGTTTCAAGATGCCAGGATGTTTTTTTTTTGTTTGTTTTTTTTATGTTCTAGACAGCAATACGATATAAAAGTAATATGAGTTATAATGTTGCTAGCTTAATGTCAGTAAGAATGATTAGACAAATCTACTGTGATACGCTATTCTCTGTTCACAAATATAGACATATATGTTTATAACTATATATATTGTATAGGGCTTCATGCAAAGCATGCTTGTGTTTTCAAGAATGTAACTAAGCTTCTGTTCATCAATATCTGCTCTGGAGTAAATATTTTTAATGTGTTATACCCCATCATTGGTGTTTGCAATCGTCTGAGGTAAAAAAAAATAAATAAATAAAAAATAGTGTATCAAGTAAGCTGTAAATATCACTGACAATAAATGTTCTATGTGGTAATTATGTTCTTTTTTTTCCTATAAATTACTAATAGTATCAGTGACCATCACAATAATGTTAATAATGCAGTTTATTTGCGTAAACAGCATGCATACTTTTTTTTATTTCAGATAAATAATAACCTGTTGCAAAGTGAGCCAATGCAAATAAGCAGCCCACTCAGGAACCTGGAAAACAGCTAAGACCAAGCGAGGCACACACTCCCATCTCTTCAATGTCTCTTCAAAAAAAAGTATGTCCTTCAAAGCACATAAACAATATACATTTTGGAAATGCCAGGTATGTGATGTTCATTTATATATTTCAACGTGACACATGAGCCTGCATTTATTTGATCCAAAATACAGAAAGTTGCATTTGCTAAAGCAGTAATATTGTGAAATATTTTTACTATTTAAAATAACTGCTTTCTATTTGAATATATTTAAAAATGTTATTTATTCCTGTGATCAAAGCTAAATTTTACATCATTACTCCAGTCTTACTCCAAGTGTAACAATATACACTATACCATTTAAAAGCTGGGAGTCAGTATATGTATATATATATATATATATATATATATATATATATATATATATATATATATATATATATATATATAAAAACTTTATTTGGCACACAAGTGATGATAAATACAATAATCATGTTAGAAACGATGCTGTTCTTTCAATTAATCAAAAAAAAAAAAATCTCTTCAAACATTAATAATAATAATAAATGTTTTTTTGAGTAGCAAATCAGAATATTAGAATGATTTCTGAAGGATCGTGTGACCGGAGTAATGATGCTAAAAATTCAGCTTTGAAAGTCAGCTTTGATTGTTCCTAATGAACTGTTTAACTGCACTCGCAATATAATCTCAATTTAATAATTGCTATAAATAAATATAATCTAAATAAACTACAAACATAAAAATATATACATTTATTTTGTCCTCACATACTCTCTTGTAACTCTTCCCTCTCAGTCACATACCTAACTGAAAGGCTCATTATGCAGCTCATTAACCACGCATAAACATTGTTTTCTCAAAAACAATCATGTACATACATGCTATTTACATATTATTGTAGCCTAGTTTGTACTGATTACAGTGTTATTAGACTTTAGCCATGTTTCTATTTATAAGCAACTGAAAAAAGCACAAAATCAGGGGATGTCAAAACTTCTCCAGGCCCCCAAAACCCCCTAGACCTCAGAGGGTTAAGATGTGAGGCAACAGGGACAGCCCGAAGGGCAGGACCTTGTACTGATATGCCCGACCCTCGAACGTGAACTGCAGGAATGGCCTGTGCCATTCAGTATTAAGTAAATATTTTTAAATCGTTGTTTTTTTTTATTTGTTTTTTTTTTTTTAAGCAGGACAAAACAGTAAAAAGCACATAATGGCTTTTGGCTTTTCAAAACACAACTATGAGATTTTTCCACCATCAGCTTTTTTTCGTAATTGTCATGACAACACTATTCTAAACAAGACCACACTCAAACTATAAAATGAGTGAACTATGAAAACCATGTTCCTGGAAAAAGAAAAAAAAAAGCTTAAATGTAAGGAAATTCAATCTTTCACACAAACAAAACTGCCCTTCTGCCTCAAATGAGAGTTCCTTGTTTGTTAATCTTGACATTTAACACAACACAAAGAAACCACAAAGCCATATTATTCTGGATTAAAAATAAATGAATAAAAAAAATAATCAGAAAAAAAATGAATCAGAAGAATAAAAAGTCAGAGTACAAGGAAGTACTGTGAATTAAGCTGGCTGCACACTAGACGATTTTCAAATCTTAACCGATTTTAAAAACATGGGAGACCACAGACAAGAAGACAGTTCAACCGATTTTTAGCCTTATAATCCTCTGAACACACACACTAGACGATTCGACCAGACCACGAGACCACACACTTGATGACTGTAGGAACGATTCCACAGTGACACTTGATCTCACGGACACTCGCGAGATCAAACGTTACTAGAGAAGAAAAACAAATAGAGGACAATCAACATTGTCAGCTGGCTCTCCTGGCACACGGCCTGTTTCACAGTGAAAAACAGAGTATAGAAAAGAATATGGGTGATAATCTCTGCTTTCAAGGCATGTTTGTGGCTGCCAAGTTTCAGCTATAGAAGCATGTAATATCCGGTAGGTGACGCTTGCTCGCTTTCATTGGCTATCGCGGGGATCAGCCTTAAAATCATTTAGTGTGCGGCCAGTCTTAGATTACTTAGCAAAAGATATCTGACAAACATTCTATGGATGAATGCGTGCTAAATAAGTGGATGTATGTGTAAGTGGGACATGAGATCTGACCTGAGCTCATGCTCTAGTGAACTGAACAGTACAGCAAACAATAGCACCTTTATTAGTCCACATTAATCCTTCTGTTGTTTGGGCTTTTCTGTTTTAGCCCAAAGCAAACAGTGGGATTCAACCTGAATGATCCAGAGTGTATGCTGTTCTCTTTTACAATAGGCCTTTGAGTGTAGATCTTTTTAAGTCATTATTTCCAGAGATGATCAGTGACTAAAGAGCTTGACTATTAGCTTTCAAAAGGAAAGAAAAGCAAAAGCAATGGCATTCATATAATGTTATGCTTAATACCTAAAACAAATGGCAGCTTATAAGTTAAGTTTTTTTAAATTTAACCACTGATAGCACAGTTTCAGTTTGCCTGAAACACATTTCAAGTCATGTCTGTCAGTATGACAGCTTTACAAATGACTGAAAAGTTGTGTCAGATTTAAATCTCTCAGTCATGGTCCATATCTTTATATCTCACAACCTGCCCCTGGAGTTTTGGTGTGCATTGCTCCATTGAGGAAACGAGTTCCCTCACCCTCAGCAGATCAGCAGGGCGTAACAACAGCCACATGCCTCGGGGAGTCATGGTGTTCACATAGCAACCTATTTTTATACCCAAGAAGAGAGAGCGAGAGCCCATACCCAAGCAGCTGCAAATTTAAGATTGAGGCTTCATGCAAAGAGTGAATGACCCAGACCATTGGTGAATCTGGAAGGACATTCAACTCCTTAGCAGCGTTTGTTTGCCGTTGCTAAGCATGAAGTCTGCTGGCACTGCATCTGCCCTTGATCTCTGGTTACAGGGCCATTTCACTGGCAGAAAGCCCCACCCTTTTACTGCTGAGGGTGAAGCTTCCCTGTCCTTTGAGGAGCTATAAACAGCTCACAGAAATGCTACCATACTGACGACACTAACGCTTGTAAAAGCTGTCCTGTTTTGAATGTAGGTGCCACCACAGAGACATTTAATTTGATATGAAATGGAAATTCACTCTATTTTCTAAATTCGTCTTCATTCATGCATGTAAAAAATGTCAAATTTTTGACCTTTTTAAATCAAAATGTCCAAAAAAAACTTGATCTGATGAAATGAGAGACTTCTCTCTGGTGAAGAATGCCAAACTTATCAAATCATTTAGTCCACATAACTCTGCCCCTTTCTTAAATTGACTGCAAGCTTGCATTCAGAGATGCCTCCATCCAAACAACAACCAATGGATAGGACCAGGGGTCTCATTTATAAAACTCTCTATAGATTTCATCATAAAAGTGTACGTACAAAAGCTAGATTTTGCATACACGCAAAAGTTTTCAAAATTTATAAAACCATGTGTATACCAGAACCTGCGCAATAGCATTATTTGTATTTTGGTTACACAATTAATTGTATTTAATTTAATTTCCATTTTATTCATAGTCAACTATTGTAGTTTCTGGCTGGGATGCTTCCCCACAGAAGAAAAATCAATGAACATTATTTGACATATATTATTCAATATATAGATTTTACTAGTATCAGTAGTGTCCCATTCACTGAGAGAGAGACTATATGACAAAGGAGAACTCTTCCATTTAAATGCTGTAATTTTGCATAATTTACAATGCATATAATAATGCATAATATTAGTATGTAATTAAATGTAATAGTAGCATGTGTAATTAAAATGTATTTTAATAAATTAAAATATTGTTAAAAATATGTAATGGAACATTTTTTGTGCCATAGGTAATAGGCAGATTTTCTACCCGGCTACCACCACAAGTATATTTCAAACCTGTGGGAAGCACTGATTTCCATGCATATTCCCATCCATGTGACACCATGTTTAACACCGTCAAAGGTACAAGACATTAAGGAAATATGAGATATGGACTATGAATGTCATTTGTGCCATTCACACACAAATTACATTTGTGTCATTTGTATTGCTAAAAAGCATTCAGTATCCTTGTTATGTTTTAGAATAAATGTATCAAAATCCATAAAAAATAAAACTGTTTAAAATAGTTCTCAGATAAATATTGTAGAATAGAGTTCTACAATTACAATTAGAGTTCTATTACTAGAATAGAGTTCTAGTAATTTTCTTTAAAGTTGCTTTGCAACGATTTGTATCGTATAAAGCGTTATACAAATAAACTTGAATTGAATTGAATTATTTTCCTCTGGCCAAATAGTATTTCAGTTGTCTTAAACATCTTTTAGGTATTTTTAGCCTATTTTTATTGCAGTGTTAATAGAATTGTCTGACTCAGCGCGTCACTGACAAAGTAGCCTATTTTAAAAAGAAAACATGCAAATTACCATTTTCTTCAGGTTGTATCCTTCAAATACAGTGGTATTTGTCATAATGTTGTGGAGATGCCTTCTAACGACGTCAACACTTCCATGCAGCTGTGGTTGTACAGTAAGCTATTATCACTGGACATATTCAAACTGGACAATAGACCGTTTGACCACCGAATCCAGCAGTGTCCTCCACAATATCGAAGTTAGTGCGCATCATTGATCACTGTTCTTGCTAAAAATATTTCCTCATAACATGAGATGTGCAGTTTAATTTAAAAATTAATTATTGTGCACCTATAGCACTCCTCACTGTCATTAAAATATAACATACCACAGGAAAAGTGATCTAGCGCATCCACTAAATACCGTATTTTCCGCACTATAAGGCGCACCGGATTATAAGGCGCACCTTCAATGAATGGCCTATTTTAGAAAAAAAATATTTGCCACTACATGGCGGGCCAGAACATATATACTATATATATTCAAATGATAATTTATGAAATAATAATTAATGCAACTAGAATTGCCTGTTATAGACTGTTACAGTGTATTTTGTAACTGGTAGTGAGTTGTTACTCTGTGTTAAATCCTGTAATAGGACAGTCATTAACAAAAAGCCGCATTTGTGTCACGGTTTTCGGGTTTTACACTGGATAAAATTAATAAAGCAGAGTAGTGACACGTAACCTGGCAAGTATCTTCATTTACCAATTTGCAACACAGACTGCCACACATATGTGGGAGATGCAGAATGGATAAAAATAACTTGAGGGCTCGAATAAGCCCATTAATCTTTGAGTCATGCTCTTAGCGAACTATGTTTTATTTCCTCTTTCCATATTGTGAATAATAAATGTCTATCATTTTAAAGCATAATTTATTGTAATAATTATTTGACGTAGCCTACTTTTACAAAACAAATAAACCCCGACACCACCACTAGAGCTTAGATCGGGCCCAACAAATCAAGCCCGACCCTACCCGAGCCCGAGCACGTTGTGTCCGAGCCCGGCCCGGCCCGACACGTTCACTGTAATTATGAGCCCCGAGCCCGATATATAAACCCGACCATTTTTAATATGTGGGCCGTTATAACCAGGGGCGGCGCCATGTTTTTTTTAACGCAGGTGCTGCTGTGCTAGATCATTTAGGCTACAGGGGGGGAGCTGCGCAGTTATATATATATATATATATATATATATATATATATATATATATATATATATATATATATATATATATATATATATATATATATATATATATATAATATAAATACTATTAATAAATGAGCAAAAATTGGCCCCACTCAATATTAAATATTAAATTATTTTAATTATCATAATTAAAGTTTTAATTTTATTAAATTGAACAGGCACAACATTCAGCATTCAATTAAATATTCTTAAAGATTAATTATTATTAATAATGTTACTTACAACAACATATTGTTATTTCAACATAATATGTGTGTGAGCAACAAGCAAGATGTGCATTTGTAAATTCGGTGAGTTTTTTTAAATGTGTATGTGTGACCGTGGCGCGCCGGCGCCTCCATGTCATTATTATACTGTCTTCTATATTGCTTTTTATGTATTAAATCCAGGCAATTGGTTGATGAAAAATGTAGTTAAAATTAAGATACAATTTATACTAAACGAAATTTCACCTTAAAGAAAATCTTTCTTCAAAAAAAAACTTAAACTTGAAACTAAATGTGCTTATTTAATGGCCAAAACACGTATGCTACTACAGACTCTTTTTGTACAAATTGCAGCACATTCATTTAATTCTGAATTTTGGCACATGTAAGTTGAAAGGCATTTGTTTGTGCATAGTAACATATCTGTAACATTTATCAAGTTCATAATTGTGCGTGCATTTTTTAATTATGATCTTAATGAATAATACGACAACTAAGAAGCATGTAAACTGCGTTGTTTGTTTATTCAGATATAACTGAATGGATCGTAAATGGATCTGAAATTCCGAATGAAGAAACGTAAAAAATTAAAAATAAAAAGATAAACAGTGAACAATGATGAACACAGAAAAAGGATGGCCTAAGACCGTTTTTTTTTTTTTTTTTTTTTTTTTTTTTTTTTTTTTGCTGTTGTGTTTAGGCTGTCATAGGCAAGCAGCGTGCCGCATTTTATGCACGAGACAAAGCAACACATATGTTGTCACTCCCCACGACTAGTTTAAAATGTTTCCATACCTCCGATTTTCCTCCAAACTTGCTCAAAGTTAATTCTCCTGTTTTAATTTTTTTTTTTCTTTGATTCTTCAAGCTCCATGTGGCACTTAAGCTACTGAATAGTACAGCACGCACAGCAGGTGTGATGCGTCACGCGTGCGAGACTGCGAATGCGAGTGGACGAGACGCTGCGCATGACACGTGATGTGCTTTATCAAGGGCCCGACCCGACCCGGCCCGAGGACGGTTGCGGGAAATATCGGCCCGGGCTCGGGCTCGGGCAGAGAATCTAAGCTCTAATCCTCACATACTAAACTGCATTTTTTAAAATTATTTTGTGTGCTGGAGGTACGCTATTACGTTGTGTGCTGTTAACATTTCAGCTTGCTGTTGAGAGAAAATGGCCCTATCAAAGAGTCTAAAGAGGAAAGTTGACAGCGAAAATAGGGCATAAAAAGAAGAATTATGCATTCATCCTACCTAGTTTTGTGAATGCAAAGCCGGTGTGTCTTATCTGCAACGAAGTTGTCTTAATTTTAATTTGACAATGAAGTTGTCACTGTTTGCAACGAATATAATAGACTCTTTTGAACTTTTCAAAATAAAAGCTTTCAATTCATCTCAGAATAAAACATTACTGCAAAAACATTGTCATACTTTTATTTTGAAGGCGAAATCACTAAAGACGAAGTGATTGTGCGCAGGCCAGATATTTTTGCTGGCGGGCCAGTTTTGGCCTGCGGGCCGCCTGTTGCCGACCACTGTTCTAGAATGTCCGTACAGTGCATACATATTTACGGCAAGTTTATTTTTTATAAATCCCGATATCAACAGAACAGGGAACAAGTGTGAGATTAATTAGAAACTATGGCAACAAAAACTACAAACTCAGGCAAAGACTGTGGCACAAAAACCAAAAAAAAAAACAATGAGTTTAAACTACAGAGAACAAGACAAATTAACATGACCATGACAGTTGTCTGTTGTTGTGTGAAAAAAAACCTCCTATCCAATAATCATAATAAGCTTTATTCTTTATTCACTCAGATATGAAACAAAGTCTCAACTTTCAATGTCAAAATTATCACAAAATTCAAACAATAAATGTAGCCACTATTATAGGTGAATTATCTCTTCCATTTTACTACTAGTTATAGTACAAAATAATCATGAATGAATATCAGAAGCTATGTTGAAAGAAACAGTACAACTTACTAAAATGTATCATGTCTCATGTAATCACCCAATTACTGCTTCAACCACAGAAAAGTATCAGTACAATAGCTTGTAAACAATGACACGTAAAGCCATTCATTTCAATTAATTCAACTCAATAACTCTAGAGAGGAATGTTTTGCTAAATACATGTAATATTACATATGCACAATATTTTTACACAACCTGTAAGTGATGTCTTATTTATTGTATGTTTGAATACATCTATTTAGATTTTAAATGTTTACATTTCAACAACAAATGCAAGTAAATAAAAATAATAATAAAAAACATAAAATAAAAATATCATTAAAAAGTTTGTTATGAAAACTGGATTTAGACTATGTTGCTAATTTTAATATTTAATATAGTAATGACAGGGTTCCTTGTATAGTTTACAGTATTTTTTTCCCTTAAGAAAATGTTATACTCTGGGGTAAACTTAAGCATTTACATACCTGCATATTGTGCCCAAGAGCATGATCTATTTAAGTCCACGTCATACTAACAAGAAACTATGATTTTAACCACAGGTCAAGAGCTGCCGAGAGTTCCAACCACATACGCTTGCGTTGCTACACAAAAAAAAAAAAAAAAACGATACTAAATTTTTTTAAGGTAAATAGTTGCAAACAAATTATTTTAGCTACATTTAATAAAATATATATATGAAAGTTAGTTAGCTAAATTTGTTTATTTAAATGTAGGTATAATAAATTGATCGCAACCACTTACCTTAAAAAAATTTAGTAAATTCAATTAATCGTTTTTTTTTAAAATTACCATTATGAAAAACATAAAATTAATTTCATTCAGTGTATTTGCAAATGTTCAATTGAATGTGGTATGGGAAACACTGAACTATGACAGAACTTGCACCATAGATGGCAAACAATGCTTTTGGGAAGTGCAAACAAACATAATTTTAATTTTTGAGTTCACTACCCCTTTAACTTAGCCAACTTAGCCAGTTAGCACAGCATAGCCACACTGCTTGATGCTTATTCAGGCAACATGAGTTTGAGTTTGTTCCTCCCCTTTCTCTTGGCCATATATCTCACAATCTCTGAAATAACAGTAGCATTTAAAAAGTTATTTCTTGAAAATATCAGGCTATTCCACTGAAGGAAAAAAACATGCTGAGATAACAGGGTATTCCACAACATAACAAAACACTCATCACTCCCTCAGTCTACACCACAATGCCATTCTTTCTCAATCCAAACACCCACAGATGGAAAGAGAGAGCAGGCACTCTTTAAGTTCCATGGCTGCTGAAACAAACACAGTCTGTTCTCCAGGGAGACAGAAATCTCAGTTCCTCTGGTACAAACACACAGTGGGATTCTGGGGCCAATTATTTACTTTCTCCAGAGAGAAGAAAAAGGTGATGAAATAAAGAGGGTGAGAAAAAAGATGATGCTAATCTGTCTCCAAAATGGCAAAAATAAGAACAAGCATTTGAATTTAACATTTCTATAACATGATTAGACTAGCATCTCAAGAGCACCTGGCTCTGTTAAACAGTCAATGGTGAAGTTTAATATAATGGAAGAAGTCACATCTTCCAGCCTGTGATGACTCAAAGTCAATTGCATCTGTATACACCAGATTTAAGGAAGCTACTTGAAATTGTATCCAGCCAAGGTCACTTATACACTGAAGTATTTGTGCTACAATTATACTACTTTTTTGATTCAGTAATAAGCTATACTATAGTTTACAAATAGTACATTACACTGAAGAAACCCAGATGCTAACTTTTTTGCACTTATTTACAGCACACTGACAATACAAAGCAGTAGGCCTACTTATTTATCTGGCACAAACACAATCAACTAGAATTTAAATTTACAGAATAATGTATACAATTTGCTAAAACATAATAAAACTAAAACATCCTATTTATATAACATAATCAAGTACATACTGCTAAACAACAGTATGAAGAAAGTATATATAAAATATAACTGGGAACACTTATGAATGCATCACACAAATTAGGAAATCTCTCTTTTTTTTAACAATTGAAACAAACCGTGAGATGTTCCCAGCACTACGTAAGAACAAGGATACTCTTGAAGATAGTGCTTGTTGAGTGTACCACAAAAAAGTACATGGCAGCTTGTTTGTGGGACTGAAATACTATCCTATAATGTGAAAAAGTGATGCAATATTTTGTCACACCACTTGCTGGAAAAAGCTTGTTACTGGAAAGCTAAACCATTCCTGAAACAATTTTCACACTACTGAAAGTGTTGTCATAGCACTTTGCTGTTGCAGCTAGCAACACTGCTATGTAGTGGGTTGGTGACAATAATGTCCACAATAAAAAAAAAGAAAAAATATTTTAAATATCCAGTTTTTAGGTTTTAGAAATATATTAATGGTAGTTTGATTTTACATATATTATAAATTATTAAATTATTAAGCAATGAGAATACTTTTTGTGTGCAATGTTAAAATAATGAAAGAAAAAAAACAATGAATCTGCATGGCGCTGCTGCTTATGTAAACACGCACATGCGTCAGCACGCGCATGTGTCGTTTACATGAAGCGGAAGCAAGCACATGCATCGTGATCCTCTCCACAATGGCGGCGCCACTGCAGACGGCATGAGGAGAAGAACTGTTAAAAAAAAAAGTTAATTTTGTTTTCTTTGCACACAAAAAATATTCTCATAGCTTCGTAAAATTAAAGTTGAACCCCTGATGTCACATGTCCTATTTTACAGATGTCCTTGCTACGTTTCTGGACATGGGAACATTTCAGTTGTATTGCTGTCTACGCAGGGTCTGAGAGCTCTCGGATTTCATCAAAAATATCTTAATTTGTGTTCTTAAATATCTTAATATCTTAACATGCATGTGTGTGTATATATATATATATATATATATATATTAGTGGTGGGCCGTTATCAGCGTTAACATGCTGCGTTAAACGTGAGACTCTTATCGGGCGATAAAAAAAAATATCGCCGTTAATCTATTCTCAAAGTTGGGTTGGGAGCTGGGTCTATACTACGCAAGCTATGATGACTTTCACAGTGATAGTTTAGCGCGGATGTATACCTAGACGAATTGCACTGTAGGGGGCGAGAACGAGTCTTCGAACCTGTGTGTATGCCTACTGTGAAATTACCAAGCTTCCCAAAAAAAAACTCAACAAGACCCACACCTGTTTCACACATACTCCGTTTGCAGTCCATGTGCGTTACGTATGTGGTGCAGAAGCAGCACGGACTCATTGTGCTTTCACACAGGACGAGTTTGCAGTCCGCTACTGATCCGCGGCTGTTTAGTCCAGAAACACAACATTTGTTCATTAACGGTACGTAAACGATCGCTGCACTGCTGCAGACGCACCGCTCCTGGAACGTACTGACGGACCACAACCGCGTGAACGCTAGAATCCGTTAACATGGGTGCGTAAAAAAAAAAAAAAAATGCAACGCATACACACTGCAGACGGAGTATGTGTGAAACAGGCGTAAGGTTGTTTGCAACTTGTGCAATGCGGAATTAGTCTACTGTAGGAGTTCTTCCAGACCAGTCTCAAGTACCACCTAAACGCAAAGCATCCCTTAGCTAATGCAGAAGATGCTGAGCCAAGCACTGATGTAGTGCAGGGGAAGAGTCGTCGTCAAACTACTATGTTTGAGCACAGCACAGCTCTATCAGTACTAACAAGTACATCTTATTGAACATAATTTGAATGCCTTCGGGAGAATTCAAATGACCCATTTTAATCTAGATTAATCTAGATTAATTCCAAGATTACAGTGAGATTAATCTAGATTAAAAAAAAATTAATCTATGCCCACCACTAACATATATATATATATATATATATATATATATATATATATATACATACATGCATGTGTATGTATATATATATATATATATATATATATATATATATATATATATATATATATATATATATATACACACATGCATGTGTATGTATATATATTAGGGCTGTCAAATGATTAATCACGATTAATCACATCCAAAATAAAGGTTTTGTTTACATAATATATGTGTGCATACTGTGTATATTTATTATGTATATATAAATACACACACATGCATGTATATATTTAAGAAGAATATGTTATGTTTATATATTAAATATATTTATATATAATATAAAATATAAGAATATAAATATATAAATGTATATACATGTAAATATTTTCTAAATATATAATTTATGTGTGTGTTTTTATATATACATAATAAATATACCCTGTAGACATACATATATTATGTAAACAAAACTTTTATTTTGGATGTGATTAATCGTGATTAATCCTTTGACAGCCCTAATTTATATACACATACACAATACACATACATATATTATGTAAACAAAAACTTTTATTTTGGATGCGATTAATCGCATCGACAGCACTAATATACCTAATTATATATATATATATATATATATATATATATATATATATATATATATATATATATATATATATATATATATATATATATATATATTTCTGTCTTTAGGATAATAATGTATCATATCACATATTATTATTATTAACAACAACAACAACAACAATTTAAAATTGAGTTCAAGTCAAACCAAAGACATTTTACTCTGTTCGGTCAAAAAATGGGTTGGAACTCTTAACTTTAAACTCTCAAAAAACACAAGATTAATGTATTTAACTTCAAAATGTACAAAAGTTTCTTTCAGGGGCATGCCACCAGACCCCCTTAGAGGGACAGAGATCCACGCCACGTAATCTCACAAAAATTATGTGAGAAAAAAAAAAACTGATTAGAGTAGGGTCTTGTGAGCAGATGGTCTTGTTCAAAATGAATGGGTCAGTTCCCGAGCTGTCTTTTCTGGCTTTGTCTTAAACCATCTTCTAATCCAATTCCTGCATGGATTTAGCCAGAGCTTTATTCACTCTCTCACTGTCTGCTGTGCGTCACAGGATGATCCATCCACCTATGCTCTAATTAGGGTCTGAGAATTAGAGGAGTATGTAGTTGGCTCACAATGTCTTCAGCATCACTAAGAATAATGTACTCTGTCTATCAAAGGCATAGTGTGAGTAGCACTCCGACACATCACGTAATAGACAACACCTCAGGCAAGCTGAGTTTTAGCTCCTGACTTAAGATGCCTTCCCATCCTTATTCTGATCTCCTTTTTCTGTCTAATAAAGGCGAAATGGCCGAAAACATAACATAAATATTGCACTTTGTCAACTGTATGAGGTTTAACAGCCATTTCACTGTCAATTGCTATTTAAATGTTGATGCGATCTGCTTTGCTTGCCTTTATGGCTTTAATGTTTACAATGATTATTTACACAGCAATTAGGAATAATGACCATGGAGCCATGAGGTCCCTTTGCATGCTGCTTGGCATCCTGTTCAGAGCACAATACCATTGTTTATTTGGCCAATGGTTTTAACACTCAGCTAACTGACTTTTCTGTGAGTTCAGTTTCAGACAAGAGTCTGTGAAATGTATTTAAAAAATGTAAATGATGAAAAGAGCTCTACTCTCATTGATAAAATACCAAAATGTACAATTTATCAGGTATGAAGGTCTCTGAGTTTAATGTAATTTACACTAATACTAGTGAGTTTTAAGGAGTGGGCTACATAATAATTAATTATCTTTCCTGTCCAAAAAATGCAACTGTGTACAGTATCAATGTTTATTCTGTTTTTTGTTTTTGTCTTCTGTTTCATCTGCCATACAGGTAATGATTCTCCTGTTGTCTCTGCTGGTAAAGCACATGAATAAATGTGTTCCACTGTCTAATTTCTTCTTGTAAGTGTACAGTATTAAAATTCAAATTTAATAAATAAATACAAAACAGAAAGTGGAAATTCAGAAATTTGTGGCCACCAAAATGTGGTCTGCTTATGCTTATGCTTTTTTTTTTTTTTTTTTTTTTTTTTTTTTTGGATTTGTGCAAATGTTTGGAATGCATTTAAATATTGTAAAATGTGTTAAAGCAGAGCTTTATTTAGACATGTTTATTATTAGCTGAAATCAATCAAACTACACTAAATATTTAAAGGGGTCAATGGATGCCCATTTTCCACAAGTTGATATTCTTTAGGGTCTTAATGAAAAGTCTGTAACATAGTTTGGTTAAAATTTCTCAATGGTAATGTAAAACAACACCGTTTTTACCCTTTCAAAAACAGCTCTGTCTACAGCATGCTGTTTTATTGCATTCTGCTTCAAATGCAAATGAGGTCTGCTGACCCCGCCCCTCCCTTCTGAGCGGCTCTCTGAGAGATGGTTAACTTTAGCCACATTCATCATAAATCTCGCTAACTAGCACATTATTGGGAAAGGTGATTTTCAAAGATTCATTAAAGAACCTTATACCCACTTTCTGTTGGTGAAGCTGTATCACAAATGATTTGTGTGAATATTGACACATTTAGGGAGATCGGGGGTGCATTCCCTTCAGAAACAAAGGTAATCCACTGCGTCTTCAGCTGTCGTGAGTAAATGACGACTGCTATGTTCATTATTACATCCAACAACAGATCACCTCAATCTGCTCCGGATCTAAGGTAAGATGCCAGTCCAGTCTGTGCTGAAACGCCACTGTCAATCATACTATCGTGGGATAAGAGGATGGGTGGAGAGCAGGAATAATTAGTTTGTTCCAAACACCCTGAGCCACTGACTGATTTAGGAACATGCCTCAGATACTTCACAGATCTTTAATTGCTGCTCTTTGACCTGTGAACCCACACCTTCTAATATATAGCCCAATTAGCACCTTTGGCACCACTAAATCTGTACTGTCCTGTAAAAATGAACTATACTGTAGATGCACTGTGGAATAAGTTTTATCTGTAGCAGTTTCTACAGTTACAGCGTATCACTAACTGTAAAGTTCAACACATATTTAAAGGGTTAGTTCACCCAAAAATTAAAATTAGCCCATAAATTACTCATCCTCAAGTCATCCTAGGTGTATATGACTTTCTACTTTCAGACGAATCCAGTCGGAGTTATATAAAAAAATTGTCTTTGATTTTTTAATCCAGGGGTGTTTAATTAGGCACCAATCCAAAATATGAAATACACTAAAACATCATAAATTAAATATAACAAAACATTTTTAAGCTGTTTCATGGCACTCAGCTGGTGTTGCATGCATCAGTCCAAAAGAAGTTAAATAAAAAGCGCCCATCCATTAAAAAAAAAATGTCTCACACGGCTTCAGGGGTGTGAACAAAGGTCTTCTGTAGCGAGTTGATGCGTTTTTGTAAGAAAAAAAAAAATATTCAAAATGTAATAATCACTTTAATGTAGACACCAGACGGGAGTGGCGCGATGCGATGCAGCAATAGACAATAGAACCCATTTTAATCAGTGATTCTGTTTACACTGGATCCGACTCAAATCCCCAATAGTAAACTGATGTTCCGCTCTATTTTGAGTCCAGTGTAGACAGCTTTAATCTGTTAACCCGCACCTGGACGCCGACGCACTGAACTCTCTTTGTTTGCAAGTGTCAATGTTTACGAATAGATTAAATGAAACAGGACAAAATTAATCTTAACAAACTATATATCATTATAAAGGTCTAAGCCTCAAGCACCGATGACAGATTGCTCTTTTTCAATGGAAAGCTTATAAAGAATGTATTTACTAAATTTGTGTAAGCAGTACACATCAAAACAGGATGAATCAAAACACAGTACATACTAGATTCGTCGTAATAACCAGTCATAAACACATCATCAGCTGTAAATCCTGGTTTAGTTAGAAAGGTAAGGGTCCACAGAACGACATCTCATATAGCATGTTTAGTCCAATGAAGCAATAACGTTGTAATATGATGATAATTCCTTTGTTTACGTTTTAGTTCTTCAGGGACAGTATTGTTTGTGTCTGTTATGGAATAACCCATGCTCAGAAAACTGCGTCTTGGTAGTAAAAAACAGCATGGTTTTGTAGCATACAGTGTCACAAACAGAATGAGACAATCCACAAAAAAAAAAGTCAAAGATAGGTGGAAGATTGTTTATTTGAATTCTGGCACTCTCGTGACGTCTCGTAATTTAGCGATCTGCTTTTGCACTTTTGCACTTTTCAATTTTTTTCAAGGCACTTCAGTGTCTATAAATTGTAATCTTTTTGAGCATTATCGACTTTGGATGATGAAAAGTAAAGCCCAAAGGGTCTTCTTTCCAAAGACACCAAAATTGTGTGTGTAACACACTGAAGTAAGGAACTGTTGCAATTTTAAGGTGATTTTGGCCACAGTTTAGACAATTGTAAATGTGGTCTCAGGGCAAAACCATGAGTCTCTGATCAGCATGTTCACAGTGGTGAATAAATGGTCTTTACAATGAATTTTAGCCTTCGCCAAAGTTGCTGTTTTTTCAACACCAACAGCCAACAGCAGTCACATTTGCAACCAAAAATATTAATTTGGGAGTGATCTTTTGCTGAGGTCTCCACTGGCAACTATATATATTTACATGTTATGACTTAAAGGGGTCATCGGATGCAAAATTCACTTTTGTTGTTGTTTGAACATAAATGTTTGTTGGAAGTGTGTGTAAACATCCACCCTATAATGATAAAAATCCACCCACTGGTTTTTTTAAAAACCCTATTTTAAAATCCCCTTTCTCATATCAGGCTGTTCTGAGATTCTGTCCTGTCAGAATGATGTAGTTCTGCACAGGTCCCTCCTATGATAGTTGATTGACAAGGCCATCTTAGACCTGCCCTGAGTGAGTTGTGAGCTGTCTGCCATTGTGTAGACTCTGGTGCAGGGAAGACAAGAATGTCTCCGATTAAGCGATTGAGGTGTTTTGTTGTCGAATGTTATAATGAACATAGCAGTCGTCATTTACTCCAGACATCTGAGCCACTGAAGACGATAACGATAAACTCAACTTTAATTTTAAACGCAAATCCCAAACCCCCAATCTGCCTAAATGCGTCTATGTTTGTGCGAATTATTCGTGATCGAGCTTCATCTACAGAAGAAGTGAGTATAAGGGTTTTTTTATGAATCTTTGCAAATCGCTTTTCCTAATATGTGCTAGTAAGCAAGTTTCGCGACTAAAGTAAACAGTACTTTTAATCACCCCACAGAAGAGAGGGGCATGGCCAGCAGAGCTCATTAGCATTTAAAGCAACATGGACTAGAATGACTTGCTAAAAACAGAGATCATTTTGACAGGGTAAAAAAGGGTGTTTTTTACACTACCATTGAGAAATTTTAACCAAAGTATGTTATAAACCTTTCATTAAGACCCTAAAGAATCGTATCAATTCATATCAAATGGGTATCTGATGACCCCCTTTAAAAATTTGCATGTAATGCCTTTTTTCCTGATTGTTTTCCGATCACATCTTTTGTTATGTTCACGTATTAAACTGAGACGATGTGCATCAAAATTTTAGTGGAAAAAAAAGAGTTTCAAACAGTCCTCATCTCTGCCGCACAGCAGTGTTGACGGCACATCTGCTAAAAGCAGCTCCAGTTGAGTAGCATGAGAGAGATCAAAATGATGGAGACATGCAAGTAAAAGTGCACAACTTGAACTAACTACAACAGGTAAATCTGTCAGCTGTGTGGATATTGGCAATATTGTTAACAAATCCTGTTTACAATCATTACTAATATGGCTTCTTCTTATCAAGATCTTAGTCTATATGCTGTGTAGGGCTGTGCGATTAATTGAAATCGTCATAAAATCACGATTTGAGCGTACGCAATTTCTAAATCGCTTTATAGCACGATTTTATAACCTGGATGCAGGGATGCAGTTTGAGCGAGAGGAGACACGTTTTAAGTAGGGATGCACCGAATGTTCGGCAACCGAAATTATTCGGCCGAAAATAGCCAAAAAACGCACTTTCGGTGTTCGGCCGAATAAGTAAAAAGGCAGAATAAATTTTGCCGAACAATGACGTTTTTAATGACGCAATCAAATAACCCGCGTAGAGTGAGAGGCGCGCGCTTTATGCAGCAAACATGTCAGCAGTGTGGAAGCACTTTAAAGTGTCAGAGAAAGAGGCAAAAACGGCCGTTTGCAGACATTGTTCTGCTGAATTGTCCAGAGGGGGTGCATCTGCAAAAACGTACAGCACTTCAAGTTTAATTTATCACTTAAAATCAAGACACCCCGAACATCATGCAGAGTACGAGAAAGACACGGCGGCGGCAGCGGCAACGGCAACAGCAGCAGCGAAAAGAAAAGTAGCTCCCAGTCCTAGGACACCCACTCCATCTGTGGCTGACTTCTTAGAAAAGGCAAAAAAGTTTGCCAATGACAGTGCCAAAGCTAAAGGTATTACTAAAAGGATAATGGAATTCATCGCATTGGATGATCAACCATTCTCTGTTGTAGAGGATGTTGGATTTCGCAGGCTTATAGACCATATTGAGCCCCGTTACACCATCCCTAGTAGACGGCATTTCTCAGACGTGTGCTTACCTGAGATGTATAACGTCGTTTCAACTAACGTCCATGAGCTTTTGGCTACAGATATTGCAGCCTTCAGCTTCACGACTGATATTTGGAGCTCGGATGTGAGCCCCACTAGTATGCTGAGTTTAACTGCGCAGTGGATCGACACAGATTTTAAGCTACAAAAGATTGTGCTTCACTCACAAGAGTTTAGAGGGTCCCATACAGCTGTAGCCATATCTGAGGCGTTCGCCAACATGTTTGACACTTGGCGTATCGACCAATCTAAAGTGCATGCGGTAATAAGTGACAACGCAAGAAATATGGCTAAAGCCATGGAAGATAGCAATCTGAAAGGCATACGGTGTATGGCACACACAATTCAACTGGCGGTCAACGAGGGATTGTTGAGTCAGCGCAGTATAGCAGATGTGATAGCGATAGGCAGGAAAATTGTTGGCCATTTTAAACATTCACCGCTTGCCTATGCGCGCCTACAATCTATCCAAGAACAGTTCGGAATGCCACAAAAACGTTTCCAACAAGATGTGAGCACAAGGTGGAACAGTACATATTATATGCTGGAAAGCCTTTTTGCGCAAAAGCGAGTCTTGGCTACATACATAGCAGATCATGACCTGCCCACGACATTCACCGCATACCAGTGGGTGTTAATCGAGAACGTTCTCTCTCTTCTCGCCCCCTTTGAGCAGATAACAAAAGAGATAAGCTCATCTGATGCATCTGTGGCAGACGTCATACCCTTACTTGCAGCACTAAAGCGTCTTTTAAACAAAGAGGCTGAAACAGACCACGGAGTAAAAACAGCTAAAAGTGCGCTCTTAGAAGCTGTCAGCTCACGATTTAGTCAGGCGGACTCAGAACCCCTGTACTGCATCGCGACTGTGCTTGATCCACGATATAAAGATCATTACTTGGATGTGGGGAAAAAAGATGCGCACACGAGAAATGATCCAGGCCGAGTTGGATTTGGGAAAGCCGCTAGGTGATGGAGACGGTCAGGTGATGCACAGCGCAGGAGATGAAAACAGCGCAGAGAGTAAACGGGCTCGTACTACAGATGAGCCGCGCACAGTCTCGCTGTCTGACATGTTCGATGAGATCATCCAAGAGAATAACCCATTTGCAAGACAGAGGACAAGCTCGACCGCTCAACAGTTAGATGGGTATCTCTCAGAAGTCCCCATCCCAGGAGCAATAACCCTCTCGAATTTTGGAGGACCAATCAAGGCCGCTTTCCCGACCTGGCGCAGATGGCACGCAGGTAGGCTACTTGTATGGGAAATTAATTTAAGATTTTATTTATATTTTGGATTATGGTAACACTTTATAAGTAGTTTCTATTTTTAACATTAACTAACAATGAAAAACCCTTTTTAAAAGCATTTATTAATCTTAATGTTAACATTTACTAATACAGTATTAAAATTAAGTATCACATTTGTAATTTTTGAATTAAAAAGTATCAAAAGTGGTAGGCCTATTTGTTAAAACTGTTAATGCACTTATACTAAAATGAAATAAATATTTTTTATTATCTTACATTAACGAAGATAAATAAATACCATAACAAATGTATTGCTCATTGTTAGTTCATGCAATAATGTTAACAAACATTGTAAAGTGTTACTACCTATATTTTATATTATGTATTTTGTGAAAATTTAACTATTTTCAGTGTAGTAAAATAGTAGGCCTACACTGGGTTTCAACCATTTCATTATGTTGAAGACATTGATCGTTTTGAAATGAGCAACTGTCAGAAAACTGCAATAAAATGTTCAACTATTCTGCAGGTACTTGTCTGCTCCATGCACAAGCACCGACAGTGAGAGACTGTTTAGTGCTGCATCTCATGTCATCGATGAGAAGAGGAACCGACTTTCATCTGAGAAAGCAGATAAGCTACTTTTCATAAAGAAGAACCTGCCACTTTTCCTGAAGAAGTAGGCTAACTAGGCTTATGTCTAGGACACTTATTCATTTGTTGTGGGTTCATCCACATTTTTTGCACTATTCAATGCACATTTGTTGTTGTAGACATACAGAGTTACATTCTTTCAGCAGTCAGTTATAGGCCTAACATAGGCTATTCAAGAAGGGGGGCTTCAAAAATGGCCGATTTTTTTTTTTTTACTAATTTATTTATTTTAAGTTATATTGTGCTTTGTTTGTATAATATTTGCTGGAATGTTCAAAAATGTTCAGTGTTAAATAAATATTTTGAAATTGTATTTTTGTTATTTGATTTATTTATCTGAAAAGCAACACAAAATAGTAAAAAGCAAATTTTTACTATTTAATTATTGTAATGGTGAAAAAATTGGCAAAATAAATGGAAAAAATGCGAAACACCGCGTTCGGTATTCGGCCTTCGGCCTTCGGCCAAGCATTTCATTATTATTCGGCTTCGGCCAAGAATTTCATTTCGGTGAATCCCTAGTTTTAAGTGTGTGCACTCTCTCTGGGCAAGAGCAGTGTGTATCTGAGCATGCACGTCTGGTTTTGTGATAGAGCAAAGGAAATCTGCGTGCAAGCAGAGAGGTTCACGCTCACGCATTATTTTAATGTTAATCTGTTAATGCGTGAACTTCATATTATTTGAAGCGCACTTGCCATCCAGTAATCGCAAAAAGATTTGTGCTTTGTTACTTTTTAGTAAAAGTATCAGCCAAATTCATAACAAAATTCAAAAAATAAATGCTGTATTATTATACCCATTATATCCCATTATATCTTTCTCTTTACTACTATAGTACATAATAAACATGAATTAACATCAAAAGGTAGGTTATTTTATAAGAGAGCCTACAGTACAACTTACTGAAATGTTTCATGTAAAAGTTCATTCAGTGTTTCAAACTGCGGAAAAGCATGTAAACACTGCAACGTAATAATACATTTACCCCAGAATAACCTTCGGTGTCCATAAGCTCATCAGTCAGCTAGAAAAATAACTATAAAGAGGAGCATTTCGCTATATTTATGCACTAATGCATATTAATATTTTTACTTAACCTGTTGTCTACATGATACAACTCTTTCTATAAAATTACATTTTACTAATGAAGAAAAACAGACTAAATGTGTGAAAGACATATTACAACATTTATAGGATGCATTGAGGAGGAGCCCAAACTACACTCAGTGGCCAAATGATTCTTATGGTCCATGATATTGGTACAGATTCAATGTAATGAACAATTCTTTGTGACGGTATATTTCAAGTTGGAAAAGACATTTAGTTCCAACTTTAAGTGAACCTTAGTTCCCTTTGAAATGTTGATAAAGTCAAGAAAAGATGATACATAAACACATGACAGTATGATTGAAATGTTAAAATGTAAAAAATAAATAAATAATTTTTATAATAGCAAAAAAAAAAAAAAAAAAAAACATTTATACTGTGGCACCTAAAAAAATAATCTGCCACCTACTTTTCTTTCTTATAGTAGCCAATGGCTCCTTACTTTATTTTTTTTTTTTTTTTTTTGTCTGGAGCCCTGATACAGTGTTTTGAATCAGCTTTTTTGGGCAATTAGATAACTTTGAGACAAACTCTCTGGTAGACGTGTAGCTTCCACTATAAAGGCTGTTGAATTGTGTGCTGAATAGATCTCCTAAAACACCGCCTGACAGCACGCTCCCAAAATAGCTGTGGCATTGCATGCTATTACACAAGAACGATGAAGTCCGAAGAAGACATAAACACTACTATATCCCATTCTCATCAGGGTTAAACTCTTCAGTGAGTCTGAATCACTTGCCATATCCATATAAAATTACACTGGTCTTCCAGTGTGACCAGACATGGTCTTCAATCTACTGTAAAAGTGAAGGATTTAGTGTGAGTGAAGGATTAGTTCACACGAACAAATATGAAGTTGGTCATGCTCCTCACATTTGGAACAACACTAACAGACCACAAAGTTGTGCTTGTGCCATGAACATTGTTATATTTGTTGAGCTGATTTTATTAAGGGAGAGACCATGTGCTGCTACCACATACAGTATACAAAGCTTGTCTCTCATCTTTCAACATATGAGACATGCTCATTTGTGAGCTTTGTGAAGCATTTTTACCTAGTATATTCAAAAGAATAAGTGTAAGTGTTGAAAAGAGTGTTAAAAGCAATATAATTTCTAAACAAAAACTGAAACATCACTTTTCAGAAAATTAGACACTGGAGTTATGGTTCATATGCAGGGTGTGTCTACGAGCTCCAGTGAGGATTGTGGTGGGTGTGAACAGGGAGAAGGGTGTAGAGATGCAGTGGTTAGTCCAGCTGATGGACAGGATTATCTGTTGTGAGCTCTATTTTAAGCACCAGAGACAGGGAGGTTGACATACGAAAGCAGAAATATGAGCCGCGGTGCACTCAAGTGAAAAAATGAGGTTATACCCATGGTGTCAATGGAAGTACTCTGGACTATGGGTTCAACAATGATTGTTCAGATCTCATAGAATTTAATCTTGCATAGCCAGACTTTTCATTACTGGCATAAGGTTGTTGGCACGCAGCATATTTTTGTGGCCAAGAATCGCCTACTTAGACAGAAAGAGACTGTCTTACCAACATGCAAAGCGACCAACCACAATTAGTTTTATTTTTACATCATTTAGGGTGGAGCTAATCTGACATTGATGACACAAAAATCACAGTCTCCAAATGGTTGTACACAGACTTCAAAATTGTTTAGGAACACTTGTGCTATACTGTGTGTATATGTATGTGTGTGTGTGTGTGTGTGTGTGTGTGTGTGTGTATTTTTTTCTGGAAACTGGCTACTTCAACTTCACTACATTTGAAAGACAAATCGTAATATCGTATAGTATTGTATCAAGTTTTCCAAGTGAAAGTCATTATAAGTAGCAGTTTTTCCAGTGTGTGCATTTTCAGATTCACTGAACCCTTTTTTCTGCGAAAATCCAGCCTGCGACCTGCCAGGACCTTCCGGTGGTCTTACAGTATTTCAAAGCCTGCAGTTTTCCGCCTAGCTTTTAATCAATATTTGGTTGATTTTTTTTACACAAATCTGGCAACCTCTGGACCTTCCCCGCCAAACTAATGTAAATGTCTGCACTACTGCACAGCTAAAAGTGCTCTAAAAATGCAAATACTATAATAAAAGATGAAAAAGGCACATATTTATAGTGTGGTGTGATCATCTGTGTGTTCACCACATTGATTTTAAAGAGAAAACTTAACTTACGTAGGCCGAGCGCTACGATCAAAGATTATAGAACATAAATGATTGGCATACGGTAAATAAAAATTTCCTATCCCTTGATCTACATGACAATGAAAATGTATATTTTTTATTCTGTGTGAACTCGCATGTGTATGTGTTATCTTATTAAATTAACCATATGTTTACTATAGTAACTAGTTTAACTGTGGTATTTGCGGTAAAATCACAGTATCCACAAATTTACTATTCTCTCACTATAGTAACCATAATTATGCTATTTGTAGTAAAACTACAGTAACCACAAATTTAACAGTTTTATTATAGTAACTACAGGTGCTGGTCATATAATTAGAATATCATCAAAAAGTTGATTTCACTAATTCCATTCAAAAAGTGAAACTTATATATGATATTCATCATTACACATAGACTGATATATTTCAAATGGTTATTTCTTTTAATTTTGATGATTATAACTGACAACTAAGGAAAAACCCAAATTCAGTATCTCAGAAAATTAGAATATTGTGAAAAGGTTTAATATTGAAGACACCTGGTGCCACAATCTAATCAGCTAATTAACTCAAAAACACCTGCAAAGGCCTTTAAATGGTCTCTCAGTCTAGTTCTGTAGGCTACACAATCATGGGGAAGACTGCTGACTTGACAGTTATCCAAAAGACGACCACTGACACCTTGCACAAGGGAAGCAAGACACAAAAGGTCATTGCAAAAAAGGCTGGCTGTTCACAGAGCTCTGTGTCCAAGCACATTAATAGAGAGGCGAAGGGAAGGAAAAGATGTGGTAGAAAAAAGTCTACAAGCAATAGGGATAACTCCACCCTGGAGTGGATTGTGAAACAAAACCCATTCAAAAATGTGGGGGAGATTCACAAATAGTGGACTGCAGCTGGAGTCAGTGCTTTAAGAACCACTACACACA
Organism: Cyprinus carpio; assembly: GCF_018340385.1. Taxonomy (NCBI): domain Eukaryota; kingdom Metazoa; phylum Chordata; class Actinopteri; order Cypriniformes; family Cyprinidae; genus Cyprinus; species Cyprinus carpio. The sequence continues at coordinate 7,416,308 of NC_056612.1, forward strand.
GACGTATGCAAGACATGGGTTTCAGCTGTGGCATTACTTGTGTCAAGCCACTCTTGAATAACAGACAGTGTCAGAAACGCCTCGCCTGGGCTAAAGACAAAAAGGACTGGACTGCTGCTGAGTGGTCCAAAGTTATGTTCTCTGATTAAAGTAAATTTTGTATTTCCTTTGGAAATTAGGGTCCCAGAGTCTGGAGGAAGAGAAGAGAGGCACACAATCCACATTGCTTGAGGTCCAGTGTAAAGTTTCCACAGTCAGTGATGGTTTGGGGTGCCATGTCATCTGCTGGTGTTGGTCCACTGTGTTTTCTGAGGTCCAAGGTCAACGCAGCCATATGCCAGGAAGTTTTAGAGCACTTCATGCTTCCTGCTGCTGACCAATTTTATAGAGATGCAGATTTTATTTTCCAACAGGACTTGGCACCAAAGCTACCAGTACCTGGTTTAAGGACCATGGTATCCCTGTTCTTAATTGACCAGCAAACCCGCCTGACTTTAACCCCATAGAAAATCTATGGAGTATTGTGAAGAGGAAGATGCGATATGCCAGACCCAAGAATGCAAAAGAGCTGAAGGACATTATCAGAGCAACCTGGGCTCTCATAACACCTGAGCAGTGCCACAGACTAATCGACTCCATGCCACGCTGCATTGCTGCAGTAATTCAGGCAAAAGGAGCCCCAACTAAGTATTGAGTGCTGTACATGCTCATACTTGTCATGTTCATAATTTTCTGTTGGCCAAGATTTATAAAAATCCTTTCTTTGTATTGGTCTTAAGTAATATTCTAATTTTCTGAGATACTGAATTTGGGATTTTCCTTAGTTGTCAGCTATAATCATCAAAATTAAAAGAATAAACATTTGAAATGTATCCGTCTGTGTGTAATGAATGAATATAATATACAAGTTTCACTTTTTGAATCAAATTAAAGAAATAAACCAACTACTCCAAAAATATCTTGGTCATGTCATAAGTTTCAATGTTAAATATATATATATATATATATATATATATATATATATATATATATATATATATATATACACATGGCCAGATGACAAATAAGGGTGAAACAGCATTTTTTAAAACAAAGTTCTAAATTGCGTGAGACTTTGAATTTGTAAAGGTCAAATACTGTTGTTTTTTAAACTGTTAGAGGTTAGCAGATTTTTTTTTTCTCATTATGTAATTTATTAAGCTTTTCTCACAGCTCCAGGCAAAATATGTCCTGCGGTGTGACATGACATTACTATAAAACTCAAATATTGAAATATTATTAATTTCAAATACAAATCAGGTATGTTTTAAGTTTAACAAGTATTCTTAAAGAATGATCATTAAAATTCTGCATATATATTTTTTTCACAGCTGTTTTTCGATTATAGTCTTTGCTTGTGCCATCTTTTACCATTCCCTCCACTGGAAATATTGTGTAAAATGAGAAAAAATATTTGAAAATGTTTATTATTTTTTATATATATCAACACTGCGTCACCGACTATAGTTGGTCCCATTACCACCGTGGTGGTAAAAATCTGCCACCGTCACAGCTCTAGTCATTAGAGAAATATGCTTAGCTTAACATTTAACTCAACAAATTTATCTTATTTGATAAAGTTTTTGTCCTTCGTTTGACCTTCATGGCTGAATATACAAAACTCCAAACAGAGATAAGTGCAAGGACTGCCTGAATGGAATTTAAAAGTCCCTAACTAAATGTGTCTTGACTTCAAATTATGTGTTTTGTTGTACTGTGTGCACATTGTACTCTGATGTGTTGTGTATATTAGTGGAAAACAATTAATTGTAGTGTGAGATCCAGCAGGAGTAAGAATTCCTAATAGAGCAAGAAAACAATTAGTGGCTAATTAAGAGTGAGACACCCACATGCAAAAGGAAAATGAATGCATGGGGGAAAATCCTGAGACCTGTTCAGAGCTTCACCTATGACTATAAAGGAAATTTAAAGGGTTAGTTCACCCAAAAATTTACATTCTGTCATTAATTACCAACCCTCATGTCAATCCAAACCCCTAAGAGCTTTGTTCATCTTTGGAAAACAAATTAAGATATTTTTGATGAACTTCGAGAGCTTTCTATTCTGACCCATAGACAGCAACACAAAACTACCACGTTCAAGCTCCGTTTGAATAGTTGTGGCAGATTGTAGACTCGGAAGTAAACACCTACTGCTATGATTGGTTAACACTTGTGTATGTTTGACAGCCTATGTCCTTCACAGATGGACGATGCTGTGCTTTAGGTTAAAACCGCATAAATAATCATATTTACACTGAATCGTTCCCTATCCCCTATATAGTGCACTACGTGCCATTCACCATACAGAAAATACTAATTCTGTGAACAAGTGACCAATTACAGTAGCAGCTACAGCATCTATTTACGTATGGTGTAGGGGGTGGGACGCTTCAGATTCTAGAGAGCATTTGATTGGACATAAAGTTTGATAAGAAGCTGAAGTACAAGGTGATGTCATCAAAATCATTGATCCATATTGGAAGTGAGAGACCATAAGTTTTGAATGCTTATATCTTATAAATGTGAATTTTGTCATTGTTTTGGAACACACTACCTTATAGATAACCTTAAGGTGATATTTATACTAAAAGCCAAAAAACTTCGATTTTGATTTAATGGGGACTTTAATTTTTCATCTACTAACAAAGTGTTCCAATACAAGGGATCTTGTGCATGAGCTAACACTTAAACTCACTTCATAAACAGATATCAGGATTCCTACCCATTTTTGTAGACAAAATTCTGATATTAGAATAGAACTACATGTTGTCTAGGTAGCAAAATATCTATGGTAACATCGTAAACTCTAAAATGACTTTACAGTTCAAATATCAGTGTTATAATACGATAAACATCACATTTCTGCCTAATATGATTATGTATGTTATATATAATTGGTCTGCATTTTCAATCAATCTGTCTGCTTTTTTTGTTCAAATTCATTGCATAATATCAAAACTGTGACCAAGAATGTAACAAAAGTTACTTCTTTCTGAATCTCACTGGATACTCATAAACATTTTGAGAAGATAGTGGTGGGAATGCTGAACAACTGTTCAAGCTTTAAATAACCACAATCGTCCACTGCTTTAGCTATGTAATGGGGTCTGATTACATAAAAGGAAAGGGGGGCTATGGGTAAGAGCCACAAAGCAGACTGTTGTGTTGTCAGAGAGGGGACACTGGATAACATTTAAATGGCTTGCTAAGATACGTTACCATCGCCAGAAGTTTCTGTTTCTGTGAGAATACAATTCCAGTGGAGAGGAATTTGTCACACCTGCGTTTACTTCTCATGAGGACTGACTTGAATACCAAATACACAAAGTCAATTTAAGGTACTTAATTTGGAGGTAGAAAAGCTCAGCAAACATGCCATTCAATAAAATGGAATAATGAGCTATTGAGTCAAGAGCGGAGGTGACAAAAGGTGTGAGAGGTGGAATACAAAAACAGATGAACAGACAGTTATTTGTTTTCATTTCCTAGTTACTCTTCTCTCATGTAGCTGCTAGAACATAGCTTTTATCCAAACACGTCAAATGCCATTTCAACTTCTTTTGTTACAGACTCTTAGATCTGTTATTGTAAATAAGACCAAATTTCAGAATTTGGAATGTTAATCTATGCAAGTCATTTAATTGTGTATTATTCAGATTTTCTCATTCCACTACAGAATATCCTGATGTTCCAGTTACCTTCACTAACTTAAAGGGATACTCCACCCAAAATTGACATTTTTTTCATTAATCACTTACCCCCATGTCGTTCCAAACCCGTAAAAGCTTTGTTCATCTTCGGAACACAATTTAAGATATTTTGGATGAAAACCGGGAGGCTTGAGACTGTCCCATAGACTGCCAAGTAAAATACACGGTCAAGGTCCAGAAAAGTATGAAAAGCATCGTCAGAATAGTCCATCTGCCATCAGTGGATCAACCGTAACGTTATGAAATGTATCCGTATAAGTTATGAAATAGTGTAGCACCATTTTTGCGAATCTGAGCAGTACACAGGCAGCGTACTCTCTTCTATGTCTGCCGCGCTGCGCTGATGAGCTGTTTTCTTTTAAACCAAAACGTAAATATACATAGAAAATGTATCCTTGTGGCGCAGATGACACAGAAGAGCATACGCCACCTGCGTACTGCTCAGATTCGCCAAAATGGCACTACGCTGATTTGGAGAGACACAGAGGAGAGGAATTGTTGAATAAAGTCGTTATTTTTGTTTTCTTTGTGTACAAAAAGTATTCTCGTCGCTTCATAATGTTATGGTTGAATCACTGATGGCAGATGGAGTATTCTGACGATGATTTTCATACTTTTCTGGACCTTGACCGTGTACTTTACTTGGCAGTCTATGGGACAGTCACAAGTCCCCCGGTTTTCATCCGAAATATCTTAAATTGTGTTCCGAAGATGAACAAAACTTTTATGGGTTTGGAACGACATGAGGGTAAGTGATTAATGACAAAATTTTCATTTTCGGGTGGAGTATCCCTTTAAAAGAGTTCAACAAGTGATTGGTGTGTCACACATGGTGATCAAGATAGCTTGAAAAAAATTTATGCACACTAGAACACACCATCATCTCTCAATAGATAGATAGATAGATAGATAGATAGATAGATAGATAGATAGATAGATAACTTAGATTAGAAGCAGTTATAACACTCAAATCCATCAAACATGAACATTTAGTAAGGGCTCTGTATCAAATTACACTCACCCTACAGGAGGTCTGATCTTAGCGTCTCCCAAATTCATCTGTCATAAACCAAATCCGCTTTCTATCAACGCAATTTACTCGTAACGTTATTTCCAGGGGTGGACATTGGAATTCGGATTCACACTTATTCATACAAGTGTCACCTTTAAAGAAAGAGCAGGAAAATATATTTAAGTTAAACAGAACAAGGTAAAGAAGAACTTCTCTAACGTTACACAAAACACAGCTGACCAGCACCAAGGTGTCACGGTCAAGTATTCAGAACGACTTCACCATTTACCGTGCTCCTAGATGTTAAGCGTTTTATGTACGCAATTCTGTTCTTAAATATGGAAAAACAAATAAAAGCATTCAAACGTTTCACTTGTCACAAAAGAGACTACGAACATATGCAGTATAATCAACGCAACTATTACCATAAAAAGGTTCCGAGTCAAAGTAAAAATAATATCGTCACGGAAATAGCACCAAAATATAAAGCAATGAAATACTTACTGTACGTGGATTCGGCTTCATAGACAGACAACAGCAGGGGCGGCACAGGAGTTCACAACCCTATTCTAATCCGTCCACCAGGCAGCGCCGTTCCCGCGGCTTCTCGAGCGCGCGCTCAACGGCAGCCTGAGCCAGGAATTCTGTGCGCGAGAACGCGCCCGAGAGAACGAGCCGCTGGAAGCGAGTGAGCTTTTCAGTAAACAGCACTGATAAAGCGAGACTGTCAATAAATGACTCTCTCCACCTAAAGTCGTTTATCTAAAGAACAGTTACCATTAGCGTAACTGTCAAGACGTACATTTTATGTAATCATCAGGAGAATTATTATAATATCAATATGGAACTGCTATGATAACACAAGCTTTTACCATGGTAACCGTGAACTTGCAACAAAAAAATCTGTCCCTTAACATTCTAATAGTGTTTACTCCCAGCGTCCCTAGCGTTTATTATTCTTTTGCGGTCTGCCTGATTGGCTCGCCCGCCGTTAATAAGCCCCGCCCCTGTTTATTTAAGCAGGATCCTCGGAACCGTTGGTGAGAGTCTTTGTCAGCTCATGAATAAATAGCCTACTGTTACACGACAGAAGTGTCAATGTATATGTAGGACGCATTACAGTTTTCTATTTATTCATAAAGAACTTTGACAAATATTATATAACAAATTGTCTGCTAATACAAACATTACTGAACGATATGAACAATCAAATACAACTGTTTTCTCAGAAAGACAGATGGGTAAATTCTGCTGCACCTTAACCCTAAGAGGGCCTTGGAACACTTTTTAGCAGGTGAACATTTGTAAAAGTTAAAAGACAGTTGAAGTACTGGGAATGTGTATATTTACATAGAAAATAAGCTACATAAAAGCTTATTTAAGTTTCAAATTTACATATACAAATTGTTCTCTGTTAATGCTTATTTTAATCAAATTAAATTTAAATGTGTAAATCTATATGTGTCTGTGTGTATGCATATTTATGTATTGCAATTACAGCTGTGGGCCAATGCCCCTTTTTCTTAAATGAAATGTCCCTACTAATTTCTCAGTTTAAAAAGGCTTATGTGAATTCCAAATTTATTGATTTAATGATACAGACAGCAGTTTGAACTTTTTTAATGGCATTAAAGTGAGTTTAGGACCCGCCTCTGGGAGGTTCAGGAAATAGCACCTCCTATGTTTGTTAAGCTTTTTGACTGACAGGATCACAAAAAAATTCACAGATTCAGCTGTCATAACCAAGAGAGATGACAGAGGACTCAGAACCTGCGCCTGGTAGGTTACTAAACAGCCTATTTAATGTAATTATGCTATATTTAAAAGTCGTTCCTACTTAATAATATACTTATAGGACATTGGAATTTGTTTTAATTGTTTTTGTTACAACAATTATTAGAATTTTAAATAATAATTTGTTAAAAAGCAAACTTTTTTTAAATAGATAAATCGAAAACCTGCATTATTATAATTTGATTTTATTGTAAAAGTTCACCCAAAAGTGAAACGTCAATTCTGTCATTTACTTCCCCTCAAATTGTTCCAAACCTGTCTTAGTTTCTTTCTTCTGTTCAGCACAAAAGAATATATTTTGAAGAATTTCAACCATCTACTGTTTGGTTTCCAACATTCTTCAAAATATCTTATTTTGTTTTCAACATTAGAAAAAAACAGACAGGTTTTTGATGGTGAGAAAATTATGACAGAATTTTATTTGTGTGTGTGTGTGTGTGTGTGTGTGTGTGTGTGTGTGTGTGTGTGTGTGTGTGTGTGTGTGTGTGTGTGTGTGTGTGTGTGTGTGTGTGTGTGTGTGTGTGTGTGTGTGTGAACTATCCTTTTAAACATGAAAGAAGTCATAATTGTGAACGTTTTAACATCTCAAAGTCGTCAGTTTCCATGTGAAGAAAACCATGCCTAGTCTGACCAGTAGATGTCAGGAGAGCACAAACTAAAATTCAAGTTCCTACTTGGGGTGTCATTTTGTCTACTTTCAAACCTAAAGAAACCATTGTTGTTAAGATTTCATAATACACTATAAACATATTATACATTATATATTATATATATTATATATATTATAAATAGACCTATTGTATATAATATAACCTAACAATGTGTTATTTGTCTGCCCTCCAACCTACAACAACAGGCTATGACGATTACTACAATTTAGATGGTGCTGCAAATGCTGGATCACCATGCAACAATGGCAACGCAAAGGCCTTCAGCGAGGTTTTCCTTCCCACCCTGTATAGCATTGTTTTCATTCTTGGTTTCATCGGAAATGGCCTGGTAGTGTGGGTCCTGATCAGATATCGTCATAAATCCAACATGACAGATGTGTGCCTCCTCAACCTAGCCCTATCTGACCTACTCTTTCTTGTGTCACTCCCTTTTTGGGCTCATAGTACCATGAACGAGTGGATTTTTGGCAAATTCATGTGTCATATCATAACAGGTCTCTTCATGTTGGGTCTGTATGGTAGCATCTTCTTCATGGTCCTTATGACACTGGATCGCTATGTTGTCATCGTCCATGCCCATAGTATATTTTCCAGAAATCGGTCTATAAAAATGGGTTTGGCTCTGGCCTCATTTGTATGGATTTTCAGTTTGTTTCCATCCCTCCCAAATATTATTTTTGCCAAAGAGAAAATGGAGAAAAACAAAACATCATGCGAAACTGATTTTCCTGAAGGTACAGCCTGGATGTCATTTACTTACCTTAATATGAACTTCCTGAGCTTGATTTTCCCTCTGATTATTATGGGCTTTTGCTATTCCCGGATCATCCCTACTCTGCTAAGCATAAGATCACAAAAAAGGCACAAAGTCATTAGACTCATCCTGGCTGTGGTGGCAGTTTATTTCCTCTTCTGGACTCCATATAACGTTGTCATGTTTCTTATGTTCCTGCAGAAGCAAGGGTACTTGTTTTCTTGTGAGTTGCATACTGGTTTAAGCCTTGCCATGCAATGGGTGGAAACAATCGCCTTAAGCCACTGTTGCCTTAACCCTATCATCTATGCCTTTGCCGGACAGAAGTTCAGAAGAGCAGTCCTTAAAGTCCTAAAAGAGCAGTTTCCATTGTGCTTCAGCCAGTGCACCACTTTGTCTCAACAGTTATCTGAACGCAGAAGTTCAGTCTTCAGCAAATCTGGTGAATATTCCTCCACGCAGATTGCATAGAGAAAACTTATTCCCTCAGTTATGTTCTCTCTGAGTAGCTTACAATTTTTTTTTTTTTTTTTTTACTATCCCTAAGTTCCCCTGTTTAATGAATGTATATTGTGTTCTTGAAAGTTGTCTTTGTTCTGTTTTTATTTTTTTATTATTATTTTTTTTTTTTACAATTTTGTTTACAATAATATATGTTAAGTAGGAGAATGCAGAAGTTAAAGCTGTTGCAAATTTGCTCCTCTTTGTGCATGTATATTGCTCATGTTAACATTGTTAATTGGCTCAAATTTTCAAATGAGACTTTTTGACATCTTTCTTAAAGAAATGCATTTAGCCTATATTTTGAATGTTGCTTTTAAGATTTTTTTTAATGTTAAGCATCATTTAATAAAATATTTGATGGATTAAAATTCATTGTCCTGGTGGTATGCATTTAAACTAATATACAGGACACACATTCATTCTTATATGACCTCAAAACTACTCTGTCTAACTGGTAGGCTGTCACAAAGAGGAAGAAGTCTGACGCATAGCTGTAAACCACATCTGCGTAAATACTTATCTACCTGGGAAAAACACATGGAGCTAAAGTTTCAAGCATGTTCATGACCATTTCTTTAATAATACTATTCTGAGAGACTTTGCTTTATAAAGTCACTTTCTGTGTGTTTGCCTCAACAAACTTCCATTTTCATACAGTATGTTTCATCAAAAGAAAGTGTTTGAGGTTAATCATTCATTTTAGACAATGGAAATTGGGTTGCACTGTCACTTTGTCATGCTGACAAGGGAAAAATATCGTGGGAAACCACTTTGAGGGGACTTGATTATTGTGGCAAGGTGCATTACAGGCTTTGTTTTCAATCCTGAGAGTTGCTGCTTGATTGTACCGAATCGGATGAGAAGTTTCTTCTGCTGCTGGATGAGTGTAGATCAGTTTGTAAGATCAACAGCAAGATGATGTTCCAACACCCTCTATCTATGACAGCATGTGCTTTACCTCCAAGAAAACGGCAGTGAAGTACAATAAGATTACTCAAAATGTAATTAAAAAAAGATACTTAATATGGTATATAAATGACAACATCATATGCACATGTACACATAAGAATAGCACTTCTGCACTCTTATGTCTTACCTTATTTTAACTCATTAGCAGATGTGGCCATTTTTAATTTGACTATGCAAGGCCTCCAGAGTTATTTTAGCTGTACAATAACAATCTGCTATGCTGCTGGATAATAATTGGTATATATTGATATTTATTTATTTATTGTAATTGGGAGTAAATATTTGCATAAATAGTTTTATTGTTACTGCATTATTCTTTTACCAATAGCAACTAATGAATCAGAAGTCTTGCAAATTCACAAGAAATATCTTACTCCCCTGTTGAAAAATTAAGTGGATAGGCTAGTAAGAAAATTTAGTGCACTTCATTATATATATGTATATATACACACAAACACACACACACAGTGGTGTGAAATTTTTTTGGCCCCTTCGTTTTTTTTTTTTTTTTTTTTTTTTTTTGCTTATTTATCACACTTGAATGATTCAGATCGTCAAACTAATTTTTATATTATACAATGATAACCCAAGTTAATACAAAATGCAGTTTTGAAATTATTTAATTTATTAAGTGAAAAAATCTGTCCAAACCTGTCTGGCACTACGTAAAAAAAAAAGTAATTGCCCCCTAAATCTATTAACTGGTTGTGCCATCCTTTGCAGCAACAACTGCAATCAAGCATTTGCGATTACTGGCACTGAGTCTTTCACATTGCTGTGGAGGAATTTTTGCCCACTCTTCTTTGCAGATTTGTTTTAATTCAGCCACATGGGAGGGTTTTAGAGCATGAATGGACTGTTTAAAGGGATACTCCACCCCAAAATGAAAATCTAATGACAATCACTTACCCCCATGTCGTTCCAAACACGTAAAAGCTCAGTTCGTCTTTGGAACACAATTTAAGATATTTTGGATGAAAACCGGGAGGCCTGTGACTGTCCCGTAGACATAACAGTGTCAAGGTCCATAAAAGGTATGTAAGTCGTCATCTGGATTTAAGTCAGGACTTTGACTTGGCCACTCCAAAACCTTAAATTTGTTTTTCGTAAGCCTTTCGGAGGTAGACTTGCTGGTGTGTTTGGGATCATTGTCCTGCTGCATAACCCAAGTGCACTTGAGCTTGAGGTCACAAACTGACAGCTGGACATTCTCCTTCATGATTTTCTGACAGAGTGCAGAATTTATGGTTCCATCAATTATGGCAAGTCGTCCAGGTCCTGAAGCCCCAAACCATCACATTACCACCACCATGTTTTTTTTTTTTTTTTTTTAACTTTTTTTTTTATATTAACAAAATAACATCCATTCAAACAAACAAACAAGGAAGGGGGAGCAACAGACATATTATCAATAATTTACAATCTGAAAGAGAGAGGGAAAAAAATTATATGGTCATTCCTTTATATATTCCAAAATGTTGGAAGAAAAACATTGCCATGCATCAGTGGTACTAGGTTTATCCTTGTTAATTCATGCTGTTGTACATTCACAGGTTACTATCTTAAGGAGGCAATGAATCCAGAATGTTTTTGCACACATGTGCTGAGTAAACCAGTTTTGTATTATTGTCTTCTTTGCAGCTGTAAAACCAGCAAACAACATTCTCTTTTTTAATGAGACTTATTAGTTAGAATCGTCATTGAGAAGACATAAACCTGGATTAGACGTGTAATCAATCTGTAGTAAAAAGGACAAAACAGAATTCACATGAGTTCATAGGTTGACAACAATTGGACATTCCCAAAACATGTGAAGAAAAGTACCTGATGAGACCATGTTACAAATATGACAGTTATGGCTCAATTGCAGTTTCATTTTAAACCTCTTGTAAGGAGGTTTAAAATGGATAAGACGATGAGCCAAGTTTTTAGAAGTTAAGATTAGATTAGACCACACCCTCTCCTAGTCGACTGATAAATCAAAATCTGTTAATTCACAATTCCATATATCTTTAATAGAAAGAGACTTTGCAGTGTGATCATTAAGTTTACTATATATTAAAGAAACAGTTGGCTGACCAGAGGATGGTGCGATCCAATCCCAAATTGGATGAGAGGAAATGGGGGATGCCCAGGGAACTCCACAGGCCTTGAGAGCAGAACGTAACTGAAAAAAGACCAAATATAATGATGCTGGTAAACAAAACTTTCTTAATTCTTGAAGCGAGCAGAGTCCTTGTTTATCATATAAGTCACTGGAAGTGTTTATGCCCAATGTAGCCCAAGAGGGCTGGACAATTGGCTGATTTCCACATAAAAAATTAAAGTTGTGCCATAAGGGTGTGTTGTTACAAAATTTGAAAGGTCCTCCCATCAGACGTTCCACCCTTTTCCAGATCCTTACAGAATTGTCCACAACCGGGCCAAATTTATATCATTTTTATTTCCTATGCCAGCAAATAGAATATCTTGGAGCCTTGTGGTTTAACCTTGTCAGCTTCAATAACTCTCCGTGAAACTTTAGACTGAGGATTGACCTAAGTATGAAGAGCCTTAAGTTGGAATGACCAATAATATAATTCAAAATTTGGTACAGCCAATCCTCCTGGATGTATAGGACGCTGCAATGTGACAAGTTTTATTCTGGGTCGTTTACCACAGAAAAAACATAGAAAAAAGAAAATTAAGCCTAGGTAACAAATTCATTTTGATGGTGTAGATCTTGCCTTGAAGAGAGACTTTAAGATTATTCCATCTTTGAGCAACTCTTGATCTTGACTAACATATTATTAAAAGTGTTCCAATTTTATGAATGTCTTTATATATGGTAATACCCAAATAGATGAAATAATCTTTAATAGGAATGAATAAGGGGATAGGAGAGTTAACTTTAACATTGTTAATTGGCATTAAAGCAGATTTGGTCTAAAGTGGTCAAATGCCTTAATTATATCGGTAATTGACATATCAAAATTATCTAAATATCATTAAATCAATAATCATTACTGCCACCTATCTCTCAAATAAACCATTGACACTCTATCTACAATCTCAGTTAGGAGTCTCCACTTAAGAGAGAGGTGACGGTAATGCACTTATAAGTCTGCGATCCGCCATAAAGCAAGAAGAAGAAGAAGATGCCTCACACGCCTGCTGTGGTGAATGCGTGTTCACAAGAGTTCTAACAGTTCAGACATTGCGTGAATCAAAGGTAAAACACGATATAAATACTGTTCAGTTTCTTGTACAGACTGATCATTTTGTGTCTTTACACATCAATGTATCGTCACGAGCCGCAGGGTTTCATTTGGTTTTGTCTGTGCATGTTTTTTTTTTACTCTCATAGATTTTGTTACCATTGCCATGCATGAAATGACTGATAGACTGCAACAGTTGAATTTAAAAATCATGATTTGTGTTCTACTGAAGAAACAAAGTCACCTACATCTTGGATGCCCTGGGAGTAAGCAGATAAGCATCAAATTTTCATTTTTGGGTGAACTTTCCCTTTAATTGAGGCAAGTGAGGCCTGCAGTTCTTTAGATGTTGTTCTGGGTTCTTTTATGACCTCCTTGATGAGTTATCGTTGCTTTTGGAGTAATTTTGGTAGGCCGACCACTCCTGGGAAGGTTCACCAATGTTCCAAGTTTTCTCTATTTGTGGATAATGGCTCTGACTGTGGTTTGCTGGCGTCCCAAAGCCTTAGAAATGGCTTTATAACCCTTTATAACTATTTTGGTTCTCATCTGTTCTTGAATTTCTTTAGATCATGGCATGATGTGTTGCTCTTTAACCTGTTAGCCAGCACCTCCCATTATGGGACTCACAGCTGAAAGTGCCCTACCTAACTTAAAATTGTAACAGTTCCTTACTTCAGTGTGTTACACACATAATTTTGGTGTCTTTGGAGAGAAGACCCTTTGGGCTGTAATTTTTTTCAACCAGAGTTGATAATGCTCAAAAATATTACAAGTTATAGACACTAAAGTGCCTTGAAAATTTTTTTACCACACTGATTTTTTTATTTTTATTTGATATAAAAATACATGAAATCAGTCCTGGAGCAATCAGGTAATGGGTTGAAAGTCAAATGTCTCATTAGTTTGTCTAGTCCAAGCTCTCCCCCCCACCCCCACAAATCTGAAAAATATTTACCAACTGTATTGAAGGGTTTTACAAACTATTTTAGTCATTAAACATACCACTGCATATTTTTTTCAATTATAAAACACTAGACAGAAACTTAGACATCATATAAGTGATTTATGTGAGCACTAGAAAAATAGAATAAGTATTGTCAATAAAAATAAGAAAAATGATTTTTAAAAAAAATCAAAAAGATTTAACTTTGTATGCCAATTACAGAACATCCTGATGTAAGGGAAACAGGTCAATTTAGCTCAAAGGGAATCATTTAAGATTTTAAAGGGAATTTGAACAGATCACGGCTGATCATTGAAACGGCCAGCGATTCACTGAATGAGCCGTATAACATCAAATCTGCGCTGGATATTAATATCCAAAGTATAGTGAAAACACTATTAATTAGCACAGTAACAAGATCGGCAGTTTAAGACATTAACTTGTGAGCACAAAACACAAGATACTTCTCTTTTCAATATGAATAAGGCTTTATTAGATAAATCTAAGACATATAAACTAATCTAACACATAAGCACACGCACTCACACATTCACACAAGTTGCAGGAAGATAGAAAGTTAGGAAAGAATGAGTTTAAGAGGATGAGAATGTGAAATCCCAAGTTTACAGCAATACGTGAAATCACATAGACATGAACAACCATTAATCACTTAATTAACCCTCGCACTGAGTTCCTCAATGAGGTTAAAATTATATTAGATAACACCAGTACAGATGTGAGTTTGGAGGTTACTTGCGTTGCCTGTTTAACGGGGTTCCCTTTGTTGTCGCTGAAAAGGGGGTTTCCCGAAGTTGCTGATTGGCTGGAAGTTCAGTAGTCGTTGAAGTGACGTCTTGGGAAGCCCGTGGTTGGGCGTTGGCTGAAGATGCTGAGTTGTGGGCTGGTTGAAGTTGAATGGGCACTCGAGGTCAGACTCGGAGACACGGCGTTACAAAACTTAACTCAGAACACGAAACTCTCACACGGAAAAGAAAAGAAGTAAAGTTTGACGAGACTAGGTGGTGTTTCTTCTCATCGTGGCTAAGTAGCAGCAGGCGTGCAGGCCGAAGCACGCTGGAACGGCGCTCGAAGAACGCTAAAAGTGATGACAAAGCATGACTAAAAGCTAAAGCTAAAAGCAAAAGCTAAAAGCAGGCTAAAAGCCGGCATGACTGATAGCAAAAGCTAAACGAAAGCTCAAAGCTAAAAGCATGACTAAAAGCTTAAACTACAAGCAAAGCTAAAAGCAAAATTTGATGGTGTGCTAAGTATTTAAACTGGCCTTTTGGCCACACCTCAAATGTTGTCTTGACCAATTAGATATTGTCTTTTCTCGGTGTGTTGCGATGTTTGTCCCACCCATTCATAAATCATATGTTATCTTATCAAGCACGAGGTCCGAATTTTCCCGCTCTTGCAGGGTATAATTTGGACATGATTCCTATAACAAGAATATGATACATTTGACAAATAACTGATGGTCAGAAAACTTTTCAAGCAAGAAGATTCGAACACACACATACTAAACATGAATATGATCCCTTAAGCTATTCAAGAGTTATTTAAAAAGACATACACAATAAGTGATTAGAAACATTATAATCAAATGTGTGGGTTCATGTATGATATGGAGTTGAGCAATGGACTGATATCCATTTAGAAGTCTTTTTTGAGTTCATTTTGGTGCATATATGCTTTGGAAGGCATTCTCTGTGCCATTCTGGGGAGTAAGGATACGTCCTGTGAAGACCAGAGGGGGTTAACAGGTCTCCTTAGGAATTTCAGTCTGGTTCTGCTAGGTGGGGGGAAGTCAATCCAACGATCTTGTTTACTCTCATGGCTTTACATGTGAGGGTCAGACTGTCCATCTCTTTGATTACTTGCCCCAAATAAGACAATCTCTTCTTCAAATTGAAATTGTCAATAATTGTTCTAATGGTGTTAATGTTGAAAGCTGTTCTGTGAAAGAGTTGGTTGGTTATCAGACTGTGGTGCTAGGAGTTGATTTACAGCCTCCTGTTGCCTTTCCGAGGAATTTGGCTTCTCTTGTTTCAACCATGCTCACGATCGAATCTTTAATTTGTCTGGTTCAGGCCTCATACGCTACACTGAGATTGCTAGAAATGCAGCATTTACAATGAATTACAATGAAAATATGTGCTGTGCTGATGGCCAGTTATAGAGATGGTAATCATATAAATGCGCCATAAAGGTAATAAATCACACGCTATTCATATAGATGGCGTTCACATTGATAGCCGTGATTACACAGTAATAGCGAGCTGATTTACACTCAAACAGATGGTAATCATGCAGATACAGGCACATTCAGCATAAAACACACTCAAGCATATATATAAACATGTTGAAAAATAAAAAATAAAGAAAAAGGCGATCGCTAAGTTCCGCCTCCATCAGATGACAGGTGCGTCAGAGCCCGCGTCACGAGAGAGCGCCAGAATTCAAATAAACAATCTTCCGCCTATCTTTCACTTTTTTTGTGTGTGAATCATCTCATTCTGTTTGTGACACTGTATGCTACAAAACCATGCCATTTTTTTACTACCAAGACACAGTTTCTGAGCGTGAGTTATTCCATAACGGACACAAACAATACTGTCCCTGTAGAACTGAAACGTAAACAAAGAAATTATCATCCATATTACAAAGTTATTGCTTCGTTGGACTAAACATGCTCCATGAGATTTCATTCAGTGGACCCTTACCTTCCTAACTTAACCAGGATTTACAGCTGTGGATGTGTTTATGACTCGTTATTACGACGAATCTGGTATGTACTGTGTTTTCATTTTTCATGTTTTGATGTGTACTGCTTACACAAATTTAGCAAATACATTCTTTATAAGCTTTCCATTGAAAAACAGCGATCTGTCGTCGATGCTTGAGGCTTAGCTCTTTATAATGATATATAGTTTGTCAAGATTAAATTTATCCCATTTCATTTAATCTATTCGTAAATATTGACACACAATATTAGTTAATATACTGTGCAAACAAGGCGAGTTGAGGACGCCGGCGTCTAGGTGGGGGTTAACAGGTTAAGCATGCTTCACTTTGTCAGACAGGTTCTATTTAAGTGGTTTCATGATTCAACATGTCCGGCAGTAATAAAGCCTTGGTGTGGCTAGTGAAATTTAACTCAGTTTTCTAAAATAATGTGGTTAATAGCAGTTCCCTTTCGAACTGTGTATGCTAGACGCTAAGGGGAAAACTCCTGTTTTACTCTGTACTGAAGCCTGATTTGTTCACGTTTGTGTAGCTGCACAAACTAATGGTGCTTTAGCCCACCAGAAAGGGCAGAGACGACCCTTCTATAAGTCAGCTCAGAGTGCCATTCATCAGATAATTCTCCAAGGATCAAGGATCCCTTGCATGAGACAGACGTACACAGAGAGCGCCTCTCCACAGCCCACACACAGACTCCGCTCACAAAAACTCACATTCCCACATCGAGAGAACAAGACTCTCACACATCTAACCGCGCAGAGGGTCTTTTCACTAAAGAAGTCCCCCCCCCTCCCTCAGCTCTCACATTCAATCTCTCTACCAACAGAAAAAAACAAACGAGCACCACCCCCCCTGCATTGTGTTTGAATGGTGTCACGTCGACTCAGCGTCCCCGTGCTCCACCCTCCCCACGTCCTCTTGTCTCGCTGGTGTGTTTCACACAAGAAGACCAGCGCCCCTCTTCGGCTGTGAGTGGCTTGGTCACTGTCGGCGCATCTGAAGAGGACGTCATCATCAAGGAAGTTATCACCAACGACTCATGGCGTGCTCCCTATTTGGCCTGAGTAAATTCCTCCACAGCAGTGGCTCTCACCACCGCTGACGACAAGGGATACAGCAAGCTCCCTCCTCTGGAGGAAGCAGTTCCTGCTCATCTGTTCCCGCCATCTGCCCTCGGATTAAAGGCCCATGCAGCACATCCCTCTAAGCCCTGCAGGACCACCTATACCAATAGGGCTTATGCAGTAGCCAGCCAGGCTGGGTCGGCGCTGCATACAATGGCGGTTCTCCAAGTGTTTCAAGCTAAGCTTCTCCACAGTATGGATGAGTCTGGCCAAGAACACCAGGAGGCTTTCAAAGAGCTGTGCACTGCAACAGATCTGGCTCTGCGCACCATGAAAGCAACAGCGCAGGCGATCTGCAAGACAACGGCCAGTTTGGTGGTGCTGGAACGAGGTTTGCGGAGGCTCAGAAGACTTTGCAGGCGCTGCGTCATTTCCTCCTCAAACGCCTCAAGTGCAAGTGCAGCCTCAGCCTCAACGGAAATCTGAGCCTGGGCTGCAGCAGTGCCCCCAGACGGCGAAACTCTTCTCCTTTCCGAAGCCTCAAGGACCCCCCCCCACGAGTTGTGCTGGACCCTGAGCCACCTAAACCATCCTTATGTGCTAGAGAGGAAGAGGAGGGGCATTTCTACACTGCTCAAAACACACATTTGAATCATCAATGGCAAATTCTTTAAATATGTAAACATACTAGGACTGTGAGTCAGAAGCTCCAGACTGTCCTTGCAAAGTTGGAATTGACCCACTTTATAGAAACAGACACTGGCATTGTGGGCTATTCTTCCAGGAAACAGTCCTCATCCTCCATAAACTGTGCTGCACACATCTGAATATTTGGGTTGAACTGTTCTGGAACAGTGTTGTAAATACAACTTAACCACTGATTTCTAGTTGTGTCCTCTTTTGGATGGCCAAAAAAGTAGTTCACAACAAAACAGCGTCTCCACAACATGGCGCCGGCGGCAACAGCAATAATCATAGTTACGCCTTCCTTCTTTGCATTAAGATTTGGGTGATGTTATGCAAATCTTCCCACATTATGACATAGACATGTGGGGGCGTGTTAGAACGAGCCGTTTTAGGGTGGTGTGGTTGACTCTTAACATTTGAGACTTTAGTCTTTGCAACTTTGCAGATCTTCTTTATGCACCAAGAGCTTGTAACCCTCCAAAGAGAAAGGAAAACTTGAAATTGCATCATATGACCCCTTTAAGAGTTATAAGATTTTACATTTAAATACTGTGTTATTTTAGGTTCATTCTGGTATCATTGTACTAGTGATCTAAATGAGCTACGTGGGTGTTATGCTGTGCTTGCTATTGAAAACTGAATGTGAGTGAACAGTTTAATTGTTGTACTTGAAAGGAAATATGTGAGTACAGATTTAGGATGTGTCATTGTAGGACTGACTTGGTGTTTACGACCAGTTGATGTGTAGAAGACAGCACTTGTGGATGGCATTGCAAATAACTTTTACTCTCTTATGAAACCATTGTGCCCTGTGGTCAACAAAACAAACCACATCATGCTGCACATCCTATAGTGTTGTAAGGTATGTGAGTTTCTTTTGTCTTAATGGTGGAATATGGTGATTTTATGTGAATTAAAGAGGTTAATTTTTTTTTTAATGACAGGCTTGTCATTCTTCCTTGGGTTTAAGCAGCCACTGTTTCCTTCCCATTATTGTTTGAGGAATTGTTTACTTGTTATATGTTTTAGTCCATTACTTTTCCAACTCTGACCCCCGATGCATGTGGCAGGGCATCCAGGTCATCAGCGACTACAAGTCAAGCAACTCCGCTCCAACGGTCACAGCAAGGCTGCTGGCCCGGACGGCATTCCTCGTCGTGTGCTTAGGGCATGTGCAGAGCAGCTTGCAGGGGTCTTCACAGACATTTTCAACCTGTCCCTCACCCAAACAACTGTGCCAACATGTTTTAAGTCCACATCCATTGTTCCAATACCGAAACACTCCTCCCTGATGTGCTTAAATGACTACCGCCCCGTAGCACTCACACCCATCATTATGAAGTGCTTCAAGTGACTGGTTCTAGCACACCTCAAGGACTGCCTCCCACCCACGCTGGACCCACACCAATTTGCCTACCGTAAAAATAGGAGCACAGAGGATGCAGTATGCACAGTGCTGCACTCTGCATTCACACACTTGGACTGTAACAACACATATTTACGGTTGTTGTTTGTTGACTTCAGCTCAGCATTTAACACCGTCATTCCCTCCAAGCTGACCACAAAACTTGGAGACCTGGACATTAACATCTCCCTCTGCAACTGGATTATGGACTTTCTGACCAACAGACCTCAGCATGTTAGGTCAGGCCACACCTGCTCCACCACCATCACACTCAGCACCGGTGTACCACAGGGCTGTGTGCTGAGCCCATTCCTTTACTCCCTTTACACCCACAACTGCAAGCCTGTGCATAGATCCAACTCCATCATTAAGTTTGCAAATGACACCACGGTGATTGGCCTCATCAGAGACAATGATGAGACTGCCTACAGGGAGGATGTACAGCACCTGGCCACATGCTGCGCTGACAATAACCTGTTCCTTAATACCAGGAAGACAAAGGAGCTCATTGTGGACTTCAGAAAGAAGAAAGGAAGCACGCACAACCCCATCCACATTAACGGGATGGTTGTTGAATGTGTCTCCAGCTTCAAGTTCCTGGGAACCACCATCTCGGAGGACCTGTCCTGGACTACAAACACCTCCTGCCTGGTCAAGAAGGCTCACCAGCGCCTCTTTTTCCTCAGGACACTGAAGAAGAACCAGCTGTCTTCAGCCATCCTGGTGAACTTCTACCAGTGTGCGATCGAGAGCATCCTGACCAGTTGTATCACAGTCTGGTATGAAACTGCTCAGTTGCTGACCTCAAAGCACTGCAGAGGGTGGTGAAAACTGCCCAACACATCACAGGGACACCACTTCCTGCTATTGAGGACATCCAGAGAAAACGCTGTCTACGTCGAGCTCGCAGCATTCTTAAGGACTCCTCTCACCCTGACCACAGACTGTTTAACCTCCTGCCCTCCGGGAGGCATTTCAGCAGCCTCAAGACAAGGACCAGCAGATTCAGGAACAGCTTTTTCCCTACAGCTGTCTCCTTACTGAACTCAGCCATCTGACACCCCCCCCCCCCCCCCCCCCCCCCCCCCCCCCCCACCCACCACACACACAGACTCCTCACCCCTCCTCATCACTACACCTGATTGATTTATTTATTTACAAACAAGCAAAAAACAGTAAACTTGTTATTACTTGCACTACTGTCTGTTCATCCAGAATACTAGTAATCCATTTGCACACTGAAATATTTTCTATGCACTTTACTGTCCATTGCACTAGTGTAAATGTTGTTCATATGTTCATAGTTTCTGCTTATAGTGTACATACTGTACACTTATACATATCCATCTGTATAGTATGTTCATAGTACAGCTATATGTATATCATGCTGATAGTATTTAAAAATCTGTAAATTATGTCCATAATACTGCCTTATCTGTATATTTATTGTACATTTGTAACATATCGTAGACCTTGTATATTTTGCACTTACTGCCTATTGCACTTCTGGTTAGATGCTAACTGCATTTCGTTGCCTTGTACCTTACATGTGCAATGACAATAAAGTTGAATCTAATCTAATCTAATCTAATCTAATTACATTTTCTTTGTGTGTATGTGTGTGAATGTTTGTAAAATTTGTTTAGTCATTTTGGTTAGTGTAAATTTATATGAATCCATGGTCCTCATTGTGTAGCTCTTTTGTTTATCTATTGGTCTATCTCTGTTTCACCAAAACTTTCCCATCCTGCAGTGATATCCAAGTGATTATACAATATTGATTGGGCTTGAGTACCATAGTCTTTTTTGTTATATGTGATTATTTTGATGTGAATTTGCTTGTTTACTTAATTATTATCATTTATTCTTCTTATTTTATTTCTTTATTATTTGTATTTCAATAGGTGAGTGGGCAAGTAATCTACCTTTTGTTGTTGTACTTTAATTAAATGTTAACCTTTTGTACTCTGGCTTCCTGTTCATTCAATTGAACTGCCTGTATTACTGTTGGGTTTCCCCTTTGCCCTACAAAGTGGGGTTGTGGACTCAATTTGGCCGACTTGATTAATATTTTCCCCATAGTGTGGGTTACAGATGTGGCTCTTTCCCCTCTAAAACAGAAATACGTATTTTGAACTACCTGGACTTGGTTGGTTCTAGCCAGGTCAGAATGGGAGTTGGCTTCTCACAGAGAGCTGTAACTCAGCCACTTAGACTTCTCACAGGGTTGATCATCAGCCCACACAAGAGTCAGCTGTTGCTGTCTTTTTGGGAACAATTTTAGACTTCGCCCAAATGTGGGCATGGATCACGCTGGAACGATTCCTGACTATTTAGGGATTGGTGGCATCTCTCAAACCGGGGACACCACGCCCCTTAAAGTTTTTTCAGAGGTTGCTCAGCCTTATGGCAGGCCGCCTCCTCTGTAATTCCTCTGGGCCTGCTTCACATTCCAGAAGGAAGGTAGTCACAATGGATCCATCCAACTCATGTTGAGGTGCCCTATTGGAGGGCAGTTCAGCGTTTGGCTCCTGGTCAGCCCCGGAGCAATGCCTGCATATCAACTGCCTAGTAGTATTGGCAGTTTTCTTAGCCCTGAAAACCTTTCTTCTAGCCTTAAAAGGGCACCACGTCTTGGTCCGGTTGGACAGCATGAAGGTGGTGGCTTACACCAACCACCAAGGTGGTCTCAGGTCACACACTCTTTACAGGATGGCTCAGCGCCTCCTTTTTGGCCACAGAAAGAACTCCTTTTGTTAAGTGCGGTTCATGTGCTGTGAAGATTGAATCTTGGTGCAGACATGCTGTCCAGAGGCAATGTAGCCCCGCTTCGGGAGGGCAGAGGTCGACCTCTTTGCCTCAGAAGACAACTAGCTTGGCGCACAATGTGCTCATGTTTTTAGGGGTCCTTACTAGTGCAGCTACACAAACGTGAACAAATCAGGCTTCAGTACAGAGTAAAACAGCAGTTTTCCCTTTAGCGTCTCACGCAACGCTTGTTCCCTTATCTCAGGGAACCGAGGTTACGTTAGTAACCGGAGTGTGGTTTCATGATTTAACAGGAGGAGGCAATTCATTTTTCATGTACGACCAGGTAGGTTTGGACAGCTTTTATCCCTTAATAAAAGAAATCATCATTTAAAAATTGCATTTTGTATTTACTTGAATTATATTTGTGTAATACTAAAATTTTTTGATGATCTGAATCTCTTACTGTAAGTATGACAAACCTGAAAAAAAAAAACAACAAAAACAAACAGGAAGGGGGCAATATATATATTTGTGCTGTCAAACTAATAATCACATCCAAAATAAAACTTTTTGTTTACATAATATATGTGTGTGTGTATATTTATTAATTATAAATACACACACATACAGTATATATTTAGAAAATATTTACATGTATATATTTATATTCATATAATTTATTTTATATGTAAATATATTTAATATATAAACAACATTTTTTCTGAAATATATACATGCATGTGTGTGTGTATACATAATAAATATACACAGTACACACATAATATGTAAACAAAAAGTTTTATTTTGGATGCGGTTCATTGCAATTAATCATTTGACAGCACTTATATATATATATATATATATATATATATATACACACACACACACACACACACACACACACAATATATAAAACAAACATATATATATATACATATATATATATATATATATATATATATATATATATATATATATCATAATAATAATAATAATAATAATAATAATAATAATAATAAAAGTCGCAGAGCAGCGTTTCTGCTTAGACATAGCCTGATTTGCAATCTCCGACCTCTCTCTCTGTGTGTTTGTGTGCAAGTGATATGTGTGTTTGTGTTCATCAATTAAAGCAGTGCATTAATATAGAACGATGATTAAATTGGCTTGGAACCACCTGTGCATTAAACTGTTTTATTGCCTACCTGCCTGCCAATCAGAATCAAGTATTCAGACAGACCATGGTATAATAACAATTTACTTTATATCTTTATTTATTTTATTCAAGCTGTTTTATATTTGAGATAATTGAAAGTACTGAAAGGTTTGCATATAAGTCAAGTAGCCTAATAACATGACAAGCTGGAAAAAGGGACAACATCTTGAAGCCTATATTTAATTTTCCAAGAATTAAGCATTAGTTTCACTTGGTCTTTATTTTTTTCAATTCCTGAAAACTGACTCACTGTTAAAGGAGAAAAAAGCACAATTACTGTTTTTTTTTTTTTAGCATTACAGGCTTATCATTCATTGGTGTGGGATGGCATTTGTTTTGAACATTAGGCTATCTATATAAAATGTCCTTTTCAAGACATTGCTGTGGGTGGGGGGACTTATTAGCGTTCATTCAGTAGCTGTCACAGCCTCAAATGACTCAGATTTATTGTTTTATCTCCTCCACGGGAATTTCTTTTGTGCATCCAAACCTGCAACCTCAGTGCGGTGACAGGAAATGTGTTCACATTTTACCTTCGCGTCGCAAGATAATTTTTTGCAAAAAAGCACTCTCGCACACGCACATGCCTCATTTTACAGGAAATTTGCTGAAGGCAAATGTACAGAAAGAGAGTGAAATGTACTAGACTCACTTCCATGAACACATGAGCCACATCTTAACAGCATTTCAGCAACAAGAGTGACAGCAATTTCTCATCATGACTGAAACATCTACAGACAGGTAAACATAATTTTTATTTATTGGATTTTTATCATGTTGTGTTTGGATCCATCATTAAAGCATTTTGATAAATGTTGAAGATTGGCTCAAGAATGTGACCTTGTTCATTATTGAACAGCCCAATATATTACATTTGATGTTTTTTATCCAGTTATTATATCACATACTGTACAAGTGATTGTATGTCTGATCTATTCAGTATCAGGAGTATTGTAGGACATCTTGATTGTACAGTGCAAGTACTGTAATTCATAAAAGGTAGTACATGATATCACAGACATTGATGTATGATAGTGGGATTGCGGTGGGATGCTTGAGAAACCTGTGGTTAATCAACTCGCTGCGACCTCCTTCTGTTTGTACACATTTGATATTTGAAAACAATGTGGTCTGCATGTGGTAGCTTTGAGGTTTGACTTTAAATAGTTTTCCCTGTCAAATTTTGTATTAAAAATTCTAAAAGCGTTTATTAAATGTTTACCTTTTCAATATGTCTTGTAACACCCTTGATCGGGTTTAAGTGCTACCGTACTATCAGTGTATCGCTGCCTGCCATATATAATGCAATTATACTATAATGAAACTTTGTCTTCTGTACAGCCACTAACCATTAAGCAATGAAATATAGTTACTCTCTACAAATTTTTAAGGTTAATTTATGTAAGTAAATTGGCATGCCTTCTGACTCACAATTTCCCGAATTATACTGTAGAAGTCCCCATGATTTGCTAATGAACACTGTGCAATTTTCTGACATCATCTTTCACACCAATGATGACATTATTACACATCAGTGTGACTTGAAAATTTTTTTTTGAAGAATCATTATATGATGCGTCAAACGCGTGGTTACGGTCCATATAAGTGTCATGTTACTAGTTTTATTTATTGTGTTTAAACTATCTGATATAAGCAATCAATTAATCAGCCTGTCACTAAATCACATTTACTGTTTGTTACAGCATGAATACACCAACGTATGATGCCTACGAATATGAAACCATATGCAAGATTGAGGGTTTACTGAATCCACATCTCAAGGCTGCCATTTTCTACATGGTTTTTGCACTTGGCCTCATTGGTAACATCACCGTCTTATGGGTCCTCTTGAAAATCATGCATGTGAAAAATATGACAAATCTCTGCCTGCTGAATCTGGCTCTGTCAGACCTACTGATGGTCCTCTCACTGCCCTTCTGGGCTCTCTATGCTCAGGGCCACTACTAAAAAACCAATGAAATGTGTAAGGCAATGGCGGGTACATACCAAGTGGGATTTTACAGCGGGATCTTATTCGTGACTCTAATGAGTGTGGATCGCTATTTGGTCATCGTACATGCCGTTGCGGTGCTGGGAGCGAAGATGCTGCGATATGGAATTGTGGTGAGTCTCGTTATATGGATGGTTTCCATCTGTGCTGCCCTTCCAGAGGCCATCTTTGCAGCAATGGTCACAGAGGACAACATCACCAGCTGTCAGAGAGTTTATCCTGTTGGGTCAGCCCAGAAGTGGAAGCTTTTCCGTAACTTTGGTGAAAACACAGTAGG
This sequence comes from Cyprinus carpio, assembly GCF_018340385.1. Classification (NCBI taxonomy): domain Eukaryota; kingdom Metazoa; phylum Chordata; class Actinopteri; order Cypriniformes; family Cyprinidae; genus Cyprinus; species Cyprinus carpio. Next base: position 7,442,062 of record NC_056612.1, read on the forward strand.
ACTATTCATCTCTTTGCCCATTTTAGCCTACTGCTACACCAGGGTCCTAATGGTTGTGAAGAAGACAAAAAACTCAAAAAAGGAACGGGCCATAAAGCTCATCTTAGGCATTGTCATCGTGTTTGTGGTCTTCTGGGTGCCCTACAATGTGGTGGTGTTTCTGAAAACCTTGGAGGAGTTTGGCTTTCTAAGTGGCTGCAATGTTTATCGTGGTATCAGCATGGCCATGGACCTGACAGAGACGATCGCACTCACTCACTGCTGTGTAAATCCGGTCATTTATGCTTTTGTTGGAGAAAAGTTTAGGAAATGCCTAGTAAGTATGTTTTCTAGATATCTTGGATGTGTGAAGACTTACCAATCCACATCTACGCAATCCAAAGTGTCAGAGAATGAAACTTCCAACACGGCTATTTTTTTTACATCTCCCATCAAAAGTACACAAGTTTAGGTTCGACAGTTTTTTGTTTCTTTGTAAATATTGTGCTTATCATTTAAGATGTCTTTATTCATGCGTTGCGACATATAATACATTTGTTGACTTCATGATGGTAATATCAAATAAATTTTACTACCTCAATTAGTAAAACCAAATGTCAGAGATAAAAATGAACCATCATACAAGCATGTGAAATAATACAAGAATATGAAAATTCCTGCTTCAGGTTGGTGGGGCAAGAGATGCTTGCTGTCTTCTAGTGTTTATGAATAAACTAGTGTTTTACAAACTGGCTTAAAAATGAACTGATGCATTAAATTTAATGAATTTACAAATGATTTAATATTACTAATATATCTGTTCCTCAATATCTTTAAGGTCTCATTACATGACCTGCTAAAAAGTTCATTACTGTTTCAGTATAATAGTTATTAACCACAGGAAAAAAAAAAAAACATCCTTAACCGCACAGTTCGAAGGCAAAACCAAACACAAAAAGTTTTTCCCCTCACATGGGTTAAAAGAGGATGTGTGAGTGCAGTATTGATAAAGAGGAACTGTACTTTGAATGTATTATTTACTGGATCGATGTCTGTGAATTATGTGTATTCCTAATGTCTGTTACATTTTATGCCTAAACTACTTATTTCAAATGCACTGATACACATATAAAGATGTATATCAATATGTAAATAAACAAATAAATAAAACGATCAAACTCTGTTTCAAAAGTATTTTGTAATGCTACCGCTTACCACAAGAGCCCTCCCTATAACACATATGGCACTGCAGTCACATACATGCCTACTCTTACTTAAGTTTTTAATTATTGACAAACAGTGTCTCTGTAGCCTAACAGTATACTTAATTATGCTATTTTAAATGTGTTCATGCAGAAATTAACCATTTACTAAAGTGGCATATTATTGTATATTAATGTATCATGCAATGATGTGTCAAATATGGCATAATATTTTGACCATGATATTTTAGATTTTAGATTTGATTTTTAGAGACATTTTATTACATTCATGGGGTTGTGTTTACACACTATGTTTCATCTACACTGTCAGCTAAAATTATGCGTACAACAGCTTATCACTGTGGTAGTGCCATCAAAGGGACACCTTTGTAACTTCTCTACCCCTTAAGGGTGCATATTAGCACCTTAGAGTAATAATTTGTATCCTTAATGTAGCAATATGTACTCTTATAAAACTATTATAAACACTAGAGGAAAAAGAAGGTACAAAGTTGCCCCTTCGGCTTTTATACCCCTAAAGGTACTTTTTTGTGAGAGTGTCCTGTATATACACAGTCTATTGTTTATGTTTGTAATGCAATTCAAATGCTTGAATGATGAATTAACTAAAAATAAAAAAAAAATAATGGTTGTTACCTATATAATCAGTTAAAAAAATGTAAGGCCCACTCAATAATAAATAGCTCCTTGCATATCATTTTATTTATTTATTTGGCCATATTGGTTGTCATTCTAATGTGTAAAGCATCAGGAAGGTTTGGAAAATAGCTTCTTGTAAAAGTGTGAACATAACTACGTATGTGAAGCTTCAGGGAAGTAACTTCACACTAACCTTTGTCTTTTACCTCTAAAGCTAGAGCAGGAAGCCACAGCTTTCTGAAGAGACATGCTCTGCAGAGTGAGGCGGATTTCCTGTGTTCTTTGGCTCTGATGCAAACACCGTACATTAAGACTGCTGACATGACTATTATTTCAAGTAGCACCAAACAGACTCAGAAAAGAAATCCAAAAAGTATTTTTTATAAAAACTGCTACCAAACTATACAGTAATGTGATATTAATAAAAGCATTTTATAGTAATAATGCCCTAATCAAAATGATAATCTAAAACAAATTAGTCAAAAACTTTACAAAAATTGTCTAAAGGAGCACAAAAAAGTTTACATTTTCTGTCTATAACTACATTCAGTATTTATCCAAATCTGTCAACAGGATATTTTTGATCAATTATCTGATGCATTGCATAATGCAGGTTCATTCATTGATGCTTTTGATTGGATTATGTGATCACACACAACCACTTCCTCGTTATGAGGTACATGCGATTTTATCTGCATGCAAATGTTATGGTTAAGACTACATTCTGGGACGATCAACACGCATGCATGCACGCACACACGCACATCCACACATGCACACACACACTATTTAACCAAAGACAATACAACTGTGCAGTTAAAAGGAAATGTGCAAAATATTGATTCAAAATACATAATAAACATTTTGTATTCACCAGTACAATTTACACCAAAAGTTAGTGCCGGTCCTCTAACCTGTAGTGTTCCAGGTCAAAAATGAACAGCCTTTTAAAAATTGCTCATTAATTTCTTGTTATGCTATATTATTACCAAATATTGCATTCAGTCTTTTTGTTTTCTGTCAGTTAGCACAGGTTTAGTACTTAATTTTGAAACTGATCTCAGCCTGACTGATCAGATGATAAAATTAATCAGAAAGCCTGTAATACTCAAAAAAGTTTGCTTGTGTACATGAACGTATTGTTTGTGCACGTGTTAGTGTGAGTATGCGTGTATTCATGCATGCTCCGGTCTGAGGCCTATGTTTGCAAGCACAAATGCACAGATGAACATGCTCCTGAAAACTAAATGTTTCTCTTATTTTCATTATTAATATAGCATATTATAGGCTATAAATCTATAGTGCATATTATAGACCAAGGGTGGCGAACTCTGGTCCTGGAGAGCCACAGCCCTGCAGAATTCAGCTACAAACCCTAATTAAAACTCACCTGCCTGTAGCTTCCCAGTAACCGTTCTCAGACCTTGCTTAGCTTGTTCAGGTGTGCTTTATTAAGGTTGAAGCAAAACTCTGCAGGGCTACGGCTCTCCAGGACCAATGTTCGCCAACCCTGTTATAGACTTATAATGTAGAATGTAACTTTTGTGCCATTTTGTACAAGAAAAAAGATTTTGAACCAAACTTCCTGGTTAAACATTAAAGTATGCAAATGTGATAAAATATTTGTTTTAATATTTTATTTAATATTCACAAAATTATCCATAAATAATGTTTTTCACTAAAAAACTGAGGTGCATAAGCTTAGATCAGTGAGGCCTACCATCAATCAGTTCTAAATAGAAATACAAAACCTGTCCTAATGGAAAGAATACAAGATGACAAAATAAGATTGTATCCAAGATTTGGTGATAATGTAGCATAACACAAAAAATGTAAGCTTTTTTTTATAGGCCAGTCATTTATGACCAGAAAAAAAACACAAAAAAAGGTGGAGAAAAATAAAAAATTAATAAAAAATTATCCCAAATTGTTTGGGAAGTTGTCATACCCTGTGTGAGCAAAACCATAACGTTTTAGTCTTATCAAGTCAAGTCAAGTCACCATTATTTATATAGCACTCTTTATAATGCAAATAGTGTCAAAGCAGCTTTACAGGATTAACGGGGAAATAGTGTGTCGAAATAGTGTGTCTTTCTCCTCTGGCCAGACAAAACCAGCAGCTTTAATCTAGGATGCAGCAGAGTCAGATTGTGCAGAGGACTCATCTGATTCCTGAGGTCTTGTCCCAATGGCCGTTTAGGAGATGAGGTCTTCAAAAGGGGATCAGTCTCTGGGGCACATCTAGATATCCTGATCTCTTCTGACATTTCAGGGCAGTCAAGGTCGACACTAGGTGCTCATCCACCATCTGATCTGGATGCAGACTGGATCTGGGTGTCTACGGTTACCTCAGAATAAGAAAGAAACAGACTAATATTAGCGTAGATGCCATTCTTCTTACAATGTAACAAGTACACCGGGTGTTATGGGAATTGTTCCTGGTTCCGGTTGACCTAATTAATGCAGCCTAACAATCCAGCCAGGTTATAGAGATGGGTCTTTAATCTAGATTTAAACTGACAGAGTGTGTCTGCCTCCCGAACAGTGTTGGTTAGATTGTTCCAGGGATTGGGTGCTAAATAGGAAAAGGATCTGCCACCCGCAGTTGATTTTAATATTCTAGGTATTATCAAATGGCCAGAGTTTTGAGACTGTAGTGGACGTGAAGGACTATAATGCAATAAGAGCTCACTCAAGTGCTGAGGAGCTTAACCATTCAGGGCTTTATAAATAATTAGCAAGATTTTATATTGTATACAATGTTTAATGGGGAGCCGGTGCAGTGTTGACAGAACTGGGCTAATATGGTCATACTTCCTGGTTCTAGTAAGTACTCTAGCTGCTGCATTTTGAACCAGCTGGAGTTTGTTTATTAATTATGCAGAGCAACCACCAAATAAAACATTGCAATAATCTAACCCTTGTGTCATGTAAGCATGAATTAAAGTTTCTGCATTTGACATTAATAATTTAGATATATTTTTAAGATGGAAAAATGCGGTTTTACAAATGCTAGAAACATGTTTTTCAAAGGAAAGATTGCTATCAAATAGCATGCCTATGTTCCTAATGGCAAAGAATTTACAGAAAAGTGAGATTCGAGTTTAAAGGTTTTTGGGACATATCCTAATGAAAGTGATGAGTTAATTATATTCAGAAGAGTATTTATGACTTCTGAAAGCCCCTCTTTTAGAGGTATAGATGGAATAGGGTTCTAACATACATTTTGATGGTTTAGATGATTTAAAAAGTTTATACAATTCTTAATTTCCAATAGATGAGAATGTGTGGAATTGTTCCTCAGGGGATCTATAATCTGATGCGATACTGTGGCTGACGGCTGCATGGTTACATTTTTATCTCTAACAGTTTCGATCTTTGAAGTAAAGTAATTCATAAAGTCATTACTACTGTGCTGCTGGGTAATGTCTGCACCTGCTGATGTTATTTTTTTTTTTTGTTAATTTAGCCACTGTAGTGAATAAATACTTGGGTTGTGTTTGTTTTCTTCTAAAAGAGATGTAAAGTAATCAGATCTAGCAGTTTTTAATGCTTTTTTGTAGGAGAGAGTATTTTTCCGCCAAGCAATATGAAATATCTCTAGTTTTGTTTTCCTCCAGCTGCGCTCCATTAAACCAGGATGTTGTACCCTTTTCCTTAATCTTCCTTAAAAAGGGACCTATTATGCAAAATTCCCAAGAATGTTGACAGACACTGCTGTTATAACATTGAACCACCCTGAGCGAATTCACAGTGAGTTGTACACAGTCCGTCATTGATGCACTGACGAGAATATCTCCATAGCATTTTAGGTGTTCTGTAGCTAGATGTATTAATCCACACAGAACTGTCCATTTACTCCTGAAATCTATCTGAGCCGCTGAAGATGAAATGGATTAATTTTGTTTTCGAAGAAAATGCTCCTTTAACTCTACAGAAATTCATTTATGTCTTGCGCGGATCATTTTACACCGGACTTCTTTGTGAATAAGGGTCAGTATAAAGCAGGTTTTGCACAAAAGTTGCTCCTGAAGGATGGAGCAGTGCCAGCTGTTTGTGATCCATCTACACCTCCAGAAAAAGTAAGTATCACGCGTTTATTTTCCACATTGCCTTTCTGAAAGTGCTTCTTGGCACTCCGTAAGGGTAATGTTGCTAAAGCTACGAGTGTCTGTCTGTTTCACTGACGCTGCCTTCACGTGCTACTAGAATGATCATGAATAGGAATGTGAAATCTACCACTTAAATTTGTCAAGCTCATAATCATGTGCGACTTATAAAGTTTGTGTTAGCATGTGATGGCACCATGAGACCAACTATGTTATTATTTTTAACAATCCGTTATCCCCCACAATTCAGCACCAAAACAATCCGAAAATATACAGAATAAAACACCAAACAGCATCTAAAAAAAATTTCCAAACAACGATACTACCATTTTCAGACATTTTTCAGTGCGTGAGAGTGTTCTGTTATTGCTGGCATGATGCCAGTGCACGAGCTCTTGAAACTCCTCTTCTGAAAAGTGGGGCACCAGCTCATTTTCGTTTAAAGGGAAAAACACACAAAAAAATAGCGCATTTTGGCTCATATGCTAAAAATGTAAATTTCAACAAGCTATAGAAAATTATCTGTAGGGTATTTTTAGCTAAAACTTCACATACACACTCTGGGGACATCAGAGATTTATTTTACATCTTGCAAAAAGGGGCATAATAGGTTGCCTTTAAGCGTAAAGGAGCAACCTTATCTAAAGTGCTAGAAAAGAGAGAGTCCATAGTTTCTGTTACATCAAGTTGTTCTGAGCTATTTGAATGGAGATAAGCCAGGAAGATTACTTACAAAGCAGTCTTTTGTGGTAGAGGTGATGGTTCTACCATATTTGTAACAAGGAGTTGAATGTACAGCTTTAGCTATATGGAATACACATGAAACTAGATAATGATCTGAGATATCATCGCTCTGCTGCAGAATTTCAGAATCAGAATCAGAATGAGCTTTTTTGCCTGGTATGTTTACACATACAAGGAATTTGTTTTAGTGACAGAAGCTCCACAGTGTGACAGAATGACAGTGACAAGACAAGACACAGATAATAACAAGAATAATATACACATATACAAAATAGACAATGTGCAAAATTCCAAAAACACAATATACAAAATAGACAATTTAATATGTACAGGTATGTTACATTTCCACACTGATGCAGAGTCACTGGAAGAGAATTGGTTCCTTAACTTTTCAGAATAATTCCTCTTTGCCACTCTGTTCTCCTTTTCCAATGTGTACTGTATTTGGCCTGTTTAAACAAGACTCTGTTCCCATTCCTGGAAGCATCTTCTTTGGCCTGACAGAGCTGTCTGAGTTTTGCAGTGAACCATGGCTTGTCAATGTTGTATGTTAAATAAGTCCTGGTAGGAATGCACATATCTTCACAGAAACTGATATAGGATGTTACAGTCTCTGTGAACTCGTCCAGATCGGTGGCAGCAGCTTCAAAAACACTCCAATCAGTGAGGTTTGTATACAGGCTTGTATGCGCCAGTAACATCAATTCCATGTGACAGTATTAAGTCTAGAGTATGATTTCGAAAGTGAGTAGGTCCTGACACGCGTTGTCTAACCCCAATAGAGTTCAGAATGTCTATGAATACTGATCCCAATGTATTTTTTCATTGTCAACTTGGATATTAAAATCACCAACAATTAAGACTTTATCTGCAGCCAGGACTAAGTCAGATAGAAAATCAGCAAATTCTTTAATAAAGTCTGCATGGTGCCCTGCTGGCCTGTATACAGTAGCCAGCACAAACATCACAGGGGATTTATCATTAAAACTTGTTTCTCTGGATAATGTAATATGAAGCTTCAAACAAATTATACTTAAAACCTGACCTCTTAGAAATACTGAAGATATTGCTATATACTGTAGCAACACCTCCCCCTTTACCCTTTAGATGCGGCTCATGTTTATAACAGTAATCTTGGGGAGTACACTCATTTAATGTAATGTAATCATCTGGTTTTAGCCAGGTTTCTGTCAAACAAAGCACATCTAGTTTATGATCAGTGATCATATCATTTACACAAAGTGCTTTCATAGAAAGGGACCTGATATTCAATAAGCCAAGCTTTTTCATTTGTTTATCTGTATTATATCTGTTTTTTTTTTTTTTTTTTTTTTTTTTTTTGTTGAACATCAATTAAATTGTTATCCTTAAATTGGTTTGGATGTTTTTTGTATTTTCTAGTTCGGAGAACAGACACTATAGTGTGATATCTAGGTGAAAGAGTCTCTATGTGCTGAGAATTAACTGATTTCTGTGACATGATGCGGCTAGCAGACAGTCTGTTTAGCCAATCTGTCTGCTTCCTGACCTGGGCCCCAGTTAGTCAAATACGAACTCTAAGACTATGTGCCATATTTCTAGACAGAAGAGCAGCACCATTCTAATGTGATAACCAATAACATTAAGTATTTTTCTCTCCGGGTCAAAATGAGCCAAAAACCACCAGACGGCTAATATGATTAACAATAAAATTAAGTACTGATGTTTTTATTGTTTGTGCTTCTGTTCCCAGTCCTCCAGACCAATGTGAGTTTTACAGAGTAGAAGAAAGTTTACAGTATCTTGCTTGAAGCCGGCAAACTGGCGACATGTATTGTTGCTGGACTGCGCCCAGCTGGTGGAATGACCTCCCGATCTTAATTCGAACAGCTGAGTCTTTACTCATTTTCAAAAAACATCTAAAGACTCATCTTTTTCGCCAGCACTTAACCAACTTATACAAGCACTTACCTTTTCTTTTCTTGTCTAGCATATTCTTAAAAAAAAAAAAAAAAAAAAAAAACCCTGGCTACGTGTTCTGTACTAGACTAACTGAGACTTGTCATGGCACTTGTATACTGTTGTTGTTCTCTTGTTGATCTGATTGCTTCTATTGTTCTCATTTGTAAGTCGCTTTGGATAAAAGCGTCTGCTAAATGATTAAATGTAAATGCTAAAAGCTATATGTGCAAGAGTTACACTGATTAATGTGATACAAGATTTGCAAACTGAGATACAGTTGAATAAATTAACCGTGGAATGCCACCAACTGGTTGGTTTATGACGAAAGAAAATACAGTTTGTACAGTATAAAAACCTGTCGACCAATAAATAATCTACAAATCATGCCCCAAATACATCTACATAAACCCGTAATCGCTCTGTCCCAAATGCACACACACAAAAATCCAAAATCTGACATTTTCCAGAACAGGATCTGGCAGGATCCAGCTCAAATTAAGCTCTGGTCTTATCTTAATTATGCTTGTGTTTGCAGCCATGGCTCTGCCTTGGTGTTGCAATTCCTAGGGCCTGACGAAGGAGAGGGGGCCCAGAACGTGATTTCTACTGAGGGGGAGACCCCCCCCATAGCAGCACCCCTGCATACAATACGGACACTCACACACACAGAAACGAAGATTTCACAAGTTTATCAGTAAAATACTTTAGCAACTTAAGATCTTCTAGTCATTTCTTGCTAGCGATATAATAACAGCATGTTTGAAGCAGACAAACTTGCAGTTTCACTATTAGTCGGGGCGATGATGCTGAACACTACTGAGATGCACAGACTCAAGTAATTCTATGTGATTCTATCTTTCTCTCTCCCTCTTCATTTCTCTCTCTATCCCTTTCTAATAACTCAATAACTGTTATCGACGGCTCAAGCCTCCGTTACTTGGTCTAAAGTGACATTTTGGAATTAGCAAAGGATGTGTTTTATAAGATTTCATGTTTTAAGGACAAAAACCTGACAAATGTCTTTAAATGCAACATCTGAACGATGTCTTAAGGTGTGGTAATTGTAAGCAGAATAATTGACTCTGGTCGGTTAAATTATTATTAAATAATAAACACCTGAGGTGTAAGTGGCACGCTACCTAAATTGTGCATTATTTTCTAATAATTAAATGGCCCATCATCAAGTATTCTTTACATAATTGATTTTAATTATTTCTAATTAATTATATACTGTAGATTTCCCTTTTCAGCTAAGTTGCTACATCTTTTTGAAATAATATGTCCAAACATTTACTGTGTGTTAATTTATTGGTATGCATATGCCTGGAGAGCACTTTAAATATGAGTCCTAGACCTCTTCATAGCATACACCTGATATATCAGTCTGAAATGGTAGAAATGTTTATGGTCTCACACTTTTTTTTGATTGGTAAACCAGCTGCTGGAAACATTCAGTGTCACAGAATAAGTCTGAATGTTACTGGTGGGTTCCACCACAGATTGAAGCTCATAGTGCTCATACATATATGAAATTCACTCTTAAAATAATATATTCAGAGACTTTATTTAAGACTGTATTTTTCAGTCTCAACAACAAGAGTGACAGCAATTTATCATCATGACTGAAACATATATGGACAGGTAAACATAATTTTTATTAATTGGTTTTCATTATGTTGTGTTTTGATCCATCTTTAATGCATTACATATTTGGATACATTACAGTGATTGGCTTAAAAGCATAGACCTGTTCCTAAAGAACAGTCCAATATATTACATTCAGTGTTGTTTATGCAGTAATTATATCATATCATAAAAGTGATTTCTATTCAGTATTGTGAGTACTGTAGGGCATCTTGATTATACTGTGCAAGTACTGTAAATATAATAACTTTAGTAACTATCTGTTGAACGTATTATAAGACACACTTGTAACACCTTTGATCGGGTTTAAATTTATGTGAGTAATTTGAATGGACAGCCCTTTATAGAACATACGGTTGCAGAAAGATTAAACTGTTAAAAATATGAAAATTAACATCTGATTATGGTAGCTATTAAAGGGTTACATTTACATTTAGTCATTTAGCAGATGCTTTTATCCAAAGCGACTTACAAATGAGGACAATGAAAACAATCATAATCAGCAAAAGAGCAATGATACGCAGGTGCTGGTACACATAGCAAGTTTTTATTTTAATTATATAATAAATAAAAGGAAAACTGATAGAATACAAAAAGAACAGAGAAGTAGAGTTGAGTGTCATCAGCATAGCAGTGATATGAAAAGCCATGTTTCTGAATGACAGAGCATAGTGATGCCATGTAGACAGAGAAGAGAAGTGGTCCAAGAACTGAGCCCTGAGGCACCCCAGTAGTTAGATTTTGCAACTTGGACACCTTACCTCTCCAATATACCTTGAAGGACCTATCTGAGAGCTAAGACTCAAACCACCGGAGGGTTTACAAGAGGATCTGGTGGTTAACCGTATCAAACATCAAGAGATGTTAACTTTTTAGGGGGAGGAAGCGAATATGAAACCATAGCAGATAGCCGAGAGGGTGAGAGTGAGCGTAGGTTACGTCAAAAGATGACATGTGGAGGGGTATGTGTTGTGTCAGGAACCATGTTGAGGTTAAGAGTGAGGAGGAAGTGATCCGAGGTGTGCAGTGGAGTAACCAGTACATGATCAGTGGAGCAGTATCATGTGTAAATAAGGTCCAGTTGGTTGTCTGATTTTTGAGTAGTCAAGATCAAAAGACCACTACAAAAAAGTTGAGATCAAAAGATGCAGGCAGAGTGTGGAAGTCTGCAGCCTGAGGTTTATCTAGGTGGATGTTGAAGTCTCCAAGCATAACTAGGGGAGTACCAGCCTCAGAAAAGTTTGAGAGCAGCACATCTAATTCATCCAAGAAGTTACCTTGTGGTCCTGGGGGTCGATAAACAACTACAAAATGGAGTTTAAAAGGTTAGGTTATAGTGACTGAATGTGATTCAAAGGAGCTATTAATAACCAGAGAAGGTAAAAAATTACATTTCCAATCATTAGAGATAAGCAGATCAGTACCCCCACCTCTTACAGTGAGATGGGCAGTGTGGGAAAATGAGAAATTATTGGAGAGTGCTGCAGGAGTAGCAGTGTCCTCTGGTTTGATGCACATCTCTGTCAGGGCCATGAGGTTTAGTTTTGAATTATTAGAAATAGATGTAATGAAATCTGCTTTGTTGACAATTCCAGAGACCAATAGAAAAACAAGGTAGTGTATTAGCAGACATAGGCAAAGTGTGCAGGTTGTTAGGATATAGAGTGTTGTGTGTGGTTTGCGAGTGGTTGGGATATGGAAAAACATAGTAAGGTTTGGTCATAAAAACTGAAACGGAACTGAAGCAAGGTGAAGAAAAGAGGATGAATCCAAATCGCTTATGTTACTTATGTCCCTTGCCAGTGTCCCTGCATGGTGGAGTCGCACGGTAGAGTCAATGGTCTTTACACTCTTCAGTCTTCACACGGGCGCTGCCACGACTGCTGCTGCGGTATACTAACCTTTTTTGTACCCGTTTGATAAAACGGAAATTAAATTCAGCTGAACACACTTTACTGTTTATCACAGCAAAGGGCTAAGCAAGCGCGAGACACTAACGAGGTATGCGATACAGTACGAGACCAAACGCGACTTCATCACGTCTCAACACATTAAACAAAACAAATGTTTCCAAGCTATGACAACTGTGCTAAACACTAATGCTGCATCCCAATTTGCATATTATCCATCCTAAAAATTATTCGAAAATAGAATTAGTATGTCCCAAATCATAGAAGGTTGAAAAGAGTATGCCAAGGATTCCCGGATGGTCTACTAATTGAGATTAAAATTCGAAGTCCAGATCGATGTGCACTCTAATGGATAATATTGCCCACAACACATTATAAATAGACGAGGATTTGATTAGAACTACAAACACGCATAAAAAGTGTTTAAAACTACAAACATGGCGGATATGTGAGACCAACGGACAGGCAGAGAAAGGGGTTTGAGTGATAAATAATCAGTAAGTACGTTTACATGGACACTTTTTGTTTCCATCGAAATGAATTCATTTTTGATTGATGAATTATAACTTAGCGTTTACATGAACGCTAAATAAAGTGATCGTGTTGATGTGCGCATTTATATGTCACAAGCTTCTGATCTGATTTAATCTTTTGATGTGCACACTGTATGAATATACAGAGTTTCCCGCTGTTGTCACATACAGTTTTAAAAAGCACACATGCTATTTTTCTACTTCGGGTACTAATCAGGTGATGACCAGCACATGAACTGTTGTGCAGTGCTGCTTAGGCTACTTTAAAAAAAAAAAAAAAAAAAACCTAAAAGTGCCCCTTCCTGCACCCAAAACCAGTCGTCTGTTGATGAGAGTCTTAAACAATGACTGGTGGGGCGTTGTCCTGCTCCACTTCCAGTTTCGGTTTTCAACCTGATCAAGTGTTTACATGTCCTCTTGCTTGGATTACCAAAGGAATAGACCACCCCTTACAATCCGATCGAAATTTTAGTCGGATCTGGCCAATTCAATCCGATTGACCTGTTTACATGTGACTTTTTTATTCTGATTGTGCTTCAACTTCTAGTACGAAAACAACATCAATGACTCTGTAAAAAAAACTAAATTAAAAACACATTAAAAAAATAAATCTAATTATAACCACAATAAATACAATCTTCATCAACAACTTGAACTTTTATAATGACACGTTTGGTCATTAACTTTTAAATGCATCATCATGAAGAGAGTTCTCGGCATGATAGACCCGTGACTGGCAGATCAACGTGCCTCTTCTTTTCTCTCCAGTATGGTGGAAAATTGAATTAAACGAAATGTGGATTTTGTTAACTGTGACAAGATGATTACAATGCAGTTTAAACAGGGACAGAATGCACATAACTAAGCAACAGATTGTCTGTTAAAGACACAGTTATGATGAAGTACAGTAGTATGTCCCAAAGCTTGCCTGCTATTCTGCTACATACTCAAAAGTATGTACTTTTTCTTCACAAAAAGAGTATACAATGCCTTTTAGGGCATAGTATAAGTAGGCAAATTGGGATGAGATTTGCTCATGTTATCTATTATCTAACTATTATCTGACAATAAACATTATATGCATTTTAAACATTATAAACTATAACATGCTATATAACTACTATAACTACTGGCTAGATTCCTGAGATGTCAACTAATGTGTTAAAGTGTCAAAAAATGCTGTAATTTAAATTAACCAGTGAGTGTGCATGAAAAACACTGAAATGAATATTTACCCCATTTTCAGTAGTGATGCAGGAAATTTTACTCTCCTCTATGTCCCAATCATGCACGACATCTGTCAGCACCTCTGCAGTGTGGTCGAGACATTTAGCATTCAGTTTCCAATCATCTGAAATATAATGGACTGTAACAGACATGTAGAGGTCATATTAATGCATGACCACATGTCAAGGGGAGTGCAGGTGTGTTTCTAAAATAAAACACTTACAGGAAAAAAAAAAAAATGTTTGCATGTAATGTGAACATTAACCAGTGTCAGAGAACCATAAACATGCAAAATGTTATTTAATTATTAATTTATTATGTCAAAATTTCAGGGTTTATTGCAAGTAAATATACTAGGTGAAAGACGTTGTGTGTATGAAAGACAAAAGCCTTCTAATGACTCATGATGCAATGTTGAAATGTTAAGAAAACACTTGAAATGATTTTTGTAAACCCGCACATGACATGCAAGAAAAAATAAATAAATCATGCTATTAATCGATTGACTAATTTGTTCCCTCGATGTACTAAAACGTGCACACGATTACTATTTCGTTCCCCCTATTTGCTAAATCGTGCACACAATTTACTAATTTGTTCTCTCGATTTATAAATCGTGTGCACGATTTAGCAAATCAAGGGAACAGATTAGTAAATTGTGCACACGATTTAGCCTACTAGCCTACTATTTTTTCCTGCATGCCAAAATTAAAAAAAGAAATGCTATTGTTATTGTGTGAATAATATATAATCATGTAATCAAACTAGTAACTGTAGTCTGATTACAAGTATATTACAATGTAATGTAATCTAATTATAATAAAGTTTGATGTTACGTTGATACTGCTGTATGGGGTCTCACTTGACACCATATGTCAGTATTGGCATAATGTGTTACATAAATAATCCAGATATTTTTCAAAGTACTTTTTTTTTTTATGTGGTGCTTATGGTGTAAGATCAAGGATAAACAGCATAAAAAAATAATTAAAGTTCAATTAAATATATTAATATGATTTTATTACAATTTTACAAATTATAAATATTATAATTAATTATATTTATAACATAAATAAATATAAAATACAATTATAAATATTATAATTAAATTACATATTTTTACTAACATAGTAATAAAATAATTATTAAATGAAAAAGTTACAATTTAAAATAATATATATTAACAAGTCACTTTTTCTTCAGCAAATATTGATATAAGCAATCAATTAATCAGCCTGTCACTAAATAACATTTACTGTTTGTTACAGCATGAATACAGCAGTGTATGACATCTACAAAACAGAAACCAAATGCACGATTGAGGAATCACCGAATCCACATCTCAAGGCTGCCATTTTCTACATGGTTTTTGCACTTGGCCTCATTGGTAACATCACCGTCTTATGGGTCCTCTTGAAAATCATGCATGTGAAAAATATGACAAATCTCTGCCTGCTGAATCTGGCTCTGTCAGACCTACTGATGGTCCTCTCACTGCCCTTCTGGGCTCTCTATGCTCAGGGCCACTACTTAAAAACCAATGAAATGTGTAAGGCAATGGCGGGTACATACCAAGTGGGATTTTACAGCGGGATCTTATTCGTGACTCTAATGAGTGTGGATCGCTATTTGGTCATCGTACATGCCGTTGCGGTGCTGGGAGCGAAGATGCTGCGATATGGAATTGTGGTGAGTCTCGTTATATGGATGGTTTCCATCTGTGCTGCCCTTCCAGAGGCCATCTTTGCAGCAATGGTCACAGAGGACAACATCACCAGCTGTCAGAGAGCTTATCCTGATGGGTCAGCCCAGAAGTGGAAGCTTTTCCATAACTTTGGTGAAAACACAGTAGGACTATTCATCTCTTTGCCCATTTTAGCCTACTGCTACACCAGGGTCCTAATGGTTGTGAAGAAGACAAAAAACTCAAAAAACGAACGGGCCATAAAGCTCATCTTAGGCATTGTCATCGTGTCTGTGGTCTTCTGGGTGCCCTACAATGTGGTGGTGTTTCTGAAAACCTTGGAGGAGTTTGGCTTTCTAAGTGGCTGCAATGTTTATCGTGGTATCAACATGGCCATGGACCTGACAGAGACGATCGCACTCACTCACTGCTGTGTAAATCCGGTCATTTATGCTATTTTTGGAGAAAAGTTTAGGAAATGTCTATTAAGTGTGTTTTCAAGATATCTTGGATGTGTGAAGACTTACCAATCCACATCTACGCAATCCAAAGTGTCAGAGAATGAAGCTTCCAACACAAATATTTCTCCTATCAAATGTACACATGTTTAGGTTAGAATTATTATTATTATTATTATTATTATTATTATTATTATTATTATTATTATTATTATTTTAATGCACCAAGAAAAACAACATTGTTTAAAAATATTTTTGGTGCTGTTTTCTGTTTTGTAAATATGGGCTCATCATTTAAGGTTCATGCATCATTTATCATTTATTCATGCATTGCACCATATAATGCAATCAAACATTTAATGATAGCAATATATATACAGTATATATATATATATATATATATACATACAACCTCAATTAGTGAAACGTGCTTCAGAGATGCTTTCTGCATATTGTTTGTGAATAAACTAGTATCTTTCACACTTGCTTAAAATTTAATTGATGCATTAAATTTAATGATTTTATAAATAATCTCATATTTGTTGATATATATGCTACCTGCAAACTTCTGTTTCCTGATATCTTAGGTGACAAGTGCCGAAATGGAAAGCTTGTCCTGTAAGACAAAAGCAGTGTCCTACATTTTCTTTCTGTATTATTATTATTATTATTATTATTATTATTTCTGTTTTATTTTATTTCATCCTCCCAATAAAACAAAGTTAATAATAATAATAAAAAACAAACAAACAACAATAAAAACAATAATAATTATAACACAAATAGAACAAGTACAGTGCAGCCATTGTTGTGTTCTAGCCAGAGTGGGATATACAAACCCGATTCCAAAAAAATTGGGACACTGTACAAATTGTGAGTAAAAAAGGAATGGAATAATTTACAAATCTCATAAACTTATATTTTATTCACAATAGAATATAGATAACATATCAAATGTTGAAAGTGAGACATTTTGAAATGTCATGCCAAATATTGGCTCATTTTGGATTTCATGAGAGCTGTACATTCCAAAAAAGTTGGGACATAGCAATAAGAGGCCGGAAAAGTTAAATGTACATATAAGGAACAGCTGGAGGACCAATTTGCAACTTATTAGGTCAATTGGCAACATGATTGGGTATAAAAAGAGCCTCTCAGAGTGGCAGTGTCTCTCAGAAGTCAAGATGAACAGAGGATCACCAATTCCCCCAATGCTGCGGCAAAAATTAGTGGAGCAATTTTAGAAAGGAGTTTCTCAGTAGTTTGAAGTTATCATCATCTACAGTGCATAATATCATCCAAAGATTCAGAGAATCTGGAACAATCTCTGTGTGTAAGGGTCAAGGCCGGAAAACATACAGGATGCCCGTGATCTTCGGGCTCTTAGACGGCACTGCATCACATACAGGAATGCTACTGTAATGGAAATCACAACATGGGCTCAGGAATACTTCCAGAAAACATTGTCGGTGAACACCGTGCCATTCACCATTGCCGGCTAAAACTCTATAGGTTAAAAAAGAAACCATATCTAAACATGATCCAGAAGCACAGGCGTTTTCTCTGGGCCAAGGCTCGTTTAAAATGGACTGTGGCAAAGTGGAAAACTGTTCTGTGGTCAGACGAATCAAAATTTGAAGTTCTTTTTGGAAAACTGGGACGCCATGTCATCCGGACTAAAGAGGACAAGGACAACCCAAGTTTTTATCAGCACTCAGTTCAGAAGCCTGCATCTCTGATGGTATGAGGTTGCATGAGTGCGTGTGGCATGGGCAGCTTACACATCTGGAAAGGCACCATCAATGCTGAAAGGTATATCCAAGTTCTAGAACAACATATGCTCCCATCCAGACGTCATCTCTTTCAGGAAAGACCTTGCATTTTCCAACATGACAATGCCAGACCACATACTGCATCAATTACAACATCATGGGTGCGTAGAAGAAGGATCCGGGTACTGAAATGGCCAGCCTGCAGTCCAGATCTTTCACCCATAGAAAACATTTGGCGCATCATAAAGAGGAAGATGTGACAAAGAAGACCTAAGACAGACAATCAAATACAATCATAAAAAAAACAAGAGAGGGACAACATTCCTATTCCTAAACTTGAGCAACTTGTCTCCTCAGTCCCCAGACGTTTGCAGACTGTTATAAAAAGAAGAGGGGATGCCACACAGTGGTAAACATGGCCTTGTCCCAACTTTTTTGAGATGTGTTGATGCCATTAAATTTAAAATCAACTTATTTTTCCCTTAAAATTATACACTTTCTTAGTTTAAACATTTGATATGTCATCTATGTTGTATTCTGAATAAAATATTTAAATTTGAAACTTCCACATCATTGCATTCTGTTTTATTCACAATTTGTACAGTGTCCCAACTTTTTTGGAATTGGGTTTGTATCGAGCGGCAACCTCGCGCTCTTTCTCGTGAAGCCAATAAGGAAGTGACTAAAACTGTAATTCATTGACTGGCCGCTTGAGGCTTGCTGCAAAAGGGAGTCAGTCCCATAGACTCCCCATGTTAAAATGCCCAACTTTACAGCAGAAAAAAAACATGTTTACAGCCTGGTTCAAAAAATTATTTTAGTCTATATAGCTAATTTTGTCCTTCATGACAACTGTGAGGGGGTGAATTTTTTTATAACTCATCCGTTTAAATTATATTAAGCCATAAATTTCTGCATAATTAAGGGCGTGGCCACTTGAGTGACAGGTGGATGGCCGCTGTTGAGAATGCCGTCGCGCTAGGTGGGCGTGGCTTCAGCAACCAGCTCCTGCCTTTTTGCCCATTTTCGATTTTCCGGGAGAGTCGCGCGGTGACGTGCTGCCAAGATGGCGACGGCCCGCTCTGCACACTTTGAGCTTCAAAACCGCTCTTCAGAAGTCTATGGGTGACGTCACGGACACTACGTCCATATTTTTTTACAGTTTATGGTTTGTATATATATATTATTGTTTGTTTTTTATTATTTTTTTTTTTTTTATGCTTAAACTCGGCAGTGTGAATGCACCAAGGACAATGGTTTCACCTAAAAATCTTCTTTGCTGTTCTACTGAACAAAAAAATAAGTCACCTACAGCTTGGATAGCCTGAGGGAAAGTAAATTAACAGCAACTTTTCATTTTTGGATGAACTATCCATTTAAACCTCTTTATGAAGTACAGTCATCTGCAGCTGATTTTCCTCTTTACGATTCTCTTTCTTTAGCAAGGCACAAGCGTTTTTAATAAAATATTAAATAGCTTTAATAAAAGATTATTTAAATAGCTGAAAGAGAATTAGAGTCAAAAGTTAAGTGCCACTACAGTAACCATATTACCATAATAGTGACTTTTTTTTCTCTTCTTCAATGAAACATCAAGTCAAACTTGTTTGTAATAAGTTAAAATGGTAATGCTGTTTTTGGAGCTGTTTAGTCAAGCTGTGGTAAGAACTTGAGAGATTTAATGAGCTCTTTTATTTGTAGTTGATTCTGGTTATGGATGGATCCCTGACTGAGATTCTGTATTTGGCTCATTTTTGGGGTTTCTGGATAAAACTGGTGCTGATATGGTTTAAGGCTTGGTACCACTGTTAAAGCTTATTCTGGCCTAGTTCAAGGCTGTTTTTGGGTAATTTATGTGTACAGTCGAATGTGTAACCTTTCAAAGTATACTTCATTTGATAGCATGTGTGAACACAGGCGGTTGGCATATGTGCTCTGCAGTGTTTTATCTTTGTCCAGTGCCTTGCACTATTTTCCTCCAGAATTTATGACCTGAAAAATATCTTTGAAAATGATTGACATCTAAAATCGTCCTACACATTTATGCTATAGATAAAGCTCAAATCATGTGTCTTGTTGAGAGGAGGTGTAGACTTCAGCAATGTGTCAACAGGTTTTATATATGAGCAAGCTCCATTTAAATATTGAAGCTAATTCAAATGTAAAAATCTTGTTATAT
The DNA here is from genome assembly GCF_018340385.1 of Cyprinus carpio. Taxonomy (NCBI): domain Eukaryota; kingdom Metazoa; phylum Chordata; class Actinopteri; order Cypriniformes; family Cyprinidae; genus Cyprinus; species Cyprinus carpio. The sequence continues at coordinate 7,462,104 of NC_056612.1, forward strand.
ATTTATATATATATATATATATATATATATATATATATATATATATATATATATATATATATATATTGTTTTGTTTTGTTTACATTTGCTACCATTAAGTCTAACACATCTGTGTTTCTACAGACTGTTTAAGCCTAAATAGTCTGTAGAAATAGAAAACTTTGAGTTAGACTCTTACAAGGCAAAAAAGGAACCCGCAAAAGAGCAAAGGTAAACCATACCCTCCAACGGTTTCATGTTTTCTGTTTTAGTGTCTTAAACGTTAAGATGGTGCACATCCAAATCATTGTTATGTAATGATAAAACATTTGAAGAAAACCAGAGTCCATCTTACTGTCAGGTTATGCAGACTATGGATATCTTTTTTAAGGCACTTTTAAGTGGTTGGGTGTGTGCAGAGTGTGTAAAACCACATGGTAACACATTGCTCAGCTGTTCTGAGTACATGTGCAATGCTGAGCGTGTTTTTCTTTAAACTGGTTATTTATTGGCACATTTTTATATTTTTATTTTTTTGCACCATTAAAGCACTATGAAGTTCACATTGCATTGTTGACAAATTAGCATATAAAAAGACAGACTATAGATGCATAGCAAAGTATTTCCTCTAAACCATAATCGAACCATGGTGGGAACCAATAGAGTCATTGCTATTGCAGACGATATGAAACTACTTTGCAATTTGCAAAGCCCCTACCCCAGTTTACCTATACAAGGAAGTACCACAAACCAATAGCCTGAAAAAAAAAAAACTATAACAGATCATGATTTTTTTGACCTATCTCATATGATACGATCTTATCTTATCTCATCTCAACTTCCCGTCTTTGCTTGGAAGGTCAGGGGGCAAGATCAGTTTCCACAGTTGTGAGTATTCCTGGCAAGCATTATTGGTTTAACCTGTTTTTAAAATAGCGTTTGTTTATAAGCCTTTAATATGCATGAGAGCACTTTAAATTTGAGCCCTACTTTTACAGCAAACACCTTTTGTATCAGTTTTAAATGGTTATGGTTTCACACTTTGGTTGGTAAACCAACTATTGGAAACATTTAGTGTCACAGAATAAGTCTGAATGTCACAGGTGGTTTCCACCACAGATCGAGGCTCATAGTGCTCATAGGTATGTGAAATTTTCTGTTACGCTAATAAATAATTAATAAGACTTTATTTGTTAAATGTAAAAAGTGGTAGGGTGACTTTGGGATTTCCACAGAATACTAATGAAGATTTACTAATTACTAATTAGACTCATTAGTTTAACAATGAAGATTTTCTAAAAATATAAAATAAATTTTTTAAATAAAACATAAAATTGCTCAGCACAAGAAGCCATGTTTTTATGAGGTGGATAAAAGGCTAATACAATTATAAAAATATTAAAAATAAATATTATTCATTGTCATTAATTTGATGTGGCTCAAATGAACAATAATGTATGCTTTTGTATGTGCGTATATATCTATATTTCTGAGGAGGCATATTTAAGGCATTTTGTTTGTAAAGGTGCTATGAAACAATACATATATTTTGTGTTTTTAAGTACAATATATATTTAAGGGGTATACAAATACACTGAATTTAATAAAGTGTACCCACTTCGACATTTATCAAAGAAAGATGCCTAAATGTTACTGATTCATGCTATATAAATATATATGTATGTATGTATATATTAATGTTTATTTTTCTATTAATGAAAAAAGCAGTTGCATATTGTCGCATAAAGCATGTATTGTGATACTGTTTTTTTTTTTTTTTCACTAATGCCTTAAAGATTTAGCATTATGCTAAAACATTATGTTTCCCTATTTGTCTTAGTTTCCCTCTGGGTTTCTGATTATGAATTCTACAGATGAATTGCTAAGGTAAGACCAGACATCATCTCCAAATGTAGTCCAAACCGCAGAAAAAGAACAATGAGAAAATGGGACATTGGAGAAAACTGAATGAACACACATCACTCTATACCAGGGCTGGACTGGGACAAAAAATCGGCCCTGGCATTTTTTGGTCCAGGCGGCCCACCACCACTTCGAGATATATTATATATTAAACGTCAAAAGTTTTTGAACAGTAAGATTTTTTATGTTTTTTTAAAGAATTCGCTTCTGCTCACCAAGCCTGCATTTATTAGAAAAAAAACAAATAAAAATAAATAATATTATTAAATAAAATTAAAATTTAAAATAAATGTTTTCTATTTGAATATATTTTAAAATGTAATTTATTCCTGCAATTTTTAAAGCTGAAGTTTTAGCATCATTACTCCAGTCACATGATCCTTCAGAAATCATTCAAATATCCCGATTTGCTGCTCAAAAAAACATTTATTATTATTATTATGTTGAAAACAGCTGAGTACAATATAACAACATTAATTAGAAATATAAAAAAATCAGAAGAACAGCATTTATTTGAATTTTTATTTTTTTTTGTAACATTATAAATGTCTTAATCGAAACTTTTGATCAGATTAAAGCATCCGTGCTAAATAAAAGGATTAATTAAAAAGTATTAGTGTCTTTTTTAATTCAAATCTAGCTTTATTCGCATTGGTTCCTGGAAACCTCTATGAACACACTTGACTTGATGGCCAAAAAATCGCGGGGGACGAATTTATGTTTTATTAAAAAGTGTTTACGTATTCTACACTCATGGCGCGCGCATTAGGATAGGTTAGATACCTGTCTCCGTTGCGAATACCATCAAGCACTTTACCGATTCAACTGTTCTTCTTCTCCTCCTGCCTTTCTCTTTGGCCCGCATCACTCACCGCAGAGTGATGTTCTTGATAATGCTGCTGTGAAAATGTGGGAAGAGCCGACGAGGAAGAAGTTGGGATGATGTGATCTTTATATAGGCGGAGCAAAATACTTCACCGCTCCGTCTATAGACAAATCCGGCGAAACACGGAAGTACAGCAGCGCCGCCATTACTGCGTGCCTTGCTGCTAAGGAAGTAGCAGAAGTAGCGTTAGTCCCGTAGGCGGCTGTAGCAGATTATAGCTGTACGAAAAGTTATTTTTATTTAGTTTTTTTTTAGTACGTATGCTGTCCAGTGATGCCGAGAAGAGTGTGTTGTGTGATTGGCTGTTTTAACAACAGCACAAAACTACAGGCATGGAATAAACCCGTTTGTGAAATCCACGAACCTTTGTTGCACATTGACTGCCCATGTTTACGACCATACGGATTACACAGAGTTCTTTACTATTAGCTAGAGATGATCAGTTCAGGTGCCGCTAGGGATCTGTCGCGTCACGTTTACAAGCACCAAAACGGTATTCATTGTTTGAATTTCATAATACAATTTACAGAATCTGAGAGCTGAGATTGTCGGTCTCCCTGTCCTCTTTGCTTCGCGATTTTTCTGTGCGTGAGAAAATGGATGTGTGGCGTGAGAGCGTGTGAAAAGCGTCAATTGCGTGTCTCACATTTTATTGCATTTGTATTAGTTTGAAGAGTAAAAAAAATCTGTGGGTCTTAACGCAATTACAATCGGCAAGTCGGTCTCGGACAAAAAGGGGAAAAAAAAATAATTAATTGGGTCAGTCCTAAATTGACAGGGTCGGTCAGTTATGGCAAACAAGAATATTTTTAAGGATGGCCTAATAGTTATTTGAAACTTGTGAAGCTTGTGAACATATTAACAACACAGCTAGTAATGACAGCGTTCGGTTTTATTGTTGTTGTCATCAATTAATACACTTCTTAATTACAATACATTACATATTTATACATTAATACATTATGTTGTCAATAAATTACCTTTATCAGTAAGTTTTGGCCACTGCCTGACATCATCTACCCAATTTTCCCTTTCACCAGACATTTTCTTTAATGAGCAGGATCCGCTTTCATTGAAATGTCATTAGAGGGCACCGGCAAGTGTCACAACGTCACACTTCGCAGGCACGCAGTAATGGCGGCAGGCAAGATGGCGGCGCCCATAGAGTTTGCGGCGGATTTGTGTATAGCGCATTGTGATTGGATGTTTACACTGTCAATACCGGAGACAAACCAATGGGCCACTGGCTGCTCACTGTCCCTGCGTGATGGTCCTCGGCAAAAAAACAAACAAAAAAAACTTCTGTCGGCCTGTTACATGCATCGGCCCATTGGGAAAATGCCTGGTATGCCCGATTACCAATCCAGCCCTGGTCTATACATACACAAGTTATTCTGTTTCAAACCTATAGATTTCATTATGAAATGCTGGTCACATTAACTAATCGAGATATAAGACAGACATATCATTCATTTCTTTTTAGTGTGGGTTGGCAGAAGGTGGAAGCCACAACATTTTCCAGGTGAGGTCACATCACATTTATTAGTCACAGTTGAAGGAGGAACTCTGCTTTGCTTATAGTATATTTTCTTTTCTTGTTTAAGTGTGGATGGACACATTGCAGATGCTACATCTAATGGAACAAGTACAGATGACTATTATGACTACTATCATGGACCTGATGATTCTTCTGCATATTCCTGTGTTTATGGAAATCATGGAGCTAGCATTCTTCCTGTGTTGTACTCCCTGTTTTTTGTGGTGGGCTTTCTGGGTAACATACTGGTGATCTGGGTGGTTTTGATGGGTGTGAAGCTGAGAAGTATGACTGACATCTGTCTTCTGAACCTGGCTATTGCTGACCTGCTCTTAATCTCCTCCCTCCCCTTCCTGGCACACAGTGCCAGAGACCAGTGGATCTTTGGGGATTTTATGTGCACTATGGTCCTCAGTGTCTACCACATTGGATTCTATAGTGGGATATTCTTCATTGTACTGATGAGTGTTGATCGGTACTTGGCTGTAGTTCATGCTGTGTTTGCCCTGAGAGTCAGAACAAGGACATATGGGATCTTAGCCAGTGCGGTCATATGGATTATTGCAGTTTCTGCATCCTTTCCTGAGTTGATATACCTCAAAACCACAGAACACAACAAAACAAAAATATGCATGTCTTATCAATCAAATAATCAAGAATCTTATCGTATTACAAAGGTATTTGGTATCTATAAAATGAACATCATTGGTTTATTTCTTCCACTTTTCGTGATTGGATATTGTTACTCAATGATCTTAAAGAGACTCCTCTCAGCTCGCTCTTCCAGGAGGCAGGCAATGCGTCTTGTCATCACAGTGATGGTGGTCTTCTTCTTCTGTTGGGCTCCATACAATATTGCAGCTTTTGTAAAAGCTTCAGAGATGAAGGAACATATAACTCCAACTTGTGAGGGCAGTAAGGCAATCCGTCTAAGTCTGCAGATCACAGAAGCGGTGGCTTACTCACACAGCATTGTGAATCCCTTTCTTTATGTGTTTGTGGGAGAGAAATTTAGGAGGCAACTTTTTAGACTCCTGAATAAGACACCCTTAAGTAGAGTGCAGTTCATGAAAAGTTATATTGTACAGGCCACAGGATCTGTTTACTCACAGACCACTAGTGTGGATGAGAGATCAGCTACAGCTGTTTGAGTAGAATATTATTTAGAATAGAGAATACAGACAAAAATAAATAAGTACATAAACAAATAATCAATAAATAAATAAATAAATAAATAAATATTGGATTTACTTGCATAATGAAGAAACCCCTAATACATTTACTGATAAACAGTTCAAATCCACCCCCTAACCCCAAGAAGAAAAATGTATATAGATGAGGGCAGTTTGTAGATGAGCAGTTTGAGTGGAAGATTAATTGGAAAGTATGTACACAAGGCCAAGTTTTGAACATTGGACTGTTAAAGTTAAAAACCCAGATCATACAACGTAATTTACAAGCCTCATAGTGTTATTTGTGCATATATCTGTAAATGTTTGTATTTATTTTTTATTTAATCATTTAATTTTTATTCATACGTTTTGCTTGTTTTATAGTTACTATATATGCTTTGTATTTTACACACACACACACACACACACACACACACACATATACACATGAATATACATGTATTGCACTGTTACTGAATTTAAAAAAAATGTTAACTAAAATTATAACTATATGAATTATGTTTTGTAAGAATAAATAGCATCAATAAAAATGTATGTAAGTGTGGCTCACATTGCAGAGTGATAATTTTACACCAGTGATAACAGCAGGAAGGTCAGATGGTAACACTTTAACACAACAAGGACCCATTAATAAATGTAAGTACGGGCATTAACTGTTAAATTAACAATGAGCAATACATTTGTTACAGTATTTATCAAGATTTGGTAGCATTAGTTAAAACGCACACACACACACACACACACACACACACACACACACACACACACACACACGCTCCAGAAGGAAACACGATGCATTGAACAGGATGACGATGTCCAAATTTTTCTTATTTTGTAGAAATATATATATTTGTTACATTCAGTACTGCCCTTTCGGAAGCAACAGAAGATACTTGCATGTTTCCCGGAAAACAAATTAAGTACAATTTACCTTGATCTTCTAATTCAAAAGGTTTTTACCACCTGGCTCTAAATTCATCATGTTCCCCTCTGGAGCATCAGTGAACGTTTGAACCTTTTTAAATAGTTGTGTTTGAGTTCCTCAGTTGTCCTGAGTGTAAAAAGATGGATCTCAAAATCATACAGTCACTGCTGGAAAGGGTTCAAATATGCAAAAGATGCTGGAAAACTGAAGATAACGCAAGACATGGAGCATTTTTCTGAAGAACAGAGCTCAGTTTAACTGTTCAGAACGAACAAGGGACTCATGAACAACCATCACAAAACAAACAAAAAAACAGTTGTTGATCATCCAGGTAATCACACACAGTATTAAGAACCAAGGGTTCACAAACTTTTGAATGGAGTTATTTGAATAATTGCAGCATTTTATTTTGTCTTGTGGAATAAAAAATGTAAACATTTTATGTAAAATATCTTACTCAGGAAAGTACTAAATAAAAAATAACATGAATTTTGTATGATCTCTCTTATTTTGTTAAAATTGCTCACACAAACTTCACAAACTTTCAAGTGGCACTGTATGTATATATATATATACATTTTGCTTGTTATATAACATATATATATATATAAAAAGTTTTTTTTTTATTTATTTTTTATTTTTTTGGGGGGGGGGGGGGGTGGGGGTCACTTGCATCAACATACCACTGTCTTACCATAATGGCTTGTAGGGGTTATCAGTAATTAATATAATTTGAATATATTTTATTTTCTGAACAAATGTTGTTTAAATAAGATTAAAATTAATCTACTCTGAGAGTGTATTCTACCCCTTTTATATTACTTTTTTCCATACAGAAAAAGTGCAATTTATACACACACACACACACACACACACACACACACACACACACCAGAGGTTTAAGATCACAGGTAAGGAAAGCAAAACCAGAATGCTCCCCATTTGCTAGCATAATATCAAAAATCACTCTGGGGCATTCATCTTTAATAGACGCTGCATTTTTGGATTACCAGTAAACAGACAAAAGTCACAAGAATGAAAGTGTACACTTCTCGATGAGTTATTTAATATAATGCAATGAGTGATGAAATTGCCAAGCAAAATAACGGTGAAGCAAAATAACATGTACTGCACTCTTCACAAAACAGGTAAATTATGTAATCTATATTAAAACACATCTCAAAAACATTCATGTACTCATGTAGAGCTGAAGTGATAGAAACTGGGTCACAGGCGTAACCACAGACCCCAGCCACTACTCCTCCACAGAAACATGATTCAAATCGTGCTCAACTATGTTTCTCCCATGATGAGCTGATTTTACACAGACTCCAAGATTGTCATCATAGCGGACATTATGATTCAGTCTGATATCCCCATCACAGTCCTTCTAATGAAATTATGTGTCGTGTTCTCATATCTGACCAGTCATCGTGATTAAGCTTTCACTAGCCAGTCAAAACCTTATGTGATAAACATCACTAACAGGACAGGGTGCACTGACACCTCCTGAGGGACTATCCCTATTACCATAATGAAACTGGTGCTTGCTGTTTTTGCTCTCTACAAGTTTCACAAGAGTCACAGGCACTACAGGTAAAAGTAAACACGCATGTTGTACCCAAACACAATGGCTATGGCATTTTCATTGAAAACTACAAGGAGTATCATGTAAAAACTTATAAAGTATGCACACACCTCTATCGTTTCTTAAAGACAAAATTGGTTGAGGTTAATCCAATACAACCCAAACCTAATTTACACAGTTTAGGAATGTAAGTTGTACATTACAAAGGAAATTTTAACATGCACTTATTACGCTCCTTTTCAAGGTTGGGTAGGTCTGCTAGAATACATTAACATGATTTAAAGGTTTCCTTGTTTTTTTATTATTTTTTTTTTTTCTCACACATTGCTGCAGCACCTCTTTTCACCCTCTGCCTGAAACACTCATTTTTAGTTCCTGTCTTTTTTTTTAAAACCCTGCCCTTTAAAAAAGCCTAGTCTGCTCTGATTGGTCAACCACAGAGTGTGTTGGAAATGTAACACCTCTTACCATAACCAGGTTTCAGCTCCGGAGGCCTTTATGAGCAATTGCAAACAGCATTATCTATGGCATATGGTAATTTTGGCATCAGTATTGGAAGTCTGGAGGAAGGACTGAGAGAAAAAAAAGTTTGCAGAAGTGACTGAAAATCCTAAAAACCAACAAATAAATAAAAACATATTATTTTCCCTGATGCCAGATTTTATCTTACTTTTTTTCTCGTTTCACAGTAGCAACCACCAAAATACAATTATTTGAAAATACATTGTGCTTCTGCAGTTAAATCTAGATATAGAATGCAGTATATAGATACACATACATTTTGCACTTAATTTCAAACTTAAGGGTTGCCATGTCCCAGATAAAATTCCAAGCAAAAATCAACACAGACACATCAGAAACAGAGAAAGTCTTGATTATTTGTAATAGACTTATGTGCACATTTTATTACTAGAATTATTATTATTATTTTAGCTCTTCACTTAAAGAATTTATTTATTTATTCCTCATATTACACCAGCCAACCCATTTAGCATGCCTTAAAATTCCTGATGTGGAATTCATGTAATCTCTAGTTTGTGAGACCCACAAGGGGTTTAGTGGTCTCTGGGTTGAAGGGTTATTATCATTAAGTAAAAACAAAACAATTTTTTAAAAAAGAGATTACTTACAATGAAATAAACATTAACTGGAATAATTACACTGAAGTACTAAAATAACTAAATAATTACACTGAAGTACTTATATATATATATATATATATATATATATATATATATATATATATATATATATATATATATATATATATATATACACACACACATGCACACACACACACACACACACACGCACACACACACACACACACACACACCAAATATATATACAAAATTGTTTACTTTAACTTAAAATGAAAACAGAAAATTTAATTCAGAATATTAACAAATATAATAATAGTACACTAAATAACACTAATTATATATATTTTATATATTTTTTAGAAAGCACAATATCTCCTTCCACTGTTATGCGAATGATGTACAAATTTATTTGCCTGCCAAAACAAATGACAAAGCTTCATTACTTTATTGCCTGAGAGATTTAAAACTATGGCTGGATCAGAACTTTCTTTGTCTTAATGAAAATAAGACTGAGGTTGTTGTGTTTGGTCATCCTGGGGATTTAAGTGCTTGTGTAGATGCACTTGCTAATTTAGTATGTTTGTCCATTTACCAAGAATCTCTGTGTGATTTTTGACAGTGCTTTTAAATGTGAAAAACAGATTAGTTCTGTTGTAAAAGCCAGTTTCTTTCAACTGAGACTGTTGGCTAAAGTCAAGCCCTACCTGCCACGTAAGGAGTTTGAAAGTGTAATTAATGCTTTTATAATCTAGACTAGACTACTGTAACTCCTTATATGTTGGTTTGGATCAGTCATCTCTTCAGCGCTTACAGTTAGTCCAAAATGCAGCAGCTCGGCTTTTAACTGGGACTAAAAAGTATGATCACATTACCCCAGTCTTAGTTTCACTACACTGGCTTCCTGTCCACTTCAAGACTGATTTCAAGATTTTATTGTTTGTTTTTAAGATTTTAAATTGGTTGGTGCCTGCTTATTTATCAGAGCTTTTACATGTCCACGCTCCTGTTAGAGCACTGAGGTCGTCCAATCAGGTGCTCCTTGATGTTCCGAGAGCCAGGTTCCAAAATAAAGGTGACCGAGCTTTTTCAATGGTGGCACCTAATTTGTGGAATAGTTTACCTGTACACATAAGAACTGCTCAGACTGTCATTACTTAAGACACACCTGTATTCCTTGGCTTTTATTTTGAGCTGAGCTGAGACATTGTGATGTTTTTACTGTATTTGTCTTGTTTGTGTGCATTTTTTTTCAGACCTTGTTAAGCACGTTGATCAACCATGGTTGTTTTTAAAGGTGCTATATACATAAAATTGAACTGAACTGAACTAATTCCAGGTATTCATTCCCAGGATCTTTACACATTTATAATTTATTCTACAAACAATCTTTTTAGTGGCTGTGGTACATTTTAGGGGTATAGGGAATATTACAGACGAAGATGCGTGAGCAGGAAACATAGAAGCATGTTTTTTTTAACACTGTCATGGTCTAGTGAAGCAAGAAAAGTAGAAATTAGTATATTTGCAAAGTGTCTAAATAATAATAAAAAATAAATTAATAAATAAATAAACTTTGGAACACGGGCACACAGATGAAATAGGGATACATGAAACCAAATCTTACATCTATCCAAAAAAAAAAAAAAAAAAAGGCTGACCAAGCACTGACCTATAAACATAGAAGGAAACTTACACACAAACTAACTAAGGAAGGAAAAAAAACAAACAAATGGGACTATAATCAAGGAACCACAGGGTAAGCTAATGAAACCAAGGCTAAATAAAGGTCAAGAACTAAAAAAAAAAAAAAAAAAAAGAAAGAAAGACATACATATTATGTGACAGACACAGACGTATTTTCAGCTAATTCCTCTATTATTGCTTTGGCAACTAAACTAATTCCAAATAATCGATGGAGAAAACCATGTTTCAGGCATAAAGACACAGTCACTACATAAGTTGCATTTGGAAATTGTGAACTATATGTGTACAGAACTGTATTTGATAAAGAACTTTGTGTCTTAAAAAAAGTATGTTTTAGACAATACAAAAGTAATGCATTTGCATTATCTGCAATGCTTGCATTGTCTTTCAATGTCACTTTCTGTTGCCTCATGAGATAGTAAAGTGTCCATCGGATGGGTTTTCCCCTGACTCTGGACAAGTGGTTTGGAAAATTAATATATTGATTGTTTTATTAGAGTTTACTTTATTAAACATTCACTAAACTGAAGAAGGAAAAAAAAATCTTTGAACAAACATAGTTCAGGATCTGGTTGCAAACAGTAGAAAAGCATGGTACCACACATTTAGAAACATTAAACTGGAACTTGACTCACTATGTGTACATCTGGTAAACACATATTTCTTAATAGAACATTGTCATGCAACAAAAATAAAAGGCCATTATGGGTGGTACTCATTGAAATGAGGAACAAGTCAAAGCTGTTAACATAATAGCCTATATATATATTATTTTTCTTTGCAGTTGAAGTAGTAAGCACTTTTCAAATGAAGAGCATCAGCACAGGCAATTGTTTATGCAGGTGTCGCCACCTTTAGGTTTGACTGGAATTGGCACTAGGCAATAGATTGGAAACAGATGAAACCAGCACTAAAGTCAGAACAAGAAAGTCTTCCTTTTTTTGGCAATTTCCATACAATGTATGTTAGCAAATCTACATGGCACATCGAATACATCCATATTAAGTACATCACATTCTTTTCACTGTTACTCAAAGGATGCATTTTTATTCTCAATCTACTCGATGCAAAAAATATTTAAGTCAGTAGACTGTTTTGTCATTTTTACATACAGATTTAATTGCAAGCAGACTGCATAACAGTTCATTCATATCACAGTATTTCTTTGCTATATAATTTGGCACTAATTCATTAGTTATAAATATATAATTCTGCTTATTATGTTAAATGTTTGTCATTTTAAGTGAATTATATATATATATATATATATATATATATATATATATATATATATATATATATATATATATATATATATATATATATATATATATATATATATATATATATAAAATAGAAATAAAAAAATAATACTAAGAAATAATAACATATAAAATATGACATAAGTATGCCAGATATTTTAAGTGTTCTAACAACAGGCAAGAATTTTCTATAAGTAATTACTATGCACTACGCATTATTTTGTATGCACACACTTTTGCAAATCCTGTCTCTTGAGTAAAGAGATTTTTGAGTATTTATGTACAAGACAAATAAGGAAGTTTGCATGAGCGATTTGACATTTTATTTAAATAACTCCATCCAGCATGAAATATTTTCACTCATTGACATAAGTGGTTTGAAACTTCACATAGTTCAAATATTGCGAAAACATTTAATTGCATTTAATTTGTATGCTGTGACTATGTAATAGCATGACTATGTTGACTAACAACAAGGCTTAAAATATACTTTTGTTAAATAAAAACTTATATAGATAAAGTTGTTTTATAACTACATTGTTCTTGTTCCAATATTTTGCACAGTAATAGAATTCATTAAGACCACAAGAAACACTCTTACCTTTTAAACATGGATAAATTTGAAGTATTCTATGCGTCAAGATAAACTAACCCTAGGACCGTTTTGTTTCTATGCCACATCAGACAACTGAGAACTTTGCATGTTATCTTAGGCAATACAGCCTATCAGTGTTCCAGGAAGATATCTGATCAACTCATGACCACAGTTACAAACCACAAATATTGCATTCTGATCAATTTCTCATGCACAGAATTATTAGTCCACTTGAGTGATTAGACTTCTTGATCTAATTAAATTGTGCCTCCTGGTGGTAAAGCTACAAGTTTTTTTTTTTATTTTTATAAACTGCACAAAGTCAAATACCTCAGTATTACGACCTGTCAAGAGACAACTTTTCAAACCAAAGATTTGCAAAATACAAAAATGAGTCATGGAAACTGTTTTTACAATTTCTTAGAAAGCAACTTGAGAGGGGGAATTTTGATTCATACTTAGAAGTTTGAATTTAAAGTTTTATTTTCAGTATGAAAGGTTTATAGAGATCATTTAGTTTTATTTGGTTGGTTAGCTTACACCTCAAATCTGGACTGGGCCACTACATGGAATTAGTTTAAAGTTAAAGTCTTTTCGAGAGTTTGAAACAGACTGAGGCACACTGTGTTTCTCAAGAGGAACAAACTGTATGTGTGGGTGATTGCAGAACAACATTTGACGCGGTATGAACTCGACACCAAACTTCTCACTCCTCATAAAAAAACTAAGCAGTTATATTCACACTATCAACCATAAACGCTGCAAGTGCAAAAAACAGTCACAAACCTTTCTGTAAAGGCATAATTTCTCTTTAATACAGGGATGCCTACATGCTCACAAAAAAAAAAAAAAAAAAAAAAAAAAACATGCACACAAATCTCTTAACTGGATATTTCTTAATTAACTGCAATTTCAGGAAATCGGAAACCAGCATGCATAATATTTAAAAATAAAAATGTGACCGTGCAAGTGCATTAGGCTACATTGCCTGATTAGTTAAATGTTATAAAATCAATGTGCACATATGAATTCTAAATATTCTCTTTGTTTTGCAAAACAATTCACCACAATGCCAACACCACTGCGATAAGATCAGGGTGAGCTTAATTAGTCATTTATCTGTTTTGGGATATTACCACGATCACAGCTCCTGCAGATGCAGTTTTCACACGGCCTGTGTGAGGCCTCAATAGACACAGACAGGAAATATGTAAAAATACTTATCCTCAGATCAGATAACCCTACTGTACCACAACATTCTTCCGACCCCATACACACTTCATAGACAAAGACACTGGAGACTAGTTGTACGAATAAAATGTTTCAGATGTTTAATCTCAAAAATAACCGAGGGTAAAGTAACTTATGTACAGCACAGAATGTGCAAACATGTATGGTTTCTGTACAAAGAAATATACATGCAAGATTAATATAGAGTCAAAAACATTCAAAATGACATTGTTATGTAAAAAAAACAGGGTGTCGCTACGTCCAGTTTTTTTTTTTTTCTTTATGGTGGCTGTACATCTATACATTATGAGAAACTTAAATAAAACATGAAAAATCATATTAACATTACTGATCCAGCATGTCATTTACCTCTTTTATATTCAGCAATAATTGCAACTAGGTTTTAGTGACAAGTTGTTATTTTGGATTATTAGAGCACTGCAACTTGCCTCTTAAACTTCATCCCACAATTTGGAGGCAATTCACTTTTTATTTTTTCCCTGTACAGCAGAAACAGTACATAGGGAACGATTCATCTCATTGTATTTAAAACAACGTGACTTGAAAACAAAGAATAATTCTTGTCATTTAGTCATGCAAACTTACATTAACAAACTACTGCTACAATGAGCAGATATGGAAATGAAAATTCCTAATAATCTGACAACATGAAGCACTACATCAATTAAATTCGATTAACAAAAACCGAACAAGACACAATAAATAAATCAACAATCGATACAAGTAAACTCCTGCTCCAGGAGTCAGAACTGCATTCATAACTTATTATTACAAATTATAACCAGCAAACAGGGAGAAGAAGAAGCATTTAGGTACATGAGGAGTAACTTTGGTATAACAATAAAAATAACAACATTCATAACGAAAGTGTGACAAAGACATACATGATTTTTCACCAATGAGGCTTAAGCTTACAAAATAATACTGAACATAGAAATCTCAGCAAAAGAGCCATGGACACATCATATCTCAACTCACATGTACTTAACAATGTTGATTTAACACGGATCATTATAAATAGCTGCAAAATGTTAAAGCCCCAACATTGCACATTTCAACAAGTTACAAAGAGTGCACATTTGCTGTGGTTATCAACACTTCCTGCCTTCGGCGGCTTTCCAGCTTGTATTCTAACTGGTCAGTTGAAACTCATGAGCAGCCAATGAGAAAGCATTTCAAACACTGCAAATGAACACGAATGAAGGCAGGTCCAGTTTATTTACAACATAAGGCTGCTAGACAGATGCGAGTTGAAATCAAAAGCTTATCTTTTATTTCTTGTCCGAAAGAGTTGCAGCTTTTAAAAGTCGTTTCATTTGTTATGATCGATTTCCAATATGACTGTATGTTTATCAAACATGGAACTTGAGATGAATGCCATAGTGTAACATTTTACTTCCCTTTAAATCTTTAAATAAGGTTTTTTTTTTTTTACTTTTTTTTTTTCTCCAAAACGTTCAGGATAAAGATACCATCTTTACTGTGCTTCTATACATGGTTTGTACAAAATGTAATCTTTCCTGAATGTAGCTATTCAAATAACAGTACTCCACTGAAACAACCTGATTAAAATACTGTCCGAACATGAGGCTAAACCTTACTGGCTCAGGGAAAAAAAAAAAAACTTCTTAATTCACATTTGTTTTTCTTGTAAGTTTTGCCCATACAAAGAGAGAACACGTGCATGTAGCAGAAATGATTTTTGAAGGGTAAGGGGACTTCAGAGTTTTGTCAGCAGCAGTTACAGTAACAGAGACCCAGAACAGTTTCAGAATGACTCTAAAAGCAGGATGAGATTTCAGCATATATCAGCAACCTATACTTTCCTTAATACCCTAGAAGATTTGCACTCTACGTTTCTCTCAGCTCTGGCTTAGCAGGCGACTACGCAGGAATGCTCGGAAACTGGCCACGGGCCGCAGGTCGTTCTGATGTTTCCTCCGCTCTATAAAAGAGATGAGTCTGGAAGTGTCGAGGCGAGCTGCTCCAGAGGCTGCGTTGGGCTGCAGCCATGGCTGCTCACGCAGGCAAACCTGCGCAGAGGGACGTCTGCACGGCTCGCCTTGGAGAAGGACGCACACCAAGTCCCGCGCAGCTGGACTCACGCCGCGGAAGTAGTCCTCCGGGAAGCTGAAGTCGAGGCGGCAGATGTTGAGGCAGGTCTCCTCGACACTCTCGTCCAGGAAAGGGGACGCCCCACTGAGCATCACGTAGGCCAGCACACCTAGACTCCAGAGGTCAGACGACAGAGCCGCGGGCTCACCCAACACCAGCTCAGGGGCGGAGAACTCAGGGCTGCCCAGCAGAGGGTGGATGTACGGGGTGTTGGAGAGATGTGCCGCATCACCAAAGTCCGTCAGTTTGACTAGAGGCTGGGTTGATGTTTGCTCAATTAATACATTCTCGGGCTGAAAAACACACAAAGGAGATAAGTGTGGGATACCAAACACAAGACAGGTTCAAAATGTAAAATTAGAAATTAAATAGCACACTTGACTTCAGAATGATGTAATCTCTTATTTACTGCACTCATTCTTAGTCTTACTTACAAATGTCTGATAAACATTCAAATATATTTACATATATTCAAAATATTATACATTGTAAACACATTTACAGAATGCTGTTCTAACATCCCATAGAGGCTTCTTAGCATACTGTATTCATGTAAGCATATTACATCTAATTCAGTGGATCTCAACCTTTTTGCCAAAGCCCATTAGGACACAGCAAAATGAGGTACTCTATATATGAAATAATAATAATAATTATATAGAAAAAAAATATGACCTGTTTTTATAAGTCAAGCTAGTATTCTAGTATATCTTATTGATATATTAGTTATTTTTAGATTTTTTTATGTGTCGTATTGATACATCATATTGTTAGTCATTTGATCAGTGCATTGATTTATATTAAACTGTTACATTCCTTTTTGCTTAATACCCTGTTTCTATTGTTTAGAATAATAGATTCTATTGAGAAGGATTTATTTGTGTTACTGTTTATATTTAAAATGATAGCCGTCACCAGGATCAAATATTTATATTTTTATTGCTTGTTATATATATATATTTATATATATTTTTATATATATAAATATATATAAATTTAATATAGAATATATATATATATTTATATATATATATATTTTTTTTTTTTTTTTCTCACTTTTGCCGTCCGGCATCAGTTTCAATTTGAGCCATCGGTGTTTCTCTTTTGTGTTGAGTTCCATGTGAACTTTACTGCATCTTGCTTACTCTTAGAAAACAACTCTATACTTCCCTATTCTAATCTGTGCTATTCTAGTCAATGTACTGTATGAAACTTTGCTTTGTTAGCACTTCTCATCTTCTTTAGATGAATTACTTGTATTGCTCATTTGGATAAAAGTGTCTGCTAAATGAATAAATGTGAATGTAAAATAATTAGTATTTAAAATGTAAATGACTAAATTCAAGAACTGACTAGACATTTCAGGAAATTCATTTTCTTTAAGGTTCTTGACACTTTTTGACTAATGAATTTGACTAATGGGGGCAGCTGTGGCCTAATGGTTAGAGAGTTGGACTTGTGCTGGCAGGAGTTGTAGGTGGGGGGGGAGGTGTGGGGGGGGAGGTGGGGGGGGGCTTAATGAACAGCGCTCTCTTCCACCCCCTGAATACCCATGGCTGAAGTGCCCTTGATCAAAGCACTGAACCCCCAGTTGCTCCCCGGGTGATGGATATAGCTGCCCACTGCTCCGGGTGTGTGTTCACGGTGTGTTCACTTCTCACTGCTGTGTGTGTGCACTTGGATGGGTTAAATGCAGAGCACCAATTCCGAGTATGGGTTACCATACTCTGCAAATGTCACGACTTTCACTTTTTTTTTGACTTCCACTTTACATTACATTATCAATCGTACAGGGTAAACCTTTTACTTTACAAATAGCAATTTCTCAGAAATTGATACCTGATACAAAACAAAAAAAAAAAAAAAAAAAAATCTATTTAGAATCTATTTATCATAGCAATTTCCATGATTTTCCAAATATTCTTTTAAAGTCTTTTAAAACATTCAAGTTTCCCTGGTTCTTAAATAAATTTGACAGTTGTTGAGTGAACACATTAAAATAAGAAATATGCCTTGATTTTTAGGTGTATTTGTTTACACTGTATAAAACATTTTTGTTCATTTTAAGTTGTAAACACAAGACAACACTACTTCAGTCCTTCTATTTAAAGTTTCATGTTATTTCCGAACATAATTTTTTTTGGAGTGTAAATTGGTAAATTACTTTTTTTCAGTGAATTTTATAGCTTGTTTTGTCTTAAATGAGATTATGTTAAGCCATCTTGTGCCTCTTTTGGGAATGTGCTGAGGCCGACTAATAGGTCCAGGTTCACTAGTTGGGAACCACCATATATCTTACTTCCACAAATGAGCTACTAATTTATTAAGAATAATTCTATGGAAAAGCTCACCTTCAAGTCAAGATGAGCAATCCTGCATGTGTGAAGGTAGTGTAAAGCTTCTAGAATATCCCGTAGGTAAAGAGACACCTTTTCTTCTGTCAGATTCCCCCAGCTAACAATATAGTCCAGGAGACGACCTTGATCCGCGCTGATGTGCAAAAAAAGAGTTAACCAAAAAATTATCATTAGCATTGCTTTTATGTGTGAGAGAGATAAAGTAAAGAAGTCGACGTACATCTCCAGGATGAGAACGTAACTGGCTGGGGTCTCGTAGGTGTCCAGCAGGCCCACCAGATGAGGATGCTGAAGACACTGTAGGACACCCAGCTCTTGAACCACCTGCTCTCGACGCATTAGCTTCTTATTTACTAGCTTAGCGGCCACTGATCGCCTGCTTCCTCTTTGCTCACACCACTTAGTGACAGCAAACCTGCCTCTACAGACAGATAGAAAATAAAAATCAGCTGGTTTTGAATGTTAGCTGTGTGTATAGATATAGATAAGTATGTTTTATTGGATTTATTGAGTATGTCAGAACATTTCACCTCCCCAGTTCCATGACTTCAGTGTAGAGGGACTCAAAGTTATCCTTCCAGAGGATCCCGTCACAGGAAGTGCCTACAAAAACAACACCATCAGCGAATCAACTGCTATTCAAACGTTTTGTTTTAAGCAGTGTTAGCTGAAAATCAACTGACCAAGCACCCTGAGGTAGGCTGATGATGTCACTGAGCCCACGTCATTAGAGGCGATGCAGGTGTAGGTGCCGCTGTCGTCCAGAGAGGCAGGTGAGATACGGAGAGTCACTTCCCCTGTCTCACTGAACAAAACATTAAACAATTAGGTGGCAAAATGTATAAATTACAATTAACGCAGAAAAACATAGTCTATTAAAAACGTGTTCTCTTAGTCTAGAATATACTGAAATGGTCAACTGCTCTATTCAGAGGTCAAATATTGTTTTATAATGACTGCTAAACTATATATTGACTGTTTTGATCTCAGAAGCAAATTAAATGGCTTTTACAGAATACAATTATTGAATTAATTAAAATGAAATTTTAACTTACATCAATATTTAATGTACATTTATTAATTTATTTGGTAATCATGTAATAAGCAACATAATGTGCAATCAGCTAGTCATTACCAGAAAATAAACCCCTTGTGGAAAATACAAGGTGTCTGTGGAAATAACTAGCTAACATAAATGTATACTGTAAATGTATGTTTTACTTGATTTTTGCTAAATAATTTTATCATATAATTTTAGATTTTTACTTCATATATTTGTTTTACATTTGTACAACTTTTGTTTAAACTATGCTATATATATTTTTAACCAATAAGTCTTTTAATAACACTTTTAATAAGAATGTAGATCCTTTTTTTTTTTTTTTTTTTACTTAAACTGTTACAGCATTTACATTTTCAGCAAAAATGTAACAGAAAGTATGCACATCCAGCAGGTGAAAAAAAAGCACGATGAGGGTGCTCAACCACAAAAACAAAAAACAAACAAGCAAGAAAAATTTGCCACGCCATAGCTCCAAAAGTAGAAAAATATTTATACAATAAATCAAACATGGTTACACATTATTTTAAGGTGTCCTTGTTACAGTGTAATTATACATCTAAGTACTGTGTTATATTAATTAACTACATGTGGTTAATGTTTGGTTTAGGGTTATTTGCATGTAATTATGCATAATTTATTGTTATTATAATAGTAAGTACATGTAAAGTGTAACAAGGTCAAAACATTTTTTACCTAAAACATTTATACTTTCTCACCAAAGGTAACGTTTTGAGCCATGTGGATCTTCATTAATAGCCACCTAGTTAAAAACAGTACTTCTGGTGAGAAAATTCTTACAATTCAAAAACATAATTAGATAATTGGAAATCAGAAGTTTCCAAATGGTAAAACTTAATTAATTTGTTTGTTTATATAGCCAAATTTGAACAACATGAAGACAATTTAATGGAAATATTTTGCATGGAAAATGTTTCTTTTAGTAAACAGTTATGAAACTAGCAAAATGACTGTACATCCTTTGCAATAAACTGGATCGGAAACCATAAAGCAAAAGTGCCCCCTGCAGTCTGTATAGGTGCATGGCATATAAAATTATGTCTGTGTACTGGTTTTACCTGTGTGTGAGTGTGTATCTTCCACCATTGCTGAGAGTGCTCTGGTCAGGCCCTCTCCAACAGACCGAGGCTTTGGGCTGCCCACAGATCTTACAGCGGAGGGTTACACTGTCGCCCCTGTCACACACCACCTCACTCAGGGGGACCACAAACTCTGGGGGAATTGCTGCCAGCAAATCAGAAACTTACAATCATTTGTGTGTTTCATTATGACACATGCACAATTTAATACATGCAAAGATTTCCAAGAATGAAAGAACAATATTCTAACTTACCATCATAAATGTAGTTGGGATTCAAAAGCTGCAAAAATTAAATAATCAATAATGTAATGTTGAATGTTCATACTGTATGTAGAAATTGTCATAACTATGAAATTGCATAATGAGTAATGATTACAAAATGAATAATTCGACTGTTACGGTAGTACCTTTACAGAAACCTTATTGGCTGATCCATCTCGAGACTTGCGATAGCCATTCTCTGATTTGCTCTCTTTTCTGCCCTCTTTGTCTCTCTTTTCGGACTTTCGTCTGATGCGTAGAGCTGTGTGCCACGATGAGGACTTCCTGAATGACAAATATAGCACTGTTTTAAGGGAGAATTCACAGCGAGACTATTAATGTTAGACAACGAACAAGACGTCACTATCATTTAAAAAAAGGGTGGTGTCTTCTGAATAAGTCATAACTGGACTCTTTCACACTTACAACCTAACACAACCTAAATTTAAGGTCAACATAAACTCTAAATGAACTTACATACTTAAAACACCTTCTTAATATGTATCTCATTTTGACAAATCAATTCCCATATGAAAAAATATATATACTACTACTACTACTACTAATAATAATAATAATATATCTGTGACTAAAATATATTTGAAATATAAGCCAAATATATGTTGTAAACAGTGAAGCTGAAATATGAAATATATTTTTGAAACAGAAAATATATTAAGTTTCAACCCCCATATACTAAAATATATTTCAAAAATGTATTTTAGGGTCAAAAAGGTCGTACAGTAGCCTACATTTAGGTTAAATGCAAATGTGTATGGAATGGATCAAAATTACATTAATAATAATATAGTACTGCCTATTTTATAAGACTATTGATATTATTATTATTTATAATGGTATATTATAAGCTTATTTAATAATTGAATTTTATTCAAATGTGTTATATGTTCATATGTGTTATAGACTACAAATAAAGTTTTTCTTCAAATGTGACATACACATATTTTCTTAGATTGAACAATATAAAGTGATTTTTTTTTTCTTAAATATATTTATATTTTTAAAATATTTGTAAAATATATTTTGAAAAATACACAAAAATGCCCAAAAATATATTGGTAGAACATATATTTATGCAAATATATTTTAAAGCATATTTTAACAAATAATTTCTTTGGACATTTTTGTATTTGTATATTTTGAAATATATTTAATAAATTTGTATTTGTATATTTTGAAATATATTTAATATATTTTGAAATATATAGATACACACACACACACGCACACGCACACACACACACACACACACACACATATATACAGTGGGTACAGAAAGTATTCAGACCCCCTTAAATTTTTCACTCTTTTTTATATTGCAGCCATTTGCTAAAATCATTTAAGTTCATTTTTTTCCTCATTAATGTACACACAGCACCCCATATTGACAGAAAAACACATAATTGTTGACACTTTTGCAGATTTATTAAAAAAGAAAAACTGAAATATCACATGGTCCTAAGTATTCAGACCCTTTGCTGTGACACTCATATATTTAACTCAGGGGCTGTCCATTTCTTCTGATCATCCTTGAGATGGTTCTACACCTTCATTTGAGTCCAGCTGTGTTTGATTATACTGATTGGACTTGATTAGGAAAGCCACACACCTGTCTATATATAAGACCTTACACTCACAGTGCATGTGAGAGCAAATGAGAATCATGAGGTCAAAGGAACTGCCTGAAGAGCTCAGAGACAGAATTGTGGCAAGGAACAGATCTGGCCAAGGTTACAAAAAAATTCTGCTGCACTTAAGGTTCCTAAGAGCACAGTGGCCTCCATAATCCTTAAATGGAAGATGTTTGGGACGACCAGAACCCTTCCTAGAGCCGGCTGTCCGGCCAAACTGAGCTATCGGGGGAGAAGAGCCTTGGTGGGAGAGGTTAAGAAGAACCCAAAGATCACTGTGGCTGAGTTCCAGAGATGCCGTCGGGAGATGGGAGAAAGTTGTAGAAAGTCAACCATCACTGCAGCTCTCCACCAGTCGGGGCTTTATGGCAGAGTGGCCCGACAGAAGCCTCTCCTCAGTGCAAGACACATGAAAGCCCGCAAGGAGTTTGCTAAAAAACAGAGAAATAAGATTCTCTGGTCTGATGAGACCAAGATAGAACTTTTTGGCCCTTAATTCTAAGCGGTATGTGTGGAGAAAACCAGGCACTGCTCATCACCTGTCCAATACAGTCCCAACAGTGAAGCATGGTGGTGGCAGCATCATGCTGGGGGGGTGTTTTTCAGCTGCAGGGACAGGACGACTGGTTGCAATCGAGGGAAAGATGAATGCGGCCAAGTACAGGGATATACTGGAAGAAAACCTTCTCCAGAGTGCTCAGGACCTCAGACTGGGCCGAAGGTTCACCTTCCAACAAGACAATGACCCTAAACACACAGCTAAAATAACGAAGGAGTGACTTCACAACAACTCCGTGACTGTTCTTGAATGGCCCAGCCAGAGCCCTGACTTAAACCCAATTGAGAATCTCTGGAGAGACCTGAAAATGGCTGTCCACCAACGTTTACCATCCAGCCTGACAGAACTGGAGAGGATCTGCAAGGAGGAATGGCAGAGGATCCCCAAATACCAGTGTGAAAAACTTGTTGCATCTTTCCCAAAAAGACTCATGGCTGTATTAGATCAAAAGGGTGCTTCTACTAAATACTGAGCAAAGGGTCTGAACACTTAGGACCATGTGATATTTCAGTTTTTCTTTTTTAATAAATGTGCAAAAATGTCAACAATTCTGTGTTTTTTCTGTCAATATGGGGTGCTGTGTGTACATTAATGAGGATAAAAAAAATTAACTTAAATGATTTTAGCAAATGTATACAATACAACAAATTCAAAAATCTTGTGCATGAGCAATCAGTCTGTTAAATGCTATATATGTGTGTGTGTGTGTGTGTTATATGTTTTATATATATATGTGTGTGTGTGTGTTATATATATATATATATATATATATATATATATATATATATATATATATATATATATATATATATATATATATATATATATATATTAGGGCTGTCAAATGATTAATCACGATTAATCAAATCCAAAATAAAAGTTTTGTTTACATAATATATGTATGTGTACAGGGTATATTTATTATGTATATATAAATACACACACATAAATTATATATTTAGAAAATATTTACATGTATATACATTTATATATTTATATTCTTATATTTTATATTATATAAATATATTTAATATATAAACATAAATTCTTCTTAAATATATACATGCATGTGTGTGTATTTATATATACATAATAAATATACACAGTATACACACATATATTATGTAAACAAAACTTTTATTTTGGATGTGATTAATCGTGATTAATCATTTGACAGCCCTAATATATATATATATATATATATATATATATATATATATATATATATATATATATATATATATATATATATATATATATATTAGGGCTATCAATCGATTAAAATATTTAAATTAGTACTTTTCAAAATTTTTATCAACATGGGCATGAACAAATATGGATGCTTTATGCAAATGTATGTTTATTATTAGTGAAACCATTAAAATTATAACCATTATAATATAACATAATATTGGTTAGTGTGGATTAGGGATGTAACGATTCACTCAACTCACAGTTCGATTCGATTCGATTCACGATTTTGATTTCACAATTTTATTTTATTTTTTAAACATAATGAGATTTAAGATAAATTATAAATTAAATGTGTCCTTTTATTATTGCTTGGACAAAATGCTGCACATTTCTTTGTAAAATTGAAATAAAACTATAATAATATACTAATATTATTGCTCTTTGTTGTTTTTGATTGCCTCTTTTGTCCTCATTTGTAAGTCGATTTGGATGAAAGCGTCGGCTAAATGACAAAATTTAAATATAATGTAAATGTAAATAACAAAACTAAATTGAAATTTTAAAACAAGCCCCAAATCAAATAAATTTTAATCATGATCCAAACAAATACATATAAACAAAATAAGGCTTAATCTTTTAAAACTAAACCACATCATATAAATCATAAACCAAAAAAAAAAACAGAATACATGCAACATGAGCAGTTTTTAATCTTAATTAGATTGTATAATTTCTAAATTTTAAAGCGAAAACAAAATGGTTTGACTTCAGTTTTGTAAAACTATACATAAAAATATCTGCATGAAACAGCAGACAATCTGAATGAGATGCAGATTCACTCTGCCAGCAGGTGGCGCTTAAACTGTTTCCTTGGTTTCTGCTGTAAACAAAACAGCTGCACTTTTTTAATTATTATTATTTATTTTTTTTAACAGCGCTGAACTTTGAACTTTAATATGCATTATACAGAGGCAAAAAATATAATCTAAACTCTTCTAAAGACAGTAAGTTCCTCTCAGACATACATTCATATAAACTCCTACCCCTAAATGAATCGCGATTTGTTTAGCATCTCAACCTATTTGAATCGTCACATATTTGAATCGATTTTTAACCGGCTCGCGGTTAATCAATTCATCAATGCATCAATTAAAGCAAGGCATTAATATAGAATGGTGATTAAACTGACTTGGAACTACCTGTGCATTAAACGGTTTTACTGGATACCTGCCAGCCAATCAGTATTCAGACAGACCATGGAATATAATATAATATAATATAATATAATATAATATAATATAATATAATATAATATAATTTATAAAAATAATTAAAAATAATTAAAAATAATTAGCTTCTTACTCTAGAAGTAACTAAACAGTCAGTCTATAATCAATGACAATTAATAACCTATCCTCACTTGAGGGTTCCATCAGGGTAGTCTGGAATGAAGGTGGAGGTGTGACCCAGAACGTAGCCAGGGATCCAGCCCTCGGCTGCTGGGCCTTGTTCTGTGGCGGCACGGAAAACTAGAAACATGTTTTGCTGGTTAGAGGCCAATATCTGCACAACCTCTCCTTGATACACGCTGATCTCATCTTCTTTTAGAGCCACGTAGTCCTGGGTCACCAACATGGTTGACACACTGCTGCTGCTGCTGCTTTCACTCTAGAAGCAGAAACACAGCAAAACATCAGAGTAGCAACTTTTATATTATTTATATTTTTTATATATATATTTTTAATTTGATTAAGAATGTTTGCATATGAAGAATGTTGAAGACATTTAGTCAGCTGGTCAGAGAGCAAGAATAAAGCAAGCGAGAGCAGTTGTAGGAAAAGATTTACAATAGAAGGTTATTTTAGGTTACAAGATCCTCTTCTGAGTTACACTAAAGAGTCGTTCACACTGACAGTTCCCAGTTAAATTGCTGATGGTTGTACAGACACTGTACTGTTGGTTAAGTATATCATGAGGTGGATGAGCTCAAATTTCTATGTTCCTACTGACAGTCACCAAAACATGCTGAACTTTGTCACATCATCAACAGTCTTTATCGGTCATGTTGCTTCTAATTGCTTACTCTCATTAAAAATAAATGACTTCTGGTCTCTTTGTTGAGGCAAATTGCTTTCAGTGTGATTATTTCCTCTTAAGACTGTTGGTTAAAAGACGAAATCTAACACCCTTAAAGACCCCATGAAATCAGCATTGGAGTTTTGTGGTCTTTTAACTTCAAAACCATCTATATTGCTGAAAGTTGACAATGCACAATCTTTCTCTTCCAGGAAACAGACAAAATATACTGATGCACTCATGTGTGTACCCACATGTTTTGTCCAATAAAATGCTCTCTAGAATGAGAATATACTTTCCCCTAATACCCCTATGCTTCAGACTTTCGTCTGATGCGAATAAAGCATATGCTATGTTAAAAAAAGGAAAAGCCCCTTGATATTTCTCACTCCAACATCCTTTTCAATCGTAAACAAATCAGCACAGGATTTTATGGGGCCTTTAACACCCCACAATATATTTAAAAAAAATTAAATATGTAAGCGGGTTAAAAAGAAAAAGAGTTAGTAATTGTTAGTTGGCTGTGGTTTGTGCTCCTAATGCTTGCATATTAGGTCTTCTCAGGCAGTTAGAGAAAGTACATCCTGCCAGTTCAGAGCAGATAGAATCAGCAGAAATAGTCGATGGATGTACAGAGTTTCTGAGACACTCTCAAGGAGTTATACTGGTTAACAGTGTACATTGTTAGTTGCTCAACAGCACAGTCAAACCAGGCTAGTTAATATCCACAAAAGCCTGTGAGAATCCTCTTTTAGTTCCAGGTCAATGCACATACATCCCAGCGGGTTAGTATGAAGCCGGAGGTGGAGGTGAAGCAGGACTGGGCCTCACTGAAGCCAGGAGCTAGAGTTTGGCTCTTACCCCATTGCTGTGTGTGGAATGCAGGGACTGCTCACTGGTGGAGGAGCATGTACTGATGTGGTCCAACTCCTTATAATGGGCGGAGTGCCTGCGAGTCTGACACTGGCTGCGACTCAATGTGCCACTCTGCTCTGTGTAAGAGCCAGGCCTGCCAGTAGGCGTGACTGGCATTGAGGCCCAAAACGGGGAGCCCTTCTGGACTGTAAAGTTCTGAGGGTTCAAGGGGGAGAGAATGGGCGAAGGGACTCTGAGACGGGGCTTTGTTAAGGTGAGAGACAGAGGTGCGACTGTGGCTCTTGGAATGGGTGTCCCTGATTGGGCTTCCTCGCGTAGCTCCTTCAAGGGGCTCTCCAGGACCCGCATCCTAGGGACCTCACCATTTAGGTCCTGTTCAGGAAGAGGACACGTACCTGAAGTGCGGTCATCTGGGGCGGGGGCGTGGTGGTGGTGCTGCACAGGCTGGGGGAGACGAGAAGAAGGTTGAGGGATTCGGGAAGCTCGGGACCGAGAGCCACAGCTGGGAACCATGGCAGAGCTGCTGCTACCCCCCGGAAGTCCACTGCTGCTGGGGCCACCCAGACCACTTGCCCCCACATGATTCCGTTGGTATTCAATGGGTGAAGTCAGTGCTGAGAAGACAACAAGAGGCAAGTGATGTTATATAATATAACCCAGTCATGAAAGTAATTTTTTTTAGGTGTACGCATTATTATAAAGTGAAAGAGAAAAGCTATGAACAACATATTTTCAAAAAATATGTTTTAAAAGTCACTGGAATGTCTGAATGACTAGATGGTCTTAAAAGATGTGTTGCCAATTCTACTTTAACACTGGTGCTTCGGGTGGTTTTTCATGTCTGCGGGTTGAAGTGACCCCAATAACATGATATTTAGCCCCTGTAATAGGAATTTTAACAGGGGAACCTCACCAAAAAAATGTGTATTTTACCCCTCAGAACAATTTTTTACCAGGGGACCCTCCACGAAAATGCAGTTGGGCTAGGTTTGAGTAGCATTTGGGCGGGTTTTGTTGTGAAAACCTGGCAACCTTGCTTGAAAGTGAATTTTCAAAAGAGTATGTTCAAATGTTTTTAACGCTGTTCTATGTTTTCTTCCTATTTAAGCTAGCTGACAGCACTTATCACGCTATCAGTTGTTGGCTATCAGTTCCCAATCCCAATCCATTACTATTATTTTACACTAATTAGGAATTTAGCATTTTATTTAAATTAGGGGAGTCCTATCCTCCTCCAGGGGGGCAACTATTCTGCTATTTAGCTCCAATCTTTATTAAACACATTTAAACCAATTACTTGGTGGTTATTCATAGTTTGTGGGGCTTTACAACTATTACATTTGGGTTTGGTTTACCTGTTAACCAGCACCTGGACGCTGACGCACTGAATGTTCTTTGTTTGCATATGTTAATGTTTACGGATAGATTAAATGAAACGGGACAAAATTCATCTTTACAAACTATTTATCATTATAAAGGTCTAAGCCTCAAGCATCGACGACAGATCACTGTTTTTCAATGGAAAGCTTATAAGGAATGTATTTGCAAAATTTGTGTAAGTAGTACACATCAAAACATGTATAAACAAAACCAGATTCATCGTAATAGCGAGTCATGAACACATCATCAGCTGCAAATCCCAGTTTAGTTAGAAAAGGTAAGGGTCCACTGAATGACATTTTATAGAGCACTTTTAGTCCAACAAAGCAATAATGTTGTAATATGGATAGTAATTCCTTTGTTTACGTTTCAGATGTTCGGGGATAGTATTGTTTGTATCCATTATAGAATACACTTCAGAACTGATTTCATGTATTTTTATATGAAATAAAAAAAATATTCAGTGTGGTACAATTTTTTTCAAGGCACTTCAGTAACTTTTTATCTTTTTGAGCATTATAAACTCTTCCAAAGACACCAAAATTGTGTGTGTAGCACACTGAAGTCAGGAACTATTACAATTTTAAGTTAGGTAGGGCATTTTCAGTTGTGAGTCCCATAATGGGGGGTGTTGGTTAACAGGTTCCACTAACCTCCCATTTTGTAACTTTTTTAAAGAAATCCTACAATTGTGTTACCATTGAGGAAGTTTCTCTGGTTCTCCAGGATGCTGCTGATCTGCTGGATCCATGCCAGGCAAACCGCCCGGTTGGAGGAATGGAGGACATAGTGCTCTGTACTGCCAGCGGATGACCTTGAGGTCAAAATAAACTTACAAGGGTCATTGTCAGGACTCTCTTCTAGACCCAACCAACTGACCTGCAGAGCAGAGATAGAGACAACAGATACATGTTTTTACTTGCTATACTGGGTCTTAAGCACAGTGTTTTCTACAGCAGTGGTTCTATCTACACACCTTAATACTGTTCTTAAACAGATAGCCCGGCATAGAGAATCCCTTCTTTTTATCCAGCGGTTCACTGAAGATAACTATCTGCTCGAAGAGAAAGACACGCCTTTCTTTCATGCGGGAAAGGAGACCACCATCCTGGTCGGAGACCAGGAAGGTGTCCTGTAGAAGCAGTCTTCCCTGGGCTACAATTTTACCCTAAAAGCAAAAATAACAAAATAAACAATGCTTAGTCCTCAGAACAGTTCAAATTCCCTTGCATGAGCAAACAAAACTGCACTAAAAAAGAACATTCACATCAAGTACAGGTTGGTTTGAAATATTGTACAGTGATGTTCCCACATTTTTTAATTGGAGGCAAGGTCACTGTTTTATTTGCTCGGTTTGTGATTAATTTTGTCAGACATCTAAACTCTTTTCACAAAATGACAAAAATTCACTGTTGTATTTGGTTTGATTAGTTTTGATGTTAAAAGAAAAAAAAAAAACCTTTGTGAACAGCTTGAGGACATCCTGCTGATTTAACTGTTAATGGCTGTGCTTTTAGCGTTCCAACTACACACTCACAAACTTTTGCAAATAAGGTAAGAGAAATGCGTCTTACATCAAATCCTTGGAGGCGTCCAACATTCATCATGTCATTGCAGCGTTTTGGAACAACACACATCACCTCTACTGCTTTCTGTGAGAGAGCATATGTAGTTTAGAACTAGATTTTTACATTTTATGAAGAAAATGTGACTGCTGCTTGCCTGTGTAAAATTTGCCACCATAATACAAAGGTGTTGTGGGTGGTTACTATGATGTTGCTACTGTATGTGCATCACTATAGCCCAAGTAAAAGATTCCCACCTTCATTTCTCTGTTATTTTGGGCTGTAGATATGAATCAAGTCACAGTTGCAATATTATTAATGCTTTCTCATCACTTAGTCATAAATTGATTTAAAGTCAGACTGATTACTGATTGTTTAGAAATGTCAGATAGCAAAATTTTTCCAAGCTGCATGATTTGAGGTTCAGAATCATTTATATTTGTAGCATAAATGGTGCTGCTGGATGAGTTATGTGTCAAAGCTAAACACATGCCCATGTCTAAACAATTACCCTTACCTCTACTTCTATAGTGTCCAAACCAGCCTTTTTGGAGAACTTGAGAAAATCCTAAAATAAAGCAACCAGAAAAATGATGAGAATCATTCATTTATGTTGAAAGATAATGATCTTTTCTCAACATCTATTCTTTACATAAAGATGGGTGAGTAGTACTGGAAGGAATGACTACATTGCTACTGGAATTTCACTGCCTGACCTTTAGAAGAAGCTGGTATTTCATGATCCGCTGCACTGGTTTGATCAGTAGATCTGTGATCTGTAGCCTGTGGCCCAACCTCTGTTTTAAATCCTGATCAAGATATAAAGAAAAGACGAGACAATGTGGTTATGAGTCTGTCTTACTTTTTATGACTCATGTTTAAATGTCAGGGAGGATGTAGGCAGTGGCTTGAGTCTTACCTCAAAATATGTGTCGATGTACTCTGAAACAATGTGCTCTGATTTGGGCTTGTTTTGGCAGTACACAATGTACATGTGCAGTCTTCGTTCCTGTAGCCAACACAGAATTTCAGACAAAGAAGGTCAAAACTTACTCATCAAGTAAGATTTGAAAAAAAACAAACAAAAGAAAAAACAAAAGGATAGATCCTATCCTTCATGCTGATTGTTCTATGCTGCTTTCCAGTTATGCTAAATTATATAATATACTAACATCTATGATTCAGTTATTGCATATTCAACACATACGGTCAGTTTTTTTCTTTTACTACATGTATGGCACGGCAGGAAAAATTCACCCAAAATTATTCATTTTTTTTTTACCCTCATGACATCCTAAACATGCATGCATGTTTTTCTTCTGCTGAATGCAAAAGAAGGTATTTTGAAAAAAAAAATTCCTATACAATAAAAGTAATTGGGGTCCAAAACAACATTGACTTTTACAGTATGGACAGAAAAGTCAAATATATTTGTATAGTGATTTACACATTAAACAATGTTCCAAAGAGGCTTTACAGAAAAATCATGATGTTAATGTTTATAATATCTTAATATCTTTATTATCAGATTAGAGCTGGGTGATAATATAGTTTACAATTTAAAACATGTATATATGTGGATAAAATAAAACATACTTATATATCCAACTTTACTGTATGTAAAAAGCTGTGAGATAATATAGTTAATTTTGCAGCCAAATTTAGCTAGATAGTATATATATATATATATTGCTTCAAGTGAGTATAATATAGATATGCAGGACAGGTAGTAACTGATTACATGCAGTCGGACAGTAGACACTGTAGCTTCATGGTGTTAACAAAACATTGCTCTATTTGTTTGTACATCCCAACCAGACCAACACAGCAACATGATTTAAGTTTGAGGCGAGAATATCCATTTAATTTAATGATATTTGTCGAAACACCACAATGTATAATATCATACCTGTCTAATAAACAGGGGTGCGAGCCTATCTGGGTCTTCCAAGCACTTCTCTAGTTCACCAAGAAAGAAGCTACAAAGATGAGAGGTGCAACATTAATGGCAGGAAATGAAAGTAGGGGGTCTTTGTGGTATTTTCGAGAATGAGAATCTTAAGTGTGTCATTTTCACATACTCTTTATGCCAGTCATAAATCTGGTGAATGTTCCCAAAGACGATCTTATCTTTGCCCTTCATGTCGTCGGGTACACCCTCCTCCTTCATCCTGCTGATGTAGCCCTGCAGGTGCCAGAACACATCAGTATGGTTACCATTGGAGACAGAAACACATAAAACATGTGATCTTCCTCGACGACCATTCTGAATAGCACAACACAACAATTGTGTAACACTTCAAAAGATGGATAGACAACTGATCAAACAAAACTAATCCCTGACAACAGCTGCCAGTTATGATTACTCGAATGAATGTGTTCAGTTACATACAGTCACCATAGTGATCTTACTGCGGTATATTCGTTAAAAGAAATGAACACAAGCCCACCTCCACGACTGCACCAAGGTCTCTCACATAGTCTCTCTCTGTCTCCACCAGTTCCAGCAGTACATAGCTGAAAATGAAAGAGAAAAACATATTCACATACAACAAATCAAAGAACAATTCAAGATGGCAGGCAGAGTCAAAAGAAACATATTTCCTTTAGTATGAAAATGTATCTGTAAAAATATTTCTAAAGAATTAAATTAAAACCTATTATATTATAAATAAAATGTACCCAATATTTGAGTGTGCTACACATTTTTAAGCTTATTATAGTACTCTATAAGAATCTAAATTATTACATGACTCACGTCAGTGTTCCTCAATGCACTGATCTCTACAGAATGAACATTGAAGCTAACTGAACTGAATTATAAATCTTTATAAATGAGAACCTCAAAGTTCAAACTATTTCATTTTCAACCCAGTTTGCTTCTGACGTTTTAAAGCAAACACAATAATTATGAGACAAATTGCGTGTCATATAATAATGTATAAACAATATGCTACATGATCCTGTAACTCTTTTGAACCATTTATTTAAATTAAACAAGAGAATTCCAAGAGAGTAAGGAGTCATGAAAAGAGTCACATTTGAAGAGTTACTTTTACAATCTATTAAATAATCAGTATGACTCTTTTCTGTTCTAAACTTCCCTCTTTTGTCTTCTTTTGCTCTTTGGGTATTTAAGTATCATTCCAGCTACCTAAAAACCTCTGGTATACTTCTCTGAATCCCTGCGACCTGCAACACTTTTTGTGTAGCGTTCAAAACATTGACACTTGTGTTGAGAGATACTTGGAAGCTCAGACATAACCTTGTCACTAAAACAATCCAAACACAAGATTTAATTTTGGTGAGGCCTTACAACTACTAGTTTTTTAGAGAGCTAATATACAAATACTTATAAATAAGAGAGAAACACACTGTCGTCTCTTGAGAAAGCCAGTCTTGCGTTCATCCATCTCATCGATGGGAGAGGAGGAAGACAGGAAGGAGTTATCCGATGGGATGCAAGAAGGACTACTGCTATCTCCTCGCTCAACAGGGAGAGAACTAGGCCTGTCCTCCAGACTCTGAGAAAGAAAAAGTGGAAAATACAAAAACATTTAAATATGAAGTAATGGACTCATGCTGTGATTTCCTACACCTCTGTGATCTCTTACCATTTTGCTCTTGACGAGTTCCTCAATGGCGCTGACCAGTTCAGCTGCGCTTGGTGTGTCTGAGCTGCTGGGACGTCCAGACAGACGGGAGGTAGCCTACACAAAAAAGAAAAAAAAGTAACAATGTTTAGAATCTTACTAAAGTAGGAATCTCACAAAAATGAAACAAAACGAAAACACGAAACAAACAAAAAAACAAAACAAAAAAACAACAACAAAAAATACCCCCCAAAACAAAACAAAACAAAACAAAAAACAAAACAAAACAAAACAAAACAAAACAACTGCATGTTAAATGCCCTGTATGTCTTTTTTTTTCATGAGGCCTAGTCCATTAAGCGGTGTGACACCCTTTTCGGGTTATGGTTACATAGCTGAATGACTAATAAGTAATTAGTACTGGATCCAGTGTTGAAAAATTAACCACAAAGTGTCTAAAGACAAAGTCTAAAGACTTCAATATTTATTTATTTTGTGAATCTGCAATGATGCTCACCATTGTAGTGGTCTTACAATGAAGGTGGAAACATTCCAGTCCAAATATGGCAGTGGGTGTGGTTTCTGTATTCACCAGCCAATCAGGGGCTGATTTCAGAGTGGTAGGGGCATATATAGGGGAATGGAAGTAGGAACTTTGGTTTGGAAGATTTAGGTTGTTTTGGGTGAAGAGTTAGTGCACACATGGCCCATCGCATGTGATGGTACACACTCCTGAATACTCCATTAAAGGGGACATGAAAGGTCACGGACAAGGTCAAGGGCTTTCTCAGTCTATAACAGTTAGAAGTTCAAATTTTTTGAAATGCTACTGAAGAGGATCAGTTTCTGTGCCTCAATAAACAAGCTCTGGTAAAGCATAGCTGAGGACATGTAGAGTATTCAAATAAATGAATGGACAAGAAGGACAACATACAGTAAGGATGAGGTATAAAAGTAGAACAAATTACTGCAAACTGGAAAGAGGAGGAGAAAGCTGGAGGAGAGAAGACTACATAGAGAGATAATGAAACTGAGACAAAACAGAGGCAGAACAGAAATCAACATAATGCTGGAGAACATTAAGAAACAAAGAGAAAACAGACAGCAGTTAGAGAGGCCTATCAGAGGACCTTCTAAACTATTATCATGGGGTCAACATGAAGTCAGCATGAAGCAATATTTACAACAGATTTTACATCCACAATGTAACATTTTTCTTCGTAACAAAGTTCATAAGGAAATGTAAGGTAAGCTTTGATCCGCAAGGTACTGACTGAGTAACTAAAAGTGGGCATTCCATACTAGAAATCATAGCTAGGCTTGCATGTGCCTTTGTGGGTCTTTTTGACCAGGACATGGACACTGAAGGTCAAGTTCGCTCTCAAGAGAATATGTGCACAATAAGACCAGGAATATGTTATAACAACATACAGGGTCTGATTTCAAGTTATATTCTGGTGACTGGTATTTACCTTGTCCTCCTGGGAGTCCTGATGCAGAAGGCTGTGCTGTTGGATGGCCATAGGGGGCGGCAGGGGAACCGAGTCAGGCCCTTCCTCCCCTTCCTCCTCACCACAGCTCTGCATCCCTGAGGAGGAAGACTTAGACAGAGTGCCACTGCTCAGTCCCTCATTTCTCATCCTCTGTGAGAAACAGAGAAGAAGAAATAAAGAGATAAACGTTGTTAAGCAATGAAACAGCTCAGCAGCTGTGGAACATTCTTATACCAAAATAGCTCCAGTGAAAGAGTTGCACTGTATTTATAACTGCTCTAAACTGGAAACCACAAGACATGAATAGGACTTACAAATCATACACTTAAAAACAGACAGAACGCTACATTTACCAAATGCATTTACCAGGAAATGAGTAGCCACTACAGTAACTACCATATATTTACTCGTCTGGGAGCTGTTTTAACCATTTTCACTTTTGCAATAGGGCTCTTTTAGGCACTTTTCATTAATACTGTAACCTTTGGTCCCATTACCTTTTTTTTTTTGCCAATTTTTTTTAAATTTTTTATTTTTTAGATCTATTAGATGTGTTAGATAATTGTCTAACATAAAAAATTATTTTGCAGTTTTAAAGTTTACCTTTTGTTTTCTGTCATTAAAAAATATATATATATTTATTTTTACAAAAATACAAAAAAAGTGAAATATCATTACAATTTAAAATAACTGTTTTCTATTTTATTATTTGTATTTTAAAATATTATAGCAAAGCTACATTTTCAGCAGCCATTACTCCAGCCTTCAGTGTCACACGATCTGCTGATCAGGTGCTCAAATAACATTTCTTATTATTATCACAACGACTCCAAACTATGAATAGTAGCGTATATACATGCTAAAATACAATTTCATAATACATTAATTGATATACAGTTCACTGCACAAATTTAATCATGCTAATAAACCTGAAAAAATCTCTGTGTGTTAAACCAAAAAGGGTGTTACTGTATTGTTTTCTGGTCACCAACCTCCTCAATGGTCTCATCTTGTGGTGTGGCGGCACTGTCATCTGAGTCTTTCTGTGAGCCGGCGTCTGCGTTCTTGCGGACATCTCGACTCTTCTTGTGCTTGTGTGCAAGTTTCTTCACATGGCCGTCTGCTTTACCACTGCTGAGCCGTCTGACAGGGCTGGTCAGCCACTTGCGCAGAGTATTTCCGGGCCGTTTGGGTCCAGGAGAGCTCTGCAAATGACCCGGCTGCAGCGTGGCACTGCCCGAAAGTCCTCCTTCATTACTGGAGACTGAGAGCGTGTCTTCAAAGAAAGAGGGAAAGAGAGAATGAGAGAAAAGTGGTGTTTACATGTCTTGCTGGGCCTCTGTATTTTTATTTTATAGAACAGCTGAAAACAACAGGCATGAGTTCATAGCTGTACAGTTATACAAATCATTATTCAAAAACAAAATCAATAATCTGCCAGTTAATAAAACGTCAAGAATTCATCAACAACATGGTATCATACATTAGAAAGTGTAATTAATAACATGATATAAAAATAATATTCTGTTTGTAAATAAACAAACAACACACATGAATCACATGTACAGTATAAAGGGCCAAGTTGCACCACCATACAAATAGTAACCTTTTTTTTTTTAGAGATAACTTAACTTTCCAGAATTAGTTTTGCATGGCAGGAAGATTTTTAGTTGAAGTGATATACAGAAGGTTACATTTCCGAATTTTCTTTTTTTTCTTTTTGTAAAAGGTTTTGTTTGAAAAAGTGTCCTTGCATTATTATTATTACAACCATTATTAATATCATGATTTATTTATTTATTTAATTTAAATAAATGACATTTGTTTCAATATTTTTTACATAACACAAAGACATAAATATTTTTATATCTGGTTTTAAGTGTGCAAATATTTTTGGGGCCACTGCCGTTTCTCAAAACAGAATTATTGCTATATTATTATTACGCCCATTATTAATATCACTATTTATTTATTTTAAATAAATGACATTTGTTTCAATATTTTTTATATATCACAAAGACATAAATATTTTTATATCTGGTTTTAAGTGTGCAAATATTTTTGGGGCCACTACCATTTCTCAAAACAGAATTATTGCAATATTATTATTACGGCCATTATTAATATAATTATTTATTTATTTGTTTTAAATAAATGACATTTGTTTCAATATTTTTTATATAACACAAAGACACAAATATTTGTATCGCAATATAAATGCAGCCAGTTTACTGTGTTTTAACTATATAATAAATGTTTTATACATAACTAAAATGATAACATGCATATCTGAAAAGTCAAATCTGACAGATGCTATCTGATGCAAATTATTCTGGGGTTTGTGGAGAAGTGTGCGAGTGTGCTTTTCTCACCACGAGGTGACTCTATAGTGATGCAAATCGCAGCTCTACTTTTCACTTCAGAGAGCTTTCTGTTTTCAGCCCTCTTCAAAACTGAAACTGCAAAACCCTCTTAAAATCCCTTCTCTGCTCCTTAGAGAATATGTCCTTACATATGATACTCTCATCTACTGATGTGCAGAAGAAAGGCTTCTGATAAACGAGAGGAGTGGAAAAATCAAGAGCTAATAAATAGATCTTTATTGACTGTTACTATATAAATATAGTATATAAATCTTTCTTATGTTGTATATATGAATTCTCAGCTGTCTTGCTCTCAGTAGTTTGTCCCCTCACTCTGGCCAGTATATTGAAGTAGCTGACCCTAGTGTGACCCATCTGTCATAGTCCACACTCTGTGTATTTGACAAAAATATACACACACACATAGCTACACCTCGTAAACAAACTCCACAAAGTAATGAACAAAGAGATGAACACATAAATTTTAGCGATGAAATAATATTACTATTGATGTCACTGTAAAATGATTATATTGATTCATTTGAACTGATTCACAAAGTAATTGAATAAACTCTTACTGTGGCTCAAGAACTACTGAATCAAGACTAACAAGGCAAGTGAACAATCATGGTTAGTTTTTGTTTTTTTATGCATCTTATGCATTTTTGGACAGGTTTATCTAAAACAAGCAATATCTGAGAAACAATAGTGTGTGTGTTTTTGTTACTGTCTTTTTTTACATCCTTCATAGCAGGACAGAAACTGTAAATTAGCCAGTTTGACACAGACATGTTAGTTTTTGCAATGTCCAGAACAGAATATTTCTGAAATTTCTCTGAACGGAAAAGTTTATGATAATTGATTTTGGGTGTTGTTACTAGATATATCAGTGATGAATGTGGTGTGTGTTTGCAGTTGTGTTACAAATGACTTCCTCCTGCACTGCCGTTAAATTCACACCTGAACAAACCGAGCCTTCCGCGCCACAGAAATGAGTTCTGTGTTGGACACTGTGTACAGTATTTGTCCGGCTATCCCCTGATATGAACCTTACAGTAATTTGTACATTACACCATATATAAATCATATATAAACAGATTTGAAATATTACAGAAAACATGAAGAACTATTAAAAAACACTTTCCGTTCCAACTGAGGTAACATTCATTAATTAGGAAGGGGTGTGATATCACAATCTCTCACTTCAAGGCTTCAAGGACTGAGGGGTAATATTTAGAAAGAGTTTCATTTGTTAGAACCTCTAATTTATGATGCTTTCGAATAAGCGTTTCACTGAGAGCCTCTTATGTCTGAATTAATAATGAACACATGCACAGGTTTTACAATGTTTTGCTGCATGTGCATAGCAACCTTTATTAGGGGTACAAAGACTTCCCAGACTGTATACAAGCACAGCCCTGGCCCAGAACACGTAATCACTAACATAGCATCTAAATCAATCAGTCTGTGAACAAAAGCAAAATATAAACACCATCATAAATTCCTATTCCAGTGCTATTTGGGTCAATGACAAAACAAACATGTTAACAATAAAAAAGGAAAAATGATTTAAAACATGTGCCAAGTTATATAAATGTACTTGCTGTATTCATTTTGATTTCATAAGGTAAAAAATAATATTTTCAAGCAAAGTTTACATTTTAAAAACATTATATGTGTTTTAATTAAGTTAAAGTAATAACCAATTTAAAACATCTGAGTATTGTACATTTTAACAATTACTTTCCAAAACATTTTTACATGTACATTTTTTAAGGAAAATATATATATATATATATATATATATTTCATTTATTTTATTAAATTTATGAACTATTCAGTCATATTCAGTCAGTTTTCAGAAAATGTCACAAATTTACAAACTTAACTAATTACAAACTTAACTAATTTTGCCTTGTCACAAAAAAGTCAAACAAATTTTAAGAAACTTGTCCTTGACACAAACTCCAGAGGATCTGTGGTATATTCATATATTTTATAAAATTTAATTTAATTTAATTTAATTTAATTTAATTTAATTTAATTTAATTTAATTTAATTTAATTTATGATTACCTAGGTAATAAAGTGTTCTTAAAAAATAATAACTGTTTTAATAAGAATTATTTTTTTATTCATTACTAAATCATAGCAGTTCTATCTCCCTGACATTTCTGACTTATGAGCATATAAAATATTAAAATTTATTTTAAATCAGAAGTAGATCATCATAAAGAACATAAAGAATTGGTCGCCTCAAAAATTATGCCTGTAGAAATTTTTCACTAAAGTGAAAGTGTAGTAACTAAATTAATATGAATAGCATTCTATAGACACCTGAACATCTATAAAATGTCTATTAATACCAAATAGACATAGGAACAAAAGAAAAATTCAGCTCATTCTTAGATGCCATGAGTAATAAAAATAGCTGATCAATAAATATAATAAAATATAAAAATATTTAAAAAAAAATCACATTTGAATAATAATAATAATAATAAAAAAAATACTTCTCCATGTAATCTCTGTAGTTGTGCATTAAAAGCACCTCTTGTGAATCTTAATATAAACCCTGAATATGATTTATACATCTGCATATCAACATACCCTATGCTTCATTTCCTAAAAACACTGAATCCTCTTAAATAAACATAAACCACACTATATTAAGCTGAGTTACGACTACTGTATTCAGTCCTGACAGTGTTGTTGTCCTGTGAGGCACGTACCCAAATCCAGCAGCCAATACTTGCAGTTCTCTGAGCGTCCTGAAGCTGAACCCATGTGACAAAGTGGCCTGACTGATAAAAATGAGTGTATTCCATGTGCCATACCAAGAGGCAATCCGGACAGAGGAGGCAAACTACAGCAACTCCTCTAAACTGAAAGGATTTTACCACATAATGCTGAGAGGAGAGTGATGGACTATGAAAGAAAGGGAGGGAGAGAGGAAGGGGGACGGAGAAAGAGGGAGGTTTGGTGTTTCATGCACAGCTGTGACTAAGTTATGCTCAGAATGAGAGAGAGGGAGGAAGGGAAAACCGGATGAGAAGACTCAAAGAGAGGAAAGAGGTGTAACCTACAATTCTTTAATATGAAAAATGGGATTCTGAAAGAGTCAGAGTTAAAGTCTTCTCAAAATTAGGCAGTCTCAGCGTTTCTAGCAGTTTTCTAAATGGTGGAAGCTCACAAAAAATATAAGCAGGTCATATTTTGTATATTATGCTTTTTTTTTTTTTTGCACTTCTGTATGTCATCTTGCCCCCAAATTTTAGTTGAGATTCTCATTACATTTGTTACCCTGGACCACAAAACCAGTCATAAGGGTAATTATTTTTATTTTTTTTTAATTGAGATTTATACATCATATGAAAGCTGAATAAATAAGCTTTCCATTGATGTATGGTTTGTTAAAATAGGACAATATTTGGCTGACATGGAATCTATTTGGAATCTGATGGTGCAAAAAAATCTAAATATTGAGAAAATCACCTTTAAAGTTGTCAAAAATGAAGTTCTTAGCAATGCATGTTACTAATCAAAAAATACGTTTTGATATATTTACGGTAGGAAATTCATGGAACATTACTTAATATCCTCATGATTTTTGCCATAAAAGAAAAATCAATATTTTTGACCCATACATTGTATTGTTGGCTATTGCTACAAATATACCCTTGCTACTTATGACTGGATTTGTGGTCCAGGGTCACATTTACCTTTTACTGTATATCAATTTATCCACTTTTATTTTATAGGTTGCACTGTCACATTTGCAAGTTTACATATTTTTTTCTATTAATTTAAAAGACTTTTCCAGGAAATCGTTTTTTTTTTTTTTTTTTTTTTTTTTTACAGATTACAGTTTAACCTGATTTCAGGGAGAAATATGATATGTTTCTTGACAGGTTGGCTTTGTAAGATTCACGCAAATCTAAAAATCTAAATGTAAAATCAAAAAAAAAAAAAAATGGCATTACAGATATTTTATATATATATATATATATATATATATATATATATATATATATATTATATTTATTTTTTTTTTTTTTTGAAGATTTCTAAAAATGCAATGTGGATGATGGCATTCAACAAAACAACATCAGTCAAGCTTTGACCTGTTCAAACATTTTCAGCATTTTTCATTGGGAACACAGTAATAATACATCTCAGCTGTAAAAAACAGTTTTAAAGTGTACAGTACGACTGGTAGGCTTGGCCAATATCAGGTCACAGCATGAAAATCAAGTAAACTATACAAACAACTGCCTCTATATCACCTACACAAATGGCTGCCTCTCTTACAGGCTGCACCGGGGCGGATGGCTACAAAGATCTCCCTGTTTAAGCGTCTTTGGCTGCTTAACAGTAGCTGGTCTGTGGCCAGTCAAACTGCTTCCTTTGCTATACATACACACACACACACACACACACGCAGATCCGTAACTGCTTATGCCAGAACTAATCAACATTCTACTGAAGATTCTGCTCTGGTTTCATGGTATCCTAAAAGTTTGATTTCTTTCAGCCCCTCTGGACACGTTGCAACACACCAGCTGCCTTAAATATACCTTGAACGTTTCAGCGAACAAAATAGTCTGGGCAGCAATTTGAAGAGGTTGAATACACTGGCCATCGTGAGTTATGACGGTTCCTATTTCACATTCTATAAATACAGATTGTCCTTGCTGTAAGAGAACCGGCTGTTTGACATTTCCCATGACCTCCGCCAAAGGAAAGGTGCTTGTCTACTTGTAATGATGTCATAAAATGGACATTAATGACAGGTATGTGTCCTTTTAACTTAGTAGTTGCAAAAAATATCAACATCATTAGTTTCAATATGACTTTTACGTAACTTTACAGCTTTTCATTGATCATGTCTTTAATAGACAGTCAGACAGACAGACGGACGGATGGACAGACAGACAGACAGACAGAGAGATAGATAAATAGATAGATAGATAGATAGATAGATAGATGATAGATAGATAGATAGATAGATAGATAGATAGATAGATAGATAGATAGATAGATAGATAGATAGATAGATAGATTGGGAAACATTTGTGCAGCATTTTCTTACTACCTCATGAGGTCAAAATAAGTATTTCAGTAACTTCCCAGAACTCCCCAAACTGAACACCACACCCTGCACACACTAATGATCTTCTCTCGGATGCTGCCCAGTCATCCTTGTGTGGGTGACCTCAAAAATCTTTGCCTGGTGACCTTCTCAGTTTTACCACATGCTCTTCCTTTGTGATCAAGTCTTTGTCACAAATCATGGTCCATTCAGTTTTCAAAAACAGTGACTAACCACCATGAATTCCATGTTACACATCTTTGATCACGAGGAATTGACGAACAAATGTAGTTCTAGATCTGGGGTCGGCAATCCGCGGCTCTAGAGCCGCATGTGGCTCTTTCAACCCTTTGCAGTGGCTCCCTGCAGCGTGGTCGTAGAAAACGCAGAGGACGTGTCCTCTTAACATCTTAACATTTAATAAAACCTTAACTCTTCCCGTACACTTTTTTTCGGCCAAGTATGTTCACATAGAGGTTTTTTAAGGGCCAGTGTGAATAA
Source organism: Cyprinus carpio (assembly GCF_018340385.1). Taxonomy (NCBI): domain Eukaryota; kingdom Metazoa; phylum Chordata; class Actinopteri; order Cypriniformes; family Cyprinidae; genus Cyprinus; species Cyprinus carpio. Next base: position 7,505,288 of record NC_056612.1, read on the forward strand.
ATCTAGATTTAAATTAAAAGAGACAAGATAGTCAACATCTTTTTGGATACGTTTTATTCATATCCAAATGATGTGAACATCACAGATCTCTGAACACTCTCATGCGGTGTATGTTTCATTCATACTCGAAACCGGAGAGCGCTTTCGTGCAGAAAGTCCAAAATGGACTCATAAGAGAAGTAATAATAACTTTAGACATGCCAGGAAATCCCTAATATTGTCAAAGGCATCCCACTATCTCTGTAGCTAAGCTGAATAACAAGCATAAACCTGAAACGTGAAGACAATAAACGACTGCAACAATATATGCTTTGTTTTTCAAGTCTTCTCCATATAATAAATAAAGTATATGAATAATACAGTGCTAACTGACATAGCATGTATTACAGTACAGAAGCTATAAAATATATTTTCCATCTTATTCTGTGATACAAACAGAAATGGTGTTTTTAGTATTATAAACCATCATAATCATAAAATCGTCATTAGGAAAATATATTGGTTATTGTCCAGCAGTGCATTTTATTTCTTAGCCAATTAAATAAGAGATAAGACCCCCCATTTTTTACATAAATAAATATTATTATTATTACATTTGACATTTCTGTCCCCCTTCTGAAATGATTGTCCCTGCCCTGTAATATAACTGAATATAAAACTTTAGCTATATGCAGTGTTATTAGGACTGCACAATTAATCGAATTTCTAATCGCGATTACAATTATGGATGCCACAATTACGTAATCGGTCAATGCGGCAATTAATCATTCAAAGTCCACTTATGTTATTCTGCACGCTTAAGATATGTTTTTTTTTCCTTTCTGCATGTTATCTTAAGTGTTTTTCCATTTTTTTAGTTTTAGTATAACATTATAATACCATTCACATTTTTACTTTTTTTTTTATAATTTAAAGAAGAAACCAATCCGATGTATATTTGACATTTGAGGCCTGATACTATAGAAAAGCACTAAAAGTTTTTCAGTTGGAGTGTTTTCAGCTTGTTTGTTTTCATATAAAAATACGGCATGCAGCTGCATCAAACAATGGTATAAACATTCAATGTAAATTGTGATAATCGTAATTAATAATCGCAATTACAATTTCAAGGGAATAATCGACAATATGATTTTTGTCATAATCGTGCAGCCCTAAGTGTTATCATCCTTTTAGGGATCAAATAGGTTTTGTGGCTCCACGTGAATTTATTCGGCCAAAATGGCTCTTTAGATGTCGAAGGTTGCAGACCACCCTGTTCTAGATGTACAGTACTTACTACAGCCGAATTAAATACAAATTTAAATGCCTTTACTGTCACTTTTGACCACATGTTGCTGAATAAAAGTACTAATTTCTTTGAAAAATAAATACTGACCCCAAACTTATGTATTATCGTTTACAAACCGGCTGGTTTTAATTGCATGACCAAAATCACAAGATCACATTAACTGTCCTGTGTACATGGATATGATCCTAGCAGGGAAATCCCCAACAGCCTGGCAACCCTGTTCATCACCTGACACAGCCCATCACCATGGTTACTGCATGCTCAACACACTTCAACCCTAACAAGAAAGAGCAAAGCTGGACTGCAATTAAAATTTTATATGGGTTCAGGGTGAGTCAAGAACAGACACACACCTGTTCACAGCTTTGATCCATTCCTCCTGAGAGAAAACACACAATATCTGGCACCCATATTAGGATAATCCGATTTAATTTTGGTTTATATATTTCATGCTTAAGCTTGCACACAGCTAGAAATCTGTATCCGTAATTACTGTAATCAAACATCAATCCTCGAAGTATTCAATAAAAATCAAATGATTTTTAAAATGCTACCAAAACAGATTAAAAAGCTGAGATTCCTATCGAGTCAAAGGTGGTTACTTAACAACTCTTATACAAAGAACCAGCTGGAAACCCCAGACGCGTGTGTTGACGTGTCTTTGAGTAATCCCTCAAGCATTTACACAGAAGCTCTTCCCATGACTGGAAAGGAACATCAAACACTATTCCAGATTCTCAGGACCTCACAAACTCAAAACACTGACAAATACAAGTAGTGCAGCCTCTGTGAAGTGTAAACCTAAATCCTGAAGCCATCTTGATCTAACCCCATAACAAGGAAGGACCAGCATGAACATCCCAAAAAAATCCAAAACTTTTAAGTAAATTTAGTCCAATGGAATCTAACCCAGGAAAGCTGTCCATCTTACCTTTATGGTTGTAAATGCCCTCCATCTCCATGCTACTTCGGGAATGGGCGATGCAAAGCATAGAGCTGGGAACCAGGCCCTCCTGGGCAGGTGAACGGTCAGTGGTGCGAACCAGACACCAGTCGGGCTTGTCTTGGGGCCTTTCTACAAGGTCCACCGTCTGACCTCTGCGTACAGTCAACTCCGATCCATTACTGGCCATGAAGTCGTGGATGACCACCGTCAACTCTGAACCACCGGACAACTGTGGAGGAAGGCATAGAGTCACAATATAAATTCAAATATATGTGATCAAGACAACAAACATGACAAAAAAGAGGCATAACGAACGTACCCACTGGTAATGTGGCGTCGCCAATGAGCTCAAAAGGTGACCAACTGACCCCGAACCTTTACATGCCATGTTTCTACCAAAACAACACCCCCTAGTACATCCTTAAGCAGGAAACATCACACAGAAGAATGGTCTGGCTCAAAAAAAAAAAAAAAAAACATTTCCGACAATGCCATATCCTTCAATCTGGAAGAGCACTGAATAACTGTGTCTTATCAAAACGAATCTCATCTACGCTTTACGCTCAAGCACTCAGGCTGCTGACACATCCTCGCATTGCTACGGAGATGGAATCAGTCTGAAGGAGTGACGCCTGGCAGGAGGAAGGGAGAAGAGGCAGAGACGGACACAATGTGCCAAGATTTAAAGGAGCAGGAGGCAAATTAATGCTCATTAGAAGTGACGTGCAACAACTCGTCCGCTTCTGAGAGCTTCACCTTTTCACCTCACCGTGAACTGAGAGGGCTCTGTGTGTGTTAAGATGTCTAAAACAGTGAGCTTTTGTGCGGGGTCGTGAGGGTACATGAGTGGATGTAGTGACTCTTGACGTGTTTGTGTATGTCATAAAGAGACGGGGAATGGACTGACATGGAAGAGAAGACGGAGAAGGATTAAGATGTCCAAGTGTGTTTAGATCGGACGGTATCAGCAAGTAATGTGTGTTGCTGTAGGAGGCTTGCAATACATATCGGTGACAAAAACACACATGTGTGAAGGCGTGTGAGAGGAGAACACTGACTGTGAGTGGGAAGACAAGCGTCTGTGCTGCTAAATCCAAAGCAACCGAAGCAACAAACGTTCCCAAATGAGGACCCTCATTACGTCTGTTGGTAATCAGGTTAATTGAATACTGGAACTACTGGACGCCACTGTGTCCAAACTTCTTGTATGGCTGATTTCATATTCAATTAGGAGAAATTTTCTGTTCCCTGAAATGTTTGTATATATAAAAACTTCTCATTAAAATCCTAAAATATTCTAAATGAGAGACTATAAAGAATTGTACCAATTTATTTACTAATTTTTAACATTCATCCAATGTGACCCTGGACCACAAAACCAGTCATGAGGGTATTTTTTTTTTAAATAAAGTTTATACATCATCTGAATAAATAAGCTTTCCATTGATGTATGGTTTGTTAGGATAGGACAAAAAAAAATCTAAATACAAATAAAATAAAATCTGGGATATGAAGGTGCAAAAAAGTTATTAGCAATGCATATTACTAATCCAAAATTAAGTTTTGATATATTTACGGTAGGAAATACACAAAATATCTTCATGAAAAATGATCTTTACTTAATATTCGAATGACTTTTAGCATAAAAGAAAACGCCATAATTTTGACCCATACAATGTTTTGGCTATTGTGCTACTTATGACTGGTTTTGTGGTCCATGGTCATATATAATAATTTCATAAAAATGCCTGCTTTGCACTTAAGAAACTATTTTTTAAATGTTTTAAATTAACTGAGTATTTATGTGACACAAAATGCCTTGCTCCTTATAGCTGAACTTAATAATTGATGAACAACATTGACACTATTGAACTAAATAACACTGAACTAAATTGAGCTGAATATTGTCAATTTGAAAATTGTCAGGCACTATCTTCTGTAGAGCTGCTTTACAGCTCTTGATGTTTCATCATTTATTATTACAACTGATACCACTGTCTGTCTCGTATTAAGTGCTATATTAATAAATATCAGTTGACAATAATGCTGTGATTACCACTTGCCACAATTGCATAGTGACAGAAATGCAACTGATTTTAAGCTAATGATAATGAGTAGCTTTATTACTGTTAAAGTGTTATGGCACAGGTTCTATATTTTGTATTTTTTATTTAGAAACAATCTAGCATTTATTTATTCATTCATTAAATTAAAAATCCCCACCATCAAACATTATACAAAAATCAGTTGTCAAGAAGTAGTGAAAGTGGCCCTATTTGGAGATTCACCTATATTTTCTCTAAAAACTAATGCCTGGAATCAACTGTTCTTTAAGATTTGATTCATAATTAAAATCATTTTTTTTTGTAGATGTAGGCTGTTTCTTGGACACAAGCCAGTGTGGTGCAGCCTTTTGTACATTTCACTGATTTTCCAGCAGCTCAGTATCATCTCTAAAGAAGAGTGTAAATTTAGGGGCGGGGACAAGATTCTGTTCTTTAAATCTTTGGATTAGAACAAGATGTAACCATGAAGTACTTCATATGAATGCTCATCCATCTGATATGAAATGCCTATTATGAAATATAGCTTCAAGCAGCAATAATGGGTCCAACCACACAGATGGCACAAACATGGCATGTAAAGTTGTTTAGTCATAGAATCCTCACCAGTGATTGTAGGATGTGCAGTTTGAAGATTATAAGTATTTCAAGAAGTACTTGTAACTTTTCACCACAAGGTGACACAGTCATAAAATTGGTAAGGTTTTGTCAGGATATTGTGGTAAATATAACTGCAAACTTTTGTGCCAGTATGAAAAAAGGTGGCAGATATGTAGTGCTTCTAGTTAGTCACTGGCACTATCATAGTTTTGAACGTCAGAAATCCATTTACTGAATTGAAAATGATCAGAACCAGTTTTGGTAAAGATTAAATAAACTTTATAGGCATTGCAAATGTCCACAATGTTTCATGAGCACTAAATAAAAGAATAATAAAAGAGATAGTTCACCCCCCAAAATGAATGGAAATTCTGTCATTTACTTATCCTGATCCTTATCATGATCACTTCTAATGTAAATGAACACAGCTTTTAATATTCACTTATAATTTTTGTCCATACATTGAAAGTGCACACAAACAAAATGTTAATGCTTCAAAAGACACTGTAAAAGTAATCCATGTGACTCGAGCAGTTTAAACCAAGTCTTCCTTGCACATACATAGAGCTCATTAAATATGGTAAACACAGATATTATTTGACGTGAGAAGGGATGGACAAAAGTGATGAAAAATATTAAAAATATCTTCATTTGTGTTACAATAATGAATGGGAAGTCGTATGGGTTTAGAATGACATTATGGCAGAATTTTCATTTTTGGGTGAACTATCCCTTTACGAACTTGATTTCAGTATTTCAGGTTTCATTACAGTGGTCTTTGAATGTAATGGCACAAAGGTTTTTTAACCACAACAGCGTATTAAATCTTTGTTATTAAAAATAATTAAATTATTGCTTTTAGCGTGAGGCTAAAACATTCAGTACAGACATGAAACAATTTTCCTTGTTCTTACAATGCTGCAGATTTAAACATGTCACCAAAACACCAGAACTGAACACCAGGTGTAGCATGGCACGTTTAGACTAAGGTAGACAGATTTTCCCACTCACCTTGTCGCTATCCAGTGTGTTCTGGGAGGTGCGGGAAGCGAGGGAGATGGTGTCTGGCTGACTGCTTGCATCACCCTGACTGTCTAAGTCCTCTCCATCCCTGTTATTCAACATAATATATATCATTCAAAAGTGCAAACTGACCAAGGAAAAGCCACCCTGGTTAGACAGTCATAAAACCATTTTTTTTCTGTGTTAACATATTCTGAGATCCAGAGATTAATACTTGCTTATCGATTTGGACCGATGTGAGGTGTTAACATACCGTTTGCCCTTGTGTTTGGTTGCAGTGGCTTTGGGAATGGGGATTGGCTCTTTGAGTGCCCCCCGTAAATGGATGGTACGCTCCTGGATAACTTCACGAACATGTTTAATCCAATCTTGTTTGTTTTCAATGCATGAAGCCTGGGGATGCATTGAAGACAACAAAACATTAATGAACCTCAATTTACACAACAGACATAAATATCAATTGGACTTGTCAGAGTTCAAATGAAGTCAAAAACTGTTTACCTACTTAATGTGTTCCTGCTCTTATTATGCACATAAAAAAGCTTTTCTAATCTTTTATCAAAATATAATTGCTCTGCTTCTTAATGTACTTTCTTTAAGGTCCCAGCCTCCAACCAAATGTCAATGAAACTCTATCAATGATTCGATCAATTCTCAAAGGATGAAATCAATTCCCATCCTAGTTTTTCACTTCTTCAGATTACAGAAATTAAATAGGTGGAAACGATGTTTAATAACTGTAAGCAGGCTAAAATTGTGAACATGGGTGTATCCATTTTGCATCCATGTGTCTATTTACACGTGATAACATATAGAATGGCATATGAGTCATTACATGATTCAATTATGTCTTCAGAGATGAAGGGCAACAATTCAGAAACACAAGTTACATAAGTGTTTTTTTTTCTTTCTTTTTTTTTTTTTTTAATGCTTACAAGTCTCACAAAATGATTTTATACAATGGAATGACTCAAGCCAGAGCTACAGCACTTGAAAATTCAAAACCTGAAAACATATCCACTCATGTGATCTATTTCAAAGATCCTCGGATAACAAAGTCTAATGGAAAAATCCATTTAATTTGAGATCAGAGGCAACTTTTCAGTAATGAAACATGCTTGTGTGCTGTGCCAGTTAGCAATGTTTGTGTAAAAATAAACTTGAAAGCAACGAAAACATTTATTAGAAGCCAAAATTACAGTAAGTGACAGCAGTACTGAGAAAAAAAAAAAAAAAAAAAAACCTTGGATGAAGTATCAATTTGGAACGTGAATCATACCTTTAGCACTATTTTGTTGTCTGAGGTAGGTGTCCGTCCAACCCAGAGTGCAAATTTACATGGATCTCCTTCCACATGTTCAGTAACTCCTAGTCCTGAGGTCTAGGCAGAGTAAAAAAGCATAGATCAAACATGAAATAATTCAGTCTATTATAAAGTACTGCCATCCATAACCTGATAAGCAAGCATTTCTTTATTTAAACAACTAAACAAATTTAAAGTAAAACCCGTACCATGAGCTTGCTCTTGTAGAGGTACTTGCTCCTTCCGTTGGAGTCTTTGACATCCTTGCTGAAGATGAGAGACATCTCAAAAAGGAAAAGGTGCCGCTCTCTGCCCTTACGAATCAGAGTCTTTGGATCCCAAACCTGGAATGACTCCTGCAGAATCAACTCACCCTGAGTCTCAATGTTCTCATCAAAACCTGAGAGTGAGAGAGAGCAAAAAGGAAGAAGAGGTTGAACAATGATAAAAGATTAAAGAAGAAGGACTGGATTTAGTTTAGGAAGCTGTGTCTGTGTGTGTATGTTTGTTACTCACCCTCCAGCATGCTGAGGTGCATAGCATCATTAGCTTTTTTAGGCACACTAAGCATAACCTCCAGGCCATCTTTAATTTCTCCTTTACCCTCCTCACAACACGTCAATAGTTCCTATGAACAAACATAGCAATTGCACTTTTACATTTGAAGATATACATAGAAGATGTGCTTTAATTTGGATTTTGTAATATCATATTAAACCTTAATTATCTTTTGGACCCACATTTTGGTTTGGGTAGGGTGTGTTTAGTCCACTTTGGATTTTTGGGGGGTTTGTGGTAAATTTGTGTCTGACCATTGTAGTTCTGTACTTGGTTAATGTTGGGTCTTTGCTGGGTCTGTGATGGTTCTTTGTTTAGTCTGTGTCAAATTTGTGACAGTTCAGTGTTTGGTCTGTTCTGGGTTTGTGTTGTTTTTATGTTAGCCTGGTTTGTTATGGTTCAATGATTAGTCTGTGCTGGGTCTGTGTTAGCTTATGCTGTGTTAGGTTTTTGCTGGGTTTGTGATAGCTCTAGGTTTAGTCTGTGCTGGGTCTGTGTTTAGTCTGTGTTGGGTTTGTGATAGCTCTAGGTTTAGTCTGTGTGGGGTCTGTGTTTAATCTGTGTTGCGTTTGTGATAGTTTTAGGTTTAGTCTGTGCTGAATCTGTGTGTTTAGTCTGTGTTGGGTTTGTGATAGTTTTGAGTTTAGTCTGTGCGGGGTCTGTGTTTAATCTGTGTTGGGTTTGTGCTAGTTCTTGGTTTAGTCTGTGCTGGGTCTGTGTTTAATCTGTGTTGGGTTTGTGCTAGTTCTTGGTTTAGTCTGTGCTGGGTCTGTGTTTAATCTGTGTTGGGTTTGTGCTAGTTCTAGGTTTAGTCTGTGCTGGGTTTGTGTTTAATCTGTGTTGGGTTTGTAATAGTTCTAGGTTTAGTCTGTGGTGGTTTTATGTTTAGTCTGTGCTAGGTTTTTGTTTCATCTGTGCTAGGTTTGTGGTGGATCTGTTTTCCCTGTTGAATAAACCGGGATATGCTGGTTAGGTATGTTTTGAAGTATGACAGCTGGTCTGAACTGATGGTGCTTAGCTGGTCATGAGCTGGTTTATTTGCGCTTTTCCAGTGTATGGTACAGCATGGTACGGCTCGGTATGGTTCACTTTTGGGGGGTTTTCCACTGGGTTCAGTACCTGGTACCTGGTACTTTTTTTAGTACCACCTCGGTTGAGGTTCCAAGTGAACTGTATTATTACCAAAACATGACGTGTAAACTCTGCTGATCATGGATTGGCCTGAGAGAATCGCCACTACCTGCATCACTGAACTTGCGACACAAACTCAAAAGAACCGCTAGATTTAAATCAGCACAGCCAGCGTAGGATCGAACACAACTGTTTTGAATGAGCGCAAAAAGTTGTCGTTGTCTGTTGCAGAAGTACAGATGTTCCTCTCATTGATAGCAGAGGAGCGTAAACTTGATGGGGCGACGCGGAATGAAAACTTATTTTTTTTTTGAGTCGCGGCAGTAGAGGCAGTGCGACTACAACGACGTCTAAATAAACCCCCAACTATAAAGCGATACTAAACTGCAGTGGAAATGCAAACTGTGCCTAGCTGAGCCGTGCCTTGCCAAGCCGAGTCGTACCACGCAGTGGAAAAGTGTCATAAGTTGGTCCTGGGCTGGGTATAAGCTGGTTCTGAGCCGGTCCTGAGCAGGAGCTAGTTCACATTGATTTTTTTTTTTTTTTTTTTTTGCAGGTTTTGTATTGTAAAGGATCCATATTTAGTCTGTGCTGGCTTTGGGTAAGATCTGTACTGTAGTTACTGTGCTGAGTTTGTGTTGGCTCAGTGCTAGGTTTGTGTTGTGTATGTTTAGTTTGTATCTCTTTTTAAGTCTGTGCTAAAATCTGATTATTGCATGGTTGTTGTATAATGAAGAATCTGAACTTCGCTGTGATTATTTAATGCATTGTAGTACACATACCTTCAGCAGAAGCTGATACTTGGTGATCCTCTGAACTGGTTTAATAAGGTACGATGAAATGGAATTAGCCAGCCTGTGTCTCTGTTGGATTTCCTGTACACATACAGTACAGCACACTTAAGTCTTTTACTCTAAACAAAAAATATTTTTCACACAAACACCTTAAACACGTGCTGTAAAAAAACAGTAACCATTTATCTTTAGCTTTTTAATTCTTAATAGCTTCTTGATAGCAATTTTGCAAAAGTGGATCTCGAGGCTACAGTCATTCATCAGTGCTCAGCCCTGAAAGAAGAGTCGGTCTGTTCTGATCGCCTGGCAACAGTTTAATAGTGAGGCATCACTGGTCCCCCACCCATCCCCAGACACACAGGAAGTGCTCTCTCTCTAAGACCTCCACCTACCAGCTCAAGAACAGAACTGATTAACAGACCACAGGAGCCATTCACACACTCACTCACACACATACACACATGCATTCCAATACATAAACACATTAATACATACAGACACATCAATACTACAACAAATACACACTTCACATAAATATTCAGATAAACACCCACATTCTCTGTCAAATACACACAAAAAGTGTTACATAATCTGAATAAATAAATGGAACTTCCTTTTAGTTAAACTGTGTAAATGGAATACTTTCGCAGAATTGTATGTCTGTACACAAAATCAAATAAATTTATAATTAATTTACTTAATACTCACATCAAAATAGGTCCCTGCATGTTCCAGAATCAGCTGAGTGGAGTCAGGCTTGTTCTTACAGTAATTCACATACATCCGAAACTTATCCGCCTAAAAATAAAGCACACATACAAAACAAATAAAACATTTTAAACATTTTGAACATGAAGATGCTCTGTTTTCAACTCTAATAACTGGTGTCTCTTTTAGAAGGAGAAGCTGTTATCAGAAAGTATGAAATAAATACTGATTTAAGAGATAATTCAGAAATAGTGCAATATAGCTGTAATTGTTTTAAATATAAGCTCAATCACGGCTTTCTATTAACAGGAATCTTTTTTGATCAAAAACAGAGTAAAAACATTAACATTGTGAAATATTATAATTAAAACAACAATAAATAATTTGATTTTATTATTTAATATAAAATGTGTTTCATTCATCTGATGGCAAAGCTGAATTTTCAGCCTTCAGTGTCACACACAGACTGTATAAAAACATGTATGTAGTGTCCGTGACAGCACCCGTAGTTTTCTGAAGAGTGTTTTTGAATCTCAAAGTGGGTGAAGCGTGCCGTCGCTATCTTGGCAGCGTGTCACCGCGTGTCACTCACGGATAATCAAAAATGGGCAAAAAGGCGGGAGCTGGTTGCTGAAGCCACACCCACCTAACACGACGCCAGTGTCAGCAGTGGCAATCCACCTATCACTCAAGTCCTTAATTATGCAGAACTTTAAGGCTTAATATAATTTAAACGGATGAGTTATAAAAAAATTCACTCCCCTCACAGTTGTCATGAAGGGCAAAATTTGCTATATAGACCAAAATAATTTTTTGAACCAGGCTGTAAACATGTTTTTTTTTTCTGCTGTAAAGTTTTAACATGGCTTTTGCAGCCAGCCTCTAGCGGCCGGTTGACGAATTACAGTTTAAGTCACTTCCGCATTGGCTTCACGAGAGTGAGCCAGAGGTTTCCGTTTGGTTTCACATGATGCTTAAAAAAAAAGAAAAATCATTCAAATATGCTGATTTGTTGCTCAAGTAATATTTAGTTTTATCATCACGGTTGAAAAAAAGATTGTGCTACTTAATATTTTTTGGGGGAAACTTTTTTTAGGGTTCTTTGATGAATAGAAAGTACAAAGAACTTCCCAAACGTCTGACTATAATAACAATAATTAATACTACAATAACAAGGTGCTAACCCTGAACCTAAAACTAAACCCATTTAAGGGCCCTATTTTAACGATCTAAGCGCATGGTCTAAAGCGCACGGTGCAGGTGCACTCAGGGTGTGTCCAGATCCACTTTGCTAGTTTAACGACGGGAAAATGGTCATCGCGCCCGTGGTCTTAACAGGTTGTCCCTATTCTCTTAATGAGTAATGGGTGTTTTTTTTGGCGTAACATGCAAAAAGCCAATCAGAGTCTCATCTCCCATCTGCTTTAAAAACCAGTTGCATTTGCGCCATGGTGGGTTTGCTATTTACATGGCGGAATGTAATTTTTCATTTGTAAAATGTTTGTGTGATGCTTCGCGTCCCTGTGTGTGTAATAAGCAAAGTGTACTCTTTAAATAATAAAGAAAAAATATTGCGCCAGACTTTAGCCCTGGTTTGAGTTGGTCTATGGCGCAGTCTATTTTCAGTTCCTCAAAATAGATATGCACCAACAATGTGCCCAAATGCATTTGCTATTTAAACAACAATAGCGCAGGATGTGAAAATGAGAACTGCGTCAGGCTGAAACTAGCAAAAAGTTTTTTGACACTTTCAGTGCATTGCACTGGGTGTATGATAGGGCCCTAAGTCTAAAATTTATATATTATTCCTTATATTACTTAATACTTTCATTGTATGTAAACTGTAAGTGCATGTACTGTCAAATACAGTGCAACCCAGATATGCGTTCTAATGATCTGATCTGATTTAATGTCAATATAATGTTACATGAGTCTGGTGCAGTTCTTGATAAGATTATCTCTTGCACACTGACACTCACCCATGTGACAAAACAGTGACCCACATCCTCTGGAAGCTGCTCATATTTTTCCAGTTCTTTAAGGAAAATACTGAGAAAAAGACAGAGAAGGGCACAGGGAAATGGTAAGTAAAGGAAGTTAGAAATACAGAATTATAAGAATAGCAGTTTATAAGGTTCATATACTTGTGATGGAACTCGTATAGGTCTTGCATGTTGCCGAAAATGATGTGCTCTTTATTGACAATCCCTGGGGGTATCTCCTCCACACCACTGGTCATCTCCCACAGATATGTCTGAAACACACACTAACACTTAGAATTTTTTCCAAAAATGTGATTACACTTTCAAAGACAAATTCTGTATTTCAGTGTTTAATTATTAGACTTTATCTATCTGGATGTGTTCAGATTGTGGATAGTTGGCTACTACATTTGTAACAAGTTTTTACAGTTTTAATTATATTTTCAACTTTCTATTTTTTTTTAAATGACTGTTTGACAAAGTCCTGTGGTATTAACCTGTATTAATCAGAATTTTGGGTTATAAACCATATTATCCTGAATATACACTGAAACAACATAACAAAAGTAATTCTGGGTGCTACTAAAGAACAAGCAGATCGAACTATTGATGACTATTGATTTATGTTACAAACCTTAATTGAAATAAACATAAATCAATATACAGATGGGTTAAAACACCCTTTGAGATGATGCTATTGTCCAGGATGTGAATGAAAATAAATGAGCTGATTAAATTACTGTGCAAAATTACAAAAATGCATCATAATAAATGAATCACAGACAGTTTTTTTTTTTCCAGAAGAGAATGAAAGAAAAAGAATGCATGTGTATTATTTTCGAAATATGATTACATGTGTATTCCAAAGTGCATGAATATTGCAATAGCTGTGAAGCACTTTTTTGGATTCAAAAATGGTGCATGTAAACATGGTCAGTGTTTTAATGACACTGAATCTTTTCATGAGATCAAACAGTAGCTATTCCTGGATGAACTGGATTGTTCTTAGGCTGTACTGCAGTGAATACATTTATAGCACAGGGCTTTTGTGATCTGTCCAAAGTGGATATTGGTGTACCACACCCTCTAAACGTTGGTCCGTATGGAGCAAACTGTGACAACAGCACTTACATCCATACACTCCCGCAGGTCTCTCACATATGCCTTCTCGGTCTGAATGAGCTCTGCCAATATAAACCTGAAAAGAGAGAGGTAACAGGCAATGCACCAGAGACCTATTGTCAACATTTGTTTGAAAGCACAATACCTCTGGAAGGGGTTTCATTCTAGTACAAAAACCTAAAAAATGAAACCATGTTTACTTTAGTATGCATATTTATGGGTGTTTCCTCAAAACACAAAGTAACTAAAGCTGGACTTTCTTCAGATGAAGTATTAACTCCGCCCTTTCAGCACTTCCTGCTGTTGGCTTGATATCATATAATCAGGTTTAAAAGACATACTCTTTTCTGCGGGCTGATTTGCGTTTCTCCTCATTGAGTTCATGATTGGCGTCTCTGAGCTTGATATCTGCACCAGGAGCACTGGCTGGAATGATGTCCAACTGGAGATCTTTACTCTGAAAGCCCAAAAGAAATGTTTCAATGGTCAGAAATCACCTTTCTTTCATACTTTTACATGGTTAACGACCCTTACAACACAAATACAGCTCATCCACACTCCAGCCATGCAGGCCACATCAACACACCCACTCTCCCAGCCCTCTCACCGCTTTGTTGGAGTCAGTGGACAGGCCGAGTGCTTTCTCCAGGCAGGAACGGTACTTGTCCATGCGGAGGGAAAAGTCACGGTAGCGTTTATCCACCGAGGCGACCCATTTCTGAATCTCGTTCGCATGGGCGTGGCCCTTCTCACAAAAACCATCAGCCAGCTGGATCAACAACTTTACCCGCTCTTTGGTTTGCTAGGGAGAAAGAGAGAGAGAGAGAGAGTGAGCTATAGAGAGAGCTACACTGATTCCACAGAGGCACAGATCAGAGTGTAAATACAATCTGAGAGGTGTATTGTGATTTGCTGGAAAGATGATAAACCTGCAACATGCTGACAATCACAGTCATAGAATAACTTTGGATGAACTAAGTTGTAAAATTAAAGGGACAGTTTGGCCAAAATGAAAATCAATAAACATTTTCCCACATTAATATATAATATAATATAATATAATATATATAATATAATATAATATAATATAATATAATATAATATAATATATATAATCTGAAAAAAAAAATATTTTTGGCCACAAAATATTATCATATTAAATTTTTTTTTGTATATGTTCTGTTTTTTATTTAAATTTTAGTTAAAGTTTTAGTAATGTTGCACATTTTTGTCATTTTTATTTCTCCAATATGTCTATGTAGTTTCTCTTATTATTATTTCAGTTACTTTATTAGTTATTTTAGTAAATAAAGTTAAACTTAATGAAAATAAGAAATATTGCCTCAGCAACTAGCGACAAAAAAAAGTTTTTTTAATTTAATTTTGTTATTTTAATTTAAAGTTAATTATATAAACAAATTTTATTTATTTGTTTATTCATTTATCTATTTTTACTTTTTTTATTGATTTAGCATATTACAACGTGTATGTAAAATCTGTTCACAAGACTCGGAATAAAGCTGGGTTTGAAACAAGGCGGAAGAGAGTAAATGGTGACAATAAATGGACAATACAATGTGTTCATATTGATGTACAAGCGTTCTGATTCAGTTTACAGGCATCTAGAAAATATGAAAGCAAAATGTTCCTATATTGAGACATACCTTAGCTGTAATCTGGAATTCCTCATGTTCTTTCAGCAGTTCCTGTGTGTGATGTATAGTGGAGCCTTTGGAGGTATGTGTGGATAGGTAAAACTCTCCTGTATCATGGATCCATTCCAAAGCCTGCAAAAAAAAGTTCAAATGACAAGTAATTCAAGATGGTTAGAGGATAAAACTTGAATATGTGCATGCTTTTTGTTGTTGTTTTTCTTATCTTATGAGGGCAAAGCTTTTAAAAAATGCCTCAAAAGAATAGCAGTAAAGGGACAAAACAACGTCTTCAAGGTTAGGTTTAGTTTATAGAAATTATAATTAGCTTTTATTAACAATAGATGTAAAAGGGAAATCCAGACAAGGATATATATAAAAAAGCCAATGTGTGGGAACGCATGTGTATATGTTATACTCTCATGAATCCACAAGAGGGAGTGAGATCTCTAAAAGTGCTCAATCTCATTTTGAAAGCCATCAACATTTTCACATCAATTTAAAAGCAACTTATTTCAGAACAGGTTTGCCACTAATTTTTACTGACAAAATGTTTCTGTGTGTCAAAGAGGAACTTTGCGGGCCACCCTCATCACACGGCCTGGGGAACGTCAGGACAAGACTGTGAGTACTGCAGCAGAGCACTGTGTGGTCAAACTAGAGTCCTTCCTCTCAGTTACTAAGCGTTTAAACACAGAATGAAGAGAGAAACTCCATCCAGTACCACAGACTTCCTGAAACCCTTCACTGTAATTATGCAGCAGACACAATTTACACAACTTCAGAAAATGTGCATTAGGAGAACATTTTCAGTTATTTTTTTAGGCAGATACATTTTCACCATAATAGGGCAAAATATAAATGAAGTGCTAGTAAGAGCTACAAATACATACACTTTTTTTAAGCATGTGATACATGACAGTTGAACCTCTCTCGGGTTTATACAGCAGACACGCAAACCACTGAATGCTTGACCTGACATGGTTCTGTTATTTGAGACTCCAGAAATACTTGTTGTGGACTGCGGCGGCTTCCAGTCAATTGTGTATGAAATAAAATAATTTGATCTGAGGGTCTGAATAATAAAATTCTGTCGGCGAAACTGACGTTGGATGAAAGTGAGGAGATGATATATTCCACTCCTATGTTCTGTATGATGCACATTTCACACAAATATGGCACTGCACTGCATTAAAAACAGACATTTATCATCATTTCAGTTTTCTGGAAATGGCATTGAATAAATGATTTGTGGCTGAATTACATCTGTTAAAATTAGCTCTCCATTTATCTATATACAATATGTAAGCTGTTTGCTTTTAAAAATGTGTACCTTACTATTAATGAATCATATTTTTGATGAGTTGCCCACATTAACAAGCCACTGGTTTTGCAATGGCTTTAAGGAAATCTTTCTCTTTGTTTTAATTTGTTCATCTTCTGTAAAGCAATCCTTACACAGAAATTCAGAAATCACATTTTACACTATATTTTGCTTTTGTCTGCAAAAGTAAGAGAGTGCAGTGGCATTTTAACCATCATATCAAGTTACCACTTTGCTTCAATCTCAGGTGCACCTTCTCACAAACAGACTCTTTTTGGCTAAGTTTACTTGATGCAATTAGGACCAGACTATACGATGACTCAAAAAACAGGCTAGACTGTCTGTACACCACTCTGTTTTTTTACTGGTTCAGACTGGGATTAAACCAGTACTGACCTGTTTGGCGCTGCGTTCAAACACCACATACTGCTGACACTGGTCAAGCCTTCTCTTCCTCATGGTCCAGAAGTGCAGAACCCGGTTCTCCCGCTGCAGCAACTCATTAAGGATGTCTGCAGGACATGGAATTAGAAACACAGAACATACGTGAACCCTGGAGTCAATACAATATGTGACCCTGGACCACAAAACTAGTCTTAAGTAGCATGGGTATATTTGTAGCAAAAGCCAAACATACATTGTATGGGTCAAAATTATCGCCAAAAATCATTAGGGAATTAAATAAAAAAAATGTTCCATGAAGATATTTTGTAAATTTCCTACCGTAAATATATAATTTATGGGGAAGTCGTGGCCTAATGGTTATAACCATTAGGCCACGACTTCCCCATAAATGATATAATTCCCCATAAGTTCTATAGAACCCCTAACCCTAAGGTTGTGGGTTCGAGTCTCGGGCCAGCAATACCACGACTGAGGTGCCCTTGAGCAAGGCACCGAACCCCCAACTGCTCCCCGGGCGCTGCAGCATAAATGGCTGCCCACTGCTCCGGGTGTGTGTTCACTGCTGTGTGTGTGCACTTTGGATGGGTTAAATGCAGAGCACAAATTCTGAGTATGGGTCACCATACTTGGCTGTATGTCATGTCATATTTTTATTTCACATATCAAAACTTAATTTTGATTAGTAATATGCATTGTTAAGGATTTCCTCTGGACAGCTTTAAAAGCAATTTTTCTCAATATTTTTTATTTTTTTGCACTCTCAGATTCCAGATTTTCATTTCTTATTCTAACAAGCCATATATCAATGGAAAGCTTATTTATTCATCTTTCAGATGATGTATAAATCTAATTATGATATATGAAAAATGGACCCTTATGACTGGTTTTGTAGTCCAGGGTCACATATAATAATGGTAATTAAATAGCAAATGATGGTTAAATTTGGTCCTTTAACCCTCTGGAGTCTAAGGGTATTTTTGGGGCCTGGAGAAGTTTTGTCATGCCCTGACATTTGTGCTTTTTTCAGTTTCTTATAAATATCTAAATGGCTAAAGTCTAATCTCACTGTAATCAGCACAAAAACTAGGCTATAATAATATGTGAGCAGCATGTATGTACATGATTGTGTTTTTGAGAAAAAAAAATGTTATGCGTGGTTAGTGAAAAACTAAAAATGTTAAATCACTTGAATAAGGCAATAAAACACATACAGAAAATTGGTTCCAGGAATTTTGAGAACTGGAGCTTGTAGCCTAGAATTTTTTTTTTCTAAATGATGTGAAAATCATCTTGTTTACTCACTTACAGAAAACAATATATTGATTTAAATTTTTCTAAGACACTTTTTGTTGGTAAAAAGTCATATGCGAGTAGGCGTCAACTATCATGAATTCACACCTGAGAAGACAAAGGCCTGCATAATGAGCTGCATAATGAAATGCCATTCAGTCAGCTGTGTCACTGAGAGGGATGAGTTACAAGAAAGAATGTGAGGACAAAATAAATCTATATAATTTGATGTTTGTAGTTTATTTAGAATATATTAATTATCCAACAACATAATTTAATATTCACTTGTGAGTGCAGTTAAACAGTTTATTAGGAAAAATCAAAGCTGACTTTCAAACTGAATTTTTTGCATCAATACTCCAGTCACACAATCCTTCAGAAATCCTTTTAACAATCTTATTTTCACAAAAAAACATTTATTGTTATTTTATTATCATTATTATTATTATTATTATTATTATTATTATTATTAATGTTGAAAAGAGCTGAGAATATTTTTTTTTAGGTTTTTTAGGGGGGGTAAATTGAAAAGAACAGCAATGATTTGTACATTTGATTACAGTTACATTTATTGGTACATTTATATTATTTACATAAAGCTTTGAATGGTATAGTAGTGTATATTGTTATTGAAACTTCATAATATTTCACTTGATTATACATTAGTCAGGAATTATAGTTTGGAAAAAGTCTTTGGAAAAAGTCTAACTAGTAAAATGTTTACACGTTATGTGAAAACAAGTACAAGTATATAAATCAATAAAAAGAGACTTACTCATGTTTATGATCTCTGCTGAATAAAGTGCTTCATTCTTTTTTCTGAGGAAATCCAAATCTCAAATCCTCAACCACATCACATCTTTTTGGGGTGAATTATGTCTTATTCCTCTCATCCGCGAAGCAAACAGTAAAAATAAAAAAAACTTGAAGAACAATCTCGCTGCGTTGTCTTCTGTTGTGTGGGCGTATTCAAAAGCCGCGCGCTTCAGTGAAACATTGAATCTCAAAAGCGCGCTCGGCGCGGGGGCGTGGTCGCATTATAAGATAATGAAGGGAGACGTGAAAAACGGACATCGCGTTGTTTTCATATGGATTACTTTATCACAGAATATTTGTTTTCAGCAGCACTAGTTTAAAGTTTAGTTTAGTTTAAAAGTAGACATGTCAGGCTTTCTATAGCAATCTGATGGTTAATTTTAATGATTTGTATCTGAAGATCAGCGCAGACAAAGGCTGCAGACAGCACTCCTTGTTTCTTTATTTTATAAGTGCACAAAGTTTTGTTGTTATTATGTCTGTATACAAAAAAAAGTAGACCCTTTAAACGATTCGATTGATGTATTGCACTTATCTGTACGATCACAAATGATGTAATTTAAGTTCTTTCGGGGTTATCAGGAGCTGCTTTCCAAAAATATTAACTATTCTTACTCTCATTTAAACCAGTCATAAAACTGCTTTTTAAAATGAGGATGTAGTCTTACTCTTGACTTGTTGTTCAGGGGCTTTGACATGTGCGAGCATTCCCGGCATATTCACGCTGTTTCTGTGCAAGTACTTGAGGAAGACATCAGCGTTGCGTCTTGCTAATGTGCATGCCTTCAAACAGAGAGAGAGAGAGAGAAAAAAAAAGAGTCAGTTCTGAGTAAATGTGCACTAAATTTTTAATGTCATGATCGGAATGATACTTGAGAACCTGAGTGCATGAGTGTATGTGCTCGGTACCTTGAGGAAGGCCTCTTTCTGCTCCAGGTGTTTACTGACCATGGGCGTCACATGATCAGAATCTGAGTTTGGTCCCAGTTTATCAGTCCCTCCACACCAGTCTTCTTCTCGTTTGTATTCCTGCTCTAAACTTTCCAGTACACTACACACCTGCAGAACAATCACATGATAAATATGAGCAAAAATATCTTAATGCTCTTTGGAAGCCTATTTCCACCACATAAGAAAAAAAGTCTGAATTATGAGATACTAGGTCATACTTATTGAATAAAAATTATGAGACACTGAGTCATAATTATGAGGCAAGTCAAAACTGACATAAGTAGAAATTATGACAAAAAGTCTAAAAGCCTTAAAATGTAACCATGGGGGAGTCTATAAATAATGAAAAGAAGCGGGCCCAAAATAGAACCCTGGGGAACACCAGAGGTGACTATAGATGTTCTTGATCTGAAACGTTTTAATTGAATATGCTGAGTGCACCCAGAAAGATACAACCTAAACAAGACAGAGGAGAGCCAGTAATCCCAACAGAAGCTATCCTATCAAAGACAGTATCAAAGGCAGCGCTCAAGTCAAGAAGGATATGGTTAAAAGCCCAGAGTCAGCTGCCAGCAACAGATCATTGGTTATATTGGCATTGGTCATAATAATGAATTTTTATCCCATAATTATTACAAAGATTGTCATGGCTGACTAATTTGTTTACAAAAAATTGTCCACAAAATACAGAGAATTAGGAAAAAATACAAATAAACACAAACAAACAAACAAAAACAATATGTTTTAGCTTCCTTCGTACATGCAAATCATCAGAAAGGATAGAAACAACTTTATCACATTCAGAAAACACCAAGTTGCTGAGGCAAAATAAATATGATTTAAGGCTTCAACATTTGTAGTCAATTTGTATAAGAATGACAGAATCACTATCAAGACAAGCTCACTGACCTGCTCTGATGTCTTGTAGAAAGCCACTGAGGCATTGACCAGTTTGAGACGGTCTTCCATCTTCAGCATGAGCTGCTGCCAGTGAGACGCTACCTTCTCTGCACAGTCACGGATCATGTCCATGTCGTAATGATTGGCCTGTAACAGAGCCTCTGCCTTCTGCTGCACCTGCAGTGCACTCTGATGGGTTTTCTGTGTGCGATGAAATGATAAGGAAAATGAAAGAGAAAGTGAAAAACAAGAAGAGAAAGTGAAAATGACTAGAAATTAGTAGGACATATTAAGAAATGGTTCATGCCATGGAAAATCATTTTCCTTGCTTTTCTGGCCCAACACCTCACTTTAAAAAGTAAGTGGAGTTATTCATTTGACAAGAAAAACTGTGGCCATCATGAGGACATTTATTTATTTATTCTATAATTTACATATACATTTCTAAAAGAGACAACAGAAAAAAGAAAGATAAAGCAACTAATATTGAATGAGTGACAGTTGATGTATTTTTGGAGCAAAAAAAAAACTAATTACTAGCATAAGAAAAAATAAAACAAAACAATACAAATAAAACAGGAATGGCATGTCTATGGAACATCCACATTTAAATACAAATAAATGTGTGTTGTTTGGAAAAGATTGTTTGGTACCTCAATAGCGTGCTGAAATTGCTCATGTTCCCGCTGCAGTTGTTCTGCCTCCTGTAGAGAGCTGGCTGTGATGAGACCTGCATTGAGCATCGACTCCCCATTACGGATCCAACCCAGCACCTGAAACACACATACACAAAGCATTTAAAAGGGGCACGTCATAGAAAACAGAATTTTCTATCCTCTATTTAAACATATTCTAATTTTTAGTATAAAGTATTGTAGTATAAAACATACAATGCTGCCTTTTACACTAAACTGAAAAGCACGAAAAAGTTGAGACATGTAAACTTGTAGTGTGCTGTTAACTGTTGGGTTGCATCAGTGGGGAAAGTGAACATATTTAATACTGACAGATGTTTTCTTTGACTCCACCTTTAGGTCTAAATTCCACACCGTTTCCTAACACACTGACTCACACTTTAAAAACCTGCTTTAGTGCTGATACACTGCCAGTGACAGATAACACAACTATGCTCCTTGCATAAACGTTTATAAACACACAGCCACACAGGCATACATTTTCACTGTAAAGTCAAATAGATGATTACATGTCTACTAACCACCACACACCCACTCAAATACTCTGTGGCCGTGTCAGGCCTTAAACCACTCGGGCGTCCCAGCTCCTCGACATCTCTAATCACTCTTTTCCTCTAGAGCAGTCCAGACAAAAATAAATATATAAATAATAAAATAAATAACTGAAAGGATGAAATGAGATTACCAGCTGCTCCTCCTGGCCTAGTTTTTCCTTCTGATTTTAAGCGTGCCCAGTGCTATAAAACTGCTCTGTTTCCCATCAGTACTGTATGTAGACAGAGATGCTATTCAAAACTATTAACACTGCACTTCACTCAATATTAAAATGGCTACATTAACTAATTTTTAACAAACATTATATAATGCTTAACAGATCAGTAGTTAATAGTAATTTAGTATTTCAAATGCGTATTTTAATATAAAAATCAAGCTTCTCACTATCTGAATATTAACAAATTATATTTTGGCAATAATGTAATGTAATAATGACTGTTAATTTAATTAAAAAAGTAATTAAATTAAAGTAAAACTTAAAATTCCAGGGTAAATAAAAAATTTCATAAATGTCAAAAATTTAAATGATTATTTTATTATTAACATGGTGAATGTCTCTAATTAAATTAAATTAAATTAAATTAAATTAAATTAAATTAAATTAAATTAAATTAAATTAAATTAAATTAAATTAAGGTGTCTACCTTAGAGATAATAACCATGTTAATAATAAAATCATTATATTAAAATTTATGACATTTATGAAATTTTAATTTATTTACCCTTGTTGTGGGATAAAAGGACCTTGTTGACATCTCAAACATTTATATTACAATCTATACACATTTATAAACAAAACAAACTACTTTTATGATTCCTTTATGTGTTGTTATATCAATTTTAAATAAAAAAAGATTTTTTTACTGATATCAGACACTATAGGAGTACTGAAAAAAGTTCACATTCTCTTTAAGGTGTGCCTTTAGCCCCACTGAAACCTACATGTATAATTTTTTGTGAAAGAATGTCACTGCCTAAAATATTTTTTAGCTTACTCTTTGATTACTGGAAGAATACAACCTATCATAGTTACATCACAAAAAGCTACACTGTGTGACAATGTAATAAACCCAAGATATGTAGCAAGGTGTCAGTGGTATTAATGTACAAGGTAATGTCTGATTTTCAACCTCAGTTTAGCCTACATTCACTACGCATGAGTCACTGCTCAGGTACAGACAGAGAAAATTCCCACCTTTCCCAAAATTAAATCTCTATTGTAATCATGGCACCTATTAAATATGAAGGTGCGTTAGAAAGAACCCATCACACGATGGTTGTTTTGTTTTTTGCTGACAAAGCTGTATCATGATCTGAAAATGCCTGTACGCATGTCCCCTGAATAAGTTTCTGCGTGGGTAGACAGAGAGGCAGACAGTCAGTCAGACAGACAGATGTTACCTGTTTGACCTCGGCCTGTAAGTGACGGAGCTGCACACACTGCTCCAGGTGTCTCCTGTGCTGCTCTGCCACTGCGTCCAGCTCCTGCTGTTTCTCATGCAGGAAATCCAACAGGTCCTGCACCCGCGTCGCCATGTCAACATCACGGTCGCACAACAACTCCACACCTTGACAGAGAAAGAGAAACACAGAGAAACAAAGAAATGTAGAGGTGTAACGCAAGGGCATAAATAATCTCCCCGACACAAATAAATCCAGCTTTTGTCATATTAGACTTAGTACTGACAGCCTGGCATGAACAATACTTAGGTCATTTTTATGAAGCAAAAACACATTAAATATATATTATATTAATGACAAGAAATTAGGAAAATATTGCCTAGTGCTGAAATATTTACCTTTTGCACTCTCACTTTATTTTCATGACAATTAAGCATAAATTTCTATTCTGTTCTAATTACCATAATGCAAAAAAATAAAAATAAAAAAATAAATAACCAGCAAACAAAAAGGTAATGTGAGAAAAATAACATTTAAATCACAACATATTTACACACCATTTTAGTGTTTGTTGTATTGATTTTAATTTATTCAGGTTTAAATTAAAATATAACAATTTCATATTTTTCCTGAGTAGACTTTTGATTAAAAAAAAAAAAAAAAATATATATATATATATATATATATATATATATATATATATATATATATATATATATATATATATATATATATATATATATATATATATATATTAAAAAGCCCAACTGGATAAATAAGAAATAGCATCACATGCAAAGCCAGGATATTTTGGTAATCCGTAAGAAGACTTTAGTACGAAGACTTTATTCAGCCTGTGATTTTTTGCCAAGACAGCAATTGGACAAGACAAAGACCTGATTACAGAACACAGAGGCCACAGTAAACCTTAAAAGAGAAAGGTGAGGATCACACATATCTGATTTATTTGAACTAAACTCTATTTAAATTATGGGGATTTCACAAAAAATCAGGTGAATTATTATCCTTATTGTTTTTTTTCCTCCAATCCCAGTTTAAAGAGATAGATTACCCATAAATTCAAATTCTGTAATCATTTATTCACCCTCATGTTGTTCCAAACCTGTTTGATTTTCATTCTTCAGTGGAAAACAAAAGAAGATTTTTTTTTCATTGACAAACAGAAACAACACACTGCAATTCACAATGCATCTAACCTTTGTAATGTGACCTTTTTGTCAATATTCAGATGGAATGTTTTATTTTATACACACCAAGTCCGCTGATATTATAAGTTTAAATTCACAAAATCACAAAGTTATTACATCCTGATTAACATTTTTGTTTAGAATAATGTGCACTGATGAATCATGCACAACGCAACCTGCAATATGTATGCATTCAATTTCGATTTCAAACTGCCTTTATAGTCATTTTTGGCAGAAGTAGCATGACTTGTTAAACTAAACCAACCAACTAAATTAACAAAAAGGATAACTGACCTATGACAAATAGAATGTACAGAAGTGCAGATACCTGGGTTTTAGCATTGTTAGTAAACGTAAACACACACACACAAACATACTCACATTTTATACCCGCAGCCCAGAGCTGCATTGGGCTAAAGCTCTGAGAGTACTCCAGTTTTGCGTTTGTATATGTGCCTCCACAAAAGGATGCTAGTAAAATGAGGATTCGTTTTGGTCTCTGCTATCTGTGCGTGCTGTCAGATGTCAAATCTTATGTGTGTGTGTGACCAGTGATTTTGCTAGGCAGTGTGAGTCTATAGGATTACAGTGTCGGGTGAGAGGAAGGGAGGGCTGCTGGGTGCCTGGATGGACATGATGTGGTTGGCTTTAGAGTTTAGCGTTTAGCTGCATCCACTCCTCCCCACTAAGCCTGCTCTGGACTGACACACTCACACACACATCTCCAATGCCTCATGACAGTGAGCCCTTGACCGCAAAGGTTGGCTTACAAAAGCATCATATAAAGTCATGCACTCTGTTTCTCTGCAGCTTGTGCACAAATCTCGAATGCATTATTAGCTCACATTTACACCTGTTATGGATCCGATATCTTGATTTAGTGCCATACTGCTCGTGTGTGCATGTCGAATAGAATACACAGTCACCTGACCACCTGCAATGTACTGCAAGTGGACTTTTGTGTGTGCACCCTTACAAAAAAAGTACTGTGGTGGCTACCAAACAATGACAGTAACAAAGTGCAGTAACATTTACTGTAGCAGCAAAATCCAGTCATTTTAACAGGAATCCAAGCTATCTGGAATTTCATGTGAGGGTGAAAATATTCCCATGCAAATTTTGCAATGGGTTCAGTTGGTCATTATTATAATTTTTTCTCTAAATAATTAAATACCATGGTATTCCAAAAATCAAATGCATTTTAGTGAACTCTGTCCCAAAATTAAATTATATTAGTACATTCTGGTACTTTTTTGTTGGTGCATGCAATGACAGAATCTTTTAACCTAGTATAGAAATGTTTGAATGTGTGCTCACCTGAGGCCTGAACTTCTGTCACACACCACAAGTACCTCCCCCCCCTGTATTACGACGAAGAAGATGATGTTGCACATGGTGAGAGCTTTATCTGCGTGATGCTGCAGTCTCTGCTCCGCTAGTGTCAGATCCTCAGTGTCAAACTCATTCATCTGCTGAGACAGCTCCTCATTCCATGACTCCAGGTCTGAGATGACCTACACAACACATCCACACAAACAACACCATAATAAGGCATGTATCATAGACCATATCTACAGTAAATGAGTGAACAGGTTTTTAAATGAATGTTATTATTCTGAAAATGCAGATATTGCATACAGTAGTTAATTTAAATCTTTAAAAAAACACATATAAAATATAGTATTCAAAATAAAGAATACCATATTGTAGCTGTATGGAAATAGACGTTAATCAAGGTAGATACCATATTATACCAGATTAAATTAGGTACAGTTTGTTTACTTCACATAACTTGCTCAATTGTTTGTCATTCCAGTGAAAAAAAAAAGTATAGTAACAAATAAATAAATAAAATAAAGTATGGGAGTAAAAAGTGCAAAACATCCTTATTTCATTCATTAAAAATGTAACCTACTCTAAGTAGAAATATTTTACAAATTAGATATTTTTTGTAACGCTTTATTTACGCTTATTTTGATAGTTCAATTTATACATTCTACTAAATATAAGTAACGACCAGTCATTAGAGAATTAGTAGACTGTCTAGGGCTGTCAAAATGACTGAAAAACTACATTTGAATTTTCTACTTAAATATTATCAAAATTCGAATTATATTCGAATTTAAAAAGTATAATTTCAGTTAGGGGGAAAAAAGCTTTTGACTTCACTTCTGAGGCCACAAGAGGACGCATCAAGCAAAATATTATACGTACATATTTCTTCAAAGCGTAATAAAATAACACGACTATCTTTGAAAAAAAAGTGCATAATGTTTAAAATAATGTTTATAAACCATATATAATTACTAAAGTTGCTTAAACAATTAGAAGAAGAAAAAACAGCACCATGCATGTATGTATAATTTAATACAAAGCACCAAAAACCAATCACAAAAGAAACCTTACTCACTTCAAAAAAAAAACAAGAGATAGAATGGGATGGGATGGGGAAAACCACCATAAAGTCTTGCATGTTTTTTAAAAGTTGAACTTACATTAATTTTACATGGCTTTCTAAACATGCCACTCTCTTGAGTGAAACGCGAGTACAACACTTACCCTCAACAAAATTTCATTAAATATTAAAAAAGCCAACATTATTTAATATCACCTTGTATTCATTCCAAATGCAGCGACAGTCTTGTCAGTGACTACTAAACATCTTCTATTTTCAACATTTGTTCAGTTTTGTTTAAAAAAGTGAGTGTTTGATTCCAGTCTCATTTCATCATCCTTAACTTGTAGTATTATATATTGAATCAGCCATTGGCCGGTCTGCTCACTAGCTACCAGCACTGGCCATTAAACACAACTATTAGTTGACTATTAAAAATGAATATTCACAGAATTAATGTTGAACATGCAAGAGAAAGTACAAAACTTAATCTGTAAAACAACAGGTGGGTAAAACAAGAGAAAAATGACCCATAGAGAACAAGCACTGGGCAAGCAGTTCACTTCAGCCACGTTTAACATCACACAACATAGAGCATCTAATCAGAACTTCACAATGCAGCTCAGTAAATTATTCCTCAATAACACTACAGAAGACATTTGTCATTGATATAGCAATTGGTTTAAAGTCCTGATTTGAACAGATAATCCTCCCGTCAAAAGTCTAAAGCACTCACTCTGTCTGAGAATTCCTCCTCTAATGAACATGAGCATTTTTTCCAGCTTTTCTAAGTGAAGCACTGATGATGACTAGAACGGGAACACAACCATCTTCTGTAAGAATTAAATGTGTTCTTCAATGCGTGGGAGCAGCGTTCGGGAAATCACACACCCACTGCTGTACCTTCTGGCACCCTGCCGCCTTGACAGACAGTGCCGACCCGCCCTGCGCTGAGTAACTACCTCACATCCGATGTAGGAGTTCACCTACAATCATCACCCACACTGGAACTTATACACGTCTGTGTACGGTTTTCAGGTTGTTCTTTCAGGTTTGCTCTTTGTCTATACAAGGTCTTCTTAGTTTTCCCTTATCTATCAGCAAAGTATCAGTGGAACGTGTGCGCCTTCAGAACGCCCTATGGAATGTGATACTCCTTGATCTGTATTGGATTATGTTACAGAGAACGATATCACTTTTACTACAAAAGCCAGCTCGTTTTGTTGGACTCTGATTACTTCATATAGGGTTTCCTACAAACAAAACATTTCAAACAGCCACCAAAGGTCAATCGCACAGCATGGTGGGGTTTTATGCAGGTTTATGCAAATGAGCAAAAGAACGGCATCTCATTTAACGTCAACACGAAACTGTCCATCTTTATTGTATTATGTTTCTGAACTTGTGCATGACTGTTCAGTGCATGGTATTCAACAGAAGAACATTTTTTTGTCTTTTGTAACTTTGCTCCACCTCTTAAACAACTTCTGTTTTGGGTGACAACATCAAGGCTTACCATATGGACAAAATTAACAGGACACCTGACCCTTACACCAAAAGGGACTTTATTCATAGATATTAATATGGACTTGGTAACTCCGTTGCAGTTATAACAGCTTCTACTCTTCTGGGAGGGCTTTCCACAAGATTCTGGAGTATTACAGCATTTGTGATGTCAAGCTCTTTGTGAGCTCTTTAAAACAACATTTTTTTTTTCATAAATGTGTGGGCTTGCAGACCACATGGCTATAATACCACTGGGGCTTGAAGACCTCAAGCAGGGGTTGATATCATATACTGGCTTGTGGCAATGAAGGTATCCCCATCCAACAACTGAATTCACTGAGCTCTTTTAAAACAACATGTTTTTTTTTCCCATAAACTGGACCCTCACCTTGCAGACTACATGGCTCTAGGTATCTTGATTTCATCTATCTTCTCCTTCTATCTATGGGTCTATTATCTATCTATCTATCAATAATTATCGATCTATCTCCCTATCTTCTATGTATCCCAGGATCTAGGACTATCTATCTATCTATCTATCTATCTATCTATCTATCTATCTCTATCTATCTATCTATCTATATCTATCTATCTATCTATCTATCTATCTATCTATCTATCTATCATCATGCATTGTAAGTTCCTTCACAAAAAAAATTTCAACATCTAAAACTGTAAAACATGTATTAAAATCTAAAGAAACACTGACTTGAGTATAGCGGTCAATGGGGAAACACGCTTTTTGGCTGAACAATGTTTCAGTTACAGCATCTACCAGCAGAGGCTAACTGTTCATGCTAACCAGCCGAACCTTAAGCCTTTGGTGAGATTACAAAAATTAAAAAGGTTGTTCCATGCTGACTTTAAGAGCTTTGATTCAGAGCAACCGTGAATGTGATATTTATTCGATAAAGCTGTTAGTTTCTCAAACACCCTTTTGACAAAAGCGTGACTCATTTTCACATGTCCAGAGACACAATCCTCCATGACTCATAGTGCCGGCTGTGAAAAGAGCATCCACGATGGCTTTATCTTTGCTCAAGGCTTCCACGCAGAATCTCTGAGATCAGTGGATTTTGTGTTTTAGCGCTTTGTTCCTTTGATCAGATCAAAACCGACAAGAAATATAGAAGCAACAACATGTGGTATATAGCCTTCTACCTCACAGCTGATGCAGAACTGAAACTTTAAATTCATGTAATCAAGGGGTGGGTGCCTGCCTGATGGCTTTGAGAAAAAAAAAAAAAAAAAAAAAAAAAAAAAAAAAAAAAAATATATATATAAATATATATATATATATATATATATATATATATATATATCTGACAGCAATATCTCAAATATTATAAATATGTTAATATATATATAACTGTACAGCACTGTATGAGTATGACACAAGTTTAATATAATAATGACCTGTACTGGTTGAGCAACATTAGAAATTAGAAATATGGGCTATTTTTGTGGTGTAAATATCAATTCTACGAATTGCACAAAATTAAAAAGCTGTATGAGTATGACACAAGTGCATTGCAAAATATTAACTTTCATGAATGCAACCAGAATACTGTACATGTCTTGTTACAATTTAGTCTATTTAGTTTTTCTATTTTAGTTTACTTTATTTTTGACATTTCAGCTGGCTAAATAGTACATCTATGTTTATTTTCATCTAAATGTATACCATATTTTTCCTCCATTAATATAACAGACAACCAAACAAATATAACAAACTAAACAAACTGTCAGACATTGTGAACTTGTGTAAATTGTGGACTCACATCAATGGCATCTCGTTCAAAGATCCTGAGTTGGAGAAAGAGCTCTAGTTTGATCTTCCGTTCCTGAAACAGTTCCTCCATCTGAGCCTGGGCCTCATCCAGCTGCTGCAGGACGCTCTCGATGTGAGCCATAGAGCTGTTATGAGGAGTCTTATTGCTGGAGATTGCAGAGTCTCTGCAGTCAGAAAAAAAGAGCATGCACGAGCATGAGAGACAACATCTGCTACAGTATATATACAGTACCATACAACTTCAATAAAGCATCTTCTTACTACAGTTTACTTAATCTATGCAGATTAGGACATGGGTCATAAATAAACCCCACATGAAATAACATTGCAATATCAAATGTAGACATATAACTGAAAAGTGAATATGTTATTGAGAGTATGATGTTTCAGGATGGATTTTCCAAAACATGTGTAATTACACATTTGTAAGGTGCCCATGGCGTGCATGGTCTTGTAGCCCGCTAAATTTGCTCTATTAATAAAACCTGAAAAACTTGCATTTGCTTTCGGCCTCCATAAGGTCACTAGTTTCATAAAATGACTAAATAATTTTAAAAAAGGCAAAAAGTGTCTGCAGGGTTAGGGGTTAGTAATTGTAATTAATGCAACAGACGTCAATGGGATGCTAAGGCCATTACATGACGTGCATATAATTCTCATGACAACAAGTCAGTGTCACTGGCAGTACCTGAGCTGCTGGATAAGATCCTCCCCTTCTTTAATGACGTTGACGGTGACCTGAAGAGTGGTTTGCTGCTGCTGACCAAAACGTTTGATCAGCTCCTGCACTGCCTCTACTGACTCAGCATAAACATCATCCAGCAACTCCTTCTGAAGCTCCTCCAACCATGTCCACAGCTGCAGAGAAATAACATCATTACCAGCCAATCAGAAACCTCACAATATTATGAACCAGTCAGTGACCTATGTAGATCCATGGGTCTTCAAACAAATGGCATTTGGTCTATAATCTAAAATATCCAAATGCACAAACGTGACAAGACAAACGGCCAGACCGAACGGCTAGTGTTGTTATTTCCTGTGAATGTCTTCGTCTTATGTGAGCTCAGGATTAGCCATCTGCCTGTGTTGGCATGTCAAAGAGTGTATCTCCTGCCACAGCAGGCCATGCCTGTCCTTCCACACCTCCCCATTGTCTTTTTCCACCTCCACCTTTCTCTACCTTTCTCTTTTTCCAAAACTTCAGCCTTTAACCTTTGATCAATACTTATACCTTTAGAAAACACACTCTCAGAAACAAAGATGTCTATATATGCCAGCCTGCTACAGATAGCAGATGGCTAACATTATGCCATATGGAGACATTAAAGACAGCATCGTTTGCTTGTATTAAGTATATTATGAATCATGTACACACTACTACTCATTATCATTCACTGTTTGTGGAATATAGACGGGCCAGAAGAAAAAAAGTTCTGAATTTATAAGCAGACAAATTGTAAAGATTCGAGGTCCAAAAAAGCTAACCACTAATTTGGTTTTGAAGCAAATAATGTTTAATTCCAAAAGTGAGAGGCTGCATGGGATTCTTTTAGCATGCAGGACACAGTTCACACTGACTAGTCAATTAGTTCTGCCACTAGTGAATGTGTGGGGTCTGTCAGCTATTCGTGAGACACAGTTTCAGTTGTGCTCGTTCTATGTAGCAACAGCAGGAAACTAAATAACATTAACTTTGTATTATAACCTAAATGGAAATACCTGAAAGTGAAAATTACTAGAACTGGATTGGTTTTGTGTTAACAAAGCAGACATTTGAGATGGTCTGAGTTTATTTTACGTGATCATATACAATATTTTCTAATTCTTATGTCATCTAAAGGCTGGCGTTAACTACAGTAGCATGAATCTATGTATTTTTATATCAGTAGAATTCATGTATTTTTTATATTCTCACCGGTCTGGTATCATCTCAGTTGTGACAGTCTCTCTATTAACACACTCTACACCCATGCATCAAAAAGTGCAAAATCTGTAGAACTGCACTGTACCTGTCACATAATATTCAGGAACATAATTACGTCATAATTTTACTTTCATCTCTGAAAGTGAAGACCAAAAAAACAAACAAAAAAAAACACAAGTACCTGTTACATCATATTCAGGAACACATTTACAGTATGTCAAGTAGAACACATGTTAACACTGGCAAACCCAGACATATCCACACCCACCAACACCCATTCTTACTTTCTCATAACTTACTGTACCTCTTTGCTGTGAGTGTGGAAGGCCACAGACATGTCGAGCAGGACTTTGCGTTGTTCAACCCGTCTTACGAAGTCCTGGATACGATCTTCCAGCTGGTGTGCAGCCTGGTAGATCTCCTCAGGGTCACACTCGCCCGTCTGAGCCAGCTGCTCTGCCGCCTCCAGGAGTTTGTCTGCATTCGTGTAGGTGTTCTGAGAAACATGCAGAAGTTAACATGCAATTGACTAATTTCTGTGATGGCCTAGTTTTGATTATGGGAGGAGAACAGTAGATATCCAGGTGGACAATAGCCAAAGCGATGATCTTACATCTGTTTCTCCTTACCTGAGCCACTTCTTCAAAGTCCTCATGACGTTTCTGTAATGCTCGTGCCCTGTGCAGAGACTTCCCCACTCCTGTGTGCTTACTCAGGAACGCCTCCCCATGGTTTTCAATCCAATCTAGAACCTGTGTGAGAAGATATTCCCAAACAAGAACATAAACAAAGGTTCAGAAGGTCAAAAGAACCACTAAATCACTATAAAAGAACCAAAAAAGTAGTCCATTTTATTGTAATAGAGTCCAGATTCCACATGGAATACTTTTATGGTGTTTTTTGCCCTTTTTGTATGTGGAGATCCTTTAAAAAATCTTTTTTTTTTTTTTTATTTGTGCTCTACTGGAAAAATAACAGCATACAGATTTGTAATGACATGCAGGTGAACCAGTATTATTAACAGTTCAACGCAGTGGTGTCCAAAATCTACCTTTCAAATGTATATTCTGTTCTTAGCTGGGAGAAGGACTTTGTCGAGCAGGACAAGACATTCACAAAGAGAAACATAACCAAATGTTGCTCAGAGGGTCAAAAGAACCACCGCCTGCATTATAAAAACTAAACATTAATGAGACAATTGCAAGGGCTCTGGGTTTTCCATGACAGTGGGAACCTTGTAAAAGTTCAGTCAATTTCTAAGAGACAGACAGAAAGATCGATAGCTAGATATACTTTAAATATATAATGCATTTCCAATGTAAAGCCAGCAGGGGGAGCCTCAAAGCAGCAGGATTCACTGCACTATAAACATCAGCACCAAACGCAGTGAGGTCATCCTGCAGATTAAGCGAGCAAGACTCTGGTGTCTGTTCTGATGGTGTTGTCGGAGAGTACAATAAC
The DNA here is from genome assembly GCF_018340385.1 of Cyprinus carpio. Taxonomy (NCBI): domain Eukaryota; kingdom Metazoa; phylum Chordata; class Actinopteri; order Cypriniformes; family Cyprinidae; genus Cyprinus; species Cyprinus carpio. The sequence continues at coordinate 7,539,084 of NC_056612.1, forward strand.
TGTGTTTATTATAGATATCTGATTAATGGGGTAGTATCTGTTGTTTCTGTCAGGTTTGCATGAGCATCTGAACACATATGCAATGTTTTACTAATAAAAACGTATTAGAAAAGGTTTTAAGTGAGTATTCTACAAGGTGTAGCTGCTAAGACAGTTTGAAAGCTTTCTACCTGCTTCAATAGATGCCAATGCACACTGCGAAAACACACTGAGTCCTCTACTCATGCATATTTCATTATGCCACCTTTGATCTGGCTGAATGTGCCACACACAGAAACATTCAGAGCTGTTTGTGTGGTGGCATCTGTCAGCATGTGTGTGTGTGTGTGATTAGATGCAATCATTTGTCGTGCAGATGTTGAGTCTCCTGCTCACGTGGCTGCTTTCTGATGTCTGGAAGGTTTAGAGGTCCCCTATGCCTGCATCATTTTATGGGGCAAACCCTCAACATAATGAGGCTGCTGAAAACAGTTACCATGACAACTGATACTAAATGCGTCTGAGAGGGAAAAAACTAAGTAAAAAAAAAAAGTGGGAACATAGTGTGGGACAGACCGTGTGTGAGAGAGAGTGAAAGAGACAGAGAAATGCATTTGGATGTTGTAAACAGAATTCTTATCTTTTGGGGAATTTTCTCTTTTCTCTAGAATTTCTTAGTTGAAAAAGAAAAATGCAAATATTTCATCCAAAAATAAATTAATAAATGATGCAGTGGTGCCTAAAATCTCACTTTCAAACTTATATGCTGTTCTTAAGTGAGCAGAGAAATCATATTTTAAGCAGATTAGACCTCACTTTCTATTCAGCATAACGATGCCTCATGGGCATTTAGATGCTGCCATTTTATTCAGACAAAGAGAAGAAGAAAGTGGACCAGATTCACCTCATTTATGAACAGGAATCATTTTAGTGTTACACTATCATATTTATATTCATATATCAAGCCATTAATCATTTTGCGTTTTGCCACATCAATTCATATTAAGAATGTTATTTATGGAAAACTCAGCATTGCCATCACAGGAATAAATTACAGTTTAAAATGTAACTTGAAATATATATATATACACACAGAAAAAAAACTATTTATTTTAGCTTAATGTAAGAAAATATGTCCTAAATTGAAACAAAATTGAGCGAAAGCACACAGATCAAAATCACTGCGAGCAGGAAGTGAAATTCAGTGGAAACAGGCATGTGCAAGAAGAAACTTGTGGGAAGTGGGTGAGAATGAAATGAAAAAATCTGTCCCACACAGATGTCTCCTGCAACGTTCTGACACCTCATCCACCCTGCACATCTCTCTCTTCACAAATAACAGTGATTAAATAAAATAAATAGAATCCACATCCACATGAGATGTAAAAAACTGTTTACAATAATTTGTCTATAAAGTATTATTAAAATTAAGTGTCCGACCTGCTGGACATCCTGTTGGAAGACGCAGAGCTGTAGCCGTTGGTGAAGACGAAGTTTGCGGTGTTGCCAGATGTTCTCCAACTGCCTCTGGTGATGCAGAACCTCATGAATGATATCCAGAACATGGTGCACCGCCTTGGAGTAGTTAGCTGAGGCTGTCAGCGAATCTGCACTTCCTGGGGTCAAAGGCCGCTGTAGCTTATCTAGAAGGGCTTTGCCATCCTGACTTACCTGGGGATGTACAGATAATACACATCAACAACCAGAAATTTACAGAAAAAAAATCCCACCTTTATTTGAAAATCAAGTTCAGTCATGAATCTCCACGTTCCTTTACATGCAATCACATAATTTACTAGCCTACACAGCACAAGGTGATTGGCCTCTGCTCTGCAGCCAATGAGCTTGCTTGCTCACCATTTAAATAGTCTGGTTCAGTGTTTGTTGTAAGTTGGTCCTGCAGTGCACTATCAGAGTTCCTTTGAAACCCTCCACCTCCCCAGCTCCACTTGTCTAATTCTACTAGGGGATTTATGTGTGTTTATTCATGCATTAGCAGCAGCATATCTTACAAGCTCAAAGAAACATGTCTGTGTATCTACTGGCAGTAGCAAGTCCATATTTGCCTTGCAACAGCAGCGGTGTGCAATGCAGATCTAGTCCACAACGACCAAATACTTGAACATTGTCATATTCAGGAAAAACTATTCTTTATAAAAACTATAGTTTTTTACTTCTTGTTGAGCTCAGAGGTATCCTGTATTTAGTTTTTAAAGTGAAAAAATTCACAAACACAAGCAAAAGTTTTTACTTTAATGGAGATTTGTACCTCAGAATAGGCAGCGGTTATGTGTTCATAGAGACCCTGATGGTGGTGGATGGTGTCTTCCAGGTCCTGTAGCTCAGTAGGAAGTTCTCCCTCTCCACAGGCTTTACACCAAGAGTCAATGTTGCTCATATACTAGAAAAAGGCAAGAATATTCAGCTATTGGTTGTTAAACCACCCACATACACTTCTGTGATCTGTTACCACATACAGGAATGATTAAAAAATAAGTCGAGAATATGACCACATCTCAAGATAGCATTTGTTGTTAGGAAGCTAACATTGAGCCTTCCACCACTGAGTGATTTACATCAGTGTCTTATTTAGGAAAAGATTAAACACACTGCAATTTGTCTATACAAATAAAGACTATTTTTGCCCTGTCTCATTGGTAGCAAAATAAACTGAATGAACAGCGTGTCAGCCTGATATTGATGCTGACAACAGATATTAAATGCTCAAAGAGAAAGATAAAGGACAGAAAGATGAAAGGAACAGATTTCATTCATCCTTTTTCCAGCACAGGCCTATCTACAGTACATGAAGTATTCAACTAAAGAGTCTGAACAATCATTGATGATTCACTTATAAAACAAGAGATAAAAATCCAAGATTTTACACTAAAAAAAAAAAAAAAAAAAACAGTTTAGTCTGCCTGTGTATATAGGCAGACTGCCTGAGAAGTGCAATAAGCGTGGCTTGTGGTGCTTTTAAAACATTTGTGAGTGGTCAAAAATGTCAACACATGGATCCTAACCTTAGCCAGTGAAGTGAGTTTGAGACAACTTGATGACTTGTTTTTCTGAATAACAGAAAAGGGATAAAAAGTGGGTATGAGTTTTTGTGAACAACACATCATTCTCTAAATTCTGAAAGCCCCTCTATAGCATACAGTACATACTTACTCGGCAACTAGATTTGGCTGAATATATCAGCATCTAAATGATATGTTGCTTAGAATTTTGTTTGTAATTAGTTCTTTGTAATTAACACACACACTGCATCATCTTCAATGCATCACTTTGTTTGGCCACTCAATGTATCTGCAGGTATGTCTCTGGACATTTAGGCCTCACCTGGTCGGTTTTCTGGTGGAAGTTAGCAGACATCTCCAGCAGCGTGCTCCTCTCATCCAGTGCAGCGGCAAACGCTTTCCACTCCTGTTCCAGCTGACCTGAGATCTGCTGAATCTGCTGGGTTGCATAGTGACCCGACTCCAGCAGCCTGTTCCCCACGGACATGATCCGACTGATGTTCACATACACATTCTGCAAGAGACCACAAAAACACTGAGTGCTATATATACTGCATCACTTCCTGAATTAGCAGATCTAGACAAGTGGAGCTGGGGAGGTGGAGGGTTTCAGAGGAACTGCAGGACCAACTTACAACAAACACTGAAAAAGACTATGATGAGGGGATGTGACAGATCTTCTCGGAAACCGTATAAACAGCAGTTCACTCGTAGCTGCTCCTGCAAGGAGGAGTAGTTCTCATCTGATACACAGCTCTGGAACATGTGTGAGAGTGAGTGTGTGTGAATAAGAACGGAAAAGCATCTTAAGCCAAGAGGAAGAAATATGGATAGAGTTCATGTCTTCCCATTTCAGACAATTAAATAAATGCTCCAGTGTGATTTAACAACTGAAACTACAACATATGAATATGCACTGTAACAGCTTACAGCTCTGACATATCTGATTTCACTTTATTTTGATGGTCTATTTAACACATTCTTTTGACTATAAGTAATGTTGCACCTACATATCTTTTAACTCTTACAATAGTGTTAGTAGAGCATTAGTAGAGTGGTAGGGTTAGGGTTAGATTAAGTAGAGATGTACTTGCAAAGTTACTTATAGTCAGTAGAATGTATCTTGGGAGACCATCACTATAAACAGATAGCAGATATTAATCAGATAGTCTACTAATACTCTAATGAGAGTTAGTTGACAAGTAAGTGCAAGGTTACTTATTGTCAACAAAATGTTCTAAAGGGACCATCAAAATAAGGTGTTACCAAATATCTTAACAGATATAGAACAATGACCCAGTCAAAGTAAACAGCTGGTAGAACGTCGAGCTCTGGTTGCCATGCTGTTTCCTCACATGGGGCTAATTACACAGCCCAGAGGCATTCAAAAGGGAATAGGATCAATACACAGAGCTGTCAGATAAAAACCTGATGGGGGTTTGGTATCGGCCTGCGTGCAACAATAAACTAGAGCAGTCGTGTCCATGCACGTGAAAACCTGGAGCAATACCATAGTCACATGCATGAAACACACACTCAAACTCTTGAACCCTTAACTTTAAATCATGTCCCATTATAATGCAATGGATGCACAATACTAAGGTGACTATGTCAGTAATTTTATCATGTTTTACTTTTGGTATTGATGTAAATCTATGCACCCATCTGTTATACATTAACATACGACACACAAACACACACACTCACCCGTGCATAATTCTATAAACTCTGGAAGATGTGCACACCCACTAAATCTGTTTTCAGTTTTACCAAAAAATTACATTTAAAGATGTCTAAATGATCTAGCCTGCATATGTAGATAAGACTAGCCACTGCTCCCCACATGTGCAAATGTATTTCCACCAGATGAAGTCAGGATGGGAAATAAGGTTACTAACTCTCTATATCACTCACCCCGAGCTTGGTTTCAGAGCTGCTTGGAGAAGATAGACATGCACCACTAAACACAAATTCATCAAATCCCTCTGTTATGTATCACAGGCCTCGTGGATCGCATCATGGAAACAATTAAGAGCTTCTGGTATAATTTTAATGTAAATCTAAAGCAGCTTAAAGAAACCTCTGGCTAAACATATGCGAAATATAATAGGTGCTATTTTCATGTCAATGACCAGCATGTGGTTCATTAGCAAAACTGATTCCACATAAAGGGGAACACCAAAGAAATCAGTTTGTATGATTTACATAAATGTACACAACATGTTTGTTGCAGAAATGAGACTGGACAAAGTGTATATTTCTAAGTATATACACATATATGTGTTATGTTTTTGAAAGATGTCTTATATGCTCACCAAGGCTGCATTTATTATCAAAATTACAGAAAAATAGCAGTATTGTTAGATAGTATTACAATTTAAAATTACTTTTTTTTTTCATTCTTATGTAAGAAATCATGGTAACACTTTACAATGAGGTTTGTACAATAAGGTCAATTTGTTAACATAAGTTAACCTAAACAGTGAAAAAAAAATACATTTATTAATCTTAGTTAATTTTGATTCCAACATTTACTAATACATCACTAAAATCAAAGGTTGTATATATTAATTTTATTTAATTGACCTAAGCTAACATGGACTAACAATGAACAGTTGTATTTTTATTAACTAATGTTAACAAAGATTAATAAATACTGTTACAATCTATTGGTCATTGTTAGTTAATGTTAATTAATGCATACAATATAGTTAACAAAATAAACCTTTTTGTAAAGTGGGTAACACTTTAGAATAGGGAAAAAATATTCACTATTAACTATGACTTTTCCCTAAATAAACTCTTAATTTGCTGCTTATTAATAGTTAGTAAGGTAGTTGTTAAGTTTAATTATGGGGTATAATTAAGGGATATAAAGTATGGTCATGCAGAATAAGGCATTAGTATGTGGTTTATAATCTTTTTCTGTTACAAACACACATGTACACTGACTGCTCCAATGAGGAGAAACCTTTTTACAATCACCCCCCCCCCCCCATTAGTAATCTGGTCAAGCACCTGTAATAACTATATTTTGGACAGAAATAACTTTTGCAATCCCATAAGCCATCATCTCATCCCAAAACAGAAAACATCTTGAAAAAGACACTTGAGCGTAAAAGGAGAGTACAGATGAAGGAAGTGCTTTACAGTACCTACATCTACACAGATCACATTACAGGATCTGAACGCTGCCAAGACTCACATACCGCAGAACAAAAGCCTTCCTCACATGAGAAAATCACTTCATGACAGTACTGGACCCTGCAGTCTACTTCAACAGAGAGAGTCATGCAAGGACAGTCTAACCTTCACTCACAGACTCCCAGGTTAAATATTATTACAGTAAACCTCTTTTCTCTTGCAAATACAGGATGATTAGAAAAGGAGTGCCTGAAACATGATATCTCTGGGACTAATCAATACACCAGCATGATGGGAGATTACCCAGCCATGTGTAAAATGCCTTTAGCCAGAGGAGTGTTTTCTACATGTTGTCCTCCAGACTGTCTTTCATAAAAGAGTGGGAGCTGAGTTAATTTACAACTTGACAAGCATAACGTTCTGCTCAGGTGACATTACCCCTGTAACTCAATGACATAGCTGCTTAAGCATGTCTATTACGAAAGGTTACAACCAGGCCCCCAGTGTGCCATGTGATGAACACGGACGTCTCCATAAATCGCCTATTGAATCGCAGTCAATACATACGGCAATTGCCGCAGAACCTGCAGGCTATTAACCGCAAGCCTATTGTATCATATTTCATATGCAAAAATCTAAATATTGCTAATTATCAACATGATCAAAACACACAATATTTTTTTTTTATTTTTTTTTTTAAATTGTCTGTTTAGTTGTGGTTCTGTGAAATCTTTACTGACTTTTAGTAGGTAATATAAAATAACTTTTATATTATTAGCAATGTCAAGATGAACACTTACTGGACTGAAGCAACTTAGGTTTACAGTATATGATTATATATATTCTATCAACATTTTTTTTAATCATGTTAAAGTATCAAATATGATATAATATTTGTTTTATTTGTACATCTCCCAATCAAATGTTTCTGTGCATTTTATTTAAGCAGTCTGCTACACTGTTATAAAGAGTATGAGTATGAGTTCCATATTCTCCTATATCATCTATATGAATATATATATATATATATATATATATATATATATATATATATATATATATATATATATAAATATATATATATATATATATATATATATATATATTCAGTGTGTGTGTGTGTGTAAATATGTGTGTATATATATGTGTGTGTGTGTGTGTATGTGTATTATATAATACATAATATAATATTTTTTTATTATATATATATATATATATATATATATATATATATATATAATGTGTATATATTGTCTGTGTATATATGTGTGTGTGTATGTGTGTGTGTGTGTGTGTGTGTGTGTGTGTGTGATTAAAAGGATTACAAACACATATGTCAGGGGGTGGGCTTTCAGCACAAAACTAAAATGTTTTTAAAAGTCTGTTTTCAGTAATCATAACATCAGAGAAGTGTCACCCCGGACAAGGTATTTTAGTTGTATTAGGTAAGAAAGGATGTGATAAACACAACAAACACAAAACGTGCATTATCACCAAGCAATACACTTAATCTAACAATTAACACAAACAGTGTTTACGTCCATTCATGCTTCATATCAGACAGGAAGTAAGGCTCCTAGGACTTCCTGAGGAGGTGGCTGTAGTACCCCCGGCTGCCCGGCAGTCAGGCTAACCCAAAACAAACAGTTGACAAAGCATTTCATCCGTTAAGTTGTGCACAGTTATAGCAATGTGAGAGGGGGGTGGACTGTTCTCACAGCTGAGGCAGGACATGTGATTCTAGCACACTCAGCCAAACCTAACACACTAACAAAAGAGCAACAAAGAGCCTGATCAAAGCCTACAAAAACATCCTAGCAATTGGCAAGGGATATAACCTCAACATTTCTAAAAAATTCAAAAGGGTGGAGAACATGAATGCATGAAAATAGTAATAATAATAATAATTAGCTGCAGTAACTACATTCTACGATCTACATTTATTTTGCTTCTGTATCTATATTGTTTGTTTTCTTACATGTTTATGAACATCTGCTTTGTCTCCATATTATGTTTCTTTATTGTTTATCCAAATCGATTTTGGTTCCATATCTATATTGTTTATCTAGGACTGTTTCAACTATGTAGTTTTTATTTTTTTTATTTTATTATTATTATTATTATTATTATTATTATTATTATTGTTGTTTATGTAGCTGTTTTCATACAAACTAAACAAACTAAAATTAATGTAATAAAAATAATCAAATAAATAGTACATATAAATTCAACTGCTTTATTCATGAAACTTATGTAAGTTTATCATAAACTCAGTGTAATTTACGTGTAAATTGGACCCAAAAACTCTCCTTTGGATTTGCGAATACTTCATTAACCTTAGATTTGATATAAAGCTAAAGTGATTCATGAAGCGAAATTGTTGTTTATCAATGAAATTTATTTTCATGTTTAATTGAATGGTTTACCAATTAATTTTATTAAATATTATCATGGCAAATAATGTTATCAAAATACAATTTCATCAGTTTGCCTAAAAGAAAACAAAACATTTGGAAGTTTTATGCACATTTTACGCACAGTTGGGAGCAAATAACACTTTCATAAATACAAAAAATGTATATCAGGATGGCTTTACGAACAATTTACACAAAAATGTATTCTGCTCATGTTTCATGAATTATACTCAATGTGCACTTTAAGTGCTCAAATGGAAAGCACCACTTACATTTTCCTCAAAAAATGCAAAAATCGAATTTGCAGTTATTAAACTTAACGACTTAAAGATTAAAGATGTTTTTATATATATATCATATATATATATAAATATATGAGCGGGTCATTAAAAACAAAATTTTAAAAATCCATGTATGTTGCGTGCAATTCCCTATAGGCTACATGTAATTTTTGGAATATATATTTTCAGATTTTAATAGGTTCTTTGATAAGGTTACAATACGAAGGTCCACGTAGCAACGTAACTTTCGTGATGTCCTCGATTCGCGGTTCGTTTCATAGCCCGCGGACCCCGCGGGTCGGGGGCGGGCGGGGGGGGGGCAGGTAAAGAAATTTTACTTTATTTGCAGGGCGGGCTGGGGTGGGCCAAATTATTTCCTAAAACCGTGGGTTGGAAAAAAATAAACATAAAAGTATATCAACTACTGGTCTGTTTAATCATTATTACGGTTTAATGACTTATTAATGAAAGTTAAAAGTGTTCAAATTTGAGAAAGATTCTCTGTGATTTCCAAAATTTGAAAGCATTTAAAACTACATGTATCATTTATCTGTAAGAAGATACTCGCTGTAGGCTCTGCCTATTGACTGAACAGCAGTAACATTTAGATATGGATGGGCAGATGGCAGATGAGACCACAGAGATGGAAAATCAGTGATTGATGCCATGCCGTTTTCTTCTGAAACTCTCTGCCTTTGAAACCTACTGGGGGTGATTAACATGTCTGCCAGGGTCACACACACACACACACAAACACAAACACACACACAAGGGATAATGTATCTGCATGTGACTGTTCTCCCGTGGCATTACATACCCTTCAAGCATATAATCACATGACTTTTATATGACAACAGAAAATCCATTCTTGCATGACTAAGTGATTCAGGGCACGTGTATAAACGCACATCATTTAAATGATGTAACACACATCAAGCTACACTGTTATAACGCCTCAGGTGGTGACACGTATTACTGCTGGACCACTGGACACAGCCTTACCATGCAGTTCATTGCAAAGTGGTTGTGCTGGGTCTGCAGCTCGAGCACATGCTGATGGTTGGCTCCTATCTCTGTGTAGGTTGTCAGGAACAGGCCTTTATTATGGACGATCCAATCAAACATCTGTTGAGAGGAGACATGGAAGGCATAAACTGTGAAATATACTGGAATACTGTTTTTATGGTATACTTCAATACACTTTCATAAAGGAACAGACAATACAGAATGGTACAACATATTTAACTGTGCTTAATTTTGATATATCACCGTTCAAAAGTTTGGGTTCAATATGTTTGAAAGTAAAATTAATTTATACTTTTATTCAGCAAGGGCACATTAAATTGATCAAAACACAGTAAAGGCATTTATAATGTTGCAAACAATTTCCATTTCTAATAAAAGCTGCTTGTTTGAACTTTCTATTCATCAGAGAATTCTTAAAATATTTATTTTAGAATGATTTCTGAAAGCTCTGAAGGACACTGAAAACTTCAGTGACATGAATAAATTACATTCTAAAAATAAATAGACCAATTGTAATACAATTCCTATAACTTTTTTACTGTATTTTTTATCAAATAAATGAGCATAAGCGACTACAAACTTTTGAATGCTAATGTATGCATGTTGCATTATGTGTGTTAGGGTTTTAACTTCTATTTGTGTAATTCTATTACGCAAATCCTACAGCATTGTCTTCTTGTAATAAAAAGCCTCTTTGTCATTCTAACAATATTTAGTTTAACATCCAAAGATTGCAGAAGTTTTCACAGAAGCCTCTGGAGGGAGGTAAAACAGTTCGGTTGTGCATAGAAAACACTAAAGAAATGTTTCCCTTTTGGAAATATCCTGATATCAAATGTAACCACTAACAAAAAAGTTCCAGTATGTTCCATCATTGCAACTTGGTAGCATGCAATAAACATGTTATTACCATTTGATACGATTACCGCACTGTAGTACTGATTGATTGCATTTTTGTCAGGAATTTAAAGTACATAACTTTTATAAAATTACACAAATTAACATAAATTATAAATATAAAGTACCTTTGTAAGTAGAAAGTATATTCTATATTATGTGGTCACACTTTATTTTATGGTCAAATTTTCGCTATTAACAAAAGATACTGACCCGCAAAACGTGATTTTTTTTTTTTTAGTTCATAATTTTTAACACTGCATTTGTAACTCAAAAGTAATGTAATTTTATTGACATAAGTAACTGTAATCAAATTACATAAATTTAAAATGTAACACATTACTTTACTGAGTTACCAGGAAAAGTGTTCCTGTGGCTCAGTGGTAGAGCATTGCGTTAGCAGCGCAAAATGTTTTGGGTTTGATTTCCAGGGAACACACATGGTAAAAAAATATATATAGCCTGAATGCACAGTAAGTCGCTTTGGATAAAAGCTTCTGCCAAATAAATAAAAAAAATAAAAAAAAAAAAAAAATAATAATACAACAACAACGTGTTTCTGTGTAACGCGTTATACCCAACTCTGGGTACTGGGTAGCATTAGGGATGTAGAATATGGTCATGCAGAATATGAGTTTTATAAGTACTAATAAACAGCCAATATGTTAATAATAGGCATGCTAATAAGCAACTAGTTAATAGTGAGAATTGGTCCCTTTAATAAAGTGTTATCTATTATGTTATGGTCCCAACCCTATGATATATGTAAAACTATCCAGTTTTCTCCCTGTTAAACTTTACATATAATTAATGTTCACACCTTCTCTGCATCCTGCTGAAAGAGTCTCAGCTGGAAGCACTGATCCAGTTTCACTTTGCGCATGTGCCAGGATTGGTGCAGATGTTGGCGTGTGGCGTGAAGTTTATCCAGAAGCGCCTGGACTTTTGGAGCTAATCCCTGGATATCTCCTCTGCCTTTTTCCCCACACTGGATTCGCTGAAGCAGGCGCTGACCCTCAGTATCTAACTCCTCCACAGGAGCTTTATTAACCTTTTTCTTCAGGGAGGCGTGTTCCTCCATAGCACGCCGAGACCCGTCCAGGTCTGACGGCAGCTCCCGCTGGGACACAAAGTCCTGGAGTTCTTCCAAACGGGAGAGGATGCGAGCTGCATTGCTCGTGAAGTCTTCAAAGGCCACTCGAACTTCGATCCACTCCTCGTGGTCATAATCCAGACCGCCCTCGAAGTCTGGAGTCAGCTGGGAAGGATCAACCACTTTGGTCAAACCCTCGAGGGACACCATGATGGTCTGAAAGGAAGAAAGTAGGACACTTTGGTTCATAATCTGAATGAAGACGATTTTTAACATTTCTCATTTTCATTTACTTTAACTGCATCCTAACTGAAATGGAACCTCATGGAACACTCTACATATATATATACACATGCATTAACTCTGTATGTCACAGAACTAGGACTCCACATTAAAAGACTTAATGAGCAGTTGATTTTTTATTTAGATATTTATTTTGAGTCTTTATGTCTGGAGTGCCTCTATAATGGCCTGATTAAATTATTATAATTAGAATTACTAGGGGTGTAACGGGTCTTTCGGTTCGGTATGCATGTGTAGCGAACAAATACAGTATTGTTTTAACCACTGCATGAGTAAAACTTCATTGGAATTTTGTGAAATATTAGACTATATCCACATTAAAATGTTACTTTATCTGTTAGTAATGTCTTATTTAATGTATGTTTAAATAAATCTGCTATGAAACCAGTTATGACAGCCACTGTGTAAATGAATATATTTCAACAACAACAACATAGAAATTTTATAATTTAGAAGTTCCTTTAAAAACTATATTGTGTGCAATTCAAGTTTGCATACAAAACCGAGGTACATACTGCATGGCTCTAATCTGTTAAATGTGACTATTAGGAATGAAAAACATTAAGATATAAATATTAACATCATGATTTTTTGTAAACCTGCTTTGAAACAATGAAAAACACTATATAAATCTAATTTGACTTGAAATTTGACAATAACAACAAACTGCTGCCTCGGTAAGCAATACACTAGGTTTTAAAATAATATTTGATATCTGCTTGACTGTTATTAGTTTGTTATCTCTACAATGTTTCCGCATTTTGGCAAAATGTCTTCATTTTTGCAATTTAATATTAAAATACTGTTTTATATACTTGTACTGTTTTATATGTGGGTGAGGCATCTTTGTGACATCTTTACAACAACCAAAACAGATTACTGCAAAGTGTGACAATATTTTGGCAGCTCTGGGTTCGGAATGGAATGGTTTTGTCTGTGACTCCGTGGGAGGTTTCCAAGAAGCTGAAATTGTTATTTCAAACAACAATGCAATTAAGCACTGATTGGATGATGAATACAAAGCCTACTGGATCAGTTACATTGAACACTTTACTTGAAGCAGCCCAAAAAACATTCCAGAGATTGCACCTCAGGTCATGTTATTAGAGACAACAGTAGACACATGAGGGGACAGAGGACACTTGAGACTTGGTGGTGGATAGAGACCAGAACTTCAAGACAGTCTGGTCTGCATTACATCAATGCAATTAGAAGTATTTTCCAGTGTTCAGGTGTAAACAACATTTGTGATGCAGTTATAAACACTTAGTATAAATCAATTACACATATATTACAATGTAATAATACTTCTGAATGTTGTGCCACACTAGATGTGTTAATTTAAGAAACCTCCTTTGGGAGATTAAGCCTTCAGATTAAATATAACACTACTGCATGCATCTTCCTCTCAGCTCTAATGAAATAGGTCAGAAGTAATTTTGACAGCTCTACTTTCGCGCCATCAATATGGAATGTTCTAGTAAAATATAGACTGTTTTTTCTTTAATTTATTTCCCTGAAAGATTCCATAATCTCAGACAACAGATTTTAGAAGAAAATTCAAAGCAATATCTAATTGTATCTACCAAAAACCGAATTTCACTGTCACTTTATTAAATGTAAATTCACCTTACCTCAAATTCAAACTTGGAACTGCCAAAATTCGTCCTCTGTTTCTGCCAGAAGTTGTCAGGCTTGATGATGAGAGCGACGTGGATGCAGGAAGGAAACGATTCCTGTAGGATCTTCAGCAGAGGTTTAATAGAGTCCCATTTGGATCCTCGCATATCCACGATGACCGTGAAGCCATGTCTGCTCACCTCCTCACTACACAAACAAATAAAAACACAGCACCAGCTCTTCTGCACCGCTGAAACTCGCATCATTAGGCAGATGTAAATGAGAGCTGCAGCTTTCAAACTGAAATACATTTAGTGCATCATATATAATGAGAATGGACCATGCATGAAAAATAACACTTACCCAAATATACCCTATGAAAGATAAAGAAACTCTTCTTGCTAAATTTAGAGAAAACTGCCATAGGACAAACAAAAATAAATAGATTGATGTAAAAAAAAAAAAGAAGAAGAAAAAATAAGCTAACGAAAGAGTTCTCCAGCACAAACAACAGCCTGTTAACTCAAGAATGTTTTCATATCCACAGCTGCACTTCTCTAGTCTGGCTCTTAAGCAGGAATGAGCACTGAACAACTCTAAATCATTCTGACCTCACTCTCTCAGAGAGAGAGAGAGAGAGAGAGAGGAGAGAGAGAGATAAAGAGAGAGAGAGAGATAAAGAGAGAACACAATAAAGGATGAGATGAGTGAGACAGAGAGAAAACAAGAGGACACAATGTGAGTTGATTTATATGTACACTACTGTTCAAAGGTTTGAGTTTTTTTAAAGACTTTAATACTTACATTAAGCAATGATGCATTAAGTGATACTAAAAATATTGACAATCTTACAGAATATCTATATTTCAAATAAATGTTCAACATTTTTTTGTTCAAACTCAAAGACCATAAAACAACAGTTTCTACAGAAATATTATGCAGCTACTATTTTGATAATAATATTAAAGGAATCTTGAACACCAAATCAGCATATTAGAATGATTTGTGAAGGATCATGTGACTTATGCCATCACAGGAATAAATGACATTTAATAAATAAAATATATTATATTAGTTAATTTAAATTATAATATGTCACAATATTACTGTTTTACTGTATTTTGAACAAATAAATGCAGCCTTGGTGAACATAAGAGACTTCTTTTGAAAAACATTACAAATCTTTTGAACGGTAGTGTATGTATCAAATTTTATACACGCAAAACTGAGAAAAAGAAATTATGAACACCATTTAAATTTCAACAATAAAAACTAAATAAATAAATAAATAAGCCTGTGATTTTAAGCGCTTAGTGGTTTACATATTGTGTTACCGGTGCAATTCTGAGAGAGAGAGTGAGAGAGAGAGTATGTGTGCCTGTAAGTTTATTTACTTAAAAAACAGTGGCATCACCACCTCATTGCTACAAATTAATTAATAAACGTCAAGGGGCAGCATTGACAACAAGTTGCTCTTGAATGTTTCTGTGTTCAGCACGATCTCCAGTCTTTGTGTGCAAGTCATCTGTGCTTTTGTGTCTGCTTTAAATGAAGGCTGCATTTTGGAACTACCTGTGTATTACACAGTTTACACGCACACCTTCCAGCCAATCAGAATCAAGTATTTAGATCATGGTATAATGGTAATATTAGGAGTTAAAAACTGAATAAAAGGTATTTTATCATATTAGTCAATATTAACAAATTACAAGTATTGTGGGTATACTTCCAAAACAGTGTGTGTTTAAACATTTATCCGTGCGCAATGCCTTGCCTCATAGACTTGCATTGTAAGTGTATTAATATACACACACATATTGGGTTTGATTTCAAGAATTCATGGATGTGTTATAATTATTTTATGTGGTGCATGATGCCATGTGGGTTGGATTGAGTCAGGAACATTTCTTTAAAGTGTGAAAGAATAAAAAATCTTCTTAGGAGTGAAGAAATAGAAGAGATAAAGACATGAAAGAGTGATGGAGGACAACCAGTGTGGCCTAAAATCTGCAGTTTTAAGGCAAACAACATATCTACACCCCTGGCTATCTGATACACACTAGACACCAAAACCAACAGCAGTAAGCGTCTATACACTTCCTCACTAAACCACTTGTTTTCCTAACCAGGGGCCACACCTGGGTCTCCAGCATACTGTAATACTGAATAACTGCGTTTCCAAGCAAAGGGTCAGAAGTGCATTATTTATTTTCAAATTGCTATATTATTCTGTGCAAAAGTGGAGTATGTGTTTACAGCTGTTGAGAAGATGAAATTTAATTTCTGTATTATTCAGTTTGCCTCAAACAGAGTTATTACGGACAACAAAACAGAAGGAAAGTTTGTGAGAACCCTGCGGCAGATGATAACCTACATAAAGTTTTGAACTGTGCAGAGCTGGAGCCCTCTGGCTGAAAGCAGAGATTCACATGGAGCTGGTTGAGTTTCACTGAGTCAAATCAATGCTAACTACAGAAGGACACAGCAGGAAAAAGACAAATTGGCCATGTGATGTCTAAACAAACCAGGAGCTTAAAAACTAAACTAGGAATTGACAAGAAACTAGACTTGAAAGTTTTCTGAAGAAAATGCAAATAATACTCACTGCAATGCTTAATGATAAGGTATATGCAGCTGTTAAGCTATTCTGTGTGTTAAAGTGTGTGTAAGATAGGGGAAAGTTTAGCCACAGGCATTACTTGTATATGAATGTAGATATGAAAAGAAATTACTGTAAATTACATTAAATGAAAACTTGCTTGTGAAAATGCTTTCTTGAGCAGCAGTTTTCATTTCATTAGAAACATGCTAGTAACACACCAAAACACCCAAGCAACTGTCTCAATGCCACAGCAACCAATCCCTAACACCCTAGCAGCCAACCAGCAACTCCCTTACAACTACAGAGAGAAGAGTTTCAAAGATGGCTGCCGAGTGAAATGACTTGCCTTGAAGTGACTTTGATGGCCTAACCCTCTAAAACACCCTAGCAACAGTCTAGTAATGCCATAACAACAACTCAGTCAGAACACTCTAGCAACCACCTACCAATTCTCTAGCAATCCTCCTCTTGCATCCTCATGTTTAGTGTCACATGATCCTTCAGAAATCATTACAATATGCTGATTTGGTGCTCAAGTAACATTTCTTATTATTTTCAATGTAGAAAACAGTTGTGCTGCTTAACATGTTTGCGGAAACCATGATGCATTTTTGATGAACATAATATTCAAAACAACATAATCTGTTGTAAACAAATATTTTGTAACAACCCTAGTGAAAAATAAACAGCCGATCCTCCCTATATGCAAAGTACGCAAGCTGTGTAGGGCCCCTGAATCACCAGGGGGCCCCCTTGCTCTCAAAGATTATTTAAAGTTTTGTTTTTGAATTTGGCCTGTGGTTATGAAAACCACTTATGTAATTTCTTTTAATGCGGTTCACTGTCGCCCTTTCTACTTAAAAATCAGTAAAATCATGTAACATGAATGTCATACAGTGTCTTACTCGAAAAATAAAAAAAAAAAAAAAAAAAAAATGCATAGGGCCCCCAGAAGTCTAGGAAAATAAATATACTAAAACATTTTTGAAATAAATTTATTTCATGCTAAGTATACTACAAATGCATTTACATTTTATTTACTTAATAAAAATACCCTGCAGTTGTACATTTGGTGTACTAAACTTTTATACTTAAAGTCTGCTAAATTTGAACAACTAATTTTGTGCTTAGTGCACTTTAAATTGTGCGGAAGTAGCTCTGAAGAACAACTAAAGATATACTGAAGTATATTTGATTGTGCTAAAGCTGAACTATTGCAAGTGTACTTTAGGTACTCTTTAAATATCTTGCATTTAAAGACAATATTATTCAAAGGTCACACAGTCATCATCAATAGTGACATTTCAGGTTTAATATTAAGAAATGTGCATTGTGCACAAGTAGTTTGTTGCAGCCTAGAATCAAACTGCTGGTCTCGTCTGGCCACAGGAGAATGGCACACTATTTAGACTAACTATTTCCCTGTTTAACTATTTCCCTGTTAAGCTGCTTTGACACAATCTGCATTGTAAAAAGCACTATATAAATAACGGTGACTTGACTTGACTACTCCAAATAAAATTTAACTATCATTTTTATATCAGTATGTCTCGATTGATACGTCAGTAAATATGTAAGTAGTTCTGAACTTCACTTAGTATAAAATAAATGTATATTAAATACATAGTTTTTTTTTTTTTTTTTGTTCTAGGAATATACATTTACTGTTAACTTTGATCAATATACTGCATCCTTGCTGAAGAAAAGCCTTGATTTCTTTAAAAAATAAATAAACAAAACAAAACAAAACAAAACAAAACAAAACAAAACAAAACAAAACAAAAAACTTTGGGGTCTCCTTATCCTGATCCCATGTATTTCTAATGAATTGACTGGTTTTGCTGATTTTGTCAGGCATGATGGTGAAAAGCAAATCGTGACTGCACATTTATAGAATGGCTCATTTTAAATAAATGGCCAAAAAAAGATCAACCGCTAGTCTATCTTTCCTTGAGCAGCTAGGATGAACACAATGATGAGTGAATTGTATCTTTACAATTCAAGCAGCAGGCTGACTTCCACACCTGTGCTGCCATGGGATCAATCCCTCAACGTTTCAACTGCTTGAACCTGATCTTTTACGACTACAAATTTAGTTGCATAATAATGTTCACATTGACACACAGACAAAGACACACACACACTGCATACCTGGGAATGCCTGCAAGGTATGCAATAAGTCGTCTGAGGTCCTCCTGTCGTATTCTGTCATGGTTACTCCTGGCTGGAAATGTAAGGACTGGCCCTCCACGACGATCTCTTCCACCTGCAGGCCAAATCAACACACTATATATTTGGGTGGAACAACAACATCTGTGTCACTCAAGCATTAGTAAAATAGGGCAATGGCTAATCTTGAGAAACTCCAACTAGCCTACCTACTGTATATAGTGATGCTTCAGAACACTGTGGCCTACTTATCATAGGCAACCATGCCAAGTTGTGTTTAACTACAGTAGCTTCAGTTTTTGTCTAATACAGAATATGATGTCTCATATCATTGCTAGGGTAATATGATTGCTTCATATCGTCATATTGCAAACCAACTTCCATTATACTTTCTTTGATGAGCAGAGGTGGAAAAAGGGCAACACTGGAAATGAGTTATATCTCTACTTAGACAAGCTGAGCTGATGATGAGCAAGTTGGCCTGCCAAAGATTAAGATGTTCGTAAGCTATCTGGGTCAGCAGCCAGCTAAACACTCACTGCATTTTCCAAGCGATGCTGCTCTGCCTTTGAGCTCACATATCTGAGAGTGTTAATGACTGTCACTGCAAATAAGTTTCCTCTCGTTAATATTCATAGAAATCCGGGCCTTTGGATAAGGAGTGAACACTTCTAAATAAATGGCTTAGAATGGAGCAGGAAGCAACAGTTTCTTTTTCACTCCTTTCTTAACTATGATGGGTTTTAAAGATGTGACCATGGTTTATACATTTTGGGGTCGGCAATAGATTGAAATATTTAAAAAAATAAAAAGCCTCTTAGAGTCACCTGGGCTGAATTAATTTGATCTAAAATACAATAAAAAATAATACTATGAAATATTTTTACAATTTAAAATACCTTTATTATTATTATTTTAATTTATTTTAAAAAGTAATTTATTTCTGAGATAGCAAAGCTGAATTTTCAGCAGCCATTACTCCAGTCTTCAGTGTCACATAAATAATTAAAATAAATAATTCAATAAATCTGATTTGGTGCTGAATTAACATTTCTTATTATTATCAATATTAAAAACAGATGTGTTCCTATATATTTTTAATGAAACCATGATACATTTTTTTTCAAGAATCTTTAAGGAATATAGCTCATAACAAAAGCATCTATATTACATAGATTTTAAAAGTGTTACTTTTCTAAAAAAAATAACTTTTGTATAATATCTTACTTTTGTATATAGGCTCACCTGATAAGAATGCCACCTTTTCTTTAAGGATGGGAAGAACTTCAACAGCCTTCATGTCTTCATTTCTGTGGAACCCTGGAAGGATTCAAAAACTGGTCAATCTCCAAAGCACATGATGACAAACACATTCACACAACTTGTAAACAGGAAAAGCAACACATGATATCATTTATTCATAAGTTGATTAGCCTACTTTTGTGAAACAGCACACTAGAACTATGGCAGGTTAATAGCTAAAACATGCAGAGATTTATCGCATTCATATTTTTTTGATTTACTTCAATGTGTTTAAAATGTGTTTGATTATATGGTATGCAGTTAATAACATATTTAGTTCTGTATGTCAAGGCCTCCTGAGTCAGATACATGCCTGCTCCACCCTATCCTCATTCTCTCTCTCCGCCTACTCAACAGATGGCAAGATCTTAATTCATCAACAGATTTGCCAATGCATATAACATGCTAATGTGCACTCATTGACACCAATCTCCCTCAATACAAATAGTGTCAAAATCTTGCATTAAACCAATTCGCCAATTTAAATTTCAAACTTATTGCCCGTCTTAAGAATAACTGGGTTATAAAAAAGATCAAAATGTCAGTAAACCAGTGAACACATAAAGGTCAATCAGAATTCTCTGCTCAGGAAAAGTATTGTGTTCTGCTTTAAACATCTTGTTGAACAACTGATTAATATCGTCTATACAGGCACTTTTAACGTTTTTGAAAGAAGTCTTTTATGCTCACCAGACCGCATTTATTTGAAGAAAAAAATGCAGTAAAACAGTAACACTGTGAATTTTTATTACTCCAGTCTTCAGTGCCACATGTTCTTTCATAAATAATTCTAATATGCTGATTTGGTGCTTAAGAAACTTTTCGTCTTATAATCAGCGCAAAATATTTGTGGAAACTGTAATATATATTTTTCAAGATTCAAAAGAACCTCATTTACTTAAAATAAAAATCTTTTGTAACTGTCACTTTATTGTCCCTTTTGATCAATTTACTGCATCCTTTCTGGATAAACGTATTATTATTATTATTATTATTAATAATTGTACATATTGTACATATATAATATATATATATATATATATATATATATATATATATATATATATTACAGCATTCTGGAACTGACCCAAGGACTGCTGAAGTTCTACTGCTGGCACTTTTGGTGGTCCATACGCAAACAAATGATCTCAAAATTGCCATTGGCCTGTACAATATTTATTTAAAATATTTATTTAAAATATTGTAAGGTGGGTTTTGGGGGGTTTGTTCTTGTCATGTAATATAAATAGCCCTCATGTTGCCATTATCTCCTGTAGAGTATTGGTGTTGTAACTTGCTGTCGGTGAGTCAAGTCTGTTCAAGTCTGTTCATGCCAAGTCAAGTCTTTCTTTGTTTGTTTGGACTTTTGGATTACTTTGAATAAAAGCTGCACTTGGGTTCATCACAACTCGCCATTTTTCATTTTGGTTTAGATGAACCCTTACGTTCTCAGTTGCCTGGGGTAAAGATCATCTGGTCTCTGGAGAGATATATTGACTTTGCTTTGTTGCTAAGTGGCTCTGCATTTACTGTGGGGGTTGCTGATGAGGAGCCCTGTTATCCTCCAGTATCCTGTATCCACCACACCAGGGTATTTGCACATTACGTCAGGAGTTGTTCACGTCATGCCTACTACTCCTGATCCTCATTGCAAGATGGTTGCCATCCCAAAGTATGCTCACAAGAGGGCTGCCATTCCAATGTCTGCTCACGTTATGTCTGCTACACCAGAGCCTGCTCACGCCATGCCTGTCAAGCCAGAGTCTGCTCACGTCATGCATACCAAGCCAAGGTTTGCTTACGTCATGCCGGCCACTCAAGAGACTTCATAACATGGCCAACAATCAAGAGCCTCTTCGCAAGATGGCCGCACAATGTGCCCCAAAGGGCCTCTCCTGTCCACGAGTCTGCCTCAGAGGCCTCTCCTGTCCATGAGTCTGCCCCAGAGGTGGCGGCGTCTGCTGCAGAACCTCCAAAGGTGGCGGCGTCCGCTACAGAACCTCCAGAGGTGGAGGCATCCGCTGCTGAACCTCCAGAGGTGGAGGCGTCCGCTGCTGAACCTCCAGAGGTGGCAGCGTCCACTGCTGAACCTCCAGAGGTGGAGGCATCCGCTGCTGAACCTCCAGAGGTGGAGGCGTCCGCTGCTGAACCTCCAGAGGTGTAGTCGTCCGCTGCTGAACCTCCAGAGGTGGAGGCGTCCGCTGCTGAACCTCCAGAGGTGGAGGCGTCCGCTGCTGAACCTCCAGAGGTGGAGGCGTCCGCTGCTGAACCTCCAGAGGTGGAAGCGTCCGCTGCAGAACCTCCAGAGGTGGCAGCGTCCACTGCTGAACCTCCAGAGGTGGAGGCATCCGCTGCTGAACCTCCAGAGGTGGAAGCGTCCGCTGCAGAACCTCCAGAGGTGGAGGCGTCCGCTGCTGAACTAAGAAGGCTGTCCATGAACTCACTGCCTGTCCTGCCACGGAGGACGTTCATGAACTTACAGTCTGCCCTGCGCTCTTGAAGTAATTTTGGTGGGCTGGCCACTCCTGGGAAGGTTTACCACTGTTCCAAGTTTTCACCATTTGTGGATAATGGATAATGGATAATGGATAATGACCATGGTTCGCTGGAGTCCCAAAGCCTTAGAAATGGCTTTATAACCCTTTCCAGACTGAAACATGTCAACTATTTTGTTTCTTATCTGTTCTTGAATTTCTTTAGATTGCGGCATGATGTGTTGCTCTTTAAGCATGCTTCACTTTGTCAGACAGGTTCTTTTTAAATAATTTCTTGATTCAATGGGTCTGGCAGTAATCAGACCTGGGTGTGGCTAGGGAAATTTAACTCAGCTTTCTAAAATAATTTGGTTAATCACAGTTCTTTCATGATTTAACAGGAGGGGGCAATTAATTTTTCACGTAGGGCCAGGTACTGTAGGTTTGGACAGTTTTCTCCCTTAAAAATTACATTTATGCATTTAGCAGACTATACATTTCAGGCTATAATTTTTTTTACCTAACATGTGTTCCCGAACCCACAACCTTTTGCGCTGCTAAAGCAATGCTCTACCACTGAGCCACAGGAACACCTTAATAAATGAAATCATCATTAAAAAAACTGCATTTTGAATTTACTTGCATTATCTTTGTGTAATTTAAAAATTTGTTTGATCTGAATCATGTGACAAAAAAAAACCTTTTCACAGCACTGTATTTCACCACACTTTCAGAGCACAGCCAAATAAAACACAAATGTATAAATAAACAGGCTATACATCAACCTTAGTAGGTGTTATTCACTGTAAAATACCTATTTTTTTGTTATTGAGAGTGGAGGTTGGGTTACACAAAGGCTGGGCTGGATGGGTGAATAATAATATGAATGTCAATGGGAGGTTAATCTCCACGGGAAGCAGCAACTGCCTTTTTTTCACTAATTTTTCCTTTAAAACCACAGGAAAATATCAATACCATATCAAACCCAGCACAATCTGACTCCACACTCAATACGATGGTACAGTTAATAGGATACCACACCATAACACCTTATCAGAGAATTTTACCAAAAAAAAAAAAAAAAAAAACCTTTATAGAGTGATTACGATCACTATACTTCAGATTAGCTTATATTTTGACACAGAAGAAAATGGTGTAGAGACAATTTTCACTCAGAAATTGCTAGTAAATTTCACAATTAATTATAAAGAAACAGCTAGTTAAACATTGAATTACACAATCTTTAAAAAAAATGTAAAAACTGAAATATATTTTCTTGTATGCATACTCCAACTATTTTTGTTTTATTTACAACTTATATATACTGTATATATTACCATGTATGCTGTATATAGAATGCTAACAAGACTATTATAATGATTGCGCTCTTCTTGAAGCATACAATAAGGCAACAAGACTAAAGCCTGGTAAATATAAGCACAGTATCTGGGTCAACATATTGCTATGCAGCTTTAAAGGCCAAGCATATGCAGTGTTTGTCTGAATTTATTTATTTTCTTTCATGAAGCTGTCTCTCATATCCCAATATGGAAAGTCATCATTACTAAATACATAAACTGTGTATAAAATTATTATTCTGAATGACTTACTGAACAGTCTTACTGAAGGGCATAAATGCGCAGTGCACGTCTCCACACTGATATTGATTTCATTCGCTTTATGAGGGAGTCGGCAGAAGTCAGGCTTGATTGCCCATCATAACACATTATGTCACTAGGCTAAATTGGCCACCACTTCCTGGCTAAGTTTATGGCTCTCTGCAGGGAGATATAATGACTGGGGCATGTGCAATAGTAGTGTCCCGGGACTTCATGGGGCATGTTGTATGTGTGTGTGTGTGTGTGTGTGTGTGGGTGTGTGTGTGCGTTTTATTTCCCCCACGTCAGTGACCTCACCACAATCCAATATTCGCATAACATTTACTCTGTTTGTACGTGTGTGGGCTTGTGGGTCACTCCTTCTTCTTCTTATATCTTTACTTATGCTTCTTTAGTGACTTCATCTTATGCCAGTACCCACATAAAACGGTTACATGTGTGTATTGTGGGTATGCATTCTATTTCTGTAATTCATTTACATTTAGCTTACACATGTCAGCTGACACTCTGGCGTTTTCAGTGGCCCTGTACAACATGAACCATACAAACCTTTGCAGGTACTGAGTTAAAATGTTCTGACCTTTTATCCATCAGCAACATCAGTTTCTATGATGATGATTCATCAATAGTGGATCAGTCCTTAGGCACATATAATTATACATTACATATAACACATTTTGTCAAGTAAAAACTTAGCTTTTTGAAAATGCTGTTTTTGCGTAATGTGCACTGGTATCAGGGTGTTCAAAAATGTTTAGTCATGCAACACAATTTCTGAACATTATATCAACCAAACCATTATATATATTATATACAACCAAATTTCATTGTGTTCAGTCCACTTATGTAAAACTAAAGTTCACTTAATTTGTGTTTTGCCTACTTTAACCATTTTAGTTGCATTAACAAAAAAAAAAAAGGGGGAATTGTTGGTGTTTTAGTTCCCAGCATGCTTTGCATATAGGACTATACTAAGACAATAAATACTAGTGTTGTCAAATAATTAATCGCAATTAATGGCATACAAAATTAAAGTTTTTGTTTATATAATATGTACAGTATGTGTGTAGTGTACTATGTACAGTTATTATGTATATATAATTGCACACACATACAGTATATATGTATTTACATGTATATATTTATATTCAT
Organism: Cyprinus carpio; assembly: GCF_018340385.1. Taxonomy (NCBI): domain Eukaryota; kingdom Metazoa; phylum Chordata; class Actinopteri; order Cypriniformes; family Cyprinidae; genus Cyprinus; species Cyprinus carpio. The sequence goes on from NC_056612.1 coordinate 7,564,179, forward strand.
ATAATTAATATTATATATAAATATATTTAAAGTATAAACATAACATATTTTTCTTAAATAATTACATGCATGTGTGTGTATTTATATATACATAATAATACATACATAGTACACACATATATTATAAACAAAAACTTTTATTATGGATGCAATTAATCGCTAACAATCGTTTGACAGGCCTAATAAATACTGAAATTAATCTATGTATTTTTAAGTAAAAGCAAAGATTTGTTAGTGTTTATTGTTCATTTATTTTGTACATTTACTGTAAAAGACTGTGGTTAGGATTGTTACATAAGGACTATGGTGTTAATGGGCTTCATTTATTGAACACTTTATAAAAGGTGAGTAAATAAAAAAAAAAGTAAATACTTATTTACTTTATAAATTTTACTTAACTTAAGTAGATTTACTTAATGTGTAATTTACGTGAAACATCTTAGTGCACAAACAAAAATACAGTAAATTTTACTCATTATTATAGTAATGCATTCAAGTGAACCATTTAACCATACCAAAATGTCAGCTTGTTTACTAAATAATCCACAAAACAATAAATCAACAATAAATATACTACCTCTTCCTTTTTTTTTTTTTTTTTTTTTTTTTAGTCCAAACAAGCAACAAGATTTCACAGGACACTTTGTTGATCTCTATTTTTCTGAGTTTCTTTGTAGCTCTGCCCACTGTGAAACCTTCAAAACCTGCTCTACATAACTAAAATGCCATGTTATGTTTCGCTCCCAAAGGAAAGACAAATGACTTTGACTAGGAATTTCAAATGGTAGGGCACTAAAAACCTCCACTGCACAGACATCACTATAAAAAGTAAGAAGCTTTTACAGAATCAGCATTCATTATTTACAGTATTCGCAGGGATGTTACAGAAAGTGCTGATCAGTAATAGGAGACACCACAAGCTGAGCACAATCATAATATTTAGTTGCTGCCAGTGTTCACAGCTTAAAGAGCACATGATCTGAACAAAATATATATCTAATTCTGCACAAAAGCTTGTATGGCTCAAGGAAACTTAAGCCTTTTCCCGTTATCCAAATATCCTCCAATCATATCACTCAGCAGGCAAGCTGATTTAATGACACAGTGTCTGATGTGTCCAAAAACACATGACTGTCCTCTAAGAGTCTGGAGCGGTGTTTGTTTCATACATAACAGAGTAAAAATAATAATGAGCTTTGCCAGTGCTTCCTAAATTAACTGGTCTGCCAAGCGTGAAATACAAGTTGTCAATCAACCCTGGGGTCCAGTCATGCATTATTAATGACACAACTGAATTTAAACACCATCACTGCACAGCTCAACAAAGGAAGTAATACTGGAGCTACACACAGGGAAGTGTCACACTACACTTCTAAGTAGAGCAAAGGTCTTTTATGATGCTAAGAAGTCAGCTTCTCTACCCAATAGCCAAACATTTCGACCAGGTCAATTACTCAAACAGACATGCCAAAAGTAAAAGACGCTGTTAATAGTCAGTCCACAAATAGATTTCCCAGTTGTGGACAGATGATATCCTGGTGCTGGACAAGTGTGTGAACTTGACAAGCATTCAATGGCACGGATAAAAGCAGGGCATGCAATGAATAAATGGTGTGGTGCAGTCCAGCAGTTAATTATTTCAACTGGTAAAAAGGTTAGTTGCAGTTTTTAATCCCACAATAGCTTTAAATAGTTCAAACTTTGTACATTTTGACCCTGTTTGACAGGTCATGACAGGTCATGCAAAAAAAAAAAACCCAAAAACAATTCAGTGCCATTTATGGTAATGGTGTTCTACGAGCTTGCATTTACGTGGCAATAAATACAAGTTCTAACTGATTAGTTCATTGCATATTTTTTTTTAATTATTTTATCGGTGGTGACTAATTTTGGCAGTAAGACTGACCCAAGCATTTATGTAGTCATTCTGTCCAGTTTAGGTAACCCACACAATCCACTGTAAACTAATTTAATGTACAAAAAAAAAAAAACTGTTAAACACACCAACCATTATCTGTTCCCCTGATTCAGATACAGCAGCTCAATTTACAAAACCGTGGGACTGATGATTCAAATGATTTGGCCAATTTAAGCCATAATGAAAACAAAATGATTGAGCATTGTATATTGACTGAAACTGACCACCGCGGTTGGAGTGCTTCTATATGAGAGACTTCTCATGCTCTGTGAGGTTTTGGCAAAACAAGGCAAGCAATATGGGCCTCCACTCTAATCATATACGGATGGAAACTTTTGGCTGTGTGTATGTCTGTGTGTATGTTGGCTGGTGCTAGGCTACATTTCCTTTTTTTGGCTCCTGTCTAAATATAGGCCAGCCTCAGAGGTAAGGATGTGCCACTTTCTCAGCTTTGGGGATTGTGATTAAGAAGGCCAGTCCTCGACCATGCCTCTGCGCACCAGGCCCAGTTCACATCTCAGTCCACATCAATCACGTCAAGTCAGAGACATATACCTGATGGAATGAGGTAAGACGTATTAGCAGGCAGCACATGGGGTTGGAGGTAAAGATTTAGTTTCTAGATCAGTAGACTACTTTAAGAAAATGGGGCTCATCAGTTTCCAATACATCGCTGTTGATGCAGTCTATTTAAAGTTTTAGCCAATATATCAGTCATTCATTTGTTTATTTATCAGCAAAATTATAAGCCTTGTCATTATTACTGTTAACCACCAAGTTAAAACTAATTTCTGCTACCACACATATGTAGCCCTATAACCCTGTAACAATATTTATCTCTATGGAATTGCTTACCAGTCAAGTTCACCCATTGTTTACTTGAGCAAACCAGGCAGCTGCATTCCAAACCATTTGTGTTGGGGCTAGTGTCACATTTGAATGATCTTCCTGATGACAAGGCCATCATATGTTGATCCTGCATATGCTGGATTTTGATCTAGAGAATCATCATTCAAAACATTTTGCAACTTTTTTTTTTTCAATTCGCTTAAATCTTGATTTATTAGTGGTCTAACCACACCTTCAAAAATACTGTATTTACCGACATCCAACGAAAGAGAAACCAAGTAATTTTTCATTCTAGATGTGACCACAATGTTCTAGTCACACACTATAAAGACTACTCAATCTACATCAGCATTTCAGTGTAGAGTTCAAGCTGCCATAATGCAAGCCAAATGAGTTGTCTGCCAACAATTAATTATACCTCACATTTATATTTTGGATTTTCCGTGGTTGTAAAAAAAGGCTGAGAGGGTGTCTGAGCTCACGCCAGCTCATTTCTCTCACACATCAGCGCCTACCAATACAGTCCCCACCTCACATGAGTTATGGATCCCTTGGCCCATTCTCCCATTTACAGGCTGCATTTCTCCCCCTCTCTTCTGCCTCTCCATTGGCAACCTTAACCGACCCATTCCCATCTTCGCTTTTATGGACCTTATTCGCAAGTCTTGATTGCTTGTTGTTTTACAACCAGTGAGAGCCTACAATGGCTCATACAGTCTCAACAGGGGAGCACCAGGCATGTTGAGACAGGGTTGCACAATCACATGTCCCTTAGATATGACACTGAACATTAAGGGAAAATTCCCCAGACATGAATTCAATTCATACTGCCATCCTTATGACGAATGGTCTTCATTTCCCAGAGCTGGGCAACCACTGAGAGGCTGGAATAAATTGATATCTGATCAGCATGGAAAGCCAGGCTTAATATAATAATAATAATATGCCTAATTTATATAGCACCTTTCCCAAGCTCAAGGACGCTGTACAAGGTACACCAAAGCAACAAATATTGATTACAAAGAAACGATTTCATTGGACATTTGCCCAATTCAGTTACAAATAATGTAGTTGCATATAACACAGATTATGTAGTAAAGGCAAAAATAGAAAACAAAAAATACACAATGTAAATTAGTGATAGTGTTGAACAAATAAGTTTTAAGCTTTGATTTGTATTCACTGAAAGAGGTGACTGTTCTGAGTGCCAGGGGAAGTGAATTCCAAAGTTTGGGTGCAGTAACAGAAAAAGACTTGCCGCCCATTGAAGATAGACCGAACCTAGGTACACAAAGAAGTTCAGAATTAGAATACAGGAGTGTGCAAGAAGGTATATAAGAAGAGAGTAGGTCGAAATGTAGGAGGGAGCAAGACCTTTGAGTGCCTTAAATGTGAGCAGAAGAATTGTATTGTACACGAATAGATACAGGAAACCAGTGAAGATTAAATAGAAAGGGGTGATGTGAGCAGATTTTTTTGTGAAAGTTAATAATCTGGAAGCAGAATTTTGAATGTACTGCAGACGAACGATGGAGTGAGCTGGTAAGCCAGAGAAAAGAGCATTACAATAGTCAATTCCACACCTTTTCTACTGAGGAAAGGACGAAGTTGTGCAATTCAACGTAGTTGAAAAAAAGCAGCTTTGGAGAGTTTGCTAATGTGGTCATCCAGAGTCCTTAATGAGTTTAGAATGATACCTAAGTTTCTAACACTAGCCGATGGAAAAATAGAAATAGAGTCAAGGTCAAAGCTAGAAACATCAAATTTTTTTCTATTAGAGATGGGGGACCAAATATTAAAATTTCTGTTTTACTCAAGTTCAGACTAAGAAAATTAGAATGTAGCTGATCCTTAAACTCACTGACACATGAAGATAAGGATGCCATCGAATGGGTAGAATCTGGTTGACAAGCAGTATACATCTGGATGTCATCAGCATAACAGTGGTAGTTAAAACCATGGCGACAAATTATTTGGCCAAGAGGCTGAATGTAGAGGATGAATAATAATGGTCAGAGAACTGAGCCCTGTGGAACTCCCTGTTTGAGCAAGACAGTGGGAGATTTGGAATTGTGCAGTGAGATGAAGTATCGCCTATCTGTGAGGTATCAGGAGAAATGCAGAACCTGAGATGCCAACCTCTGCAAGGCGAGAGAGTAATATCTTATGACAAATATTATCAAATGCTGAGCTGAGGTCAAGTAATAAAATAATCAATAAACTGCCTGAATCACCAGAAAGTAATAGATCTTTGACAACCTTTACTAAAGCAGTTTCCGTACTGTGCCGTGAGCGAAAACCAGACTGAAAAATATCAAAGAGATTGTTGTGAGCTAGAAATGACTGCAGCTGAGAGGCAACAGTCTTTTCCATGATTTTAGATACAAATGGCAGGTTAGAGATTTGACGGTAGTTGGATAGATTTACAGGTTCCATATTCATTTTTTTTTTTTTTTTTGAGAATAGGAATAACAGCTGCAGTCTTGAGTGAGATAGGAACAGTGGAAGAAATGAAAGACATGTTGATGAGGTGTGAGATTGGGGCAGAAAAAACAGGGATACATTGTTTCAGGAGAAAAGTAGGTGCAGGGTCTAATTGACTTGAAGAGGAATTCGATTTTTGTATTACATCAGCAATTAGAGATGGATTTGTTAAGGTAAAGGTAGTCAATGATTGGGTAGACTGAGTTTAGAAAAACAAGAAACAATTCTGTTGCTGCAGAAACAAGTCACACAGACCGTAGAGTATTCTGATTCACATTTGTTGACTGAAAGGAAATCAATTGGAGCGGTGTGAAGTAATGTTGATGTGTCCAAGTTAGTCTGAGTCAAACCCAAAATATTGGAAAAACTACAAGAGAGCTCCACATGGGTTTGCAAATAAAACAAAGTCACCTTTTACTTTTGTAACAAAACAGTTCTACCTCATTAATCCAGAGCTTCACTTCTAGAATAATGTCCTCTTATGCCTCTGTGATTTTACTATAAAATTTTACCATATGTCAGTCTCTACAAATTACATTTCCCAATGCAATCTTAATGCATTCAAATCCAATGACTGGTAAATGGCAATGTGTCTGAATAGTGTCAATCCTGAACCCGTATACATTGCCAGGATCTTGAATTAAAAGTCCTCAAAACTGCATATATTTTATTTGCTCTCTGAGATTTGAGGAGACAAATGCCAAAATGTTAAAGTGAAAGAGCTACTGATATCATTTAAATTTTTTGTTATTTATTGCACTTTTATTAATAGAAAACATACTACTTAAAAGCATAAAAACAATAATGTAAATACAGTAGGTAAAGAAAAAACTTTTACATTATTTTGAATGAAAAGACTCATATTCTTTAGAATTAACAAGGAAAGAAACTGTTCCAATACAACACCTTGGCTTTTTACACATACAAACATTCAGGAATAGTTACACAAGAGACCATAGAATATACACCACATCTATGCATGATAAAAAACAGAAATAGCCTTATAAATAAATATATACCAATAACTAAGTTGTATACATATATAAAGTAGAGACCAACCAAGTTTGCAATACTATATGAAAAACCTAGAAATAAATTTTAATGGCCCATAGACAACATGTCAACACGAGAAATAAATAAAGTGTGCATATGTGTTGATGTCCCTCATCAATTCAGTCTTTAAAGGAACAAAAGTCTGAATTCCTACTCTACAATAACAAAGGTCTCGTTGGATGATTTTAGGGAGTAAGCAACTTTCATACTTCCATCTCTACTTTAACAAATCACATTTATCAAATTTTAAACAGAAGAATACCTGAGAGTGGGATGAGTCTCAATCCCGCTTGAGCATATTGCCAACAGTGGCTATTCACAACGGTTCCCATTTTACAGGCATAGACCTCAAACTACAGATATTGCATCTGCTCCCTGAGTTTCTGGGAAAGAAGAGTCAGTCGACTTTGGCAAAGTAAGCTTTTAAACTAATGGTCTAAACAACACAAGAGGGCGTTACACGGCTAATTCAATGCTCTCCACTGCAGCTTTTCACTTTGTGTTCCATAGAAGGCAAGATTTACTGGTGTTCTTGTGTGTGTTCTAAAGCTCAGGGGCTCTAAAGCCTGGCGAATGCTCAGAGTGTGCAGATTTATGATGAAATACATTTTGCTGATGGCTTCTAATCCACCTGTTAACTCCCAGACCCCCTGTGCACACGCTTGCCAAACATCTTGCAGCAGTGCTGCTTATGAACAAGATGTATGTACAAATTTGCTCCTTCGTGTTGGAGTATTTGCTTTTATTACAACTAACTTTAATTAGGTACATAACTTAACCCACTTAAACTCTCCTTAAAATGAGAGTTAATTTCATCATCCAAAAGAACAGAGGGTTTACACATCATGAAGATTTTAGGTTACAAGATTTTAAGCTTTGTGAAAGGCATGATGAGGAATTCCAGCAATATTTTCCATAATTATTGGAGGAAGATTATATCACGTTTCTTTGTGATCGATTGTAAAGAAACATAACGACAGAAAAATGGGTAAGATGGCATGCACTTACAATCTTAATGTTTTATCTGAACAGTAATTAATTTGTAACTTTACAAAACAATGTTGCTTTTGTTTTAAAATTAAATGTATAAGCTATATGATATTTGAGCAGAATTATTCAACAGCTATGTTTACATGCACCCAAATCATCACACTTTTTTAGAGTACTTCATACAATATAGAGATTTCAAAGCAGTATCACAATATTAAACGGCAAAGCAACAGAATCAATGAAGCAAACTTAAAAAATGAGGCAAATCCAAAATTCTGCTATAAAGCAGCTGTAGCAAGACAATAGCGTCATTATTCATTTCCACTCAGTTGGATGTTGGTTCAGTTCAGTAACTGTGTAAAGTTCATTCATTATGAAACAAGTTCAATTCAGCAATAAGCAGCTTTAAGACAGTAGTGTCATTATTCAGATCAATTCAGTTCAAGTTTTGTTCTCATCTGATAGTGTCAGTGTCCTCAAATCGACGGCATTACTGAATATTAAATATCTTTCATTTAGACCCTAACTATGCAAGCCAAAAGGCAACAGTGGGAAGAAATACACACTCCATTAGGTGACAGAAATGGAGGGGGAAAAAACCCTTAGGAAAAAAAGTCTCAGTCCAGTTCTCATCTGGCCTAACTGAACAAGCATGGTGTGATATTGCTCAGAATACATCACACTGGCATTACGTGGGAAGGAGATATTGTTGTCCATTTATATTGGATTGATGGCTTAATCAAACTGAAAAGCCTTCATGTATACACCTCAATCATTTGAGCGTGATCCGAATGAAATTCTGATCAGGTTGAAAGGGGATAGACCTGATGTAGACCTGAGATTATCCAATCAACAGGAAAAAATAAAGCATGTAGACATTTGACTAAGTTCCTAATCAGATTCAAAAACAGCTTGCACACATGCACAGTGCTGCGATGCATGTTTGCATACATGTTTTACTTCATACAAACATACTGGTCAGTTTTAAAGCTGACATTTACTCTTCTCAAATAAATGTCAGCTTTCTTTTTAAATGGAATACATGTAATGCACATGTAAACAAACATGGTAACAGTTTAGTATAGGGACCAATTCTAATTCTAACTAATATTGAAGAGTTGCTTATTCGCATGCCTATTATTAACATATTGGCTGTTTATTAGTACTTTTAAAGCACATATTCTGCGTGACCATATTCTACATCCCTAATCCTACCCAATACCTAAATTTAACAACTACCATACTAACTATTAATAAGTAGCAAATTAGGAGTGTATTAAGGCAAAAGTCATAGTTAATGGTTTGTTAATGGTGAGAATTGGACCTTAAAATAAAGTGTGACCACACATATGTGAATTATATTGCAACATTTAGGGCTCATATAAACAGAATTTTCAGAATCTGAAATTAGACTGGATTTATTCAGACTGAGGGAAATTACAGCATTAAACACACCTAATGTGAATTTTGACATCTCTTTCCATTAAACATACTGGACTTTCCATTAAAAACATAGGACTATAGTCATAGAATTGTATTGTAATTCAGATAGACTAAGATTCCATTATGTGATTTGCCTGTTATTGTTCAGCCATAATGTACATAAAATAACTGATTTAGTATTTTACATTAATAACAGCAGACATTTTTGCTATGTTCTATAAAGATCTAATGATAGCTGGTGCAAATACTGGTGCAAATGATAGCACATGCACATACATTTACTCTATATAGACTAACCATACAATGAGTTCTGCATTCTGCATATTGTTAATCAACCAAGTTGGCATAGTTATTAGCTGATACAATAATTTCTAAATGCTAATGCATGGATTAATTAGCCACATTATTTAGCCAGGCAAATATATTGAGCTTCCACTGCTGAAATCATTACATTTCAGTGTCCCTAAACACTCCACTCTTAACTTACACAAGTTTCCATGTTCAAAATATGTTGCACTAGCATGTTCAAAACTCACATGTGCAAAAGCTTGTTGTAACAAAGCTCTGACCTACCTTTATCAAATGCTGGACACCACTCAGTGAGGCGTCCTTGCCTGTTTCTCACAAAGCCCACATAGAGAAAGCGAAAGAGAACTCTGAGGTTCGCCATGACTCAAATCACCTCATAAATCATGCAATTTCTACAACATGACTGTATCGTTGTCTTAAGCTACGAAAAGAGAAGTTTGGCACACAGATATGTGAGTGTCTTCATAACAGTCCCGTGCAGTCTGAGGTCACAAGTCCTGTGTTTAAAATAACCAGAGAGTGTTGCCAGTCACAGGCTTATTTAGCCATCCAACAAAAAGAGAGGGCGGGCAAATGTCTGTTGAGCTGAGAAGGTTTACAATGTGGTTAAAGCAAAATGGGCACATGAACACAGCTGCACTATTCCATACTGAGAGGTGCTACTCATCTGGCCTTTGATTCTAATCCTCAAAATGCCCCTAGTCCACTTTAGTATCACTTTAAACATAACACTCCTGACCTCCGTTGAGCAGGTGACAAAGTGTAAAACCCTCTATTGTTTAATTATAACCACTACGATGATACAATGGAATTAGTTCATCCTTTTGCACCCAAGTACCCTATCACATGATGATACAGTTACCAACTTCCTCAGAAAGAGCTCAATGAGTTGCCAGTAACGAAAGGGCTCACTGTCAGAAAACACTGAACCAAGTCTTCCTGCAAAGACATCTTGTGTATATCAGTAGACTTTTCAGCCAAGGATAAAATCTCGATATTGACTTTCTAAAAGGGGGGTCCCACAAGGCTCTGTGTAAGGAACCTATGTAAAATCTCCAATTGTCAAACAACAACAGTATCAATTCTCCAAACTGCCATGGACAAACAGCGTAAGCACTGACAGAAAAAAAGCTCATTCTGGGAGGAAGAACATCAGCACAGCATAAATTTTGCAGCAGAATACCAGGCCGCTGACACTACAGACTGACTTTTATTTTCACAAACTGCCAGCTGCGCGTAAAGGAATACATTTAAACAACAAGCCCTTGTGGCTTTTCCTTCTACTTCACAGTTCTTCTCAGAGATGGGCAAAGTAAACAAGTTAAAAGTAATGTATTTTCCCTGCCTTGGCTACTGCATTTGTAGTTGTTTCCGTTTGTTTGTGTTATTTCTGTGATGTGGACTGCCCTCATTTGCTACTTAGACAACAAAATGTATTGTCTGAAACAAATTTGTTGAAACAAGCACATACATAAATACTGAGACATGAGCCTGAACAATATAATGCATCATAACATTTAGGCCATCTTGCTCACTTTAATGTCAACTTCTAAGTAAAACTCATCCTGTGATATGTATCCATTCACCTCAAATTCACTGGAATACATGACCCTGCATTCCAGTATGACAGAAGCTGCGATGCGGAACAGTATCACGATGCGGAACTCCATTACAACATATAGCAGCACATTTCAGTTTCGATCTCTCACTTGACAGACATGTATGTAACATTACCCTGGGGGCATGTAGGTGGTAAGAACAGTGATAGTGTTGAGTGTGCTGCTGCCCTGAGAGAAGGGACACATTACGCTGGCCTGACTGAATTGCATGTCATTTGTGGAGCTGTCCTGTCATTGCAGTCCAGCCAGGAAGGGCAGAGCATATATTGCCTTACAGTCAATGGAGAAGAAAAGGAAAACAGGGGTGGCCATTGTGATGTCAAAAGAACAAAAACGAAGTAAATTAAATTGTACCAGAAAGACAAGAGACAGGAGCAAAGATGATGGAAGGACAAAAAACACAGATGATTGTTTCTACTATGCATTAAAACTATGTACTTTTTATTATGAGCAATAAGGAGCATAGCAAACAGAGCAATAAATAAATAGTATTACATATCTTTATTGATATTTTTACAATAGTACTATTTGCAGAGTATAATAAAAAGACATTCAATAATAAGAAGAATCATAATAATTTAATTTTTCAGAGCAACAGTAAAATTACGCTACTAATATTTATGGCTGTTTGCTTTCAAATGTTTAAACATTTTGGCAGAAAACTGTAGGGGGACCTTCAAGCTTTTTATTTGTTGAAAACAGATTTATAAACAATTCTCATTAAAAAAATTTTGGTGCTGAATGTTCGCATAATATGCACATTATAAAGAATTTGTAAAATATTTGTGTGGAGCAGAATTTATTGAAAACTTAAAATTAAATACAGGATCATGAGTTGCTTCCATTATTTATATATATTTTGTTTTGTTTTTTTACACACAAACAACTCACATACCATCCAGGCATTTTGCACATAATATTTTCAACATACTCTGAATTGAAACGTATTAACTTTTATTTTACACACAACAGAGTATGTGTAGTATGGAAACTAATTTTGAGCCAAAAGTAATAGAAAATGTATCTGGATGAGCAAAAGGGTGCTTAGGGTACAAATAGTTTATCAATCACTACTGCCAATGAATGTGGAATAGTGTTCCTTACATGCAATCTTAATTCAATCTGTCAGACGATGATTCATATCTAACAATTACATGGATAAAAAAAGATTTGCTTCTGCAAGGGTGTCTCTTGATTACTGGATTCCATCGGAAGTGTCAATCTTTGCACATCATTTCCACATCTCAGTCTACATGTGGGAGCAAACGGAGTACAAGTGACATTACCGATACAATGTTCTCCATCTCAGCACATTCACCTCATAAATAAAGAGGAGGCTTTTGTAGCCCTGAAGGATCCTTGAGGCTCAAGTTCAGTTAAAACCACTGACAATCTCAATAAAGTAAGTGTTGACCTAAGGGGGCTATGTCAACTTAAAACCATAAAGATCAGATGTTTCAAATGGTTTTAATATGTTTGTGCGACTGTTAACGTTTTCTGGGCAGTTGCTAGGAGAGTCCAAATCAAGGGTCCACCACCATGTCTTATAATATTCTAGCCTCTAGATATGGCTCAGGTCCCTCCTTCAGTCTTCACAAAAGTTTGGGCTCAGTAAGTTCTTGGAAGAAATTAATTATTTTATATAGCAAGAATGCATTAAATTGATCAAAAGTAACAGTAAAGAGATTAATAATAATACAAATAATACTATTTTAAATAAATGCTGTTCTTACGAACTTGCTTTTCATCAAATAAAAAAATGTATCAAGGTTTCCACATACATACTAAGACTGCTTTTAACTTTGCTAAATAATAAGAAATGATTCTTAAGCATAAAATCAGCTTATTGAAATAATTTCTGAAAGATAATGTGACACTGAAGATTGGAGTAATGGCTGCTGAAAAGAGAGAGAGAGAGAGAGAGAGAGAGAGAGAGAGAGAGAGGACGATGATGATGAGAGAGAGACAGCTGACACCAAATTTTTGAATGAAAGTGTCTATAAGAATTGTTTGAATTAAGGATTTTTTTTTTTTTTTAATGAAGCAGACAAAATTGCAGTCTGATTGCTTAGAAAAGTGGCACCTTTTCTAAACATCCACATAATATGTGGCATAGTTCATGTCTGCAGCACAAACAAGATTTGCTCAATTCTTTGTTTCTGAAGTATGAGGAAGGTACAGATTCATATGATGTGGGTGACATCACTCAGCTGTCAATAAATTAATGTCACTCAATTTCTAATGCAGCTGGTGAGGTAGTTAAACTTAATTCTCAATGGATTTGAGGTATTCAGCAAATCTATCCAGCTGACTAAAGCCTTAAATCCACACAGCAAAATCCCCAGTGTTAATTTAACACTCTGAGTGTGGACTCATATAAACAACGAAGTATTGTTAAAAGTTACACTGAAGCAGTGTTGAATTAATGAGATAATTAGGTGTTTGATTGAGTGATGATTGACTATTATTGAAGACACCTGATGTTAACAAGCACAATTGCCATACGAGAAAATCACAATTTGTGTGTCACCATTATAGTGGTCAGTATTAGCTTTAGTTGGGATCTTGACCCTTAAGTATTTAGCTTTAGATTTTGTGTGGCTGTGATAACTGAGTTACACACTATTAAGGTGGTCTTTATTCCCAATATACACATACAGGTATTTAATTCCATCTGATCCATGCTATTTTTCCACAACTATACAGGTGCATCTCAATAAATTAGAATGTCGTGGAAAAGTTCATTTATTTCAGTAATTCAACTCAAATTGTGAAACTCGTGTAATAAATAAATTCAATGCAACCAGACTGAAGTAGTTTAAGTCTTTGGTTCTTTTAATTATGATGATTTTGGCTCACATTTAACAAAAACCCACCAATTCACTATCTTAACAAATTAGAATACTTCATGAGACCAAAATAAAACAAACATTTTTAGTGAATTGTTGGCCTTCTGGAAAGTATGTTCATTTACTGTACATGCACTCAATACTTGGTAGGGGCTCCTTTTGCTTTAATTACTGCCTCAATTCTGTGTGGCATGGAGGTGATCAGTTTGTGGCACTGCTGAGGTGGTATGGAAGCCCAGGTTTCTTTGACAGTGGCCTTCAGCTCATCTGCATTTTTTTTGGTCTCTTGTTTCTCATTTTCCTCTTGACAATACCCCATAGATTCTCTATGGGGTTCAGGTCTGGCGAGTTTGTTGGCCAGTCAAGCACACCAACACCATGGTCATTTAACCAACTTTTGGTGCTTTTGGCAGTGTGGGCAGGTGCCAAATCCTGCTGGAAAATGAAATCAGCATCTTCAAAAAGCTGGTCAGCAGAAGGAAGCATGAAGTGCTCCAAAATTTCTTGGTAAATGGGTGCAGTGACTTTCAAAAAAACACAATGGACCAACACCAGCAGATGACATTGTACCCCAAATCATCACAGACTGTGGAAACTTAACACTGGACTTCAAGCAACTTGGGCTATGAGCTTCTCCACCCTTCCTCCAGACTCTAGGACCTTGGGTTTCCAAATGAAATACAAAACTTGCTCTCATCTGAAAAGAGGACTTTGGACCACTGGACAACAGTCAAGTTCTTCTCCTCCTTAGCCCAGGTAAGACGCCTTTGACACTGTCTGTGGTTCAAGAATGGCTGAACAAGTGGAATTCGACAACTGTAGCCAAATTCCTTGACACGTCTGTGTGTGGTGGCTCTTGATGCCTTGACCCCAGCCTCAGTCCATTCCTTGTGAAGTTCACTCAAATTCTTGAATCCATTTTGCTTGACAATCCTCATAAGGCTGTGGTTCTCTCGGTTGGTTGTGCATTTTTTTCTTCCACACTTTTTCCTTCCACTCAACTTTCTGTTAACATGCTTGGATACAGCACTCTGTGAACAGCCAGCTTCTTTTGGCTTACCCTCCTTGTGAAGGGTTCCAATGATTGTCTTCTGGACAACTGTCCGATCAACAGTGTTCCCCGTGTTTGCGTAGCCTAGTGAACCAAACTGAGAGACCATTTTAAGGGCTCAGGAAACCTTTGCAGGTGTTGAGTTGAGTTGAGTTGAGTTGAGTTGAGTTGAGTTGAGTTGATTAGCTGATTGGCATGTCACCATATTCTAATTTGTTGAGATAGTGAGTTGGTGAGTTTTTGATAAATGTAAGCCAAAATCATCACAATTAAAAGAACCAAAGACTTAAACTACTTCTGTCTGTGTGCATTGAATTTATTTAATACACGAGTTTCACAATTTGAATTACTCAAATAAATTAACTTTTCCACGACATTCTAATTTATTGAGATGCACCTGTATATATATATATATAGTCGTCATCTTTTAGATGCATAAATATAAATATTTAGTAGAAAACAACTGACAACAAAAACTGCATTATCTATGTCTATATGAAATCTCAGTAAGGCCTCTTCAATGGCCACCCATATTTGATATTGATATCATTATTATCTAGCTACATTTAACCAAAGCGTAGGCTGAACAAGTGTTTTCCTCTAGAGCGGAGTGTACACACTACATTAAAATGGTCTGTTGTTTTTGAAAGCATGCAGTGCATTCAAAATGAGACCTTTACACAAGGTACGAATCCCACAGAATATTCCATTTCTAGGATTCTCCAAGCTCTAAGTTATTAATGAACTCAGCAATCCTACAAATCTCAACCAGCATCATCAAGAGCAAAACTTTCTTTATAGATTTCTTGAAAGACACTGAAAAATAGGACAAGAGAGAGAGAGGAGTGTGGCTTCTGCTCCTAATTTTGGATGCACTGCTCTTATTTTGCTAATTGCAGGTCTTCCAAACTGGGTTTCCATGCAGGCATGCAGTGGACAACCACAACTGCCCAAACTCCACCCCAAAACCCTCCAAAATATAGACTTCAGGCAGAAGACACTCCTTTAAAACCTTCTGTAATGCAGACATATGTTTGACCATTGCTTATAGTCTAGATGTATTTTTAAATACCCCATTGTTATGATATTTATTATTATGCCAACTATAATACCATAAAGAAATTGCATACATGCATGCATAAACTGGAGTGCAACATTATGTGTCAATTAAAAGGTCACATGTTATAAAGTCAGCCTCTAGTTTTAAACAAGGTCCCCCCAGCAGGTGTCAGCATGTACTGTATTATCGCTCCATATTTTAAACTTCACTACCCACAAGCCTCTTGTGTTGCCAAGATAATAAAAACACAGTCTTAATAGGCAAAGTCTCTAGGGTGATGAGTTGCTAAGCACGCTATATTCCAAAAGTGAAAAATCTTTCTTTCAAAAAACATAGCTGTAATTGATGTGATAACTCAAAGGGAAGGCTGTATGGAGACTTGCATGATGTTTCACGGACAGCTCATGAATAATGTTGTTGGAAAAAAAACGTACTATAGTACTTTTCTTCCTCACTGACACTGAAGTCTCTATGATACTCAGGTCCCTTAATATAAGTTGGGTCCTTCTATCAACAACAGGGATTTTTCATTATTTATTGTCTAGCTGGTGGAAATCATAAAACTGGTCAAATAGAAATGTGATAGCACACTTTTTTATGTCTGTAGCACAAACAGACATAGACAAATTATGTGCTGAAGGGGTAGTGGTTTCTCCAAGTCATCAAACTGAGAGTTAGGAAATAGCACTGCTTGCCTTAGGAGGACAAGGAGGATATATTACTATATAACAGTCTGAGCTGTATTCGGGAGTTGTTGTCAGATCCTGGCTGAAAGCTAATCTCTGGTGTGACCAAAAGCTGTACAGGTATATTTATTTTTTTCAAAAAAGTATTTCACATAGAGCCCAACTAATTCAGTGATGATGACATCGTAAAGTCTGGAGCTCAAAGACAAATTTATTTGTATAGTGCTTTTCACAATATACATTGATTCAGAGCAGTGAAAAACATGATGTTAATGTTAATAATGTCTTAATATGTTTATGTCTTATAGTTGTATTTAGCAGATTTGAGCTGGGCAATACATGGTTTAGAATTAAATTGTTAATACTATCATTCCAAATTATTTCTTTATTTTCCCTCAAAGGTTATTCTAAAGTGATGACAAAGCAGATGACAATCTAAATTCTGCAATACTACTGATCAATAGAAATCAGAGGAGAGCATCTTATGTACATCCCACCCTATTCTCTGTGGCCTCTTTTAAGGTCACAAGTCTCCTAAGTGACCTTGTGAAACATAAAACACACCACAAACCAGCAGACACATCCACCTACGGCTTCTCTGACTGATAAGAGAAAGAAGAAGAAAGAACTACAATGGTCTTATAGAATGAGTTTTCAGCAGTGTCACACGAAGAGTGCTGGTTTGGCAGTCTCTGTGTTTTTTATCATTTCCTCTATAAGATGGATTAATATTGACAATGTGGTAAAATATTTATAGCCTGTTAGGTTGTGGGATTTCCTGGGATGAGAATTCAAAATTAACCCACAATTTCCTGAAGCACTTTCTGCCTTTCACTCCAGCATGATAGAAAGCACATGAAAATTAATTTATCATATGGAAAAGTTCTCTTAGGTTACTTCATAGCTCTAATGCAGGAGTAAAATGATGATGTGGTTAATATTTTACAGCATTAACTATATATATATCTGAAATATGAAATACCTTCTATCTTCCCAGCTTTAATGAAATGCATGCATCTTCACACATATAACATGCAACAGTATGTGCAGATGGATGCACTGTGTTTTGAACTGATTAGCTCTCTAGGGCATCTCAAGATTTGCCAAGACATCGGCGCTGTCAACAGGGAGTTGGAGTGACTCCAAAGAACCACCTTGAAGAACAGGTGCCAAGATAAGGTCTTATTTATAGAAATAAAATTCAAAATGTCTTGACGACGAAATAAGAAAAAAAAATAAAATAAAGATTTTGGGATTTGTTACTATATCCCCCTTTTTTATTTATTCATTTATTGGAAAAAGTTGTACAGTTTACAGCAGGTATATTTATATTAAATAAATACAATTAATAAAATAATTTATATTTAAACAAATAAAATAAACAACTAGGCCTAGTTACTTAATGTTTATTAGCTTTGAGGTCCTCAATATGCTAGAATTCTCTACAAAGTTGATACGATGACTCTCAGCATGTATTAAAAATGTACAATCGTTACAAAATAGACCACAAAAGTCATTTTGTACGCATGGGCTTACACAAATTATTGTTCAATAAAATGCTATCTACAATGAGAACATCCCCTTACTCTTATAAACATAAATAATACTTGTCTTGGTTGCACCTGGTCTCTTTGGTTGTACTAACGCTCATATATTTTTTTTTTTTTTTTCTCAATTATTAATTGGTTTTGAAGGAAGTGGCTTGAAATTATTCAGCATAAAACACAGCTGTTTAAATCATAGTACTACAATCCAGCTCCTATGGGGTTTTAGAATAGCATTTTATTATTCTATTTAATTTCTGTATCAGTAATCTGTAGGTTTGTAGTTAATAAATTACTCACAGTAATACCTGAAATGTATATACTTCAAAAGCTGGGGTTGGGGGTTGTAATTTTATTTGATGAGTTTATGTTTTTGAGGAACCAAATAACCTATCTAGTATATATATAACATCTATATAGTACCTATATAAGTATGGCTTTGTATAATTTCTTGTTAACTCTTAAACAAATAACAAAAGACCTCATTGTACTCATATATCATAGTAGCTTTTCTAAACAACAAAACAAAAAAACAACAACATTTATTTCCAGAGGGAAGCCAAGGTGAAATATCCTTTCAGGTTGGCCTACAATTTGACGTCAAAATTGAAAGACTGAACACCATAAGCATAGGCTACTAAACTTGATTAGCCCCACACCAACTTCCTGTTTCAATAAGAAGAACTTCAACACAGCAGAGAAAATTGTACTTGTCAAGCATTTTCAGTGTTTCGGAACTTATAAACCTGTTTCATTTTGTATAGAATCAATGGCTTGAAATTTAATTGTTTGACTGAAAACACATGGCACTGAGAAGAGGTAATCACATAGGCAAATTACTCTGATGGCCTCTAACCACACCGCAGCAAACCGTACAGGCATCTGAGGCCTGAGCCAATGAAAACACAGAACCCAGGAAGGACACTTATAGCTCAGGGAAGACCAATCCATGCTCACTAGTTACTCACAGCAGACTGAGCATATAGAATAATCTGGCAGATGTAAGTACTGCTACATCACTGTGAGATGAAGATAATACTTATGCTATAAATGTGATTATATATAGGCTGCTTACACAGCATGAACACAACATCACAACATTTTAAACAAAAGAAATTCCAAATGTTATCCCATCTGAACACAGAAAAAAGACTGTAAACACATTCTATTTTGAAATAGAAGATCATCATGTGTAATCAACAGCGATCTGTATTTGTAATGTTAATCAAAAGCACACTGAGTGGCACAAATCCAAATGCAGTCCCTAGGTATGACGCTATACTACGCAGTAAAACACAACAAACTGCACAGTCACAGCAGGTATCACAGAAACATCACTTACAAATCCCTGCAGAGAGGATCTGCAAGGCCATTATTCTTTATCCGAAGCATCCAGCAAAAATCTTCAGCCATAAACACACTCAGCAGCTGTAGTAAGGCAAGGCTTGATGAAACCAGGGCTATAATAATTTCTCTTCTCCCTTCCCTTTCACTGCCATCTTCCCTTCTCATCTTCTACAGTCAATAAAAGGGCCCCTGCACGCAGTTCTGTGACAGAACCCATTATGATCTCATGGTTTGCTATTGGGTGAGAGCTATTCTCAGTGGGATGTGATTGGTTAGTTAGGTGGTCGGGGGCAGGGCTGATCAGATGGTGGTGATCTGAGACATGGACCCAGGTGACATGTATGGATGCTTTCGAGGAGGAAGCAGCAGTGTTGTGCTTTTAGGTCTTGATATATAGGGATTAAATTATATATATATATATATATATATATATATATATATATATATATATATATATATATATATATGTGTGTGTGTGTGTATATGTGTGTATATGTGTGTGTGTGTGTGTGTATATATATTTTTATATATACAATTTGGTCGGTATTGAAAAGTAAATTTTTTATTTTACGCAAAATGCGATATCCGCCGAGTTATTCTGTCATGTTTTATCCCTTTCTTTCCAAACCACGACAAACACCATTCTCCCTTCTCTGCAGAATGCGATACATCTGCTCAATCAATCACAGCATACCATTCCACGCATTGTAATCAGTAACTGACCAGCTACAGAATATCAAGTTCATAATCGAAGATGAATTGCCTTCGATTATGAACATAATATTGCATAGCTTGTCACGGCTCTGTGTATTAAATGCTGCTCCATCTGAAGGCACGTGATGGAGATTTACTACTAATCACAGAACCGGCTTTGCTGATGAGATGTGCATGACAATTGCATGCGATTTATCGTTCAGCCCTAAAAAATTTATAGTTTTGACGGCACTGATGAACCTGTGGTGGTTTCTGCAGTGGGGATGTTTTTTTTGTTTTGTTTTTTTTTTTGTATAAAAACATTACAGACAGTAGAATATGATAACAATACCCATGATTATATATATATATGATATATATATATATATATATATATATATATATATATATATATATATATATATATAAACCTGTTCTTATTATAACATAAATCCACTATACAAAAAATCATATGTAAAATTATAAAAAATTATAATAAAATTATATGTAATAGAAATCTAATAATTTAAAGTAAATAAGCAAATACCTCAAACCAAAATAATAATACAAACAATAAACAAAATAATAATTAAATTACATTACAAATAATAAATAATGGATCTACGTAGTGACAATCTGTATAAAATGTAAGGTAAAAGGCAGTCAATGTAATATAATATAAATATAATAGAATAAATTATTGATATGATGTTCTGTGATATGCAACAAAGCATTGGTTTTTGTTCAGACAAAGGAATAACTTCATCTATGATCTTGCGCAGTGCTATTCCAAGTTATGATCGCGTTGCTGAGTATAGCTTGCATTCAGTTCATTTTACCCTAACTGGGCAACTCAACCGAGCGGTCGAGCACATTTTCTAAGGTAAAAACAAATATACATTTTATCACCATGTTTCTTTAATTTAACTAAATTTACTGTTAGGAGGTCTAGAACATGAAATCTGATTAAATTGTTATAATCTCAATTCTTGACGTTACTTGCAGTTAGTGTTTGAAGAGAGGTGTCACATCAATACATTCCAGTTTTGTCGCGGCTTTTCAGCAACAATATATTTTTGCTGCAGTGCCACCCAGTGGATATAATTGCCATTACACACTCTATTCAGTGAGAGGTTTAAGGACAAACGGCCAAAAATGGGGTTTGGCGAGTTTTAATTACAGTAATTTGATCGCAAAAAAAGGTCAACCGTGCGGTTACAATGCACGTTAAAGGGTTAAAAGCACATGCGGCGAAGCCAGCATTTAGCCTTCTGTCATTCAGCAAGTGCTCTGTGTGTGTGTCAGTTCCATATTAATTTGTGAGTCTTATTTAGTGTTGTTTGTCCCTCAAAATGTCAAAAGAACGATATAACTCTAAGCACATTCAAAATGGCGAGGGCAGGCAGAGTTTCAAGCTGTGTGTTCCTCCCTGCCTGCGTTACATTACGTTCGTTGTCTGCCTCAGAGTGGAGCATGCAGAGTCAGGGGAGCGGGCTCAATGCTTCATCTGTCTTTCATCTCAATGTTCATCTGTTCTTCACCCCCTCCGTCACCCCAGTTATGGGGGGTCTGCGCTCACGCCATTTGTACAAACTAGCGTACCAGATCCTTGTGTGGTCCCAGGGCAAACTCCTCTCGCTGAGAGCAGTTCACATTCCTGGTCATCTCAATATGGGAGCAGACATCCTGTCGAGGCAGGGGCCAAGGCCCAGGCAATGGCGGCTTCACACTGAAGTGGTGAAGCAGATTTGGAGAGTTTTTGGCCAGGATCTGTTTGCGACTCGAGAGACATCACACTCCTCTCCTCTGGTTCACTCTGACTCATCCAGCTCCACTGCCATGGTACAGACACGGTCGATGCTTCGTCTGTACGCTTTTCCCCCAATAGCTCTGCTCCCAGGAGAGAGTGGGCTGGGACGGGGTCCATCTGCTGCTAGTAGCCCCGTTCTGGCCGGGCCGAGTATGGTTCTCAGACCTGATTTCCCTCCTCGACGGCTCTCCATGGGAAGTTCCCATCAGGAGGGATCTCCTCTCACAGGCGGAGGGCACTATAGTCCACCCCCGCCCGGAGCTGTGGAAGTTATGGGTCTGGCCTCTGAGGGGCCACATCTCGTAGCTTTCGGTCTCTCAGCCGAGGCTGTTGAGACCATCCTCGAATCCAGAGCTCCCTCAACAAGGAAACTGTACACCCTGATGTGGAAACTTTTCACTTCTTGGTGCGGAGACCCCCAGCTCGACCCAGTTTACTGCCCGGTTGGTACAGTGCTGCAGTTCCTGCAGGCCCGTTTCTCCGCAGGGTTGACCCACTCCACCCTGAAGGTCTACGTGGCGGCCATTACGGCCTACCACGCCCCTTTCGGTGGCCAGTCAGTGGGCAGACACCCCCTAGTTACACATTTCCTCCGCGGTGTGCTGAGGCCCCCAGTACGTTCTTGTGTCCCCACGTTCTAGGTTCCCACACTAGGCAGATGCCTCTCCGTGGCCATTAAGGCTACCATAGACCGCGCTTTCATGGCGGTGAGAGACAAATCAGCGGTTCGCCAGAGTTTGCTAATGTCATCGGATTTAACTTCCTTGCGCTCATCTAGCTCTTTTAGCAGGTCCGCTTGGTATGCCTATAATACAGCCATCATGTGAAGGCATGCACCAGTCTGACCTGCTGCCGTGTACCCTTTGCCCACCAGCACTGAAGTGGTACGAAGCAGTTTGGAGGGCAATGCCTGGGTTTTTAGGGACGATGTCATGCTAGGAGACAGATAGCCCGCAAGAATCTGTTCAACCCGGGGCATCGCCATATAACCACGCTCACTTAGTCCCACAACGTTGGAATAATCGATTAATGATGGACTAAAGAGGCAGGCCGAGAATGGTCTAGTCAATCTAGCTTGCTTTTGGTCGGTTCTGCTTGCTTCTCGGCAGGCCATTCGAGATTTAATTTGGCCACAGGGCGAGTTATCACCTCCACTAACCCCTCATACTGGGCAGACTGAGGGAGTTCGTCGACACTCTCGACCTTGCCCTCCTTGGAGGACGATAATCTGAGCTTCGAGCTCTCTCCTCAGGGGCAAGTAACCGCTCCCTTGGAGTGTGCTTCAGAACCCTGGGAGGGGGCGCTGGATCTGGTGGTCGAGGAAGAAGAAAAGGACTTGCCCATCTCCATTCCCTTCACCAGATCTATCTGCGATCCCCACGACTCGCCTTGGCAACAGCGGGGTCTGAGCCGCGAGGAACACTGACGAGGGCTCCCTCCTCGAAAAGAGCCCTCCAGGAGAGGTGCGGTCATGATAAAGGCATTCCCAAAGCCTCTCGATGCAGCTTGAGTTCCTGAAGAGGAACTGTATAATATAGTATATTATTTTTTATATTATTTTTTATATATAATATATATATATATATATATATATATATATATATATATCCAATTTAATCTGGAAACATTTAAGAAAACATATTTAAAGGAATCACAAATATTCTGACTGAATATTTGTGAAATAGATAGTAATTTATGATTAAGTATATCATGATTCCAGATGCTGGACAAATGAACCCGAGTTGTCCTGTAATTACATTACATGTAACCAAATCATTTAAAGTTAGCATAACTGTACTGCTTATCATAGAAGAAACCACATTATGATACAGACATAATGCAATTACCCACTGGCACAAATATATTTATAACACAATCCAATTTTGCCCCAACATTATAGGACGTACTGCTACACTTTTATGTCAAACAGCTGTGGAGAAAATCATCACCACAAAACTAGAATACACTTCAAAAATGCAAATAAAACAGCTACACACCCTGAACTTATTCAGGGAATGATATGCTGACTTAATATTCCATTCTAAGTGCAATTCCAAGCAAACTCCTTAGAGGACAATTATATTGCCTGTTTACGTTGAGTAAACACACTAGAATTAGCCCACACTGTGCTAACTGCAGGGCGCTATGTAAACAGCAGGGAGGGCCATTTACATAATGCAATTGTATGTATAAATTGTCCAGCAAAGCTTTCAGTAAATATCTCAGTATTTTCTATCTGCCTTCAGGAAGATTTGAGAAAACAGGAGATATAGATTATGTATATGATGTATATCATATATATGTATATGATTGAATCTAACGGTATAATGCGTGACTGGTCAAGCAAGCGGCATGGGGATATTACTGGAAAACTTTTATTGATAAAAGTGGGGGTATTGATCATTAGACAATGATGTTATGAATGAATTAGACACTGTAAAGGGACACTCCTGCATTATGATCAGTGCAGTAATGTACAGTTGCTGCCTGAAGAAGCATCATTTCAGCTTTGTTGCTAAATGCCTTTTATGTTTGTGTATTTTTGCAATAAATTATAAAAACTGCACTTTTATCTGCCAGTTAAGTGTGTGTGTAGATACATTTTAGCCAGACAAATCATAAACATATTTTAAAGAACCTGCTTTATGATCACAAAAGATACAGATGTCCTTCACATATATTATACAAAGGTAATTTAATTTAATTTCTTTATGATTTCTTTAAAATTATTCATGTATTCCATTTGGCAACAATATCGGTGAAGAATTCAGACACTTTAAGAAAAAAAGAAGTCAGCCATAAATTTTACCATGTATGTATCAAGTTTGAAATACCAGTAAGTCAGTTCTGATGATTTGATAGGATGAGATGTTGTAACATCATCTGGAAATTACCATTTAGTTGCTATGTGTGAACCGAGCCATAATATTACTGATGTATGTGCATTTACAAGGTCAGGACAGCCTGACATAACAATTCTGCTTTGGGCCAATCATAAAGGTCTGTTGAATATGGTGCAGTTACATTCTAGCAGCGGGCTAAAGTGAGCGGAGACTGGCTAGAGTGAGCGTCCATGTTGAAAGCCAATCCGGCAATCCACAGCGCGAAGTTGATGTATTTCCTCAGTGACCAGAACAGATTAACTCTAGGCATGATGAAGCGGATATCGTCCTCTTTTGGAAGGCCAAACAAAGTAGTTTTGCTTTCACAAGGAAACACACAGCCTCTCCACGACATGGCGCCAGTGGCCACAGTGAGAATAAAAGTTACGCCTTCTTTCGTTGCATGAACATTTGGGAGGCATTATGCAAATCTTCCCACATCGTGAGGGGTTTGTTAGAACGAGCCGTTTTAGGTAGGCGTGGTTGACTCTTAACTTTTATAAAGAATATCTCGTTGGATTTGAGACTTTAGTCT
This sequence comes from Cyprinus carpio, assembly GCF_018340385.1. Taxonomy (NCBI): domain Eukaryota; kingdom Metazoa; phylum Chordata; class Actinopteri; order Cypriniformes; family Cyprinidae; genus Cyprinus; species Cyprinus carpio. Next base: position 7,589,301 of record NC_056612.1, read on the forward strand.
TTGCAACTTTATAGATCTTCTTTATGCACCAAGAGCTTGTAACACTCCAAAGAGAAAGGAAAAGTTTAAATAGCATCACATGACCCCTTTAAAGGCAAAAACAAAACAAAAGATAAGAATTATCCTTATAGAAAATGAGAAGTAACCATGGTAACGGATAGAGTATCCTGCTAATATGGCGGCACCTTCCCAAAATGCAACGCAGAGTGAAAATATCATGACGTAACTCCTCATTCTCTATTGGCTTTTTGTAGAGGGAAACAGTGTGATGCTAACAGCCGATTGGCCTACAAAGTGTAGTTCCCCCACTCTATTATCGTGGTCACATGACGATACAAAAGGTACTGTATCTTCCGGGCAAAAATATTTTTTTAAAACATTTAAACTTCTTATTCTAACATAAAAGGTATTACAAAAGTGTTTTGGTCAATTATGCTTTGGCACAGTATCTGTCAAATGAACTAAAACTGAAAGCACAACATAGCTCAATCCCTTCATCAAGTTTCGCTGCACGATTCAAAGCGAAGCACACACATTATGCGATCAGCTCATGATCCGTTTTCTGTGCCTCAGAACGGCTCAGTTCACAGTGAATGGAGTGAACTCGTTTATTGCATGTGCTGTGAGTTTAGTGCACGTTTGGGAACGCAACGGCCACCAGTTATGCTTTATTTTCGTGGCAGATGATTACAACATTTTACTAGATTTGTAGTGAGACGTATTTTAATAAGCCTGATTTCTGTCACAATACACTGCCGCAAGGAACGAAGGAGCTGTGCATAAACAAAACTGTAATTTATTAAATCCAACACACAGGGTAAATCCACACTAGGAAGGGAAAGAAGACACATGTACACTTCTGGTAGACCCTACGAAGGAGGAACGCCCAGTCTGGAACTTAAATGCATGACTTAATGCTACATTAAAGTGATTATTACGTTTTGAATATGGATGTTTTTCATACAAAAATGCATTGATTCACCACAGGAGGCCTTTGTTCACCCCCAGAGCAGTGTGAGACACTTTTTTTTTAAGGATGGGTACTTTTTATTTTACTTCTTTTAAACTGATGCACTGCAACACCTGCTGAGTGGCATTAAACAGCTTGAAAGATCAAAGACTATTTTTAATATAACTCTGACTGGATTTGTCTTAAAGAAGAAAGTCATATACACATAGGATGCCTATGGGGGGAGTAAAACACAGCCTAATTTTCATTTTTGGGTGAACTAACCCTCTAAAAGACATCGAGGACAGGAACAGGAACATCCAAATAAGGGCACATGAGGGAGAAAATGGGTGGGGAGCACATGTGGAGACAAATACAACAAACTGTGCGTTCCAAACAGGATATATCGCCCTCTGAAGGGCACTTCGGGGTGAAAACAATCATGGCCGCCATATTGAAGGGTCATTCCAAACCAAAGTGCTCAAAATTGGCCAGTATGGCCACCTTAAAGGGCCCTTCAGAATGAAGGATTTCGAAGGGTATAACTGATGGACACTTCAGGCTCCCATGATCCTTTGCGCAGATTCTTTGCATGATGACGGCACCTCTGTGTAGGCACGTGATGATGACGCAGAAGGGCACTTCAAGAAACAGTTGTTTGGTCCCCTACACCCTTCAACCCTTTAAAGCTCTCACTCCGTAGGGTAAACTCTTTGAAGGTCTTAGGGCATAGAGATGAGCCCTTCCGAATGGAACACAAGGAAAAACAGTCCAATCCTGACATTTTCACTGAAGCTGGAGTTTTCCATAAAAGCTCTACTGCCGTTTCTATCAAAATAAAAGCTTAAAAGTGCAGTATGAATTGCTGACAGCTAAAATGCAGTCCAAATTCAAAACATCTCTTTCAAGTATAAAAATTTAAGACAGAAGTATTGTAATTTCCCTACTGTAGCATAAAGCAAATAATAATAATATACCATTTATTTTACAGTACAATTGTTTTACAATATATGGCTATTACTGTCATTGTATTATTATTAATATTATTATATTCTAATTTATTTGGCTTCCTAAAACACCAGTGTGAATGTAATTTAGACTGAGACAGTATCATAAATAAAAAAAATTGGTTGAGTCCCCTTTTTTTTTCAGATTGTAGTTTTCTTAGTTAAGAACATTGGATCTCTTAATTTTGAACTCTCAAAGTGCATTAAATAGAAGTTATGAGTTTTTTTTTTTAAGTCTTCATTTGCCTTTTCTTTTTTCTTTTTTTTTTTAAATATCGCAATAAATACCGCATCATGGAGTTCATATCGCAATATTACTGTATAGTGAGATTTTGATATTGTTACATCCCTAAACATCACACACCATATATTACCCTTTCTCTAAATACTCTATTCTAGGAACCTCAGAACTGTGTACTTATTAAATGTTTAAGTATGGACTCTCCTCTTCTCACCAGACCCTTCTATGGAGGAAGCACTAACTGTTTTTATCTGATTTAGACTCTAGTACTTCCCGTGAACTTATCCGTTTCATAACCTGTTAATGCATTCACTTCTGTTCCTTTCCAAATGTGACAGCTCTTGTCAATTCTGTCATGTTTAGACACCACTTAAATAAAGAGTTTGGTTTAAAAAAAAAAAAAAAAAAAAAGAAGAACGTCTCTAGGTTACGTATGTAACCCTAGTTCCTCGAGGGAACGAGACGCTGCGTCGAGCGCTTTGGGGAACGCGTCTAGCGTGAGCGACTCTGAATATCGTGTGAAATCAGTCCAATGGAAGAGCGTGACGTCACGGGCGGGGTGACGTAAGCGACCAGGAAGCTATAAAAGCACATGCCGCGCAGCTGGCATCAGCTTCGAGTACCAGCAAGCGCCGGCAGGGGTGCCGGGGGGTATGGCTCCGAGACACAGCGTCTCGTTCCCTCGAGGAACTAGGGTTACATACGTAACCTAGAGACGTTCCTCTTCAGGAACTCGAGCTGCGTCGAGCGCTTTGGGGAACGAGTACCAACGCTGCCAGACTCCCAAACCCCTGCCTAGTGTGTATCCGAAGAGCACAGCTTAGGACGAGAGGACGGATGCGCCTGGAGTGACCGGCATGTCTAGGCCGTAAAATTTTGCAAATGTAGAGGGCGTGGACCACCCCGCAGCGTTGCAGATGTCCAGCATGGATACACCTGCCAAAAAGGCCTTGGAGGCCGCCATACCCCCGTGTGGAGTGAGCCTTGGCTCCCAACAGCGGGGGACGACCAGAGGACTCATAGGTGGCGTTGATAGCCTCGACTATCCAACGACTAATAGACTGCTTAGAAGCAGGAGAACCCCTCTTGGGGGGACCATAGCATACAAGCAATTGGTCTGTTTTTCTCCACAGGGCAGCTCTGTGGACGTATGCGTCCAGTGCTAGAACTGGACACATACAGTTTAGCTTCTCTTGGTCGGGCTCCCGAAAGGGAGGAGGACAGAAAGCCTGCAGTACTACAGGTTGTGGTGTGACAGAGGGGACCTTAGGAACATATCCCGCTCGAGGGTATATGAACGCTTTGGTCATGCCAGGTGCAAAGTCCAGATATGTAGGGGCCACTGAGAGGGCCTGCAAATCTCCTACTCTTCTCAGAGAGGTAATAGCCAACAGAAAGGCGGTTTTGAGTGTCAGATGTCTGTCTGAAATATCTTGAATAGGCTCAAATGGAGGTCTGCACAAGGCCTCTAGCACCACAACCAAGTCCCACGGGGGAATACGGGACCGTACTGGAAGTCTCAGCCTCAGCGCACCGCGGAGGAAACATGTAACTAATGGGTGTCTTCCCAAAGACTGACCATCGAGAAGGGCGTGGTAGGCCGCAATGGCCGCCACGTAGACCTTCAATGTGGAGTGGGTCAACCCTGCAGAGAACCTGGCCTGTAGGAACTCCAGAACTGTACCAACTGGGCAGTTTAACTGGGTCTAGCTGGCGGTTTCTGCACCCTGAGGTGAAGAGTTTCCACCTCAGGGCGTACAGTTTCCTCGTTGAGGGAGCTCTGGATTGGAGTAGGGTCTCAACAACCTCGGTTGAGAGACCGGATGCTATGAACTGCGCCCCCTCAGGGGCCACACCCACAGCTTCCACAGCTCCGGGCGAGGGTGAATTATCGTGCCCTGCGCCTGTGAGAGTAGGTCTGTCCTGATCGGTATCTCCCAAGGAGAGCCGTCGAGGAGCGAGACCAGATCTGCGAACCATACTCGGCCCGGCCAGAACGGGGCTACTAACAATAGACGGACCCCGTCCCGGCGTACTCTCGCCAGAACTCCCGGGAGCAGAGCAATAGGGGGAAATGCGTACAGACGAAGCCTCGGCCAGGTCTGTACCATAGCGTCCAGTCCCAGGGGAGCTGGATGAACTAGAGAGAACCAAAGGGGACATTGTGCTGTCTCCTGAGTTGCAAAGAGGTCTACTTGAGCTCTGCCAAAAATTCTCCATATCTGCTCCACCACCTCGGGGTGAAGCTTCCATTCCCCGGGCCTCGGCCCCTGCCTCGACAGTATGTCTGCTCCCACATTCAGTTTCCCAGGAATATATACTGCTCTGAGTGAGAGGAGTTTGCCCTGGGACCACACAAGGATCTGGTGCGCCAGCTTGTACAAGGGGCGCGAACGCAGACCTCCCTGGTGGTTGATGTAAGAGACCACCGATGTGTTGTCGGTGCGCACCAACACATGGTGATCCCTTAGGTCTGGGAGGAAGTGCTTCAGTGCACGATAAACTGCTAGCATTTCTAGACAATTGATATGCCATGTCAGATGGCGACCGCTCCACAGACCGCGGGCAGGGTGGCCACTCATGACCGCACCCCAACCAGTGAGGGAAGCATCCGTCGCTAGTGTTACACGGCGACCAGGAGCTCCCAGCACTGGGCCCTGATTCAAGAACCAAGGTTTCTTCCACATGTCTAAGGCACGGAGGCAGCGCCGCGTGACCTTGATAGTTCGAAGTGGATTGCCCCTCGGGGAAAATCCCTTGGTCTTGAGCCACCACTGTAGGGGTCTCATGTACAGCAGGCCAAAAGGTATCACGTTGGACGCAGCTGCCATCAGACCCAACAATCTCTGAAATTGTTTGACAGTGAGTGACTGGCCTTCTTTGACTCTCTCGACTGAGATGAGGATCGACTCGATACGAGCAGGGGACAATCGTGCCTGCATCGTGGTCGAATCCCATACTACGCCTAGATAGGTGGTTCTCTGAACTGGAGAAAGTACACTCTTCTTGGCGTTCAGTCTCAAACCCAGCTCCCCCATATGTGCGAGAACGACATCTCGATGCCGAGCCGCAGCCTGCTCTGACTGAGCTAAAATCAACCAATCGTCGATGTAGTTGAGAATGCGGATGCCCTGCATGCGCAGGGGGACCAGAGCCGCATCTACACATTTCGTGAACGTGCGGGGTGAGAGTGCGAGGCCAAAGGGAAGTACTCGATATTGGTAAGCTTCGCCCCCGAAAGCAAACCTCAGAAACTTCCTGTGTTGTGGAAGGATGGATATGTGGAAGTATGCATCTTTGAGATCTATTGCGACAAACCAGTCCTCGGACCTGATCTGCGCTACAACATGCTTGATCGTGAGCATCTTGAACTTCAGTCTCATAACTGATCGATTTAAGACCCGCAGGTCTATGATCGGACGCAACCCCCCATCCTTCTTTGGAACTATGAAATACCAGCTGTAAAATCCGGATTCCCTGTCTTGAGGAGGGACCACCTCGATGGCCTCCTTCTCTAATAGGGCTTTCACTTCTTGTTCCATAACCAGACCCTGCTCGGGGCCGACTATCATCGGAGTAACCCCGTTGAACATCGGTGGTGCAGAGCCGAACTGAATACGGTAACCTTTCTCTACCGTGTGCAGGACCCATTGAGATACATTTGGCAGTAGTTTCCACGCTGGCAAATAATCTACTAAGGGAATCAGTCTCTCGAGACTGACCTCTGGTGTAAGAGGCCCCCGCAGGGGTGGCGAGCGTCTCAGCCCCGTTACGCGCACGGGCGGAAGATACTGAGAATGAAGCTCGCTGGGGACCGCTGCGCCCTGGAACACTGGCAGGGTTGGCAGACCGGCCCCCAGAGGGCGCTGAGGCGAGACGGCCACCGTGTAATGCGGTGTGCACCGCTCTACCCCAGCAGAGGCTGCCCTCTGACGCCCTGGCTCTCTGGCGTCAGGGCTTCTTGGCCGAGGCCTTCTTAGCATCAATGACTGCCCTCAGATCTTGTTTGGGCCTCGAAGACCTCGGCCGAGAGCGTCGCTGAGGCTCCCGTTCCCTTTGCGGGGGAGCACGAGAGGCGACGCTCTGCTTTTGAGCCTCTCGGTATGAAGAGCTAGGGTGCGGCTGGGGCATCTCCCGCCCAGATGCCCCGAGGGAGCGACGAGGGAGGAATTTATGGAACGCCGCCGCCTGTTTGCGAGCCTCCTGAAACCTGTCAACGACAGTGTTGACTGCGTCGCCGAACAGGCCAGAAGGCTGGATCGGGGCGTCCATAAGGCAGACCCTGTCCCGCTCTTTCATTTCAGACAGGGTCAGCCACAAATGCCTCTCCGCAGCCACCATAGCTGCCATGGACCGCCCAATCGCTCGGGCGGTCTCCTTGGTGGCGCGGAGGGAGAGATCAGCGGTCCTTCTGAGCTCAGGAGTGATGTCATCGGACTTGATCTCCTCTCCCTCATCAAGCTCCTTCAGCAGGTCAGCCTGGTACGCCTGTAACACCGCCATGGTGTGCAGACACGCACCAGCCTGACCTGCTGCCGCATACCCTTTGCCCACCAAAGCCGATGTTGTTCTGAGCGTCTTGGAGGGCAATGCTGGGGCCTTCAGAGACGATGCCGTACCGGGGGACAGATAGCTCGCGAGCGTCTGTTCCACCCGGGGCATCGCTCTGTAGCCGCGCTCTGTAATCCCCACTACATTGCCGTAGTAATCTGAAGAGGGGATATACAGGCGGGCTGAGAATGGCCTCTTCCACGATCTAGCGATCTCTTCATGTAGATCGGGAAAAAAAGGAAGGCCCCGGCAAGGAGGTGGCTGACTCGCCCGCAGAAAGCGTTCGTCGAGCTTGCTTTCTGCGGTTCGGTTGTTTTCTCGGCGGGCCAGTCAAGACTCAACTTGGCCACCGCACGAGTCACCACCTCCAAGAGCTCCTCATACCTAGGCGAATGGGGGTGGCGAATCCCTGTCGACAGACTCCACATCGACCTCCTCGGAGGAAGAGAGGCGGAGTGTCGATCCCTCTCCCTGGGTGGAAGGAACCGCAGAGCGTGCTTCCGACTCAAGAGATTGGGCGCCGGATCTGGCAGAAGTGGAAGGAGATAGGGACTCGCCCGTCTCCATTCCCTCTGTCAGATCCACTTGTGAACCCCACGAGTGCAGCTGCCGTTCTGCCTCGGCAGAAGCGGGGCCAGCACCGCGGGGAACGCTGGCGAAGGCTCCCTCCTCAAAGTGAGCCCTCCGGGAACGAAGCAGCCGCACCGACATCCTCTCACAATGCGGACAGTCGGCCCCCTCGAGAGCCGACTCGGCGTGCTTCGAACCCAGGCAGACCACGCACAGTCTGAAACGCGATCCGGATTCGCCTTTAGAATGTTTGGATTTCGCCTTGCACTTGGACATTGCTTGGAGCTCTACTGGACAGACAACAGTAAATAAGACTCACAAGACAAAATGACATGCACACACAGAGCGCTTGCTGAAGACGCGAAGCTGATGCCAGCTGCGCGGCATGTGCTTTTATAGCTTCCTGGTCGCTTACGTCACCCCGCCCGTGACGTCACGCTCTTCCATTGGACTGATTTCACACGATATTCAGAGTCGCTCACGCTAGACGCGTTCCCCAAAGCGCTCGACGCAGCTCGAGTTCCTGAAGAGGAACTGAAAGTTTTGGGTCCAACAAATCCTTCTCTTAGACTACATTTGAAAACAACGCTAGCTATTAGCTATATGCAAGCCCTATTTTACAGGCAACCTGCAAAATAGTCCACTTGGACTAGGTCAGCTATTTATAAATGCTGTTGAGAAGAAGATGTCTTTAGACCGTGTGACCAAGTGCGCTGGTCAGTTCTTGTTCTTTATACTTCCAGCCCTTTAATGCACATCTAGCTCAGATTAACACAAAAGTATTTTGTGTTAACCACCCTTTATACTATATTCCTTTATTTGTAAAACTAAGTGAACTACAAAGTTCTTTTTAGTAAAGCATCAACACATCATTGTATAGGACCTAACCCTGCTTGAAAACAGGGTTGGACAGAAGCCCACCAAAGTGTTTGGATGTGTATGTGTGTGTCCATCTGTCTGAAAGAGGTGTTTTAAGGTTTTGGGTACTAAAGAATCTTTGGAGCCTTAATGTTTACTCTACTGGCCACAGTAGATATGGTGGGACTGATTGGGGGTGATGAGCATGTCGAGGACTTTGGCAGACAGCACAAAGACCTCCTCTGGAGATGTCCATTGTGTGAGTGACTCCCTCCGGACCTGAGAACGTACCAGATTCCGGCACATCTCGGCATGGGTCTAATACACTTCAATCTCCAATTAGAGAAAGAGTAAACCACTGCGGGGAACAGGGCAGAGCTCACTTGCCTAAAGTCGGAAACCTAAAACTTTATTTGCTAGGTTTTGGGTTTAAAAATATTTTCTCATTTGTTATTATGAGTTTATGTTATTGCGATGTAATTAGAAACAAAATTCTTGAAGGCTTGGTTATATTAAATTTGTTCTTATTGCTGTCATGTTATTACTGTAGTTTTGAGGTTCAGTAGTCATTAGAGAGCTGATTATGAAAGACACAGCTTGAAATGAATAACAAGCTAGGGTCTCATATGAAAGGTGCCGTAGGGGACGGACGTGAGAAACAAAGAAATGTCATGCACCCCTTTTATTTTTAGACATGCTTATTGAACTGATTTAGTTCATTGCCACTCACAGAAATGTTCTGTGCACCTTGAGTAACGAGTTAAACAGCATCGCTCAAATAACCAGCATAGGGAATTCTACACAAACCTCAGCAATTTATTCTTAAATATTAGAATTTTACACTGGATTTGATGAAACTAGCCAAAAGATGTTCTTTTTAGGGTGCAAGCAAAATAAAACTAATACTATGACAAATCTAAGCAAATCTAAAGAACCAGATATTAACTGTGTCGGCTGGCTGCAGAAGATATTATCTTGGGACGAGCAAATGTTCAACTAATATTAGACATAACTGGGTCAAGTGTAGTTACTTTCAAAATACGTCCTAGAACCTCCCGACTGTCTGAAAAAAAAAAAATAAAAAATAATAATAATAATAATAATAATAATCAATTTCCTATATATAAAGGTCTGATTTTGTGCAAAGTGTTCTTTTTCAGATTTGACATATATACGCAATTTTCAGTTTATAGTGTAAATAACCCATCATCCTCATAATGATATCATCAACAAATCAGACTCAGTTCAGTTGCATTTGTACTCAATCTAAAATGCATGATTAAAGAGTAAAAACTAGATTCACCCTGCAGGAATCCAATGTAGCATGACCTAATGAAACCAAATAAAAGCATTTAGATGAATCAACAGATTAAACCAGCCAAAAGCCAAATGGGCAATCAGCTCAGTAGTGTTAATGCTCGAACAGTTCTCTTAACCGAAACAACCTCACAGATGGTATTCCATATTCTTGAATCTGGATTTCAAGACATTTAAAACTGAAACCAAACAATTGTGTGCAGCAGGCTAATATAAATGGCACATTAATTAGATTAAACATTAAAATAAAAAATAAAATAAAAAAATAACCAATGCTAATAGCTAAAAAGAGACTAATTTGAATACTGTGCAAAAATATTAATGTAGCTCAACCAAATAAATGTCAGCAATAACAGTGTCTTACCTGGGTGACTGGGTAACTCAAGCTTGGGTTCACATTTTGGAAGAGAACATTCTGAAAATACAGAGAATGACAGAAAGAGATAGGGTTTAGATAAAGTGCAGTACACTCTCAATCAGTTATTAGAGATGAAGGGGATTCCTGACACTTTGAAGTGAAGTTTTAATTTGGAATGAGCGTTTTACATCATGAAACATACAGTATGGCCTAACGTAGATCTCAGAACTAAAGAACGATTCACATTATGTAAATGTGACAGAGGAAGAGTAATGATGAGTAGTTATAAAACCATAAAGCATAGCTAAATTTAACACTCAAAGTTTGCTTTAAATCTATTTTGATTGGAATAATCTGACTGAAACTGTCTGAAATATAAAGTCATATAAAGTACAAGTATCTACATCTACAACACAGTGGATGCTTTCAGGATAGCAAGGATCACCGAGATATTTTTGTTATGCAGTATATTGTCATTTCCTCATCATGACTAAAACATTAAACAAGCTGTAAAGATCAGATTATCAGATTACATTTAGAATAAGGGTATATTTGAAATAATAATTATTTTTGGCTTGAGCAAAATTTTGCCATGTCCTAAAGCAATAGCTTCTAAAATAAAAAATAAATAAATAAAATAAAATACAATTTTTATTTTAAGTGGTAATCATTTATAGACTACTCATGTCCTCATCGCATTCGACTCTATTACTCTGTTACATCACTTTACCAAACAATAACATCATTTTTCAAGAAGCTTGAACATTTTTGGTGGAGGAAAAACAGTGCAAGCATGGAAAAGTAGCAATTTGACGAATTCTATGATGTATTTCTTGTTTTAGTTTGTTTGCATAGAAAACATTCCATCATGTCTGATAATTTTACAGAGATCCATATGATAACACCAAATTTTCAAAAGATGTTTAAAACTTCAAGTTCACCTTCAGGCTAACTTTAGCTCTGCATTTCAATCCTGTTATCATCCTTTATTGGAATTTTGTAAATAAGCTGATAATTAGGTTTGCTTGAACACCTTAAAATTTAGTTAAGCATTCACAAATAAATGGGGTTTAACCATTGCAAGTGTTTTTCCAGATAAAACACTCCAGCATGTGTGTGCTTCAGCCTGTGGCTTGCTTTTAGAATGCCCTCTGGTCTATTGAGTATCCCGCTGAGACTGTGTGATATGATCTTATTTTAAAAGATTCGACCCTCAATACAGCTAAGCCAAAATCCTCCCTTATTACACACTGAAGACTGACGCTCACTGATAAGACCTCAGTCACTCGCTGCCCTTCCTCACTGACACAGCATCAGAACTCTTGGCCTTTAACCTAACCTCAATATTACATGGCAAATGTCAGTGCTGATCTGGGAGCATCTGCTGGAAAATGTACAAGCTCTTGATCAGATAAGGGTTATATGGCAGTGCCAAGGTCCAGTGGTCTCTTATCGAAAGTAAAGACCCCATGGCAGGAATGATTGATTTATTTCAACAGGTTTTTAGGTGAATGCACCTGCGGCAGTAGCTTTTACTGTATCTTGTGCAAACACACACAATGTTACACAACACATTTTCAGGCATCAGTTAATTTGATGTAAAAAGAATAGTGAATTTAAAAATGACAATTCTGTCATATAATTGACTAATTTATATGTAACTGATGTAAATCTTTGCATCTTCATGTGCCATGTTTGCATGTGCAAGTGCAAATACAAAGACTTGGAATAAAGCACATTTGTACTATAAGAATTATAGAATATTTTTATGGTATTTTTGTTCAGCTCCTTTTATGTTCTATGGATGAAAGAATATCAGATTTGAAATGACATGAGTGATGTGAGTTCTCACAATAGAAAATCAAAATTATTGATACAAAATATAAATGTGTAAACATGGAGGAAAACTTTTACTTTTCCTGTTAATTCATATTGTTACACAAACAGTATTTTACAGTAAAATAACACTTACTATAAAGCTAAACCATTAACTTTACTTTAGCGTAAATAGATACATTATATGGAAGTTTGTTTCCGCCATGAATAAAAAATTAAAAAAGTAATTGCAACTTTTTCTGTCACAATTCTGCCTTTTTTCCCTCACAATTGCAAGTTTACATCTTGGAATTCTGCCTTTTTTTTTTCAGAACTGCGAGTCAGGATATAAACTCACAATACTGAGAAAAAAAGCCAAAATGATGAGTTTATATCTCATAATTCTTACTTTACAATTTGCAACTGAGTTAATATCATGCAATTCTGAGAAAAGAGTCAGAATTGTGAGATACAAAGTCACAATTACCTTTTTTATTCAGTGGCAGAAACAGACTTCCATAATATTATAATTATCAGTTATTATTAATACTTGTTATACCTGAAACATTGTCACAGTATTTTTACAGTGAATATCTGGCAATTATATCTGCTATTTAATCTTCATTAAAGGTTCATTGAATATTTTCACTGGCCCACACAGCACAAATGTTTGAATGACTGTGGTTTTGACTTTTGAAAGAAATCGGGAAACTGTTTAACATCTGCGTGTGCATCACTTCCTCTCCTGGGCAGCCCATTGGCTTCATCTGCCTTCATTTTCAACTTTGAGATAAACACATCCATAATATCCTCCCCTCAAACATCTGTTCCTCATTGTAAAAACAATGTACTGTAAACCCCTTCAAGACTTGGAGAGAGAGATGTATCCTGAAATAATCTTCTTCCAATTATAGAAGATGACATAGCAGCATTGTCTATTCATGGACCATAATGCTGTTCTGCATTTACATTCTATCACAGCCGACACTGACATGAAGAGCAAATGAAGAGATTTTAACCCTTCAAGTACAACTTTGGACAATAACAAGATTGTATTCGTTGAAGTACCTTGGAGTATCATGTAAAAACCACAATATGTCAGTGATAATCTGATACCATGGTATTGTCACAGTGCATTTTTTGTAAAGGATGATTACATGAATGGTACCTGGTAACTAAGCTTACTGCTATTTAATGCCTTGCTTTTCTTTATCTTAAAAGTTATTTTCCTGGTCGAATCAATTCTGCATCTGCAGCGACCACATTACAACACTAGCCTGCAGTAGGGTCAAATAATATTTGGTCATTCAGGGCTTCATTATATTACATAATGCAATGCTTTCTACTTCACAAGCCGTAATGGCTATGGTAAACCTCACGGGCTACCGTAAACAAGCTTGCAATTCAGTTTAAATAAGTTGGACTCTGGGCTCTGGTTTAGGATACTTGGGTATTCATCATTTTCATGTGATGTCACACTCATATAGGAACGCCCACCTGGAGGGCAAAACAAGGATTTCCTTGCCCACCAATTATTTCTACCAGGTTTTTACTAGATAGGCTACTAATGTATTATGACAGTAATTTTAAAAGACCAAATTCAGTATACACATTACTGATAATGCAGTCTGACAAGCAAATGTGCCCAGAATATGAACGCAATGCACTAAATTGCACCTGAAGTGTTCTCCATAGAAAACCATTATAAAATGTAGCTAAGTGCTTTAAGACAGTGACAATGTGCTACTTTTGCATTGTTTTTCTATGTAAACATGCTGGACATACGTTACTCATGTTTTTTGCAGTGACTCGCACAAGTTTTTTTTAAGATGCCGTGTCAAGTTAAAATAATTTCAACTATTACATACAGTGCAGCTCATCAATGTCAAAAGAGTGGACCAATCAGAAGACCCCGGAGGTGGGGCATGCATTGCATGCTTTTGTTTACAATAGCATGTTGGCATGGCAACTGTTTTATTTGATGGCAACATGGAAGAGAAAGCATTCTGCACTGTGTCTTGTGTTGTAGATGCAAAAACATGTTCTGTGTGAACAGGCTTTAAGGATGTTTTGCCCTTCAAGTCTCCTGCCAATCACATGACTGAAAACTATGAATTTTTGACATGGGAAAACATTCTGTTAAACCGCTATTGACTCAACAAGTAGTGTGCCTTTGGGGCGGAACTATCTGTTTTTCCAACCACTGTTAGATGAGGGAAGGTATCTGGAAACTTACTTGAAAACAATAATTTTTACAATTTTGCCACAAGTGGAAACGAAATCACACACTTTGGCTTTACAGATCTTAAAGTACCTTCTGAGAAAATTTATAGGGGAGTGATTACATTAGTCAAGCAGCTACGATCCTTAACATTTAGCACTACCCACAATCCAACATAAAGTTCCATACAAGGGGAAAATTTGATCTCATTTTTTCATATCATGTGATGGTCAGATGTGTAATTGTCTCAAATAGCATGTTTCTTTCCAATGTAATTATGCTTTATAGTTGATCAAAGTGAGGCAATGTTAGGAAATATCCCAAGCCACAATCCTCCCTTCACTTTTAGCTAACCTCTAATTACACATAAAAAGACGTAAGTTGAGAATGATTTTAGCAATGACAGATCTCTTCAAGTCAAACACCGCCAGTACAGGAAATGAGCAATTTCATTAAGCTGCATTTGGTAAATGGCACAATTATTAAGAAAACTATAAATTGTATATGGCAATCATTTCAGCAAGTCAAAAAGTCACTTCAGTATCAGAGGAAGTGAAACAATATCTTAAGGTCTGGCATCCGTTGACTTAAGAACATCCTTCCCTTTCCAGGATGAGGCCACAACGGCTTTTCACACCTCATTTGAATCCTTAATTTTAAAAAAAGACTGTTAAATGATTTCAAATTTGGAAAGTTGTTGCAACAACCCCTTGAGATGTTTTGCATAAAAGGCACAGAGCCACCACAACAGAGAATCGAGGATCCGGAAGTCACGATGTCTCTATATCGCAACAGACTTCAAAGGAGGTTTGGCTGCGCCAATTACAAGACAGAACAGCAAAGAGTTGAAAAGAGTAACTCAGCTCAGACGGGAACATTTTCTATGGAAGTGGTTTGCTGCTGATAGACTCTGAAGGAGGGCTCAGGTTTTGTGTGATCCAGCCTTCAGCTGTTCTGCCACATTGTGAAGTGGGCTGAATATGTCATGACAACCTCAATCATCCATCCACAAGTGTGTGAATAAGTGGTGCTGTCATGTATAAAGAGCTGTGTCTTCAAGACAGAAGATGGTTCACAATCTAACGCAATACTTGCTATTTATGTACCGTCTCAAGTTGCATGGTATACACACTGATGGAAATAGATACGATTGCCATGCGAATTTATACATAGAGTGAAATTTGTAGCAGATCTTTATAAATGTATTTTCAATCAAAAAATTCTAATTTTCTAGAACTTATGAAATGCAGAATGGCCATGTTTAAGAATGGTACACATACTTGTGTAAATTTCCAAGCCATAGCTTGTTCCAAGCATTTTGTTTGCATTAGAAAAGTCATGAGTATGTTAATGTCAGCAAGCTTATAAGAAACATGATAAAGAATATGATTATTGGGAACATGACCACAAAATGATTTAGTAACAATACAGTTGTTACTGATTTATTACTGATAATCTAATAATACAGACAGAAATAATCTGGATCAGGGTCTTCAAACTAAGGTTGTCAAGCCTTTTAGACCTTGGTGGACAGATTTGATGGAACAGGTTATATGCATTTATGCTTTGGTTTGAATGAAAACAGCGCATCGGCGCAGTGCTGCTGGCACAGTAGAGTTTCGCCACCTGCGTACTGCTCAGAATTGCCAAAATGGCGCTACTGATTTGCAGAGACACAGAGGAGAGGAATTATTGAATAAAGTCATTACTTTTGTTTTCTTCATGTACAAAAAGTATTCTCGTCGCTTCATAACGTTACGGTTGAATCACTGATGGCAGATGGAGTATTCTGACGATGCTTTTCATACTTTCCTGGACCTTGACACTGTTATTTATTTGGCAGTCTATGGGACAGTCACAAGCCTGCCTGTTTTCATCCAAAATATCTTAAATTGTGTTCCGAAGATGAACGAAGCATTTATGGGTTTGGAACGACATGGGGGTAAGTGAATAATGACAAAATTTTTTATTTTGCAATGGAGTATCCCTTTAAAATAATTGTTTTTGTTGCAAAGAGTCATATACTTACATATTTTTTCTTAATTTTATTCACATTGGACTGCACTCATTCAGTTTGTTTCTTGTTTTTCCCTACAAAACAGGATAAACCAGTGCCACCAATATTCTGAAACATCTGTCACACACTCCACTTAAGGATGCCTCTAACTGCCTGAACAGACCACCATCACTATTCCGTGCTGGTTTTACAAACACTGAGCCATTTTCTTTGCTCAGCATCCAAAGGTACTTCAGAATGCAGGCCAAGGTTGGTGTGCAAGATCTGCAACAGTTCTCAAAACCGAACAAAAGCTCTTGGGGTGGGCGTCTTGCCCCAGAGAGACTCCATTCAATGCTCAGTGACTAAGTAGGGCACTGATGAGACATCCAATGTTCTGGAAACACAAAATGTGTTTAACGCAAAGACAGCCAGAGAGAAAGCTTGTCGGTGCCAAAACCTGAGTGTTGAGCAGGGATGGGGCAATTAACAGACCAACTGGAGGAGTCAGAGAGAGAAGCCTTCATTCTGAAACACTGTTCTAGGATGCTGCAGTGCTTTAAAATAAACCCCTGGAAAGACTTCGCTCTAATGGGAAGTGTGAATCTTATGACACCTTGTTTCTTGACATTCAGAACATAACATAACATGAGCAAACCAACAACTTACATGCTGTTTAAGTAAACAAATATCAGATTTCCTTTAGTTACATGAATCATTTAACCAAACTCTGCATTGCAAGCATGTTAATCAACTTATTATTTTGACAATAATGTGTTAAATGCTGGGTTAATTTCAACAGACTGGCACAAAAAGGGGCAACCACCTACACCTAATTTGCTATACAGTATATTGGTTTGAACCTCATCCAAGTTTATAAGCAAACTTTTTTTATTATTATTATTGTTTTGGGCTATTAATTGGCATAGATATCAACATTTGGAAGTATTCTAAAATGAACAGATTTTTTTGCTTCATTCTAATCTGACCAAATTTCAAATGAGGCCCAAATAAGTATTATTCAAACTTGTAACCTGATTTCATGTAACTTTAAACTAGTTATCAATCCATCCTTTTTCCAAACAGCTGGGAGCCATAGACAGGGAAACAAGCAAGCATTAGGCCTTTGTAGCACCTTATTTGCTGTCATATCTTGCTTCATTACTGCTCACAATAAAGTTGAATGAACAACATGCAACACAAAGCATATGCATCATCACTAGCAAGCACTGGCTGAAGCAGAGAGAGAACAGAAATCATGATATTGTGACACTCCTGCTGTCACTCAGGGTGTCCATGGCCCATTACAGAGTCCCTTCTTGGATGCACCTGGTACTGCAGAGACAGCTGACATAAATCACAGCAACAGCTGACTGCAGCAACCCAAACAGTAGATTGCCAATGTGGTACATAAAGAAGCAGAATGAGCTCAAAACTCACACCAGAATGTCTGTGAATGTAGGGTAATAGTGTATTAACGTGAATGAACACAGATGGCTGGTGATGTATGACATCATTGAGATGCATGATGACACCACTGACATGGCAGCACCATTAAAAATCCATAACTGCCTGAGCCAAGCTTTATGACGTCACCTCTCTGTGAACTCAAACATCACGCTTATAAACAATGACGTATGACATCAGGTTTTAAGAAAAAAGCTGCTAGACTGTGTACTGACTTGTTTCATGACTCTGTTTGCGCACATTCAAAAGCAACGTCATATTCCAAATAAATGATGTCATGTAAAAGCATTCAAAGTGATTGACCTATATATCTTAACCTGCCAACTATACCCTTACGCAAAGAAAATATATTTCCTAATATATAAATGATCAATATATTAAATGACACAATGGTATATTAGAAATTATACAGAATAATATATTGTGTAAATATATTACAATATATTGAATAAAACATAAGGAATCGCCACTTTTCATATATTGAAAAGTATGTGACAATATATTAACTTATATATCACAATATATGTCATTTTATATTCCGTAATACACTTTATAATATATAGATGTACATGTGATAAGATATGGAACTGCATGTGTAAATATATACTGAACATATATTCATGCAGTATATACACACATGAAAACATATATTTCTTATATTTAGCAGTCATTTATGATATACATGTTTCATATTTTAAAATATAGCTAGCTTACAATAGCAAAAGCACACCTGCTCATAATAAACCACTTAGTGAACAGACTATCACTGTGCTGAACAGTGAAATACAATTACTTTTTAAATAAAGTAACACAAAGTAACATAATTTAACAGTGTTTGTCCAATCATCTTCCTGACCACAGACTCTACTCTTCTGCACAATGGTAACCCCACAAACTTATACATACCAGAAACACTTTTACTTTTCAAAATAATACAACATTAAACACTAACAGATATCCCCTATATTAATATTGGGCAAAAACACATGAAATAACACTTACTTTTAACAATTTTAGTCTCCTTTAACAGTCAGAAGCAATAAGCATGCTAGGAACTAGAAATCTCCTGGAACTCATTCCGTGAATGTGTGTATACAGTATATGTGTGTACATACATTCATATTTATATGGAAAAATCTATGTGCAATACCTACATACTCAATAAAGGATCAAACAACGAATATTTATTTTTTGCCTTAATTTCTAAATATATTGTGTATCGATATAGACTATTGTCGATGCATATATTGCTGTATATTGAAAAATATAAGCACTAGTTTCCAATATATGGAAAAGTATTAGCTATGTAATATATCGCATTATATTTTGCAGTACCATATAGTTTTGTTTCGTAAGGGTATATGGCCATAAAATCAAGTCTGCAGATACAGAGCAATCATCATCAACATCTCAGAGGGGGGAAATATGTTCGGATCTATGGTCCGACCAGTTCGGTCACGCATCACTGACGTGAACCAGGATCCGGATCAGCGGGTTCATCATCACGAAAACACCGAACCGCGCGCCCCTCTCTTCTTCTCCACTTACCGGATTTAAAAAACGCCGCTATGTCGGCCGCCTCCTTAGATGTGTCCTCTCCCTCCCCTGAACTCATCCTCGGATCAGCGATTCTCCAAACAAACGGGTCAATGTCGATTTTCCGAGATCAAGTGACTGATCAGGAATAAATCCTCTTCATTGGAAAGCAAAGAGTGGCTTGCGGGGATTCGTTCCTGTTCTCGCTGAGCGCGGACCCTCCATCTTGGCTTTAGCTCGCTGGAGAGGTGTCGGTACCGATCGGCGGCGCTCCTGAGTTTCAGCTGGTAGAGAGGAGGAGAAGGATGAAGGGAGGGAGAGGGGAGGTCTTCTTCAAGAAGGGGGTCTCCAGGAATCCCCTATACCCTACACACACACCCACAGGTCACCTCAGCAATATCAGAAGGCTGTAGCCCAAAATGACAAAACATCTAGAAGCACATTTAGGATGCTTTATTTACCCTACAAGATTTGATTCAATAAAATTAAATAGGCTACTAAATATTTTCAAGGCAGCTTGAATAGCCTACATGTGAGTGAACTTTTATTTAAAAAATAAAAGAAAATAAAAAGGTAAACATTTTCACAGATATGAATCTTATGCATATAAGTTTTGCTAAGTAATTTTCATAAAAGGTCGATATAGGTGAGTTTGGCAGTCGTGGGGCTCTCATGGGTTAGGCCTAAACATACTGATCAATAAAATAATATATTTTATTACAAATTTGCTTCACTGCAATTGACTGAATTACAGTCAAAATCAGCAGTCACAACAGATACTTTTTTGTTATTTCAGTTCTGAAAGAGCAAAAATACATTTATAAATTATGGTTTGCTGATATATTTCTTTTTATTTCAGAAATTATCATTATTATCAAATTATCAGATTATCAAATTTCTGTATGTGGCTTTTTAAGAACTGATTATCAACATCATTAAATGTTTACTGAACCCATACGTTGTGTGTATTTGTGACCTTGTCTGTGAAAACTCAGCTAAAGTCTTTTTTTTGGTGATTTACTGTTTCCTATATAAAATCATCCTTCATAAGGTAAAGAACATTCTGTGAAAATCTAACACTGATATATTTATTACCACGCAAGACCATGTCAAAGATGGAAATCATAGTGAAATTAATGGTTGAGATCGAACTTTGATGCTTGTTATGTCATAATTAGATTTCGAGACTTTAGCCTGGATTTCACAGAGAGGGTCACATTTAATGCATAATTTACGTGCAAATACAATTAAATACATCTGTCTGCATAATATTCACCATTGTCATCATCCTAAAAAAGGTATTTCGGTAATCACAGACAACTTTTCACAATAAATAAATAAATAAACAATAAACAAAAAAACAAAAACCAAAAAACTTTAATTACTAATGCCTACCCTTAATATGCCTACCCTTTAGACATATTTAACCTATGAAAACAAATAAACCTAACTACATAATAAAACAAAAAAAAATACAACACAAAAACATCGAACACGACTTCGGGACAGACGCTTCACAATCAAAGAAACCGCACTACTTTAGTAGTTAATGGTAACTACATTTCTAAAACAGGAGTTATTTTTACTCTAAATCTGATGACCTGCGTTTGAGTAAAATAAATCTGCTGCCTTTAGATGATTCCCCTCCCACATTCCTGAACATAACGTTGTTAACATTACAGAAATGTAACGTAGTCCATAAACTTTAGAAACCGTTCGTGCAGCTTATGGTTGTTTAAATAGCAAAAAGGCGTGTATTTATGAGTTCCATTTGCTTGATGAGTGAAATGGAAGTGAGACCTTTGTTCTCTGGTCTTACTGCACCGGGGCACTTTCATTTTACCCCCAAAACATTACCCCGACGGCGGCATCTCCGTGGCATCTGCCAACAGCAATTTATAGTGGAGAAAGTAAAGTGATGTCTGGGAGGCTGTTCACAGCATGGGCAACACTAAAGTCCTTCTGGACGCCGATGAGACAGCGTGGAAAATTTGAGTTTAGCTTTAAGATGAGATTTACATACCTATAAACTTCTTAAAAGGTCAGTGGGAAGATCATGGCTTTGAGTTACCGGTCAGTGAAGTCGAACATCATGTCCAGAGGATCTCATCAGCCCTCTGCCCCAGAGGACAACATTAAGGAGATGCCGAACAATTTTATGTTGTTGATGTTGTTGTTATTTAAAATAGCAGTAACTGTAAAGTGATCATAACTCATTGCATCTTTCTTATAATAATAGACTAATAATGATATCAAGTGCAAACAAACTAGAAAAAACCCTGTTACGGCATTTGGAAGTATCTTTCAGAATCCAATTATATCATTGATTTTGTTTATTTATTTATGTATTTATTTTTTCAGATGTTTTTTAAACACTAGATGGCGGCAAAACTCTGTAGCAAAATTTCGAATCAACTAGAATAGAATCTTTACTTGCTATTGTTACTAGTCTGGTGGAAAATGTAGGTACTGCTTTAGGACACACATAATACAGGGTGTGAATGTGCAAGTACTGTGTGTAATGTACATGCAATGTGATATTAACAAAATAACAGGCTACATTGCACAATATACAATACTGTCCTTCACACCGTCATTTAGCAGAAATTAAACTGTATACCATGATATGCAATACAGTTTTGTTTTGTTGCATTACAGTTAAAAAAAAAAAAAACTTTTCTATCGTAATAGGGTGGAATTCCCATTTGTGTTTCATATCAACATGTTAAAAACTCAAAATTTTCTCAGATATTCCACCTGAAATTGCAGAAGGAAATACACAAATGAGACAACTGACACATTACAGACCTGTACAATTCATGTGGATAGCATATAGCTCATATAATCTGGTTTTGGAAGAATACATATTCATACTTTATATAACAAATATATGGATACACCCTACTGCAACAAAGCTAGAAGGTGAATTATCAGGAATGTCATAATGATTACTAAGAGCTGTCACATTCTTATGCCAATTTGCAACTGTTTTATGTTTTGGCGAATTTGTTGGGAATTTGTATCTCATTTATGCATTTTCACATTATTTACTTATGCATTTAGCAGATGCTTTTATGAAAAGCGACTTACAGTGCATTCAGGCTATACAATTTTTTTTTTTTTTTTTTTTACCAGTATGTGTGTTCCCTGGGACTTGAACCCATGACCTTTTACACTGCTAACACAATGCTAATTAATAATTAGTAGTGTTCATATTGAATTATCTAACTGTGACATGGCTGAGGTTCTATTACTGTCTACGGGAAGAGACAAGTGTATATCCTATGGTGGCCTGAATATAATTTCTTCTGCCAACTAATGGTGTAGAAAATGAAGAAAACCAAGAACAGCTCAGTCAGCAATTTTTACATATTCAGGATATAGATCTGCAGATCCATATATCGCAATTAATGAATGCTTAAGAATCAGCCCCAAATCATTTTGGGATTGCTGGTATGGAAGTTTTGTATGCAGCAAGCAAGTTCTCCTTTTTAAATGACAAATCACCTTTGATTGCTTACAGTTGTGCAATTAGAGGTATCTTAGAAATAATCGATTCGATGTAAATGTTCTTTACCTTGGCTCTTGTTTGTGCTGATGGAAAGCATTATTGGATTTTGCACAAAAGTTTTTTCTTTTAGAGAATGTCCAAGAGTGCCCGTTAATGAGATGTAGAGCCTGACTCAGTACTTGTGGATAACAAGTGGACTGAACTCTGCCTGTGTGTGCAAGTAAAAGTGTATGTGATGGGGTTCATATGTATGTTCTCCACTTGAAAAGCCAATTTGGAGATCCTCTGCATAATTCAGCAGGGAGGATCTTGTTATACAAGCCCGTTGTAATAGGAAGATCCTGTTAAAAAATCAGTCATAGCCACAGTGAAATATTGATGATCTTACTGTTTTAAATGCAAACCTTCAGAATCATTTTCCTGGTATCCATGGGGGCACACAGTCCTCTGTGATCATGAAGAGATAGTACCATATGGGTTTGATGGCTTTTAATTGGTCATTGTATGTGGAAAGACAGGCACTGGATTCAGAGAGCAATGAATAATAACAGGCTTACTGTTCTCAGAAATCTTTTGAATGCCCATTGAGAGAGATTCAAGGACTTTTTCTCTGTACTGCACATTCGATGTATAATCAACCTTTAATGACTGTAAAGAAGAACATAGATCTGAAATTTTTCTGTACAATCAAATTTAAGGGCAAAGAACAAAGAATCAAGCCATATCTAGCAACCAGAATATCACTGGCTTTGTCAATGTGCAGTGGGCATCCAGTTTTATTAGCCAAATCTGATTTTGTCAGGTCAGAATGGTTATGCAAGAACGTCCACATTGATTGCCAGCTTACGCAGGTTTACCATGCTGGTGATAGATGATTGATTCACTTGTATTATTATTATTATTTTTATTTATTTTTTCAAATCTGAAAACTACATTAATAATAATAATAATAATAATAATAATAATAATAATAATAATAATAATATAACTGCAGATAGCATAATATTAATGAAAAAAGGCCACTTAATTGTACTCAAAGAGAGATGATTTCATTGCCCCAAATGTTACTGTACGTTTAAGAAAATTAGTTTTAGCATTAGGGAGTAGAAATCTACCCTCTGTTGCTCATCTAGTAGCATATTCATGTGACTGAACGTTGGCTTGTAATTGATCACACTCATGCAATGGAGTTTTAAAATGTAAAACCTTCCATGTTGATAACAGTATTGCAGCAATCATCCTATCTTCCACTCTTAGCCATTTAAGATCAAAGTGCCTACTATTAATATTTGTACCACACAGACACTGGAGGATTAATCTCGCTGCTTTATTTTGTACCAACTGGAGTTTCCTCAAATCCTTTTTTGTAGCCTTGACTCATATTATCTGACTATAGTACAGCTGTGAGAAGAAGATAGTGTTCAATATTATTTTCATTATATCAAACATAAAATATTGTCTACATCTCCTTACTACAGCTAACACCCTTCCCATTCTCTTCACTGTGCTCCCAATATACTTTGACCATGAAAATTTATTATCCAGGATGATACCCAATAGTTTTGCTTCCTTAACTTGCTGAATAAGTGTTTATATATATATATATATATATATATATATATATATATCTATCTATATATATATATCTATATATATATATATATATATATTTCAGCTCCGGTTTAGACCATAGAGAATAATTAGACCCAAATACTTTACTCTTTGTTTTAGATGAATTTATCAACTTATCCACATTTCTACTCTCCAAGATATAAATCATTAATCATTCCAGATATAAATCATTTATAAAAATGGAATACAAAAGTGGTCCTAAACAGCTCCCTTGTGGAACTCCACATTCAATTCCCCTTCTATGCAAATAAGTTATGTATAAAAAACAACAACGAGGTTTTCAGTCCTGCTTAAGCCATGGAAATTTGAGGGTTGACTATTTTTGACCTGGGCCTATAAACAGCCACCTAATAACCAACAGCACTTCCTAACAATTTATAATCAACCACCCAAAACACCCTAGTAATGGCATAGAAACATAGAATATGACAATGCAATGGTATCACCTATTCATTTGCAGATTGTTTCAAAGTAGCTTCACATAATTACAGTTGTCAATTACATAAATCCTAACTATTTCTTGTAGTTTCTATCTGATTATAATACAGTTAATTCACATTCATTACCCTGTGGGTTAGTTCAACAAGCTGTGAATGGTCATGTGTTATTGGGGCATCCCATTATGTAGATGCTCCTTCACAATATGAATGAATAGCTGACTTGTATTGTCATTGTCTGACTAATGAATAAACTGTTAGATTGTGAGGAAGTGTAAATATTTCCTCTCATGCTTCAGAGGGCTGGCGTTCTGTCTGTAACTGTAGACTTAACAATGGTCCATTAAGCCTCATAGATGATATAACAAAATTACAAAAAACCCAAAAAAAAACCTACAATTGTTTAAAAAGCAGCATTAAAATTCAATGGAAAATGTTTGGAAAATGTGGAAGTGCATGCTTAAGCCCAGTACTATGATTGTTCAGGTTACAGTGTCTATGGATCCTCTACAGCATTAAAATTCAATGGAAAATGTTTGGAAAATGTGGAAGTGCATGCTTAATGGATCCTCTAGTGTTCACATGCAAGTAACAAGTAGATTTTTTTTTTTTAAAGTGAAGTGACGTGTGACAGCCCATACTCGGAATTTGTGCTCTGCATTTAACCCTTCCAAGTGCACACATACAGTAGTGAACACACACCCGGAGCAGTGGGCAGCCATTGGGGGTTCGGTGCCTTGCTCAAGGGTTTCACCTCAGTCATGGTATTAAAGGTGGAAGAGAGCACTGGTTATTCACTCCCCCCACCAACAATTCCTGCTGGACCTGAGCCTTTGAACCCGCAACCTTCGGGTTACAAGTCTGACTCTCTAACCATTAAGCTACGACTGCCCCAAGATAGGTATAGTTTTAATAATTGTTATAACTGGTCTTCCATTGTGGCACTTCATGATCACAAAATTCCAGAGGCGTTACATCCAGAATTCACAAACTCTCAAAAGAGGTGAAATGATTCAGATTATGATGTATTTGCTCTGAAATCACTTGAACATGAGTAGCGCGCTGCTCTGTGTTGGCATGGTCATATTTGTTAGGAGATTGATGCTCTCTGTTCATCTGGAAAATCTTCCTCCGCTAAGGTTATCTTTTTATTTTTTCTTGTGTGTTGTGTTGCTAAGTGACGCCTGGAGTTCAGGCCTAATCATTTATTTCCAGTTGTTTTGGCAGTCATGGTTGAGGAAACACTGATCTGTCATTCTTACACTAAATGATCACTCCCATTAGCTACACAGGTCAATTTCTATGTATGCTTCTGCTTGCCCAGGCTTGTTAGCCCCTGTTTGCTGTGGCATTTGACCCTACACTGGACTATAAATCTTCACCCTTTTCCCCTACTGTCATCCAGATGGCTTCACTTGACTTCAGAGTCTGTTACCTGTGTCAAACATGTTTCTTTGGCAGTCATTTATCTCACAGTTTTCACCAAAGCAACAGCACATTTTAGAGGAAGAGACCCCTTGTAACCCCTTGTGAATAATTTCAATCAGTTATAATACATTGTAATACTTATCTATTATATTATAATGCATTAAAACACATGACAGACTTTCAAGTATTGTAATGTATTTTACCTTAGGTTAAAAATATTTCTGAAAAAATATAATGCATTACAAACATACATTTATGAATACCTTTATAATGCATTATTAAACAAGTAAAAGTGTTACTATTAATTGTTTTGTTCAAGGTATAATGGTGATTTTGTGGGTTTAAAACTGTCTTTTTGGTGACCAGCAAATATCTTTAAACTGATAGTTTACAATAAATAAATAAATAAATAGATAAATAAAAAAATAAAATAAAAATTCTGTCATCATTTAATAACCGTAATCTTGTTCATATGCCCATTACAGTGGATGGACAAAAATTGCATATTAAAAAGTGAATATAAAAAAATTTGTTCCAAAGAATGAAAGTCTTACTGTATATAAAAAAACTGTAATCAGGCAGAGGTTCAGTACAAACAAATAAGTTATTTTTATATTAGGAGATACCAACTGTGGTGGCTTCGTGGAAATGAATGAGTAGTGCCATAAACTGACTACTAATTGTTGCAAAAGTTATCCTATAAAACAGCATTTTTTTTTTCATCATACTGAAGTCTCTCCTCCATTAACATAAACTGCAAAAATCCTCTTGTCTCATCGCCAAGCGAATGCTGCATTACTGATTGACTGATTTTTTTGGCTAACTTTGGAGGCTTGCCTTACAGGGGCTCTGCCTATATTGTTTCACTTTTTATGCCATAGACTTCAGAATATATTGATCCACCTTTCTCAAATATAAAAGGCAGTTGTATATAAAAACCTGGTTTATACAGTAAAAAAAAAAAAAGAAGAAGAAGAAGAAGAAGAAAAAGAGTGAACAGTAATAGTGAATATCTGTCAGTAGAATAAGATAATTGTGTTTAATCTCATGATTTATGGCCAGTCTTTAAAAAGTAAAAATAATGTTACATGTGCATGCACATATGTAATGTGTATGTGTAAATGATAACTTTTACATTTATTTTATTTAATAATACTTTTGTATATTATTTACACATTTTTTTTTCTCTAAACTTATATGAGCCTTTTATCACTGGCCATCGTGCTGCCATTATACCAACACAAATAACTCTGCAAGCCCTCCAGTTGTGTGAAATGCAAAGACTGCAAAAACTGATGCGACAAAAAAGTGATGCGTTTTCACATATGAGAATGCTGACGTAGGCATGATATTTGTTGCATGCTGCATCTGTCAATTAATTTGCATGTAATTAAAGCCGTATCATGCTGACATATCACATAATAAGCAACAGCTGTCAATGCTTAATATATGGACTTCATATGTGTGGCTCCTAGACCTGAAATGCTGATTGTGTCCAATAAGTGAGACATCTAAAAGGAAGTGTCAGGGGCTTGCAATTGGTACTCAAAGCAAGCTTACCACTGCCAGGATAAAATGCATGAAAAATTCAGCTGAAGAGTTGTGGTTAGATGATAACAGCATAGGGACAGTAAGATGTCAGGGAGGTTAAATGGGCTGATTGCTGGTATCTCTTTTCTAGTAGTTATTTTTCTGTTTCCTGGGCTCCGATCACACCTGCAGTCTCTTAAACAATGTTGTAAATGAACTTTGAAAGCATAAGAGGTGCTTTAGACTTTACTTTGACCTGAATTATTGATATATCCAAGGAAATAACCAAATAGTCAACATTTGTTCAAATGCTATTTAGGAGTGTGCAATATTTTCTGGGATTTTGTTGATAATGATAAGACAATATTTTGCTAAGTGTGTTTATGTGCTGGTACCAGTTGTTGACAGCTGTCTCCTGAAGCTTTTCATATTTCATATTCTATGTGGTGTTTTTTTCAAAGCAGTGACTGAAATGAACTTTTCCATTAAGGAGTAATATTTGCCCTCTTAAACTGATTAATATGGGCATTTTTAGTATGCTTACCTCCTGAATAAGTACTGTCAGAATACTTGGTACTGAATCGATATGTATTGCGATTTTTTAGAATCACAATTCGATAAATATGGAGATCCAATATTGAAATTTTTTAACCAGACCATGGGGAAGAGTTTATTCAAACAGACTGTATGGTTAACAGGGGTCTCCAGCCCTTCTCCTCGAGAGCTACCTTTCTGCAGAGTTCAGCTCCAAATCAAACACACCTAAACCAGCTAATTAACAAGGTGTTCAGTGTTACTTGATAATTACAGGCAGGAGTGTTGGGACAGGGTTGAAACTTAAGTCTGCAGAATGGTCTGCAGAATTAAAGATCTCTACTGTACACGATGTACCCTTTTAAAAGGAATCATAGTTGCAAAAACAGTTAATCTTTTTTTCTTTCTATTTTTATTTATTGATTTAAAAAAAAAAAAAAAAAATTCCAGAAGCAATAATAGTAATAATAGGTAATAGTGGTGCACTGAAATTAATGTTTTACCAAAACACAGAAACTGAAAGTAAAGTTTTAATTTAGTCAAAAACCATGCAACACTGAAAATAACATTTATTTAATAATCCCTTAATGGTCACACTTTATTATAAAGTTCATTTCCCATTATTAACTAACTATTAACTATCACTTTTGCCTCAACAAACTCCTAATTTGCTGCTTATTAATAGCTAAGTAGTGTCAAAACGATGTTCATGGTTTGAATTTCGTTATAAAATGTACAGAATTGGAGAGCTGAGACTTTGTTTCATATAAAAAAGTAACAAAGCACAAAGTTTATTGTGATTATTATGTGTAGGCCCACTTAAAAATTATTTATTATTTTTGGAAGCAGGGATTAAAATGAAGCAATTTAATATGAATTGTCGATTCTGGAAATTAAATAAAAAAATGTTTAAGTGAATCAATTATGTAAATCAATGTCAGTGTCTTAATGAGTAACTCATTAAGTCATTAATCAGACCAATTTGTTCAAATGGCTACTTCATTCAGGAATGGAGCAAGCACCGTTTTATGACTGACTTTCAATAACTGAAATATTGACAATCTTTCAATAATATGGCTGTGTGTTTCTCAAAGATGTGTAATCGCTTTATTGTGGCTCTGTTTGGGATAATTTACATTGTTGAAACAGAAGAAAAATAGACAATCTATGAAAGACATTGTATAAAATCTGCAAATTTGCAGATCTATCTATCTATCTATCTATCTATCTATCTATCTATCTATCTATCTATCTATCTATCTATCTATCTATCTATCTATCTATCTGTCTATCTGTCTGTCTGTCTGTCTGTCTGCAATAAAATGTCAAAGCAAAATAATCAAATGTTGATGCTAAAGTGGGCACATCTTCTTATCACACAGCAAAAGCTGAAGGTAGAGCGTGAGGCCAAGAGAGCACAGCTGGACAGCAGACGTGACTATCAGCGTGTGTCCTCTTGTGTGGGCCTGGAGAAAGCTGAAGTGGAAGATGCAATCCTGGAGAGCACACAGATTAACAATATTCCATATACACACTTCTAACAGTCTAAATTTTGTTTTGTTTTTATAACATTGGAGAATAGTTAATATTGTTATTTAACAATATTATGACTGATGTTTCAGATTGAGTGGATAAAGGAGTTCTTTGCTGCCAATGGCCTTCCTCACCTAATTTTATACTACCAGGACACAGAGCCTGTGGACACAGGTTAGTAAAGCTTGTGATCATATTGTGAAAATAGTAATCATTAAATAATAATAATAATAAATAAAATAAGATAAATACTGTAATTCTCTGAATGTTTCACTATTTTTTTAATTAATTTATTTTTTTAATTTAGTTTAATTCTCAATTTTCTCAATGATGATTCTCATTAAATTCTCATTACTGTTACACTGCACCCAAACAATACATGCAATGAGATCAATTTGTTATTTTTTTGTCTTTGGTAGCCATATCCTCCTCAATGATTCACAGTAAGAAAGTCAAGGTCTTTGTGATGGAAGGCACAGATGTGGCCCTCAATGGCATTTGTGTATTTTTCACCCGGGCAAACACCTCCAAGCCTATCACATCAGAGAATATCCGCAGGGTAAATGGAATAAAGCGAAAAGTGTGAAAAGCTGCCCCTAAGGTTTTTCCAGGAAAAGCTCACCATCTGTTAACCATGTCAATAACAAGATCATGTTTATTTTTTTTTATTTATTTATTTTTTTCTGTAAATATTTCTTGCCCATGTCATATCTTTTATTTGATACATTCCATATGGTAGATGTTGCTGGTTTCCTGTTATTTTTTTTTAAAGCATAAACTCTTTTAAATCAACCTCTTTTCAGCAGTCCAAGCTTAAATGATGCAGTTGGGTGCAATTGCTGATATTTATGTGGCCAAAAAGTGTGATTTTGATAGCTTGCAATGTGAATCAATTGTATTTTTATAACAGTACAGCATACTGCGAGAAAAAACAAACAAACAAACAAACAAACAAACAAACATACAAATATCAGTTGTCAGTCTAAATCTCGCAATACCAGGCCAGATTTACTAAACAAGGGCGAGTTAGAGTGCAATTCCATAAAAGCGCCAATGGGAGGGGAAAAGTAGTTCCATAATGACCAGCGCAAATTACCGTCTGCTTTAAGATATGCTGGCGCAAACACCAGTAATTTGACAAGGGCAAATGGTAGTAAATCGAGTTCCCTGATTCAAATGCACCAGTAACTGCACTAGTTGAGTAAATCAAGGGCAAAAAGGCTGGCGCTGGTGCAGTAAATCGGGTTCCCTGATTTGCTGTGTGTATAAGTTTGCTTCGGTGGAGCCTTATATTCTAAAAAACAACACATGTTGGACACCACGGTTTAACATGTTGGACACCACGTTTGTCAGGCACAAAAATAACTGCACTAGTTCTTCACTTAGTAAAACCCAACAATACCATGCACAAAAAATAAAAAAACCAGTTCTCCACCTAGTAAAACCTATTTGAAAATACTGTCCACCATGTCTTTGTAATTTTTTTTTGCAGATGGTGCAAAGCTATTTTCTCATTTCTTTCAAGTTTCGCCCTCAATCCTGGATTTATGTGAGCCACCATGTAACTCTTGGTACGCATTTTTTTTTTTTTAAATTTTTTATTACATTTATACTGAAAAAAAATTTTTTGGGGGGTATTTAGAAAACGTTGCCCAGCAATGGAAATGACCCAAAAAAGTTTGCTGACATGCTAAAAAACAACAACAAAAACAACATATGTATCTTTTCATCCATTCCCCAGCCTTACATACCTAAAAAACAACATGCACACACACATGTCTATTTTAACTTTAAAACCTTTCACACCACGGGTGTTGCTCTGCTGAAGAGCAAGTGAAAAGTGTTGACATTTAACCTCTATGGTACACGTTATGGTAATAATCGATTGGTTGGACACACACGGCAGTGTTGCTCTGAATTTACACACCCAGAAGTGGGCAGCGTGGGAGCAAAATGGGTTCTGCTTGCTCAAGGGCACTTCAGCCATGGGTATCTTCATCCCTCCACTGAACTATACCTAGCTGGGGCACCTTTGAGTAACTAGCAACACTCCTTTTAGGCCACAAGGCCCATCAGGCTGTCAAACAGGAGAGACTGCAGGAAAAGGTCTGACAATCTACAAAAGGACAAAGAAAGTGGCACACTTCTACAATAACATAAACAAACTCAAGGATGCACACACTCACACACTCCATTCTAGTGCTATATTGATCCACAGCCTCTCAAATAACTGTGAAATTTTATGCACACACCTATAAAAAATCCCACACTCCATTCGGCCACTAGTGTTATATTGCATCCACCTAGCCTCTCAAAAAGTGAATATGGACGGTAGATTTGGTCAGGCAGAGTAAAACTATTGGAAAAATTTAAAGCTAGTTTACACTAAACACTTCAAATCATTAAAAACTGTGAGTTTTCTCATTTCTTTCAAGCTTTCAGCATTCAGTTGTCAAAAAACAGCCTTTTTACTGGATTTATGAGATCCATTGGATTGTAGTCGAGGAGGGGTATAATTAATTGTTGCCATTTGGCAAAACAAAAAAAAAAAAAAAAAAATTGGGTGTTAGTTCCCCCCCCCAAAAAAAGGAACACATTCTTTCAAATATTATATATTATACAGTGAGATTTGTGTGCCTTTATTTAGAGTTATAGTTACTTTCAGTGTCATGACCTTGTAAAGCAGATAAACTCATTGCATGATATCTGCAAGGTTACTGGAAACTATAAATTAGTCGTACCTCAAAATGGATGATTTAAACAACTTTACAGCTTAAATAATAAACTACTATATTCCTAGTAAAAAGCACTCGTACAAAAACATTACAGTGGCTCTTTCCATTTACTCCTTCGGTATAGTGTAGTTAATTAATTTATTTACTTATTTGTATTAAACAATAAAATTGGATTACTGTATTTTAATTTGTATTCAGACTAAATCTTTAATGTAACATCCAAGATGCTAAAATATCTCTGACCCAAAGTAACATCTGTGAAAACTGTTTGATATTTCAGGTAAACCTCAAAGAATGTGAAACATTTGACTTGAAGACATTGAAAGGACCTTCAGATTACACTGCTGTGGCCAATAGCACAGAAGCTCTGGAGAAGATTGAAGCCTGCATGAAAACTTGGATCAAACAGGTTTCAAATGTGTTACTTTGTGAAGCAGAATCTGAGATGGTGTGCTTGTTAATAACAGATTTTCTTTAAAATTGTAACGTCTTTCCAGATTTCTTTTTTATATTGTGTTGGCTTTTTAACCATCCTTTCATGTGCTCTGAAGGTCCTTGCAGAGAGTGACCAGCTTAGGAAAGAGGAGGTCCAAACTGATTAAGGTTAGTTGATGGTTTATATTTTTATATATCATCATTAGCTGTTTAGTGAATGAGACAATAGCTGAGGCATTTATCTTGCCACATAAATATGAAGGTCATTTTTTTTTTTAAATGATGAGGTAAGTATTCCTTCCTTTTTCACAATGACTTTTTCATTTTCAGTTGAGTAAAGTCCTTGATTGAGTTGTTTTACCAGTCAATTTGAGGTCTAATTTTCAGCCCCTAAATTATTTGTCTCCCCAGTTTTGGCAAGAACTAGCCATCAGAAACACTGATGTAGCAAATGAGGCCAAAGACAATGTGAAGTACCTGTACACTCTTGAGAAGTTCTGTGACTTGCTGTACAACAGCAACCATGTAAGGCTTATTCTGCAGCTACTACATTTGTGCCATTCAAACATATGAAATAAAATCATACTGCTCAGCATCCTGTGTAGATAATATAGAAAATGTATCTTTCAATCATAGCAACTCTTAGAATAGTCTCAGCATGTTAGTGGACATGACAATATTAATGTAGTTTGTCATGGTGGACTAAATCTGCTATGCACATTGCTGTTGCCAAGCAATTATAGAATTGCAACTATGGAAGCAGATTAGTCTCAAATATAATTCACGCAAAAAACACGATTCACACATGCGTAGACAATTTCACATGCATGAAACCTAATTCACGTACACACAAAAAAAATTCACGTGCGTGAAAAAAAAAAATATATTCACAAAAAGCAATTCACATGCGCAAAATAAAATTATATATTCATAAAATACATTTCACAAATGCAAAACACAATTCGTAGATATACAACTGTGCACAAAAACCTTTGAATGTATAAAATGTACGAGTGTCTGAATGTACAAATCGTCATTACTACGAATCCACTCGGATTTGTGTGTGTGTGTTTTTGAGACTTTCCTGGCAGAGCTCTCTTCCCACGTGGGTCTGTCATACTCTTTAGCCAATCAGATGCAAGCTTACCATTCAACCAATCATATCATAAGCCACTGAGAGTGCATTCAAGGAGCATGATTCTGCGCACCTTTTGCACCATATGGATTAATTAGAACGGAAATTAAGCCTTTCATCAGTAATCCCATAGACAGTAAAAGAAATGGACACAGCGACCCAATTGGAACTCAATTGAGACAAGTGAAGCCCATTTTTAGCGATTTTTAGCACTTCCGTTTCTGACGCGCAGACTCAAACTAAGCTTGATGACGTCAGCAACCTGTCTGACAGATGTAAATCTTCTAGTAGCTGTGCGTGCAAACTGCCATCGTTAATCTTGCAGAGACGGCGAGCTTGAGCGGGGAGTTCTTTGGCGTGAGTGAGCAGGAGTAAGTATTCTGTTTAATTATTTTGTATAGTATTTTAAAATGTAACGCCAGGGCTTCTATGGGCTTCTCTCTTGACGTCTCCCCGATTGCCTGCGAGCTTCTGAATGCACTCTCAGTGGCTTATGATATGATTGGTTGAATCGTAAGCTCACATTTGATTGGCTAAAGAGTACGACAGACCCACGTGGGAAGAGAGCTCTGCCAGGAAAGTCTCAAAAAAACACACACACAAATCCGAGTGGATTCGTAGTAAATGACGATTTGTACATTCAGACACTCGTACATTTTAAACATTCAAAGATTTTTGTGCACAGTTGTATATCTACGAATTGTGTTTTGCATTTGTGAAATGTATTTTATGAATATATAATTTTATTTTGCGCATGTGAATTGCTTTTTGTGAATATATATTTTTTTTCACGCACATTAATTTTTTTTGTGTGTACGTGAATTAGGTTTCATGCATGTGAAATTGTCTACGCATGTGTGAATCGTGTTTTTTGCGTGAATTATATTTGAGACTAATCTGCTTCCATATGCAACTGCCAGTAGATACTGTACACACACACATTCCAGTGAGCTTGTAAGATATGCTGCTGCTGCATGAATAAGCAAACATAAGCCACTTTTCCACTGTTGAGCCAGTGCGAGCCAGTGCTATCAACAGGCATTTTATACAGAGATTATTACACCCTGTGATATTACTGTGTTCTTTGTGTATCTTTATGTAGGTGGCCATGGTAGAAGCTATACCTGGGCTCATTAACACAATATGTATGATCCATAGCATCTCTTGTTATTACAACACCTCC
This sequence comes from Cyprinus carpio, assembly GCF_018340385.1. Classification (NCBI taxonomy): domain Eukaryota; kingdom Metazoa; phylum Chordata; class Actinopteri; order Cypriniformes; family Cyprinidae; genus Cyprinus; species Cyprinus carpio. The sequence continues at coordinate 7,624,280 of NC_056612.1, forward strand.
GAGAAGTTCACTTCCCTTTTTGTCAAGGTAAAAGTGAGGTGACACCCAAGATAACTAAACTTAATTTCACAAACTTAATAATTTAAACTGGAAATACTATCTTTCTCCTTAGGTTACAAATCAAATGATCACCGCCTGTAAGGCCTATATCACAAATAACGGCTCAGCAACCATATGGGATCACCCACAGGAAGTGGTATCTGAGAAGCTTAAAGCTGCCATTCGCTTGAACCAGGTACAATGGAACATTTAGCTGGAGGATGTGCTTATATATACTGATCAAGGTCTAGATACCACAGCATTTTTTAAAAGGCAAAATGTGTCACATTTTCCTTGGTCTTTAATACGAGAAGTAAAAAAGATGTACTGTAAGTGACAAATAGGAAAAAAAGCTCTATAAGCATGTCTGCTGAACACTTTCTTTGAACACAATGCTTAACCTTCATCCATAGCTTCATTCTTCTACATCTGTTCATCCCATTTTGCCTAGACACAGATTTGACTAAGCTTTAAGGCTCTGATGTTCATCCCTAGTAGGCAAAGAAAAACACAAGAAAAACACATAACCAGACTACATACTGTAAATATTAAATGTGCTAGCATTAAGACTAGTGTGAATTTATTTAGTTCAACTTCAATGTCATTACCTTGTAAAGCCAGGGAACTCTGTAACTTTATCTTGCCAGAAATGGACATGACAGATGTTATACCTCAAAACGGATAATTTAAACAGTTTCACAGATCAAATGATAAACTTTTTTCTACTAATTTAATTATTTAAAATACAAGCTGCGCATTAAAGTTGTTCAATCAATTTATTTATTTATTTATTTGTTTGATTGTGTGTATGTGTGTGTATTTGTTTATCTTTTTTATTGTTCATCTCCTAAACACTGCTTTTTAACACAATACTTAAAATTAATACCTTTTAGGGAAAAATAAATACAAGAAAACAACAAATAAGTTGTTATAAATAAGTTGTGGAACAGTAGATGAATATTACATTTCAAATATTTTGATATATTGAACCAATTGAATAACTGAACATTTTAGGAATACCAAGTGTATTTCCAAAAAAAACAAGCAGAAACTGGAGGAGAATCCCTCAGCGCCAGTTCGACTTTAGAGAGATGTACATCTTTGGCAAGTTTGACACATTTCATTGATGGCTGAACAAAATTCTAAACATGTTTAGCACCATTACCACCTACAATGCCCTGCAGGACTCCAAAATTGAGGGACTGGAAACCATGGCAACCAGATTTCAGGTATCATGGCCATGACGTAGTAATCAGGGTGGTCTATTTTTAGATTTGCACAGAAGACAAAAGAACATACCCAGAAGATAATAGTGTAATTACTGAAGTAAGGATAGGTTGCCTTCTTTAGCAGCACATAAATGTTTAATTTGGATGGGGCATTTGTTAGTGAACTAAAACAACTGTATAATCTGAGATTTAATGAAAGGTTGTCAAACACCTCAGTCTGTGCAGTCATTGTTAGATATTCACAAGATCCATATTATACACTGGGGTATAATTAGAATTTATTAAGATCATTGCAATGTACTGTTCATAATGGTAATGTGTAAGTCTCACAGGGGGAATACTGGTAATGTAGGCCAGTTTCAGATTCGCTATTGATGTAGATATACAGATGTTCACATGTTATTCCATAATATTATAGTGAGTGGGATAATCCACTCAAAAATTTACATTCTGTCATCATTTACTCACCCTCATGTCATTCCAAAGCTGTATGCATTTCCTCTGTCTGCTGAGCACAAAAGAAGATATTTTATGAAGAATATTGATGTCCAAACACCAATAACTTCCAGTGTTTTTTTTCAATGGGAAGTCAATGGCAACTGAAACGGTTCATTCTTCAAAAAAAAAAAAAAAAATGTATATATATATATATATATATTTTTTTTTTTTTCACAGAAGAAAGTTATTACCAATTTATAACAATGCAAAGGTAATTTTGCATTGTTTTTGCATAACCGTATTTTTATGTTTGGATGGAGTGTCCCTTTAATCCTGATGCCCAGTATCGGAGGAATTTACACATAATGATAAATAATTTATATTAATATTGTGCCACTTTACCTGTATCCTCATACCTGTATACAACAGCTTTTGCATAAAAAAATGGATGGATTTTGATGGAGGTTTGATTCAGTATGGAATTCAGTATTCAGTAACCAGCATTGGAACTAAAGCCATATATTTAACTTATAAGTAAAAACTGCCCTTTTACGCTGATCTGACATCAGTATTGTGGTTTATTTTAAAATCTCAAAGGCCCTTATTTAAGTTGGCAGGCCGGTCCTGGAGTTGAATTAAAGGTCAAATGTTGCCTGTAGCTTTAACCCAGTATTGTCATACTGTGAGTCCATTAACAGTCATTGCATCTCTTTATTCCAGTCACAAGTTTATTTATTCACTCTCATTTTTGTGTCCATGGAAACAAAGTTCAGACCCAGAGGACTCCATGCTCCAGGAGTACTGAATAATTGAACAAAAGCTGATAAAGATCTATCGCTAACTCCTGTTTTTTGTGAAAGTTGACAGTCTGTAGGAGTCAATGAATATTTTACAACTAACTGCTCCTCTGGGCATTTAAGGTGTTCTGGTACACACAGCTGAGTGCTGGTGTAGCAAATGACTGAATATTTGTCTTTCCAACTGGGAATGCTTTTGGTACAAGATCTGTTCATGGTTGTTGTATCAAAAGGCATTACAGGAATACCTCACTCAAGAATGACTATCATAATTTACCTTCTCTCGTGTCATTCCAACCCTGTGATACTTTAATACTTTTGAGGAACACGTGGCTTTAGAAGACTTATAGCACAACAAGCTGTATGGACTACTTTTTGGCAGCCACTTGTTACTTTTTTTTTTTTTTGATCCCTGTGCCAATTAACAGACAATCTTGAACAACATGAGGTTGACAATTAAGACATTTCGGCATGTAATGAATATTTATGTGATTTATGTGTGCGTATTAGTGATTATATTGTCCTCTGTGTATCTAGACCATTGTGTTGACCATGAAGAAAAAACAGTACAGTTCCCTGGACCAGAGAAGGACAGACTTTGATCAGGAAAATGATGAATTTTGTAAACAAACCAGTAAACTTCAAGTATGTTTTCAGTTTTGTCATTTTTATTTATTGCTATAAAATTGCTTATACTTTAAATATTTCTTTCTAGAACCAACTGAAAACTTTCATGGACAACACCTTTGACAGATTTCAAAATACTGAGTGGGCTTTATATGTGCTCAAGAAATTGGAAATTAATAATGTAATTTTAGAGGTTTTTTTTTCTTTTCTTTTTTTTTCTCACTTTGGGTCAGCTCTCATCATTAACTATTAACCATAACTTTTGCATCAATAAATTTCTAATGAATCCTTATTAATAGTTGGTAAGGTAGTTGTTTAATTTAAGTATTGGGTAGGATTGAAAATGAAGTAGAATATGTGCTTTATAAGTACTAGCATATATATATATATATATATATATATATATATATATATAATATATATATTATATATATTATAAAATAATATTGGCTGTTTATTAGTACTTATTAAGCAAATACTAATGCCTTGTTCTGCATGACCATATTTACGATTACTTTAACCCTACCCCATACCTAAACCAAGCTACTACAACAACTGCCTTACTATCAATAAGCAGCAGATTGGGAGTTTTAATCAGATTTAATTTATTTCAACTATATTTTTATGATTTAATTGATGGAATAAATGGGTGGAGCTGGGGGAGGTGGAGGGTTTCTGAACCAAACTATTTAAAAGTTAAGTAGCAAGCTCATTGGCAGCAGAATCAGCACAGGACAGTCAACTTGTGCCATGCACAGATGTCATTATTTGCAGATAGCATTAAGCCTGCGCCATGTAGAGTTTCATGACTGAACTAGATGCCACCCCCCATTTTTATTCCAAACCTGTAAGACTTTTGTTCATTTTCAGAACAAAAATTAATTAGATATTTAAAAATTTTCTCATCATTTTTTTTAAACATTTCTCATCCATCTTTTAAAATTTTCAAATTTTAAAGGTTAAAGACATCGTAAAAGTAATTCATATGAATAAAGTGGTTTAATCCAAGTATTCCGAAGAGACACAATCTTTATATTACCACTAATTTTGGCTTTACACAAATAAACATTGATCAACACACATACAGTGTGCCAGTGTTATTTTAGTTTTCTTTCATTAATATTTTGAATCATTTTAATTTTTTTAGATTTTCTTTTTGGTTTCAGTTGAATCTTTACATGATAATATTTATATTAATGTTCTGTGTTATATAAAAAAGTTATTTAATTTTTCATACTGATTTTAGTTTTTTTCCACCCATTCAAGTAACCCCATCAGGTCAGTGTAGATACTGTGACATATAACTACTGTGACATATAACTTCACTAACAAACTCAGTTGTGTGCAGTTACGTTGTTTGTTTCTTGCTTCAGTTGATGGTGAGAGAGATCCAGCCAGCTTTTTAACAACTGCTCATGCCACATGTGGCTAAAGTACATGAGGCTATCCTGCCCGGTCTAAACTCCCTCAGTTGGACCTCTCTTAACACAGAGAAATACCTTAATCGAATCACTACTGCACTTGGTGAGAGACTCCACTTTACAGCTCATTTTCATGATCACATTAGGAACATACACTACAGTAAATGGCCACAAGTTTAGTATGTGGACACCCAATTATATACTTGTTGAACATTTAATGTCAAGGCCACTGCCTTTAATAGGAAGCTTGTCCTCACAATGTCATTAAAACAGCTTCTGCACCTCTTGGAAGGCTTTCCATGTTATCCGGGAACATGGCTACTAGGATTTGCTGCCATTGAGAAACAAGTATTAGTGTTGACAAAAAGGATGTCCACATACTTCCAGCCTTGTTGTGTACACAAGACATTTGTAAATGTGCCCTGTATGATTAGATATTTGAAATGAAAGGGTTCTTTCTCCTGGTTCACAGAGGACCTTGAACTTCTGCTGCAAAGAATGAATGACCTGGTGGAGTTTAGAATTGATGCTGTTCTCCAGGAAATGAGCACAACTACACTGTGTGTGTTGCCTGAAGATGAGCCATGCATCTGAGGAGTTTGTACAGACCACCAAGGTACACACATACATATAAATAAAATATTTATATTCTGTATTCATAGCAACATGTTGTTATTTCTCAAAGGACATTGAGGCAGAACCAGTTCCACTTGATAAAATATATAAATTCAGATCAGTGAAATTAAAGGGCTCTCACAACCCGATCTCATCAGAAAACTATTTGACGAGGTGGTGAATTTGTATGAATTTGTGATTTGAATGGAAACATACGCTACCCCTAAAACTGCCAGTGGAGCATCAGCAGATTGTACTAAAATATAAGAATGAGATATTTCTACAAATTAGTGAATTAATAGAGTAACAGTATAGCAGATATTAGAGTATTAGTAGACTGTCTGCTTAATATCTTCTAACACTTTATTTTGATGGGTCCACAACATACTACTATGAGAAACTTTGCAAGTACCTGTATATGTCAACTTGTTCTACTAACCCTAAACCTAACCTAACTGTCTACTCCGAGAGTTAGCAGACATGTAGTTGCAAATTAATGAGAATTAGTTGACAAGTGGTTGCAAATTTACTTATAGTTAGTAGAAACTACGTCTAAAGTGGACTATCAAAATAAAGTGTAACCGAAACATGTTTGGGAACTGAATTGAGTCAGTATTGCAGATAAAGTACAAAGACGGGCATTTTTACTTTTTTTTTTTTATTACATTTTATTATAGAAATGGTAACAAAATACAATTTTTTTGGCATCTTGTTACTCCTGCCATTTGCTATTACATCTTTTTAAAAACCTAATTTCTTGTTGTGACTACACCAGTAAAATTTTTGGAATGAAGAAATAATCAGTCTGATCATGCTCACTCAATTTATTTTCCATTTTAGGAGCTTTGCATCAAAGGAGCCCAAATGCTGCTTACTAAAACTCATTGGTGGAGGAGGCAGCCAATGAACTTATTACAGTTTTTTTCAGTCGCTAACAAGCGTTTGTCCAACCAGTTGTCACATTTTCAAAACTCTACACACAATTAGCACAGCATCAGTCTTTTGTGGCCATACCATTCACACATTTCATGTCGTTTTCACACAATATGCAGTCAGTTAACACATTTCCACAATGCTTACATTTTCTTAACCAACAAGCTATACCTCCCAACAAAATTATGGATTGTTTTTGAAGTATTTACGAATGTTAACACACAACATCCCACAATAGCAAAAACAATATTCCAAACCTTAGATACAGGTATAAAAACCTCTGCTTCTGCAATGATATCAGTTCAAAAACAATATATCTCAGCTGATAATAAACAAACAATTGAATAATTTACACATAGCTGATTTATGTTGGGTAAATTGGGCCAACCACAGCTGATTCCAGTCTGGCTTAGACTCAGTGGCAGGGGTTATTTTTTTCTATTACATTGACACTTATTCAGTAAAAGGAGGACATTGAGAAGTGATGTTTTTGGAAACAGAAACAGAAAAAGACAAACACTGTAATGTCTGGACGAGGAAGAGTAAAAGCAAGTGCAGGCAAATTTGAAGCGGTCAACGGTTGCCTCCATTATACGCATCTTTCAACAAACCAACAGGTAAGTATTCCATTTTACATGGATTGTTTCTATTCTCACTTGACTTGTCAATAAGGTCATACAGTAACGCATATGTAGAATTTTTTGTCCCTCTTAAGAATGCAAAGTCTTGCACTCTCTGGGGGAAGAGGAAAGCTCCTCAATAATGATCAAGAGCTTGCCATTGTAGAAATGGTTGTTGCAAATAATGCAATAAAAACTGCATGAAATTAAAAACTAGAATTGTGGAGGACCATGAGATATTTCACAATACATTGCCCAAAACACAGAGTGTGGATGAAGCAGCTCTACACTGTTCCTTTGAGAGGAACAGTGAGAGAGTCAAGGAGTTATGACGACAATATGTCCAGGTATAGTGTATATTCAATTCAATGTCCAGTTCTATAAGCTTTGCACTTTGCAAGTAGGTAACCAACACAATAATAGGTTACAGTACAGTATGTTATACAGTAATGACATGATTTACATAAACTTTGTTTCAGAGAGTTATTGAATTGGAGGCCAACCAGGCCCCTCATGAATTCATATACATAGATGAGGCAGGATTCAATCTGGCCAAAAGGCGTCAACGTGGACGAACTGTAATTGGAAAAGGGGCCACAGTTGATGTTCCAGGACAGAGAGGGGCAAACATTACCATGTGTGCAGCAATTGCAAATGCAGGATTACTCCTTCACAGATGTCAGATTGGACCCTATAATACCGAGCGCCTCCTTGCCTTTCTCAATGATCTCCACCAGCGCCTGATTCCAGAGCAGGATCAGGACGGTGAAAACTTGAGGACCTTTGTAATTACCTGGGACAATGTAGCTTTCCATCATTCGAATAACAACATGGTTTGAAGTCCACCCAAGACTGGTAAGTGTCTTCCTTCCACCCTATTCACCTTTCCTCAACCCCATAGAGGAGTTATTTTCTGCATGGAGGTGGAAGGTTTATGACCATCAGCCACATGACCAGATGTCCCTCCTTGAAGCCATGGATGCTGGCTGCAGGGACATCACAGTTCATGATTGCCAAGGGTGTATCCGACATACCAAGCAGTTTTATCCCAGGTGCATCACCTTGGATAATATCAGATGTGATGATGAAAACATGTGGCCTAACCCTGAAGATCGCAGAGATTATACAGTAATTTTTGTCCCCCCCCAGTTTATCTGGGCTTTTTGCTGTTGTTTTTTTTATTCAGAATGTTCTTGTGTGTTTCATGGATATTTTTTTCACTGTAGGCAAAACTGTAAAACCTTTTCTGTTCTATCATACTGTGTTTCTACTGTACCTCCTGTATAAAACAGTAAAGGAAAATAAAACTGATTTGCTTTTTACTGGAAAGCTTTTGAATGTGAACATTACTGTACATGTGGACATACAGTTCCCAACCAAGAAATTTAGTGTAAAAATGGTGGATTGCATGTATTTGCATGCAAATACCTGTAAAACTGAAACATAGAAATCTATGCAGTTTTTGTAATGTCAACAATAGTCAATATTTTAAAACCTGGTGTACTTTGATTGAATGCATGTACCTTGTGAAGTGAAAACAAGTGTTATTCTTTGACAGAATCATTTCATTTTGAGTCAGATTTCCAGTGTTTTGGTGTGTGCAAGTTATTGTGTGCAAAGAAAGATGTGTTCTATTTTGAAATGAAGAGTTAGTATTTAACAAAATGTGTTTTTGAGAAGAAAATTATCCATTTGGCCAATTGTGTTTTGTAGGTGTTAGTCTGTGTTAAGAGTTAAGAAAAAGTATCTGAAGTATGGGTAAGCGCTTGTTAGCGATTGAAAAAAACTGTAATATGTTACTGGAATTTGAGCAGAAGGAGGAAGAGCAGAGAAACCGGGATGAGAGCAGGACAGAGAGCAAAGTGGAACAGATGGACAGTGATGGTAAGAACTGCTGTTCATCATCCATGCAGTTGGCACCAGAATTATTATTATTTTTTTATTTGTTTTAAATGAAATGCAATTTGCTTTGGATGAAAGCATCCGCCAAATGCATAAATCCAAATGAAAAATGTTTTAAAAAAAATCTAAATTAATTATCCTTGAGCATCAGTTAATGCATGTTTTTTGTATGACTCCCTGAGTGGTCCTCAGTGTGAAATGATGGATCTCAAAATCTTACTATCACTGTGGAAAAGTGTTCAAATAAGCAGAAAATGCTGAATACCCCAAGGATGTGCAGGACTACGCTTTATGAATTCTTTGTCTCATATTCCAAGTGCTTAAAACAGATATGATCACAAACTATTACTTATTTATTATTTATCCAAAGGAGAGGAGAAATGTAAATCTGAGGGCCGTATCTTGTCACGTACCACCATGGTGCCTAGTTTCGGACCCTCTTCTCCAATGATGAGAAAGAAGAAGAAGAAGGAACTGATGAAGGTGACTGAAGAGGAGGCAAAGGAGCTCCTGTCTCATTTTAACCATCGGAATGTGGATGCATTACTGCGCCTCACCCGTAACACACTGGAGACTCTGCGCAAATGCATCAATGCAACATCACTGATGCATTTCCTGGGTTTGTGAAGTCACTTCCTTCAGTGGTTTTACTGATAATACTATTTACTAATAGTACATTTATTTTTGGTTTATTTACAAATGTAATTAAGTCAAAGTTTTTCTTAAGTTGTGAAAGTGAAAGTCGTGACATTTGCCAAGTATGGTAACCCATACTCGGAATTGGTGCTCTGCATTTAACCCATCCAAGTGCACACACGCAGCAGTGAGAAGTGAACACACCGTGAACACACACCCGGAGCAGTGGGCAGCTATATATTCAGCGCCCAGGGAGCAACTGGGGGTTCAGTGCCTTGCTCAAGGGCACTTCCATGGGTAATGAGGGTGGAAGAGAGTGCTTTTCATGTGGCGTGTTCACATTAGCAAATTTCAGTGGAGTTTTGCATGCAAATAGGCCTATTGACTATTGTCAATTAAAGCAGCACTGCTCACAAAGAAGTTGCTTTCAAACAAGGCAGCCTTCTGTTGTTTAGCACAACTAAGTCACACGACTGATTTGAAAATGTGCAAAATCACAGTGCCCTCACACCAAACTCTTGATCTTGTGGATTCTTATTGGAATGATTGATTTTGTCAAGTAATAGTTAATGTGAATGCACCTTTATATATTTTTTTCCAAGCATGAAGCCTTATATAATGAAGCTACAACAACTATAACTCATTGTTAATAAAGGCATAGTTCACCCCAAAATGAAAATTCTGTCATTAATTACTCATCCTCATGTTATTCCAAACCCGTAAGACCTTCATTCATCTTCGGAACCCAAATTAAAATAATTTTGATAAAATCCGAGAGCTCTCTGACCTTGCATAGACAGCAACGCAACTGCAACTTCCCAGAAACCTAGTAATGTCATCGGTAAAACAGTCCATGTGACATAAGTGGCTCAACTTCAACAGTACTTTTTGTGTTCAAAGAAAACAAAAATAGCAGTTTATTCAACAATTCTTTTGGAGAATACCACGACGCATGTGCACACTTCCCCAGAGCGTAATCAACTTAATCAGTGTTGTTTACATTCAGCATGTGCACGTTTTCTCCAGAACAAAAACAGCGGTGATTACATTCTGGGGAAAGCGCGTACTTGCATCACGGTACTCTCCAATATGGTGGAAGACGGTAACTTGGGGAGAAGAATTGTTGAATAAACTGTTATTTTTGTTTTCTTTGCACACAAAAAGTATTCTTAGCTTTGCAAAATTTAAGTTGAGCCACTGATGTCACATTGACTGTTTTACCGATATCCTTGCTATTTTTCTGGGACTGGGAACATTGCAGTTGCGTTGCTGTCTATGCAGGGTCTGAGAGCTCTCAGATTTCATAAAAAATATCTTAATTTGTGTTCTGAAGATTAACGAAAGTCTTACGGGTTTAGAATGACATGAAGGTATGTAATTAATGACAGAATTTTTATTTTTGGGTGAACCAACCCTTTATAATTCCCTTTCCATTCAGCAGAAGAGACTCCTCAAGCAGGCAGAAGGTAAGTGGGCAGCAGCCAATCTATAGGGTGGGAGTGTGTTTAGCCATTCCCAACATCATCACGGTTCCAGGGCTAGATGAGGTTCAGCAAGCCTTGAACAGAGCTGTGGACTGTGTGGTCAGCGGCAGTAAAGGAGTTGGACAGTGGAGCAAGGAAAGAATATCCAATGTTTGTATTCATTCATTAAGACCATCTGACTCTTAAGAGACTTTTAAGAGAGAACATGCATTTAAAAGTAGACAGTGTCTATTTACATTGAGTGCAAATGGCCAACCTTGATGGCAAAGGCAATTTTTCACTAACTATGCACACCATAAGTACAAGTAGCATATTACTTCTATTTACACTTTTTGTGGATAGCATCTATCACTGCTTAAACTTAAACAAGATGCTGTTTGTTCATATTTACTGTATACTTGCTTGAACACTCTATACTATATGTGTGGATATACTATATACTATAACACTTTATATTGAACACTAAATAGCCACTCAGGCTAAATAGCCATTTAGGAGAATAAAACAACATTAAAAATAGTATAAATGAAAGGATTTAGTCGAAAGAGAATAAATAATATATTTTTTTCCCCCAGAATATATAAAAACTATACAATGTATACAGAAGCTGTACAGTATTATATGTGTCTGAAGTAGGACATTTCATGAGGAAAATCTTCACTGCCATTCAAAATTGTTTAAGAATACCATGTTATGCATGTTATTCCTAACATATCCATGAATGTTGCTCTTCATAGTCTTTCCTTAAAATACAGTGACCTGAAACACGTCCTTTTCAGCCAAGGTTACCAGTGCCTTTTATTTTTTAACCCATCCTCTTGATGAAAAATCCCACCCTCCATTCATTTTTGTGAAAAATCCTGCTTTGTTACAAAATGTCACATTATATAAGTAAAATGGGTTTCAAATGCCATTTTATGCTGAGTTTAAGTAGCCTATAGTGTACCTTACCTAGTATTTTATTCTCACACGCTGTAATTATTTTGTTTTCTTGAACTAAAATGAACTCAAAAGTTGCTATAGGCCTACAAAATCTATGTAGTTCTTGTTTGATTGTAATGTATGCAAAATGTCAGACTTGAGTATTTTTGCTGTCATAGAGGAAAATGAGTGAGCGACGCATGGCTGCCCTGAAACAGAACAGCCAAGAAAGTGAATCAGAAGACGGTGAATCGACCTATCGCAGCTTAGCTGGTACGACTCTTACTTATCCTCTAATTACACAGCTCAGCAGAGCAAATCAAGAACTAGCAGGTCTATGGTCAATTTAAAATTTCTCTTTATAATGGTTGAAAACTGAAGGTCTGGATGGATAAGTTAATCTCCAATCATTTGATAAATAAAACTGGGGAATAAAGATAATGAATGCAGACAGTGGATGTGATTTTGTGAAGTGGTGACATGTCCCTAGTGTCACGGTAACAATCTTATCCACATCATTTATTCTCTCTTTCTATCGCTTGCTCTCAGAATAGGGAAACTGACACAAAATTGACAGAGTACAGCAGTGTCACAACGACATATCTCTTCTTGCTGTAATGAAGCAGCTCTGCTTGTAAACCCTTCATCCTCTGAAACAGATTAGAGATAAAGAGTCCTTCATATAACTGATTTGAGGCAAAAAGATAATATGACTGAATCCCTCTCCCACAGCTCCTCTTTGCTCTTGTTTATTAACTTTGATTTCTCATATTTGAATTGAATGTTTTGTTCTCCCAGAAGGCATCTGTAACTCAGGCCATTCCTGTCCAAATTAAGAACTATCACAAAAGAGATTGTCAAGCTGGTCTCTGTGCTTGGTACGTCCATCAACTCCACCAAGAAGGTCTGTTTCAGTTTTTATTTTTTATTTTTACTTACGTACTTAAAGTTTAGCTTGTTTTGAATCTGGATATTCAAGTCAGAAATATGATTGTCCAATGGGAGCAAGTCTGTATAGCTGTTACTAAATATGTTTTTTTGTTTGTTTTTTTATTGGTTGTTTATAATTTGATAGACCTATGTGATATTTTATGTAATGTACGATACTTTCATGTATTTTATCCAGGAAATAATGAACGCTCTGGATCGCTTCAGTCTTTATCACCACATCTGGAAGAAAAATCAAGAGGAAACCATCCAGAAATTCATCCAAGGGAAGCCTCTTCTTTTTGAATTTGAGTCTCAGATTCTGTACTACAGGGATCTGGAGCTATAGAAATTAATACAGAGCCTGAGATTATCTCAGTAGGAGTTCTGGCATTGTATACAGGTAGACAGACTCTGGAAAATCAGTAGAAACTAAGAAAGCTAATAGTGACAGAGAGGTTACAGATAAGAGGTTTGTTTATTTAAATGGCACAAATAATGATTGCAGCAATAGTGTGAACATGTTTAAAATTGCTGTTCTTGTTTCAAGGTTATAATATGTGTATATTATATTTATTTCAATTCATTTTATTTAGGTTAATTAATAATTTATTATTTCAAATATTTGTTACTGTATACGTAAGTAGCAGTGTCCTTATTACAGATTTCTGGAGGAAAGAGTTGGTTATTTCATTTGATTATTATTATTATTATATTTATTATCTTAAAGACCTCTTTATTCTTTGTGTGTTGTGGAACTTACCTACAGCGGATCTGAAATGGTCTCTTACTGCTGAGACAAAGAGTTGGATGGTGGATTTTGGTCACCACTGCAACAGGAAGTATCGCATGGAGATAGAACAGATATTTTGATTTTTATAGATGAGGCGAGCAAGAAACTCAACAGGTAGATTAAGGACTTAGATTATATTAATATCACCATGGCAATGCTTAAAGAGATCAGAGAACAGCAGATCTCCATAGACTTTCAAGTTGGTCCAATTGAGGTACATAGAAATATAAAGAAAAATAAAGCATGTAGGGTCTATATTTTATTTTAAAACATTTTGAAGAATATTTACACAGCTGTGTATTTACACTATAACTGACAAACCTGTCAAACTCCTGTTAGGATGAAGATAATTATAAAAGGATTCCATATGACTTGCACAGAAGACTTGGGATATATGGAGAAAGTAAATAGGGACAGAATAAAACCTATATTGTATAAATTCAATGTCTTTTTCCTTGGTTTTGACCTGCAGAAATCGTACAGCATGCTTCATTAATGTGGATTGTTGATTGCCAAAGAGGAAGCAGACAAAGTGGACACACTTCGGTACACTTTGAAGAAACTGCTTTCCCGTAGCACAGAGGTGCAGAATGAACTGGTGACCCTTCCACCAAACTTCAGGGGAGAACTCATCAAAAATGTTGAGATCTTTGTAGAGGAGTGCCAACACTTCTACCAAGACTATGACAGGGTGAGTCCTGAGGGCACTTCTTTCACTTTGAGGTGTTCCCTCAGGCAATTACAGTTACAAGCCCAAACACAGTTGTTTTCCTGCATTTATATTCCTGTGGGTGCTCTTGAACATAAAATGCCAGAAATCAAACCACACAAAAATCAAAGTGATTCTTTGAAGCTCCACTGCACAGGGAAAACAAAGTGGTTGTTTATCATAAATTAACAATATGTGCATATGTTTTTCTGGTTTTGCGCACTACAAATTTTCAGGATGGTCCCATGGTGGTTGGATTGGCCCCCCAGGAAGCCAGTGACAGGCTTATTATGTTTCAGGTACAGTATCCTGTAATTTACTATGCCTGTTTCCATAAAAATAAACATAACTTTATGTTTAACTTTACATAATGTTGTGCAATATGTTTTGTTGATGTACATATAAATGATTTCTTGTTTGAAGTTATTTACTAAAATGGTCTGGTGTTCCACAGAATTGCTTTGACAACCTATTCCGCAAGTACATCACATACACAGGTGGGGAGGAGCTCTTTGGCCTACCCGTTACCCAGCATCCTCAGTTGCTTGAGATCAGGAAACAGTTGACACTTCTCTAAAAGCTCTATGGACTTTACAACAGTGTCATCGATACAGTCAGCGGCTACTATGACATTTCATGGGCCGACATCAATATTGACAGAATCAACAATAAACTACTTGAGTTTCAGTCGAGGTGAGAAGGTTACAGAAGTCAAACTAAATTTCTGATTATCCACTTTCTGGCAGTCATATAATAAGTTACACTGAAAAGCATGAAAGCACCAGGGGATTTCAATTGTGCTGCTCTGTTCTGGGTAATTGCAGAAGCTTCTCAGAGAATAGAATCATTCTCCATGCCTGTCAAGGACTGAAATTAAAGTCAGCTGTGTTGGAGCAAGTACCAGTGTAACACAATAATCTTTGCAGAATAATAGGATGAATGAAGAGTTTTCTGTCTGATTCAATTTAAAGTATACTTGAGTTCAATACAATAGGAATAAACATTTTTATGGTTCACAACAAAGTCGTTTGCTGTCAGCAAGATTTACTTTACATGCAGTCACACAACATACATTTTCAGTAATAGTGGACAAAATTTTACAAATCTAAAAATAATTATCTTTAAACATGAAGCAGGCACAACCATGAACTTTAAGCCTCACAACCAGTGCATTATTCAGCATATGCATTACCCTACTTTTGTTTGTTTCATTTTGTTTTGCAGGTGCTGTAAGCTGCCACGGGCCCTTAAAGAGTGGCAGGGATTTCTGGACCTCAGAAAAACTATTGACGACTTCAGTGAGTGCTGCCCCCTGTTGGATCTAATGACTAACAAAGCCATGATGACATGGCACTGGAAGAGGATTACTAAAGTTACAGGTCACACAATAGAGGTCGAAACTGATAACTTCAAGCTCCGTAAAATCATGGAAGCCCCACTGCTAAAGTACAAAGAAGAAATTGAGGTCAGAATTTAGTTTTATAGAATTTATAGACTTATGTCTTGTGTTCAGTACACTTAATAAAGCATAGGTCTATCAAATGGAAACATTGACACCTAGTTTTTAGTCATTATATTGTAAGTGAAGAAACAAGACTAGGTCATGATTAATTTCAAATCCACATATATCCACAGCATCATAGATCAATGTGAAAATTAATATTGTCCAGTTTTCTGCATATTTAAATGTGTTTTATTTACAGTTTTTTTCAATTGGTAACAAGCGTTTACCAATACTTAAAGTACTTTTTCTAAACTCTTAACACAGCAGCACACCTACATCACACAATTAGCCAAATAGTTAATTTTCTGGCCAAAACCACATTTTGTTAAATAAATACAAACTCTACATTTCAAAATGCTGAAAACCTTTTTCTACATATACTAACTCTATCAAAACACAGCAAACCCAATTCAAAATTGAGTAATTTGGACAAAACATTAGCACTACCTTTCTATCCAATAGGAACATATAGTCAATCATAGCACAGTGACTGTCAAAATACTAACAGTTGATGGCTTTACAAAACTGCATTACTTTCTTGTACATGTTTGACATACATGTTTCAGTTCTACCTGCATATAGACAATATAAAAATCAATTGTTTTTTGTAATTTAGTTAACTTCAACTGAATCCCATTTTACATTTTTAAGTGTTGTATGTGTTCATTCTTGGCTAAATACTATCTAAAACTGAATGAGTCATTACTTTATTGAATGTACAATAGAAAAAATAGCATCATCTATGCAGAAATTCAATTGGAACCTTGATTGAAATTGCTCTCCAGTGGGTGGGGTTTGGATGTGGATGGTGCCCCATGGTAGCTGATGTCAGTGATCAACAAAAATGACAACATAGATGGCCTTTGGTTACAATGCAAGTTTGTTTCCGTCACAGGTTAAAAAAGTAAAAACAGTAATTGTGAACTTTTTATCTCACAATTTTTATCTCTTCTATTCTTGGAATTGCAAGTTTACATCTTGCAATTCAGACTTTATCAGAATTGTGAGATAAATTCACAATTGCAAGAAATAAAAATCAGAACTGTGAGATGAAACAAAGTCACAATTACCCTTTACCCTTTATATTCCATGGCAGAAATAAGCTTTCATAGGTTCCACATGTGAAAGAGGGAAAAACAAACAAACAAACTGAGCTTCAAAAAATGCACAGTCCAGCACACATTCTTACCCCCTCCCTTACCTCCTTATCTTCTTCTGATCCAACTACTCCTCTCCCTCCTCCAACTATTCCTCTCCCTCACCCAGGCATTATTTTTTTCTCTCTCTGATTCTTTGTGTTGCTCTGCATCTACAAACCAATTCAAAGAGGTCTTTTTTACTCTATGTTGATGTAATGGAAAGATCATCAACACCTGACTATTCCTCCAACTGAGACTGGAATCAGCTATTTCTTAATATTTTAGTGATCTGTTACTTAAAAATGCTTATAGTTGTTACAATATTTTATGTAGAGATATTTTTTAAAATACTTTTGAATTGCTGTTGTTGCAGAAGTAGAGGCTTTACACTATATTTTAAGTTTGGAACATTACGTCTTCATTTCTGTCATGCTGTGTTTAAGCATTTGTAAAAAAGATAAGAAAGATCTATGATTTTGGTATGGGGTAAGCTTATGTGAAAAGAAAATGTAAGCATTTTAGAAACGTGTTAAATTACTGAATATTGTGTGAAAACAACATGAATTGTGTTAAAGTTATGGTCACAACAGACTGATGTTGTGCTAATTGTGTATAGTGTTTTGAAATTGTGACTACAGATTGGACAAAAGGATGTTAGCAATTGAATAAAACTGTAATAGGTTGTTTTAAACTTTAATAGGTTATTTAAAAATGTTATAAGTAGGGCTGTCAAATGATTAATCACGATTAATCACATCCAAAATAAAAGTTTTGTTTACATAATATATGTGTGTATACTGTGTATATTTATTATGTATATATAAATACACACACATGCATGTATATATTTAAGAAGAATATGTTATGTTTATATATTAAATATATTTATATATAATATAAAATATAAGAATATAAATATATAAATGTATAGACATGTAAATATTTTCTAAATATATAATTTATGTGTGTGTATTTATATATACATAATAAATATACCCTGTACACATACATATATTATGTAAACAAAACTTTTATTTTGGATGTGATTAATCGTGATTAATCATTTGACAGCCCTAGTTATAAGAAATCATAAGATGAATTTTACAATATGACATGTTTCTCCCCAAAATAGAAAAACAAACAAAAAAAATTATTATAATTACACACTAAGTGGGGTCATCAGATGCCCATTTTCCACAAGTTGATATGATTCATTAGGGTCTTAATGGAAAGTCTATAACATGGATATATATATATATATATATATATATATAGAATCCTTATACTCACTTCTTCTGTAGGTGAGGCTGGATCACGAATGATTTGCACAAACATAGACGCATTTAGGCAGATTGGGGGTACTTTCCCTTCAAAAACGAAAGTAATTCACTGCGGCTAAGATGTTGGGAGTAAACGACGACTGCGGCATTCATTACTACACCCAACACCTCAGTCACTAAGGAGACATTCTTGTCTATTTCCCTGCTCCAGCATCAAAACAATGGCAGTCAGACTGTTACAGCTCACTCAGGGCAGGTCTAAGATAAAAACCAGTGTCAATCCACTATCGTGGGAGTGGCCTTGGTCTGTGTGACATCACACAGACAAGAAGCTGAGAACAGCTAAAGCTGAAAAAGGGGATATTATTTTTAGGGATTAAATAAAAACCACTGGGTGGATTCTTATCATTATAGGGTTGATGTGTACACACACACTCCCAACACACATTTATGTTCAAACAACATGAAAAGTGAATTTTGCATCCAATGATCCCTTTAAAATGGTTTACAAGTGCACTTTATGATTGAAATAAGATATCCTTACACTGAAATAATTATATTGTATATCACAGTAATGAGATTTTTATAAACTTTCATTTTCAGCTCAGTGTTTTTTGTTTTGTTTTGTTTTGTTTTTCGTTTCGTTCCATTTAAATATTTAATGTGAAATCTTATTGACAAAGTAAATTGCATATTTCTGTTTTAGGAGGCAAAGCAGTTCTCCAACATTGGTAAATCCTGGGTGAAAATAATGACTCTAGCTCATGAGATGCCTAATGTAGTCCAGTCGTGTGTTGGAGGTGAGACTATGGGTCAGCTGCTACCTCACTCGCTGGGACAGCTAGAGATGTGTCAAAAATCCCTCACAGGGTATGTCACACAACTGTTTACCAGTCAAGTCCTTATATCAGGATTCAGCAGTTTCTATAGCAAGATGCACCTGAGACTTGGGAACTAGGTTGAGGGAAAATAAAATCTGTGGTAAACAACTTTGTATGTGACTTTTGAAATCTCATATTTTTGAGTTGCATTTTTTGGTCAGGTGGAGTAGAGCTCTTTATAGTGCAGCTGATTTAACCAATCTCTTTTTTCTGCTTTACAGGTATCTGGAGAAGAAGCAATTGCTCTTTCCACGTTTCTTCTTTGTGTCAGATCCTGCCCTGCTGGAGATTTCGGGGCCAAGCATCTGACTCACACGCCATCCAGGCTCACCTACTCAACATCTTTGACAACATCAAATGTGTCTGCTTCCATGAAAGGTTGATCACTACTTTAAATAAGCAAATATATTGATTTTCTACAGTATGTGGTGACCTTTTGTTTTCATAATATAGACATGCTGCTCATTGTCATGTTTTCGGATCATTATTTTATAAAATATTTGCTTTATCAATATAATATCTGCTTTTTATATTAAACCAACTTTTCACAACAAATTGCTTTAAAGATGTATGATAAGATTCTGGCGATATCATCACGAGAAGGTGAGACAGTTGAGATGGACAGGCCTGTCATGGCAGAGGGCAATGTGGAGGTGTGGCTTAATGTGCTACTGAAAGAAGCCCAGAGGTATTTGCACCTTGTCATCCATCAGGCTGCACTTGCCATTCAAGACTGGCTTTGAGTTGATAGAATTTTTGGACTCCTTTCCTGCACAGGTGTGCAAGATACTGACAGCGATAGCACACTGTACTGTAAATTGAGCAACATGGTACAGTATATTAATTGGAATGCTGCTTTCTGTGGTTTAGGTTGGTTTACTGGGAATCCAGATGATCTGGACGAAGGATTCTGACGATGCTTTGATCAATGCCAGATATGACCGTAAGGTCATGGCTAAAACCAACCATTTTTTTCCTGAGCTCCACAATAATATGATTGACATGACTACAAAGGACCTTGGAGCTCTTGAACGAACACAGTATGAAACACTAATCACCATTCATGTACACCAGAGGGACATCTTTGATGATTTGGTGAGTGCCTTAATCCAGATTCTGTTAATCCAGTTTATATGCGACATGCTAAAACTGTTCAGGAAAAAAAACCTACTGTAGTTGGTAAATAAACCTCTTTTTTTTAAAGCTTTACATTAGCCAAAGGCTATTTAGCTGATCACAGGCACCCAAATGATTTGTTTCTTTCGGTTTTAATTTAAATAAGTTTTCTCATTTTATTTTTATTCGTCCTTTATTTAACCAGTTAAAACTTTCTGAGATTTAAAATCTTTTTTACAGAATTGACCTGGCCAAGATGCAGCACTACATTTCAAAAGAAGAACACTAAAAAAAAAAATGTGTTGACAACAATTAAAAACATTTACAAATTAATTCTTCCTTCAACAGCTCATTAATCAAGAATTTAAAATTGTTCATTGACACTAAGGTCTGCAACTTCAAGTTGTGTTGTAAAAAGTTTCAATCACTGGGCGCTGCAAACTGAAAAGCTTGTTTTCCAAGTTCAGTTGGTGCAAATGGAACTGAAAGAATGTACAAGTCCTCTGAGTGCAGAAAATAAGCTCCAAGAGCTTTAGGCTGGGTGAGGGAACAAAGATATGGAGGCAGTAAACCCAAGATGGATTTATAGACTAATAAACATGTACCAGTGATTATGTCTGCGTGTTGATAATGACGTCCAACCAACTCTATTATACAAATCACATTTACAGTTTTTTTCAATTTCTAACAAGCGTTTAACAATACTTAAAGTACTTTTTCTCTTAACACAGCAACACACCCACCCCACACAATTAGCCAAATAGTTAATTTTCTGGCCAAAACGACATTTTGTTAAATAAATACAAACTCTACATTTCAAAATGCTGAATACCTTTTTCTACATATACTAACTCTATCAAAACACAGCAAACCCAATTCAAAATCAAGTCATTCAGACAAAACATTAGAACTACAGTACCTTTCTATCCAATAGAAACATATAGTCAATCATAGCACAGTGACTGTCGAAATACTAACAGTTGATGGCTTTACAAAAACTGCATTACTTTCTTGTAAATGTTTGACATACATGTTTCAGTTCCACTTGCATAGACAATATAAAAATATAAAAATCCAATATAGTTACCTTCAACTGAAACCCATTTTACATTTTTAAGTGTTGAATGTGTTCATTCTTGGCAACATACTGTCTAAAACTGAATGAGTCATTACTTTATAGAATGTACAATAGAAAAAAATAGGGTCCTCTATGCAGAAATTCAATTGGAACCTTGACTAAAATTGCTCTCCAGTGGGTGGGGTTTGGATGTGGATGGTGCCCCATGGTAACTGATGCCAGTGATCAACAAAAATGACAACATACATGGCCTTTGGTTACTATGCAAGCATGTTTCAGTCACAGGATAAAAAAGTAAAAACAGTAATTGTGAACTTTTTATCTCACAATTTGGACTTCTATTCGTGGAATTGCGAGTTTACATCTTGCAATTCAGACTCTATCAGAATTGTGAGATAAATTCACAATTGCAAGAAATAAAAGTCAGAACTGTGAGATGAAACAAAGTCACAATTACCCTTTACCCTTTATATTCCATGGCAGAAATAAGCTTTCATAGGTGTAAGAGTGAAAAACAAACAAACATAATGCACAGTCCAGCACACATTCTTACCCCCTTCCTTACCTCTTCTTCTCCCATACCTATCTTTTCCTGATCCAACTACTCCTCTCCCTCCTCCAACTATTCCTCTCCCAGGCATTATTGTGTTAAATGTATGGTGATAACAGACTGATTTTGTGCTAATTGTGTATAGTGTTTTGAAAATGTGACTACAGATTAGACAAAATGATGTTAGCAATTGAAAAAAAAAAAAACGTAACACTATAATTTGATATAAATCTGAATGCACCGCACCGTGATACAGAGTGTCCTAAAATTTGGTAGATGTCGATTTATAAAGAATGTCTACATAATCAATGACTGGCATAAATGTGTTAGAAACCAATCTTCTTCTTTCCTTGGATGAAAAGTAGGGTTTATTTCTGTAATAGAACCCATAATTTGGATATGTCAACTGGCAAGGTTGGATGTCTTAATATCTCATGATGACTGAGTGCCAAACGGTACTCAGGCAGTTTTAAGTAGACATGTTTCTGAGACAAATCCAAACAATAACCACCCAGCAAAAATTCATCTCAGTTCAGTCACTGTTCTTGTCACACAGTGTAATTTTTGCATCAAAAGTCCCACAGACTTCGAATGGCTGAAGCAATGTCGCTTTTACTTTAATGAAGACTCGGATAAGATGATGATCAACATCACTGATGTGGGTTTTGTGTACTAGAATGAGTTTCTAGGCTGTACCAACAGGCTGGTCATCACTCCTCCCACTGACAGGTGCTGGTGGCAATTACAAGCACGTTTACCACTATTTTCCACGGTGGGGCCATTTATGTATAATTACTAGGCAGATGTGATTTCGATAACACTTTATTTTACGATGTCCTTGTTACACGTTATGTGCGTTTACCATTATAATATCAATAAATTATACATAGTTATATGCAAATAACCCTAAGCCAAACCATAATCTAATCCTAAACCTAACCATATAGTAAGTACATGTAGTTAATTAATTTTGCTCAGTACTTAAACGTATAATTACACTGTAACAAGGACACCTTAAAATAAAGTGTAACCGTGATCTCTTATAGATCATACACTTATGCCCAGAACAAAATACAAAGCCCAATAAAAGGATGAGCATAAGAAATCAATATTCACAATGGTGATTTTCCTTAGATTATCATTACTGTAACACATGTTGTAACATTATGGTTTTTAAAATGTAAACATTTATAAATTAAAGGCTCAACAAATGTTACTAGTAGGTATAAAACTTCTGAGCGAGAACCAGACTGAGCGAGACCTAGACACACACACACACACACACACACACACATACATACACACACACACAACAACCCCCCCCCCCTCCAAAAAAAAAAAAAAAAGAAAAACTAAACAAAACAAAAACATCAACATCAACATGAACAGCCTAATAAAATGACAAAAATCAAAGAAATGGGTTACTCATGTTTAATTTCACACACCATATCACCAGAATATTACTTGTCTATAGGTAATGAATTAGAGATTATTGCTTATAAATTACAATGAATGACAATACATATACTTATATGCATGTATTGTCATTCATGATTATAATACATGGATATGATTGTTTTTTTTTTTTTAACAATAAATAAAGTTTATTTAAAGAAAGAATGTAAAGAATGTAACATTATACTTTTGGTCAATTCCTCCTATTTTCTATTTCATATTATATAGAACTCATTTAGTTACAGTAACGCATAGATATTATCATTACTGCTTTTGAAAATCTGTGGGGAAAGACTATGTGAAATTGTGGTTTCAGAGGAAAAAGGTTACACAAATTATCACTTACAGTACCTTAATGCAAACAATGACCTTGCACCATTGAAAGTACAATGCAAACAGTATGTTGCTATTTTCACTTTTTTTTTATCCTCCCTACAGAATCCTGGATATGCAGGGAGGCAGGAACTTCCAGAGAAACTGAAAATTAACTTCCAGTCAGTGGCGATGGTGGTCCCTGACAGATAATTATCAGAGGGAAACTGGCAAGCTGTAGCTTTATTGGCAATATTGAACTAGCCAGGAAATTCTTCACTCTATACAAACTGTGCGAGGAGCAGCTCTCTAAACAGGTGACTATCATTAGTAGCAATGCACCTTATATGTAATAATCAGATATTCACTGAGCTTTGCCCCACTCATTATGAACTAGATTAGCAAAAAAAAAATACAGTAAACTCTTGTTGCTCAGGAACTTGAGACAATGACAGTATCCAGGTACCTAGACATATTGTTTCTTGATGAAACAATATGTCTAGATTGCGGCTAGGAAGAAAGGTAGATCACTTATTAAAAAAAAAGGAATAGAATATGCATGAAGCTTTTTTAATCTCTGAAAACTGTGTTTCCTGATATTATTCATACTGTATATATCAAAGCATCTTCAAAGTGTAAAGCACTGAACATTAAAACTATTAAGCAGACTTGACATGTCTGGTCTGAAATGTGCAAAAACACTGCAATTTTTAAAGGAGTAAATGTTTTAATATATGTAAGCAGAGCCCCTCAGGGCTTTTTTGTCTGGTCAGTTATGCAAGAAATCTGATGGTTTCCAAAGTGGTTGTAAAACTCTAAAACAGGCAAGAATGTACTATTTCCTCCCATTAAATAAAAAGCAGTGAGATCTATAACACATGAAAGAGAATGCTTCAATTAAATGGAAAAAACATGCTGAAGCCTATCGACTAGGGTTTTTAAATCAATGAGCAAGTGCAGACATCAAACAGGCCTGTAGACACTAATTAGCAAAGTAATCAGCCATAAGATGTCAAATGTCAATCATTGATCATAATGATTGATGGAAGTCACAGCATTATGCTTTTGTGTATCTGTATCTGTTACATTTCTCATTTGTACTTCATGTTTTGTTTATAGGGGAACACATATGGATTGTCCTTGATGGGCCAGTTGATGCTGTATGGATTGAAAACCTAAACTCAGTCCTGGATGATAACCGCACACTGACATTGGCCAATGGTGACTGCATTCCCATGGCCCCCAATTGCAAGATCGTGTTTTAGCCACACAACATCAATAATGCCTCTCCAGTCACAGTGTCCTGTAATGGGATGGTGTTTATGAGCTCTTTTGTCCTTAAGGTGGGTGATGACGAACAAGTACTGAATCATATAAGTATATATTACATATAGTATATAATATATTACATGTGATACATCATTTGATACAATGTACTTATTGTGTACATAAATGTTTTTACAGTGTACTTATATTTGAAAATACTGTCCTGTAATTACATTTGCAATTAATTTCTGTAGTTACATCTATAATTACGTTAATTAATAATTGCCCTTTCCACTACCCCTTAAACGTAACCATACCAAACCTGCCCCTAACCTTACCCATATCCTACCTCAATAGCAGCAAAAGTGTTTTGCGATTTGACATGAACACAATAGATATATTGTACCTAAAAAATTAATATTTTATTATTAAGTACATAGTGTTTTTACATAGTTTCACTCATTCATTCTGGTAAGTGTTTACATCCCTCTGCAAGCACACGTAAGCCTGGCTTTACAGAAACTCGCTGATCAGATCACAGAGACAGAACAACAACACCCAGACTCCGTTTTTATCATTCTTGGGGACTTTAATAAAGCCAATCTCTCCTGTTAACTGCGAAAATACAGACAGCATGTTACATATCCCACCAGAGACAGTAACATATTGGATCACTGTTACACCACAATAAAGGATGCATATCATTTTGTTCCATGAGCAGCTTTGGGGCTGTCTGATCACTATCTGGTTCATCTTATACCGACCTACAAGCAGAAACTTAAATCTGCTAAACCTGTAGTAAGGACTGTAAAGAAATGGACCAGCAAAACAGAGCTGGATTTACAAGCTTGTTTTGACCTCACTGATTGGAGTGTTTTTGAAGCTGCAACCACTGAACTGGACGAACTCACAGAGACTGTGACATCCTATATTAGTTTTTGTGAGAATATATGCATTCATACCAGGACTTATTTAACATTCAACAATGATAAGCCATGGTTTACAGCAAAACTCAGACATCTTCGTCAGGCCAAAGAGGATGCCTACAGAAATGGGGACAGAGTCTTGTACAATCAGGCCAGAAACACATTGAACAAAGAGATTAGAGCGGCTAAAAAGACCTACGCTAAAAAGTTGGAAGACCAGTTTACTTCCAAAGACTCAATTTCAGTGTGGAGAGGACTGAGAGCCATCACTAACTACAAGACACCATCACCCTGCACTGAGGCTAATCAACGACTTGCTAATGACCTGAATGAGTTTTATTGTAGATTTGAAACCCCACACACCCATTCTGACCATCTCTCTACACAACAATTAACATCTCCTGCAATCCCCCTCTCCACACCTCCTGCTCTTCAAATCTGTGAAGATGATGTGCGCCAGGTCTTCAGGAAGAACAAAAGAAGAAAAGCACCAGGCCCAGATGGCGTTACACTTGCCTGTCTGAAAACCTGTGCTGACCAACTGGCCCCCATCTTTTCACAGATCTTCAACAGATCTCTGGAGTTGTGTGAAGTTTCTTTCCTGCTTCAAATGCTCCACCATCATCCCCGTTCCAAAGAAACCCAAGATTACAGGACTTAACAACTACAGACCTGTGGCTCTAACATCTGTCATCATGAAGTCATTTGAAAAACTGGTTCTCAAATAATTATTTAATTTGTTTCATGTCTGTGTTTATTGTAGATAATTGTTACTAATATAATGTAGAGGATAAATGTTGAAAGTTTCAGAAATGTTGTATACTGTTGGGGGCGCTGTGAGAAGAAAAGAGTAGTGGTTGAAGAAGGAAAAGAAGAAGAAGAGTTAACACGTTTTGTTCATGTTAAAACTTTCAGCCCCAGAATCTGTCACAGAAAACAAAAGAGAAAAACAACCGGGGCAAATAAATCTACCAGAAAAGAAAAGCTGTCGTGGTTATTGTCCAAGGGGGCAACATAAAATTGGTGTTTCTGCTCGGTTTGTGACGGATATAGCAACAAAGAGACCAACAAGTGCAGAAATGACACCCAATTACAAAACGAGCCGAGAGAGAGGCGCGAACCTTGACCGAGCCGCGAGTGCAGTGCGAGCTGAGAACGAGCCGCGAATCACGGGGAGCGGGGGCTTTGAAACGGCGGAAAAACAACTGCAAACGTGAGTTAATCTTTTCATTGAGTGGCCATAATGTTGCCTGTGTGGGAAGCTACGCTGGATGAAATAGAGGGTAAATTGCTCGAGTTATCTGCTTCGCAACTGAGAGATTTGTGTGAAATGTTAGTGCTAAATGTGAGGGAGGATGAGACACACACGCCTCGCGCGCTGAGGAGACGTATTCTGCAGTATTTAGAGGGAGATGATGTTGTTTCACTTGAAGATGAAGGACTATCTATGTTATTAGATACAAAGGAAAAAATTGACAGTTTGATAAATGTTGACGAAGAGAAAACCGAGAGATCATCCAGTGCAGAAAATGAGGAAACCAACGAGGGGCAGCGAAAAGTTGACCTGGAGCACCACTCTGTGGGCGTTAGTGGAATTGCATCAGAAAAGCCTGTGATAATCACTGCAACAGAATCAGTACGTGCCAGAACAGACCGAAAAATGCCAAATTCATCAGTTTCAGGAGAAAATGTCACACTAGTGCATCCAGTGTACAAAAAAGAACTCAAAATAATTGGACAAATTGGTGAACCTGGCCAGAGAGACAAATTAAACTTTACCAGCCTGGACAGACAGATTCACAGGGCATGCAAAAGGGGTTATGATGAGGGAGAAATTGTTGAGGCAGTCATTCAAGCCATCATCCCAGGTGTCAATTTGAGAAGTTATCTGGAGAGTAGAACAGATTTAACATTGCCTGTCCTTAAACAAATTCTCAGAGCACATTTTATAGAAAAGGATCCAACTGAATTGTATCACTCACTCACACGTGCAGTTCAAGAACCCAAGGAAACGCCTATCCAGTTCTTAGTTCGAGCCATGGATCTCAGACAGAGGGTTTTGTCAGCATCTGAAAATGTAAAGACAGGATTAAGATATAATTATGAACTAATCCAGAATCAGTTTCTGCAGACAGTTATGACTGGCCTTCATGATGACAGCATACGCACAGATCTAAAACCCTACTTGGAAAACCCATGCGTAGAAGATGAAGTGCTTCTGGAGAAAATGAACATGTCATATAGTCTGGAGCTTGAACGAAAATCAAAGTTCTCAACAACTCGACCAAAAATAGCCAAGGTGGCCACAGTGATAGAGGAGGAACAGGCACATGCTGAACAAGATAAAGGTGTCATTATAAAAAAGGAGAAAGCTCCAAAGCCTAACAACCTGATGGAAAAGCTTGATGCACGAGACAAAGTGATTTGTGAAGCAATCCAGAGCCTTACGTCTCAAGTAGCGAGCCTTGCTCAAACATCACGGCCTCAGACAATCAGAAACAGTGACCAGAGAGTCACTCGAAATCGATTTCCACCTGTTCGAGCAAGCACCAGGCGCTGTACCCAATGTGAGCAGTCCAACCCAGAGGGAAGATGTGAACACTGCTACAAGTGTGGCAGCAGTGAGCACTGGGCAGCAGGTTGTCGGAAACGAAATGTTACCAATGTGACGTCAAGCAAGATTGAGATTACATCAGACATCATTGAAAGCTTACCAAGAGCTGGCTTATCTGAAGCACCATGGTCGAACAAACAGGAGAAAACAGCCAGTTTGGTGGGACGCAAATGCTTGGTGAAATGTTCTCTTGGAGGTGTTAATACATCAGTGCTTTGGGACACGGGGTCACAGGTTTCAATCGTAGGTTTGGAGTGGAAGAAGAGAAATCTCCCTGACACAGAGGTGAGACCAGTGAGAGAGCTACTTGAGGAGGGAGAACTCAACCTGACAGCGGCGAATGGGACGAGCATACCATATGAAGGCTGGATGGAAGTGGAGTTTTGTCTGTCTGGAAACACTGAGACTGAAGGAGGGGGCACACACCTGCTGGCACCAATTCTCATTACATCCAGTGAATTGGAGAAACCCATAATCGGCTTTAATGTGATTGAGGAATTGGTCCAAGCTAACGCAGCCCAACAGATTCCTTTGAGTTTTCTGGTGAACACACTGAGTTCATCTCTGGAAGTTAGCCCTAGGAAAGCAAAAGCCGTTCTGTCACTGCTGAAGAAACGCAAAAACAGCAGCAGCTGTCATATTGCAAGACTGGGACGAAAATCCATCATTCTTCCAAGGTGCGCGAGAGTGAACGTTAGCTGTGGCAAACTGAATAGGACGGTTACCCTTGGAACACACGTGATGCTGGAGCCCAATTCAGAAGGACCCTGGCCGGCAGGTATAAAGGTAAACAACAGCTTATTCAGATGCCTCAAAATGATAATGACAACATTACAGTGATGGTGGAAAATACCACGGAAGAAGAGGTGACACTTACAGCACGGACTGTCCTGGGGTGGCTGCATACAGTGGATGCCATCCATCAGCTGGAAGTGAAACCACCGCCTTCGGCTGAATCCCAATTTCAGGTATCACAATGTGACAATGACTCAACTCCAGAGACTCCGATCAGGGTTCAGGAGAGTGAAGGATGGGACCCTCCAGTGGACCTCAGTCACCTACCTGGGGAACATCAGGAGCGTGTGAGACAGCTGTTGAGAGAGAATAGTGGAGTGTTTGCTAAGGATGACTGGGATACTGGATGTATTCAGGATCTTACAATGGACATTCGTTTGAAAGACAACATCCCTGTTCAAAAGACGTACAATGCAATACCACGACCCCTGTATCAAGAGGTGAAGACCCACATACAGAACTTGCTGAGTCAGGGGTGGATCCAAAAGTCGACATCCTCCTATTCCTCGCCGGTTGTGTGTGTGAGAAAGAAGGATGGGAGCTTGCGTCTATGTGTGGACTACCGGCTGCTCAACGAGAAGACATTCCCTGACAGGCATCCTATCCCACGAATCCAAGAGATCCTAGAAAATCTAGGGGGGAACTCCTGGTTCACTGTGCTGGACCAGGGTAAAGCCTATCATCAGGGCTTCATGGGTAAAGACAGTAGGGCATACACGGCATTCATAACACCCTGGGGGCTTTACGAGTGTGTACGGATACCTTTTGGCCTCACAAATGCACCTGCCGCTTTTCAGAGGTACATGGAAGAGTGTCTAGGAGAGTTAAGGGATGATATCTGTGTTCCCTATCTTGACGACGTGTTAGTCTTCAGCAAGGACTTCGAACAGCACCTCGAGGACTTGAAGAAAGTGCTACAGCGACAGGAACAGTGTGGTATCAAGCTAAGGCCAAGGAAATGTGACTTCTTTAAGCGGGAAGTCTGCTATGTGGGCCGCATCATCTCTGAACAGGGGTACAGCATGAACCCCAAAGAAAAAGAGGCTGTGCAAGCACTAAAGTGGAGAACACCTAGCACTGTTCGTGAGGTGAGGAAGCTCATGGGTTTCCTTGGTTACTACAGATCATACATTGCTGACTTTGCCAGAATAGCCAAGCCTTTATATGAACTGTTGACAAAGCCCAGCATGTGCAAGACGAAAGGCTCAGGAAAAAGAGGGAACTCATCCTCGCAAGCACCTCCATCACGGCCAGTAGAGTGGACAGGGAGACATCAGGAAGCACTGGAGAAGCTAATCGCGGAGTTGACAAACCCACCCATAATGGCATACCCAGACTTTGAAAAGCCATTTGTCCTTCATGTTGATGCGTCAGAAGAAGGGCTGGGAGCCGTACTGTACCAACGACAGGGAGGCAAACTCCGAGTAGTTGGTTATGGGTCTCGGACCCTGACCCCTGCCGAAAGGAACTACAAGCTGCATTCTGGGAAGTTGGAGTTCCTCGGACTCAAATGGGCGATCACAGAGCGTTTCCGGGATTTCCTGTTTCATGCGCCACATTTCACTGTCTACAGTGATAATAACCCGTTGACATATGTCATGAAAACGGCAAAGCTCAATGCAGCGGGGCAACGGTGGGTTTCTGAGCTGGCAGACTACCGTTTCACTTTGAAATATAGACCAGGAACGGCAAATCGAGATGCAGATTTCTTATCACGGAGATCAGTGCCAATTGAAGTCACAGTCAGAGAGTGTACTCAGGAATGTGAACCAGAAGTGCTGGGATCAATTGGGGAAGTCCTAAAGGCACAACGACGTGGGGAAGTGGACTGGATATCTGCAATCACTTGCAACATAGATGTCTTACCAGAGGAGCTGAAGGGTGGACCAGATATCTGTCAACGGCTAACACCGCAGGATATCAGGAGTGCCCAGCTGAGTGATCCAGTCATCAGCCGAGTACTTGATCTGAAACAGAAACAAATCAATCTCAAACACAAAGAAAAATTGAGGGAACCGGAAGCTGTGAGATGACTCTTACGAGAATGGCATCACCTGCAGATTAATGAGGAAGGTATCCTGCAAAGAAAAATAATGACTAGAACTCAGTTAGTTATCCCAGAAAACTTGAAAAGCATGATATACAAGTACTTACATGAAGACATGGCCCACCTAGGTGCCGATCGCATGGTGGCAGCAGCTCGTGCACGGTTCTTCTGGCCGAAAATGAGAGAAGAGATGGAGCATTATGTCACGAGAGTGTGTCGATGCCTAAGACAAAAGAAACCAAACCGGATCACCAGAACTCCAATCCAGAGCATTGAGACAACAGCTCCATTTGAGATGATTTCGATTGATTATCTGCACCTGGAGAGAAGCAGAGGGGGCGCAGAGTATATCCTCATGGTCATTGACCACTTTTCAAAGTTTGCTCAGGCCTACGCCACCAGAAACAAGTCTGGAAAGACCGCAGCCCGGAAAATCTTTGAAGATTTCATCATGCGCTTTGGTTATCCTGGAAGGATCCACCATGACCAGGGGAGGGAGTTTGAGAACAGCCTGTTCCAAAAGCTACAGAGTTACTGTGGGATTAGGCATTCACGTACAACTCCCTACCACCCCCAAGCTAACCCGGCAGAGAGGTTTAATAGGACGTTGTTGGGGATGTTGAGGACCCTAGAGGAAACAGAGAAGTCGAATTGGGCAGAACACCTGAACAAAGTTGTCCACGCCTTATAATTCTACTGTGCACGAGTCAACCAGATTTTCTCCATTCTTTCTCCTTTTTGGTCGAGAGCCAGTTCTTCCAATTGATCTGGTGCTCCCCACAAAGCAAGTAAAGAACACTCAGTCTCACACCGACTACGCTGAAAAGTGGAAAAGGTCTATGCAAGAAGCATACGAGATTGCAAAAAAGAACATGAAGAAGGCTGCTGCAAGGGGGCAAAGAAATTACAATCGGAAGGCATGGAGTTCTGTCCTGGAGCCAGGGGATCATGTGTTGGTGAGGAACCTGTCAGAAAGAGGTGGCCCAGGAAAACTGCGAGCGTTCTGGGAAAAGCAAATGTATGTGGTGAAAGAAAGGAGAGGAGATGGCCCGGTGTATGTAGTCGGACCATTGGAGGTGACTGGAAGGGAAAGAGTGCTGCACCGGAACCTTCTATTGCCTTGTCCTTACCTGGTTGAGGAGCAGAGGACACCTGATCTTCGTCTGGAAAGGAAAGGATTTCAGAGGAACAGTTCAAAACAGGGAGCACAACCACGACAAAATACTCACCATGAAAGCACCGACAGTTCCAGCGATGAGGAGGTTGACTTGTGGGTTCCAATGCAGAGAGCAGGAACATATCTGGATCCATGTGCAGCAGAATTTCACCCTGGAAGAGAGGAGAGAAACAGGAAACCTGAAAAGGAAACTGACATTGAAGAAATCGTTGACGAATCTGTAAACATACCTGACTCGGATAAGTCAGATGAAGAAGTGCTGGGAGATCTTCAAGGGGAGCAGGAGCTGGAGGAAAGATTCGTTGGAGAAGCCGAGCATGAAGATAGTGATTTGGCATCGGAACCTATCAGGAGAACGTCTGCCAGAACCAGGCAACCTAGGAATCTGTACACGTATGATACCCTGGGTGAGCCCACGCTTCGACCAGTGAACTGGAGTGTTTGTGGTGGAAATATACTGACGTAAGAACCTGCTGCGTACAACCCCAGCTGAGCATCGATCACCTGAATCTGTATCCTTCATACTAAGTAACACTAGTGAGAGTTGAAAAAATTAATGTTCAAAGTAATAATTTTGTTAAGTGAGTTATAAACAGTTAAGGGTTTTGTAAGTGTACAACCGTAATAATGCTCTAAAGCAGAGTTATAGGCTGGTCAGCTAAAGGTATATTTGATAGGCTGGATGAAACACTAAGAGATTAATGCATTACTTAGGTGACATTTGAAATGTGTTAATACATTGTGGAGGTGTAGGTGGTTGTGTCCACATGTCATTGCAGGATGTTCTGGGGGGCCCACCAGCGAGCCTAAAGACAAGACACCTCTCAACATGCAACAAATCTAAAAGTTTAGATCATTGTTATTATGTCACAGCTGTATGGAAGTAAACTATATTGTTAAGCTGAGAAAGCATGTACATTACACTGTAATTGGAACTTAAATTTTCAGTATATACCCAGAGATAGTAAATGAAAAATGTTTTGTAACATTTTATTTTTTTTTTTGCTAAAATATGTAAGGACCTCAAAAAATTATTTAATTTGTTTCATGTCTGTGTTTATTGTAGATAATTGTTACTAATATAATGTAGAGGATAAATGTTGAAAGTTTCAGAAATGTTGTATACTGTTGGGGGCGCTGTGAGAAGAAAAGAGTAGTGGTTGAAGAGAAGAAAAGAGTAACACGTTTTGTTCATGTTAAAACTTTCAGCCCCAGAATCTGTCACAGAAAAAAAGACTTAAACAACCGGGGCAAATAAATCTACCAGAAAAGAAAAGCTGTCGTGGTTATTGTCCAAGGGGGCAACACAATCAGCATGGGATTGCACTTCATCCTGCAACATCTGGACAAAACAGGGACTTATTTGAGGATCCTGTTTATGGACTTTAGTTTGGCTTTCAACACCATCATCCCAACAGCCCTCCAGACCAAACGGACCCAGCTCTCTGTTCCTAGCTCTACCTGTCAGTGGATCACCAATTTTCTGACAGATAGGCAACAGCTAGTGAGACTGGGGAAATTCATGTCAAACAGCCACTCCACCAACACTGGTGCCCCTTAGGGATGTGTTCTCTCCCCAATGCTCTTCTCGCTGTACATCAACGACTGCACCTCTAAAGACCCTTCTGTCAAGCTCCTGAAGTTTGCAGATGACACTACAGTCATCGGACTCATCCAGGGGTGCATTTCCCAAAAGCATCGTTAGCTAACTGTGGTCGCAAGTTCCGCCATTCCCAACGTAGTTCAACGATCCGGTGTTTCCCGAAACCATAGTTCAAACGAACATTCGCAAACTGCATCGCAAACTTGTGTCGTTGGAACGACAGCACTTCACCTGTGGTTAGAGGCATAGTTCGTTGTTAGTTTGCTGTGTCGATGTCGTTGATTGCGCCGCACCTGGGCTGTGTTCTATTCAGAGTTATCGACCCTATGTCCTATTCCTTTCGAAGATTTCACCATCCACTCTGAGTGATTTGGAAGAAAGTTGTGGTGAGTAGATCTTACATAATTCACATTTAAATATTTTTTATTTATCACAAATTCAGTTTGAAACTATATAGCAGCATGGCCCTCGCAATTATTCTCCCTTCAAGTGCCCTCTGAAAGCATTAATCATGCCGATTGGAACACAGCCTTCATTTCGTTTGTGCGAAGAAAAGGTGAGTTTGTCAAGTGAGTATTTTAAAACATACAAAAAAACTTACCCAAAAAAAGAAAATATTGGTAAAACAGTATGTTAAAAGTTTTCTCTTATATTAAATGTTAACGCTCAAATCACAGTATTTTAAATGAATGTACCCAAATAAAGTAACAAAAATGTACCTAAAGTATAAATGAGTGATTTTGTAGTTTTTACAGAATTAGAATATAAAATATTCTCTACAAATGAGTGTGTGTGTGTGTGTGTGTGTGTGTGTGTATATATATATATATATATATATATATATATATATATATATACACACACACACACATGTGTTGTACATATACACACACATACACAGTATATACACTGTTTGCAAAAGTATTTTTTATTTTTGTTCATTTAAGTCTGCGGGGCAGGGGACATATTGGCAAATAAACAAAATATTTAACAGATGTCAGATTAAACAAATGGTTTAAACTGCAACGGTGGCTGGATGCTGCACAGGTGACAGGAGGTATGGGTGAAGAAGATATCCACTGTCTCCCAGCACCCAGCTATCACCAAACCATGCACCCTCTTCAGCCACCTGCAAACTGCAGAAGTGGCCCACACAAAAGAGTCATGTGTGCTTCCAAGCCATTTTGCTACAATGTCATTGAACATCCCCTTGTGACCACACACTATTTGAACATTAATGGCTGGATATCCCTTCCTGTAAATGTACAAGGGCTCATTTACCACAGGGTTTGACACTGGGATAAGGGTGCCATCATTGATGCCAATAACTCTGGAGATGTAGTCAATACTGTTGATTGGCCAGCTGGATTTCTTCAGGAGCTTGGGGGAAATCAAGATGTTCTTCATAAGCTGTAACAGCAAAGGCACTACTTCCACCACAATACAATGGAAATTTAGCTATTGTCTCTTTTGCAGGCCACTGGGTTCACTGGAATACCAGAGTGGAAGAGTATATTTACCCACCTAACTCCACACTGGAGTATGGATCCATGCTGGTGTGCCCAATGTAGACAATGTTCGCACTGACTTTCTCATCCAGACCATTGTAAAGCAGGGCAAGCTGAGAGCCATTTATGTTCTATGTGATTTCTTGTACTGCATCGCTTTGCAAGATTACATGACAACTTGCTGCAACTTGTTTTGAGGGATTACATCATTTTAATAAAGTGTGAATAAAGTATGAGTCATAAATTAATCATCACCTATTTTGTTTGCTGTGGGACAGCTGTGCACCATAAACCAATCATAGTCATCGTCCATTGTTTTGTGCATTTTATTACAAGTCTTCAGAATAAATGATAAAACGATGTGAGGAAAAGCACCATAATATATTCATTATGCATGGATAATTGTCCCTATCTACTATTACATTCAATACTGCTTTTGTTTAACATTCAAAATTGGGTGCATCAAGCAATTTACAACACAGATTTGCTGCAGTCATGCTAATTGACATCGGCTCTCTCGGGAAAGAGAGAGAGAGAGAGAGAGAGAGAGAGAGAGAGAGATATGCAACATGCTGCATTTGAGTTACAGCAAGTTTTTACTTGAGAGATGCAAGAACTTTAATTTCATTCTGAAACTCATGCAAAGTGAACCTTTACTGTCAGAGCACTGACACATTCATCATTTTATGTATATTGATGAAGCTTTTTGTAATGTCTCGGATGTCACATTTATCTGTTACATATTTCATATTGTCAAGAAATGGTGACAAGCAATGTGTTACAGTATGTACAACTGGGAATGTATAGTATGACAAAGATACTGATTAAATTACTTTGGATGTTAAAATATGTTCTCAAAACTAGCATTAAAATACTGCAGTGTGCTATGTTTGTTAGAATAAATAGTTCTCATTATTCAGTTCTTAAAAATCGGACTAAACACCCATTAGCACCAGATCAGATACATGAACAAGCGCCATTTTGGTGAAATATGGTTATCTGTGTTTTTGGACTGCAATTGTAGATTATTATTATTATATTTTAAAAGCCTCTGGATCTTATAAAAGCATTATAAAGTGTAGGTTCTCAACAATGACACCCTGTAGCGCTGCAGTATTGAGGCTTGTTTAAATGGACAGCTACTTTGTTCGTCATCAAGACTTTTTCTGTGCTGCCAGCACTGATTAGCTGTACACAAGGACAGATGGTCATGTTTTCTTCATGTGTTTCAGGCTGTGCTTTTGACAGGAGGGCAGGGCACTGCCAAAACCGTCATCATCAAAGGCTACATGTCCAAATATGACCCAGAGTCCCACACTGCCAAGAGTCTCAACTTCTCTTCTGTCACCACACCTAATAATAATAATAATAATAAGTCAGCAGGTATTCGGGTAACACTTTCTATTAAGTCTGCACATGCATGCACAGTGTTGTAATTCATTTATAATGAAATATAAATTTAATACATTGTCACTGTTGGGTACTGACTAACTAAAAGTAATGATGCTAGTAACTACATTTTAAATGAAAGTAGCTCAATTATTTTTACAGTAGTGTAGCTTTTTTAATACATAAATAACAATATAGCATGACAAAATACTGTCACTGGTGTTTATTTTTACACAAAGCATAAAAACTCCTAAACTGCCTAAACTTCAACTGAAATCCAATACATTATCA
Organism: Cyprinus carpio; assembly: GCF_018340385.1. Taxonomy (NCBI): domain Eukaryota; kingdom Metazoa; phylum Chordata; class Actinopteri; order Cypriniformes; family Cyprinidae; genus Cyprinus; species Cyprinus carpio. The sequence goes on from NC_056612.1 coordinate 7,661,302, forward strand.
TTTTAAAAACATTTAAAAGAGTCAATGCACTGCATTTTACAACTTTTTGGTATAAAAATATTGAGTTAATATGATTGGTGAATATATTTGAAAAGTGACAATGAAGACTAAAATAAATGCTTTTGAACTTTCAATTATCAAAGAATCCTGAAAAAGCATAACAGTTTCCACAAAAAAAAGTATTATAATACAACCATTTTCAACTCCACCAGCACCAATTTAGCATACACTGATGGAAAAAACAAAATGTTAACTTTAAATGGTGTAAGTTAAGTTTTTTTTACTAAATTATATGGGTTAAATCGGGTAGAAATAGCTACAAGAAATAACGCTTGCAGGTTATCACTGTTTAAAGTATATTATAACTATTTCTGAAGGATCATGTGACTCTGACTGGATTAATGGCGGCTGGAAATTCAGGCTTGCCATCACAGGAATACATTTAGGAATAAAGGCTATTTTTTAAATATATTTAAATAGAAAACAGTTCTTTTGAATTGTATATTTACAATATTATTATTTTGGATTGTATATATAATATTTCATTATCAGCCTGGCTAATGGTTCCATCACATTCCCTGCTTGGTTATTGACTGTAGTGTTATTGATCCAGATCTCATCTGTGCTTCCTTATTTATGAGCAGCTGTTGGATGTGTTTGAGTAATCTGCATGTATATGATTGTTATGGTGTCTGGGAATTTTAAGCGTTCTGTGGAGAGTTATGTAGATAAACGAATGGGAACCACTTACGGCCCTCCGGCAGGGAAGAAAAGTGTGGTAAAGTTTAAATCCCAAGAAGCACAGGAGGTGAATGTACAGCAATACAAAATTAATTGCTATATAAATTCCTTATTCATTCATTCATTAAACAGTTTCAAGATGAACACCTGCATCCTATTCACTAACCACCATCTCTATCCTCATTTCTATTGGAATTAGGTTTTTTTTTATTCCCAAAATTCAGCATTATTTGCCTTCTACAATTTATGTACAATTTGTATACGTATTTCCCTCTTGAAAGCAGGTGGTGGACACTGTTTTGTTTAAAGGAGACAGTTGTGTACATTTTCTCTCAGACATGTCTGCAGTAATTTATCAAATTATGATATAATAAATTGTGATTATAAATCAAGATGCTTGATTTGCATAATTCCTTGGTGCTAAAACATCTACTCTCTCAATGTGAACTCTGTTTGCAAAGTCTGAAAACAAAAAAACAAAACATATTCACAGAATCAATTTACTTTCTTCACAGGTCACCACTGAGATCAGCTGATGGAGCAAAATGGCTTCTTTAAGCTGGAGAAACCAGGAGAGTTCACCAACATTGTGGATATCCAGTTCTTGGTGGCTATGATCCATCCTGGAGGGGGATGAAATTACATCCACCAGAGACTGAAGAGACAGTTTTCTATTTTCAACTGTACTCTTCCTTCCAATGTCTCCATAGACAAGATCTTTGGTTAGTATCATTGTCTGTCATTTGCAAAACAGTAAAAATACATTACTTTAGGACAATAGTTAAAAAAATAAAAAAATAAAAAAGCTAAAGATCTGAAGGTCAATTTGAGGCAAAATTGTTTCACCCCTTTCTGTCAAATTTGTAGCAATAACATGCAATCACAGACAGGTTTATGCATCATTATTAAAAACACTGTAAAATTCAGTCCAATTTGAAATGTTATTATAAATATGGCATTATTTTGCTCTCTGTGGTTGTGTCATTGTTTCCTTCTAATCTTTGCAGTCTTTTAACTACGGAGCTGTAGGACATGCATAAAGTATGTTTTAAAATTTCACAATTTCACCATTGTTTGGTGAATTTTCACAGATATTTTGATGGCAGGTGGCATAGATATATTTCAAAAGAATCCATCAAATAATCTATTTAGACATGGATTTTAACATGTTATTAAAGGCAGAAAAACAAAATTAGTATATGGAACATGCTTCTTGGCTTGACTCAGAGAAATATGATTTATCACATCTCATTTAACTTGGTCAAGGTTGTCAACAGCTTTGCTTAAGCGGAACCGATTTTATAATTGCATATTGATTCTGACTATGAGTTGCTGTTAGTGGTTCTCTCTCTGCCTGAAGGTCTGAATCTTTATATTGACCATTTTTGAAATGATATTTCATGCTCACATGCAGGTTAGCCTGCAATCTCGATATGTGTAATAATGTCATTTGTAACATTATTGTCATTCTTATTCAGCTCAGTATTAAGTCATTTATTAGTCATTCATTAAGGCCACATTTGCTCATTCGGTCCTTGTACATTTCCTGTCTGCTAAGCGCAATCCTTTCTCATTTACTTTCATATGCCATATGTATCTTTCTGTGCTGCAGGTGTGATAGGCTCTGATCATTACTGTTCCCATCTGGGATTTACAGAAGTACTCAACACAGTGGTCAGGCTTGTTGTTGTTGTGACCTCTCTTGCATTTGGCAGGGAATGCTCAGCGTGAGTGCAGAGGTCATCAGCTCATCAGATGTGAGTGGAACTGTATTTTTGCTCTTATTCAGACATTCAGTGAACAATCTGAATGAAAATACATAATTACAGCTATTACACCATATTAAGCAATTTAACACACATCTAGCAATGGAAATTCTATAGAACTGAATTATTTTAATTGCCATCTATCCATCCTGGCATGGTTTTTGATTGTGATTAGTCTTAACAATTCTGATTCCTTAACAGATTCCTTAAATTCATTAATGATTATACTTTTAGTATTACTACATTCAGTTTTTTTCACTCTTATCATTCTTATATTTTTAGTATGAATACAGTTGCTAATTACACATATGTTCCGATTAATGTAAACAAATGTCAAGAATTTTTGGTTCCGGTACTCTTTCAGTGAAACCCTACATACACTGGTTAAACAGAAAAATAAATAAATAAATAAATTGTATAATATATTGTTCCAGGTATTACTGCGGCTGTGGAAGCATGGATGTAAACGAGTGATTGCTGACCGGTTTACTGCCCCAGAGGATGTGTCCTGGTTTGACTACACGCTGGTCAAGCTAGTGGAAGAAGGGCTTGGAGAAGAAGAATGAATGGTGGGGGATCTTGAGGTGTATTCCTACTTTTCTTTTCTTTTTTTTTTCTTTTTTTATATGATGACATCAGTAAAAATGACTGCTTTCAAGTGTAACCAAGAAGGTTACCATCTGAATTGCATTAAAATGACTTTGAACATGCCAAATAAGGACACACCCAAATATTATTTGTATTAGTTTGATTTTCTTTTTATATAAGAAAGACATTTCTAAACATTGCTTTCATAAAGTGTACAGTAGAGAGTTGATTGGCAGCTTTTCTTCTGATTTGAAATGAAATATGTAGGACTGAGGTATTGTGATATATACAGGTGAAGAGCCAAAGGAAACTGATTTCGACATGCCAAAAGTATATGAGCCCATGAAATCCTTTGATAGTCTAATGGAGAGGCTGAACATGTTTTTGAGTCATTATAACGAGAGCATCAGAGGAGCAGGCATGGATATGGTCTTCTTCAAGAATGCCATGATTCATCTGGCATAAGTATCTTACAATATTGATGTTTTTTGTATCTCTGTATTGACAGCATGTTATCAACAAGGCCGCACCCTGGCCAGTTTGATAATTCTGCATTTGTTATCATGTTTTCAAAAAAAAAATAAAAAAAATTCAATAATCCATCTGTCTACTGAAAAGAATAACCTTGCTATAAGATATTAGCATCCTTCTAGCATGAAAGAGAAAAAGAAATGTAATGCTCACAAGAAATTTTGATTATTCCAATTTACCTTCCATGCTGATTACAGGGCAAGGACAAGTGCTCTGAGTTTCTTTATGTAAAGTGTTTGTATAAAAGTTTTGCATGGTAATGAGATGGCAGCTGTCTCTCCCTCTTTTCTCTCTTGCACAATCTTTCCCCAGATTCCTCGGCTCATCAGAGCACCTTGGGGAAATGCCCTACTGTTCAGTGTAGGGGGATCTGGAAAACAGAGTCTGACAAGACTAGCATCTTTCATCGCTGGCTAAAAGACTTTCCAGATTACACTCACCCGGTGAGTCACCTTCACATACTCAATCATTTATAGCCTCTTTATTCAAACTCACTTCCCCTCCAGGGAGACAGAGGAAATTTTTGTCTCCTGTGGTTTGAGTAGTTGATCTACTTCATCACTTCTAGACAGTCTTTACAATGCAACTCTTTTTATTACACAGTAATAACTGTAGCCAATGATTTTAACTGTCATTTTGGTCTTCTTTTCCCCCTTTTTTTTCTTTTTTTTTTTTTTACTGTTGCTCTGAATCATGGCACAGCATTCATGTGTTTGACACTAGTTTGAATCCAGTTAGCAAATTTTTTTGACCATTCCCTCATCATTGATTTTTCTAATGAAATATAAATAAAAAAGCTGTTTTTTTCTGGCATAATGCAGTTTAGTTGTGCTCCAGAAGGTGGTATCTGTGTTTAAGAGTGTTCTGGCCTTCACTTTCCAATTCAGCTCTGCTGTTGCAGAATATAAAGAGGAAAGAACCTATATCCAATCAAATGTGCAGTCTGATTCAGACAATGAGACTGGATATTTTCAATTCAGACCTGTCTCCAAATTCAATTAATAATTCAGTAGTAAAATTGGAAGTGGAAATATCTGCTAATTATTAAAGTCTGTAGTAAAATTGGAAGTGGAAATATCTGCTAATTATTAAAGTCTGTAGAAAACAGGGAGCCATCTGTCAAGTTATTCTTTTTTATATTGGCTTATTTCTGACTCTATTTAGAGGGAATTGTTTTTTCTGATTGAGGAATGGAATATTTTTGCCTGTGGCCACCTGTAATTCCACACCACTTTTCTTCGTTTGCATTTGTAATGATAGTAGCAAGCCTTTGGCAGTTCGACTCATATTTGGAGCATTTTTCATTGCTACTTATATTTGAGAATGATATGGATGAATCAGGTGTTGATCTCAGTGTGGATGTGAGAGTTCCCAGAGAAAGCAGATGGATTTCACATTGATGCATTCAAAACACAAGCTGCTCACAATTCTCGGCATCCAGTCTTTTTACACCCAATACAATCTTTGTTTAGTACAGAGTTGTAAAAAGCAACATGTCAGTTTTGTTCACTTTCTCGCTATACACAAAACACTTGCTAAATATATATATATATATATATATAACATACATATATATATATATATATATATATATATATATATATATATATTCATAAAATTCTGGGGTCATCCTTACAAAGAAGACACTAGTGATTCTCAGACTGGTGTTTTCTATTCATAGGTTTCATGTGACGTCACACAGTGCTGCGGCCACCATTTTCTAGGACCAAATTGAAATTCCGTCAGTCTGCTGAGCTGTGCTCTAGGCTTTGATAACAACAAATCACAATTGATTATTTTAGTATTTTAGTTAGCAAGTTCATAATGAAACTTGCAAGAGGTTAAATTCGCATGCAAGACAGCTGATTTCTACTAATTTACTTAAAAGTATAGTTAACCCAGAATTCTGTCATCATTTACATTATAACATAATTTCCACCTCATTTTTTTTAAAACCCCTGATTTTGTTTTTTCTGCAGAACTCAAAAGAAGATACTTTGAAGAATGCTGGTAATCAAAACAAACAGGTTTGTCACGTGTAGATGACATAAAGGGAGTAAATGATTTTCATTTTTGGGTAAACATTCTCTTTAATTAGGATGATACACACTTTAAATTTCAAACATACTGGACACAACCACTTAAAGGGATATTCCACCCCAAAATGAAAATTTTGTAATTTATCACTTACCCCCATGTCGTTCCAAACCTGTAAAAGCTCAGTTCATCTTCGGAACACATTTTAAGATATTTTGGATGAAAACCTGGAGGCTTGAGGCTGTCCCATAGACTGCCAAATAAATAGCAGTTTCAAGGTCCATAAAAGGTATGAAAGTCGTTGTCAGAATACTCCATCTGCCATCAGACGTGTGTTACCCGCCTCAAGTCTGGGAAGCCTGAGTGGGTAAATTAAATGTACCACTCTGGCCAGCACTGTAGAATGAGACGCTGTGAGACAGAGTACTGGCTGCAGTCTTCGGCAATATTTTATTGATTCTGACTCACCCGCTGCATTACCTTGACACAATAGCGTTTAATAGCGCTTGACACAATATTTTTAAGGTACACATACCACCAAAATTTTAATGGGTGTTTATTTATTTTTTCTCTACCCATATATTTTTACCAACTCCCTACACTCTCCCCTACTTTCTTAGATGGCTTCTGACATCTGAATTACCTCTCCAAGGTTGATATGATGGTTTGCCCAGAGCGTCATATGTGAACATTTCTCGTGGTTTTCCCACTCTTTGTGTCCTTCTCACATTTCTTTCCTCCATCTCAGTTTCTCTTTCAGTTTCATTTTCTTCAACTCTGACTATTTTCCCTTCATTCCTTAGTCTCTCCTCATCTTTATCTGGCATCACAGACCTTGGACTTGGAACAGGAACACATGGAGACTCAAAGATTTGTTCCATCTCTTGAACCTGGTTCCCCATGGGAACACCTCTTTTGTCAGGATAGAATTCCATTGCAGTTGGACGGAGGTTATAATGGTTTTGAGTTGTTTGAGTTTCAGGTTCACTCTCTGTTTGTGGAACCGTCACAAATTTGAAGGACATATGAAGGTCATACTGGTAAGTATGTTCCTCCTCATCTGAGGAATCTGAGTCTGACTCACTCTCCAGCTGACTTCTCACTTGTTTTCTGTGTTTTCCTTTTCTTGTCTCCTTAGCATCAGCTATCATATCTTCCAAAGGTAAGTCATTGACAGCTAGCAGGAGGTTGCGGTGAAGCACACAAAGAGTTTTGGAACCTGTCTCGGGTTGTATTTTGTACACTGGGCCATCACCGATGCGCTCTATGACCCGGTGTACATCCTTTTCCTAGCATGCACATAATCTTACTGCTCAGTCAAAGTATTTCTTGCCCTTTGCTGAAGACTTTTGGCTGTTCTCTTTTGCGATCTGATACGCTTGCCTTATTCTGTCTTCCCATTTTTGTGCAAAAGCTTGTTGATTCGAACTCTCTGTCTTGTTTTCTAGGTTAAACATATACATATATAGGACCTGTAAAAGCTCAGGAATCCCAGCAGAGTCCGCACTTCCCCCACTGTGCGGTGTTCCTTGTTCTTCAGAGCCCTGACAGCTTCCAAGTCTGCAGGGTCTATTTGAATTCCATCTCCTGACACCAAGCAGCCAATGTATCGCACTTGACTTTTAAATAGCTCACATTTTTTTTTGGTCGGAGTTTAATTCCATGCTCCCTCATCTTACGAAACACACTTCTGAGATGATCAACATAAAAAGACTGAAAGACTTTGAGTAACATAGCACATCTTCTTAACAGGGAGCGCAGCACTCAACTCTAATACCTTCCAAAACTCCTTCCATGCATTGCTGAAATGCAGCGGGGGCGTTCATTAAAGGTGTTAAAGGCAGTGACATGTCTAGAGTCCTCACTCACAAATCGATACACAAGCGCAAGCAGCTGTCTTTCTTTCGAAATGCATACCACTGGTGACAAATATGATGAGGATGACTTCTTGATCCAACCTCTGTTCAACATGTTTTGGACATAGTCTTTGACCTCCTTATAAAGGGGTTTTGGGATGGCATTTTAACACCTCTGGACTGGTGTGTTATCGGATAGACGGATTTTCAGGTGAAAACCAAGAATACACTCGATGTCCCCCTCATCCTGAGCTAACACATCTGATTCCTCATAAAACATTTTTCTTACAATACCTTGTTCCTGTTTATTGAGGTGTTCAAGATCAACAGGTGGGTCACATTTTTCTCCAACTCTCCTCTCATGATGTTCTTCTCTTTTACAGATATCATCTGTTGACGTGAGCTGGGATGATCCTAGCAGTGGACAGTCCATGCAATTTTTACTCACCAAAAGGGGCAATTTTGTTTTGTTTGCCACTTGAGATTTCTAATAAAACCTCAACTTATCCATCAAATGGTACGACCGTCCCGTTTGCTACAGTGACGTGAAGCTGGCTATCCGCTAGTAGAGATTCTAACGGTTGGATTTCGATGTTTGGTAAGTATTGCTTTAGCCACACCCATCCAACAATACTGACCTGGGCTCCACTGTCCAAAAGCATTTGAGGCCGGACACCATTTAAATGGCAAGTTATCATACAGTGACTGCCAATCAGCTGTGCAACACGTTTCTCTACAGTCTCACTCGCTCTGTTGGATGTGTTTTGGTTTACAGGTTTCTCACCTCTGGATGGACAGGGAGTAGTTTGGGACACTAGATCTTCTGTGATCACTGGTGGTCCCTCCCCAGTGACCTCCTCTCTTTTAACGCTCGACTTTTCATGAGACAGCCCACAGCTCGGTACCCTGCTTGACCACACACGAAACTGAGTACACACTTCAACATTTTGGGATATACACTGTTTGCAATTACCCTTCGCTTCCAATAGGTTGTTGGGCACTTGTTGCAACTATTTTTGTTTGCTGTTGAACACCAGGGCCCATGGACATGACAACTTTCTCCAGATTCTTGCAGATACTTGAGCAGAAAGTTCATGAATTGCATCACGATTGGCTTTAACTTCTGCATGACTCAGGGGAGAACATTGCCCAACCACATCATCCTGCTATGTTACATTTGCAATTGTGACTTTGGACTTATATGTGTGACCTATTCATTTTTGTCTTTCAGTTTCCTCACTAACAGACTGTGTAATAAGTTCTAGGATCTGGTCATCTGTGGTTTCCTGGGTTGCTTATTGCTGCTTTAATGTCCCTCAGGACAAATGTGTATTTTTCATTCAGACCCTGATACAGTGAGTGTAGGAAAACACCTTGGACCAGTTTACGATCATACTGAATCTCAGATTCTGTTTGTTCTGAAGCAAACAACACTCTCTGCTTAAGCCCCATTAACCTATACACAAACTGTTGAGGGGATTCTTTGTCCTGCTGTTTTGCATTGCTCAGCTCCAGAAATAATTCAGTACTACTTTTGTCCCTAAGGTGAGCTCTAAGGAACCATTTCAACTCAGCTACTGTAAGGCTATCTTTCGTGATTAGCATCTCTTTGAAGGTACCAGGTGTGATTACCTTTAACACTGTTCCAAATGATTTCTGACTCTGTGAAATTTTCTGCAATACCTTCATTGATTTGCTTGCAAATGCTGTTAAAACTCAAGTCTGAATTTGAATCAGAAATCTGTCCACCATAAATTTTGAACTCTCTACGTGGCAAATAGGATGAAACATCAGAGAATTTGATCAGACCAGTCATTTGTTCAGACACTTTAGGCAGTGGAATAGTTTGTTCAGCTCTTGCATGTGATGTCAGACCTGTAGTCGGTGCTACCTGCATCCTGGCAGCTACCGATGTCAATGCAAATTGTGATACCAGACCCAAAGTCTCTTCATTTTCTTTGACGTTGGATGCGAGACCTTGTTCCATAGCAGTCAACTCACGAACAAGGTCATGAAGGGTCAGCAAGCGGGCCATTCCTTGGTCCTCTAGACACTGCAGTTGTTCTCCTCACATGAAATCAATGAAGTCATAGAGTTCCACTTCTGTTGCATCCACGCCTGGGACCATCTCTCTTTCCTCTTCCGCGCAACACAGGGCTACTTTATAGAGTGCTTTGCAGTTTGAAGAACTGACCAGCAGGTGGAGCTGCTTCTCGATCTCCCACCTTAGTTCCTGAAGAGTAGCCATGACTGGACTGCTGGTGTCTGTCATTCAACTCACTGGTCTGGAATGGAAGACGTTCAACCACTGTGGTTCTTTACTGATCAGCACCCGACCACCAGGTGGCGCTGATCCTGGACGAGCCCCCAAGTTGTTACCCGCCTCAAGTCTGGGAAGCCTGAGTGGGTAAATTAAATGTACGACTCTGGCCAGCACTGTAGAATGAAAAGAGACACTGTGAGACAGAGGAGTACTGGCTGCAGTCTTCGGCAATATTTTATTGATTCTGACTCGCCCGCTGCATTACCTTGACACAATAGTGTTAAGCGCCCTCTACAGGCGGCAAGCATAACAACCACAAAGCATTCTTTTCCACACATAATGAACTGATGAATGAAAATGAAGACGATGAGTTTACACAAATTTATATTAGTAATTAATATTTTTAAGGTACAAATACCACCAAAATTTTTTTCTCTACCCATATATTTTTACCAACCCCCTACACGTTCAATCTGGGTTACATAAAGCGATGGGAATATTTTTTGTAAGTGAAGAAAACAAAAATAACTACTTTATTCAATAATTCCTTTGTCAACGGTCTCCTCTGTGTCTGTCCATATCACCCTATGCTGTATATGCTCTTCTGTGTCGGATAATTTGAATTTTGAAATGCGATAGTGTATTATGTGTAAGCCAGGTTAATGAGATGGGACTTTAATCTAGATTTAAACTGACAGAGTGTGTCTGCCTCCCGAACAGTGTTAGGTAGATAGTTCCAGAGTTTGGGGGCCAAAAAGGAAAAGGATCTGTCACCTGTAGTTGATTTTGATATTCTAGGTATTATCATTATAGCTAGTATTATATTATAGCCAGAGTTTTGAGATCATAGTGGACATGAAGGACTATGATGCAATAAGAGCTCACTCAGGTACTGATGAGCTAAACCATTCAGGGCTATATAAGTAATTTGCAAGATTTTAAAATGTATACAATGTTTAATGGGGAGCCAGTGCAGTGTTGACAGAACAACTAATATGGTCATACTTCCTGGTTCTACTAAGCAGTGTTAATTTCGTCAACGAAGATGAGGACAAAAAATATTTGTTAACAAACATTTTTTCTGTGATGAAGATGAGATGTTGACGAGCTAAACCTAATATATGATGATTAAAAACTATGACAGAATTTATGCCGCGTCTTCGTTAACAGGAAGAGACAGGAGTATAATGTTATTTGAGGAATACAGGGCATTCAAAATACATCCTATGTGCATTCAAAATGTGCGTCTTGTCATTGGATTGCAATCAGATAAGGGGCGTCCCATATCTAGTCTCAGTATGGCAGCCGCAGTGGATGGACAGACTACCAAAATGTGAACTAGATAGTGGTAGAGCATTGAGTTAACAAGCGCAAGGTTGGGGGTTCGATTCCCCGGGAGCACATGTTAGGTAAAAATTGATACCCTGAATACACTGTAAGTCGCTTTGGATAAAAGCGTCTGCTAAATGCATAATTTTTTTTAAAAACTATCTTAAACAATGGGCTTAGCACCCGAATGGGTAGGGTTAAGGTGACCATACATCCCATTTTTCCCGGGAGTCACAATTCGTTGTCAATTAACTTAAAGTTAGTGAAGGAGGGATAGGCAGAATCGTGCTGATAGAAGTGCTCTCTCTCACACACGCTCCACTTCTTCAGTTCTCATATACAGCGTGTGATCAGTTCTTAGTGCTCAAAGACATACACAGCAGTCCAATTGTCTGTCGTATAGAGTATCTCACGTAAATACAGTCAGTTATGGATTAAGTGAATGTAAACAGGTGTGTGAAAACTGAACGTGTGTCAGTATTACACGCATGCCTTCCACCTTAAAGGGACAGCATTAATTAAGTACCTATCCGTGTCATTAATGTTAACCAACAAAATATGTTAAATAAATGTACACATTAAGTAAACCTACTGTATCTAAAAAAATGAGTTTAGTTCATATCTCTTTCATATTTGTCTTATTGTGCTTCTTTTTCAAAAATTATAAATGATATATATTATCTATATTATATATGAACAACTATAATTTTTATAAGTTGCACCCTTTTCACTACTGTTTAAAGGGATTTGTCATAATTTATTCAAGTTTTTCCAAATTCAATTGTTGATTCAAATTTCTCATGAGTAAAAGTTGACAAAAATGCAATGACTTTTCGTCAACTAAAACTTTGTCTCAGCCTCAGACGTCACGCCCACGGACCGTTGACTAAACGTCTAATGCATATGGCACACAAGTGTCGAAGTCTTCATCGGATTGTTTGAATTCAACAGGATTTCCACACCAGTCTGTTTTTGTGGTGACATTTCCACGCCCTGAAACATGATGCTGAATGAAACTGTGATTGGTTGTTTGACATGTCGGTCAAACAGCCTCATGGGCAGGCCTTGGGCAAAGAAAGCTGCCATCAATTCCAGACCTTCAGCCGCAGTCTGGCTAGTCTAGTTTTACGACTAACTAAAACTAGACTAAAACTATGAAAGACTCAAATGACTAAAATGTGACTAAAACTATTAAGCATTTTTGTCTCAAGATAAAGATTAAGATTAAATCAAAAATGCCTGTCAAAATTAACACTGCTACTAAGAACTCTAGATGCTGCATTTTGAACCAGTTTGAGTTTATATATTAATTTTGCAGAGCAACCACCCAATAAAGCATTGCAATAATCTAACCTTGAAGTCATTAACGCATGAATTAACGTTTCTGCATTTGACATTGAGAGTATAGGTCGTAATTTAGATATATTTTAAGATGGAAAAATTCAGTTTTACAAATACTAGAAACATGTTTTTCAAAGGAAAGATTGCTATCAAAAAGCACACCTAGCTTCCTAACTGATGACAAAGAATTTACAGAGCAGCCATCAAGTATTAGACCGTGTTCTAGGTCATTACAGGTTTTTGATTATTAAGACCTCTGTTTTTTTTTCAAACTTTAGCAGTAAGAAATTTATATCATCCAGTTTTTTATATCAACTATGCATTCCGTTAGTTTTGAAAATTGGTATGTTTCATCGGGTCGCGAAGAAATATAGAGCTGAGTAACATTGAAAGCTAACACCATGTCTCCTGATGATATCTCCCAAGGGTGAAAAGTAAGGGTCCTAGTACTGAGCCTTGGTGTACTCCATACTGCACTTGTGATTGGTATGATACCTCTTCATTCACTGCCACGAATTGATGGCAGTCAGATATGTACACGTTGAACCATGCTGATGCACTTCCTCTAATGCCAACATCATTTTCTAGTCTTTTCAAAAGAATGTTGTGGTTGATAGTGTCAAACACAGCGCTAAGATCCAGTAGCACTAATAGAGAGACAACCATGATCAGATGATAAGAGCAGGTCATTTGTAACTCTAATGAGAGCAGTTTCAGTACTATGATACGGTCTAAATAGTGACTGGAAATCCTCACAGACACCATTTTTCTCTAAGAAGGAACATAGTTGTGATGATACTCCCTTTTCTAGTATATTTGACAGAAAAGGAAGATTCTAGATCGGTCTGTAATTAATGAATTCTTTTTATGGTCAAGTAGTGGTTTTTTAATGAGAGGCTTAATAACAGCCAGTTTTAAGGTTTTTGGGACATATCCTAATGACAGTGACAAGTTAATAATATTCCGAAGAGGATCTTTGACTTCTGGAAGCACTTTTTTTTAGGAGTTTAGATGGAATAGGGTCTAACATACATGTTGCTGGTTTAGATGATTTAACAAGTTTATACAATTCTTCCTCTCTTATAATAGAGAATAAGTGGAATTGTTCCTCAGGGGATCTATTTCTGATGCGATACTGTGGCTGATGGCTGCATGGTTACAATTTTATCTCTAATAGTTTTGCTCTTGGAAGTAAAGTAATTCATAAAGTCATTGCTACTGTGCTGCTGGGTAATGTCTGCACCTGCTGATGTTATATATATTTTATTGTTAATTTAGCCACTGTATTGAAGCCACTTAGGGCTAGCATAAGGTCCCCCAGAGGGCTCCCAGTGCAGGGCCCCTGAGATTTTGCTTATTGGCAAAATGTTGGCCCCTTAGTGCTGGCCCTGCATGGGCAGCCCTCACTTAGCCCACACTATTAATCTACAACAGGGGTGCCCAACCCGGTCCTGATCAAACATACTTTTCAGCTAATATAACTTAAGTCTTTGAGAAAAACAATTAATATACATCTGAAATGGATGCAGACATCACATAACTAATGTCTTTATTGTCAAAAAATGTACTGTAGGAAAATGAATTTCAAATCAATGGATTTATTAAATACAAAATATAAAATATTCAGTTCAGGTTAATACAGCTACATACTGTATAGCCAAAAATGTAAATTCAGTAAAAAAACAAAAAACAAAAAACAAAACAAAAAAAACAAAACCAAAACAAAAAGAAAGCAAACAAACCAATGTAAGATTGTAGGATTTTGTTGTGAAATTTGATGTGTGTGAAAGTCTTATCCATAGTACATCAATGTCCAAACACTGTCCATATCTGAAGTTGACTGATTAATAATAATCCAACCTCTTGTAATGAAAACATGCCACAGCTCTCAAACACCAGAGTCTTCCTAACCAGAAACAATCAAAAATAGTCCAGATTATAGTCTCACGTCGAAAAGAATTTTAAATCCATATTCAAACTGGACCATAATGTGACAACCTTATCAATAAAAGGTCCTTCTAAAATGCATACAAATACACTGTCTTAAATTCTTAGCATCAATCCAAACATAGGCCATACATACATGCAACATTTCTGCAAAAAAACATCAGTAATGTACACTTTCAAAAAAAACATCTCGCTGGCTACTGCTGCTTGTTATTGCTAACTCTCTCTACCGCTTTAATTGAGGAAACCTAAAACACCCTAGCACCCATAGTGGTAAGGAAGAAAACTGCCAACAAAATTCTCATTAACAGGCTCATGTCTGGCACACACTGGGCCATCATTGGATTAATGTGGGCAGTCCCATAGTGTGGGCTGTTCAAAGAGAGCCTGCGGTGAGCCCAAAGCTGTCGGCCTTGCCTGGGCAAGCCCGCACTGGGCCTGTTTAGGTTTGGTGTGGGCTGGCCCTAGCCCACTTTGCCCACAAAAACCAGCATGGGCCCCGCAAGGACATGTTTGCAGGTTTTACTCATCGTGATTGTAAAATAATTCAGACTCACCACAGTTGTTGATGGACTCATGAAAAAAAAGGAAAAGAGAGAAAAGTGTGAGAAACAGAGCGAGAGAAAAAGAAGCGGTAGGAAACACGAATGGAGATGCGATTGTCAAGCTAATAGGCTAACGGAATGCTAATGCCCTGCTAATGTGCAGGGCTCGCAGTTCAGATTAAAAGAAAAAAAAATAAACTCAAACTATTTAAACAACAAAATCAGAAATATGGTGAGAATTAAATTATACTTTAGCAATTTAAACAACAGAGAGTGATAGTAAGAGAGATTTCAACAGATAAACAAAGCCAAACAGCGCTACAAACACACTCAGCAGCACGGCTGACAGGACCAGGAAGCGATCTCCCTCTGTAATGTAGTAATTATGATGATAATCATATTAATGCATAAAATACAAAATTTTGATTTGTTTCATATGTTCGGAAAAAGGAACACAGCTATAGGCCAGGAAGTAGGCTTAGAAGAAAAGTGTGCAACTGAATCTAAAATTGAGCATGAGCTAGGTTTCATAGCAATATTAAAGGGGTCATATGATGCAATTTCAATTTTCCCTTTCTCTTTGGAGTGTTACAAGCTCTTGGTGCATTAAAAAGATCGGTAAAGCTGCAAAGACTAAAGTCTCAAATCCAAAGAGATATTCTTTATAAGTTATAAGTTAAGACTTAAGTTAAGTTATAAGTTAAGACTTGTCCACGCCCTCCTAAAACGCCTCGTTTAAACACGCCCCCACATGTCTACGTCACTGTGTGGGAAGATTTGCACAACCTCCCCAAATGTTCATGCAAAGAAAGGAGGAGTAACTTTTATTCTCACTGTAGTATTGTTGTTGCCGCCGCCAACATGTTGTGGAGATGCTGTGTGTTTCATTGGGTCATCACATGTGGTTGCCGCAAACCTGCAGGCCGCTCCTTTGTCGAATCCGCCCAAATCAGTGGTTAAGTTGTATTTTATGGAGGACTGTTTCCTGAACCTGCAGAGTAGCCTACCAACCGTCTGTGCTCAAAGGCTGTTTCTATAAAGTGGGGCAGTTCCAACTTTGTAAGGACAGTCTGGCGCTTCTGACTCACAGCCCGTTAAGTACGTTTTTTTATATATAAAGAATTTGCCACTGACGGTTCAAACGTGAGTTTTGAGCAGTGTAGAGTAGGCTTGTTTCTCCGGTCACAAATGCAGACATGGTTTTATGTTTACGCAGCGTGATGCGCAGCACAGCGCAGAAAAAGACAGTATAAGTCATTATGTCCCCACTGGATGCAACAAATGCCTAGTTTGTAATGGATTTTATTGGTTTTGTCTCGTCGTGCTGGGAGACGGCATCACAGTATGGTAAGGGGCATAAAGCTTGAGGTATTCAGCCAATCACAATGCATTGGATAGCTGGCAAATCAGCGTACACCTTGCTTTTCAGAACGATGAACTTTGTAAAAATCGACACATTTCAAAAAGGTGGGGCATAGAGGAGCAACAATAATGTACATTATGTAGAAAATAATGTGTTTTTGAACCTTAAACCGCATGAACACATTGCATTACAACAAATACACAACATAATGTTCTTTTTAGCAATGTCATATGACCCCTTTAAAGGATGAATTATTTTTATTTATTTTGAGTTCATAAAAGTTTCAATTCACAATTAAAAAAAAAAAAAAACTATACATTTAATTATAAGATAAATTATTATATATATAAAAAACTACACATACTGTATTAATGTTTTATTATATTTACTGGTATACACACTGTGATTATCGGTTAATATTTTAACAATTTAACAACACATTTACATATTCATGATTATTTTATGTTTTATTTGTTTGTTTGTTTACTGGTCACATGACATGTAAACAAATAAAATATGTTTTTAGTAAACGTTTATTTAGTTTTTCTTAAAAAATTAATTATTTTAGTTATAATATTTTTTTACATTAATTAATTAATGCATTTTTATCAACCCGAGTTTTGGAAACTCTGCCAGAGGAATAAAGCCTGCTGTTTTGCATGCTGTGTTTTTAGTTCCTACAACACCCTCAACCTGATGGAGGACCTTGAAGGGATTGTACAGGACTGCTGCACAACAGGGCAAAGGCATCAGCTTTATTTTCACTGACAACGAGATCAAGGATGAATCCTTCCTGGAGTACATGAACACGTCCTTTCATCAGGAGAGGTCAGACAACCATTCTGACATCATGCTTATAGAAGCACCCACAAGCCCCACAGCATCCATTCTGAGCCGTTTCATGATGTTTTTATAACACACGCTAAAATAGCCAAGCTACATGTGTTCCCAAGGTTACAACATATGCCCCCTTAATAATTCAACCGTTATTTCACTACAAATAAGTCAAATTTCCTGAGGCACCATAATGAAAATAAACAAAGGGAGTTTGTCACCCTACCCTCTGACAAATTACAGAGCTCATTCTGTGTGGTAATGACACACAAAAAAATGGTATCTGCGAGTCACGAGATGCATTGCTTTATATTAGAGAGACAGATGGATTTGTCAAAGAGGGGAAAAAAATGGCAGCTCTGCGTCCTAGAATGTGACACCTACCAGACAGCATTGACTGCCCTCACTTGTTGTGGATTTCATCCATCACACTGAAACTAACAGAGCAGCATTAATGAGGTGTTGCATTAACATGACCGCACCCCAGGGGAGAACACTGCACTTCTGCAGAGCTGAAGGTGGAAAAAGGGATAAGTTGGATAGACAAACTGTTTATTTACAATTACATTTATTGAAAGAGACAGGGCCCATGAGTAAAATATTCCAATATATAATATTCTTGTGACTCTTGTCCTGACTGAGCTTAATCTTAAATGTAAACTAAAATAAATTATTATAGGCTGATTAAGAGCTACATGCAAAATAAGTAAAAATTTTAGAAAAATTTGAGGTTTTCACAAAAATAAGTTCATTAAGCCCTCTTCTAGCGATCCCAATGCTCCAAATATTAATTAAACATCTAAAACTGGGAACTGTTGGAGAAAAACATCTGATGTGTAACATTATATTAGATCTGTGCATTAGAGTAGGTCATAATATATAGGCCGTCTGTCTCATTAATGTTAATCTAACAATAAAAGAAAAGAGCGAATCACTTGCTGCTCTAGATCGAACTGCTTTTGTAGTTTTAAGTATTAATTTATTTGTAATGAACACACTAAAGAGATTTTTATTATTTATTATTACTTCCCCCCACCTAGCAGAACCAGACTGAAATTCCTAAGGGAACCTTTTAACCTCTGGTCTTCACAGAACATCCTTATGTCAAAGAAAGGCAGAGAAACTGTCTTCATCTTCATTTTGTGTTCATCTACAGAGGAAGGAATCTATAGAAATATCAGTCCATTGCTTAACTCCATATCATTTATGAAATCATGTTTCTAATCACTTATTGTGTATGTCTTTTTAATAACTATTGAATAGCTTAAGTATTCATATTCATGTTTAGTATATGTGTGTTCAAATCTTCTTGCTTGAAACGTTTCTGACCATCAGTTATTTGTCAAATGTATCATATTCTTATCATAGAAATCATGTCCAAAATTATACCCTGCAAGAGCGGGAAAATTCGGACCACGTGATTGATAAGATAACATATGATTTATGAATGGGCAGGACAAACATCGCAACACCCCGAGCAAAGACAATATCTAATTGGTCAAGACAACATTTGAGGTGTGGCCAAAAGGCCAGTTTAAATACTCAGGACACCATCAAATTTTGCTTTTTGCCTTTGATTTTTGCTTTGGCTTGTAGTTTTAGCTTTTAGCCGGCTTTTAGCTTTGGCTTTTTCTTTGGCTTTTTCACTTTTAGCATTCTTTGAGCGCTGTTCCAGCGTGCTTCGGCCTGCACACCTGCTGCTACGTAGCCACGATGAGAAGAAACACCACCTAGTCTCGTCAAACTTTACTTCTATTCTTTTACCTTAGTTTCTTTTCTTTTCCGTTTGAGAGTTTCGTGTTCTGAGTTAAGTTTTGTAATGCCGTGTCTCAGAGTCTGACCTTGCTTGCCCGTCTGAAACTTCAACCAGCCCACAACTCCGCATCGTCAGCCAACGCCCAACCGCGGGCTTCCCAAGACGTCACTTCAACGACTACTGAACTTCCAGCCAACCAGCAACCTCGGGAAACCCCCTTTTCAACGACAACAAAGGGAACCCCCTTTACACAGGCAACGCACCTCCAGACTAAGCTGAACTGGTGTATCTAATATAATTTTAACCTCATTGAGGAACTCAATGCGAGGGTTAATTAAGTGATTGATGGTTGTTCATGTCTATGCAATTTCATATATTGCTGTAAACTTGGGATTTCACATTTTCATTCTTAAACCCATTCTTTCCTAACTTTCTATCTTCCTGCAACTTGTGTGAATGAGAGTGCGTGTGCTTATGTGTTAGATTAGTTTATATGTCTTAGATTTATCTAATAAAGCCTTATTCATATTGAAAAGAGAAGTATCTTGTGTTTTGTGCTTACAAGTTAATGTCTTAAACTGACGATCTTGTTACTGTGCTAATTAATAGTGTTTTCACTATTCTTTGGATATTAATATCCAGTGCAGATTTGATGTAAAACGGCTCGTTCAGTGAATCACTGGCCGTCTCACCGATAACACTCTAAACAGTGATTCTGTTCAAATTCCCTTTAAAATCTTAAATGATTCCCTTTTGAGCTAAATTGACCTGTTTCCCTTACAATATGATGCATTTTCAATTTTCAATTTTTCCTCTCTCTTTGTAGTGTTACAAGCTCTTGGTGCATAAAGAAGATCTGTAAAGTTGCAAAGACTAAAGTCTCAAATCCAGAGAGATATTCAGTGAGTCAACCACATGCCCCTACATGTCTACGTCACAATGTTGGAAGATTTGCATAACATCACCCAAATGTTTACGCAAAGAAAGAAGGCATAACTTTTATTCTCGCTGTTGTTTCATTGTGAAAGCAAAACTACTCAGTGGTTAAGTTATATTTACAACACTGTTCCAGAACCGTTTAACTCAAATATTCATATGTGTGCTGCACATTTTATGGAGGATGAGGACTGTTTCCTGAACCAGTAGTCTACAATGCGTCTGAGGCACAAAAACTGTTTCTATAAAGTTGGGCAGTTCCAACTTTGCAAGGACAGTCTCTCACTTCTGACTTACAGCCTGTAAGCAAAATGAAAGGAAAATCACTAAAATTAAAATCTTCATATTAATAGGGGAAACAAATATAAAACTCATACATTTTTGTGTGGTAGATGTCCTGCTAAATGTTACAATTTTGCCAGCCTGTGTGAGTTATTATGGGTTTGAGAGGGTGTTGTGTGTGCTGATTTTGGTGATATATATGTGGAATGACTGTGGAATGGATTAAAACATGGTTAAGATGTGATTAACATTATTACTGTATTGTTATTATGGTAGGGGGAAAAAAAACAATCAATTTTGCATAATATTTTATGAGGTTTTATTAGCAAGGTTCGGGAGGAGTGCGTCAGATACTTAGCCTAATCAACAGTGGTGGAGCACAAACAAGTAATCAACACCACAGTATAAATACCGCTGACTTACCACTATCCATTGACGGTTTATCAGCATCCCTCCTCCACCCCATCTCCACACTTCAAGTTCATTTTACATTTATACAGGAAGGTGGGGTACATTATCATACCTCAGCTAATCATATGTAAGCGTGAACCCGTGAAATAAATAAAAAACTCAAAGGGTAAATGTTATGAAAGACAAATTCTGTGGAAATCAGCAGAACAATCTGCAAAGATCTGTGTAAAAAGATGTGGGCCTACAAGAAAGGAAGAGAAAAAGAGTAGGTAACCATGGGGAAGACAGTAAGAGAAGTACCAGGAAGAATAAAAAGCTTTACAAATGACTAAATATGTTTAATTAACACTATGTTCCAATGTGTCTTTCTCACCATTCCTGAATAAATAAAGGGGTTTGAGAATAATTGGAGAATAATAAAATAATAATTTAAACCGCAGGGTGCACCTTTTGGGTCATAAAGTCTTAGAAATGTTTTTGGTCAGCCAGATATGGTGAAGGTTGATATTTCATTAATCATGCTTTTAAGTACATAAAGAAAATTGACTGCACAGGAGAAGAGCACTCGAGGACCTGGGGAGAGATGGCCCTGCTCAAGAATATTAATGAAACACACAGGTTCTCAGTTATATTGAGGATCTCAGGATTTAGTTGGGAAACTGATGAGGCGAGACTGGTGTGTCAAATGTGAAAGACAGAGGCAATAAAAAATGGAGTTTAGTGCAAATTATTATAGAAGATTTTGTAAAGAGAACAGAGCAGCAAGATTAGTCTTTAGAGGACATGATGAGACAGACTACAGCTTTTTTATCTTATGTATTTCTGTGAGACTCAGAGAGGCCGGTGTAGCCAAACTTAAGTGAAATATTGCCTTGCCTTGTTCCAGTCATGCACCAATTCATTTGTAGTCCTTCTCAGAGCTTTTTGTCTAGTGACAGACTGTTGTAGCATAGTGTAATATAGCATTGTCAGTGAGGCCCAGCAGTATCAGACAACATTGACAATCTGGGATTCACAATGAAACTAAGAAACAGTATGGTCTAACCTGAAAAAGATATAATATCTGCTATAAGCAATGCCTCGTCATACCATCGCAGAGAGGCACAAAATCACTTTCCAGAGCATTCTTGTTCACTATTCCTGGCTGGTGGAATGAACTTCCCACCCCTATCCGGAATCCCTGACAATTTTCAAGCAACAGCTGAAAACTCCTCTCTTTCGAAGCTGATTGACTTAATCATAAAAAAAAGATCTTCCTCTTTAGTTATTCCTTCTCTTTCTAGCTTGTACTTATTTGAACAATGTCTAAAACTTGGTACTACAAGCACTTCCTGTGTCTGTTTGCCTCTTTAAGAAGAATCGCTTTATGTATCCCCCAACTGTAGGTCGCTTTGGATAAAAGCATCTGCAAAATGACTAAATGTAAATAAGATATGACACTATTTCTAGGTTTCTTAACAAATTAGCAAATTTGTGACACTGGCTTTGTTAACATGTCAAAAAAACTTCCATTGCTGACCACAAAATACTCCTTGGAATATTCTCAAATCATACTGGGATAGCAAATTTTTCACTTCCATGCCAGCTTGGGTGCTGCTGTAAGTAAAAGGAGCATACTAAAATCACGTCCAACTTTTTACTGCCAATGATATTATTTTTAAAGAAAAGAAAGCATTCAACTGGCAAAACACAACATAGAAGTACTTTATCTTTAGTAGTTATAGATTTTTAAACCATACTCTATGCTTAGTTATAGACCTTATGTAGCCCCCCCCCCCACCACCACCACCACCACCCTTTCAGCGCCTCTTTGTCTTCTGTCTATGTTTGTATTTCCACGGCGTTAAGGTATGGTTGTACGAATTTATGAATGAATTGCTCAGTTTAAAATCTTCCCTGTCTACTGGCATTTGTTATGACATTCACTTCAAACATTACAATGCACAGTAACTTTTAGTTATATTAAAAATTGTCTTTGATCTTGCCTCTATCATTGCAGCCAGTGGGTGTTGCATTGCTTCAGTCCAAAAGAAGTTAAATAAAAAGCACACATCCATTAAAAAAAGCATCTCACACGGCTCTGAGGGGTTAACAAAGGCCTCCTGTAGCGAATCAATGTTTTCTTTTTTCTTTGTTTTTTAAGAAAAAGCCATATATATATATATATATATATATATATATATATATATTATATATATATATATATATATATATATATATATCTTACAGATCTCAGTTTAAATGCTTCAGTTTGTTTTGATATTTTATTATGTAAGGCCTATATTATAAACCTAATAAATAATTGACCTTGTTTTTTTGAGTCTCTTATGCTAATCAAGGATGTATTTAGGCCTATTTGATCGAAAATACAGAAAAAACTGTAATATTGTGAAACATTATTGCAATTTACTAATTTAATATACTTTAAAATATATTTTATTCCCGTGAAGCAAAGCCGAATTTTCAGCACCATTACTCCAGTATTCAGTGTCACATGATCCTTCACAAATCATTATAATATGCTGATTTATTATCAGCTTTGAAATTGTTGTGCTGCTTATTTTTTTAACCTGTGATACTTTTTTCTTTGATTGTTTGATTAATAAAAAGTTTGTAAAAAACAGCATTTATTCAAAATATAAATCTAAGTCTTAAAAATAAGTCTTTACTATCACTTTTTATCCATTTAACACATTCTTGCTGAATAAAAGTATTAATTTCTTTAAAAAAAAAGAAAAAAATTACTGACCACAAACTTTTGAATTGTAGTGCATATTGTAACACAAAATTTATATTTTGAATAAACACTGTTCTTTTTAACTTTTTATTTATCAAAAAATCCTTAACAAAATGTTACAGTTCCCAAAAAAATATTAAGCAACACAACTGTTTCTAACATTGATTATAAATCAGCATATTAGAATGATCTGTGAAGGATCATGTTAAACTGAAGACTTAAGTAATGATGCTGAAAATTGCTTTGCTTCATAGGAATAAATTATATTTTAAAGTATATTAAAATAGAAAACTTATTTTAAATTGCAATAATATTTCACAATATTATTTTGTTAAATAATATTCAGTATTTTTATCAAATAGATACAGCCTTGATGAGCATAAGAAACTTCTTTAATAAACATTATTGATCCCAAACCTTTGAATGAAAGTCTATTATACTGTAAAAAAATAAAAATAAAAAAAAAGTTATTGGGTAACCTAAAATGTACATCATTTAGTCACGGGTCAGATTAAATACAAATAGCACATTAAAGTTAAAAGTTACACACTTTTTGTGTGTGCATGCTGTACAGGTCTGGTATAAAGAATGTTTTTGCTCAGGTGGCTGAAATGATCACCCAACAGAGAAAAGTTTTGCTCAGTAAGAAGAAAAATTAGAGGGAACATTGTCACTGTCGTGACGTCGAGAGTGACCGAATGAAAGGGAACTTCTCGGTTACGTATGTAACCCTCGTTCCTTGAAGGAAAGAACGGAGATGTCACATCCCGTCGCCACGGCTGCTGTACCATTGCTGAGCAGCCAGGTTCCCGGATCGGCTCCTCAGCAAAAACCTGGTATGAGTTTCACCAGCTGCCTTTTATGCTCACGCTGTGATCAGCTGTAGCTGGATGCAATCATTGCATGCTAATGTCCATTGACTTGTTTAGTTTACACTCGAAGTAGACTGGTTTCTCAAAGTGACATCCCAATTCGTCGGTCACCGACGTGGTGTCTCCGTTCCCTCCTTCAGTGAACGAGGGTTACATACGTAACCAAGATGTTTAAGTGTGATAAACTCAAGTAAATACTTATCAAAGCTTCAAAGATCCCAACTCTGATGTACCCCAAATGCTTGACAGGGCTTGGAGAGAATTTAAGTGATTTGTTCATTTCAATAAATAATTTCCAAGGAATATAATCACCTCAAAGGAATTACTCACTAAATAATGAAAAATCTGATACCCTTTATTCAGCCTCATGTCATTCCAAATCCATAATACATTATTTCTTCTGTGAAGCATAAAAGTAGGTGTTTTGAAGAAACTTTTCTTTGCCATGCATTGTTATACAGTAACCAAGGGCTACCAAGGTAGCATAAAATCATATGACTCATGAGCTGTATTCCAAGTCTCATATCTGTGATATGATAGAAATATGTGAAAAACAAACCAACTTTGAATTAAATCTCATTATTGTTTATTGAAATATGTGTAGTTTTAGATATATTTACATATTCAGATATTGAGAATCACAATCAGTTCAATTCATCAAACAAGAAAATAGGCAACATACTGTACAACATTTATTGTATGTAAAAGAGCACTGTCTGTAGAATGTCTTTTTTCTGGTCCATGACAGAAAGTCATACAGGTTTGGAAAGACATCTGTGTGAATAAATGATAACAGACTTTGTATTTTTAGGTGAACTAGTCCTTAAGTGATTCAGAGAATGACTAAGAACATTTAAATGTCTTCTCCCTTCCTTTGAAGGAATCATTTTATCCCCACGGCTGTGTCATTTTGTCTAGATTGTACATTTGTTGTAAATTCCCAGAGAAACCAGGGCTAGGTTTAATCTAATGAGCGGTGAAATATTCTTTCTGCCACAGGTGTCCAATCTGTTTGCTCGAGATGAGATCGGCGAGATTATCAGTGACCTCATTCTAGTCATGAAGCGAGAGTTTCCACGGCGACCGCCCATAAATGAAAACCTACATGAGTATTTTATGAGCAGAGTGAGGCAGAACCTTCACGTGGTTCTGTGCTTCTCTCCAGTTGGCGAGAGTTTCCGTAATCGAGCTTTGAAGTTTCCTGCTCTCATTTCAGGGTGCACCATGGACTGGTTTAGCCGCTGGCCCAAAGATGCTCTGATCGCAGGTCAGTAATTTGATACGTCAGTCCCATGAAGGATCAGGATACCCAGGAGGAGCCCGGATATCTGTTGATTCTGATGCCCTAATATATATAAAAAATATATAGTGGATGAAGCCCTTTTTTTGAGCGAGTGCATTTATTCGAATATGTGTGCTGGATCAAACAAAAACTAGAATGGAGCAGATTGGTTTGATATAGTGGCAATATTATACTGCTGTTTCAAACGGTTTTGGCCCCATTTTACCCCATTTGCTTCATGGGTACTCAGAGACATCCAGAGATTTATAACTGTAAATTCCAAGTAAACTGTGTATTAGATCTCCCTTGCAACAGAGGTGAAGAAAAAAAGGTCATTTTATTTTATGAGGGAAAAGTCTGTTTCAAACCATTAGGAGCTTTAAAAAATGATACTGGTGAAGCATTTACTACAAAATAATGTCATTTTTGTGATTTGTATGCTGCTTGTGGAATAAAGTAAAATAAATCAAATAAAAATTGTTCCAGAGACCCAGCAGCTACAAACAATGTATAAACCACCCAAATCCTAGACCAAATTCAACTGTAAAAAAATCAACACTCAAACCAAGGTCTTATAATGCTAATTGTCTATTCTGAAAATAGTCACCATGTTTTATTGTCAGAGTAAATTTGTGCGCCTGTAGAATTCAATGCAGAAAACAAGTAATTTAGAGATGGCACAAAATGTTCCACAAACAATTTAAATCAATCACATTTAAGAGAACATCTCTTCTGCTCTGTTAGAACTGGAGGGTTAACGTAGCTGAGAATGAAACAATAATTTAAACATTGAAAGACAATCAAGAAAAGCATCACAGCAATCAGCCATAGCAAAATGAATGTGATTGTAGTTATTGCTAGATAAACAGTTTATATGCATATTGTACAAAGAAATAAGAAAAATATTTTTATTTGTTTGTTTTCTCAGTGTCAAAGCACGTCCTCTCCACATATGACATAGACTGCACTCCTGAGGTCAAGGGGGAAGTGATTCAGTGCATGGGCTCTTTTCAGGATGGGGTGGCAGAAAAATGTGAAGAATTATTTTCACCATTATTTTCCAGCACTGCCTTAACCCTCTGGAGTCTAAGGGTATTTTTGGGGCCTGGAGAAGTTTTGTCATGCCCTGACATTTGTGCTTTTTTCAGTTTCTTATAAATATCCAAATGGCTAAAGTTTAATCTCACTGTAATCAGCACAAACTAGGCTATAATAACATGTGAGCAGCATGTATGTACATGATTGTGTTTTTGAGAAAAAAAATGCGTGGTTAGTGAAAAACTAAAAATGTTAAATCACTAGAATAAGGTAATAAAACACATACAGAAAATTGGTTCCCGGGACTTTTGAGAACTGGAGCTTGTAGCCTAGAATTTTTTTTTTTTCTAAATGATGTGAAAATCATCTTGTTTACTCACTTACAGAAAACAATATATAGATTTAAATTTTCTAAGACACTTTTTGTTGGTAAAAGACATATGTGAGTAGGCGTCAACTATCATGAATTCACACCTGAGAAGACAAAGGCCTGCATAATGAGCTGCATAATGAGCCATTCAGTCAGCTGTGTCACTGAGAGGGATGAGTTACAAGAAAGAATGTGAGGACAAAATAAATGTATATAATTTTATGTTTGTAGTTGATTTAGAATATATTTAATTATCCCACAACATAATTTAATATTCACTTGTGAGTGCAGTTAAAACAGTTTATTAGGAACAATCAAAGCTGACTTTCAAACTGAATTTTTTGCATCAGTACTTCAGTCACACAATCCTTCAGAAATCCTTTTAACAATCTGATTTTCTACAAAAAACATTTGTTATTATTATCATTATTATTATTATTATTAATGTTGAAAAGAGCTGAAAATATTTTTTCAGGTATTTTTAGGGGGGATAAATTGAAAGAACATCATTCTTTATTACATTTGTTACAGTAACATTTATAGGTACATTTATATTATTTACATCAAGCTTTTGAATGGTATAGTAGTGTATATTGTTATTGAAACTTCATAATATTTCACTTGATTATACATTTAGTCAGGAATTATAGTTTGGAAAAAGTCTTTGGAAAAAGTCTAACTAGTAAAATGTTAACACGTTATGTGAAAACTAGTACAAGTATATAAATAAATAAAAAGAGACTTACTCATGTTTATGATCTCTGCTGAATAAAGTGCTTCATTCTTTTTTCTGAGGAAATCCAAATCTCAAATCCTCAACCACATCACATCTTTTTGGGGTGAATTATGTCTTATTCCTCTCATCGCGAAGCAAACAGTAAAATAAAAAAAAAAACTTGAAGAGCAATCTCACTGCGTTGTCTTCTGTTGTGTGGGCGTATTTAAAAGCCGCGCGCTTCAGTGAAACATTTGAATCTCAAAAGCGCGCTCGGCGCGGGGGCGTGGTCGCATTAGAAGATAATGAAGGGAGACGTGAAAAACGGACATCGCGTTGTTTTCATATGGATTACTTTATCACAGAATATTTGTTTTCGGCAGCACTTGTTTAGTTTAAAAGTAGACATGTCAGGTTTTCTATATATACCTCTCTCATGTCTCTGTGTTGAGTATTCACTGAGTTACAGTTCATTTTAATGACGCGTTTGTAACTGAAGATCAGCGCAGACAAAGGCTGCAGACAGCACTCCTTGTTTGTTATCTTTATTTTATAAGTGCACAAAGTTTTGTTGTTATTATGTCTGTAAACAAAAAAAAAAGTAGATCCTTTACAGATTCGATTGATATATTGCTCTTATCTGTACGATCAAAACTGAAAGTGTTATTTAAGTTCTTTTCGGGGTTATCAGGAGAAAATACCCCAAAACGCGTATACGCGTTAATCGACTCCCTCATTCCTCTTCCACTCCTCCATGACGACATCACAAAGCTGGTGGATGGTAGAGACATTGCACTCTGAAGAGGACTGAGGGTTTAGGCAGTGCTGGAAAATAATGGTGGCCACACAAAATATTGACACTTTGGGCCCAATTTGGACATTTTCACCTAAGGGTGTACTCACTTTTGTGGCCAGCGGTTTAGAAATTAATGTCTGTGTGTTGAGTTATTTTGAGGGGACAGCACATTTACACTGTTTTACAAGCTGTACACTCACTACTTTACATTGTAGCAAAGTATCATTTCTTCAGTGTTGTCACATGAAAAGATATAATTAAATATTTACAAAAAATGTGAGGGGTGTACTCACTTCCGTGAGATACTGTATATGTATTTTGAGATTAACTGCTTGCATTGATTAATGCAGTTGTGATTAATGTGCATTTGCTAATGTTAACGTGCATCTCTACAGTCAGCAAAACAACAACAACAAAAAAAACCCACTGTTTTCTAAATGACTGTTATAAATCTTATTGTAAACAGTTAATTAGTACATAGGCTTCATTTTTTTTTTTTTTGGTGATGATTAATTAAAATGTCATAACTAGACCTTCCATTGAAAATAGTGATGTATGCAGGACTTTGTCCAATCAATTAGTCAACTTGAACCATGGCTCTACAAGCTTTCATTCATCTACCTCCAATTTTGAGTGTTATACACACAGTCAAGTCAAGTCAAGTTAAGTCAAGTCACCTTTATTTATATAGTGCTTTTAACATTACAGATAGTGTCAAAGCTTTTTACAGTATTGAATAGGAAAATAGTGTCAATAATGCAAAATTACAATAGTAAACACTCAATATTCAGTTAAAGGCAGTTCATCATTGAATTCAGTGATTTCATCCAGCTCATCTTAGTTTAAATAGTATCTGTGCAATCAAGTCAATGATATCGCTGGATATTAAGTGTCCCTAACTAAGCAAGCCAGAGGCGACAGCGGCAAGGAACCAAAACTCCATCGGTGAAGGAAAAACCTTGGGAGAAACCAGGCCGGTTCTCCTCTGGCCAGACGAAACCAGCAGTTCAATTCCTGCTGCAGCAAAGTCACATTGTGCAGAGGACTCTTCTGGTTCCTGTTGTCTTGTCCTGGTGGCTGTTTAGGAGACAAGGTCTTTACTGGGGATCTGTCTCTGGGGTGCATCTAGTTGTCCTGGTCTCCGCTGACATTCACAGCTCAAAATGCAATCAACAACCGATACATAGAACCAAGTTCCAACTGTACAGTTCCCCTTCAGAAACTCCAGCTGCGTCGAAATGCTATGGGAACGCCTTCAGCATGAACATGCTCTGAATCATGTATGTAATCAGGCCAATGGATGGGCGAGACATCACGGGCGGGTGACGTAGAGACCAGGAAGCTATAAAAGCACGTGCGGTGGAACATTGTCATTTAGAAAGCGCTCTGTGTGTGTGTTAGTCAACTCTTTGTAGTGAGTCTTATTTAGTGTTGTTTGTCCCAACCAATAAGTTCCATTATGTCTAAAGCTGAGGCGGAACAGACCGTGTTATAGGCTCTTTTCGAGGACTTGCGAGCACTGGACACATACATCCACAGAGCTACCCTGTGGAGATGGCCGTACTAACTAATCGTGTCCCCTAAGAGAGGTCTTCCTGCTACAAAATAGACTCTCAGCTGGTGGTTAGTGGATGCCATCTCCATTGCTTATGAGTCCTCTGATCTCCCCTCGCCTCTCTGGGTCAAGGCTCACTCTACTAGAAGTGTGGCAGCCTCCAAGGCCTTTTTGGCAGGTGTGTCTATACAAGACATCTGCACCTCTGCGGGTTGGTCCACGCCCCTCACCTTCATCAGGTTGTATGGCCTAGAAATGCAAGCCACTCATTGCTCTTCTGTTCTCTCGCCCTAGCTGTGCTCTTTCACACAGGGATTTGTAAGTCAGGTGGCATGGTCCTACTTATTCCCACAGCGTTTCGACACAGCGCGAGTTCCTGAAGGGGAACGTCTCCAGATTACGCATGGTTCCCCGAGGGAACAAGACGCTGCTTCTCAGTGCCATACTTCCAGCATCCCTTGCAAGCACTTGCTTCATTCCTAAAAGCTGATGCCGGTTCCACGGCACATGCTTTTATAGCTTCTTGGTCTCTACGTCATCCGCCCATGTCACCTTGACCATCCATTGGTCTGATTACATTCATGAATCGGAGAGTGGACATGTTGAAGGCATTTCGACACAGCATCTCGTTACCTCGGGGAACCATGGTTACATGCGTAACCTGGAGATGATTTCTCTTTTCCGATAGTTCGTTACACTCTGATGTACATCACAATACTGAAGAAAATATCTGTTGCTATTTCTGTTTCACCATGACTTGGCTTCATTGTGCTGTTTGAATGGAATGTTGCATTCTACTACATTCTATTCTGTTCTAAATTAAATTTGTCATGCTGCATAAAGCTTGAATGTATCCATTCAGTAAAAGAACTGCCTCCCAGTCACGGGCTAACCAAAGATCAATACTGTTCTCTGAAGCATTAAGATGACAAATTGGCAGCCCCAGACTGAGAATTATAGCATGAAATGCTGCAGGTATTACAACATTGATATTAGTGTTTTCATTTTTTTTCTCATTTTTGTTTCAGGTGTTGAAGGAAGTGACTGTGAAGGCTTAGGCTGTTCAGAAGGTCAAAAATAAAGCACTGGCCATAGTAGACAGCTTCTCTGCAGACAAGGCCATCGCTGAAGAGAAGTTAGAGGCAGCAAGGCCTGCTCTGGAAGAGGCTGAGGCAGCACTGCAGGTCAGGAACAATATGGAGCTATTACGTGGAAGTATTGGAGAGGAGAGAAGGAGAGGAGTGTGATGTTCGTGGGGCATTATGGTGCCTACAGCTTCCGTGTAATTACATGCTGCCTGTGAGGGTGTAAAAATAGACCGTGTGATGGCAGGGTTGCTGTAGGGGGTCTCGTAGCGAGCAGGGATCTGACAGCAGCCACCTCTTACCAACACCACACACCCACTCAATCACATAACCACCCAAACACATACACCACCGCTTCCCTCCACCACCTGCCCACTGTGTCCCTCCAATTAATCTGTCCATAATGCATCCCATCATTCCTGGGACTCTTTCTTTTTTCTCTGTTTTGATTTTTATAAATATGTTTAAATATACTTTACTTATTTGGCATAATATTCTAAATAGATATTTTATACATACTGAATAATTTACAGAGACACCCACATATGAGAAACGCTGCCCTATGTTGTTTTCAGTGAGTTTACCAAAGCTTTTTTTTAAGCCTTTAGTATACTCAAAGTGAAATCAAAGAACTTGTCTGATGTAATTTCAAATAAAATCAGGCCAAAGACAAAGTTTGTATCACAGTTATGTATTCCATGAGAAAGGAACTAGATGCTGCATCATGGTGTTGACACTGTGGGAATACCTTTAGTGTACCTATTGTCTGGAAAATGTGGACACATGCAAATCCAAATTGGCTATCGCAGTCTTATGACTGGGTGCACCGGCATACTATAAAAGGGCATCCACATAAAACATAATCGGCTTTGAATTGTCTAAAGGAGGATGCGCAAGCATGCCTGAAGTGTTGCAACACAGTGCAGCATCGTATTCCCTGGGTTATATACATCATCCTGAGATGTTCCCTTTTGAGGGAACTCAACAATTTGTCATGGTATTGACATTATAGGAACATTAATACCCACTATGCTATACTGAATAAATGCTGCAGTTCAATGCTCCTTAATACTTTTACACTCTAAAAAATTCTGGGATAAAAACAATCCAACTTGGGTTATTTGGCAACCCAGAACTGGGTAAATATTTGAAAAAAAAAAAAAAAATGTGGGTTAAATATTTTTACCCAACATGCCGGGTTGCTTTATTTAAGTCAACTATTGTTTAAAAAATCACCAGTATGTTCTTTGATTTCACTTGAAGTATATCAGGGCATTAAGAGACATAACATAATCCCCTCCCCCATTTTGGCACCCGCCATTCACACCTAAGTTTTGAAAAAGGCTCAAAAAATTAAAGGGAAAAGCTCAGGAGAGGTCTACTGTGAAGCTCAATGCTTCACTTACTTCCAGACCAACAACACACTAAAGAGATGAATGTATAAAAGTAATAAATATTCACCAAAAACCAAGATTGTTTGTGACATATAGCATATATTGTAATACTTACATTTACACTAACCTTCAAAACCCACTACCCATTTTTTAATGAAAGAAATTCATTAAAAGAAAAGGATGCATTAAATTCAAGAGAATGCATGCATTAACATATGGATTAATATCAATCAAGAGGGATAATAAAGAATGTAAAAAAAAAAAAAATGTTACAAAAGATATTTTAGTTCAAATAAACACTGTTTCTTTGAATGTTCTATTCATCAAATGATCCTGAAAAAAAATGCATCACAGTTTCCACAAATATATGAATAATTATATAAACATACAGATATTTGAACTGTGGTATATGTTAAAATAAGATAAAATAGATTAAAATAGATAAGGACTTGAAGCAGGGACAATAATACCATTGTCTAGCATTCTGTCCATTCTGCATTTTCATCTTTTGTCTTAATAAGCCATCATGTCATTGTGTCCATTATCAGATGTAACCGTGCAATATTAAAGGCCCCGATATACTTCAAAAATTGAAGAACGAACTGATATGACGTCATTTCGAACAAAATCAGGCCAAAACGAAGTTCGTTTTGGGTGTGTCGTGGGTGTGTCGTGGGTGTGTTCTGAAACTCCACCTTCTTTGACGTGCAATTTTTTTTTCTAGGTTCGTTCCTTATTCTGCGGAGGTCATTAAGGAGAGCAACATCTCCTGAATACACTTGAGTGTCGAATAGCTAAGCTGCACAAATATATCCGCACCTGTATGATCACTCGCGGACAGACTTTTAAAGATGTAGAGACAGTATTTCATTCCTAGAAAGAAACAGCAACGAAGCTTGGTGCCGACGACCCGGAGTTATACAAAAAGCGAAGCAGATAGACATCCGAGACAAGTTTTCCAAAGCCATAAAAAGAATGAAAGGAAAGAGTAAAGATATAAGGTAGCAAGTACCAAATACATGTTTCAAATAAATGTTAGACCATACTGCTGCTGTTGTTCTTTCAATAAGCGAATTTAAAGGGTATACAATAAATGAAATGCCAAACGAATATACAATAGTAAACCTTTGTTTTTATCAAAACAATTTATCCAGTTTAATAAAATAAATGAACACCAATAAAATAAAGCAACAAAATGATTCCATTTTTTTTCCCCACATCATGCTAAAGTTTTCAGACTATGAGCCATTCACACTTCCCATAAAGGACTGATTATGGAACGGTCCTTTTGTATTGCAAACATTATACTTGACTCTGAATTGCTGCTAAACATTATTCTTTTGTCTATAATATTCTGACCATTGGACCCCGTCTCACACCTAGATTGCCTAGACTATCATTTCATCGTTGATTTGTTTAGTGGATACTCCCTTTAGGGGATCTACACCCCGCCTCCAGCAGCGCAGGGGTGTTGGAAAGTTTGTTAACAGTATACCGTCGCTCAGCCTTTTCTAACATCTTTTTGCCCCGAAACGAAGAACGAAAATGAACTTCGTTTGAAGTATATCGGGGCCTTAACAATTTACCCCTTAAAATTAATTGGGTCATATGATATTGCTAAAAAAGAATATTATTTTGTGTATTTGGTGTAATGCAATGTGTTTATGCAGTTTAAGGTTCAAAAACACATTATTTTCAACATAATGTATGTACATTATTTTTGTTCCTCTATGCCCCATCGTTCTGAAATGCGTTGATTTTTACAAAACACTGTGTTCTGAAAAGCGAGGTTTGTGCTGATTGGCAGAATTCCTCAAGCATGTGACGGAAATTTTATGCTAAAGTTATTTATTTATTAATTTATTTTTATTTATTTTTTTGGTGCAAATGTAATTTATTCTGAAACAATATTCTCATCAGTGCATCAGGTATTACTTTAATCAGCATATTTGTGATATTTGCCTTAAATTGACTGCTGTTACACTTTTTAACTTTATGAAGGATAAAATTTTCCTAACCTGATGTACCATTTACGTCAAATTCTTGCATTTGGTCAATACATTAAGTTAGAATAATAAGACACTATATGGTTGTTACTATTCAAATGAAATCAGTATCAACAAACTCCATCTTTCCACTGCAGAGGAAACAGAACAGAAACTGCATCAAAAGTGCCATTTAGATTTATTTACCATTTAGATGAATTTACTATTGACTGTTTAATGAAGATAAGAGGTTCCATAAATTCATTTA
This sequence comes from Cyprinus carpio, assembly GCF_018340385.1. Lineage (NCBI taxonomy): Eukaryota > Metazoa > Chordata > Actinopteri > Cypriniformes > Cyprinidae > Cyprinus > Cyprinus carpio. The sequence goes on from NC_056612.1 coordinate 7,695,925, forward strand.
CTCAAAATTGCAAATGCATAAATAATGTTATTAGATTAGTGTCTTACTTTTTTGACATGCAAATATGAAATGGTGGAAAAATGCAATGATACTTTTAAATATGAAATAAAACCACCAGTGGCAAGTCACTGTCTTAATGAGTGAATCATTGATGTAACCGATTGTGCGTTGCTTGGAGATGCGCGACTATTCTGCTGTAGCTTTACTTGCTACCCTAGTTATTGTTTGCTATTAAAATTTTAATAAGGTTACTTGTCCGGTTGGGTAAGTAAAATTCTCTTTCACTTAACTCTTCACAAACTCAGCTTGGCCCGGACAAGCAGACAAGCATTAATGTCGAGCTCTGCTTATAATTTTTACGCATTGTGTTACATATCGCACTGAGTAAACATAAAACCATGTCTGCATTTGTGATCGGAAAAACAACAAACAACAATTGCTACTCTACACTGCTCAAAACTCACGTTTGAATCATCAGTGGCAAATTCTTTAAATATGAAAACGTTCTTACAGACTGTCAAGTCAAGTCAAGTCATCTTTATTTATATAGCGCTTTAAACAAAAAAGATTGCGTCAAAGCAACTGAACAACATTAATTAGGAAAACAGTGTGTCAATAATGCAAAAAGACAGTTAAAGGCAGTTCATCATTGAATTCATTGATGTCATCATGCAGCTCAGTTCAGTTTAAATAGTATCTGTGCAATAATTTGAAATCAAGTCAACGATATCGCTGTAAATGAAGTGTCCCCAACTAAGCAAGCCAGAGGCGACAGCGGCAAGGAACCAAAACTCCATCAGTGAGAGAATGGAGAAAAAAAAACCTTGGGAGAAACCAGGCTCAGTTGGGGGGCCAGTTCTCCTCTGACCAGACGAAACCAGCAGTTCAATTCCAGGCTGCAGCAAAAGAAGAATCATCTGTTTCCTGTGGTCTTGTCCCGGTGGTCGTCTGAGACAAGGTCTTTACAGGGGGATCTGTCTCTGGGGCTCTAGTCCTGGTCTCCGCTGTCTTTCAGGGCTGTAGAGGTCCTTTCTAGGTGCTAATCCACCATCTGGGCTGGATACATACTGGATCCGGGTGACTGCAGTGACCCTCTGACTTGGATACAGACTGGATCTGGTGGCTACGGTGACCTCGGAATAAGAGAGAAACAGTCTAATATGAGCGTAGATGCCATTCTTCTAACGATGTAGCAAGTACATCGGGTGTATGGGAAGTGTTCCCGGTTCCGGTTTTACCTAATTAATGCAGCCTAAAAATCCTTTAACGGATTTGGATATTAGAAGTGTATTAGTATGTTATGTGTAAGCCAGGTTAAAGAGATGGGTCTTTAATCTAGATTTAAACTGCAATGTTAGGTAGGTTATTCCAGAGTTTGGGCGCTAAATAGGAAAAGGATCTGCCGCCCGCAGTTGACTTTGATATTCTAGGTATTATCAAATTGCCAGAGTTTTGAGAACGGAGCGGGACGTGGAGGGGACTATAATGTAACAAGAGCTCATTCAAATACTGAGGTGCTAAACCATTCAGGGCTTTATAAGTAATAAGCAAGATTTTAAAATCTATACGATGTTTGATAGGGAGCCAGTGCAGTGTTGACAGGACCGGGCTAATATGATCATACTTCCTGGTTCTGGCTTTGTGGTGTCTTTGATGAGTGTGTTCCAACTGGAGTTTGGTTTATAAGCGTGCAGAACAACCACCCAATAGAGCATTACTAATCTAACCTTGAGGTCATAAACGCACATATAAAAACATCTCCACATTACACATAGAGAACAGATCGTAATTTAGATATATTTTTGAGATGGAAAAATGAATGCAGTTTTACAAATGCTAGAAACGTGGCTTTCTAAGGAAAAGGTTGCTATCAAATAGCACACCTAGGTTCCTAACTGATGACGAAGAATTGACAGAGCAGCCATCAAGGCTTAGACAGCGTTCTAGGTCATTACATGCAGAGCTTTTAGGCCCATAATTAACACCTCTGTTTTTTCAGAATTTAGCAGTAAGAAATTACTCGTCATCCAGTTTTTTATATCGACTATGCATTCCGTTAGTTTTTCAAATTGGTATGTTTCGCCAAGCTGCGAAGAAATATAGAGCTGAGTATCATCAGCATAACAGTGAAATCTAACACCGTGTTTCCTGATGATATCTCCCAAGGGTAACATGTAAAGCGTGAAGAGTAACGGCCCTAGTACTGAGCCTTGCGGTACTCCATACTGCACTTGTGAACGATATGATACCTCTTCATTCACTGCTACGAATTGACGGTCATATAAGTACGATTTAAACCATGCTAATGCACTTCCATTAATGCCAACAAAGTGTTCTAGTCTACTTGGCAAATGAAAAGAATAGTGTGGTCACGAACGCAGCACTAAGATCCAATAGCACTAATAGAGAGATACAACCACGATCAGATGATAAGAGCAGGTCATTTGTAACTCTAAGGAGAGACTGTAACGGTACATTCACACTGGGCATCGACGCTTGATAGAGGGCATTCTAAAGCTTGGCTGATGCCTGCGTTGGCACTTGAGAAGGTGAAAAGTTTTCAACTTCTGCCGCGAACAACGGACCCAATGCGACGGACCCACAATTCATTTTGGCAAAGCATGACGTCACTCCATTCAGAGTAAATGAGAGGACTCCAACCCCACGCCCCAATTGTGAATAAGTCATAAAACAAAATCACCGTCACTGCAAAGTTGGAACTGCCCCACTTTATAGAAACAGACACCGGCATTGTAGGCTATGCTCACAGGAAACAGTCCTTGTCCTCCGTAAAATGCGCTGCACACATCTGAATATTTGGGTTGAACCGTTCCAGAACAGTGTTGTAAATACAACTTAACCACCATTTTGTCCTCTTTTGGAAGACCAAACAAAGTATTCACTTTCACAACGAAACACACAGCGTCTCAACAACATTGTGGCGGCAATGAGAATAAAAGTTACACTTTCTTTGCGTGAACATTTGGGTGCGTTATGCAAATCTCCCCACATCGTGACATAGATATGTGGGGGCGTGTTAGAATGACCCGTTTTAGGTAGGTGTGGTTGACTCCTAACTTTTATAAAGAATATCTCTTTGGATTTGAGACTTTAGTCTGTGCAACTTTACAGATCTTCTTTATGCACCAAGAGCTTGTAACACTCCAAAGAGAAAGGAAAAATTTAAATTGCATCATATGACCCCTAATGATGACATATAAGGCATGTCATCGTTGTTTTCCATAAAGTGGAACACATATGTTAAAATATGCATACAACACATAAAAATGTATTTTAGAGTTTTCGTGACACTTGAGATAACTTTCTGGTGTTTCTCCTCTATGCCTTCTGTCTTTTCACATCTGTTTTCCCATTCTTATTTCTCCCATTCAGTGTTTTATCACACCTCTCTTTACCACGTCCCTTTTATGTACTCCCACTGACACACTCCCTTACCCTCTATATTACCATATATACCCCATCGTCAGATCTTAACATCATAGAACATACCTAGAACATCTTGCTGCACTATTCCACTCCATTCCACTGGTTCCCAGGTTTATACATCTTTCTACTTTATTCAGATGAGATAAGATAAATCCATCATGTGTTACTCATTAAGCTTACAGTGTGTGTGCTAAACTTTGTCAAACATGAGCTATAACAGCTGCCACTCGGATGAATAAGTTATTCACAGAGTAACTAGTTGGTATGTCAGAATGTTAACAAAATGTCTAATTCACTGTCACTCTGTTTCTTTTTGTATCTCTTTCTATTTATCTGTAAACAGACCATAAAGCCATCAGATATTGTCACGATGTGAACACTGGGCAGACTGCCCCACCTCATCATGCGTATTATGGACTGTGTGTTATTGCTCTTCCAGAGGAGAGTGAACGCAATGAAAATTGATTCTGAGAAAAACTGCGCCATGCCCTCCTGGCAAGAGTCACTCAAACTCATGACTGCTGGCAACTTCCTGGGCAGTCTACAGTTACAAGCCTTAATATTACATAACTAGACCATTCTTTGCATTTTTTCCTTGTCGTACAGTATAAAGTGATGTTTTAGTTTTCAAAACTAACTAATTTTATAAGTAAATAATTTCCCATTCTCTGTCACCCACACAATTAATAGTGATTTGCTGTGCAGTTTAAAATATAGTAATAAACTGCTTCTTTCTTCAGTGTCAGCCCATTGCAAAACTTACAGATAGCCACTAGGGGTTATTTTAGCTGTATTTCAAGCAGTACCGTTAGCAGTACCAATATTAATACCAGTATTGCATTTTTCAAAACAGGATTTTTTTCCCCCTTATGCCTGTTAACTGGATGGATGGATGGATGGATGGATCTTTACAGATGCACAGCTGCACAAATACACAAGATCCCTAATTCTGTGGTCATAATGTATTGAAGTTTATTATTATTATTATTTTTCATGAAGCATACTTTATACATTTATTGTTTTCTGGATACATATTTATACAGCACAATAATAATAATAATAATACAAATGATAAAAATCAAACATGCAATTTTAATTCAAAAACAGATTGTAATGTGAAAGTTAACATCTTGAGGCTCTACAATATGAACTCTCATTTTTTTTTTAAATGTATTATAATTCTTCTTCTTCTTCTTCTTCTTATTATTATTATGAACCTTTTTTTTTTTTTTTTTTTTTGTGAACCAGTGCATGTAACCTGGTCGCAGCTCATGAAAAGTTGTATACTGGGTCCAAAATTTTACACTCACCAATCACCAAATGTGAGTGAAAACCTATATGACAAAATAATACAATTATGGCATCATGATTATTGGAATAAATTGTGCAGCCCTGCAGTTTTATAAATTACAAAGTATTGTAAGTATTATAAACTATTATAAGTATTATTACGAAGTAATATAAATTGCAATTGCTATTTTTAGCAGAAAAACTTCAACACTGTCTTTTTTCATCATCCTCAGGCTAATCTGGCAGTGCAGGAGAACAGGCTGACCATGTTCAGTCCACCTTCTGAAGGGTCACTGTCCTGCAGAGTTTGGCCCCTAAATAAACATACCTGAACCATCTTCTCAAAGTCTTCATAATTATTACAAACGTCCAGGCAGGTGTTTTGGGGAAGGCTGGCACTACACTCAGAACATCAGAACAACTTGCAGAACATTTGCTCTCCAACATCAGGATTGGACACCCCAAGCTTAGGGTCAAAGCTATGTCATCATCATGACACAAATGATAAAAAAATAAGGAATTTAACTTGGTTTGATTAGTAACCCCAAATTAAACCAGATAATACAATTCCAGCTATAGCCCAAAGAAAATGAACCCAGATTTTCCACTTTTCTAATTATTCTGTAAAAAAAGGTGAATCATCTGCCATTAAGTGCTTGAAGTAAATACCAAATCACTAATTTGCATTTTTGCATAAAATTGAATGTAATGAGCAATTTTGTAAACAAACCTAAAACCATCTTGCAGATTAATCATTCAGGCTTGTACTCTGTGTGCCTCTACCAAATTAATACAAATCATATAAATGGTTTGAAGGGAACATCAGTGTTCCCATTCACAATGTATAATGAGCCTTGCTCGTTGATAATTGTGTGATTAACACAATTGACTGACTGATCCTTTGGTGTTGATTTACATCAGGCCTATTCGTACGTTCCTAAGAGAACAGATGTTGACTTTACCATTGATCGAATTAGAATAAGATTTTACTTTAATACAGTAGTTTTTCTAATTTACCTGTTTCCACACATTGAAAGAAGTGGGCATATTTACAGTGGGAATTAAAATAAAGAAAGGTATAGTTTTTTTTTCTTTTCTTTTTTTTCTTAAAATCTTCATAAAGTCTCCATACTACCTGACAGATATCACTGAAATGGGTGTCCTGAGAAACCACACCTGTCTATTAAATGATAAGGCAATGCGAATTTTGTTAGGGCACATTAAATGACACTGAAATAAACTGACACTCTCAGTCAATAAATGTGAACAAGCACAGCTGCACAGTGTGCACAGTGACAGAATCCATCTCACCTTCTCTCTCTCTTTTTCCTCAGACTTTACTGGAGGATGCAGAAAGGTGTCGACATAAGATGCAAACCTCCTCTAGTCTGATCAGTGGTTTGGCAGGAGAGTGTTGGACACAGCTTAGTAAAGAGTTCGCTGCTCAGACCAAACAACTAGTTGGTATGTGTTTACATAAAACCTTCAGACAATATTATTTGGAATAACACAATTTGGTTGACTTTTTTGTAAGTAAATAATATGCATTTTCACCAAAAATGAAATTTTACAGACATGTTGATAATGATATTTCATATATGATTATTTTAAATATAAACTGCAAAGCTAAGATATTATATCAGGAGTGCTTATTAGTGTTTGTATTATTAGCAGGCAAGCATCACTATTACTGTAGCTTTGTATAACGTGGTCTCTACCATTTGTACTATGAAAAGTGATGTCAAATTGAAGGATTTAGTCATTAAATTGTAGAAATTATTAAACATACAGTACAATTTCCACCTAGTAGATGATAAAACAGGCAAAAAAGATCCCAACCTGGGGCATATCTAGGAACCAGCATTGTTGTAGGAACCATCCAGAACTCCATAGAGCATGCCCTTATCCTGCACCATCTGTGGTACAGAAATGAATGATACCTAAAATCTTTCAATTTTTTGGCTATTTTTATCAGTAATCAACTACCATAGCAACACTCTAGCAACTACCTAGATCACCATAGCAACAATGAGCTAAAACCATATCGCACCCTATAAAACCATAAAACCATATGGCAGTGACATCCTATTTTTTTTTAAGTATTAATCTAAATTTTCCATGCTTAGGTGATGTGGTGCTGGCTACAGCCTTCCTGTCCTACTCTGGACCTTTTAATCAAGAGTTTAATACTGATTGGCAGAGAGAAATGAAGTCCCAACGGATTTATTTTAGGACCAATCTGAATCTCACTGAAATGTTGATTGATGCTCCAACAGTAAGTGAATGGAACCTACAGGGGCTTCCCAATGATGACCTGTCCATCCAGAATGGGATTTTTGTTACAAAGGCTGCCAGGTTTCCCCTGCTGATTGACGCCCAGACCCAGGGAACGATCTGGATCAAGAACAAAGAGTCCAAAAATGAGCTTCAGGTGACCACTTAATAGGAATATGATTTGCACAGTGTGGTTCAATAGATAATTTGAAGTGCACTGCAGTGTTGAAGAAGATATTTTCCATGTTAAATGTAATGCTTTGATTGTAGCTTGTAAAGCTACTCATTATTGTATGTATCCTGTAACTACAACTAAACAATACCTGTCTAAAAAAAAAAAAAAAAAAAAAAAAAAAAAAAAAAAAATTAGTTAGCTATACTAATAAAAACTACAATCTAAAAACGTGTTACAGTAAACCACCAATAAATCATGAAAACACTATAATCTATATGCAGTAAGTGCATTAAAAAAAAGTAATATTTTTTTTTTTTTTTTTTTCAATCGTAATATCATAATGTTGTTTATGTGTATTGCCTTAAAAATGCTACATAAAATCCACTTTATAATGCTATACTGTCAATGATAAAAGCAGCTTGTTACTGAAATAATTAAAAAGCTACACTGTTTTTAAAATGTTTTAATATTGCTATTATATGTAAAGGTACAATAATTTGATGCAATAGGTCTCTGCATGTTTAAAAGTTCAAGATCTATATTCTTGCGATTCATGTTAAAATATCAACATGCGCTCCAACCAATATGCCTGCATAGGTCGTTTGTCCAAATCCCTGAAATACAACCCATCAGAGTGTATACTACAATTGCGCCCCTATTGGCAACAGGACACTTTCATATTAATGGTTTGTGCTCTTTTATCTACGTCATAATTTGGGTTTCATATAGGTCAGTTGGTAGAGCATCGCGTTATACGACAATATGCAATCATGTGATCATGGGTTCGATCCCAGAGAACGCACATGCTCATAAAATGTATATGCATTATACAAATTGCAGTAAGATCAAGTTGGACCATTTATAAAGTCCTCAAATTTCATTTCAATAAACACACAATTTGATTGGTAATGACAGTCATTATTTTTAAGCCCACTAAAGGGCACTAAACTTTAAAACGTAAATATAGGTCGTAATAATGTGCTTGCACAAACGACCTATAGGGTCTTTTTTTTTTATCGGAGGACACTCTGTAAAAATAATTTAATGTGCACAGCTTGCACTTATGCATGGTTTGTTTTTAAGAGGTCAGACACCCTTTCAGAGGTATGACCTCATACCAAATCACCTCCACCTCAGGTAATAGCTTTCACCAGTAGCAGAACTTGAGCTGGGTCAGTAATGTGGTATTCCTGTTTTCACAGATCACCTCACTGAATCACAAATACTTCAGAAACCATCTAAGGGGTAGTTTGTCTCTTGGGCATCCCCTACTCATTGAAGATGCTGGGGAAGAACTGGATCCTGCCCTGGACAATGTCCTGGAGAAGAACTTCATCAAGACTGGGTTCACATATAAGGTATTTTTAGAAGGCCTTAACCTTCTGGGGTCAGCGGTGGCACTGGTGACGCCACTTGCATTTTTAATGATAACAGCGAAAAGAACTTAAAATGCTCTGTCTTTTTTTTTTAAGCAAAAAAGGTCTGACATTGTAGTCAATTAAAAAGGTCCCATCTATGATTATAGTACACTTTACTGTCCAATATATGTATTTATTTATTTATATTTTTTGTAAGAATGATTACAATTTAGTTTAAGGACCAGTTATCATTACTAATTAACTATTAAATATATAGTTTAGTCATGAAACTGTAGATGGCGCAGACTGATGGAGTGTTAACGTAACGTCTCGGGAATGGAGACGTCACATCCCATTGCCACGGTTGCTGTATCACCGCTGAGTCGCCAGGTCACTGGCTCAGCTTCTCAGTGAAAACCTGGTATGCAGTGCACCTGCTGCCTTATTATACTCACACTGTGATCAGTGGCAGTTGGATGCAATAATTGCATGCCAATGTGCATTGGCTCGTTTAGTTTACAATCAAAGTAGATTGGTCTATCGAAGCGATATCCGAATTTGTCGGTCAAGAGGGACCGACTGAAAAGAAACTGATAATATTCAGAGAGTTAAATGACTTGGCACAAGACGAATTAGGATCCCTACCAGTGTAGGCCGGGGCTCGGCACAAGTAGTTCCACTCACCATTGTCAAAGCACTACCTCACTGGGTGAGATTGGATAACACTGGGAAAACGTACCCGTTCCACTTGGAACAGGTATGCTGCCGAAGCCCCATCCTTCCCGAAGGAGTTTTCAGAAGCAAATACACATATAGCATCCGTTTAGGTGTATATGGAGAAATTGGAGGTGATTGAAACCCTCTTGGGAAGGCAGAAGGCTGCCGGGGAAACATGGCCTCTAAGGCTATACCGTGGACTATACACATATGAGTACCACTTAGGTCTCAATATGGAGCCCAGCCTTCCACGGTTCTCACGGATTAATCGTGACGGCATTACCCTTCTGCCGGCCTCCATAACAGACAAAGAGCTAGTCTGAGGTCCTGAAGCTTTGTGTCCAGTCAACGTAGCATCTCAATGCTTGGACGGGATGGAGCAAAGCCAGGGCTGGGTCTGCCTCCTCTGGGGCAGTGCTTGCAGGTTCACCACTTGGTCTTTGAAGGGAGTAGTGAGAACCTTGGGTACGTAGACGGGCCAGGGCCTCAGGATTACCTGGGAGTATACCGGCCCAAACTCTAGGCATGAATCGTCGACCGAAAATGCGTGCATTCCACTCGACACTGGAACGACCACCGCTGAAGCGGCATCTCGACAACACAGAAAGATTTAGAGAGTGTGCTGAACTCGTAGTTCACAGCAGACACAGTTGAGCAGAACGATACTGTCGATCGGCTCCGAAGCAAAAAGCTGGTATGTATTGCACCTGCTGCCTTATTATACTCACTTATAATTGCATGCCAGTGTGCATTGGGTCGTTTAGTTTACACTCAAAGTAGATTGGTCTATCGAAGCAATATCCCAATTCGTCGGTCACCAACGTGATGTCAAGAGGGACCGACTGAAAGGGAACTGATAATATTCAGACAGTTAAATGACTTGGCACAAGCTGATTGCTTGATGCTGCATATGCAGCCAATGAGCTTACTGCCTTGCATTTATATGGCTGGCTAGCATTCACTTGAGATTCCTGCAGTGCGCTTTCAGAGTTCTCTGAAACCCTCCACCTTCCCCAGCTCCACCTGTATAGATCTGCTACGGAGTTATTTTATATGATATTTGTGTAGCTATTTGTCTTAAATACTCAAGGCACCGTATCACTATATGCATTGGCAGTAGCAAGTTCCTGTAGTTGCATGCAGCAGCAGCAATAATCTACAACTACAGCAGTAACCAACAGCAACAGCGTATCAGATCTGTTCTGCCAAGACCAAATACATTAACATTATCATATCCATCACCATGCTAAAATTTTCCAAGTTGTCATGATTAAACTATGACTTTTGCCTCAATAAACTCATAATTTGCTGCTTATTAATAGTTAGTAAGGTAGTTGTAAATTTAGGTATGGAGTGGGATTAAGGGATCTAAACTGTGGTCATACAGAATAAGGCATTAATACATGCTTTGTAAGTACTAATAAATAGCCAGTATACTAGTAAAATCCATGATAAGCAACTAGTTAATAGTGAGAATTGGTCCGTCCTTAAAAAAAAAGTGTTAAAGTAAACATTAAATGCACCAATTCCATATATTTCAGGGAGAAATATGAGGTATATAAGATTAAATTAACATAGCATGAGAACTAGCAATATTTGGCTCCAAACTAGCTACCTAAATGTGCTTCCAAGGGTTTTTATTTAATAGATACATTTTGTTTAATTATTTATGGTGTTAATTTAATGTGCTAGACAATAATAAAATTACACAAATCAGGGTTTTAAATTGTTTTTTAACATGTCACAAATGTGGTACAAAATACATTTTTAAATGTTTTATTTTATACCTTATTTGTGAAAAATGCCAAAAGCATAATTATTATATACAGGCGTTTTTTTTCTGTATTTTGCCATCAAAATTTAGCATATATTAATTAACAATATAGTGCTTGCCTGGGAGAAAATAGGGACAGTATCAAGAAAACATCATTGTGCTTAGCAGTTCCAGTCATATTGAAAAGAAAAAAAAAGTTTCCTTCTCTTTCAATGAATGTATGCTGAAGGAAATTAACAAGATTGCTTTGTGTAATTAGAAAATAATGTGCATTTGTACAGAATGTCTGCTCCTTCTTCTCATTATTTCTGAAGTTAAATTATAGAGCAGATGAGTTGTGATTGTATTCAACATTCTTGCTGTCATTATGCTTTCTTAGAAAGATATTCATAATGACAAAATCATAGACAAGTACGACATAGCAAGTAATCTGAAAACAACAACAACAAAACAGTTGTTTTACATAAGCTTAGAAGTAAGATCCTGAAAAAGGACATAAAATGTACAGATCCTCTGTGCTGTTCCATTTCCTGGTTGGGGTGATGACAGCAGCTGCTCAAGCTGTTTACTGCTTGTGCAGGACACAATTTTGAGTGACAGTCATGATCTTTTAGACATCTTTCCTTGATCTCATTATCAAATTTCCAGTCGCTCTAAAAATGTGAAGCTTTTTCACCATCACACACAGCAGCTGCTTCAGACGTTCAAAAAAGAAGTGGAAATAGCAAGCAGCGGAAAAGGCTCTGACGGGTTTAACTAGTCAGCTCTATTAATACAAAGCTGCGAACACCTGATCACACGTTTTATATAGCAGAGTATGAATGGGAGACATTGACGTTGTTTTATCATTGTCAAACCACTGCATGATAATCAAATCACAGCCCTGTGCATTCTATTTCTGCTAATTGGCACAGAAATAAAATGAGTTACACCCTGTTGAGATAAATGACATATAATTTTAAACAACTTCACCAACACCTTTTATGTTAGGAAGGTCATTAACACAGCTCTATTTAGTAATTTCTATCAAAGTCTATATATATATATATATATATATATATATATATATAAATAAATGCAGGCTTGATGAGCAGAAGAAACTTCTTTCAAAAACATTAAAAATAGTAATGTTTCCAAACTTTTTACAATTTAAAATAATTGTTTTTAAATTTATTATACTTTAAATTATCATTTATTTCTGTGATGCAAAGCTGAATTTGCATCACAGAAATGCAAATAAAGTGCTGGCTGCAGATAAAGTTTTAATTGTTGGTGATTTTAATATCCATGTTGATAATGAAAAAGATGCATTGGGATTTAATTCAATTCAAGTTTATTTGTATAGCGCTTTTTACTATACAAATCATTGCAAAGCAACTTTACAGAAAATTAAGTTTCTACAATATTTAGTAGTAGCTTATCAGTGGTGACTGTCAGTTTATGTGCATACGGCAGAAATGTTCAGAAAAATCAATAAAAGACGTAAACAAACAGACGATTAACACTATTAACAGCAATTATGCAATCAAACTTATAGCAAAATGTGGTAGTTCTGTATGTTGTCTCTGGGTTAGCATCATCTGAGGTCCTCTGAGGGGTTGGCATCATCTCTTCTCAGGTGTTCTGGAGCTTGTGTAAATCCTAGTTACATCCCGTGGCAAAACAGAGAAACAAATAGAGACATAATTAGCGTAGCTTCTGTTCCAGCCAAGTAAAATTAATTAGTTTAACCCAAGCTAAAGAATAATAATGCGCATTTGATCAGATATAACTGCAGTCCAAAATTATTAGATGCATTATTTGAATGCTTGGCCAAAGAGATGTGTTTTTCACGTGGGAAGTCGTGGCCTAATGGTTAGAGAGTCGGACTCCCAATCGAAGGGTTGTGAGTTCGACTCTCGGGCTCCCCGGGCGCCGCACCATAAAATGGCTGCCCACTGCTCCGGGTGTGTGTTCACAGTGTGTGTGTGTGTTCACTGCTCTGTGTGTGTGCACTTCAGATGGGTTAAATGCAGAGCACAAATTCTGAGTATGGGTCACCATACTTGGCTGAATGTCACGTCACTTTCACTTTCACTTTTAATCTAGATTTAAACAGAGGAAGTGTGTTTGAACCCCGAACATTATCAGGAAGGCTATTCCAGAGTTTGGGAGCCAAATGCGAAAAAGCTCTACCTCCTTTAGTGGACTTTGTTATCCTAGGTACTATCAAAAGTCCAGCGTTTTGTGACCTTAGGGAGCGTGATGGGTTGTAGCGTGGCAGAAGACTAGTTAGGTACGCAGGAGCTAAGCCATTAAGGGCCTTATAAGTAAGTAATAATATTTTATAACTGATATGGAACTTAATAGGTAGCCAGTGCAGAGACTGTAAAATTGGGGTAATATGATCATATTTTCTTGACCTGGTAAGGACTCTAGCCGCTGCATTTTGGACTACCTGTAGCTTGTTTATTGAGGATGCAGGACAACCACCTAGCAGTGCATTACAATAGTCCAGTCTAGAGGTCATGAATGCATGAACTAGCTTTTCTGCATCAGGAACAGGTAACATGTTTCGTTGCTTGGCAATGTTTCTAAGATGGAAGAATGATGTTTTTGTAACATGGGAAATATGATTTTCAAAAGACAAGTTACTGTCTAATATAACACCCAGATTTTTGACAGTAGAGGAAGTAACAGTACATCTGTCTAATTGCAAATTGTAATCTACGAGATTCTGTGTAATGTTTTCTGGTCTTATCTGAATTTAATAGGAGAAAATGATTGGTCATCCAATCTTTTACATTTTTAACACACTCTGTTAGCTTAGATAATTTTGAAGTTTCACCTGGTCTTGTTGAGATATATAGTTGAGTATCATCAGCATAACAGTGGAAACTAATCCCGTATTTTCTAATGATATTACCAAGGGGCAACATGTATATTGAAAATAGCAGAGGACTTAGGACAGATCCTTGTGGAACTCCATTTTTTACTTTTGATAAATGAGATGACTCCCCATTTAGATAAACAAAGTGGTAGCGATCAGACAGGTAGGATCTAAACCATCTTAAAGCCTGCCCTTGGATACCAAGATCAAGTAAAGCTAGCAATGAGATGCAGCCTTGGTCTGGTGCAAGAAGCAAGTAATTTGTAATTTTAACAAGTGCAGTTTCTGTGCTATGATGGGGCCTGAAACCCGACTGAAATTCTTCACAGAGATCATTTTTTTGCAGGTAGGAGCACAATTGAGCAGACACAACTTTTTCTAAAATTTTAGACATAAATGGAAGATTTGAAATGGGTCTGTCATTTGCTAGTTCACTAGGATCTAGTTGTGGTTTCTTAATAAGAGGCTTAATAACCGCCAGTTTGAATGGTTTTGGGACGTGACCTAAAGATAACGACGAGTTAATAATATTGAGAAGTGGTTTTTCTGCTACAGGTAACAACTCTTTCAGTAATTTAGTGGGTACAGGATCTAATAAACATGTTGTTGGTTTAGATGCAGTGATAAGTTTATTTAGCTCTTCCTTTCCTATAGTTGTATTGGGGTTAGACAACATGTCTCAGGACGAACTCATTGTCAAAATCATACTCTAGATCTAATAATGTCACATGGAATTGATGTTGATGGTGTTGAAATTATGTAACTAGCGATGATATCTCAGATCATTATTTAGTTTTGTGCAAACTTCATATAGCTAAAACTGTAAATTCTGCTTCTTGTTACAAGTATGGTAGAACCATCACTTCTACCACAAAAGACTGCTTTGTAAGACTGCTTTCCTGATTTATCTTAATTCCTTAGCATATCCAAAACCTCAGAACAACTTGATGATGTAACAGAAACTATGGACTCTCTGTTTTCTAGCATTTTAAATACAGTTGCTCCTTTACGCTTAAGGAAGATTAAGGAAAACAGTCTGACACCGTGGTATAATGAACACACTTGCACCCTAAAGAGAGCAGCTAGGAAAATGAAGCGCAGCTGGAGGAAAACAAAAATAGAGGTATTTCGTATTTTGCTTGGTAGGAAAGTAACCTATCCTACAGAAAAGCATTAAAAACTGCTAGATCTGATTATTTTTCATCTCTTTTAGAAGAAAACAAACATAACCCCAGGTATTTATTCAATACAGTGGCTAAATTAACAAAAAATAAAGCAAATAAATAATGATAAATCGACAAGTGTAGACATCTCCCAACAGCACAGCAGTAATGACTTCATGAACTACTTTACTTCTAAGATCAATACTATTAGAGATAGAACTGTAACCATGCAGCTGTCAGCTATAGTATCGCATCAGATAGCATGCTATAGATCACCTGAGGAACAATTCCACTCATTCTCTACTATAGGAGAGGAAGAATTGTAAAAACTTGTTAAATCATCTACAGTAAACCAACATGTATGTTAGTCCCAATTCCATCTAAGCTCCAAAAAGAGGTGCTTCCAGAAGTCATAGATCCTCTTCTGACTATTATTAATTCATCATTGTCATTAGGATATGTCCCCAAAACCTTCAAACTGGCTGTTATTAAGCCTCTCATCAAAAAAACAAACAAACAAAAAACACAACTTGACCCCAAAGAACTAATTAATTACAGACCGATCTCAAATCTATCTTTTCTGTCCAAGATTCTAGAAAAGGTAGTATCCTCACATTATATTCCTTCTAAGAGAAAAATGGTATCTGTGAGGATTTCCTGTCAGGATTTACACCATATCATAGTACTGAGACTGCTCTAATTAAGTCAAGTCAAGTCAAGTCAAGTCAGGTCATCTTTATTTATATAGCGCTTTAAACAAAAAAGATTGCGTCAAAGCAACTGAACAACATTAATTAGGAAAACAGTGTGTCAATAATGCAAAATGACAGTTAAAGGCAGTTCATCATTGAATTCAGTGATGTCATCATGCAGCTCAGTTCAGTTTAAATGGTATCTGTGCAATAATTTGCAATCAAGTCAATGATATCGCTGTAAATGAAGTGTCCCCAACTAAGCAAGCCAGAGGCGACAGCGGCAAGGAACCAAAACTCCATCAGTGAGAGAATGGAGAAAAAAACCTTGGGAGAAACCAGGCTCAGTTGGGGGGCCAGTCTGACCAGACGAAACCAGCAGTTCAATTCCAGGCTGCAGCAAAGTCAGATTGTACAGAAGAATCATCTGTTTCCTGTGGTCTTGTCCCGGTGGTCGTCTGAGACAAGGTCTTTACAGGGGATCTGTCTCTGGGGCTCTAGTCCTGGTCTCCGCTGTCTTTCAGGGCTGTAGAGGTCCTTTCTAGGTGCTAATCCACCATCTGGGCTGGATACATACTGGATCCGGGAGACTGCAGTGACCCTCTGACTTGGATACAGACTGGATCTGGTGGCTACGGTGACCTCGGAATAAGAGAGAAACAGAATAATATTAGCGTAGATGCCATTCTTCTAACGATGTAACAAGCACATCGGATGTTATGGGAAGTGTTCCCGGTTCCGGTTTACGTACCTAATTAATGCAGCCTAAAAATCCTTTAACAGATTTGGATATTAGAAGTGTATTAGTATGTTATGTGTAAGCCAGGTTAAAGAGATGGGTCTTTAATCTAGATTTAAACTGCAAGAGTGTGTCTGCCTCCCGAACAATGTTAGGGCGGAGTTTGGGCGCTAAATAGGAGAAGGATCTGCCGCCCGCAGTTGAATTTGATATTCTAGGTATTATCAAATTGCCAGAATTAAAGCTACATATGACCTGCTCTTATCATCTGATCATGGTTGTATGTGACGGCGGGGTGAATGAAGGACTGGAAACAATAGCGAGTTATACAATTTAATGAAAATAAACAAACAAACAGAAATGATACAATGATGCTGGGAAGACGACAATCCAAGATGGTGGTGAGGTGGTGAGGAATCCGGATGATGACCGTGAGAAGGCAGCAGGAGAGGATGGCACAGGAACTGCGGGGAATAGAGCCGAAAGTAAGTCTTTGTGGCAGAGTGATAGTGCGGAGAGAGGATGAGGTTCCGGGAAACCACGAACATCCAAACGCAGACAACACTGAAGCCAACAGACAGGGGAAACGACATTAAACAACGATCTCACAAACACAAGACGTAAGACAAGCCATTATATAGAGAGTGAGTAATGAGTGACAGCTGTTGCTGATGACAATCAAAAAATAATCACACAAACAAATAACACAAAAACCTAAACAAAAAAACTCAAAAACAAAATACAAAACCCATACAAAACTTTACATGAAACAGTAACAATGTATCTCTCTATTAGTACTATTGGATCTTAGCCCTGCGTTCGACACTACTGACCACAACATTCTTAAGCATAGACTATAAAACTTTGTTGGCATTAATGGAAGTGCATTAGTATGGTTTAAATCGTACTTATATGACCGCCATCAGTTCGTAGCAGTGAATGAAGAGGAATCATATCGATCACAAGTGCAGTATGGAGTACTTCAAGGCTCAGTACTAGGGCCGTTACTCTTCATGCTTTACATGTTACCCTTGGGAGATATCGTCAGGAAACATGGTGTTAGCTTTCACTGTTACGCTGATGATACTCAGCTCTATATTTCTTCGCAGCCCGGCGAAGCATACCAATTTGAAAAACTAGCGGAATGCATAGTCAATATAAAAAAACTGGATGACGAGTAATTTCTTACTACTAAATTCTGAAAAAATAGAGGTGTTAATTATCGAACCTAAAAACTCTGCTTGTAATAACCTAGAACACTGTCTAAGATTTGATGGCTGCTCTGTCAATTCTTCGTCATCAGTTAGGAACCTAGCTGTGCTATTTGATAGCAATCTTTCCTTAGAAAGCCACTTTTCTAGCATTTGTAAAACTAAATTTTTCCATCTCGAAAATATATCTAAATTACTACCTATGCTCTCAATGTCAAATGCAGAAATTTTAATCCATGTGTAACACACTAATACACTTCTAATATCCAAATCCGTTAAAGGAATTTTAGACTGCATTAATTAGGTAAACCAGAACCGGGAACACTTCCCATAACACCTGATGTACTTGCTACATCGTTAGAAGAATGGCATCTACGCTAATATTAGTCTGTTTCTCTCTTATTCCGAGGTCACCGTAGCCACCATATCCAGTCTGTATCCAGATCAGATGGTCACTGTAGATGGTCACTGGATCCGCAACTAGAAAGGACCTCTACAGCCCTGAAAGACAGCCACCGGGACAAGACCACAGGAACCTGTTGAGTCCTCTGCACAATGTGATATTGCTGCAGCCTGGAATTGAACTGCTGGTTTCATCTGGCCAGAGGAGAACTGGCCCCCCGACTGAGCCTGGTTTCTCCCAAGGTTTTTTCTCCATTCTGTCACCGATGGAGTTTTGGTTCCTTGCCGCTGTGTCGCCTCTGGCTTGTATTGTTGTTTTTGGCAGCCTGTTTTAATTTTAGTTTTAGTCTAGTCTTTTTGTGAAGCTGTCATTTTAGTTTTTATTAGTTTTAGTCACGTTCATACTCTTTTTAGTCTAGTCTAGTTTTAGTCGACGATAACTGATGACATTTTAGTCTAGTTTTAGTCGACGAAAACTGATGACATTTTAGTCTAGTTGTAATCTACGAAAACTGATGACATTTAGTCTAGTTTTAGTCGACGAAAACTGATTAGTTTTTAGTAATGGCATTCTATTTAACACAGTCAATATAATAAAAGTACCTAGTAGTATAGACAAAACCAACATTTTCTTTTAGCCAAACCCATTTCAAACAAGGTTATCTGATTATATTATTGTTACCTTATAGACTCAAGAATACATCCATTCCAGACACGGAAGACATTCTGGTTTGAATTTACAACATTTATTTTACCAACCAAACATGTTAGAAGTACACACACATAAATTTAAATAAAATAAATAAAAACTATAAATAAAATAAAATCTGCTAATTTTTCTTCCAAAGATGAACCCCAGCTGGCCGGCCACTGGTTCCTTTCTCTGTGTCAAGGTGATTCCTGACAGTTTTAGAGGACAATTACTCCTCGTCACTCCCCTGTCGTTTCAAAGAATAGTACAATGGCGAACGCGACAAGTATAAAAGCCTCGTCCGTTTGGGAAGGTGCACTTTCAGTCAGCGGAGCCAGGCGAACGTATAAATCCTGCTTAACTTAATACTGCCACGAGGAAGTGGCGTCGGTCGCGTCTGCGCAGTGCAACCTGATGCAGCCCTGAAGTGAGACACAGGAAATAGAAATACTGCAAAATAATAATAATAACGGGACTAAACGGGACGAAATAACGTTTTAACATTTTGTTTCGTCTCGTTTTCGTCAACGAAAAATGAAGAGACATTTTAGCATAGCTTTTATTTTGTAAACCACATTTAGTCTCGTTTTTATTCGTCAACAATATTGCATTATACATTTAATTATAGTCATCGTCACATGACCAGCATTTACGTTGCATCTCATCTCGTTTTCATCACGTGATAAAGGTTCATTGACGATGATATTTAGTCATAATTTTCGTTGCCAAAAGCAACACTACTGGCTTGCTTAGTTGGGGACACTTCATTTACAGCGATATCATTGACTTTATTGCAAATGATTGCAAAGATACTATTTAAACTGATTTGAGCTGGATGATGACATCACTGAATTCAATGATGAACTGCCTTTAACTGTCATTTTGCATTATTGACACTATTTTCCTAATAAATGTTGTTCAGTTGCTTTGACACAATCTGTTTTTCTGTTTAAAGTGCTATATAAATAAAGGTGACTTGACTTGACTTCACCATTACTATGAGGGGCCTGGAAGATCAGCTACTGGGAAGAGTTATTATCACTGAGAAACAGGTATGGGCCCTTTGAAAGTGAACTTGTGTGTTAAAAAATGGGCGTAGTAATGATCTGAAATGTGTGCTGGGGGGCTATTTTAAATTTTTATAGCTTGACTTATGAATAGCAATTAGGTGATGTAACATTCAACCATTAGTCCTTGCTGAAAGGCAGGTAATTGGCCACTACTAGCCAAAGTAGATTACCACTCACCGCTTGACCAGTCTACTGCCAAAATGAGGAAAAAAAAGGAAAATCTCAGAGACATGTTTCTATGGCACAGCAAGCTAGAGAGAGAGAGAGTGCTATCGGCCATTTTTAAGGGTCACTGGACAAAGAGGGTGAATTTCAAATCTTTATACACTGAAAGACTACTAATGTTCAACATAGTCATAGAGACTCAAGTGTTTTATCTAACAAATCTCTGTTGTTTCATCATCAGCACTGCTAAAAATGATTCCATGTAAAATATTGATTTAAGAAGTAATGCATTTAATTTTTGAAAATTTAGTTCTACTACAAGTATATCCAGCCATACCCAGTGACACACAGTACTCGAGACATACTATATAGCAAATCTCAACTGTTTGTTAAATTGACAAATCAACAAATGTATCATCAAATGTAAACTGTATTATTGCCCACTGATGTATCAAGAACTGGACATATTACTGGATATAATACTATACTGTATATAATACTTGCATACATATATTATACTCAAGTAAAGCAATATATACTATAGCAAATCTTGGCTATTTAAGCCATACAGTATAGTTGTTTAGGACTATATATAATATGTACTGGTAGATTGTCGCAAAAAGTATGCATGTATTGCACAACTCTAATCTGCCAAATAAAACATTAGGGTTAGGTTATAAGCTGTCATGGTCTGGTTGGAGAGATGAGGTGAGGTGAGGACTCGAGATGCAGGAAGAAATGGGCTTTTATTAATTCAAAAATAAAACAAAACAATAACAACAAAAATATACCCCAAGAGGGAAAAACAGGCAGGAAAACCAGAACAGGGCACAGCACAGCAAGGCAAGGGAAGGCCAGACAGGAACAGGCCCAAACAAGGAGCAGCACTAACCCATACGACACACATACATATGGATAACGAATCAGCACAGGACTGCAAACACAGGAAGACCAAGTAGGGAAGGTAATAAGAGAGAGACAGTTGGAATCACTGAAACAATAATGAGGTAAAAAGATGGGTGGGGTCAGACAATAGACAGGAGAGCACATGGCACCAACAAACACACAACAAGCCATGTGCTCACATAAAAGACAGTATCTTCTGGTAGCCATTCTTGGCACACCAGCTGAAGACTGTGACAATAAGCTTTTATTATTAATCTTATAAAAATATGTTGCTCATTGTTAGTTCATGTTAACTAATGCATTGACTAATGTAAGACATTATTGTAAAGTGTTGCTGATATAATAAAACCATGATTTTCTGTAAAGCTGCTTTGAAACCGTGTGACCGTACAAACAAATTTGGCATAATATTTTTTTTTTTTTTTATTCATTAAGGCTGAACAAATTTCAGTGAAGTTTATTCTTAAACTGAAAAAAAAAGATAAACATAATTCAAAAGAAATCTTGTCATCAAAAATATTGCTGTTGTTGTAAGTTGTATGGTGCTTGACATAGAATATACAGTATGTGCATAGCACCTCAAATTGGAGCCCACAGCTAAGTCAAGCGTAAGAAGGAACTAAATCAAAGCTACAGGTATGTTGCAGTACTGCACATTGTTATGGAGAATCACTGTCATCTCGGCTCATTTCAGCCTAGCACAGACAGATGGGCTTTGAAAGCGCCTGCAGATTCCCAGGTAGAGAAAATTAAAGTGGCTTTCAGAACATATTCACTGCTGGACATTGATTTGTCAATCATCAGAATCAGAATCAGAATTAGATTTATTCGCCAGGTGTGCGCAAACACACGATGGATTTGTTGTGTGTGTTGTTGTTTTTTTTTTAAGGTGCTCCTGGTACATACATACATACATGCATACATACACATCTGACATGAGAACAGAATAAAAATAAAATACTAATAAATAATGTGTATGAATCTGGAACAGTAGATTGATTTATGTACAGATTTGTGCAATTTTACTCTATTTAGATCTGTATAAATAAAGAGGTATGCATATGTATTTACATAATGCTTGAGAAAGGCAATTATTTAAGATGTAGAATGATTTACGGAAATGAATTACAGAACAAAGGTAATGATTCATATGTTAGCTGTTAAAGCTGGAGATGGCATGGGGGAATTTTTTTTTTTTTTGCATAGATGTTCTAGTCCGCAGAGATCTGTAGCGTCTGCCTGAGGGGAGAAGTGCAAACAAGTTGTGTCTGGGGTGAGAGGGAATAAGGGCCTGAAATCCTAAAACCTCTTTACACTCAGCCTAATAAGAGTACAGATCCACATGCCACCCAGCACCAATCTGAATTATAATAGCTTCATGGCCTCTCATGAGGCTAGTTAGTCATCTCTGCATGATGGGAAACTGAAAAGGTACACTTGGACAGCAAGCAAAAAAAAAGGATTTGACTGGTAATGCTAGGATTGTGAAAGCTAACTGAGCAAAATTAACTGCACACTGTACTATCATACTATTCTAAAGATGGAAATTTACAGTAGGTATGTACTGTGTATTTACCAGAGAACATTTCCACTCAAGTACATTTGACAGAGGACTTTGTGTGTGTGTGTCTGTGTGTCTGTGTGCATGCGTGTGTGTGTGTGTGTGTGTGTGTATAGAGTAGAAACAGAAAAATGGCTGTTGACATACCTTTATATGTTGCTGGGTTCTATTAAAATTCTAAATTTTTCAATATACGTTTGACCTTTTGTAAAACCCTGAAGGTTCAAAGTCATTTCAGTTACATTATTGTAACATTGTTTTAAACAAAATAATTTAAACATTCTATGACAAATAATGTATTTAAAGTATCAATAAATTTGTGCTCTTTGAAAAAAAGATATTAATACATTTTAATCATGTGAATGTTTTATCATCATGAAAAAAATAAACACTTATTTATAAATAAAGCAACATTAATCAGGCCGCCTTAAAATATGCAGAAAATAAATAATGTAGGATTGAAATGTATTACTACTGCATAATCAGATTTTAATATTTTACAATAAATATAACCATAATCGATATTACAGTATACTACTACAATGTGATTTTGGGTTGGGCTCCAAAAATATATGAATGAAAAGCAGATGATGTCTGTATAGCCCCAAAAGAACATTTTAGACATGTTAATATTATTTTATTACATTTTGTTCATGTCATTCTGTCCCTGTGCAGCAGGATTATATGATTTATTTAATGTGTTTGTGTATTAATCATACATTGAAAGTGACATAAGCAAAACAGGCAGTTAAATCGTTAATCACAAAAAATGTATATGCCAGTTAATAGCCAAATTATAAAGATGTTTGTGTGGTGAGAAATGACTGTGTGATGTTTCTGGATTTGTCAGGAACTGGAGAAGGAGCGGACTGACCTGCTGGAGGATGTGATGGCTAATAAACGTAAAATGAAGGAACTGGAGGATAATTTACTTTTTAGGCTGACTAGCACGCAGGGCTCCCTGCTGGATGACGAGAGCCTCATCACAGTGCTGGGAAACATGAAACGCACTGCAGAGGAGGTCACACAGAAACTGATTGCTGCTGAGACTGAGATCCAAATCAATGCGGCCCGTGAGGAATATAGACCCGGTGGGGGCTTAGACCTTGTCTTTCCTTTAGTGTTTTTTTTTAGTGATACATGGAGCATGGAGCATTTTTCCTTTAGCAATACATGGAGCAGTTGCATCCTCTCTAGTTTTTCTAATTTTTTTTACAATTATCAGAATAACCACAAGCTATAAAACTTAATGTAATTAGAAACTTTTGATCCAGTTGACAACGGTTATTAAATAATATACAGTACATCTCAGATTATCCAAACAAAGGGTACAATCGGATTGGCACACCCCTTCAGAGGTGGTCAGAAATATTGTACCAAAATGCTGCTGACAATGAGCTAACAAATGCCTACTGATCTTTTAATCAACCATTGCTGCTGACTGAAATTCTTCACATTCCACAACCCCCCTTCCTTTTTGCAAGCAACAGTTAAAGAAGTAAAATGTACTGTTCTAGGCTTCATTTTAGATCCATTTGCTTATATATCCTAATTTATTTAATGATTGCACAAACATTTTAAATCATTAAGCAGACTATGTGGTAAACAATCATTTATTGAATATTTAATGTCACATTTGAGACTGTCAGTGTGATATTATGGTATCCAGATCCAGTGAAATTTATCCTTCAGGTATGTGTGCACCTGCTGGGAAATTTGAAAGAACAACTTAAAACTTCTTGAAACTTTTCATTGCGACAACCACTTTACAATTGTCTGATTTAAATTGGTCACACAAGACTGAAACCAAACTAACCTAAAAATTAATTGTTCTTCCCAAGGTTAATAGTTTTTAATAGTAAGTAATATCTGTCATTAACATTGCATTTGCTAAATGCCGTGTAAAAACAGTGGAACAATTCCACCTTGCTTTTCCAGACTTTTCCAACCAACCCCATTATGCTTATCAGTCATTGAGACCACACCATCTGTTTAAAGGCCTATGCAATTTTTCCAACCAAGGCCATTCTTTGTGAAATAGTGATCCAGGCAGTGAAAACACTCATCTGTTATCACAACCAAAATGTTGGTTAATTCATCGATTTGAATAGCAAACAAGGGACTTGCATGCACTCTGTCTAAAATGGCATTGCCCTTGCTCATCTTTTAGCAACATTGTCATGGAAGTTTGCATTTTTATAGCAGCACTTCCACGAAGTACCTCATGACACGGGCCTACCAGGAATGACCAATCAGAATCAAGTATTTTAGAGAGCTGAGCAGTAAGAAATCACTGAAGAGACTCAAAATTGCTTGAGAAACCCTGATTTCAATCATGCAGTCATATCCAAATGCAATAAGTCACAAAATAAGACCCTTCTTTCGAGGTTCACTGACAAAAGGGGCCATGCCTAGTTGTATCTCAGATGGATGTTAATACCAGATGTAAATAAAGCCTTTGTTGACACCATTTTTTTCTGTGTGAGTTGCCACAAGAGGAAGCATTTTATACTTTCTGATCACGGAGATGAGCATAGTGAACGTGATGTATCAGACCTCTCTGTGCCAGTTCCTGGGCTTGTTTGACTTGTCCTTTGCCAAGTAAAACTCATTTGTCATTTCATACCCCATTGAAATTAGTTTGTCAAAAGGCCATGAAACTAAACAGTTTTCTTGTCTTTATCACCCAGCTATCATTTCATGGTGTGAAATGTAGACTTGAGGTATGGGCCCCAGAGTATTTTTATTTTATTTTATTTTTTTACTATGAGCTAGTCCCAGACAGATTCTGTATATATATATCTTCATCTTGATATCTTGCCATTAATATACATTAATATACATTAATGATTTCTCTCAAGCATTAACTTTTTTTTTTTTTTTTATCAATCCAGGAAAATATTCCAGATAAATTTGTAAAAATAGGCTATCATACAAAATTGATATTTATCATGATATTCATTTACCATTAATGGGGAAGGTTTGTTAGACCTTGAAAATGAAGGTAAACATAACTTTGTTCATAATTAAATTCCAGAGAGGAGCTACATTTTAATTTAGGGCCCCATGGCATTTTATCTTTCCCTTAATTCTGTGTTTTCCATTTGATTTCTTATGGATTCTATGTTTTATGATTTAGTACAAATTCATCATTAAAAATTGTGTCTAGTGAAATGATTTAATAAAACAATTTAATTAATCCTTTAAAATGTAATCAAATGAAAATCAATTGCAAAAGAGTTGTGTGGCCTAGTGGCCTCACTTCACTTTCACTTCACTTTTTTTTTCATAAGCTCTGTGTTCAACCATAGATCATGAAACTTAGACGTTTTGTCCATCAACATAATCTTCACAAAATAATATAACTTTGATGAATTTTGAAGCCTAAATAAAAGCGCCAGAACTTAAAAGCTAAACTTAGGCTATAAACGAATTACAGCACCACGGTCTTCAGCGTCACCACCACCACGCTTCCCACAACGTTTTCAAACGTTTTCAAACTTATTTTTAATGTTCAGTGAAAATAGATTTACTCTGTATATGAATTTTAATCCACACTGCAAGAACCTTTTCATATGAACTGGAATAAATACAAAACTAGAGCCAAACTAAAACAAAATGAGGACATGAAAATGAGACAATAATAAATACTATAGTGAATAATTGAATAATCATAACTAAAGGACATATGAAAGCATGCATTTCTGTACATTTCGAAATAAGGTGCATTAAAAGTCAATAAATCCTTGATTAATATGAATATTTTAATTAAAAAACATGTCTCCACATACTATTCAATAAAATTCTAGTGTATTTAATCTATTAAATAACAGCAGATGGATATGGTGAGTTTAAACTTATTTTAGTGAGTAAAGTACCACATTTCAGCTTTGTTAGGGTGGGTACACAAAATATTATTTTATCCTTGCTTCTAGGAAATCCTCATATGCTTACTAACAGCTTCATGTGGCCGTAAACATTTAAATTTATCGTGGCTTTAAGCATTATGCATCGTTAAAGTTTCACTTTCTCCGTGACTAGCCAGTAAATGTGATGATTTACATGGAGTAATATGAGTTTACCTTACGAACCCAGAGTCTCCGCATCAGTAGGAAAGCAATAAAACTAGTATCTTCCATCTGAAGACTTGTGTTGCATTTTGGGGCAAAACAAAAAATTATCATCAATATAAACAATATAAATACAGTTAACTGTATTACCAATTATACTATGACTGGAAAATACTATAAATTGATCAACTGTATGGTGTGATGACGGTTAATGTCTCATCACCATGACATCACCTGTAGTCCCATTTAGGAATTTGTTAGCAACCTTCTTTTTTAAGAAACGTTACAGTTATAAAAAAATAAAAAATAAAATCACAAGTGGGGTGTAACTGGTGTGTTTTATGTCGTAGAATAAAACGTGAAAGTATCTTGAGCCTGTGTGAACCACGGACCTTATTTTAGGTATCTAACCAAAATCCCATTCAAAAAAACTATTGACTCTGGGACGATGGAACCGGAAGTGCTAAAATGCTAACTCGCTTCCAGTTTTTTATCTGCAAAGTAACGTCATAGTTCCACCACTCTATTTGATGGTATTTTTCTCAAATAAAACTGCATATAGTTGGACTCTCAGAGCAACTCTGACGATGAAGTGCATGTGTTCATGTCCTCATATATTGAGATGCAGATGCTGAAAACACTGCAAGTCATGTGTGTTTGAGCTTGTGTATAAGATGAAACTACTCCATGCATTCACACAGACACACAGAACATGCAGACATGCACTGACTGGTTGTATATCTGTTGTGTGATAGAATGTTGGATTAATCCATATTGAGTAAAAATGTCCAGAGCTTATCATCATTATTAACATACATTTTATCATAATCTCGATATGATATCATTAATCGCTCTGTGTCCTGTCATTTTATCCTACCCATCAGATTTTCCATTTTAGGCTATTTAAAGAATGTTCTTTGTGGGCGACTCAGACACTCCATGCGAGCTATCAGGGGCCCACGGGCACCACTGTGCTTGTTGGTCATACTGTCCATGTGAGATGTGAAAGTGCAGTGAGTAAGCTTCTACATGAGTTTGTTATCAATAAATCCTTTGTAATCTTGTGTCTTTCTCTTGGGGACTAGGTCCTCAAAGAGTCCAATTACAAGCAAGCGAATCGCTAACATTATCGAGTACATGACCTTTGAGGTGCACAAGTACGCAGCTCGGGGTTTGTAGGAAGAAAACAAATTCCTGTTCACCCTGCTGCTCACTCTCAAGATCGGCATGCAGAGCAACAGGGTCAAACACGAGGAGTTTCTTACCCTCATTAAAGGTCAGAAATCTTCCCGGCTCCCACGAGTCTCTCTCTCTCTCACTCTTTTTTTTTCTCCGTTTTTCTGGCCTGGTTTAAAATCTTTCTCCTTCTTCTTCAGTTTCTGGGATCTTCAGTAAGAGAGTAATCAATCTACCATTATTCTTGGTCAACAGTTATGTAAAAGTCTGTGTGACTTGCTGCTGAATTTGACAGTACATTTCAAATACGTAAGTTCAGACAAAGTTTATATAATATACTAATGGATATATAAATCCATTATTAATGGGGTACAGAGAGAGGTGTTAAGGCAGTCTGTTGGAGCTGCAGGTAGGCAGAGCTGAGCAGCAGGAACACATCAGGGCTAGGCTTCCAGTGCTATTAGTGTGCTATGAATGAAGTACAGAGGTACCCTGTGACACTCTGTGAGGTTGACTGCCCAGTACATATTATGATTTACAAGGCTGATGCAGTACGTTGTGTGCTGCATTCTTCCATGAGTTGAGACATAAATGTAGCCACATCTTTGGAAAGATTGTTCTTGGTTTAATCACTGATCTATTATAGACCAGTGGGTTCACTACAATATGTGATATATTTCAAAAGAGTAGCCACAAGATATTGCACATTAATATGAGACTGGGGTAAGAATCACATACTATTAAATATATAATTTTAGCTTCTGCTGTGCATGTAAACCAGGCAAACATAGCAACATTCATGTGATACATGAAATAATAATATATGGATATAGACATGCCTGTCTGCAGTGTTTGCATAGACCAGAAATTAATTCTTTTAATATCGTATTTCCATCACTCCAGGAGTATTTAGAAAACTTGACGACATAGCACATTTTTGTATAAAATATGTCTATATAAATTCATTAACAAACTACTTTTGCTGTGGAGTGACTAGTAGAAGTAATTGTGAAGTAATCAATAGCATGCCACAGATGCTGCCGATATAGCTTAACTTGTATTGGGCTCAAAATCAAGAACAAATTCATAAATACAGACATTGACAAGAGACAGTAATTTCTGAATGATACATTTAAAAACATGTTCTTGGGTACATTGAGATTTCAAACCAAAAGCACCATAATGAGAATAAAGAGAGAACTGTTTGTGGATTTGCCATTAGATGCTTTTGTGAATACTATTTTTCTGGGTAACATGCTTTCCAAAATCATATTTATTAGCTCTTTGCAATTTGTGATCTGTACATGTTGTTCACAAGGAGTCCTTGATGAACTGCTATGTTATTATCATGGTGGTTCATGTGGTTTTGCTTCATAAAAGCATCAGATCTGAAATTTAATCATTGAGAGATCAGGTAGCCTTGTGGTCAGAAAAGTGGCCCATTACCTAGAAGGTCGATTTGATTCCCTGTGCTAGCAGGGCACGTCAAGCCAGTTAATACCATTTCCCCCTCTTTGCTGCACTGTAGTTTGTCTCATTCTGTTTCAGTAAGAAGTGAGCTTTTCTTGTGATCATAGTGAGATATTGTATTTGCAATAAGAGGTTCCCACGTATGTACTATTGCAATTTAGTGTTCCAAGAACAGAGAAGAACTTCTTTGTTTAGGCAAGATGATTGTAAGAAAAAAGGGATTTTATTAATTCAAAAATAGAAGGAAGTCAATATTTCACTCAAAACAAGGCAAGACTAAAACGAAAACTCAATAAATAATGAGTATAACAACAAACAACGATATACAAGATGTGAATACAGGAGTATAAATTCCAAAGACATCAGTATAGGAGATATATATATATGGTTATAACACTTTTTTTTTTATTTTTTATTTTTTTGTCTGATACCCCAAACTCTAACTAATTTGTTAATTTTTACAAATGGACCTTATAAGAATATAACTTCAATAAATAATAATGGCTTAATAACCTTTGTTTAATGTTAGTTCATATTGATCTACACAACCTTACTGTTTCACATAATAATACAAAAATAATAATAATATTGTATATTAAGTCAGCTGATATTCCATTTTGAACATAGTCAACAACATATGCAGTAATATATTGAATAAACAAACAAGCAGGAAAACAAACAAATAAATAAAACATCATAATAAAAAGAAGGGAGGAAGCACTAAATGTGAGCTGTTTTCTTGATGTTCCCCAGGAGGTGCTTCGTTGGACCTGAAGGTCTGTCCACCCAAAGCTGCAAAGTGGATCCTGGACATAACATGGCTTAACCTGGTTGAGCTGAGCAAGCTGTGGCAGTTCTCTGACATTCTACATCAGGTGTGTGGTCACACTTATACACACATGGTTTCTTAAAGGATCAGACACATCAACACATGGAAGACACACACACACACAGAGAGAGAGTATATGGTTCTTTGAACTCCCTTTCCTCATTAAATTGCCTCTATTATGCCATTTCCAATATTGCCTTTCATGCAGTGTGTAATGTAGCTGTATGTGAATGTAAACGATCAGCAAAGTTGTAAAGCTGAAAGTACACGATAAATAAGTTAGTGTCTCCCAAAATATAGAATCGACTCTCTACAGCCTAAACGAGTCGTTAGTAATTCAGATCCCACTTCTGTGGTGGCTACACATCACGGGGTAAAACATTTGCATAATTCCTGCCTATGTTCTATGCTGGCTGGCAGCTAACAACTTGACCCCGCCAGCAAACACGTGATTTTACTGACGACTGCTTCTCTAATCTCGGGGAGATAAAAAAAAAAAAAAATCTTGGGGAGTTCAACGCGGGATTCACTAAACGCTTGCTCTTGAAAGATGGCTCAGTACCCTGGTTATTTGGACCAGCTGGCTCCATTGAATCACAAGTATGATAAATAATTGATTATGTTTATATTTTCTATCGAGCGTTCAAAATACGGAACAATGGCAATTGGTGTATCGTTTCCAATACGTGCTGTACGCGGTAGACAAATCACAACAGACTGGGCCATCTGACCAATCAGACCAGAGCAGGCTCACGGAAAGGAGGGTTTTAGAGAGACTGAATCTTAGAACTGCTTTGAACAAATGGTTTGAGAATCGCTGGAAAATGAGGTGATATTAAATGCAGATTTTGAGAAAAATAGTTTTTTTTGACCTTGCATGCATGTAATCCTATTGTAGGAGATCCCTAAAACAATATTAGGAACCTTAAAAATGGCATAATAGGGTCATTTTAAATTTCCCGCTTTGCAGTAAACATGTCAATATTTGATTTATCTTGTCTACACACACACACACACACACACACACACACAGAGAGAGAGAGAGAGAGAGAGAGAGAGAGAGAGAGAGAGGCATAAATACATTCACAGCCACTCACACTGATGGCTGATTGGCAGGCCATGACTGCCCAAGGGAGCTTCATGCTCAATGCAGTGTGAAATGAGCTCACTTTGGCAAACTCTAAATCAATTACTTGTGGATGAAAGAAATCAGATTAAAAGCCTTTTGTTTAAATAACCATTTCCGGAGCACAGGAAAACTGTTAATCTACACACAAGACTGCATTATACTATACTGTATATGTCATGACATACCTGAAATCCATGCTATCCAATTCTCATTATGTTTAGTCTTTGCCTTTGAATGAGTTTTGATTAGACAAAACATTCAGAATATTTTTATTTTATGTATCGTTTATTGAATTGTTAAAAGTCCAAACCATTTCATTGTTAATGTTATACAATATATTAAAGTATAAATAAATATAAAATAAACATGTTATTTAAATTGTCATCATTTACCCACCCTCATGTTGTACCAAACATTTATATAGGCCATAAAATAATATATTTTGAAAATTGATTCATAAGAGATAAGTGCTTTAAGTCCAAACAGCGGAAATCAATGATAACCAAAACTGAATGGTTACCAACACCTTCAAAATATCTGCAGAATAAAGTCATGCAGATGTCAAAGATAGCAGAATTTGCATTTTTGGTTCAACTATCCCTTTATGGTTCAGTAAATAATATGAGGTCATATTTTTTGACTATTTTATAATAATAAAAAAACAAAAACTAAAAGTTAAAACTATAAAATAAACAAAAATGCTGTTTAAATTGTGATTATTAGGTTTTAGAGTTGTATAGCACCCCACAATACATGACAACGTCTCAAAACAATTTCATGTCAGCTGTCCAAATAAGTATCAAAATCATTTACTTTTGTGTACATACTGTATGTGTATGTGCATTAACAGATTTTGCGTCATGAGAAACAGTGGAAGAGCTGGTTTGATCGAGAAGCACCAGAAGAGGAACAAAACCCAAATGCATATGACCAGGCTTTGGACTGTTTCAGACGACTGCTTCTTATTTGATCCAGGTGTCCAGCTAGAACCATTGCTTAGGTATAAATGTAATCATAACTAAGCCATTGTGACAATATTTTTTATGATGGTTAATGGTGGTTTTTCCCTTTTCACCTCTGCTATCACCCAATGGAGTTTCAGCTCATTTAGGGCTTAAAAGACAATTATCACTATCAGATGATAGCAAAACTTTAACTGAATTGAGCTGGATAATATTGTCTTTAGTAGAGCTGCCCTTGAACTTGTTTCACAACTGATGAACAACAATAGCACTGCTACTAAACTGAACCGGGTCAAATTTGAACTAAATTGAGCTGAATTAATTTCACTATTGTTTTCCTTAGAGCCTCTTTTTAGATTAAATTAATTTGTAATTGATGAATTCTGTAAGATCAACACTGCCATTGAACTAAACTGAATCAACTATAAACTGAATTGAGTAATGGTACTATTGTCTTCTGTAGAGCTGCTTAATAGCTGAATTGAATTTGTTCATAATTAATAAAGTTCATAATATTGACCCTGTTATTGAGCTAACTGAATCAACATTGTATTAATTGTACTAAATGTACGGTGGTGGCTCCTGCGATGTCGCTGTTGAACAGTGTTTTTCCTGCTTCCTGTCTGCCATGCTGCTGGTTTGTGATTGTAGCTCTGTGTAGCTTCACTTTTCTATAGAATCTTTATCTTACTATCACTCTCTGTTGTTTAAAGTGATAAAATATAACTTAATTCCCACCATATTTCTGATATTATCTATCAACCTAATCTGACTCATTTGATCAATCGCTTTTATTCTAAAACTGCGAGTGTAGCGCACGTGCAGCGCATTACCATTTGTTAGCTGGTCGGCTTGTCATTAGCATTTCCATTCATGTCTAAATGCAAATTTGTTTTCTCTCTCTCTCTCGCTCTATTTCTTTTCTCTCTTGCTCCATTTTTTCAAAAGTTCATCAAACAACTGTGGTAAGTAAGAATCATTCATGAATCACGGTGAGTAATGGCTTCTTCTCCTGCTATTGTTGTTTGCACCATTTGCCACATGTATAGTTTATCTTTCTCTGTCAGCAACGAGGGATTCACATGTGATAAATGCAGGGAAATAGTTAGGCTGACAGAAGATTTCAGAATTAGAGACACGCATCCAAATTTTAATTGAGGACAGTAAGAATGTGAGGGTTCTAGATACGTCTTTGGATGCGACTAGCTCAGGGAGTCCTGTACATTGTTCGGTTCCAGTTACAATGCCTCTGCAGCAGGGTGACTGGGTAACTGTGAGGCAGCATAGTCATGGGTAAAAACCGTTCCGAAACTCTTCCGCTCCGATCAAAAAATTAAACAGGTTCTCCCCACTCAGTGACACACCCACTGAGAAACCTGATCAAAGTGCTCTAGTTATTGGTGATTTTATTTTATGGAAAGTGAAAATAGAGACACCATAGTCCAATGTTTACTGGGAGCCAGAGCGCCTGGCAGAATAAAATAGGTTTCATAGACAATTGGACGAGTTTTTGGGGCAGAGCTGAACTGTTGAAAAAAGATGCTCTTTATCCCGCCTGCGGTGGTGCTGCACTTCTCTCTAGAAATATGGCACATAGTCTTAGAGTTTGCACTTGACTAACTGGGGACTAGGTCGGGAGGCAGACAGACTGGCTAAACCAACCGTCTGCTAGCAGCCTCATGTCACAGAAATCAGTTAATTCTCAGTACATAGAGACTCTTTCACCTAGATATCACACTATAGAGACTGTATCTGTTCCCTGAACTAGAATATACAAAAAAACAAAAAACAAAAAAAAAACACGTCCAAACCAATTTAAGAGTACCAATTTACCTGATGTTCAACAAATACAAAACAGATGTAATACGGGTAAACAAATGATAAAGCTTGGCTTATTGAATATCAGGTCCCTTTCTACGAAAGCACTTTTTGTAAAAGATATGATCACTGATCATAACCTAGATGTGCTCTGTTTGACAGAAACCTGGTTAAAACCTGATAATTACATTATTTTAAATGAGTCTACCCCGCAAAATTACTGTTATAAACATGAGCCACGTCCAAAAGGTAAAGGGGGAGGTGTTGCTTCAATTTATAAAAATGTTTTCAGTATTTCTCAGAGAGAATCTTTCCTTAGAAAGCCACGTTTCTAGCATATGTGAAACTGCATTTTTCCATCTCAAAAATATATTTAAATTACGACCTATGATCTCAATGTCAAATGCAGAAATGTTAGTCCATGCGTTTTTGACCTCAAGGTTAGATTACTGTAATGCTTTATTGGGTGGTTGTACTTCACGCATAATAAACAAACTCCAGCATTGTGGACAGGACCAGTTGAGTCCTGTCCACAATGTGACTTTGCTGCAGACTGGAACTGCTGGTTTCGTCTGGCCAGAGGAGAACTGCCCCCCTGACTGAGCCTGGTTTCTCCCAAGGTTTTTTCTCCATTATGTCACCGATGGAGTTTTGGTTCCTTGCCGCTGTCGCCTCTGGCTTGCTTAGTTGGGGACATTTCCTTTCCAGCGATATCGTTGACTTGATTGCACATATACTATTTAAACTGAATTGAGCTGGATGATGACATCACTGAATTCAATGATAAACTGCCTTTAACTGAAAAATTAATGTTTACCATTGTCGTTTTGCATTATTGACACACTATTTTCCTAATTAATGCTGTACAGTTGCTTTGACACAATCTGTATTGTTAAAAGCTCTATATTAATAAAGGTGACTTGACTTGACTTGACTAAATTAAGCTGAGTAATATTTTGTAGAGCTGCTTTACAGCTATAATTGAAGTTACTTTTTAACAGTTTAAATTTTCAACACTGTTTTTCTGTTTATTAATATAAAACTACTTTGAACAAATCTGTATAATATAAAGCACTATATAAATTAATGTGACGACTTTTAATTGCATCAGGGTAATTATTTTTTGTAACTACGTTTTTTTTTTTTTTTTTTTTTTTTGTGTAATTGAAAGGCATGAAAGTACATCATGCACTCAATGGGGGAGAGATACGCTGAGGAAGTGATTCTGGACCTGGAGAAGTCCTGGGAGGCATTGGACCCTCGCACTCCTGTCATCTGCTTTCTGTCCATGGGTTCAGACCCAACAGACTCAATCATAGCCCTGGGTAAATGACAGAGAATTGAAACTTGTTACATCTCAATGGGACAAGGGCAGGAAGTTCATGCACGTAAACTTCTGCAGCACTCCATAACTAATGTATGTACATACTCAAACATTTTGATATATATAATCAGAAACAACAATAAGCCATTCCTAGGCTGATTTTCCCCCAAAAGTGTTTATTATTATTTTTTTTTTTCTATTAGGGAGGTTGGGCTTTACTTCAAAATTGTCATTTGGGTCTGCATTTTATGGATAAACTCATGGATACAATCACAGAGATGGACAGCATTCATGACACCTTTAGACTGTGGATGACCACTGAGGTCCACAGACACTTTCCTACCACTCTTCTGCAGATATCAATCAAATTTACCAATGAGCCTCCTCAGGGACTGAAAGCTGGACTTAAGAGGACTTATGGAGGTGAGCCTGGCATCTCTGGATATGTAGTCTTTCTTCAGCTGTCAGTTTTCCATGACTCTGTCAAGCTCAGGCTATCTTAAAAGCTTTTTTTATTCTGCCTGTTTAAGATGAAAGATTCAACCATCACTTGAGGCTACAGGTGGATTAGAAACATGAATAGAGCTATTTCTATGCTAGAAATCTGGGCTGGATGATTATTTATAGAAGAGCCTCATTATTCAAAGATAATCAAGTTAATGAAATGTCAGTTTCATGAATGAAAATATATGTGTGGGTTGTGTAAATAATAATAAAAGTCTTGAAATTGGTGTTGCCTAATAATATCTTCCAGGTATCAGTCAGGATCTTCTTGATGTGAGTAACATGGTCCAATGGAGGCCCATGTTGTACGGTGTGGCATTCCTCCATTCTACTGTCCAAGAGAGGTGGAAATATGGACCTTTAGGTTGGAACATTCCATATGAGTTCAACCAGGCTGACTTCAATGCAACAATACATTTTGTCCAGAATCACCTGGATGATATGGACACCAAGAAGGTGAGAGTTGTGTTATGGAGCAACTGTGTTACTGGCATCACAATTATAAAATAAAATAAAATACGACATAAACAAATTCTAAAAAAGTTTTTGTTTGATCTGTGTTGAGATTTAAAGATTATTTCTAAATTTATTTTTGTCACTTGAACTCAAAAAAACATCTCTGTTAAGCATGTAACCCTCATTCCCTGAAAGAGTGAATGGAGACGTCACGTCGGTAATGACCAATGAATTGGGATCTTGCTTAGAGAGACCAGTCCATTTTGAGTATTGCACACTGGTATGTGATGATTGCATTCAGCTGCCACTGATTTCAGCGTGTGTAACTAGGCAGTAGGTGCAACGCATACTCAGGTTTACCAAACTGGTGACCTGGCTGCTCAGCAGTGGTACAGCAGCTGTGGTGACGGGACATGACGTCTCTGTTCCCTCCTTCAGCGAACGAGGGTTATATACTGTACATAATCGAGACGTTCCTTTTCAGTCGGTCACTCTCAATGTCACATTGGTAATGACGGACGAATAGGGATCCCTACCAAAACGCCATGAATGCTGCCCCTTCCAGTATCCTGTGTGAGCCTCCTGTGACCCCTTTTTGGTGTAAGCTGGGGCTCGCAACAAGAAGGCCAGTCGCTGTTGTCGTAGCACTACCCACTCA
This sequence comes from Cyprinus carpio, assembly GCF_018340385.1. NCBI lineage: Eukaryota > Metazoa > Chordata > Actinopteri > Cypriniformes > Cyprinidae > Cyprinus > Cyprinus carpio. The sequence continues at coordinate 7,732,825 of NC_056612.1, forward strand.
GGTAACACTGGGAAAATGTACCTGTTCCACTTGGAACAGGAATGTTGCAGAAGCCCCATCCTTCCCCTTTCCAGTTTTAGCAAGCTGACACTAAATCAGGGCCTCTCAGCGCCTCTACCCATTTGAGGCGAGAACACAAGAGGATACCATCTCCACACAAAGGCTATAGAATCTAGCAAAAGTGTTGGGGGTTGCCCAGCCCGCAGCTCTACAAATATCTGTCAGCGAGATGCCACAAGCCAGGGACCAGGAGGATGCAACACTTCTTGTAGAGTGAGCTTGCAACCTGAGCGGGCAGGCAGCAACCTTTGCCTGATAAGCCAGGGTGATGGCATCCACTAGCCAGTGGGCCATCCTCTGCTTAGATATGGCATTCTCCTTCTTTAGCTCAACTGACTGCAGTGACTCAAATGGGCCCTCCTGTAGTGCTTTCCTAGAGAAGGAACCTGACGATCAAGTCATGCCTCCCTACCAACTTCCGTTTCACGGGATCATAGGTATGCAGCAATCGCAGCCACAGACTTTAATGGAGGAGGGAGACAGCCTTCACTCCAACTCTTGCTGCAAAAAGGACAACACGACTCTGATCGGGTATCTTCGGGGGTCCTCTCGGTGAGAAGAACACCACTCAATGTCTCTTAGACAGTGCTCTTGCTGAAGTGATGACCTACCTCTTGGTGTAGGTCATCTAGAACCTCCGCGTCCCATTTAGGGACCAGCTGTGAAGTTTTAAGAGGTCTGGACGTGGGTGCCAAAGGAGTATGAGTTAGTAGAACCTCCCTCAGAGGAATCTGCGAGGAAGGGGCTGTCACAAGGAGCATTAGTTCCGGGAACCAGTTCCTAGTGTGCCAGTAGGTCCTGTCAGTAGTGTCTGTGCAAGAAGGCTCACTGGGGGAAATGTGTGCCAGTGCATCCGTGCTGAGTGTTCCCTCGGTCAGGGAGTAAAACAGCTGGCAGGGAGAGGTCTCTGGAGAGGCAAACAAGTCTACCTGAGTGGCTCCGAAACATCTCCAAATCAGCTGGACTGTCTGTGGATGTAGTTAGCACTCTCTGAGGAGCGCAGCTCATGACAGCTCGTTGGCTACACGGTTGAGCAGACCCAGAATGTGAATGGCATGAAGCGACCTCAGATGCTTCTGACTCCAGAGGAGGAGGTGGTGGGTGAGTTGCGACATGTGACAGAAGCTTAGACCACCTTGCCAGTTGATGTACGCAACTGTGGCAGTGTTGTCCATTCAGACCAGCATGTGCTTCTCTCACAACCATCCTCTGAGTCTGTTCAAGGCAAGGCGTATTGCTAAGAACTCTAGGCAGTTGATGTGTCAGTGCAGTTGGGGGCCAGTCCATACCACTGATACTGCAAGCCCGTCATATGTGGCCCCCCAGCCAGTGGCAGAGGCATCCGTGTGAACCATAGAATGCCTGGAGACCTGCTCTAGTGGCACTCCTGCCTGGAGAAATGCAAGGTATTACTACGGGGTGAAGGTTTGGTGGGGTCGGGGGAAGCGCCGAAGGATATGACTGGTACCCCACGGGAGGGTCCAGGCCATTCCTTGGGTAGCTGCATTGGCTGGGAAGTGCTGGCGGAAGGAGGAGCCCTCGGAGGTTGATTCCTCGGAGGGGAATTCCTCTCCGTCATCATAAGACAAGTCCAGCAACTGCCGGAAGTACCTTTCATACCTTTTATGGACCTTGACACTGTTATTTACATGGCAGTCTATGGGACAGTCAGGTTTTCAGGGAGGCCTGTTGCAACACAAACAGGGGGTAGTGCAGCCTGATGTGTCAACTCGACACAGGAAATCACCTCTGCTGAAGTGTCGTACCGACAATACCAGAGATCTTTAAAGAGCGTGCTGAACTCGTTCAGTCTTCCTCAAGCAGAATAAGTCAGGAGCACAACGGTAACACCATTTGGCTCAGAAGCGAAAAGCTGAGTATCCGTTGCACCTGCTGCCTAGTTATACTCACGCTGCGATCAGCAGCAGCTGGATGTAATCATCACATCCATGCATTGGATCATTTAGTTTACACTCAAAGTGGTTTGGTCTCTCTAAGTGAGATTCCAATTCATCAGTCATTACCGATGTGACGTCGAGAGTGACCGACTGAAAGGGAACTTGGAGTTCATTATGAATTATGTGAATTCTAGTCAAATCTCCTCCTTTTGGATTAGCATGGAAGTATGACATGAACATATCAGCTTTTTCCACCTCTGTAAAAAGTCCTTTTACATAAATTGTTTGAAAGAAAAGCATATGATTAAATCTGTCAACTTTGTCAAGGGTCTATGCAAAAAGTTTCCAAATAGACTTAGCACCTGGCATTTTAATTTGAATAAGTATTTTTACAGGGTGTGTCCTGGAACACCATACGATACATGATTGACGAGATCCAGTATGGTGGTAGGGTGACTGGTGACTATGAGAAGTGCCTCTTGAACACCTTTGCAAAGGTGTGGTTCAATGATTACATGTTCAGCACTGATTTCAAATTCTACAAAGGCTACAGTATTCCCAAATGAAATTGCGTGGATCAGTACCTCCAATATGTTAAGGTGAGATACAAGGTTCCAATGAAACTTCCCATTTTGTCCCTTTGGGGAAAAACAAAATAGTTTGGACTATTTGTTATACAAGTTTTGTTACTAGATAGAGGTGAGACAGTGTGTTGGCAGATAGACAGTGGTGGTGTATTACAACACTGTGGGCTGTTGGCTAGTCGGATTCACAACAGATTGGCACCAGTAAACATTTGAAATAAAATCAGCCAATACTGAGTACCAATACTTAAAAATAAATAAACTGCTCCAAGTAGAAACAAATTCCATGTACATCCTCTAGACATAAATTAGGCAACCGCTTTGCATAATGCAAAGTACCTTGCCATAGAAGTGTATAAGCTGTACTGTATTTACATTTGCAATCATAACCTGTAAATCTAAGTGTCTTCATCTACATCTAAATCTAAATTAAGTGTTCATTTCAACATTAGTGCAAGTTCTTATTTTTTTTCCTCAATCAGAAGTCTCTGACAATCATGTTAGCAATGGGCTTAACAAGAGCAGACAGTAAATGGTAATACCACTGTACTGGTATACCAACAGCCCTCTTTTAGCAAATGAGTTGGGGCGAACATAAAGCAATTAATATTAATGACCCAAGTCGCATCTGACACAGTTTGTATATGCTAACAGAAACTGAAGACCAAAAGAGAAGTCTGACAGAAATATGTCTTTATATTGCCAGTATAAAAAAGCCCATCTTTTGTTAACTGTAATGTAATCAGTATGTTTGTATATGTGTCAATTAGGGGTGTCGCAATATACCGGTATTGACGATAACCGTGATATTCAAAGTAACAATTATCGATATCGTGTTAATTTAGTGTGTGACGATATACCGCAATATTTAAAATGAACTGTTCTCTTATGATAACACCACACGTAAATACTCCAGTGCCAGTACCTGGTTGAGTTCCCAGGTGGCAATATTGTGCCTTAACGCTGACACCTGTCACACAAGAAGAAGACGCAGCGATCGCAGCTACTCGGAAGAGAGCCGTGTTCGGCAGTATAAGTTGTCATTATTTTATTAGTCATAGAATGGGAAACGTTATATTAACCTGTTAACAGCGGTTTTCTGTGTTCATATTTAAGTAAAGGGTGATTATTACCGCGTTTTCTTTACTCGTCTTATTTTTGTTTTTGCAATCAATACAGCCTGTGCATAGTAGCACTTTATTTCTTTGTTCAAATCTATTAACAGTTACACGATTAAAACTGAGCTTGAAAAACTGAGCAACCACATTGCTACATTAAACTCTGTAAAATGTTAAGTTGGTCGCAGTGCCATGCACTTAATGCCTCATCTGCGATCATTCTTCAATAAGGTTCATTAGTTAACATTAGTTAATTACATTAGTTAACATATATAAATAACATAAATAATAATGAACAATATTTCCACAGCATTTATGTTAGTTCATTAATTTCAGCATTTATTTATGCATTATTAAAATCACAAGTTGTGTTTGTAAATGTTAATGCACTGTGAACTAACATTAACAAAGATTAATAAATTGTGTAATAAATGTATTGTTCATTGTTCATTCATGTCAGTTAATACATTAATGTTAACAAACAACATATTATTGTAAAGTGTTACCATTAATATTTATTCATCATACTGTTGAACTTGACAGTATTTTCTCTCTTGTTTATTTCATAGGAGCTTCAAAGAAAACGGAGAAAGCCAGAGTCTTGTGTCCTGCGTTTATCAGTATCCTTATGTTCATTGGGTGAAAAAGAAAAACTCAATAAACAAAGTAAAAAATAATTTGACTGTTATCTTTTCCCCCCAAGGTTTCTATAGATATCACGATATATCGATATCGTGAATTCTTATGGCCACAATAACCGTGATATGAAAAATCTAATATCGTGACAGCCCTAGTGTGAATAAAGCTTGATTCATCAGTAATGAATATATATATATATATATATATATATATATATATATATATATATATATATATATATATATATATATATAGTATATATATATATATATATATATATATATATATATATATATATATATATATATATATATATATATATATATATATATATATATATATATGTACAGTATATATTTACATATATACTACCTCATAATATTTATTCAGGTTCCAAGAGGAACACAACCAGCCTCAGCCCAGTCAGCCCACTGGCTTTATTCCAGTTGTACATTAAAAGCAGTGAGTCATGTAAAGCAGTTGTGTCCTCATGAGAGAAATAGCACAGCTGCCGGCAGAGTACGGCTGATCTTTATTCTGTCTGAGCTGATTGTGATGGATGTTTTTAGCCCCAACTCACAGCAGGATGATTCTCTCAGACTCAATGACAAACACAGTTCCAGGAGCCAGTCTGTGCAGTCACAGCATACACGCTACAGCATTGTTCAGTGTGTAACACACAATGCTGTTATCACCATTAGTGAATGAAACCACATACAAAAGCTCCTTGAGAAACATGCAAGACATTTTGCTTAAAAAGAATGAAAAATAGAGAAAAAAAGGAGGGGGGGGTGGACATGTTACGCTAGCTTTCATTCAGCTATGGATCTCTCTAAGCACATGTTGTCTACTGGAAGCTTTGTGTTGAATGGAAATTATGATGAATGAATGTATAATGCGAGACGACTTGTATAGCTGGTACACAATGCTGAATGCATAAATTAATCAACTAATGAACAACTTTAATCAGGACTGCTCTTCAATAAGGAAGAGAGATGTGGGAAAACATGCATCCATTTATCAAAATCATGCAAGATGCTTTAGCTTTCGTAGCTAATGAGAGTAAGCTCTTATAATGGTTGTTGATATCATGTGAAAATTGATTGCAAGACAGTTTACAACTTTATTATTTGAATATTTAAATTTAGAATCCAATTATAGACCTTTATGCACTCAAAAAAAAAAAAAAAAAAAAACCTGAATCATGCAAGCATAGTTTATTAATTATTTGCATCTATTTTATTTTATATTATTTAAAAAATGTAACATTATTTTAAATATGGCTAGCTGTGGAACAAGACTAATTCAGTTAGTTAATGTATGTGATTGAAATAAATTGGATTTACTGGTGATAAATTTAAATCATGGTTATTGTTTATTTAACACATTTGCTTTACTGGTACTATTAAAGAGTTCTCATTCCAAAGTGTGAAGGGTTTGCAGATTAATGACAAAAGATACATGAATGCGGGAAGTAGCTGCAGCAGACATTAGACAGTGGATTGAATGGGAGATTAGAGGGATTAATGTAATTACATTTTATTATATTTTTGAGCCATTTTAGTTTTTTCTCTCCTGCAGGGTCCCCCCAGATATGACAACCCTGAGGTGTTCGGCCTCCACCCAAATGCAGACAATACCTACCAAAGCAAACTCACCTAGGACATACTAGACACTATCCTGAGCGTCCAACCAAAGGACAGCTCCAGCGGAGGCGGAGAGACCAGGGAGGCGTTTGTGGGTCAGCTAGCAGATGACATGCTGGAGAAACTGCCTCCAGATTTTGTACCATCTGAAGTAAAGCTTCACACTGGGCAACAATGATGCAGCAAAATTTTGTATTGCTGATGGAGAGCTCAGAGACCAATGGGAGCAAATGGCCTTTGCTGTCTGGAGCTCGAGTCCTAAGGGGACATTCTCAGGGTTGACGGATAGTGCTGAGGTCACAGACTGCCTGCACTAATGCATTTTCTTTTTTGAGGCTCACAAATGTTCTCACACCAAACTACAGGTGCTTATGAAACATATAGGCAGTAACTGGCTGCTACACCCTTCTGATTATCTGCAAATTAACAAGGCAGCAGAAAAAAAAAGTGCCTTCGGGTGCACAAGGGCTTTTTGCTTTCATTTTCTCTCACAACAGCGAGAAGCAGATTTGTCTCAATCATGAGCGTTCCTAAAATATTTAAAACTCAGTGATGGAAAAAAAATCACCATGCCCTGCTTTCTGATAATGTTGTAACTATATTATTATAAACAACAGAGAAAAAATTAGTTGCTACATGTAAATAAAACAGTGTGTTCTCTGCAGTGACCTCTGAGATCTGACAGTCAACTGAATTCTGAAGTGTTTGTATACATTTTCTACTGATCATCAGTACTTCAGACACACTGTATAAATAAGCAATTTTGATATTTAAAAAAGCTGATTTCAGGTGCTAGATCATAGTGGTGAATAATAAAGTATAATAATAATAAAGCATGCCAGATTTTAGTAGTCTATTGCATCCTCAAAAAGCTAGAAAACAAACTGGGGAAGTGCACCCATGCAAACTGCATCAGTACTAATATGTGTTATTGTCTCCATCAGCAGATTAATAAGAAATAATACCTTTACTGAACCAGATGCTAAAATAATGCATATATAGCTTAAACAATGCTATGCAATGCAATAAAGTCTTAGCAAATGTTCTTAGGGCTGAGCACTTGTACAAAACAACATACTTCGTTATTTATTCAAATTGTATCATTTATCCAGGTCAGAGAGAGATTAATAAGCATGGGTCCCCTTCAGCCCATGAACATTTTCCTGAGGCAGGAGATTGATCGCATGCAGAGAGTGATTGTTCTGGTCAGAAACACGCTGAGTGACCTGAAGTTGGCCATTGATGGAACCATCCTTATGAGTAAGAACCTGTGAGATGCGCTGGACTGCATGTACGACGCCCTAGTACCTGCATGTAGGAAAAAGGTTAGAGGTTGTTGCATGGCTTTGGGATCTGTGAAATGTGTAGGACATATAATGTACACACAAAAAAAAACATGAATGCTTCACTTGTTACTGCCTGCACATTAAAATTACATTGTTTTATAAACAAGTTTTATAAAAAGTCAGTTGATTAAACATCTGTTTTCTTTATTAAAATGTAATTAAAGCATTACAATACACAAATAAATAAATAAATAAATAAATAAAAAGAAAAAAAGAAACACAAAATCCAGAATTTGAAAGTTCAATGTAATGACTTGCCCATAATAATACGCATTTTCTAATTGGCATATTTCATGTGCAGTCATGTGTGCATATACCGTTTGGACTATTTAGCTTTGAACTTATCATTTTGGAGCCATTTATATGTGTTTAATAAATTATATCTGTTTATCAAACCCTGAGGTTCTAGGCTCAAGCTTAGCAAACAGGTTTATATAACTCTGCTTTTCATATGCTACTCAAGCTGAGCTAATCATAAGCTAATTGAAAATACTGCCTTCTGAATAACAATCAGGCTGTAACTTACCCTGCATGTGCACGTGTTATGACATGTGAATTTTAAATGTCTGTTGCATTTGTTTGTGCATACAGTATATGCCTTATTAGGCTGTTTTGTACTTTCACTTAGTGTAGTCCTATCCAGAAGGTATCTTTGGTCACTTTAACCCTATTTGGATAATAATTGTTTCTGACGGGGACGTCTGTAAAAACATATTTGCATGCCAGCTCAGTTATAAAACTCATGTATTAGTATGGCAGTTTATTCACCATGGAGGAGCCGTTCTGTGATACTGCGAACCCGGGAAACAAAATGGCAGTTATTGCTTGGACAATATATATATATATATATATATATATATATATATATATATATATATATATATATATATATATATATATATATATATATATATATATATATATATATCGATACATGTAGATAGATAGATAGATACACACACACACACACACGTATATATATATATATAGAAGATTACTTTGAAAATGTAATGGTTTACAGAACACACACACACACACACACACACACACACACACAGTGTTGGGAAGATTACTTTGAAAATGTAATGGGTTACAGATTACAAGTTACCCTATTGTAACCTTACTCTAAATGTAATAAGCAGTGTAACTATGTTACTTTATTAAAGTAATGCAACTGATTACATTTGAATACCTTTTGATTACTTTTATAAATTTATAACAAATGTTTTCAACTGTTAATCATTTTGAAACCTTACAGTAGTACTCAACACTGATTACTGTCAGACTTTCAAAATCCTTCATCACTTGAATTAAGATTATAATAATTTAATTTGAAGCACAGCCACAAGCACCTCTTCTTACTTTGAGATGATTCTGAGGTTAAGTACAGATTTAAAATGATAAAAAGAAATAGTTTAGTAGCTATGATACTGCTTTTTTTAATCAAATATTTATATTGTTTATAGAAACACTGGCATCTAACAGATTCAAGATTTTTATTCATCACATACATGATTAAGTACCACTTTACAATAAGGTTCATTAGTTAACTAATTTAGTTAAAATGACCTAAGCATGAACAATACTTCTACAGTACAAACCCCGATTCCAAAAAAGTTGGGATACTGTATGTGGAAGTTTCAAATTTCAATATTTTATTCAGAATACAACATACAGTAGATGACATATCAAATGTTTAAACTGAGAAAATGTATAATTTTAAGGGAAAAATAAGTTGATAATTAAATTTCATGGCATCAACACATCTCAAAAAAGTTGGGACAAGGCCATGTTTACCACTGTGTGGCATCCCCTCTTCTGTTTATAACTGTCTGCAAACGTCTGGGGACTGAGGAGACAAGTTGGTCAAGTTTAGGAATAGGAATGTTGTCCCATTCTTGTCTAATACAGGCTTCTAGTTGCTCAACTGTCTTAGGTCTTCTTTGTCACATCTTCCTCTTTATAATGTGTCAAATGTTTTCTAGGGGTGAAAGATCTGGCCATTTCAGTACCCGGATCCTTCTTCTACGCAGCCATGATGTTGTAATTAATGAAGTATGTGGTCTGGCATTGTAATGTTGGAAAATGCAAGGTCTTCCCTGAAAGAGACGACATCTGGATGGGAGCATATGTTGTTCTAGAACTTGGATATACCTTTCAGCATTGATGGTGCCTTTCCAGATGTGTAAGCTGCCCATGCAAGACACACTCATGCAACCCCATACCATCAGAGATGCAGGCTTCTGAACTGAGTGCTGATAACAACTTGGGTTGTCCTTGTCCTCTTTAGTCCGGATGACATGGCGTCCCAGTTTTCCAAAAATAACTTCAAATTTTGATTCGTCTGACCACAGAACAGTTTTCCACTTTGCCACAGTCCATTTTAAATGAGCCTTGGCCCAGAGAAAACGCCTGCGCTTCTGGATCATGTTTAGATATGGCTTCTTTTTCGACCTATAGAATTTTAGCCGGCAACGGCAAATGGCACGGTGGATTGTGTTCACCGACAATGTTTTCTGGAAGTATTCCTGAGCCCATGTTGTGATTTCCATTACAGTAGCATTCCTGTATGTGATGCAGTGCCGTCTAAGGGCCCGAAGATCACGGGCATCCTGTATGGTTTTCCAGCCTTGACCCTTACACACAGAGATTGTTCCAGATTCTCTGAATCTTTGGATGATATTATGCACTGTAGATGATGATAACTTCAAACTCTTTGCAATTTTTCTCTGAGAAACTCCTTTCTGATATCGCTCCATTATTTTTCGCCGCAGTATTGGGGGAATTGGTGATCCTCTGCCCATCATGACTTCTGAGAGACACTGCCACTCTGAGAGGCTCTTTTTATACCCAATCATGTTGCCAATTGACCTAATAAGTTGCAAATTGGTCCTCCAGCTGTTCCTTATATGTACATTTAACTTTTCCGGCCTCTTATTGTTACCTGTCCCAACTTTTTTGGAATGTGTAGCTCTCATGAAATTCAAAATGAGCCAATATTTGGCATGACATTTCAAAATGTCTCACTTTCAACATTTGATGTTATCTATATTCTATTGTGAATAAAATATAAACCAAGTCTTATATTATGATTTTTGGTTCTAGACAGAAATTAAAATCTAAAATTTCTCATGTTATATTATGAAAAGGTGGTACTACTTTGCATAAAGTTTATACTATTAAATACCTTGGCATATGGCTTGATTCTGAGCTTTCCTTTAAATCACATATTAATCATATTATACGTAAAATTAATTTTGGAATTAGTACTTTACATCAATCTAGAACATGTTTTTCATATAATATTCGTAAGAAACTTGCTTCTCAACTTATACTTCCAGTTTTTGATTATTGTGATGTTGTTTATCAAACTGCATCAAAATTAATTCTTGCTCCACTTAACACAGTATATAATAGACTTTGTTTTGGGATGTTCCTTTTATACTCACCATTGTATAATGTATAATGTACTCCAATGGCCATCTTTGCACACAAGACAACATATTCATTGGCTTCAATTTCTTTTCAAATTTATTTATTTTAAATATCCTAGTTATTTACAACAATATTTTGTAAAATTTTCTTCAAACTATCAGGTTAGGCATTCTGTTCAGAACTATTTTTTTGTTCCTCGTAGTAAAAGAGCTTTTATGTTTAAAGCCCCAGTTGACTGGAATAATTTACCTGCTGATATTCGAACTGTCACATCATTTAAGATGCTTAAGCAAACTTTGTTTTTTATATTTAGCTTTGGTTTGTACATGTTATTATTGAAAGTGTTACTGTGTGTGTGTGTGTGTGTGCGTGTGTGTGTGTTTGTGTGTGTGTGTGTGTAGTATATATATATATATATATATATATATATATATATATATATATATATATATATATCTTTTCTTTTTTTTTTGTTTCTTATTTTTATATTGTAATTGGATATCACCAATCAGTATATTTCTTATTAGGTTTTGTTGTATATTTGTTACTAGTTATTTCAATTTTGTGGTGCCTCCCCTTTATTTATTTATTTATTTATTTATTTATTTTTCGTTTTCCGTTTGCGTTTAGTGTTGTTTATGGATGTATTGTTAATTTGTGTTTTATTTTGCTTCATGTTATTTGGTTGTGATTGTGATAAGTTGTATTTTGGGACCCCCTCGAAAATGAGATATCTCAAGGGGCTAATCCTAATAAATATATTCAAACGAAATAAAAGTAAACAATCAAATATAAGAATAAAATGTGCATGAAAGTATACAGTAGACTTAAATATTATGATACACAGGAATGTACAAGAGACGAATGTGCAAACAGGTTGTACATGGTTGTCATGTAGCAGCAATACAAACAGAGAAAAAAAAGAACAGAAAAAAAAACAGAAAGTGCTGTGTGCAAGTGACACTGTCAATATGAGGTAGAGATTAATGAATACCTTACTGATTATTAAGTGGAGTCATGTTGATGTAAAGAGGCTGAGCCTGATGGCCTGGGGGAAGAAACTCCTCCTAAGTCTCTCAGTTTTTGCCATCAGGCTACGAAAGCGCTTACCAGATGTCAGCAAAGTGAAAAGACAGTTAATATAGGGTGGTTTGAGTCCTTGATGATTTTAACAGCTCTGCTTTAGCAACGTTTGAGGTAGATGTCCTGCAGTGAGGGAAGAGCAGACCCTGAGATGTGCTCAGCTAAGCGCACAACTCTCTGCAGGGCTTTGCAGTCTTGACTGGAGCTGTCCCCATACCACACTGAGATACACTGAGTTAATACACTTTCTATGGTCCCTGAATAGAAAGTTGTCAGGATTGCTGGTGAAACCCTGAATTTCCTCAGCTGTCGCAGATGGCACAGTCTTTTCCAGGCTTTAGTCCAAGCCAGGTCCTCGGAGATGATTACACCAAGGTACTTGAAGCTGCTCACCTTCTCCACGGGGGTCCCACTGATCATAAGAGGAGTATAGGGACGCTGTTTACGTGCCTTGAACGTAACTTTTTAAACCGGATGAACAAAATGGTCCCAAAAAGCGCAAAAATTACCAGTTTCCACTTTGTAACATATTTTGTGACATATTTTCTATTACTGTTTTAAGCAATGTGCAACACGTATATATCAAAAATGTGTTTCATGACCCTTTAAGAGAAATGTAGGCCCACTGCTGTCTCTTCCTGGAGTCAACAATCAGCTTTTTAATTTTGCTCACATTCAGAGAGAGACAATTGACCTGGCACCATGATGTAAGTTTCTCTACCTTATCAAGCGGTCTCATTATTTTTGGAAATGAGGCCCAGAACCACAGTATCATCAGCAAATTTGGTAATAGAAGTGGAGCTGTGGTAAGACACGCAGTCATGTGTGTAGAGAGAGTAGAGCTGGTGGTGAACTGGCCTACTTTCACCACTTGAGGTCTGCCGGTGAGGAAGTCTTGAATCCAGTCGCAGAGTGAAGAATTTAGGTCTATGAGTTTAGAAGCTAGCTTGCTGGGGAATATAGTATTGATAGCTGAGCTATTGTCGATAAATAGCAGCCTTGCATAATTCCCGTTGTTGCTGTCAATGTGCGTGAGAGAAGAGTGCAAGATGTGAAAGATGGCATCTACAGTGGATCTATTGGGGCGAAAGGCAAAAACTGCAAATGTAGTTCTTTACCAGTCTCTCAAAGACCTTCATGATCATTAATGTGAGGGCAACTGGGCAATAGTCATTCAGACAAGAGGGGTTATTGTTTTTAGGCATAGGGATGATGACAAATTTTTTAAAGGGGGTGGGAACCACCGAGGCAGCAAAGGACTCATTAAAGATGTAGGTAAACAAACCAGCGAGTTGACCAGAAATCCTATCAGGTCCGGTGATTACATGATTATCGCTGCTCTGACTGATGCTACCAGACGCGCTGATCGGTAGACTCGCACTGCCTCGACTGTGTTCAAATCGCTTAATCTTAATCAGTTAATCTAAAAAAGTAAAGCATAAAAAAATAAATCCAAATAGGAAATAAAACAGTTATCAAATAAGAATGTATCCTATTCTGTGTCTTAAACTCCTGAAATATTGGTGTCTCATATTTTAGAGCAGTCAGTGCAATTTGGGAAATAAATCAACTAAATGAGTGTGTAGGTATGTGCGAAAAATTTCAGATGTAACCCCTTTTGTAATAATTTGTAATTGACAGCCCTAGTGTGAATAAAGTTTGATTCATCAGCAATGAATATATATATATATATATATATATATATATATATATATATATATATATATATATGGCTTTTAGTAAATCTCATAAATGTCACCATTAAAACCAACCAATGTGTGTCAAAACATGAAAATGCTATTGCTTTTTGTATGTCTCATCAATGTATGTAACATGCTAATTTATGGAATAAGTGCAATGCGATTGGAGAGATTCTTAGAAGGGCAAAATTTTAGTGAATGATTACTTATTGTTTGCTGTTTGATATCATTTTTATGGCGTTTTTATGCTTGATAGCTCAAAGCAGAATGAAAACCCTGTCTTGTGTGTATGACTCTATCTTATCTTTGTATGTGTTAACTGTGGTTCCGCTCAGGTGACTTTCTATGTGTGTGTACATGTGTCTGTATGCAGGCCTCCTGGGCTTCCACCACGTTGGGGTTTTGGTTCACAGAGTTGCTGGAGTGGAACCAGCAGTTCCACTGTTGGATTTTTGAGGGGCGACCCAACTGCTTTTGGATGACAGGCTTCTTCTACCCACAGGGGTTCCTGACAGCTATGAGACAGGTGGATAACTATCACACAAACACTTCTGCTAAACTTACAGTACACTTGTACTTGTTGCCCTCCTGATGTCTTGAGCTTACCACAAAATACATTTTAATTTTGTACTTTGTGAGGTAGTTTTTAACTCTGTAAAGCGTGCTATATCGTATTTGATACACAAATTTCTAAGGCCACTAAATTGTTGTCATGATCATGCCTAAAGCCCTCTGACTGATAGTTTATATATTTTTTTTTTTTCAAGTAAAAGACATTTTAGAATAATTCTATAAGCATTACATAATGGGACACTTGTGGTTTTGCTGTGAAATATTTAATTACTTTTATAAAGTAAATGTAAGAACAACTTTTAGATTTTTTTAATTTCAAGATAAACACTTACCAGTCTGAAGCAGTTTAGGTTTACTTAAATAACCATAGTTTATTGTTTTAGAAAATCATGTTTAAATGTAAGTCTGTAAATCAAATGCTGTTTGATAACATCAGGCTTTTGTGGAAGATTTATGTGTCTCTCAATCATTCTCTCAATACTGCATTGCGTTGCATTATACAGTATGTTTTGCCCCCACAATAAAAACTACAGAGCATTCAAATGTCATCTTAAGACATGTTATTTGGGAATAGAAAGACAGATGATTTACAAGTTATTAGAATTTTGTCTTTCTTTCTGGTTATCTAAATTACATCAACTGCACCAAATTTGGTGCTTATTTACGCTCAGTTTGAGCCTCTGAAGAAAAACTATTATTTTATATGTCAGGCTTTCCAGGGTTGAAATGAAATCTGATGCATCCTGTTTTGTTTTTATGTTTTACACCAAATATGATATATTATGCCAAACATCTGGGATAAATCTTCCCTAAACATACTTTTTGAGTGGCAGATTAATCTCTATATGCATGATATCCCTAAAGGAACCAATAATAGTGAGTTTAGTGGTCTTTTGGGATGTGAGGGATCTGCTCAGTGGGACATGTTCTAGCTAATGCCTTGGGGGGTAAACAGCTTGCGCAAAACAGGATTCTTTTAATTAAAATTGGGCACACGTCCTGTTTTCTGTTCTCAGCTGTGTTTCTGTGCCAACACCTGCAGCTTTGAGAATAAACTTTGGGAAAGAACCCAGATGCTTCATATCAGTCACAGCTAAAAATGCTTTTTTTTTTTTTTGTTTTTTTTAACGCGGATTAGTTTATTCCTTTAATTCAGGGGCAAGAAGGCGAATTTAATTTGGTTTGAGCATTAAAACAATGAGAAGTTTTGTGCAAAATATATTGAATTACTGATTATATATTTTAATATTCATTTTATCTTAAGTTTTAAATATATATTATAATATATTTCTGTAGATATTTTTCATTTATTTTGAGTGATTTCATAATAATAATAATAAGCAAGCACTACGTTAATCATTTAACTTGACAGAAGATCACTCATGCTAACAAGGGGTGGGCATTAGACTGTATAGTTCTACAATGTAATGAAGTTACAAAATGGATGGAGGATGACATCACACAGCCTCCTGCAGAAGGGGTGTATGTTTACACTTTCTACCTGGAAGGGGCCGGCTGGGACCGCAGGAACTGCAAGCTCATCGATTCATAACCCAAAGTACTGTTCGAGATGATGCCTGTGGTCAGGATGTATGCATGTGGTAATATGTTTTTTTTTTTTTTTAATTACACTTTGCTCCATACTTTTAAAAGTTCAAAGAAATAAAAATGCAAAGATATACTGTGCTTCACAGGCAGAAACAGCAAACATTTGGTAATGAAAGCATTTGAATGGAAACATTTTAAATAAAGGAACATAACAACCAAATGCCATTTAAAGCAGACAGACAGATAGCCTTCTGATGTTCCAGCAGAAATACATGACAAAGAAGAGATTAAAAAAAAAAACCTTTGTGTACCCAGGCTTATAGTTCAAAGACTGTCATACTGATTAATCTTTAATAAACAGTAATTGGTTGAATAATGATCTTGGATACTCAGGTCAGAATATCAATATTATGGCAAATGCAGACTAACACCTAAGCAGCTGCTATTGATATTTGGCTGAAATAGTAGTGTACGCTTAGAATGTTACTACAAATTCAGCTATTGTGTGACTGAATGCTTGATTTTATGTACCTATAATTAGCAGTTAATACTGACAAAACACATGAATGAAAAGGAGGATATCCATATGCCATACAGAGTATACATTATTTATTTTGCAATATGCAAATCATTTTAAATCAGGGTTTAGAAATGTACAGTGTGAGATGTCATCTTATAAATACCCAGGAATGATTCTTAACTTCAGGTAAATTATGAAAAACATGAATAAAGATTTTCTGTTATGTACTGAAATAATTTCTGCAGCCCAGCGAGTATCATTTGCTTTTAGACAAAGTAATCAAAACAGATTTAGTGAAAGTCGTGACATTTGCCAAGTATGGTAACCCATACTCGGAATTGGTGCTCTGCATTTAACCCATCCAAGTGCACACACACAGCAGTGAGAAGTGAACACACCGTGAACACACACCTGGAGCAGTGGGCAGCTATATCCAGCGCCCGGGGAGCAACCGGGAGTTCAGTGCCTTGCTCAAGGGCACTTCAGCCATGGGTATTCAGGGTGGAAGAGAGCGCTGTTCATTAACCCTAACTACCCCCCCCCCCCCCCCAATGTTGGCAAAGGGAGTGCCAATAGTTAGGAAATGTTATTTTAATTTATTCACTAATTAATTTATTTTAGTTATTTAACTTTAATAAAAGTCTACATTTTATTAAATGTAACATTAAAAGCTAAAAACCAAATAATTTTTTTCCCCCATGGCTACCAAGTGTGCCAATATTTGTGGAGGGCATTGTATGTTAATTTCCTGCAAATAAGAATTTTGCCTTTTATACCTTTGTTTTTTTTGTTTTTTTACTTTTCAGTTAATAGTCTTTTAAGTAAAAGCATGTGCTTTTTGCTAATTGCTATATAATTGTATCTTTCCTAAGGTGTCAAAGATCCTCGCTTGTACTCATGTCCAATATATAAAAAGCCTGTTCGAACAGACCAGAACTACATTGTAGCCGTTGACATGAGAACCAGTCACCCTCCAGAATACTGGATCCTGAGAGGAGTGGTCCCTCTGTGTGATGTCAAATAATTGTCTTTTAAAATGATTGTGTACAAATGTAGAAATTGTCTTTCTGATCTTTTTCTGTATTTTAACTGATGTTTACCCTGAACATTTGAATAAATAAACATGCACAGCTGTCTCTAACACCATACGAAAGATCTTTCAAACCACTAGCCTTGACATCTAAACCTGTAAATCCATCATAAATATTGTCGTCGTACATTGTCATATGGTTTTCTGAGTGCCTCTCAAGACCATCTGCTGGGTCTCGTCTTTAAATGCATGAACCTGTGGATTAAAGGCCAAATATAAGCCTGCTGATTAACAGCCCAGCTGAAGCATACTGTCCTACAGTAAACACTCTCAGGTGTACAAGTCAAGGTTTATCAGTCTGAGCTGTGAAAGAGATTCACCTCCGCCCATTTTTAGCAGCTCAAAAGAGACCATTTATTCTGAGATGTAGTCTAACGTGTAAATTAATTTCAGAATATAATTTTCAGATTCAGTTATTTTTCATCTGACCCAAACAGACAAACAACAAACATGGTCATGTGAGTCACCTAAAATTATTTTTGACAAATATCATCCTAGCACTGAAAAGAAAACATCAATCAAGTTTGAGAAAACAGGATTGTACCACAAAGAGAAACAAATTCAGGTTTTAGGTTAATGGATTGATTGCATGTTACCAAAACAGCTTCATCAAATTATTATTAAAGATGTCACACTAATGCCAAGACACAGCAGCATATAAGTGCTAAGCACAAAAATATAATAAAAGTTAAGCATAATCATAAGCATATGATTATTTAAATTAATGTCTTCATGGTACAGGCCCCAATAGAATCCAGAAATGTAAGATTTGTATTGTATTTATTTATTGGGGGGGGGGGGGGGTAATAAAGGCAGTTTACAATTTGATTTCTTAAAATAAATGGTATTGTATATCTCTCATTGTATCATTTAAATTTTGTAATTTCATTAAATGATCTTGTCAACATCTTGTGACTCAGGCCAGCACTGAGCCAATGAGGGCTGTCTGTGTTGGGTTTGCATGTTCTGTGTTATCATGGGTTTTAGAAGGTGCTCATGATGGAACATGGATAAATGTTGCGACTAACTTCTAAACTGATAAAAAAGTAATTGTGCACAGTTTAGAACCAGAGACACACAGACACCCTAACTCTGTAAAGCCTACTGTATTATATCTGATGCACACATCTCTAATGTCTCTACATTTTTCAACATTATCAAAAATTGGCTGACAAAACTTGTGCACAATCTACTACATGCCTTCTGTCCTCCAATAGTTTTTACTTTTTTTAAAGTAATATCTTTAAGCATAATTCTAAAAACATCCCCTTTTGGTTGTGGTACACATCTTTTTGTGAAACCTTTTGCTATTATTTTTTTATAAAGTAAATGTTAAAATAACATATAATTTTAGTAATATTTTAAGATGAACACTGCACTGAAGCAACTTAGATTAATTAAATATATGCACATAATAAAAAAAAAAATCATGTCAAAATGTGAATTAATCTATTGAGGGACATTCGTTTGTACATCTTTCAATCATAATTGTATTACATTGTTTTATATTTTTTGCCCAACAAAATAAATAAATAAATAAAATAAAAATTAAAAACTAAAGATTTGATCATATAACTAAGATTTTGTCTTAAGGTTTATTAATAATAATAATAATAATAATAATAATAATAAGTTAATAATAAATAATAAGAATAATAATAAGAATAATAATATTAAACCTTAATATTTATACTAAGGTTTTGTCTAAAGGTGTATTATAATAATAATATCTATTATCATTAACAATAATTCATATGTAGTCAGTGCCGATAGCCTCAAGGGCAGTGTGCCAACATATAGTGCTGTTGCGCTTTGGGTGACCCAAGTTAGAGTCCCGGTTCGTGGACCTTTCCCAATCCTGTCCCACTTCTCTCCACACGTCGTTTCCTGTTAATATATACTGTTCTATAAAGGTAAAACTGCCAAGGAAAAGTTTACTGATGTTTTAGCCTATTATTTGTCCACTTGTGACAATAATAAAACAGAGAAAATATACAAACACGGAATTGATGACTGTGGTCCAGTTTCTCAAAGAAGGTGCACAGAGGTTGCAAAGAACAACTTGACAGTACACCTTATGTTCATGAAATGTGTAAAGGGGGAAAAAGGTATTAAAAACATGAAACAGACACACAAACATAGAATACTATATTGCATTCACAACTCTCATAGGGATATGTCCCTACTGACCAAAGCTACATCTATATGCCCTTGGTGTAAATATGTGACACATCATGCACAGCATGTTAGTGACACGACACAGAAACATTTAAGTACTATCTTATTCCTGTAATTTGTAACTACAGTGTATCAAAAACTCTTAAATGTCTTAAAAATAAAGATGCCCTCAGAAAGATAAGTACATATAAAGTTTAATGAAGTTTTTAAAAAACAAAAAGAAAGAAAGAAATGGCATTAAAACATCAAAACACTTTTTGTTATATTTGATTTTCTTACAAAATAATTGCTACCATACTTACAGTAGTACCCTGTGCACAAACCCTGCCTATGAGATACAGTAGAAATGGTATCACTTTTAATACATCCAATACTTCGTGCATCTAAAGACTAGGCACAATTATTTACAAATGTCCCTTTTTATTCCCGTTTGTTGATGTCTGCAGTTCATTGCATGTTTGTCGCTATGTTTCATGGCATTACATTCCCCTGGGATAAAGACCGGCTCATCTCAGTGTGGACGAAGTATGTTTTGAGCTCTCCTTTCCCTTTCACATTTATAATTCCTCTGCATGTGCACATGTAGCCTAATGTCTGCAAGATACGACTCGTCTCTTCTGTAACCTGCAAACACACATGCACACAGAGGAATTAAATGGGTTAATGAGTCACCGCATTACACGTTGTTTAAAGCATGAGCATTCTCTTTACACAGAGTTACTTTAACTGTAATCAAGCATCTAGTAAAAGGATTTTAGGCAATTAAAAAGATTAAAAACAAATAAAGAAGCAATCAATGGTTCTGTACAGTTAATAATAATAATAATGATAATAATGATAATAATAATAATAATAATAAAACTCTTATTATAAACCCTCCTACCTGTATTTTTCCTAGCACTCCTGTGCTGTCCATTCTGCTTGCTACATTCACTGTGTTGCCCCAGATGTCATACTGGGGCTTCTGAGCTCCAATCACCCCAGCTATCACAGGTCCATGATTAATACCTGCAGAGATATACAGGTTATTGTAATATACTGAATGTCATTAATATACAGTGGGTACGGAAAGTATTCAGACCCCCTTAAATTTTTCACTCTTTGTTATATTGCAGCCATTTGCTAAAATCATTTAAGTTATTTTTTTTTCCTCATGAATGTACACCCAGCACCCCATACTGACTGAAAAACACATAATTGTTGACATTTTTGCAGATTTATTTAAAAAGAAAAACTGAAATATCACATGGTCCTAAGTATTCAGACCCTTTGCTCAGTATTTAGTAGAAGCACCCTTTTGATCTAATACAGCCATGAGTCTTTTTGGGAAAGATGCAACAATAGGAGATTGTAAAAATGTTGCCTGGTCTAATGAGTCTCGATTTCTGCTGCTACATTCAGATGGTAAGGTCAGAATTTGGCATAAAGAACAGGAAGGCATGGATCCATCCTGCCTTGTCTCAATGGTTCAGGCTGCTGGTGTAATGGTGAAGGGGATATTTTCTTGGCACACTTTGGGCCCCTTAGTACCAATTGAGCATCGTTTAAACGCCACAGCCTACCTGAGTATTGTTGCTGACCATGTCCATCCCTTTATGACTACAGTGTACCCATCTTCTGATGGCTACTTCCAGCAGGATAATGGACCATGTCACAAAGCTCAAATCATCTCAGACTGGTTTCTTGAACATGACAAGGAGTACACTTTACTCAAATGGCCTCCACAGTCACCAGATCTCATTCCAATAGAGAAGCTTTGGGATGTGGTGGAACGGGAGATTCGCATCATGGATGCGCAACCGACAAATCTGCAGCAACTGCCTGATGCTATCATGTCAATATGGACCAAAATCTCTGAGGAATGTTTCCAACACCTTGTTGAATCTATGCCACAAAGAATTAAGGCAGTTCTGAAGGCAAAAATGGGTCCAACCCGGTACTAGCAAGGTGTACCTAATAAAGTGGTCAGTGAGTGTATCTTACAGTTTTTCTCAATCGATATGACACATTTCTCTAAACTAAGGTCACTGTACAGGTCAGGTCACCTTTATAATTGTCCTAAACAGATTGTCTAAACTGACAACTATTTGGTTAATCATACACAGGAAATGCAGTTTTCCTAATCGTTTACACATTTATCACAATCGCTTCAGATTAATAATAAATGGGAAATATACAAAGAGCAAGAACAAATAAAGAAATTGGTGTGAGTCTAAGGTGTAACAGGTAGAAAGAAATGAGCAGAGAGGAGGATGTGAGAAAAGAGGAGAGAAGGAAAGGGAGAAGAGATGACTAGGGAGGAGGTTTACTATGATTGTTGATATTACAGATTTTTAGTCCTTTTGGGACAAGTTCTGTTATTGACTGTAAATGTCCACACATTTTTCAGAATTTAAGTTTGAGATCATTCAGGTCTAAAATCAAGATTATTTTGAATGGAGTAGGAGCATTGTTGACATGGTGGTCCATAACAACACCACCAGGCTTAAACTCCCTGTTGGAGAATTACAAGTATTTTCATTAGCATATTTTTGCATCTACAGCTGAATGTGTTTTAAAATCAATAAAGAACACACCCATAGATTTGATGTTAATATATACTTTTAATAAATGCAGTGCTTCGTTTTGCAGTAAAGTTGAACTGTTTGGCTAAAATACATTTGTTTTTGGATGGCTGTGCTAATTTTTTGAGAAAAAGTAGACAGCATTGGAGAAAAGTGTCGAATTAGTTGAGAAAAACTGTTATGATACTGAAAATATTTGTTTAAATGTATTGTCGTCCAACTGAAATGAAGATACAGTATTATTTGTCTATAATGCATGGTATATTACTTACGTATATTATTATTTTACTATAATGCATGGCATATTAATTCCATAAAGAGCCACTTAAAGACACTTACAAAAAAAAAAAAATACACTTTAGGTTACACTTTATTTTAAGGTGTCCTTGTTACAGTGTAATTATATACATTTAAGTACTAGTAATATTAGTTAACTACATGTACTTACTATATGGTTAGGGTTAGGATTAGGATTAGTGTTTGGTTTAGGGTTACTTGCATGTAATTATGCATAATTAATTAGTATAATAGTAAGTACATGTAACGTGTAACAAAGACACACTTTTTTATTTTTGAAAAAAGAGACAGGGCCACTGCATCCCCGTATCATCTACATGAGCTGTTTATGCTTGGACCATGATAATCATCACTTGATGCTATATACAGGTCCTTCTCAAAAAATTAGCATATTGTGAAAAAGTTCATTATTTTCCATAATGTAATGATAAAAATTAAACTTTCATATATTTTAGATTCATTGCACACCAACTGAAATATTTCAGGTCTTTTATTGTTTTAATACTGATGATTTTGGCATACAGCTCATGAAAACCCCAAAATTCCTATCTCAAAAAATTAGCATATCATGAAAAGGTTCTCTAAACGAGCTATTAACCTAATCATCTGAATCAACTAATTAACTCTAAACACCTGCAAAAGATTCCTGAGGCTTTTAAAATCTCCCAGCCTGGTTCATTACTCAAAACCGCAATCATGGGTAAGACTGCCGAACTGACTGCTGTCCAGAAGGCCATCATTGACACCCTCAAGCGAGAGGGTTAAGACACAGAAAGAAATTTCTGAACGAATAGGCTGTTCCCAGAGTGCTGTATCAAGGCACCTCAGTGGGAAGTCTGTGGGAAGGAAAAAAGTGTGGCAAAAAACGCTGCAAAACGAGAAGAGGTGACCGGACCCTGAGGAAGATTGTGAAGAAGGACCGATTCCAGACCTTGGGGGACCTGCGGAAGCAGTGGACTGAGTCTGGAGTAGAAACATCCAGAGCCACCGTGCACAGGTTGCCGTGTGCTTTTGAACCAGAAACAGCGGCAGAAGCGCCTGACCTGGGCTACAGAGAAGCAGCACTGGACTGTTGCTCAGTGGTCCAAAGTACTTTTTTCGGATGAAAGCAAATTTTGCATGTCATTCGGAAATCAAGGTGCCAGAGTCTGGAGGAAGACTGGGGAGAAGGAAATGCCAAAATGCCTGAAGTCCAGTGTCAAGTACCCACAGTCAGTGATGGTCTGGGGTGCCATGTCAGCTGCTGGTGTCGGTCCACTGTGTTTTATCAAGGGCAGGGTCAATGCAGCTAGCTATCAGGAGATTTTGGAGCACTTCATGCTTCCATCTGCTGAAAAGCTTTATGGAGATGAAGATTTCGTTTTTCAGCACGACCTGGCACCTGCTCACAGTGCCAAAACCACTGGTAAATGGTTTACTGACCATGGTATTAATGTGCTCAATTGGCCTGCCAACTCTCCTGACCTGAACCCCATAGAGAATCTGTGGGATATTGTGAAGAGAAAGTTGAGAGACGCAAGACCCAACACTCTGGATGAGCTTAAGGCCGCTATCGAAGCATCCTGGGCCTCCATAACACCTCAGCAGTGCCACAGGCTGATTGCCTCCATGCCACGCCGCATTGAAGCAGTCATTTCTGCAAAAGGATTCCCGACCAAGTATTGAGTGCATAACTGAACATAATTACTTGAAGGTTGACTTTTTTTTGTATTAAAAACACTTTTCTTTTATTGGTCGGATGAAATATGCTAATTTTTTGAGATAGGAATTTTGGGTTTTCAAGAGCTGTATGCCAAAATCATCAGTATTAAAACAATAAAAGACCTGAAATATTTCAGTTGGTGTGCAATGAATCTAAAATATATGAAAGTTTAATTTTTATCATTACATTATGGAAAATAATGAACTTTTTCACAATATGCTATTTTTTTGAGAAGGACCTGTGTATATAATCTTTTGAATTTTTACTCACCCACTCTAAGTTTGAAATCATTGAAGGAATGTTTATTGATGACATCAAGCTTCCCCACCAGTGCAAAGGCAAACTCCACCATGGTACCAATGTGCATGTACTGCCTGTCATGCTCCTATAAACACAAACACACACACACACACACACACACACACACACACACACACACACACACACAAAAATCTCTTTATTCAAAGGGTAGAGTTGACCACAAAAATGTTACAAGAATTAAAAGAAAATGATTCAATTAATCACATAAATAAAAACTGCATCTGATTCCCATGAACGATTTGCATAATTTCACAGATGACTGATAGCATACATTCCTGATACCTGTGTATATTCTGGTCCTGGTGTGGCATTAAGTCCGGTGGCTGCCATATATGTGCTTCCAATGGTCTTTATCTTCTCCACTCCACTAAACTTTGGCTTAGAGAGCAACTACAAAGGAAAGACAACATAACCATAGCAGAGTTAACATCAAACAAACCATCAAAACTGCTTTGTGAAAAATGACTGCATCATGACATAATAAGATGAATTTCATAGGGGAATGCAATTCCATAGCAAGCAAGCAGAATTTGCACACTACAGTAAGTTCCAAGTACACTTCAATGGAATATAACTAAAAGAGTAGAAAAGGAAACTTTTTTTTTTTTCTAAAAGTACCTGAAGAAGCAATATGTTACCTCATCAAAGTCTGCAATGATTTCGTTGAGTAGTCTGAGGCACTCAAGACCTTCCTTGTTTACATCTGATTCTGTGTAGAACTCTTTGAAGTCCGGGATAGAAGCAAACATCACACACACCAGGTCATATGATTGGTGATACAAATCCTGTCATTCACAGAGGAAAAGGCAGCTCAGCCATAAATATCCAAGGACTGACTTTCAAACAGACGACATTACTTAAAAGTTATAATCTCAAAAGATTTTTCTTCAAAGCTATAATTCAAGTCAGTTGTCAAGCACTTTTATAGTTATGGTATATTTTTAGGTATGAAGTAAGACAGTATTGTTGAGACATATTAAGACACATTACAATTTTGTAGTGCAAGAGTCACTTTTGTCTGAATATATAACACTGTATTGTGGTAGCTTTGAAGTAGGGAAGCTCATTCTATTTTTTTACCATGTGAATTTGGGATGCACACCTAAGACAAACAGTATATAAGTTTCAGTACAGGCTAAATCTTAAGTTGTTCTTTCCATCTCCATTCTTACCTCATTCTTCCAGTTCCTGGCCAGAAAGTGCTCTGCTACATGGGCTGGCAGAACATTTTCCAGCAGAACGCGATTAAGATTCTCCATGGTTTCTATCTCCTCACATTCTTTCTTGAACTTGTTCTTCCACAGGAAATCCAACCTACAGTAATATTCATTCTGTTACAAGAGGACACAGAAGTAAAGAAACTGGAGGTCACAGCGCTATTTCAGTTACAAACACGACAGAGCAAATCCATATGATAAAAGAAAGTCCTATTCTCATTACACAACATATATACGTACACAATACAAATACACAATGCTTTTTTGCAGTTTCACTTCAAAGTTTTGGATCTGAGTTGTTCTTTTTTTAACGATTTAATATGTCTTTGATAAATAAAAATACATTTCTATATTTGTTATATATATATATATATATATATATATATATATATATATATATATATATATATATATATATATATATATATATATATATATATACGAACACACACGCACACACACTATAAATATATTTTGATTTCAAATAAAATGAAAAGCTTTTATTTCCAATTAATAGATAAAGTTTCTTTGTAAAATGTATTTAATGGATATTTATAACTATTTTATTACAGTAGTCCTTTCTGCTTTCACGGCAGTAGTAGCATTTCTTCCTTATGTGAACATGCACACATACAATATGAAAATAACAAAATGATAACCATCAGCTGTTTTAATTTATAAATGAGCAAATGTAACTCAGCTTTAAAAAAAAAAAAAAAACACTCACCTGTCTAGCTAGAACAAGCAGAGTGACGAAGAATATAAAGAGAGATACAGAACCCATAGTTTTCAAGTCTTTCAGAACTCCTGGCTTGTTTTGATGAGAGACAGAGTGAGAGAGAGAGAGAGAGAGAGAGAGAGAGAGAGAGAGAAGACTTGTCAGTTTTTTTTTTTTTTTTTCTTGTAACAAATCATGTCATCTGTAGCCCAGGATGGCTAGCAGACCATGTCCACCCCAGCTGTCAATTAGGAGGAAGTGTCGGCTGGTTCAGTGATTTATTTTCAACATACAGCTCTGATTTCTAGAACAAAATTTGTAATCCTCAGGAAACTGTTGTGCATGAAGCGAATCCAAATTTTCTTTTGTTGTGCTAGTTGTGGTCATAAATGAGCCAAATATAGCAAGAGTTTTTTTGGATTATTGCATGTATTGCTTAACACTACACTCTCAGAAAAAAAAGGTACAAAAGTTGTCACTGGGGCGGTACCTTTTCAAAAGGCACACCTTTGTACCTAAAGAGTCCATACTGGTACCTTAAAAATTAAATTAAAATTAAATTAAATTTATGCATTTAGCAGACGCTTTTATCCAAAGCGACTTACAGTGCATTCAGGCTATTAATTTTTACCTATCATGTGTTCCCGGGGAATTGAACCCCCAACCTTGCGCTTCGTAACGCAATGCTCTACCACTTGAGCTACAGGAGCACCTTAAAGGCACACATTAGTACATAAAGTGTACATATTAGTACATAAAAGGTACAAAAGTGTACCTTTTGAAAAGGTACCACCCCAGTGACAGCTTTTTTTCTGAGAGTGTAAAAATCCTGTCATCATTTATAAATCGGATGGTTTAATGTATACACATGGTTATGATTACCATATCAGAGCAGATTTGACTAGCTGTTGTACACCAAAAGCTTACTGATAAATAGAGATATTTAATGTTAAAGCTGAAACAATCATTATTGCCTGCAACATAAATACTACTACAATACTTAGCCAAAAGTATGTGGACACTCCCTTCTGCTTGTCACACTCTCAAACTAACAAGGGAACACCTGAAAATAATGAATATGACATGAGGGAAAACACAGCTGGAACCAAATAAACATAATGAGGACAGGAACCAGAAACATGACCAAAAAAGGGAAACAGGAACTAAAACGGGGTAAAATTAAAGGAAACAAAAGTCCACAACACTGACATTACTCCCCCCTCCCAGAATGCACATCCCGCGCCATAACAATTCCACCGGGGGTGGGTGGGGGGTGGTGGGGTTCCCTGGAGGCTGGTACAGGACGGAGACACTGGAGGCATCCAGGGCAGATCAGTGAGCCATGGCGGATCAGGCAGTCCAGGGTGCCATGGCAGAGCCGGCAATTCAGGGCCCCATGGCGAAGCAGGTAGTTCAGGTGCAATGGCGGAGCAGGCAGAATAAGAAGCCATCACGGAGCAGGCAGTTCAGGAGGCCATGGCAGTGCATACAGTTTAGGAGACCATGGTGGAACAGGGAGTCGGGGAGCCATGGCGGAACAAGGAACGCAGAAGGCCATGGCTGGACGGCCTCACAAGCCTTGGCCTTGCCACTAGGCCCGGCCACTACAGCTGGGAACTCAGGACACCATGGCTGGCTGGCCTCCATGGCTTTCTGGGCTAAGATCGGGGACTGGAGCCAACATTGGAGCAAGCTGTGGGGCTGAAGCCGATACTGGAGCCAGCTCTGGGGCTGGAGCTGACACTGGAGTGAGCTCTGGGGCTGGAGCTGACAGCCTTTTTCTTCTCAGGTTTCTTCTTTGATTGGTGGTGAGGTAAGAAGTTGCTGTCGGCTGAGGGCTTGGCTTGAGTCAGCTGTGGCCGGCGGGCTTGACTGATGAATGGCCGGCGGGCTGGAGAGAGCCGCAGCTGGTGAGCTTGACTGTGGAAATGTTGCCACAGTGCCACAATGTGCCACAGTGTTGTTTTGTGTTGAAAATGTAAAAAATATATATAATGAGCGAGTACATCATGAATCCATTTACCAAACTGTGTTTTTGTCTTATCCTGAATCACTACGGTACACCTATAATAAGTGTTTATATTCGGACTGTTTTAGTCTGGTTGGGGTCGGCAACGCTGCAGAGTAGCACAGTACCTGCGTGACTCGCCATAGATGTAAACAGAGAAAAGTAGCTCCGGCTACAATGTTCTTCCTCCTGACGCGAACCCCAAAAGTTACTGACTGCAGCTTTAAGTAGACAAGGGAACTAATGATGGAACACCTGGGAATAATGAACATGATGACAAGGGAAAACACAGCTGGAACCAAATAAACATAATGAGGCGGGAACAGGAAACTAAGACAAGGGTAAAAAAGGAAACACAAGTCAACCACACTGACACTGCTTAATAAGGCCCTTAAATCCAGTGAAAACAAATCTTAATGCAACAACATACAATGACATCTGTATAATTATGTGCTTGGCACATTGCGGCAACAGTTTGTGGAGAGCTGTTTTCTGTTCCAGCGTGACCTATGTGCACAAAGTGAGACTGAAATGGTTTACCTAGTCTGGTGTGGACATAGAACTGAAACCCACTGAGCATTCAAATGCTGACTGCAAAATTCTTTTGTCTGACATTCTATGCAGCCATGTTTCAGTTGCCTTCCCAGAGGAATATAGGTTGTTATATTTAGAAGTAGAGGAAGGACCGACTTTCTATTAATGTCAGTGCACAACCACATATTAGTGTACTGGTCCCTACATAATTCTGACCATATAGTGTATATAACAAATTCTCACCTATCCAGGATTTCTGTTTTGTAGAGGAATTTACTGTACTCGTCCAGCAGGGATGCGTGTGTTTGAAGTATGATGATGCTGTAGAACACCACGGCTGTTAGCATGATGAGCATCTTCAGTTCATAGTTGATCCTCAGAAACACTGAGCAGGAAATCAGGCCCAGAATGCAACTGTAGATAAAATACTAACAGCAGGAAAACAGAAGTCATAAATATTCTGTTGTGACTGTAAAAAAAAAACACTTATGTTCTTACTAAATAAACTATATTTTAATCAATGGTGATAAGACATAGATAAAAAACAAAATCAGTCAGCTATTCTCTATCGACTAAAAGCTATTGTGGCAAGGGGGGGCATGGTTCAGCGAGGTCTGCAGTGGGAGAGAGAGGCAGGAGACGAGCATTGAGTAAGTAGGTCAAGTGCATATGATAAACACCTGTGTCTCGTTTCAGTAATTGGTGTGGAGAGACCGGATATAAGCCACCAGGAATCGGGAAGTAGGAGAGAGACTGACTGGGAACTCGAGCCACACAGGAGATTGTTGCTGGAACAAGAATTGTTTACAGATTGATATTCTGAATTATTTTATGAGTGATTGAGAGCACAGTTGGCGCCACTTCTTTTGTCTGTGCCAGAGAGCGCTAAAATAAAACTTGAGTTCCAGTCACGCCGACCCTGTCTTCTTCCTTCCACACTTTGAACCACATCACACTGGTGTCGAAACCCAGGAAGGAAGAAGAACTCTGCCGCAGTCATGCAGTCCCCGCCAGGATCGCTATTTGCAGAGGTCATCCAATCGCTCACGGGTCTTCACCAGGAACAACATCAGGCACTGCTGGACATAAGGGATGATCAGGAACAGCGTTTCCAAGCACTCATTCAAGCCCAGCAGGAAGACCGCCAGCTGTTCCGGAGCTGGATTGACCGGGAGGTTCGGGCTATGGGAACTCCATCTGCCCAGCCCCGCCCACTCACGTGCCTCTCAATAAAATGGGTGCCAAGAACAACCCCAGAAGCATTTATAGACCTGTTTGAGAGGTCAGCTGAGGCATGTGGGTGGCCCCAAGAGGACTGGCCAGTGCAGCTCATCCCCCTGCTGTCTGGAGAAACGCAGATGGCCGCACAACAGCTGCCAGTCCAGAACCTCCTGGTCTACAAAGACCTTAAGCATGCCATCCTCCAGCGGGTCTGCCTAAATCCCAAACAACACCGCCAGCGCTTCAGGTCGCTGGACCTCGGAGAGTGTGGCTGACCCTTTGTGATGGCGCAACAGCTCTGGGATGCCTGCCACAGATGGCTGATGGCCGAGAAAAGCGACGTTGAGGAAGTCATTGACAAAGTGATACTGGAGCAGTTTGTGGCTCGGTTGCCAAGGAAGACTGCCCAGTGGGTCCAGTGCCACCACCCGACATCACTGAACCAGGACATCCAACTGGCAGAGGACCAGATGATGGAGTGCCCTGGGGTCTGCGAACCCCTGCCATCTGTCCCTCTCTCTCTCCCTTCCCCTGTGTATTCTCCCTCCAAACCTGTCCCTTTCCCCAGGTCCAGAGGGAATCTCCCTCCACGAGCCAAACCTCAATTCATCAAAGTCTGATGGCATTTCATCAAAGCCGTAGGCACTGGATAAGAGCTGCATGGTTAAAGTTCGGTGCGTGCTTGGGGATGTGGTGAACTACCCCTTAATGTTGGTGGCTATTCAATTTCGGGGACAAAACATAGGGCAGAAGTTGCAGTTAGCCCACACCTCAGACAGCTGCTAATTCTGGGAACAAATTGGTCAGATTTTAGTGTATTATTGGGGCATTTATGAGAGGATGTCTCTTGGGGGAAAGGAGAGCGGGGAAGGGGAGCGTTCGCACAGGTGGGAGAAGTTGAGCCGAGACCAATGGGAACTGAGACAGGGGAATTTAGAGGAGAAACTCACAGAGTGTGATGATTTTCCCCTGGAACAGTCTCAGGATGAAATGCTCAAAAACGGCTTTGTACAGGTCCGTGCCATCGACAGGCAGCTTCTCCAACCAACTCGACCACTCTCCTATCCTTATTTCGCTATTTTAAAAGATACGTTGTATCGAGTGACCCAAGACACTCAGTCAAAACAACATTCAACTCTGTTGTTAGTACCAAAAAGCCGTCAGGAAATGCTTTTCCAGGCGACTCACTGTAATCCAAAGGCCGGACATTTGGGACAAGCAGCAACACTTAATCGTCTAATGACCCGATTTTCTGGCCGGGCATTCATGAGAATGTGCGCAGGAGGGCGGCTCTCTATGGAGAATTTGTTACAGGCTCAGGACAGACAAAGCCGGTTATATGTCGAGGTCACACGACAAGTTGGAGATCTCAATTATGAGGTAGTGCGATCAAACAAGAGTGGGGCACATCAAATTTACCATCTCAGTCTCCTTAAAAAATGGAGCGAGGCGGAGTCAGTGATGTTGGCAATGGTGGTGAGTGGAGAGGAAAATCTCGGGACAGAAGTGAATGCTAAAAATCAATCTCTCGCTCTGGCCCCAGGAGGAGATCACCTCTCGCCCTCCCAGCTCACTGATGTTGCAAGCTGAATTTGCAGATGTGTTCTTGCCCCTGCCTGGTTCCTTTAAAAACCCTAGTCCTTTCAGTTCAGTTTTGTCTGTCATAGTGTGACAGAAGACCCGAGCTGTATACAGTTTATTGAGAGTCTCCCCTCCATTTCTTTTCCATGTTATGGATCCCCTCCTTCGCCCTGAAAACCTCCTCCTCCTGCTGGAGCAGGGGGAGAAATCGCTCGGGGCACACACCAGACTGTTCTGGGTCATGGCAAGCCTTACCAACTACCCAGACGACGTGCTCTGTGCATTCTACGATGCTAGTTTGAACATAGCGCCATTGTCCAAGGATGGTCCCTGAGTGAATTTTGCAGCATCGTGGAGTGGACACTGGCGAGAAATGGATCTCTGTTCCCCACCTGCTCCCAAGAGTTGATTGCTAGTGCCACTCCTTACCCAGAAACCAGCCCACCATATCCCCGAAATATGGATATCATAAGCCCGAGCCAACCGATGACGGAGAGCCATTTCTCGCCGCAATCCGCGAGCCAGAGCCCAACCCATCAGACCAAGGTATGAGAGCCGACTACAGTGCCCACCGCAAAGGAGAGAGCCGCAGACAGTGTGAATGCGGAGTGGAGCTCCGTCCCCTGCATTGCAGCTGAGGATGAGTGGACTATGGGGCCCTAAAGGGCCAAAATGAGGAGGATCATCTTATAGACTGGGAATCTGAACTGGAGATTGAACTGCCCCCTCTCCTCTCTTCGTCATCTCCGCTGGTCCCGTCCAGCCCTCTTCGTCCTTGGTTTCCTCATCCAGCCCTGAGGGGGCTTTCGATTCTCCAGTGCCAGCTCCTAGAAAGTGTCCTCCAGTGCTTGCTCCTAGAAAGTGTTCTCTAGTGCCTGCTCCTAGAAAGTGTCCTTCAGTGCTTGCTCCTAGAAAGTGTCCTCCAGTGCCCGCTCCTCGAAAATGCCCTGGACTCCACTCCACTGGCTGTGCCTAGTCGCTCTGTCCCACCAGCTCCGCTGGGCTCCTTCCTCCTGCTAGCTCCACCTTGGTCCTCAGTCGCTCTAGCTCCACCGCGGATCTCTGGATCTCCGCCTCAGTTGCCAGAGCCCTCGGGTCCACCCTGGCCCCCTGGATTCTCAGCATCCCGCTGGCTCATTGGCTCTCTGTCTCCACCTCGGGCTCCTCCTCCACCTGCTCCACCACCGTTGGCTGGCCCCCTGGAGTCGGTGGCCATTCCTCCTCCATGGCTCCTCCCACCGTTGGCTCCACCGTGGGCACCAGTGTGGCTGGGTCCACCGTCCTCCTGCTCCAGGCCGTCTGTCTCTCCCTTCCTCCCTCCATCTGTGGCTCCTCCCTACGTCTCTGTCTGCCCCCTCCCGGGGGTCCGTCCTCCACCGGAGCCTCCTCTCAAGCTTACACCTATGCCTCCTCCTGTTGTTGCCTACGGTGCGAGGACACACCTTCCGGGAGGGGGGCCAAATGTCAGGATTGGACCTGTTTTGTCATGTGTTTCAGTTCCTGTTTTGACTCTTCCTTTATATACCCTATCCTTGTTTAGTCTGATATTAGTTGATTCCCCGCACCTGTCTGTTCCTTATTATCCTGCCTTTAAAAACCCTAGTCTTTTCAGTTCAGTTTTGTCGGGTCTACCAGTTAAGTACGTGTGTCTTCCTCCTGTTCTCCATGTTGGATTTACCCCTGTGTTGGATTAATAAAGACTCTTTAGATTATCCATGGCTCCGTGTTCATTCTGGATGCGTAGTGTGACAGAGTTAGAGGCGATGCTAGATATGGGAGTAATAGAGGAATCCAACAGTGATTGGGCGAGCCCGATAGTTTTAGTGCCTAAAACGGACGGTTTGGTCCGGTTCTGTATGGATTGTTGCAAGGTGAATGCTGTGTCGAAATTTGACGCATATCCAATGCCGCGGGTTGACAAATTGCTTGATCAGCTGGGTTCTGCTCGATTTTACTCGACACTGGATTTTACGAAAGGATATTGGCAGATCCCCTTATCACCTATATCCAAAGAAAAGACAGCTTTCACAATGCCGTTTGAATTACACCTATTTGTTATGCTTCCTTTTCACACTGAATAGTTTTTTTAATGAGTTAGAAAAAGTACTGTAGCTATTGATACGAAATCATAATCCAATAACAACATCATCCATGTTCCTAAAGAAATCAGATTTGCGAAATTACCTTCACACCGAATAGTTTTATATGAGTTAGAAAAAGTACTGTAGCTATTGATACATTGATGCTATACTGTATAATGCATTGAGAATAAGCTCAAGAAACCTCTTTAGCTGAAATTCATTTTCAACAGTTTTTGCTGAGTTCATAATGAATTTTATTTCACATGCTATGTATAATGTCCAAGAAAGCACACATACCAGATAGTTTCCACATTTACTCTTCACATTTACACTCTGAAGGTCCATCAGAAGAACTTTTTGATTTTATATAAAAAAAAAATGGCCAAAAAACAAAACAACTCATATGGATGTCATAAGTTAATATAGTTAACTCACAGGAAGGTAGAATGTGTTGTTGTCCAGGTAAGATATGGGATGTCCATCAGGCTGAAGAAGTGTCTCATTTGATGCATTATAAACAGTATCTGTGGATGTTAGGTTGTCTTCTACAAAGAACTGCAAGATAAAATTTAAAATATAGTGATTTTATTATTATTATTTTAAGAAATGCTTATTTTAAAAAATACAGAAAGTGTTATTGATAGTTATACTACAGGGGCCGTTGAATGCTTGAATCTGATTGGCTGACGAACATTCTAAGGTATGCAGTTATTTTCAGGGAAACGCATGGTGAACATATGCTGCATCCCAATGTGCCTACTTAAACTACGCCCTTAAAGTATGTAGTTTTTGGTGAAGAAAAATCTATGATTTGAAAACACCATAAATTACACCAAATAATGTGTAATTATTTTGTGTAATTTCTCCCAAAACAGCTTATATTACTGTTTCAGCTGTTAAAATAGTTCAGTTTTGTATGTAATGGCAAAGTTTTTGCTCATAAAGGTAATACATCATTCCTAACTATAAAGGGTCTACTTGTATTTGTGTGCACTCACAATAAACAAAACGTTGTGCTTTTATAAAATAAAGAAAACAAACATGATGCACTTTCTGCCATCTCATCTTGAACAAGGCGCATCAAAAAAACAAACCAAAACTCAGCTAATACATGCTTCACAGACATTATAAATATATCTATAGAAAACTTTAAATTACTACTTAACGAAATAAAACCAATAAAAAACAAAAACTCTTTTATTATGATCATAATCTGTAAATACGCACTACTCTCTAAAGGCGCGTCTAATGAGGAGATGGCAAGTCAAGAATGGCAACTTCATCCTTGCGACACTGACTCAGAAAACACTATTTATTAGTAAATAATTCAAATTTCTCCTTACTGTTTCCCCATGACACATTTATGGTAATTACTTTTGCTGATGCTTTAAAGCAAGCATTAGTCTATTGCGTGCATTTGAA
The DNA here is from genome assembly GCF_018340385.1 of Cyprinus carpio. NCBI lineage: Eukaryota > Metazoa > Chordata > Actinopteri > Cypriniformes > Cyprinidae > Cyprinus > Cyprinus carpio. The sequence continues at coordinate 7,767,909 of NC_056612.1, forward strand.
CACAGAACTCCTCAGCTGGGCTGACGGCACAAACCATACATGCTGCTGCTGGCAGGACACTAAACACCGTCGAGCTGCACTTGACAGTCGGTATCATGTGGTTTTCACCAGTGCAATTTTTTTCATCACTAATTGATGGATGAGTAAAGCCTTCTACACACTGCACTACACTGTGCGACATGGATCTAATAAACTTGGGTATGACATGCATGAAGACTGTACGATGATGACACCTATTGACTCGTACGCTACAACGCACATTTCTATAGAAGAATAAAATGTCATTAGCATGCACTAATGGTAAACAAATAGAGCATAATGAATCACACTTTGACAGTTTTTATTTGTGCAGAAAAAAGTGGGAGCGGTGAAAGTGGAAGAAATAAGAGCTTGAGTTAAGTAGTTTTATGTTTTAGCGCCATATGTCGTGGTTATTTCATGTCGCATTTTTGCTGGTTGGTCAGTAAACGTAGGTCGTAACTGCAAACACACTGTGCGATGAACATGCTGAATTTCTGACACTGCCAGAAAATTATCGTAGGCTATCTTTGGTCACAGGACTGTAACAACGGCCATCTTTGAACCTCTCTCACTGAACGACATAGGAACACCGATTGGTAGCACGATCACAGAAATAACCACGATTGTTTCACGATGCCAATCTTTCATCTGGGACAGCCGAAAATTATGAAGTGTGTCTCCGGCTTTAAATATAAAAATAATGAGAAGCCTTAAACAGTCCCGAGGCCCAGCCCGCATCTGAACTATGACGTGAAAATTGGCCCGAAGCCCAGCCCGAGGGGCGTAGAAAAGTTGGGGCCCGTTGGGCCCAGGCTGGAATGCAGGACTCTAGCACGTTAACATAGAGACATGTACACAGAATAGCGCTGATTCTAGGCTTCTTTACTAGCACATTGTGCATTCTGTTCAGAGGATATCGGTGGAACATACCAACAATATAAACTGTGTGGGGAAAACCTAACCTGAACCATTCACTACAAATACTACAAGCAGGGCATTGCTGAAAATGAGTAAGTTTGTTTACAGAATGCTGTTGTCACTGCTGCAAACTCCCATATACAGATGTATACAGATGTATACAAATAATTATTCGAAAAATATTATTTCCTTGAAGCCAGTAGGCCCCTCCCAAGTGTAGGCCCCTGGGCTTCAGCCCCTTGAAGCCCGTGCGTTAATGCGCCCCTAGTCTTCATGCAGAGATCTCTGCACATATTTTCTGCATTATGATGCATTTAAAACTTAACAAACAAATAGATGTTTATAAAAGTTTACATCGCTGTTGCAGCTGAAATATAACACAGACATCTAGATGTGGTGAAGATGACTTGCTGAAATTCAAACCGAGCATCAGAATGGGGAAGAAAGGGGATTTAAGTGACTTTGAACGTGGAATGGTTGTTGGTGCCAGACAGGCTGGTCTTAGTATTTCAAAAACTGCTGATCTACTGGGATTTTCACACTACCATCTCTACGAAAATGCCTTGTTGATGTCAGAGGTCAGAGGAGAATGGGCAGACTGGTTAGAGATGATAGAAAGGCTACAGTAACTCAAATAACCACTCGTTACAACCAAGGTATGCAGAATACCATCTCTGAACGCACAACATGTTGAACCCTGAAGCAGATGGGTTACAGCAGCAGAAGACCACACCGGGTGCCGCTCCTCTCAGCTAAGAACAGGAAACGGAGGCTACAATTCTCACAGGCTCACCAATATTGGAAAATAAAAGATTGGAAAAACGTTGCCTGGTCTGATGAGTCTTGATTTCTGCTGTGTTTCAGATGGTAGAGTCAGAATTTGGCATAAAGAACATGAAAGCATGGATCCATCCTGCCTTGTCTCAACGGTTCAGGCTGGTGGTGGTGGTGTAATGGTGTGGGGGATATTTTCTTGCCACACTTTGGGCCCCTTAGTACCAATTGAGCATTGTTTAAATGCACCAGCCTACCTGAGTATTGTTACTGAGCATGTCCATCCCTTTATGACTACAGCATACCCATCTTCGGATGGCTACTTCTAGCAGGATAATGCACCATGTCACAACACTCAAATCATCTCAGACTGGTTTCTTGAACATGACAATGAGTACACTTTACTCAAATGGCCTCCACAGTCACCAGATCTCAATCCAATAAAGCAACTTTGGGATGTGGTGGAATGGGACATTCGCATCATGGATGTGCTGCCAACAAATCTGCCGCAACTGCCTGATGCTATCATGGCAAAATAGACGAAAATCTCTGAAGAATGTTTCCAACATCTTGTTGAATCTATGCCACGAAGAATTAAGGCAGTTCTGAAGACAAAAGGGGGTCTAACCCGGTACTAGCAAGGTGTATATATATATATATTTTTTTTTTACCAGCTTAAATGTTGATTGTTAGTAACTCAAACCCCTTTATTGAAACCTCTACTTAACCGTTGGTCACGTGCATCTACAATGTTTGCAGTTTTTTAATGCTTTTTATTCGTGTTTGTAGTTCTCAACCGAATCATTTTTGAAAGCACAATGGATTGTGGGTAATATTAGCCATTAGAGTGTGCACGGATCCAAACTTCAAAAATCAACCTAAAAAAGACCATCCGGAGACTTTTAGCATACTCTTTTCAACATACTATGCTTTGGGACACATTTATTCTAATCTCACATACTATTTAGGATGGTATGAACATTGGGACGCAGGGATAGTTCCAGGGAGGTCTTGACCACATTACAGTTCCATATCACTTCGCCAAATGATTTCAGTTTTTTCCATTGACCTAAATATAAATTAAGTTATGTATTATAGATAAGTGGTTATTTCAAATGTAGGCTATTACAACAGAAAAATAACCAAAACCCACAACAAACCAAACACATAAATATATAAACTTTTTTGAACAATTACAGTTTAAGTTTATTTATATTAGCTAGCAAACTAGCAAAACTACAGTACTCATTCTGAACAATTATAATTTTGAACAGTGTATTAGTAGTTAGTATGCTACACTCTAAGAAAATTCTGTAAAAATAGGACAAAATCTACTAATATGAAGGAATTTTCCACAACAAGTTTTTACCTCCATTTTAAATTACGCATTGTATTTTGTGTTTCCGGGTTACAGGATTACAATGGATAATGGAAAATGGATAACGGATAATGTCCTGGAAAATTACTAGTACCTTTTTCATTTTTCTAGATATTTTTTTATTACTGTGCACTTACTGATCAACAATCTCAAGTACAAGCTATTAACAAGGTGTATCATAAATGATTTTTTTTTTTTTTTCAATTATTATTATTATTGCATTAAACAATTGCAAATAGCAGCTAACTCAATTCAGTGACGTGTGCACTGCTAGGCACCTTTGGTTTCCTCTTTTTGTGTAATTTAGATGGAAAATGTGTGCCTTTTTATAGTTTGAGTCACTTATCAAAAGTTGCTAAATGTTGCAAAATAAATTTAAAAAATAGCTAAATTTGTTGCTAGATGCTTTTGGAAGAAAAAGTTGCTAGGGTAGTATAAATTTAGCAACAAAATTGCTAAATTGGCAACACTGCACGAGCGCTCTCTCTCTCGCTCTCTCTCTCTCTCTCTCTCTTCTTTCTCTCTCTCTCTCTCTCATAACTTAATTATTATTTGCATTAGTCTGCTGTCAACGGCTCAATCCTCCATTACTAGGTCTAAAATGACATTTTGAAATTAGCAATGGAGGCGCTGGATGGAATGCAGAAGAAATTAACCCTATATTCACAATAGCGTTTTAAGTACAAAAATTGGACAAATTCCTTGAAATATATAATCTAATCCAGGGGTACGCAATGTCAGTCCTGGAGTGCCAATATCCTAAAGAGATTATGTGCAACCCTGAAAAAATAGCCTCACTTGTCTGTAGCCTTGGTAATCCTGAAGACCTTGATTAGCTTGTTCAGGTGTGTTTGATTAGGGTTAGAGCTAAACTCTGCAGGACAGCGGCACTCCAGGACCGAAGTTGCCTAATCGATGTCTTGAGCTGATGTGAATCGATGTCCCACACATCTTAAAGCCCCCCCACCCCACACAGCAAGAACAAGATGGGCCCCTCCCATCAGCAGTGATGTCATGTATGAAAATGTATTGTACACCTGCTGCAATTATACTACTGAGTCCGTTTCTCCCATTTACATAACTGATTTATCAGTAATGAATGTGTTGAATTATCATGGCATTGATGCATTTCATGTAGGCTAATGGCCAGCACGTTTCAGTTCAAACGTCCAACATAAGACTCCTAACTGTTTAAAAAATTATACAAACAAAATTCATGTCTTTCAGTATTTGAACAGTAAAAAACAAAACAAAACAAACAAACAAAAAAAAATCTAGGATAAAAGTAATTATATGTTACATTTTGAGAAAAAAATAACTTTCTATACATATAGGCTACCAACTTTTGCAATTAACTTTTTTTATTAACTGACAACCACAAACAAGCAAAAACTCTACCAAATCCTTTGTGCTCTCTGAGCATTTTCAAGTGCAAAGTCTTTGACTGCAGCTTTAATGTCAATGTTGCGAGTGCGGGGAATCTTAATACTTAGAGCTAAACTTAGGTGTGTTTCCGATGGAACTAATGATGATATTTTTCTAATAATCCAATGGCCCATTGTCTATTATTCCTTACTTACCGCACAGCGATATATACTGTACATGTACAATACAAGACTGAAATCAACAAATTTGTTTCACATTTGTTTACAAATAGCGACATATGCCACAAGTGGATTGGCCAAATATGGAGGCCAAACAGCTCTCTGCAGCCAGGGCACAGATGGACACTAATCTCAGCCAAGAAACTCTGCAATAACGCATGTCAGACTACTATGGTCAAGGCCCTTAATGTAATGTGTGTGATCCAATTAGGGAGCATCTCAGTGTCTTATTTGTAAAACCATAAGCACAAATTATTCATATGAAATTTCCTGGATCATTGTGGTTGACATACCATATTGAAGATGGCCATGATCAGGATGAGGGCTGTTGTTGCCATGGTGAGGGTGATGCGTGGCCAGGGCTTGTTGGCAATGATTCCGGAGGATCTAAGGATCCAGAGCCAAGATGCAGAGGCTGTCTTATCGCAATGCTATCATTGGTCAACACGAAGAAAGAAAAAAAATTAGTGCTGTCAAACGATAAATCGCGATTAATCACATCCAAAATAAAAGTTTTTATTTGATTTTATATATATATATATATATATATATATATATATATATATATATATATATATATATATAATATATATATATATATATATATATATATATTAAAAAAAAATATATATATATTATGTATATATAAATACACACATAAACAGTATATATGTAAGGGATAATCAATGGTTTGCCGTGCATTAAAGGATTTTAAATGCACGATGTTGAGGCCAAGAACCACGGCAAGCGGAGGGTGCATTGCCTCGGCAAAGTGCAAATAAAATACTTTAATGCATGGCAAGCCGTTGATTATCCCGCTTATTCCATGGTCATTTGCCAGGTTATAGACAAGTTAAAACTACTATTTGACCGGAAGGGTAAAAATTATTTATTTTCATTAGTTATGGTTTGTTAGCTCTAGCATTCTGCCCGCTTCAAATCAGACACAGAGATGAAATAGTGCAGTAAGATCACATTTATTTGAATGAAATATAGCATTAATTTCAATTAATTATCGATCGAGAGAAAGACAGAGAGAGAGAGAGAGAGAGAGAGAGAGAGAGAGAGAGAGAGAGAGAGAGAGAGAGAAGGCAAATATTCTTTCCACAATTTGAAGCATTGAATTGTTCTTTATTTTTCTCTCTGGATGACTCAGTGAAACTCTGCTCCTCGGAGAGGATGAGATAGCAGTCAAACTAGCTGCAAAATGTGTATACACATTACACACCATACGAAATGGTTAATTCATTGTATCCACTTGCTTCATTTTACATTCTTCATTGAATATAATTATTATCATTAATATTAGAAATACTGTCTGCTGTTGTTATTTTTATTTTATTGTATTTATTCATTTTCTCTCATTTATTAATCTTTTTTTACTTTGATGGTGACAGTTGTGTGTGCTTTACCTGCGTCTGCACATCTCTCTACAAACAATCAATTACTTCAAAAACAGCGATTTTACCACATCGCTGTTGAGGGATATAATTTAGCTATCTAATATCTAGTTTATTTTATTAATAAAAATCGTGGGGAAGCATTGACAAGAAGTTTATGTGTGTGCATAGGGCAATCTGCGATTTCTGACCTCTCTCTCCCTTTCTCTGTGTGTGTATGCGAGTGATGTATGTGTGTTTGTGTGCATCAATTAAAGCAGCGCATTAATATGAAACGGTGATTAATCTGACTTGGATTAAACTACCTGTGCATTAAACGGTTTTAATGCATACCTGCCAGCCAATCAGAATCCAGTAGAATCCATTCAGACAGACTATGGAATAATTTGAAAATATTTACCTGTATTTACATGTATATATTTCTATCCATATAATTTATATTATATATAAATATTTAGTATATAAACATAACACATTTCACTTAAATATATACGTGCATGTGTGTGTATTTATATATACATAATAAATATACACAGTACACACACATATTACATAAACAAAAACGTTTATTTTGGATGTGATTAATCACGATTAATCGTTTGACATCACTAAAATACATATATACATACATACATAAAAATGCATATAAAATCGGTAAAATCTTTCATTCATAAAATAAAAAGATGATCAGAAAGAATTTCTCTAAACTAAATTGTCTTCAGTATAATTTGTTATTAAAAAATCATTTAAATACACAATATATATATATAGATGTGGTCGGTTGGTTGGATGAATTGTATTATTGTGATATGCCTTGGGAAATCAGTATAACACATCCTCATCAGACTGTTATCACAAGGTCATGGTGGAGAATAAACACATGATTCACTTCATTTCACGCACCAGTTTTCTTTTCTTGTACATTTGGGAAATCTTACTGCGGTTGATGCTTTTGTAAAATAATAAATAAAGCTACTAAGAGCTGAGTCAGAATAACTATCACAGTATTAAAGATAAGCACAAGACCGTACAAAATTTACACAGTGAAATTGACATCGGCACCAACCTGTACAACATCAACGCTTAAAACTCTGTTATAATCTGTTACTTTTTTATACTGTAAAAAAAAAAAAAAGAAAAAACTATCAATTCGATTTTAATGTAAGATATAAAGTATTGTGTCTAGATTTTTTCATTTAGTCCTTTCACTACCAACAGATGAGGAATTTAGCAGTGACATCTATTTGTGTATTTGTATTTGGGTTGTGACTTAAAAATGGGTGGGCAATTTGTTTTCTTGGATACTGTGTAAATAACTGTATTTATCAAGTTTTAAAAGGGAGGAGGAGAATGCTTCCTGTATCTTTTCTTCTTCGCCTAAGGCAGTAAGTCCAAATTAATTAATTTAAGGCAAAATAAAATAAGATGTATGTCCAAGGTGAAATGGCGAAACTAATTGAGAATCACTGCTCTTCACTTGTGCACAAGAAGCGTATAGTTAACTGTGCTGTATCTACATGTTCGGTTCATGGCTTATTTGTCATGAAAATATGTTGTGGCCACAAGATATTAAATTGTGGTAACATCATAGCATGTCGAGACTATGCCATATATACATTAACTAGTGGCCACAAGATCATTTTGTCGAGGTAATGGAAATGGCCACTCAATATATAGACAGTATTCAAAGGAAATTAAAATGAAGTTTATTGACAATAAATGTCAAAAGAATATGTACATAATATAGGCCTATAAGAAAACATTTTAATCCATTTCATCCATCTCACCCTACTTTCTAAATCAATAATAATAATAATAATAATAATAATAATCATTTCACTTTTCTCTTCATCTAATTCATGTATGGCATTATTAGGTTACTTAAAGTTGCTACCATATGTTTGTAAATACTGTAAATGCCCAGCAATCATGCTTATAAAGTAAAGACTGTATTTCTGTAGGCTTACAGTCTATATGTGATGATAAATGAGTGCCTGTTTCAATTACAAATGTAAGCCTATAGATAGGCTACTTTGTGCCCATGACAGCATAAAAATAAAGTTAACATAATTTGTTAACTTTTAAAATCATTTTTATTTTGGATCTTAAATATTAGTCTATTAGTAAGCAAAAGCAGTTTTGTTGAGGAATGAATCTATCACACTCCCACAAATTAATATATTGTGGCTAAAACATAATATCATGTTTCTACTAGTTACAATGTCCTGTCCACAACAAAATTAAGTGAACCAAATATGTCCCCTCCTTGTCACTGTCTACTTAAATTCTTAAATGTATATTTTTTAAAAATGCTTTAAAGAAATAAACTTATTTTGACTAACAGACTAAAGCACATGTGAAGTACTTACAATTACAATTTTACCTCTTGCACTTTTTAATAACATTTAATGTTAATATTTAAAATTTAAACTAAATTGCAATTGCAGCTTTATCATTACAAATGTCTGATTACAAACATATTTAAATACATGACATGCAAGTATAAATGACATAAGACAGTAGAAGTCAGATGGGTCAGAAAGCTCTCTTAAGTTCAACTAATTGCATTTAATATAACTATAATACAGTTTCATTTGATTGTAAACAACATACAATTAAGTGTTCAAAACCATTACATTCAGCTTGTAATGTATATTTTTTTTATAATAAGTATACTGAAGTGTACTTCCTTTTTACAAGTATACCAAATGCCCCGAACAATCGCAGACATATGGGTTTCTTCCAAAAAGATTTCACTATAAGTAAACAAGAATCTAGTTATCTAAATTAAACAAGTTTGCCTGACGAAGACCTTAGGGTCAAAACGCATTTTATTTTAATAAACTTATTTTTGGGAACAAATTATATATTTTTTTTCTTCCAAAAAGAAGAAATAGCAATAACGTACATTGTGTTAAACGAATGATTGGGTTTTGCTAAAACATTGTTAAAATTATTTAGCAAATAATCACTAGATTCCATTAGTACTTACCAAGAAATGCCCAATGAAGCAAATGAGCAGAATCACAGACAGAATTAAGAAAGACATTCCAAATGATATTCCCAACATTGTAGTTCTGAAATAGACAGAAAGCACATAGTGTCTTAAATCACAAACAGAAGAAAGTGAGAACAGTTGCTCACAAATTTATCCTGGCATCTCCAACTATAATTCAGCAAATTCATTCTGACAGCTCCAGTTCATTACAGTGAAGACTTAAATAAAGACCTTGTGTAATAGAGATAAACATAAGTCATTAGAAATTAAGAATTCTATGTTAAACAAAATATTTCTATGCATTTGGATACAGACTGCATTCTTTAAACCCTTCTATGACTTTTTCTGTGTTGTCATGCATTGTGAAACAGGTGCAGATAATGAACAAACTTACTTTGGCAGGACCAGGATCTGAACAATGAAAATGCAGAAGAATATCAAGCAGGCACAGGTGACATAATATTTGAAGGCTGGCAGGGTCGTTGCTCTATACTGCAGGGAAAGGACACACTTTTCTCATACAGAATCTAACAATTTGGTATTTTTTAGTTTAGTTGACTGATTTGTTTCATTCTGTATTATCGTGGATGACAACAAACAAATATGTTTCAATTATTGATATGGTGATGTATTATTAAAAAAAACTATGGATGACTATTTCAAATTAACAAAAGCTTACAAAGTATCAGTGCTTACCTCTTTTTCCAATGTTTTATTGTGGAAAAACAACGATATTCTCTGAATGTCCTCCGATTTGAGCCATTGTCTATGAAAATAAAAATACAAGTATAGATAAAACCAACCAACAAAGAACTGGAACATTAAACATCATGGGCAAATAAAGAGATATGAGATGACCTACTTTTGAGAATTGATGCCATCAAAAGTTCGGATCATCCTCTCATTGAGTTCCTCCTCAAAACGCTTCTTCTGAGATTTTGTTCTGAGGAGGACACTGACATATTAATGACTCTGTTTAGGCGGCTCTTTGGCATGCATTTATAAACATAAAATATATTTACCATTTCAATTAATTCTTTACATATTAATTATACTGTATGTATTTAAATACTATGTTTATTACAAAAAGGTCAAAACTAGAACAGATTAAAAATGTCACCTACTGTAGCATAACTGCCCTTTAGTAGGCTAAAAAAATGTTACTGTTGGAAAAAGATACAGAAGTTAAATCACCTCTCTGAATGCCTCTGAAAGTGGTACTGGCCCATGGGGACATCCTGTTAATAAGAAAAGTGTAGGTGGTGAGTAAATTTTAGCAGTAGGGACATCTCAAACAAATGAAAGCCACAAGAACAAAAGTTGTTTATATAAGTTTTTGTAAAAGAAAAAAAAATACATTTATATTTATTTATATTATATTAACACATATTGACAGTTTTTAGGATGTAAATACATGTACAGTACATGACATATGTCCAAAATTGTATTACACATATATGAACACATATTTGTATGATCTAGATATATGTGGTAATAAGATTCCAATTTCTAATAGGTTTCATACTGTATATGTTTTTACATCATGTGACAATCTATTTCAAATATGAAAATGTACTATATGTACATATGAAAATAGGATTAACACAAATATTACAACTAACTTCATAATTGTGCATAGTTAGAATATTAATTGTATTTTATTATTTTTTATTTAACATCAATGATTTACCTCACTTGTATATTAATTTTACCAAGTGCTATTTATGATTTTTTTTCTTTAAGTGTCAATTGGTCATTTTTAATATATTAAAAAATAATAATTTAAGGACATTTTTATTTACTTTTGTACATTAAGCAGTTTAACTTTAAAATCTCCACTCTAAAATCTAGACCCTGAAAAAAAAAGAAGAAGAAAGGGAGGACTGCTGAGAACTGCAATTGCAGAGTTCATAGTGTCTCATAGGCAAGCTCACAGCGGTGTTGATTTTTCCATTCTCATTGGTCATGCTGTCTCTGTGGTGAAGATTGGCGAACGGCTTCGCTGCACCCCATGACTCCAGGTATCTGGTCATCCTCACTGAAGCTCTCATTTTAGTCCCATACATGGTGGGTCTGGTTCTGTAGTGGTGCTGAGGACTTTTTCTCTCTGCCTGAAAAAAAATAATAAAATAAAATAAAAAATAGACCACAGTCTAGACAAACTTCACTAAGCCTACTCAGCTGCGTTTAGTAAGTGCCCTGGATAGCTTAGCAACATGAAAAATATTGCCACAAGATTTTTGTAATGACAGCAGCATCAGCAATAATGGCTAGGATTTGAAAGAAAGCTTTAGACTTGTACAAACAAAAGCGACTGTTCATTTGTTCTTCATACCTTTGGGTTGATCACTAAGTAAGTTACAACTCCATGCTCCTTTAGATAAGGATCACGCTCCTGTCCATCTCCATCTTCAACCTTATATGCCCCATTCAAGTGCTCAAGAGTCACTGAAGTGATGTGGACTCGTCTATTCATCAAGAACTTGCAATTACTATAATTTTTCTGACCAGATTGTCAACAATTTCACATCTTCTACAGACTGAAAATGCATATTATAATTATGAATTGCTTTAATTAAAAATTAAACAAACATTAAAATAAAACCCCCACAATGGCTTACCCAGGTACACCACCTGCTTCCATGTGATTGGCTAATGTCACATCATGTGACCAGACATCATATTGCCATTTCTGGAGGCCAATCACACCACAGAGAACATTTCCAGAGTGAACACCCACTCGCATATTAATTTCCACTCCTGTGGCGTCTCGCACTTTCCTATACAGAAAAGGAAGAAGTAAATAACAACACACCCCATCAGACACCAGAGCATTGATTTAACCTTATACCATAACACGATTAGAAACACATTCAGACAAGAGACATGGCTTCGGCCTTTTAAAAGGCATGACCTTTTGAATGTTGTTTTTGTCACTACAATTCACAAGTTGCAAGAGATGCATCAAAAGTGGTGAGCATGACTCTGTTGAAAATTAATCATTTACTCATCCTGGTGTACCAAACCTGTCAATTTCTTTCTTCTTTAGAACATAAAATAAGATGCTTAACAGCATATCCAATCTGCTCTTTTCCATACAGCGATCTGAGTAGGACCTTAAGATTAAGAGGGCCTTAAGAAGTCTTCTGAAGCCATACTATTGTGGGGACAAACTTAAATATTTCTTTAGCACATTCAAACCTGCAGTTTTGTGATCAGTCAAGTGATAATAGACCCTGATCAATATAATTTTGTAATTTATTCAAAAATATTCTCAGCTGTTAGAACATTATTTAAAATGTATTCTTTTTGTTTCCACAGAAGAAAATAAAAGGGTTTAGAAAGACATGAGACTGAAAAATTAACAACAAATTTATTTTTTGTGTGTGAATTATTCAAGTGTTTCTAAACTATGGCTTAAAATAAGTACGCAAAAAAATACAATATAGCATTTTCACAGAATATTAATAAAATGTACTTTTTTCTTTTTTGGTTGCTAATGTTATTCTACAACATTATGTTTCCAACGAGTTTTCTTGCAATCATTAAACAGGAATTCACAGCATATTTTCCAACACCACAATTTGCCAGCAACTACTAATAGAGAGATTTCATTCTTCCAGGTTTCTGCAGAACAGGTAGAGATAAGAGAAAGACAGCTCTCTGGTCTAGACTCAGCACCAGTCATTTTCCACAGTCTGACCTCTGAGGCCTCCGACTCATTATCAGGATGGCCAGGTATCATGTCCTTCACAGCAGCACTGGGCCGAGACCAATCAGCCCCTCTGCATGGAGGATTATAAGACTGGAATAGAAGCTTTGCTGCTGGACTGCCTCTGCCTAAATTCTATCATAGAAATAGAGCACACAGTTTGCTTAAATCCTGGTCTGTTTATTGTATAATAAAATGCTTTTAATTTGATGCAAATTAAAGTTACATGTAAATAGAAACAGAATGATGATGTAAATTATATATGTTCTAATCTCTTGTGGTACTGTGCAATAAAGCCAGATGTTCACAGTGTTGTTCTATAGAGACAAAGCGTGAACAGGTCTGCAGAATATATGATAATTCTGAACCTAGGACAGATGTTTTCAAGCTAATCCGAGGCAATGAATCTTTCAGCTAAGATCTAAAAGAAACAACATATGTACAAGCACTTTGGAAATGTACAGTTTGACAGATGGTGGTTCTCAACTGATTTTGCTGCAAAACCCGGATGGTAGACCTTAAGTACCAAAATTGTTTATTGTAGTCTTTAGTAGTAGTAGGTCAAATTAGTATAAAAAAAAACAAAAAAACAAACAAAACCGAAACCCACTGAAAGCAGACATGTGGAGATAAACTTACTTAATAGCTTCGCACATGTCAAGACCCATCTTCACACAGTTTTTGGCATGATTTGGCAAGGACTCTGGGAGGCCAGATACACAGTAATAACAGTCCCCTAAAATTTTTATTCTCATACATTCATTTTCCTGAAACACACAGAAACAATCAACAATGTCAACAGGCAGAATTTTTTATTTTTTTTTAATTATCTGCAACATTTGGTTTGAGTTTTATATAAGTAATATATTTTCCAAACCAGAAGGTTTATATAAATAAAGTACATGTCAGTCACTGGACTAGGAGATCCAGCTTACCTTGGCAATTTGGTCAAATTTGCCAAATAGCTCATTCAACATATGGACCAGTTCTCCAGGTGAGCAATCGCTGGCCAAGCGGGTAAATCCAACAATGTCAGCATACAAAATACTGTAAGAGAATATAAATTTCCATGGGTGACTCAGGACTGGAAAAAAAGACATACAGATTTATTTAGATGAACTATTTTATGCATCTGACACTGTTTAATTGCTTCGGACTTATTATTTTTCCCGTGCAGCAGAATACCGTAATAATAGAATAATGCTAATGGCAATGTTCCCCTCAGATCATAACAGAATGAACCACCACAAGAAAAGCACCCTCAGAATATTGTGTTTCTCGAGATCTTTGCATGTCTGAACGTGTGACACTTCATGTAAGATAATTATTTTGTATTCTTTTAAATCCCTGACCTTTTCATTTATGTGCATTACATACATAGAAAAGATTTCCTGCTAATGCTGCTGTCTCACAGGGAATGAAAGCTTAAGCAACAAGCAAGAATTTTGGCACTCCAAAATAGTATGTTAAATGAGAAAGTCCTTTAAAAACTGTGAGACACTGGAGCTTTATGGACTTAGTTATTTCATTGGAAGTCCACTATTTGAAAAAAAACAAGAAAAAAAAAACACCTTGGCCGACTACATTTATTTAGTCACAAACAGTCCAAATGTGAGGAATACAACCCATCTTCTCATTGCTCTGCACAGCAAAACGGCAATAGTCAAAAGAGCTTAAGAGTACATACATTTTTAATTACCCCCACTCCCCAAAGCCCCAATCTCCCCCTGCCACCCATGTGATGGAAATTCTTATTTTCTATTTATATTATATATCAACACACCTGACATTGGTGTGTCGTTGTACATATAAATTATGGAAGTTGTTGGTGTTTTCCACCTGACCAAACTTTGGCCCCTGTAGTCTCTGTATGATTTCGGCTTTCATCACTCGGGCAATGTGAGCAGGAAGCAGAGACAGCAACAGACGTTCCTGTAGCAAAAACACACCACAACAGGGAATGAGATAATTATATCTCACATGCACACTTGTCTGGCTTGTCTCTTTGATATGTGCAGCAGAGATTTGAGTCTGATATAAATGCTTCTGTTATACCTAAAATAACTGCACACACAGTCTTCTGAAAAAAAAAGTGCAAAGAAATAAGTGAAGAAACGCATCAGCTGTATCATTTACATGCTCTGTTTCAAAACCTGGAGAGCATTCAAAGGCACCATACAGACGTTTTCCCAATATGAAGGCTATTCTAAAGGGTATGCAACTTTATTATGACCCCTAAGAATGTTTTAGTCAATAAGTTTTGTAAATAAAAAAATTTATTAACCAATCAGCCTGTGAGGTGTGATTGGTTAAGGGGTTTCATGACAGTTATGATTTTGCCATAGGGTCAGCTACATACACTGTAAAACATAATAACCTGCAATTGTTACCTTAAAGAGCAATTTGTACTTGATTTAACCCATAAAAAATAGTTTTGTTGGTATAATTACTATAGATTGATTCAGGGGTACTAAATAATATTCTTGGATTTTGAATACAACCAATTAAGATTAGCCATTTTTAGGTTATAGTATTCATTGGTTTTATGACTTTTGGAACTTGGATGTTTGTCTGGTGAATACAACAGTATCTATAATAAATGGGAAAATCTATAACTTTTATAACGCTGCATTAAAAATGAATATTAAGCAAGACCAAATCTGCAGGTGGTTAATCTGTATTTAAGCATCACAGAAAATTCCTGCTGCACATTAGTTCTGCTATATTAGCCTTTCCTTACTGGAGCTCTTGAAGCAAATTATACCTTAGCTCACATTTTTCACAAGAGATGTAAAAATCTGTGAGTCAAAGGCTTCTGTAATGTGATATTCTTCTGGGATTGATATAATTGGGTTACAGTGGGCTTTTGTGAAAAGGTAAAACTAAGATTGCCACATTCAATTTTAGATTTTATAAGATTTCCTTACTAGGCATAAAGTGTGAATGAGTTTAATTAGATCTAACAGGGATGGTCTGGAGGGTCATTATGAAAGCTTATGATACTGTAGCTTGACTCTGTGCTACACGCAAGAGAAGGTTAATTGCCCAGTAGGTCTGGTACATTTCCCCTAATCAACCATAATGAACTTATAAAAATCATTTTACAATCCTGATAATTTTATTAGCATCTACATAGAAGCCATATACATTAATTTACACTGTGACAAATGCATCATTATCCTTTTTTTCCACTAATTAATGTGCTATACGATGAATGTAGTATCTATTGCAATAACAACAACAGCAGAAAACTGTGCAATGTTGCAGTAGTAGCTGAGACCACTGAGCTGTGGAAAGCACAATTCATCACCCGTAGCCTGAGAGGATATTCTTAAGAGGTTAATCCAGAGGAGAGCAGAGAGGCAATGTTTGACCTCTTGCAGAGCATATAGTCTGATGGAAGACAGCCAATATGCCAGCAGCGACCTTCAGACTTCACAGAGACAGCAGTGGGCTTCAGTCACACCATCTGCCTTTGTGGCCCTGTCTAATCTGGGAGCTGAGAACCAGCATCACAGAAGTGCCCTGGTTTCCACTCATTAGCAACTGGGCCAAGAATAGGACACTGTAAAGTTTTGCAGTATCTCGAATGGGACCCACTGACCCAACATCATGCCAAACTCATGGAAAAGTAATAATGGCTGAGAGTCTAGGCAACAAATCAAATTCAATAACATTGTGTCCTTAATAGGCATGATATAATAAAAGGACAACTTATAAAAACTGTGTAAATCTGGGTTTTTTGTTCTAACCAGAAGCAACTATTACAACTGACAAGAAGCAGAGCAGGTAACACTTTATAATAACTGCATGCTATTAACCATTAGTTAAACATTAGTAAATAGTCAATTCATCATTTATAAAGCATTGTTCCTACATTGAAGGGGTCATATGATTTCAATTTTCCTTCCTTTTGGAGTGTTACAAGCTCTTGGTGCATAAAGGAGATCTGTAAAGTTGCATAGACTAAAGTTTCAAATCCAAAGAGATATTCTTTATAAAAGTTAAGAGCCAACCACACCCCTCTAAAACGGCTGTCTAACACGCACACAAATGTCTATGTCATGATGTGGGAAGATTTGTATAATGCTGCCCAAATTTTTACACAAATAAAGGCACTGTAACTTTTATTCTCGCTGTTGCTGCCGGCGCCATGTTGTGGAGACGCTGTGTGTTTCCTTATGAAAGCGAAACCACTTTGTTTGGTCTTCCAAAAGAGGACACAACTAGAAATCAGTGGTTAAGTTGTATTTACAACAAATATTCTGATGTGTGCAGCACATTTTATGGAGGACTGTTTCCTGATCCTAGGAGAGTAGACTACAATGTACGTTTACATATTTAAAGGATTTGCCACTGATGACTCAAACGCAAGTTTTGAGCAGTGTAGTGTAGCGCGTGCTGTTTGTCGTATCTCCAATCACAAATGCAGACATGGTTTTATGTTTACACGGCGCGATGCAACGCACTGTGTTAAAAGACAGTTATGCCAGTCCTCGCGCCCCCCTCCTCTGCACATTTTGTATGTTTCTCCTATGGCTTCAGATGTTTGTTCTATTCGAAGGTAAGTGCCCTGCTAAGTGGACATCACAGGATATTCTGCCACGATTCCAGTTCGAAATGTGCGAAATGTGCGAGACGTGACATTAAATTGTATTTATTTACAGAGGTATATGAGAGGTATACTTGTCTGTAAGACGTTGCGCAGTGCAAATCCGTGAATGAATGTTCCGAAGTGAAGTAAACTTCAACAGATTTCTCCTGCTCAGGGAGTAGGGAGCCATGAACACTGTGTAGGGACCATGTCAATCGGAACACAGTTCATGCACAGAGCTCACTTCTAATGAGCTGATGATCTGAATCAGGTGTGTTAACAAAGAGAGACATACAAAATATGCAGAGCGGGGGTACGTGAGGACTCCAAACCAGAACCGTGGGTATTGTCGTTATAATCCGTAATTATGTCCCCACTGGATGCAACAAATGCCACGTTTATAATGGGTTTTAATGTTTTTGTCTCGGCACTCTGGGATACACTGCATCACAGTATAGTAAGGGGTGTAACCTTTCCGTCACAAGCTTGAGGTATTCGGCCAATCACAATGCACTGGATAGCTGGCCAATCAGAGCACACCTCGCTTTTCAGAACAATGAGCTTTGTAAAAATCGATGTGTTTCAGAAAGGCGGGGCATAGAGGAGAAACAATAATGTACAGTATGTGGAAAATAATGTGGTTTTTGAAACTTAAACTGCATAAACATATTTCATTACACCAAATACACAAAACAATGTTATTTTAAGCAAAGTCGGTAACACTTTATAATAACTGCACACTATTAATCATTAATTAAGCATTAGTAAACAGATAATTCATAATTTATAAAGCATTAATAGACATTAATAAGTGGTTTATAAATACAGATATAAATGCTGTATTCTTGATTTAAAAGCATATCTATAATGTGTTTAATAACTTTATTGTCATACTTTATTCATGATCAATTTATCATTTCTAAATGAAGTATAGCATTATTTACAAACCAGTTATTTAGGAGTTGCCAGTGATTCATAAGATCACAAGAAATTGTAAGTAAATGTAGTAAATTCAGGTAGTTATAAAGCATTTAGTAGTGGTCAGTTAACTATATATGTGAGCTCATCTAAAGTGAGGACTAGTTATGCCTTGTAAAGCATTTATAAAGGATATTTAAAGGCTCAGTTATCTTCTAAACAGGAAAAGGAAACAAACACAACACAGTAATACAGAACATAGAAATATTAACAGCCTTTAAATCTCATTTGTAAAAGCTTTACAAGGCATAAATAGTCCTCACTTTAGATGAGCTCACAAAAATAGTTAACTAACAACTACATATGTTTTACAACTACCTGAATTAACCATGAATTACAGTAGAAATACATGTTAATAAACCATTTATTAACACTCTAAGTAACTATAACTATATGTCTGAATAATAAGATGTATGAATGCATATTTAAATAGTTTATTAATCATTTACTTACAATTTCTAAGTGATCTTATGAACCACTGACAACTCCTTTATAACTGGTGTGTAAATAATGCTATACTTCATTTAGAAATGATAAATTGATCATTAATAAAGTACGAAAAAACAATTATTAAATACATTATAGATATGCTTTTTAAATCAAGTATAAAGCATTTATATCTGTATTTATAAACTGCTTATTAATGTCTATTAATGCTTTATAAATGATGAATTAACTGTTTCCTAATGCTTAACTAATGATTAATAGTGTGCAGTTATTATAAAGTGTTACCGCAAAGTCATATGACCCCTTTAAAGACAGTAGTGAGCAGTTTATAAATACAGCTATAAATGCTTTGTTCTTAATTTATTAGCATATCTATAATGTGATTAATAATTGCATTTTCATAATTTATTAATGATCAATTCACCATTTCTAAAGTAAGTATTACACTATTAACAAACAAGTTATTTAGGTGTGGTTCATAAGATCATTTAGAAAGTGTATGTTAATGTTTAATAAACTATTTAAAAGTACATTTATATAGATATTATATAGGCATACAGTAAATATAGTAATAGTGTGTTAATAAATGCTTTATTAACACATATTCCTACTGTAATTAATGATTAATTCAGGTTGTTTTAAAACATTTAGTAGTTGTCAGTTTTTTATAATAGTTTTTAAATAGTTGTCACTATTTTTTGTGAGCTCATCTAAAGTGAGGACTATTTATGCCTTGTAAAGCTTTTACAGAGTAATAAAAACAGAGTAATACAGAGCATAGATTTATATACATACATATATATATATATGTGTGTGTGTGTGTGTGTGTGTGTGTGTGTGTGTGTGTGTGTGTGTGTGTGTGTGTGTGTGTGTATTTGAAGATGCAAAAAATGAAACTGAAATGAAGCCAGTGATTGAAAATAAATTTTTGTTACTGCAAATCACTGTCAGTGTCTGCAGTTCAGTCTCAAATCTAACATCTGTGGCCTACATGATATTACATTACATTTGTGGTGAAGATGTGAGAAAACTGACCTTTAAAAACTTCATAACATGACAAACTATGAACTGTCAAAAAGAGGGAAAATTCTGTCATCACACTTCTGATTCACTTTACAAAAGAAATCATAATAAGCTTCTGTACAGTCAAATATACTGTACTTTCAAATCCCTGAAAACATTTGCAAAAACATGCATTGTAGAATAAACAAACTTGAAGTTTGTCTGATAAATTTTAGGAGGTTAAGGAATTATTATTTTTACACTAATCTAATCTAGTTCTGTCATTCTTTCAGCAAAATGGCACACACCACAAAAGCTTTCCAGTGTTCCAGGACTAGACCCAATTCACTCCTGAATTCAAAAGTTTTAAGTCACCTTGTGCATTAAGTGCTTTGCCAAAGAAAACATGCAATATCTCGGTTTTGGCAGGTCTTTCAATTCCAGCCACAGACCAGCAGAAAGATCATGACTTCAGAACTGATAGATAGTAAAGTAAGACTGATACATAACCTGTTGTCGCTTCTCAAACTCCAGTTTGATGGGTGATTTTATACAGTTGCAGGTGTCTTGATATGTCTGTTTTAGTGCCAGTTCCATCAGATGCTTATGGTATGCTCCTGCCAGGTTCCCACATATGAAAATTATGATATTTGCCAGGATCTAGAAAAATAAACAAAAGTGAACAATAATACCATAAGAATGTACAAATCTGCACCGTTTTTGTGGCAAAGTTCTGACATCTACCAAGGGAAATTACTGATAATTTTCCATTAATAAATTCATCCCATTAAAGCCTTGGTAATATTTTCACAAGTACAGTGTAGTTTTTCAAAACTCTTAGTACAAAAATCCAAACTGATCACACTTATAACATCACTAGTCATTGTTTTAAAATCTGATCTCTTAACTTCATTACTATTATACATCGTTCAACTACCAGTCCAGTGTTGAAAAGCCGTGTCCCTGATTACTTCCTGCCTTTCAGCTAAGTCCTTCAGTTCCACATCATTTTAAAGCTCACTATTCAACATACTGTTCAACATTTGGATGAGAACAGTGCATCAAAAGCTTGGCAGCATGAGATATTTTTAATTGCTCTTGGACGTCCATTTCATTTGGGTCACTGTGGAAAGAGTCTCAAACTCATCTTGGCTTGTCACACTTCAAACAATAAAAACTTCAAAATACACTGGTCAATGACATGGATGGAATAAAAGTGAAGAGTAATTCACAATGACAGAAAGCACAACAGTATGTTTTCATATACAGAAAACAGAACATTTTGTGACATTCATAATTAAAATTCTACTTTTTTTCTCTGCCTTTTGTAGGACTAGTTGAGAAAAATAATTCATATTAGTATTTTAGACAACAAACAATTACTTTTTAGATTTGATAAAAGACTCTAAAACACACATAAGAGGGAAAGGGGGTCATTTATCTGATCTTTTATTAAAAATTTCAACTGTGGTTAACCATGGTAAGAAACTGTAAAAAAAAAAGAGCATTTTTGAGGAATTTTATCATAAAACTTTGATGTCCAGATGTTATCAACAGGCATGTAAGAAGGCCAGTCAGCTATAGTAAACAAACACTGTTATGATTCATTTTTAAAAGATGTACAACTTTTGCTAAACAACAAGACAAAACAAAGGAACAACCAAACTGTACATTTCCTTAAAATAATCAAAATGTAAAGGTTAAAACAGATTATATGAATTATATATATATAAATCTAATAAATTTTGTATAAACCAGCTAGGTAACATCTTCAGAAAGATCTTTCTTCCTCGCCATATTTCATGGGAACTGTGACTTGCTCAATAATTTGGAACAACCTCTTTAAGTAGGGTTTCCATTTACCTAAGAAGACCTGACAAACTATTGACCAAACCTGTCTGAGATTGATACCAGTTATCTAAAAAGATTTGAAAAACCACACAAACAAAAATCTGACTCTTTATAGTACCAAAATCCTATTGATATATCACTTGCATAATAATTTGGAATGCGGGATTATATATGTTTTTATTGTATATTTTTACATTAAAAAAAATACATGAAATGAATGAGTAACCATAGCAACAAAGGATTAAATATATACCAAATATATAAAAATACCAAAACTTAACAACTACCTTACTGACTTAGTAAGCAGTAAATTAGTAGTTTATTAAGGCAAAAGTCATAGTTAAAGGTTTGTTAATAGCAAGAATTGGACCTTAAAATGTATGACCAATCATGACAAAGATTTGACTGTATTTCTGTAGGTTTATGCCATAGGTGGTGATAAATGAGTGTCTGTATGATATGAGTTATTGAATCTTTGACTTAACTGAATCATTAAAAACACTAAATAATTTATAAATGAAACAATGAATGAACTCACTTTTAAAGTGTATGTCTTTATGTCATTCTTAACTCAAAATAAACAGTTAATTTATTAATAATCCCCATTTCTGATTATTCTGTGTAAACCTGTGTATACACATTGAACTGGTGGCTTATTATATACAGTACCATAAGGCTGGAATCTTTCTTCTTACAGTACCAGTATGCTTTCACAGTGCATCAAATTTTGATTTCCTCAAAATATGACCCCTTTGAGAAAATTAAAGAATGAATGAATGAATAAGAAAGAAATAAAGAAAGAAAAAAAATGAAAAATAAACATATGTACTGTAAGTGCTGAGACCAACTCAGTGGTAATAATCCAAGAGAGAGAGAGAGATTTTATGCATTTACCTGTTTGTCAGTGAAATGCTGTAATCAGATTATCCTAGCCAGCATGTGGGAATATGTTAGAGTGGGTTTTGAAACTCATTAAAAAAGACTAATTTAGAAGCAGCTGCTACTAAAGGTCATGACTATTGAATTTTTAAGACCTCACAGCTTGATATACAGTTGTACTCTTGTAAAATTATACTGTATGCAAATACTGCTTTAGATGTATACAAACAGATAAAGTATTAATTTTGCAAGAAGATACGTCGTTCTAGGTTGCAAATAAATTCATAAAAAGCTCCAGAATCTGATCCAACACAGGCAGGCAAAAGTATTGTTGCCTTCTACAGCTTTCCTAATTCTTTTTAAAGAAATTAATGAACAACTCTGTGGTCAAACCTCAACTTTCCCAGCACACTAAAGCTGTGACTTACAATCTTTTCTTTTGGAATCTAGTCACACATATACAGATTGTGCTTAATCCTGAAAAGCACATGGAGTTCTGCCTGAGGCTCTTCAAGCACCTGTGCTTGCTCCCTCTCCACAGATGTTTAAACAGACACATACAATCTCAAGAAATGTTAAAATCTGAAAGACGACAAACTTACAGAAGGGAAGAGAGAATTCAAAAGGTCACAGACATGCCGCATGCCTCCAGATGAAAGAAGCAAACATTCATAAATGGTTGCTCTTGTTTTATCCTGTAGCCTGTTGCAGACAGACAGTACAGAAGATTTTCTTTTTTTGGATGTTGCACTTTCAAAGCTCAATTTAGTTCTCCTATATGATGTTAAAAAGTTGTAAAATGTGAAGTGCTTTAGATGCACATACTGTAAACAATATATTTCATTGTCATTCACTTTACATGGTTTTGCAAGATGTTACAACTAGGCATTAGACTTAAAATCAGGAGTAGCTCTGTAAACTAACCCATAAAACATACAAGTAAAATGCACTGTTAAATCCTAAAGCTTTCCTACCTTATACAAAATCAATGAACAATGTCTTGCAATCTTTTCTTTAAGAATCTAGAAGAATCTGATTAGAGATGTTTGAGTGCTCAGGTAGACATTTGACTCTTGGCTAAATATTTTTGCAGATCTTTTGCAAAACTGAGACAGCAGGCAATGCATTTGCTCTCGATTTATTCTCAGGAGAATCATTTCAGAATCTCTGTGATTTTGGTTTGGTAATCTGAAGAAGTGCAGACTGCAGCAATCGATGGACAGTCTATCTTATCTCTTGTGTTGAATAATCTGGACAAGCAGAATTTCACAGAAACAAAGTTTAATGACTTCTACAAGTGCGAGTGTGTCACTCTGAAGAGTGCATTAGCATTAAATCATGGTATTTGCATATTACCCACTGGGCTCATCAGGGATGTGTTTTTTTTTTTTTTTTCAGCTGGTTTTGGCTGCGGGAGAAGCAAATGTATTAAAAATAGGTATGGATGGATGGACAGATGCATGTACACCTTCCTGGACTCACTGTTTATACAGTATGAAGGTATTTACAGATGTAAGCACATACTTTTTACTTATTTGGATAGATATTGAAATATACAATACAATGCATAATTATAAACAACAATTAATCCATATCCTAGATTAAAAAGTCTTACTTGCTAATCCTCATTGTGTGTGGTGGTGAACATCTGTCAACTGCTCCCACATAAACCGATTAGCAGTTGCATCGGTGGCCAAGATTCTAATTAGTATTTGTGACCATTGCATTAGCATAATGTAATGACTTGCACCTAAAGTAATAATGGTTGTATGTTTATATTCATGTAGAGTATAATGCATTTTTCTTTCAAGTTTGCTTTTTTTAACACTGTTGGTTTAGTGTAGGGTATAGGTGGTATGTTAATATTAGGTAATAGAGCATTAACAGTTTAATAACACTCAACAGAGATTTAATTTCTGGACTGCCTTGATACATACAAAAAAATTAAAAAAAAATAATAATAACGTGTAAACTGTTTTGGATGAAATGAATCTCATGCTACCAAGCAACACAATATTCATTTGCAACCATTTTGTATCCACAGGCACATTTTTTAATTACACTGTTTAATAAACTCACATTTGGCTCTTATGGACATGTTATCTGAAAAGTGCAGCGGAATGTACTCAGAGAAACGTATTTAAGGTTTTGCAGAAATGTAGGCCATCATGTAATTCAAATAAGCCTGGTTTGACATTGCTTGAAATATTTATTTCCCCCTAACAAAATTCTATTATACAAATGATACAGCAAAGCAATATACCTTAAGATACCATATCAGTTGTTTATTGTAAGAGTTATAACATGTTTTTACCTACAATTTATTGTTCAGCTTAATTAAAGTTGTCAAATGAATTTAAAATCCACTTGGCTCAAAAATCTGAGAATGTTGGTATATCCTTGTGTAACTCAAATAGAAGAGAGAAGTGGAAAGGGTCAAAAGATTATTTGCAATTAAATGAAATTGGCATTCTACTGATAGTTTTCACATGACATCACATACTTATAGGAACGCCCACCTAGAGGGCAAAATGAAGCTTTGCTCCACTGACCGCCAGTTATTTTATGCAGTTTGCATTAAGTAGTAATGTAGTAAAATGCAGATTTTAAAAGGTGAAATTCAGTAAACACTTTATTGATGATGTGTATTTTGTACAGGCAAGCATATGAACCCAGAATATAAATGATCTGCAAAGTTTCACATTAAATGGTTTCCCATAGAAAACCATTATAAGGAAAACACTGACCCATTAAGCAGATTGCGTTCATATACTGACCTCATCTGCTTGCCTATGTAAACTATGCATCATTGATATAGTGATTACGGAATTTGATCTTTCAATATTACTGTTTTAAATATATTAAGGAACTTTAAGTGTTTTTACAACGTTTGGCACACTGTTTAATGATTTAAATTCTGCCGCGGGTGTTTAATATGGATTGCAAATGGCCAAAACTTGCATTTTGTTCACATACCATGGTTTTATTCTTTTGAGAGGCGATCTAAATATTTGCAGCTGTGAAACAGATGGAAAACTGACAGGCTTCTGCTGCAGTTCTATGGATGTTTTGCCCTCCAGGTCTTCGAGCCGGTCATGTGACTGAAAGCTATCAATAGTATCCATTCAGTTAGAACTGCATCAACCCATACATCTTTTGGATTGTATTGCTGTTCATTCAACACCTAGTTGAACCTGTGGCTCTACCATCATCATTACACACTAAAGTGCATGAATTGTTATTTGCTGAGTGCCCCACAGGGAAACACTAAACCATAATGAAATTTAACCTGCCAGTGACAAGATCAGATCCAATCAACTCACCCTGAACATCACTGAGGCAGAACACTATCACAGCTAACACAATACAGACAAAACTGTAATTCTAATTTAGCACCCGAAGGTATCCGACAAAATAAAAGGTTTTAGAAACATATCAGATTTGAAAAAGGTTGAGGTCACATCTATTCGGGCATTCTGTCTGTATCTGATTCAGACCTTTTAAAGCTCCCAGCATTAAAAATTACCAGCATTAAAACATTAGTCTAGCGGCCCTTAAGCTATGTGAATTTTGACCTTGCAATTAACAGTCAGATACATAATAAAAAAGGGATCTACCCAGAATAATAGCAGCTCCTCTAGCTTCTCATAACAATAAGAAAAACAAAATAATGAATTGTATTCTGTTTCACACAAAATCATCATATGTTTAATACATGCATAAAATGTCTAGTTGCACAAATAAAAGGTCATGCAGTGTGGTTTAGTTAGCTAGCACAGTGTTTACTCTCTTTTAGAGACAAGTTCTCTCTTTCACCAGTAATATGAAATGTTAAACATAACAATCATTGAAAGAATTAATAATAATCAATTATATTTTTATTACATGCGTGGATGTCAAACCTGTAACCTAATAATAATAATAAATATATAAATAATGTTAACCCAAAAATGAAGTCTGCCATTATTTATGAGTTATGAAAGAGACATCCCAATCAAATCTATTTTAAAAGGACAAACTTATTGTATGCCCCAAAAGCTCATCCTAAAGCATGTGCTTCACTGAATCAAAATATGTAGTGCCCGAAATTTATGTTTAAGAGCTGGGAAAGGAAATATTATTTCATGTAATCAGTATATTATGAACTGTCCCATACGCATCCAGCATAAGGTAAGATAAGTGATACTTTGCTCTTGCAATTAGGAGTTCTACCAAAAATGGATTTGGGTGCAGTGGTTGAGATGCTTACTGGAAGAGCTGGCAGACAGATCACACATGCTGCAAAAATTCTAGCACAGTTCTGTGTAAGAGCCTTTCCACCCTGGCGCCCAAAGGGGCAAAAATCTGTTCTTTCACAGTTAGTATGGTAACACCTCACAGAGCAGGACAAAGTCACGCCTTTTTTCTATTTCAGAAATCAGCAAACCTTGTCCGTTGTGAATGCATTCACATTACACTTAGGATTATGAAGTTAAGCTCAAAAAAACCTAATATTCTTTATATTAACATACCATTTATTAAAGCAAAGTCACATCACAACCAAATGTATTCATTTAATATCTATCATTTAATATCTATCTATCTATCTATCTATCTATCTATCTATCTATCTATCTATCTATCTATCTATCTATCTATCTATCTATCTATCTATCTATCTATCTATACGCATATTAATGTATTTCTTATTGCACTGCCAAACTACAGTTTGCCAAAATGCCTCTCAGTCCTGTGCCTAAGGCATTCCAGATGTTAGCGAATACACAGCTTTCAAGACTCTCTCTACCCAGGACCAAAAGGCATAGCATGAAAGGAAGTGAAAGAAATCGAGAGAGTGTGAGAAATAAGGAGTAGAAACAGCATTTGGCAATTGTGAGGGAGTCATGTATGGTTCTTTTTGAGTAATCTAAGGCAGTAAGGAACATTTGCACTGAATGCAAGAAATGGACACTGAAAACCGAACATTCATTCATTTTTATAATGATATTAAGGGTTACTGTTCATATAAAAGTTTGACCTTTTATACAGAATTTAAAATACACGCTATTACTGTGTGCCATTTACAGAAATGGGCTTTTACTGAAAGGTCATATTTGCTTGTTTACGCATTCATTTGAACTAAGATGGGAGCAAGTTAGCTTCCTGAATTTTCTAAACAAGCAATCTGATTGCTAATGAACGCTGAACGTGGTTCACAACAAGGAAAATGAGGAGAGATTAAAACAAAATCAATACAGGCAAATTTGCCTTTGATTTATGGAATATGAAATTGCCATAATAAGGAACATTATACCAAGGGAAGGTCAGACTCTAATATTTACAGATATTTTCTAAAATGTACAGTTATATTTAGTCAGAAAACAGACATCCTCATTTTCTGAGGACACTCCCTGTTTTTTATGTCTTCATAAATTTTTACTATGATCCCAAAGTGAAATGCTGTGAGATTTATTTTTATATAATTATTTTCTCTGTTTATTTCATTTTGGGTCATTTGTTTTATGATTCATTTTATAATTCAGTTTTAATTTAAATGTGATTTAAATGTTCAGTTATATGGATGTTGAGTGACATGGTGGTGCATGTGCAGAGGAGAAGCACAGCAATTTATGTGATGCTGGCACAGAAGAGTTATCTCTGACAATAAAAGTTACTGTCACTGTTAAAGTTCCGTTTTTTTCTGTGTACGAGACTGGATGTTTACCATCTTTTCCTAAAAAAAAATGTAATAATGCATTTGTCATTGAACTAAATGTTTTCATTTCAGAAATCTGGTCACCTTAAGTAAGATTGATACTGCCTGAATATCAATATCTATGAATAGCGGTTATCAACACACCCATACTAAGCCTTTCAAATATATCAATATGTCAACAAGCATTCAAATTATAAATCACTAAAATAATCTATGACTTAATAATCATGCATAACCTGATTTATAGACACACGTGCATAATCACAAGCAATTGGCAAGGATCCTTCTCAACAGACAAGGCAAATTTCAACAGTTGCGCACAGGGTAAAGCTCACAGCTCTTGGCACGCACATAGCAAGACAGATGGGAGAGCACTGACCTGCCATACCAGGGGCTCCACATGCTCGACTGTAGAGGAGAGGCAGACACTGAGGACGACAGTATGAGAAGACGCGGTGAGCACGCTGGCTATGATGGCATCTCTCATGGAGAAGGGGAGCATGGTGTATACCACAAAGATGATGAACAAGAAGAAAGACACCTAGAATCAGAGTAAACAAAACAAGAGACAGTAAAACATTATGAAAGAATATTTTGGTTATTTCAGGTGTTAGTTGTCTAAGCAAAAACATTCAACTGTGTTCTTAGTTTTGTCATGTTGGGGAAGGTTGTAACATGTTTTATGCATGAGACAATCACCACATTGGTTGGCCAAAATAATGGTTTTAAATGTTGTGTTTTGTTTTCTGCCAATATATGTTTTTATTGTCACAACATTACTTGTACTGGTCATCTGTGAATAACGTCACCTCCCAATATAAATGCCCCAAATTATAGTCCCGCCCCTGATATTGATTGACTGCTTTCCGTGTTGACATCAGAAATTCAAATGCAAAAGGAATTGCGATTCCATTTGAGTTTTGGCAGGTTATATGTGCAACATAGAGAGAGTGAAAAACCAGATGTGGTAATATTGCTATTTAAATATGTCTCATAACTCGTAAGACATGGGAAATACAGTTGCAAATGGACTTTGCTTTTTCATTTGAAATTTGGCAGTCACTGTGCGTTCGTGAAAACTCAAACAGCAATGAAAGATTTGCAGTTGCGGTTGGATTATGTGACAATTTATGCGTCCACATGTGGAAAACACAATTGAAAATACAATTTGCAATTCCTTTTGAAAATTTCCCTGAATATTCTCATACTCCAGGGCCAGATTTTAAGTAATGTTTTGTAATGTTTTTTGTTTCTTTTTTTTTATTTTATTTTATTTTTATTGAAAATCAGTATAAATCTAAAACATATACTCCACAACCATATGATGTTCACCTGATATTGTTGTTTTAAACTCAGATATAGTAAAAATTCTGAAAAGAATAATAGTAATAACAACAATTTTTCAAACTCAAAATTAAAAATACTGCATGCTATCATTGTCTTGTCTTCTATGTGCAACACCATACATATTGATATAGAAGTGATTAAATACCCTATACATTAAACTAATGGTTTTGAAGCTATATTTCATTTTTTAATAATATTAAATAACGTTTCAGAGTTTATCACTTACAAGCACCCTTCTGAAAGCTAAAATGACAAATGGGACACCATACAGTCTCGTGAACTTAATGGACACATGCACAAAGCAGCAATTTTAACAAAGCAAGACCACAACATAAAGTTTGCCAATTGAATGTGTCTCTTTGAATAGGGAAACCAAAGCTGTTCACCAAGCTTATGATAAAATTTCATATTTGAAATCTCCGGTGAAATCTAACAGCATCTCTCTCATACATTTTGTTTCTTAAGCTCAAATAGCATTAAAAAATCTTATTTTTCAGCCTAGACCAGCCAATGTGTATGTGCAGTCTTAAGTCCACGATTTGGTTCACAACTACAAACACAAACAAGAAGTGTTAAAAGAAAACAAAATGTGTTAAAAGAAACTACAAACATTGTGGATGTGCACCACCAACAGTTAAGTTGAAAGGTTTATATTAATAACATATTTTAAGGATGTAGTATAAGTAGGCAAATTGGGACGCAGCATGTTTCTATAGCATCTGGAGCTTCTAATGGCAGAAGCAGTGATGTGATGATTTTACCAATTAGCAACCTGCTCTTTTATTTAGAGGGCGGGACTGTTTCACCATATTGCGCATTGCACTTTCTCCCATTCATAACTTCAGTCATATGAGTATTTTGATATACATCATTGTATATAAAAAGTCTTTATTTAAGATCAGTGTGAGTCTGATTTCATAATCATTGTGTACATTGTTTTCACTATGTTAGTTGTAATGAAAGTATTTGTGATGACAGAAATTGTGTCACAATAAGGAGATGATTGATGTGTCAAGTAGATATGACTGTTCAGCTACAGCACAGTGCTGCAACCTTTAATGCAATCAGGGCCGGATTGTGATGTAGCGGTACCAGCAGGCCACTTGTAGATTCTGTAAGGCGGTGTAAACTTATGAGCGCAACTAAATTGCTTACTCACTATCCAGTGACATATTCTATGATATCACGACACAAAGCACCACTAAATAAAGATTATTTTCTTGACAAACAAAGTAAAAACCCGGTCCTGCAGATTTGCCCTATACAACATTAGGAAGATTAGACCCTTCCTGTCAGAGCAAGCCACCCAACTTCTTGTCCAAGCTCTTGTTCTCTCCAGACTGGACTATTGTAATGCTCTCCTAGCAGGCCTTCCTGCATGTACTATCAAGCCTCTACATCTGATCCAGAATGCAGCAGCGAGGGTTGTCTTCAATGAGCCAAAAAAAGCTCACGTTACTCCTCTCCTCATCAGGTTACACTGGCTACCAGTAGCCGTTCGCATCAAATCAGGGGAAGTCGTGGCCTAACGGTTAGAGAGTCGGACACTCGCAATCCAAGGGTTGTGAGTTCGAGTCTCGGGCCGGCAGGAATTATAGGTGGGGGGAGTGCATGTACAGTGCTCTCTCCACCCTCAATACCACGACAGAGGTGCCCTTGAGCAAGGCACTGAACCCCCAACTGCTCCCCGGGCGCCGCAGAATAAATGGCTGCCCACTGCTCTGGGTGTGTGTTCACGGTGTGTGTTTGTTTACTGCTGTGTGTGTGCACTTTGGATGGGTTAAAAGCAGAGCACAAATTCCGAGTATGGGTCCGCATACTTGGCTGTATGTCACGTGACTTTTTTTTTTTTTTCACTTTCAAATTCAAGGTACTGATGCTTGCCTACAAGACGACCACTGGCACGGCACCAATATACATAAACTCATTAGTTCAAACGTATGCGCCTTCCAGAGACGAATCCCAAAGAAGTGAACAGCGCCTTGTGGTGCCATCCCAAAGAGGTTCAAAATCACTCTCATGAACCTTTTCCTGGACTGCGCCCAGCTGGTGGAATGACCTCTCAATCTCAGTTCGAACATCCGAGTCTTTACTCATTTTCAAATAAACATCTAAAGACTCATCTTTTTCGCCAGCTCTTGACCAACTAAAACTAACACTTACCTTTTCTTTTCTTTTCTTTTCTATCCTATTCTTGGGAAGGGGGAAAAAAACCTTGCTAGGAGTTCTGTGCTAGACTAACTGAGACTTGTCATGGCACTTGTATACTGTTGTTGTTCTCTCGTTGGTCTGATTGGATAAAAGCGTCTTCTAAATGATTAAATGTAATGTAATGTAAAAATAATAGAAAACATGGACTGAAAATACAGCCATTGTCAACTGGTTTTAGATAGCATGGATGTATTAAAACTTTACTCCTCTAGTGCTGTGCATTTTTGGTTCAGTGATATGGAGTATGACTTCAGTGTTTGTTTTTTTCTGGTGGTGTAACATCATACCATATTCAAAACGTCACAGTCAAGCAACATGAGCCATTGCTTTAAGTGCACATGTAAGACCTCTCTGATTTCATTCATTACTGAGAATTATTCCTACTCACTGCCTCTCTTCCCTCTTAGTTATTAGAAAGACATCACTGAGGTAAGACAAAAAATAAACAAACAACCACAACAAAAAAACATAAATAAATGTATTGTATATTAATTGTCTTTGTAGTGCCTGAGCAGATCGCACTAATTTTAAAAGAAATCGAATCTTATATTGATAATTTAAATATATTTAATGTAATGCATTTTTACTGATTATATAACAAGTTTCACTGAGATGTTTTCTTTCTTCATACAGATCGGATCATTCCAATCTTAAAAATGTCTTTGTTATCTTTACATCAGAGTGCTTTAGATTTCTCAAATGGAACCAGAAACTATTTTACACTTTGCACAGATCAATCTGCAGTTCCTTTGTTCTGGTCAGGTCTCTGTGCATTTTGTTTTCTTCTGGGTCTTCCTGCCAGTGTCACTGTACTTCGGGAACTTTGTCAAAGACATCGGCAAAACAACTCTACAAATGACTTCTTTGTGTTTAATCTGACCATCATTGATCTTGTTTTCCTAACCGTTTTGCCTTTCAGTGTCTGTAACTACATGCTTTTGCACAACACAGAATTTGAATGGTTTAATAATTTCACATATTCCCTACCCATATGTGGCAGACCTCTCTTCATGGCTTGTGTCTGTGGAGATTATTATTTTGCTGTGGTTCATCCCATCATCTACATGACCAACAGGAAAACTGCCATTATCAGGAAGGT
This sequence comes from Cyprinus carpio, assembly GCF_018340385.1. NCBI lineage: Eukaryota > Metazoa > Chordata > Actinopteri > Cypriniformes > Cyprinidae > Cyprinus > Cyprinus carpio. Next base: position 7,800,817 of record NC_056612.1, read on the forward strand.
AATTGCTGTGACAATCTGGTTGTTTATCATTTGTTTTGGATGTCTTATAGTTATATATCCTTGTGTTTTTACAAGCATTTTTACATCTATACCTCTGTTCATTTCCCTGCCTGTGATTGGTTTTTGTGACATCTCAGTTTTACGAGCTTTGAAAAAACCTGATTCTTCAGGGAAAAGTAAAATACATCCCCAAAAGAAAAGAGCCCTGCATACCATCATTAACAGTTTTGTCTTGACTTTTACTGCTTACCTCCCACCAGCACTTATCTTTTCACTTGGACACAATTTACCACTGAGTTTTGATGTGTACTACTGTGTTTTAATGTTCATTGCAATAAGTTCTATCGTTTCAGGAGGTGTCATTATGCCAGTTCTATATCTGGACAGTATAGGTCAGCTCAGAATACAAAATATAATAGAAAAAATAAAAATGGGGAGATGAAAATGTAATGGAAATTGTTGTTTTGCCTAGTCTCTCTTTATGGTTTTACAATTATAGCTTCAGCCATTACTGAAATTGCGTGATAATATTTCACATACAAATGTTCTTTTGGGGGTTACTATGCATATCATTTGAATCTATATATAGCCTAGAAACACTTGTTTATATGTATGCATCATGTACATTAAAAATGCGCTTTTGGTGAATTTGTGACCTTTATTTATGTAAATTATTTGTTTGTAATTTGTTCATGTATCATAAATCATTATCCTCATATTATATTTAGAGTACTGTCAGACTCTGTTCCTGTTTGTCTCGTGTTTTCCTCCCCCACGTGCTTTCCATGACCCAGTTTTCCCTCATGTGCAATTATGTTAATTGTTTCATTAGTTCCAGGTGTTTCTCAACATCCCCTCGTCATGTCATGTGTATTTTAAGTGTTCCCTACTCAAGTGGATGATTATAATATCAATAGCACGCTCGGCGAGTGGGCGTGTTCGCATTAGATATAATGAAGGGAGTCGTGAAAGATTGGACATCGCGTTGTTTTCATAGGGATTACTTTATCACAGAATATTTGTTTTCGATAAGACATGCTCAGTTTAAAAGTAGACATTTTAAGCTTTTTATAGATTTCTCTTTCATGTCTCTGTGTTGAGTATTTGCTGAGCTACAGTTCATTTTAATGACGCGTTTCTAAATGAAGGTCACGCAGAACCAAGGCGGCAGATAGCGCACTCTGTGTGTTTTCTTTATTTTATAAATGCACAAAGTTTTGTTGTTATTATGTGTGTATTCAAATAAAAGTAGACCCTTTACAGATTTGATTGATGTATTACTCTTATCTGTACAACCAAAACTGAAAGTGTAATTTAAGTTCAGTCTTATCAGGAGAATATGCCAAAAAACGCGTATCCGCGTTAATCGACTCCAGAGGGTTAAAAATAAATAAATAAATAAATAAATAATATATATCCTCTTTAGTTTTCAGCAAGTAAATAAATACATACATCCATAAATACATGCATACATACAGATTTGGAATGACATCAAGGCAATCAAGACATTGAGGAAACTGACAGTATCAAAAGTTGCAGTAGTAAGAAGCAGTCAGTATGTGGCGTGTCCACCAGCCAGGCTTGCCAGGTTTTCACAAGAAAACCCACCCAATCACTACTCAAAACTAGCCCAAAACTAGCGCAATCTGTTTCGAGGGGGTCCCCGGTTAAAAATCATGTTCCAAGGGGTAAAATACACGTTTTTTGGCAGGGTTCCTCTGATAAAATTTGCATTCCAAGCGATAAATATCATGTTATTGGAGTCGCTTCAACCCGCGTACATAGTAAAAGAACCGGCAGCAACATTGTTAAAGCATCCCAATTCCATGTGAATACCGCTGACTTGGCAACATTGCCACCAGCTGATTAATTACTACTGCATATCTCATCTTAATGGACTGAGAAAGATTTGCTAATTCATGCTGCGAGATGTTACTTCCCTCTTCCACCTAGGCACCAAGGATTTCTCGAACACATCTGGGGGCATGTATAGTCACATGTGGTCTGGCATTACAAGGACGAGCTGTCTTTGCTGTCTCCCTGTGGCACTGTCTTAGGCGCCTGAAAACTGTCAGCATCTTAAGGACAGTTCTGCATGTGAAATATTGTTTATGGTTCATAGAACAAGCATGAAAAACATTGTTTCAGTACTTTCCAATAAAGATCTTTAAAGCTTATTTAGATTTTGCAATATGATCTTATACAGTATCCTGAAAAGGATTTTTTTTTCTAATATGTTTATACGTCCAAGTAGGCCTTTATGTAAATTATGATTTTGTTAAGTATCTCTGCAATCACAACCTAATCTCACACCCAAGGCATCAAAAATGTCACTTTGATTGTTACGACTGTCATGACAGCAACTGAACCTGAAGTGTGCCATATGGGACAGGGCCTATGAACTAAATTGCTTTCAGTGAGAAAACTTTGGTCTCAATACACAGACGCAAAGTGCAAATGTATACAAATGTAATGTATTGGGGAGTAATTATGTTGTTATGACATATTTTTTAGGGGTATAAGCAATTATTTAAACTTTTCCAAATGCAAGCAAGCCCCATGAAGCACGAGTCATGATAAAAGAGCTCAAATACTTGGAGCATGCTAAAATCTCATGCTTGTTTCAGTAGATGTGTTTTTTTATCTCACATTTGCTTTTGTTAACACTATTGATTAGGTTTGGGGTTTAGTATAGATTGTAGCCAACTTTACTGAAATGCTATAGAGCATAAACCTTTAACCGTCATTTACTGCAAATTTCATTTCTGTACTACTGCAATATGTACAACAACCAGTGTAATGAAACAAGGACAGATTCACGTTCATCTGTTTTGGATAAAACAAACGTACTCGGTTACGAACGTAACCTCGGTTCCCTGAGATACGGAACGAGTACTGCGTATGGGGAAAAGCTCCTTTTTTCCTCGATACTGAAGCCTTTTTTCAATAACGCAGTGCAACTGCACTGCCATTGGTTTAATCTGTAAACTTTTTTAAACCAAAGACAAATCTCCATAGCAAATCAAGCCTGTGGCGATGCAGTGCGCCAAAGCCCGCCAAAATGGGCGAGGCGAATGGCTATATAAGCAGGCAAATCGCCAGAGGAAATCAGGTCATACGACTGAAGCGACGATACTGAAGCCGCAGCCTCGTGGCACAGCATATAACGCAGTACTTGTTCTGTATCTCAGGGAACCGAGGTTACGTTCGTAACAGAGTACGTTCCCTTTCGATACTTCACTCATACTGCGTATGGGGAACGAATTCAACCGCGCCGTGCCACGGTAGGGAACGACAAGACACCCTGGGGTCCAGAGGATAAGTTAGAGGGCCGGAGCCGTCGAACCCTTGACACTACACTGCTAAGAGGGAGCTAGCTCCCTGGAGGTGGTATGATGACGGAGTCTGATAGAGGCCGTCGTATCAAACCGAAAGAACCCGAGCGTGCAAGGTTGGGATGTCCAGGTTATAGAATCTGAAAAAAAAGTGGACGGCGAGGACCAGCCGGCCGCCTCACAGATGTCCTTGATAGAGACACCACTAGACCAGGCCCATGAAGAGGCCATTCCTCTAGTGGAGTGGGTCCTTACTCCTATGGGGCACTCAAGGCCCATAGAGGAGTAACATAGAGCGATAGCTTCGACTATCCAAAGCGAGAAGCATTGCTTCGAGACCGAAGACCCCTTGCTGCGGCCACCAAAGCAGACAAAAAGCTGGTCAGATTGCCTGAACGGCTGTGACCGCTCAATGTATATCCTCAAAGCCCTCACTGGGCAGAGTAAATCCAGCTCTTGCTCACCTGACAATGGAGGCACAATGAGGCTGTTTCGACCCACTGATTAGCCAGCAATAGGAGCATGAAATGCTGCAATGGCTGCTACGTACACCTTGAGCGTGGAAGGGGTGAGACCCTTGTCTAGACGCTCCTGGAGAAATGACAGTATCGGAGATACGTCACACTAAACAGGGTCTTCGTTTCGTGCTGAGCACCAGTCAACGAAGACTGACCATTTCTTGGCGTAGAGGCGTCTCGTAGACGGGGCTCTCGCCTGAGCAATGGTGTGTAGCACGTCCCCGGGGAGGCTCAGAGGCTCCCATCGAGGGACCATACATGCAGAGCCCAGAGTCCTGGCTGTGGATGCCAGATTGTCCTGTTCGCCTGAGAGAGGAGATCCTGCCTCAGGGGGATCGGCCATGGGGCTTTCATGGAAAGCCTGAATAGCTCCGAGGACCAAACTTGGCTCCTCCAGAGAGGGGCCACCAGGAGGACTCTGTGCCTGTCTTCCCTGACTCGTCTGATGACCTGAGGGATCAGAGCGATTGGGGGAAAAGCATAAAGAAGGAGGCTGGGCCAGTCGTGGGCCAGTGCATCTGTGTCCTTTGAAAAATAAGTTGGGCAATGAGAGTTGCTTTCTGAGGCGAAGAGGTCAACCTCTGCCTTCCCTAAAATCTCCCAGATTTTGAGAACCGTCTGGGGATGGATCATCCACTCGTCTGAGGGGACATTGCTCCGCGAAAGCATGTCTGCTCCCAGATTCGTCTTGCCAGGTATGTGTGTCGCCTTGAGCAATTGCAACCTGGGTAATGCCCATTCCAAGAGGTGCTTTGCCAGTGCGCAGAGGTGGCTGGACGAAAGGCCGCCTTGATGATTTATGTAGGACACCACTGTCATGCTGTCCGACTGGACTAGGATATGGTGCCCTTCCAGGATCGCCTGAAAGGATTGAAGGGCTCGTTCTACTGCCAGCATCTCGAGGCAGTTGATATGGAGATGGCTTTCCTCGTGTGACCACGAGCCGAAGGCTGGTCTGCCCTCGCACAGAGCACCCCAACTCAGGTTGGATGCATCTGTTGAGAGCACCGTCCTTCTGGAAACTGCCTGTAGGGGTACTCCATGACTGAACCAAACAGGGTTCATCCAAGGTTCCAGGGCTGCCAGACAGGCCTGGTTGACCCTGATGCGAAAGTGGCCGTGCCGCCAAGCATGAGGTGGGACCCAGAGTTTCAGCCAGTATTGCAGGGGCCGCATTCGTAGGAGGCCGAGCTGTAAAACTGGGGAGGCGGAAGCCATCAGCCCTAGCATCCTCTGAAAGAACTTCAGAGGGAAACAGGCTTTGTTCCTGACGGAGGCCGTGAGCTGCTGAAGTACCAGAGCGCGCTCTGGTGATATGACCTCCCTCATATGGACCGAGTCGAAAATGGCTCCCAGGAACGTAATACGTTGGCTGGGGAGCAGTGAGCACTTGGCGAAATTGACCCTGAGTCCTAGGCACTCTAAGTGGCTCAGGAGCACGGATCTGTGGTGGTCTAACTCGGTTCGCGACTGGGCTAGAATGAGACAGTCGTCGAGTTAGTTCAGAATGCGGATTCCCATCTGTCTCAGAGGGGAAAGTGCCTCGTTCATGCACTTCGTGAAAGTGCGGGGAGCTAGAGATAGCCCAAAGGGAAGGACTGCGGCAGGAGATCGCTGAGAAGCAGCCGCAAGCGGGAAGCGGGCGGCCCGAGATCGGCGCTAAGAGTGGCTGTCTGCGAGAACGCCGGCGCTGCAGGCGGTCGGCTGTCTCAGCTGGTCCGCTGCGGTGCCTCTTCGATGGCAAGAGCTCGTTCCAGGCGAAGGCATTCAGTAAAGATCCAGCGAAGTGAAGTCGTCTCTGAAGGAGTAAGATCTGATTTCCTCTGGCGATTTGCCTGCTTATATAGCCATTCGCCCCGCCCCACAGCTACGCAGAGCTGTCATTGGTTTAAAAAAGTTTACAGATTAAACCAATGGCAGTGCAGTTGCACCGCGTTATTGAAAAAAGGCTTCAGTATCGAGGAAAAAAGGTGCTTTTCCCCATACGCAGTATGAGCGAAGTATCGAAAGGGAACCACTTTTAGCAGCAATCACTGGACATTTCGTCTCGAAAGTGCTGCAAAACGTGCAAACAGCAATATAATTTTGCAGAAATGTCACCAAAAGTGCATTTTTTTTTTTTTTTTTTTAAGTGAGCATGGCTTGAGTTTTTAGTGACTTAAATTTCAATCTATTTGTCACAATATGCTGTATAGTTGGATAGTAGAAATAGATTAGGAATAATGTTGATTGCTTTAATTGAAGAGTAGCCTGGACATTCTGCTCATATTTGACAGAATTATAATTATGATGTCAGCTATCTTTTATGTGAGAATGTTTTTTTTTTTTTTTTAATTGTGTCATTTATTTTGGATTGCCCCAATTAGGGGTTGAGGAGTTGCACTGGAGTAAATTATGTAGAGAGAGAGCGAGAAAGAGAGACGCCTAGTGTAAACTTGATGCCTTGTAGAATGTGCTCATGTGTCGATTAGTGTGTGCCATTGCTGTTTTAATGGTGTAAATATTCAAAAACCTTGACTCTCACAGGTGTGTACAGCACCTGTGTTTAGTTACTCACAACCAAAGTTTGTTTTTCTTCATGTTTTCTTCATTAAATCATTACACATTTACACTTACACTCGTTGTATCAATGTGTTGTAGCAGTTGTTATGAAAATAAATGTTCTGCAAATTTTGCTTCACAGTAAAGTACAACAATACCTTTAATGAAGCTCTTTTCTTGGCAAATCACACCTACAAATATTAGTGACAAATCACACTTACAATAAGGTTCACAAATGTGCAAAATTAATACTTCATTAAAGTCTAGTAAAAAAAAACAAAAAAAAACAAAAATAAAACCCTAGCCTCTCATGTCACTAACACATAATTTGAGGTTCAGATGGCCCACTTTACAATGGTTTCTTAAGTTTATATAAATATTTTTAAAAATCCATGCAAGAGTTAGGGTTGACATAAATTGAAACTGTATACCTTTGTGTTTGCTGTTTACAACTGACCTCACCTCAAGGGGAAAAAATTTTCAGAATAGGTTAATGCCGTAGACAGATTTTGTTTATTGTTCATTCTTGATAACTAATTAATTAAGAAATGTAAAATATTTAAACTATTAATGTTAAAACATGCAATAATATTAATAAAGATGAACTGTATACATTTAATACTTAACATGCCTGATCAACATGTATTTGTCTATAGGTTTATTCTGTCTAATTGGTATTCTGATCCAAGTGTCTTATCATTCTCCTGGCACTTTTTGCTCGATTACTCATCATAATTAATTTGCGACATCAACTTCTGATGAGACATTGATGTATATAGCCAAACCGTATTAGCTGGATAGAATGAAGTCTGAGATTCAAAGGGAAACTTTGAAGTATGTCAATATTTGAAAGATTTGTGAATGTTTAATTACCAGACAGTATTCGCAGGGTCATGGAGAAGAAAATTGATTTTAAACATCACTAGTGGTCTTAATGAGTGCTGGATAGTCCATATGCCCCAAGTTAAGATTGTATATTATGGAAAACATCTTCCTAGGAAAAATCATATTTTTAGAGTACAAAACATGATTATACTGAACGAGTAAAGGTACTTTCATCTTCTAATTCTTTATTCTTTGTGTGGAATGGAATGTAAAAGACTTTCATCTCCTCTCTTCTAGGATTTTAAAAGTAGAGGGGATGTTTTAAGTAATGTGCTACTACTTGCTAATGCATTTAATGCCTTCTTCAAATGTGAACAATCAGATTTGTTTGCTTACAAAAACAAATTAAATAAATGGTAAATTCTGGAGGAAAAAAAAAACTGCAAACAATTTTTTTTTTTTTTTTTTGAGGGGAAATGTATACTTTAAATGCAAGATGCTTTCAGTAGCTCTGAGCATTCCTTTATTTTTATTTTTTCTGTAGAATGTAAATTATATAAATTAGTGGCTATCAGAGTGTAGTTCTACATAATAAATCAATGCTAGCTTGTTTCTCAGAATAAGTCTCATAATAAGCGTGTTCATCTTACCAAAGTTCTGGAAAAAAAAAAAAATCTACATGATACATATTTAATTCTCTACATCACTTTCAAGATTTCACATTACCTACATCTTATGTTTGAACACGTACAAAAAAAAAAAAATACAAACAATACATTTTTCTCAAGATCACTACGTGTCACCAAGGCAGTCACAATATATTGAGAGAGTTATCTGCTGTTCCTCTTAACAGAATTCTCATTTGCTCCAATTAATTAATTTCAATGTGTTCTAATAGCAACAGAAATACAGCCTGGCTATCCACTGGTAATGGAGCTTTTAGTACAATACAGTCTCTTACTTATAACCTGTTAAAGCTCAACCTCACCATTATTGATCTATCCTTCACATGAATAAATCATCACATAGACCAGTGGTTCTCAGGAGGACCCACTGCTCTGCACATTTTGTATGTCTCAGTTATTTAACGCACCGGATTCAGATCATCAGCTCGTTAAGAGAGAGATCAATGAACTGAACTGAGTGTGTCAGATAAGCGAAACATACAAAATACGCAAAGCAGTGGGTCCCGAGGACTGGAGTTGAGAACCACTGATATAGACCTATATCACTTGTTTTGGCATGACATCTAAGCTGCTTTCAAAAGCTTTGAATAGCTTTACATCTTCTGCTTGCCTTCTGTTTATAGGCCATGACAGCTGTTGTGTAGACAGCTAACAAATCAGGCAGTTTAAACAAAGCTGTAATCTTACCTATGGTTTGTGTACTTGTGATATTTTGGGAAATAACCTTTGCCAGTGTCCTCCAAAGGTTTTTTTTTTTTTATGTTGACATGCTACAGAATCACCAGTTCATAATGTATATACCATCAGTGATCATTTGATTAATTAAGTGATTAAATTTTATTGTTGTGGAAAAATCATCTTTTATCAGAACGGGGACAATTGACAATGGCATTTGTTGCCAAAATCTGAACATTCTGCATCTCATCCCTAGTTGCTATGGCATCTCTATTATTGGTAAATTTGGTTGTACATACATTTGTTGTTAATTCAGTTACAAACAGGACAAATGGAAGAGTGAAAGAACATTCACTTTTGACATGTCCGGTTTAAACAGTTGTGGATGTGGATGGCTTATTTTAATAATGTCCCAGATCACGTTGGAGAATTACGTTTTTATTTGGTGCATTTGTCTGCAGACAAGGCACAGTGTAATTGAGAGTTTGCTCTTTTTGGTGTATTGGGTAACACTTTAGTATAACCGATTCTTACTATTATAGTTGCCTATTAGCATGCCTATTATTAACATATTGGCTGTTTATTTGGTACAAAGCACATATTCTGCATGACCATGTTACGTGGAGTCAGAGACGTTCGGATCCATTTGCAGAACTTTATTAAGAGTATGGTCGGACAGGCAGTAATCAGGAACGGCGTCAGATATGTCAGGGATATCCAGAATCATAAACAGTAACAAGCAGACATCAGGGCAGGCAGCAGAGAATCAGAGTCGGTATAAACAATCCAAGATCAGACACGGCAAGAACAAACACAGGGAAACCGCTCGGAAATGCTAGACAGTGCTAAACAAGACTTCGCCCAGAGTAAGAGTGATTGTGCTGCTTATATGCGTGTGTGTGTATTAGCTGCAGGTGTGTGTAATTAGATGCAGGTGTGTGTGTGCAATCAGTCCCAGGAATGAGGCAGGATGGGAAATGGAGTTCTGAATGAGTCCTGAGTGGAGGGCCCTCTACTGAAGCTCACAGGCACTCCAGCTAGAGATCGTGACAGACCAATACCTAAACTTAACAACTGCCTAACTAACTATTAATAAGCAGCATATTAGGAGCTTATTTGGGGGAAACGTCATAGAAAATGGTTTGTTAATGGTGAGAATTGGACCTTAAAATAAAGTGTGACCAACTTTTGTTGACAGATAAAGTGGACAGTTTTATTGGATCTGACAGCAGCTGCATGAAAGTAAATAATTGTATAATGCTTATTATGTAAATGATGGTTTTATTTGGATAATGTTTTCAAAACACTTACTCATATGCAATAGTAAGGGGGTGTTGATACCTTTTATATGCAATGATAGTAGCCAATCACAACAATGGCATTTTACTAACAAGCCTTAAAGGAGCCAACCACTTAAAACAAAGGATCGTAATGAAAGATGAAAATAATAATTTTTCCACATAAATTTATACGTGAAATTTTAAAAAGTCAAGCACATGACAAATCTAACAGCTTGTCACAAAACAAGCTGCTTAAATGAAGAAATGAATGCTGTACCCATAAATATACTTAAATGTATTTGAAATAAATTTATTTCATGCTATGTATATTACAAATACATTTTCAGATTTATGTACTTAATAAAATGCCCTGCGATTGTACTTTTAGTATACTAAACTGGTATATTTAAAGTCTGCTAAATTGGAACAATGTTTTACTTAATGCACTTTAATTGTGCAGAAGTAGTGCTGAAGTCCAACTGAAGATATACTTAGTATATTTGATTGTGCTAAAGTTGAACTATTGGAAGTATAGGCCTACTTAAGGTACAATTTAAATATTTTGCATTTAAAGACTGATATTATTCAAAGATAATACAATCCTCATCAAAAGTGACATTAAAACACATTTTAGACTTAATATTAAGAAGTAGTATGCCAAATAAAGTATAGTTATAATTTTTACATCAGCAGGCCTCAAGTTATCAGTCAGTAAATATGTTAATAGATTAAAAAAATTCTTTGTATGAAATAAATGTATTTTAAATATATCACTTTTTTACTAGGGTAATATGGTATATCAAATAGCATGCTTATTTTTCTTGGAGTTCACTAGCTCGGAATATAGGCCTTAATGCACATGACAAATCTAAAAGCCTGTCACAAAACATACTGCTCAAATAAAGAAAGATGACTAATTTTTACTCTAAAACATGAAGAGGAAACATAATTGTAGGTGTAATATATCAAATAAGATGAGGTTTACTAGCTACACTTAATACTCATTTTTGTTCCCATTCTTCACATTTGTGGTGACAAGTGTCCCATAACTTTTTGAAAACTATAATCATATTTAGTTATATAGTCGTGTAGCTAATTTATAACACTGCTCAACTGACATACATTTTCTCAAGCATTGCTTGAACTGAAGCCTCAGGTTAATCTCCCCCATGACTAAAACTTGCTGTTGCTCTCATTTTCAATTTCAAATTCAATTGCAAGTTAAAAATCAGTTACATTAGTCTGATATGATGGTTAACATAGTTTGTGTTGTGGGTGTTGATAAATAAAACAATCCCACAGCACATTGAAGAACTGAAATACAGGGGGGGAAAGATAAAAAAGGAACAAATTCAATAATTAACACTATGTCGTCAGTGTTGGTATTGTTTCAGACACTTGCACTTAACATTATATGAAAATCAAGCTCAAATGGAGTTAACAAGATTTTTGACCCGCGAATGATGGAGATCCAGGGCACAGCATCTGGGTATGCAGTTGCATATGGGCCCGGGCAGACTGGGGGCCCGCCGAGCCGAGGAGGAACTTTTAATTGAAATGAGGGAACGGGCCTTGTCCGACAGTTTAACAGAATTCTCGGCCCGAGTTTGACCCGAGCCTGAATATTTTCCCTCTCTCTCTTCCCTATTACACAGCTGCTGTTGCTGCCATTAAAATCTTTTTAATGGCAAAGTGGTTATATTTCATTTTGTTTCTTTAAGTTCATTTAGAAATATGATTGAAACATTTTGTTTGTTAAAATCATTTTTTTTTTTTTTTATAAATAATAATACTAAGCAGACAGCACTAGACAGTTTGATCAGTTTAGCCTTCTCAAATCAACATGATTTAAGACAAAAAAAAAAAAAAAAACACAATGCATTTCACAATATAAATGTAAAAAAAATTAAGATAAATTTGTGCTAAATATCTAATCGTTTGTGCAAAGAGTGGAAGCTGAAGTGCACTCCTAATAAAATTAAGACTACACATCAATCACTTGCATTTTTTTTTCTTCTTAATAAGAGTGGAAACTTAAAATACGCCATAATTTTTCCTCATAAAGGTAAGCGTATGCATCATTCGGAACTGCAACGTGTCTACTTTTATTTTCGTGAACTTACAATATCAACAAAGCGTGGTGCTTTTGTAAAATAAAGAAAACCAACATGGTGGCTTTCTGCAGTCTCGATCTTGAACAGGAACGCGTCACAAAAACTGAACTGAAACTCAGCAAATACTTGCCTCACTGACATGATAAATGTATCAGTAGAATGCTATAAATACACTTTAAAACAAAATAATTTAAATAAAAAATGAAAAACTCTTTCTTTCATTATGTAATCCGTAAAGATGCATTTCTCTCTAAAGAGAAACTGCAACTGCCATACTCTGCCATACGGAAACGCCACCCCTGCACCTGTGCCATCACTCCTCATATTTTTATTTTAAGGAATCAGAGTAGTAAAAAGGAGTATTGCAGAGCTGCACAGCATCTTGCTTCCTACACAGGAAAACACTGTAACATATACAGTATACTTGAGACATTTTAGGTTTACTCAACACTGTGCTAGTAGCTGGCGCCATGCATCACCTAACACTGCGTTAGTAGCTTGCACTATGTGGGCATTACATTGCCATGTCATAATAAAAGTGACTGTCAGTTTATCAACCTATTGAAATATGCACAGATTGATAGAAGAATATGAACTGACACCTGTGCAAATCTGGAAACCAGTAGTCAATTCTACTATAAAATCTGAAAAGTGCGCATAGATGCCCAGCCTGACACCACACAAAAGTCATGCACCCAGGGCTGGACTGAAACAAAAAATTAGCCCTGGCATTTTTTTTGGTCCAGGCGGCCCACCACCACTTCGAAATATATAGTTTAAGATTTTTAATGTTTTTTTTTTTTTTTTTTTTTAAATCTCTTCTGCTCACCAAGCCTGTGTTTATTTGATCCAAAATACAGCAAAACCAGTAATATTGTGAATATTGTGTTTTTTTGTTTTTTTTTTTTTTTACTATTTAAAATAACTGTTTTCTATTTGAATATAATTTAAAATCGAATTTATTCCTTCGATTTCAAAGCTGAATTTTTAGCATCATTAATCCAGACACATGATCCTTCAGAAATCATTCTAATATTCTGATTTGCTGTTCAAAAAACATTTATTATTATTATTATTATTATTATTATTATGATGATGATGATGATGATGATGTTAAAAAACAGCTAAATATAATTTTTTCAGGTTTCTTTGATGGATAGAAAGTTCAGAAGAACAGCATTTATCTGAAATATATATTTTTTGTATCATTATAAATGTCTTCATCATAACTTTTGATCAGTTTAAAGCATCCTATTAATTTCTATCAGGTTAGATGCCTGCCTCCATTGCGAGTCCCATCAAGAACTTTACAGATTCAACTACTCTCTTCTTCTCCTCCTGCCTGGCTCTTTGACCCGCATCACTCACCGCAGAGCAAGCCTGTTGTTGATAAAGCTGCTGTAAAAACGTGGGAAAAGCCGACGAGGAAGAAGTTGGGGTGATGTGATTTATATATAGGTGGAGCAAAATACTTCATTGCTCCATCTATAGTGCATTGTGATTGGATGTTTACACTGTCAATACAGGAGATAAACCATTGGGCCACTGGTTGCTCGCTGTCCCTGTGTGATGGTCCTCTAAAAAAAAAAAAAAAAAAAAAAAAAAACTTCTGTGTGCCCCGCAAAATGCCTGGTATGCCCAATTACCAATCCTGCCCTGCACAAACCTCATAAGCAAGACAAACACCCTGCTATGGCCACCAAAAGAAATAGACTTGCAATCAACATAAATTCACAACCTCCTCACAGGACACAGACCTCCTGTGAAACAACTGCAAAACAATAAACCTAAAAGCAAAATGAAGTGGTAGCAACCTTAGGTACTGTAGGTAACCCAGCTATGGTTGCAAAATTATTAATTTATTTTTTTCTTGTCAAGGTCCGACAGTATCTGTGTGTAATCATTATTAAGAAGTGAAAATGCCAACAGGGATAAATTCCTTGATTGTTGACTCTCCACTGAAACAGTATTGGATGAAGCTGGCCCTAAGGTGCCAACAATGAAACCGCTACTATGAGACCCAAAAGTGTGTGAAGCAGACCTACAGGAATGAAGACAGTGAAAGATATACCACAAGTGTCATTTCAGGATACTCTTGCTCCACCCAAACTGGAAATCATGGTGAAGTCATTAGTAAAATGTGTTGAAAAGAGTTGTTTCCAGGACCCAAAAATATCCTGTTGGAGATCCTGGAAAATGTCTCAGGTTACGAATGTAACCATGGTTCCCTGAGTAGGGAACGAGACACTGCGTCCTCTAGGAGTCGCTATGGGGGGGGCGCCTCGTCGTGACCCGTGTCTGAAGCATACATTGAAAAAACACCAACAAGTTGGCTGGCAACAGCCCCTGACGTCACTACCGGTGCGACTATAGATAAATAGGCTTTCAAGGGAACTTTGAACTGCGTCCTCTAGGGGTCTTTTACAGATGTAGATGCACCAAAATTAACTCAAAAAAGACTTATAAAGGAATATTGGTCCATTGCTTAACTCCATATCATATATGAAACCCACACATTTGACTATCATGTTTCTAATCACTTATTGTGTATGTCTTTTTAATAACTATTGAATAGCTCAAGTATTCATATTCATGTTTAGTATGTGCGTGTTCGAATCTTCTTGCTTGAAATGTTTCTGACCATCAGTTATTTGTCAAATGTATCATATTCTTATCATAGGAATCATGTCCAAAATTATACCCTGCAAGAGTGGAGAATTTGGACGTGATTGATAAGTGATTTATGAATGGGTAGGACTAACATCGCAACACCCCGAGCAAAGACAATATCTAATTGGTCGAGATAACATTTGAGGTGTGCCCGAAAGGCCAGTTTAAATACTCAGCCCACCATCAAATTTAGCTTTTAGTTTTGGCTTTTAGCTTTTGCTCTTAGTCATGCTTTTAGTCATCACTTTTAGCATTCTTTGAACGCTGTTCCAGCGTGCTTCGGCCTGCAAGCCTGCTGCTACTTAGCCACGATGAGAAGAAACACCACCTAGTCTCATCAAACTTTACTTCTATTCTTTTACTTTAGTTTCTTTTCTTTTCCGTTTGAGAGTTTTGTGTTCAAGTTAAGTTTTGTAACGTGAGTTAAGTTTTGTAACGCCGTGTCTCCGAGTCTGACCTCGAGTGGCTGTTCAACTTCAACCAGCCCACAACTCCGCATCGTCAGCCAACACCCAACCACGGGCTTCCCAAGACGTCACTTCAACGACTACTGAACTTCCAGCCAATCAGCAACTTCGGGAAACCCCCTTTTCAGCGACAACAAAGGGAACCCCGTTAAACAGGCAACGCAAGTAACCTACCTCCAGACTGAGTTGAACTGGTGTATGTTATATAACTTTAACCTCATTGAGGAACTCAATGCGAGAGTTAATTAAGTGATTGATGGTTGTTCATGTCTATGCAATTTCACGTATTGCTGTAAACTTGGGATTTCACATTTTAATCCTCTTAAACTCATTCTTTCCTAACGTTCTATCTTCCTGCAACTTGTGTGAATGTGTGAGTGTGTGTGCTAATGTGTTAGATTAGTTTATATGTCTTAGATTTATCTAATAAAGCCTTATTCATATTGAAAAGAGAAGTATCTGTGTTTAGTGCTTACAAGTTAGTCTTAAACTGCCGATCTTGTTACTGTGCTAATTAATAGTGTTTTCACTATACTTTGGATATTAATATCCATAGCAGAGTTGATGTTATACGGCTTGTTCAGTGAATTGCTGGCCGTCTCAGTGATCAGCCATGAAACAGTGATTCTGTTCAAATTCCCTTTAAAATCTTAAATGATTCCCTTTGAGCTAAATTGACCTGTTTTACTTACAGTCGCACCAGTAGTGACGTCAGGGGCTGTTGCCAGCCAACTTGTTGGTGTTTTTTCAATGTATGCTTCAGACATGGGTCACGACAAGGTGCCCCCCATAGCAACCCCTAGAGGACGCAGTTCGAAATTCCCTGAAAGGGAACATTAAAGCTGCCTGCAAGGCGAATGCATACTACAGCAATCCTAGAAGTGTTTGTGTAATTTAGCGTCTTTTACTTATCCATGGTACGTTAAACCACACCCAAAAGCTTTAGAAGCCAGAGAGGATAGCCATCTGACTGCCACCAAACTACTCAGAGTTAGAAACAGCAGTTTCACAAGCTTCTGGGTTTGACAGCTCATTACATGCAAATTCCACCAGAGAATCCAGTCACTGCAGGTGATTCAGAGAAAGTGAAAGAGAAGGGGGGAAAATCTGTCTGCTCACTTTCCATAACCTCAGGCTTAACATTAGATCTCCAGGACCCTAGCTCATATGGCACCACAACAACCACAGAAATAGAGTGGTTAGGGGAAAGCCAATTTTTCTCCTTTACTTGAAAAGAAGGTTTCAACTGAAGCAATTTTATCTTGAAATTATCACAGTGTGAACACTGTGATAAGCCTTTAAGCGCTGCTTGTGAATTCGAAAAGCCCAAGCACCTAACGCTTACTGTGCATGTTCTCACTTGTATTAAAATAAGGGCACTGGGGAACACACTTACAGAAATCCATTCCACCAAAAAAAGACTAACTCTACTCAACATGGTCCACTGAAACATGGGCTTGATGTCAGGCACGAAGGCTGGCTCTGTTCTCTTCTCAGATTCATGTCCTCTCATCATGGCAGAATCAGATGCTCTGTCTGCGGTAGTCTCTGGCTGATAGTCCATGCAGTTAGATGTTTTCTGGCTAGGCTCTGGAATGAGCAATATGGCAATGGATGTACAGTGGAGCTGGAAGTGTCAGACCTTTAGTCAGACTATTAACTAACAAGAAACTCTGATTAACAATTTAGTAAGTAATAGCGCTCAGTTGAAACTGGTAGTTCAGTATTAGCTAATTACTAACTACTATTTTTTTTCTTCACAAATTCTGGGGAACTACTAAGAACTTCTGTATATGGTTTCATAAATAATGTGAATTATGCATAATGTATAATTATTTCTAAAATGAAGATCATGGTAACACACTAGTAATGATTCAAGTATTACCAAGGATCTTCCAATTACTTGGTCAGTGTTCTAAAGTGAAAAGCATGACAACTTCCTAATATTGGTTGGCGTCATTGTAAGATTTTGAGATTTATATATACAAAGTTCTGGCATGAAACTCTAGATGGTGTAGTCTGATAGATCTAACTCAGTATGACATAATGACATCATCATCACATGTCACAGCTGATTGGTTCTCTCCTGTATTGGTAGCCAATTGAGCTCGCTGCTCAACATTCAAATAATCGGCTTATGTTTGTGGTAGCAGTTTACAGCACACTCCAGAAACCCTCCACCTTCCCCAGCTCCACCTGCACTGAAAAAAAGGGACATAGCAGGTCTTAGAAATTACAAAAAATAAATAATGTTTATACAACACAGTTAATTTATATTTCTGTTGTGAACATGCTTTAATCAAGTAGATTTCAATTGTTCGTTTTGAGTGTTGAATGTAGACATTTCTCTCTTGTTGATTGAAACAAATTGAATCCAAAACTGAACTCAATACAATTGAGTTTTGACACAACCAGGGCACTCCTGAGCAGATGGTAATGCATCAGTGAAGAAGGATGACAACTGCCATAAAAGAAGAAGCGACAGCTAATTTGTGCCATAAACTGTGAAAGATTCAGCAGTCAGTAGTCGCCTCGTCTCGAAACCAATTTACTGAAAAGTAAGTTCCACAAAGTGTTTTGTATATTTATTTTCAAGTAGTAATGTTTTTTGTACATTACTTTACACTCTCTGCTAGTTTATCATCAAGAGTCAGCGTAGGCCTACTCACAAACGGTGGCCAACAGTCAGTCAGCCTCATGAAGCAAAACTTGTAATTATTTTAAACGGGTGTATTTTTCAGAAAAACTAAATATTGTGGCTCTATTTTTCAACTTAACTTACAATATAGTCTTTTTGTTAGCGGCAGCTACGTCAGCTTCAAACTGTTATTGAACTGAATATTAAAAACCAGCTTCCAACGAACCAGAGGATGTTGGTGTTTTCTCTTGAAGGCGTTAAAGGGAGAGTTCACCCAAAAATTTAAATTCTGTCATTAATTACTCACCCTCATGTTGTTCCAAACCGTAATACCTTGATTGGTCCTCAGAACACAAATTAAGATATTTTTGATAAAATCCGAAAACTCTCTGACCCTCCATAGACAGCAAGGGTACTACCACAGTCCAGAAAGGTAGTAAGAGCATTGTTAAAATAATCCATGTGACATCAGTGGTTCAACCTTAATTTTATGAAGCTACAAGATACTTTCTGTGTAAAGAGAAAACAAAAATAATTACTTTATTCAACGATTTCTTCTCTTAGTCCTCTGCTATTATGGAGAGTACCATGACGCATTAGTGTGCTTTCTTCTTCTCAAAAACAAGGTGCAGCGTGGAGAAAAGAAATTGTTGAATAAAGTCGTTATTTTTGTTTTCTTTGTGCACAAAAAGTATTCTTGTAGCTTCATAAAATTACTGTTGAACCACTGATGTCACATGGACTATTTTAAATAATATTTTAGGGACATTTTCACAGCCAAATGTAATTTGCGATTAATTCGATAAATTGACACATCATATAATAAGATAAAAAAAAAAATAATCGACTGACATCCCTAGTAATTATATGTACCTGCTTAACCTGATGTATAACAAAATGTATTCTTATTTACTTATCTACTTATGTCTTATTTTATTTTAACAATTTCTGAACAACATTGGAGGTCCTGGATCACATGATACCGTAACAAGATATGCAAGATGTTAATCAAGATATGTTCGTCTGGTGGGTAAGTTTATATTTGGTGTGTGTGGGGACCAGATTCAAATCCTGACCTTATATACAATTAAAAAAAAAAATGCAACTGAGCTTGACAGCTGAAGATTACACAATGGTTCCACTGTACTGAAAATAGCAGGGTATATTTGGCAAAATATTACCTTTTGTGTTTTAAGGGAAGAAGTAAGAATAACTGCAAGAGTTTCAAGTGATCTCAAAGTAGATAAATAATAAAGCACATAATCTGCAGTTGGTAGACTCGATTGGACTGACCAAATTTAGACAGTAATAAATGGGTGATTTCTGCATTTGGATTTTTAGACTAACACTTTCAGAAATAGTGATCAACTGCTATTGCTAATCAACCATTTCTGATTATTGTCATCAACTGTTACCTTCCTACCAGTAACTCATCTGTAATTAGATTTATGTTGAGTAACACACATTTATAATGCCAAGACGCCTTGGTTCTGACCAAGACGCAATTTTCTTGACCAGTAGGTTCCATAAGGTTCCATTAGGTTGGTAATGAGGCTGCAGTAATCATTTAAAATTCAGTTATAAAATGTTTTGGCCTGTGGGCTACTTTAGAGCCCTAAAATCCAACACTGGTGACTTAATTATGTTTCAGTGCAAATGGGGATTGAAAAAAAGAAGGCACAGATAAAGTAAC
This sequence comes from Cyprinus carpio, assembly GCF_018340385.1. Taxonomy (NCBI): domain Eukaryota; kingdom Metazoa; phylum Chordata; class Actinopteri; order Cypriniformes; family Cyprinidae; genus Cyprinus; species Cyprinus carpio. The sequence goes on from NC_056612.1 coordinate 7,820,259, forward strand.
CTTTATTCTGAACAGTAATTCAGCTATTAAACTGAACATCCAGAGGAAGTGCGCCAGTACATATGACCACTCTTTTGGTCCATTTCTGGATTTACACTCAAAAGTGCCTCATCATAATTATTAGTAGCAGGTCCATAAAACAAATTGCAGACATGCAGTCTGATTATCTCAGTCTTTCAGCTAGCAAAAATTTGCTCCATACCACCCAGATCAATGCTATCAACCAAAAGACAATGTAACCAAGCATTCATGCATTTAAGTTTGACCACAGGTGTGAATTTCATAGGCTGAGCACTTGATTATTACTCAGTTGCAGTAAGTATATATGTTTTTTTGCTGGACAGGTCTGAAATTGTTTTTTTTTTTACCACTGTTATAGTAAGTAAATATTGTTTTGAACTTTTATTGGGAAACCTATGTGCATCACATCATTTATTTAAAAATGATCCTGTGTTACATTTCTGTACATATATCTATATCTATCTACTGTGTATATATATATATATATATATATATATATATCACTTATATATATATATATATATATATATATATATATATATATAAAACCTTTAATTGAAGTAAAAACAAAAAACAATATGAAACGTATGAAAATATTGAAATATTTTTTTGTATTTTTTTTCCATTGTTGTTTTTAAAAGTTTTTTTAAAGTTAAATATATATATATGAAGTTTCATAATTTAAAAAGAAGATATAAAATATATATAAAATATAAAATATATCTTCTTTTTAAATTATGAAACTTCTTGTAAAAAAAAAAAAAAAAAAAATGTGTCCCGCATTTTTCATGTCACTACATACACTACAGTGTATGTTTCAGTCCACTGGCCAAGACTGATTCTAACTAAACCCATAAATTTATGATCAGGAAATATTTCTGTGTCCCCCTCTCATAGCTCTAAGGTGTGAGTAGATAGGTCCCAACATTTTGAGGTAAATGTGTTCAAAAGTCTGAAAAATCTATGTTTAACTTTAAGGACATCACTACCAAACAGCTTTTTTTCTTCAATTAAGCACACATTTTTTTGGGAGTTATTCCATAACATTTAGTTCTTATATGTACCACTGTTCAGAACTGTGCTAGCTTATCATGTGCTGATTAGCATCTTTGAGCTAGGTTCAAAAGTATATAAAATTGTCACTACCAAATTGAAACTAAATGTTATGGTAGTGACTGTTTTGCTAGTGTGGGGCTGGGGTTATCCATAGAATTGTCACTACTAGCGAAACAGTCACTACCAATTTGGTAGTGACAAAAGGGAACACATAATCCTCATCCTTATTTTTTGAGATAAATTAACAAAATTTTAGTTTTTAGTATGTTTTAGCAGTCTTTAAGTATGTGGGTTAAAATTCTGTAATGTGATGTGGTTGCTACCAAAGCATTACTGTCACTACCGAAAATATGCTGTCACTACCAAAACATGGGATGTTTGGTCAAAAGTAAAGTATACTGAATTACCAACTACAATGTTTTGATAGTTTTTGGTTCAATGTATATTAAAACCAACAAATCTTTAACTTTGAAATCAGTATGATCAACTTTTTTTACTTTCCCATGAAAAAAATCTCATAAATTACATTTGAAATATTGTTACAAATTTAAATGTTATGATTCACCTCTGAAAAAAAAAAAAAATAATAATAATAATAAATTAACAATCTAGAAATAAGCAATATCTTAATAGGTCAATATAACCCTTCCAATAAACTTATTCTGAATGTTTCAGACGTGAAAAATTTGGGGAGAGGACAGATATCCCAAAACTATCTGAAAATACGAGAATTAACTGCACAATTACTAGAAATGTGCAACTTGGATATTATACAATTGGCATACATACTGTCAGGAGTATGGACTATCTGTGTCATGTCTTGCCCCTGTTTCTGTTTCCTTATTTGGTCATGTTCCTGTCCTTGTTTTGTTAATTACAGTAGTTTGTTTATCAGAATCAGAAGAGCTTTATTACCAAGTATGCTTACACACACAAGGAATTTGACTTGACAACAGGAGCTTCCAGTGTAGAAGAAAGTACAACATAGTGCAGACATACATAGGAATAACACAGTAGGGATGTAAAATAACACTAATATATAAAAAAAAAAAAAAAACATAAATAATGTACTATATATATATATATATATATATATATATATATATATATATATATATATATATATATATATAGAAGTATAGGAAAAAAATTTAATTGTTTAGATGAAAGATGGTGGTGCCCAGGAACCTGAATGACTCCACTGCAGTCACAGTGCTGTTCATGATGGTGAGTGGGGGGAGAGCAGGGGGGTTTCTCCTGAAGTCCACTATCATCTCCACAGTTTTGAGAGTGTTTAGCTCCAGGTTGTTAAGACTGTACCAGACAGCCAGCTGCTCAACCTCCTGTCTGTAAGCAGACTCGTCTCCGTCTTTCATTAGGCCGATGACTGTAGTGTCATCTGCAAACTTTAGGAGCTTGACAGAGGGGTCCTTTGAAGTGCTGTCATTCCTGTAGAGAGAGAAGAGCAGTGGGGAGAGAACACATCCCTGGGGGGCACCAGTCCTGATGGTGATAGTCCTGGATGTGAGTTTGCCCAGCCTCACTAGCTGCTGCCTGTCTGTCAGGAAGCTGGTGTTCCACTGACAGATGGAGGTGGGCACGGAGAGCTGTGTGAGTTTGTCAGAGAGAAGGTCAGGCATGATGGTATTAAAGGCCAAACTGAAGTCCCCAAATAGGATCCTTGCCTAATTCCCAGGTCTGTTGAGGTGTTGCAGGATGTAATGCAATCCCGTGTTAACTGCATCATCCACAGACCTGTTTGCTCTGTAGGCAAACTAGAGAGGATCCAGCAAGGGTCCAGTGATGTCCTTCAGGTAGGCCAGGACCAGTCTCTCAAGTGACTTCATGACCACAGACGTGAGAGCGACAGGTCTGTAGTCATTAAGTCCAGTGATTTGGGGCTTTTTGGGGACCGGAATGATGGTGAAGCGTTTGAAGCAACAGGGAACTACACACAGCTCCAATGATCTGTTGAAGATCTGTGTGAAGATGGGGGCTAGTTGGTCAGCAGAGACTTTTAAACAGGCAGATGAAACATCATCTGTGCCTGAAGCTTTCCTAGATTTTTGCGTCCTGAAGACCCGGCTCACATCCTCTACACAGACCTTAAACACAGGTTGAATGGTGGGGGAGGGAGGGAGGGAGGGGGATTGCAGGGGTGGTAAGTGAATGTGTGAAATGCAGATCAGAGCGGATGGGGGGTGGTAGACTATCCTTTTCAAATATGCAGTAAAACACATTCAGATCATCAGCCAGTTGTTGTTCTCCACAGACTGTGAGGGGTTGTGTCTTGTACATGGTGATGTTCCTCAAAACAGTCCATACTGATGCCAGATCGTTTGCTGACAGCTCTTTTCTCAGCTTTTCCGAGAATTTTTTTTAGCCACTCTGATCTCCTTTGTTAGGCTGTTCCTGCCCTGGCTATACAATATTTTATCCCCACTTCTGTAAGCATCCTTTTTGACATGATGAAGCTGTTTAAGTTTCCCAGTAAACCATGGTTTATCATTATTAAATGATAAGAATGTCCTAGTAGGAATGCACCTATCTTCACAGAAACTGATATATGAAGTTACAGTCCCTGTGAACTCGTCCAGATCAGTGGCTGCAGCTTCAAAAACACTCCAATCAGTGAGGTCAAAACAAGCTTGTAAATCACTCTCTGCTTCATTAGTCCATCTTTTAACAGTCCTTAATACAGGTTTAGCTGATTTCAGTTTCTGCCTAAACAAACCAAAAAGATGACCCAAACAGTGATCAGAGTGCCCCAAATCTGCCCATGGGACAGAGAGATATGCATCCTTTATTGCTGTGTAACAGTGATCCAATATATTACTGTCTTTGGTGGGACACGTAATGTCTTGCTTGTATTTTGGCAGTTCACGGGAGAGATTTGATTTGTTAAAATCTCAAGAATGATTAAAATAGAGTCTGGGCATTTCAGTTATTTGTTCGGCCAGCTGTTGCATCACGGCGCTCACGCACACATCCGGAGGCACGTACACATTCACGAGAATGAAAGAGGAAAACTCCCACGGTGAGTAGAAAGGTTTACAGTTTATGATGAGTGCCTCTAAGTTTGGACAGCATACCTTTTTTTATGATTCCATTCACCTGTGTTCCCCTGATTGCCCTGTGTTTAAAAGCCCCATTCAGTTCAGTTTAGTTTTGTCGGGTCTACTTGTTGAATGTGTTCCTTGTGCTCTGTCTCCCCATTGGATTATTAAAGACTTTTGTTCATGCCAACTCCAGCGTCTCCTCATTTCCTCCCAGAGAGACCCGACCCAGAACAGTTTAACCTCCATGTGTTCCCTTCCTCAGTGTTTTCTTTTGTTCCCGTTGTGTCTATGAATCCCCTCCTTCACCTCGAATTCCTCCTCCTCCTGCTGGAGCAGGGGGATTGTTGCTCGAAGTGCTCTGCACGTTCTATGAGTGAAATTCACCGCCTTCGTGGAGCTGAGCAACTGAGTGGAGGATTGCCCTGGACATGGACCTCAACCCGTCAGACCAGGTGCGAGAGCCGGTGACCACGACCACCGCAAGGGAGCAAGCCATGGACGGTGAGAGTGCTGAGTGGAGCTCTGTCTACTGCACCGCGGCTGAGGGTGAACTGATTATACATCTGGGACTTAATAAACTGCGAAACTGAACTGGAAGTCGACTTGCCCCCTCTCCTCTCTCCTTGGTTGTCCCGTCCAGCCCTGAGGGGGCTTCCGTTTTCCAGTTCAGCCAGAAGTGGGCTCTGATCCCCGAGGGCAGTCCTGAGAGCCTGGAGACCCACGAATGACCACCCACCTCCCCGCCCGCTCCTGCCTTCTCCACTGCTGCTGACTGGCAGCCCCTCTGCTCACCCTCAGCCCACCATCTACCAGATGTCTTATCAGGGGCCTTTCAACCTACACCATCTGCCCACACAACACATTCGCTTATATATCAGTATCGCAAATATGCTGCCGATATGAACATTTTTTTACAGAACATATAACGCAGATTAAATGCTTCTAAATGGCGTAATTACTTAGTTTGTACCGCAGAGTTTCTATTGTTTGCTACTGGTGACCCAGGTCACCATTGTACAAATGCGCGGATGAGCTCAAACTTCAGTCCTATGCTTCAAATTATCCGCCTGCCACCCACCTGCACCTATATTTGATCATCACATTACAGTGATTCTAATTCTTAGTTTAGTCACATCATTGTATTTTGTCACATCGCTCACGTCCATTGTAGAATAGAATCCATTATAATCAGTGATGTTGTCTACACTGGATGCAGTAAACTGATGCCTCGTTCTATTTATGACATGCTGACACAAAGTTCAAATGATTTTTCAACTTTCACTTTGATGCATCCTGTTGAAGTGCAGACAAGGTGTCAGCATAGTTTGTCAGTACAGTCATTAAAATAGGAGATTGGAAAGTTAGTATCTTTGTGCAGTCCAATAGACGGCAGTGCGGTGGTGGCTTGAGTCTGTTGAATGGTGATTTAACGCTACGTTGTCACCTAGTTGGAGAGACTCAATGTTCAGTAAATAAACAACCCTGTCCCAGTCTTTTACTCTCACAATGAGCTTATCATATTTGTTTGCTACATTATTAGGACCCTACGATTTCCGCGATGCAGAAAACGCGGATGTTATCATGGAATCCAGTCATAAAAACAGAATTTACTGTATAATGTGGAATTTTATGGAATGTGTCTTATGATGAATAAATAAAAAAAAAACAGGTCAATGCAGTACTGTATATATAAATATTTAACAGCAAAAAGACAATATAAAGACAAATATTCTACATGTTCATTTGATTACCAGAAAATACACAACACAGTTTGTGAAAAAAAAAATAAAAAATATAAAAATATATATATATATATATATATATATATATATATATATATATATATATATATATATATTATTGGTCGCATGTTTTTACGTTATGTTTTGTTTTGTTGTATTGTGTAACACGCAGCTTGTGTTTTTCACGGGTTGTGTGCTTGCTGTTTTTTGTGAACACGCAGCTAATGAGCTAACACAGTGTTCATGTCTTGTTTTGTTCGAGCACATGGCTTGTGTTTTTTTTGCTGGCCATGTGCTTGTGTGGGCACATGGCTTTTCTTTTGTTTGTTTCTATGTGCCATGTGCTCTCATGTCTATTGTCTAACTGTAACAAGGACACTGAGGCCAAGTTAGAATCCATGTGTGGGAGATTATTAAGAGAATTAAGTTGCATTAGACAGGTACAAAATGTCAGGCAGAGGGTCAAAACCAAAGTAGCAGTCAAATCCATCAACATACAAAGGAGTAATCCAAAAGGCAATAGTGAGCAGTTAGGCAATACCTCCAAGCAAAAACTTCAGTCCGATCAGGCAAACAAAACAATGTGGATAATCCAGATTATTACACAGAACAGTCAGGCAGAAACAACAGGATAAATGCTCAGTAAGGCAGGCAAACTGGCAATACTTTGCAAAGAGTAAAAGCTAACCCTGCGTCCCAATGTGCATACTATCCACCCTATCTACCCTAGATAGTATTGAAAATTACTAATATCACATAGAATTTAGGATGGATAGTATGCACATTGGGACGCATGCATAGGGTGCTTCTCAAACAGAAGGCTGCATTCTACCAAAGTGGAGTCCTTCCTAGTTCAGTCCTTCAAAGTCATGTAGGCTAGAGTCCTCCTCGGCATTAAACACTAGAATGAGACACTCTAGTAAGTGCATGTGGCTATGTCACATATGTTCCTGCCCTCACCATCACTGCACAAAAACACTAATAAAATTTAATTTTGGAAAAAATACTTTGTAATAGAAATCTTTATATCATTTTGCTTTCTATTAATGCAATACAATGAATCACAGTCGTCTAGTCTCCCTGTGGCTCAAATTATTGGCAGTTTAACATTTAGTTAGTAATTTACCCAAAATAAAATATTCAATATGGCCTGATGACTAAGCATTTCTTTGTCATGATTTTAACTTTGCTCTGGTTGGGTATATCCATTTGTGAGCAGTAGAACCTAGAGAGAGCCTTCCCTGAACATTTCTCTCAGCAGGGGTGCTGGACTGGCCTTAGCAGATAAGCCCACTTTCACTTTTCCCACTTCAGGGAGACTGAGAGGACTTTGTAGGCTCGGGATAAAATATCCATTTGATTTAAACTTAAAATGAAAATGTTTGTATACATAGTAACATGGATACAAGGTCCAACTTAGCTCAGCCTGATGTTCATGGGTAACATTTAGAGTCAATCATCATGTCACAGAACATTCTTATTGTCATCTTTCCGGTCTATGTTAACCTGTCTTGGTTTTGTGGATTGTTCTGTTAATTTCTTGTTTAATTCTGGTTCTCCCTTGTTCCCTTGTTCCTTTGCCCACTTTGTTAGTTTCCCTGGTGATTGACTGATTGATTAGTTCCTCCCCCTGGTTATCTTGTTATCCTGTCTATTTAAACCCCTGTGTTTGCCATGTTTTTTTGTCTGGTGTTGCCTGGATTTAGCCTATTTGATCAAAAATACAGTAAAAAATATTGTGAAATATTATTACAATTTAAAATAATGGTTAAGTAAATATATTTCTGTGATGCAAAATTGAATTTTCATCAACTCATTACTGAGCCATTACTCAGTCTTCAGTGTCACATGATCCTACATAAATCATTCCCTTTCAAGGGAACTTCGAACTGCGTCCTCTAGGGGTCGCTATGGGGAACACCTCGTCGTGACCCGTGTCTGAAGCATACACTGAAAAAACACCAAAGAGTTGGCCGGCGACAGCCTCTGACGTCACTACCGGCACGACTATAAACAGGCACCGGGATAACACATCATTCTCTTCTTCATCTTCAAAACTGACCTTTTTGTTTGAAGCGTGCATCTGAAAGACCCGGTAAGAGCGCTCTTTCTCTGTCTATCATGGCGACTACTAGCAAGCGTTTAGACAATGTGTGCATCCGTGTCGGCATTATTTGACACCCGATGACACACGATCTTTACGTCATTTGTTTGGGTAAAGAGCACGTACGCGATGTCTTTGAGGAGGCAATCTGCGTGCATTGCGAGCGTTTTTTCAAGGAAAAAGCTCCGCTCTCGTTCGTCTCTCTTTCCGAGGAGGAAAAAAAGGCAGCCATCTGCTTCCCGCGGTTCAGGACCCGCCGCTGCTGAGGCATGGAGGAGAATGAGCTCGTGAGAATTTCAGGTGGATCTGTCTGAATGGTTTAAGGAGGGACTTTCCCTTTCGCGCTCATAATGGCGGCGGACGAGAGAGAGCCTCGGGAGGATGATGTTATATATTTAACACTTTCTGATACTGAGGTTAGTGCTCTGCTGGTTTTTTTACCCAGGAAAAGCAGTAGATATTTGAGGATGGTGAAGAAGCTGAGGCTGAGCCTTCTCAATTCTCCTGCCCTGCATATGTAGAGCTGTTGGAAGTTATGGATCACGCCTCGATGAGCATTATCTTTCCGACCATAGCCCTCCAGGTCAGGTGAGCCTTCCATTTCTGCCTGCTCTCCATACAGAGATCGAAAGGAAATGAAAGAGGCCGTTTTCTTCTCGCATCCATCGGTTTCGGCATAAGAGTTTTGCCGACATTGAGGTGATGCGGGAAAACGGCTATGAGAGGATGCCCCCTGTAGAGAGAGCTTTCTTTCTGCAGGGGAGACATCCTCTCTTAATCTCCCTTCTTGCCATCTAAGCCTCTTCAAGAAATACATCTCGCTTAAATGGCAAGGCATACGCAGCAGCAGGTCAGGCTGTGGCTTTATTACACACGATGGTGGTGCTTCAAGCATATCAGACTGATCTGCTAAGGGACCTGGATAGAGGTGAAGGCCTTTTTCCTGATCAGGTAGCCGAGCTGCGCCACAGGCCTCTCTCCAGGCTACCAAGCAGGCCGCCTCTGCCAAGCGCAGGACTATGGCGGCCATGGTGGTGGTGGAGAGACTTCTGTGGATGAACCTGGCAGACATCGGGAGGAAAGAAAAGGCTTTCTTCTCGATGCTCAGGTTTCGCCTTCTGAACTTTTCGGTATTTCCGTTGAGATGGTGATCGAGAAGTTCGGGGAGACGAAGGCGCACTCTGCTGCTTTCAGATCCTTCGTTCCACGAAGGTCCAGGTCTGAGCCCGAACAACATAGGGTTCCTGACCTGTCTCGATCTGAGGATCAGAGACGGGCACAGAAGGCTAGTGTCGCGACTCGCGCTCCTCCCCCACCTGCGGGCAGGGGTAAGAGGAATTGTAGGTCACAAGGAGGTAAGCAGAACCTAAGGGATGTGATCCAGATGAGGCAGCGTTCTCGTCTGAGTCAGAGTGATACTGAGGTATCTACTCGTTCCCTTTAGGGATTTTTAACTTCCGCTTTTATCCTCCCCTTCCTAATTCCCCTGTAACCACCAGCTCTCCACCTGATCGAGGATAGGTGGAAAACCTCTAACGCATAACAGTCTCCTATGCTGGACCTATAATCTTTTTGGCTGGTTCTATGTTCATAGCAACCACCTTACTGATGGTCCGGACTAAAAGGAGGCGCCCCTTGAGCGGGGCTCCAGCGCAGGAGGGTGGGAGTATAAAAATAACCCTTTCTGTATATACTTATGTGTAAATTGCTGGTGGTTATGTGTCTACTAATAAACTCTGTGAGTTTCCTTTGCAGTGCTCAGTTACAGTGTTTACTAAACACTCATCAGCACCACCCATCCAGCTTCATGTTCCGGTATTAGGCGGCTGAGATCACAGGTTTCTGCGGAAGCCTCCTTGATCATCAGGCCTGGCACAGCATTGCAGGGAATTTCATGGATGTCCAGCCAGGTCACCCTGAGGGGTCTCCTGGCCGCTTAGGTGCTGTCGCATCCAGCGGGAAGAGAAGGTGGCAGTTACAGAAGTCTTCTTGTATATGCTGCCTCAGGTGATGCTCCCCTCGCTAGAGGTTTGTAAAATTTGAGCTTGCCTCTCCCATGCAGTTCAGCACCTCTGCGATGCTTAGCAACCTTTAGGTACACACGCTAAGCTCTGTGTACTTTCTGAAACCACATGGTGGTCAGTGTGCACGTGAACACTTTGCGCACTTTCTAAAAATCCACGTATTGGTAAGTGTGCACGCAAGACTCTGCGCACTTTCTGAAATCCTGTATGGTAAGGGTTACGCGCTCCGCCTCGTTCCCTTTCTTGAGATGATTAGACCTTGGTTCCTTGGGCTCCATTCAGCCAGTGTGTATTCGTTTATACACTTCAAGCATCGCTTCCCTCAACATGAGGGGCTATTTGGGCGATTCTCGTGGTAGTTTAGCAGCGCTCCCCTTTTCCAAGAAGGGTCGCCTATGAGCGCGCTACTCTGGATTCAGGAGTTCTCCTCTCATATGAGACTGAGTTCATTGTTTTTCCCAGAGCGCTCCAGCATTATTTTCCACAGATCGAGTTGATGACTCTCAAATATACTGTTTTGAGATGCACCATTCCATCTATGAGCTGCTCTATCAGAGTGCCACGAGAGCCCTTCCTTAGAACAGTATTTGAAAATCCATGCTATTGTAAGTGTGCACGTGAAGTCTTTGCACACTTTCTGAAATCCACACTGTGGTGAGTTCGCACGCTAGTATTCTGCGTTCTTTCTAAAATCCTATATGGTGAGGGCTTCGCGCGGTTGCTTTGTGCCCTTTCTTGTGTTGGTAAAAGCCCCGTTCATCTTGGGCGCCACTCCACCTATGTATCCTCGGATACCTATCTAAACAGGGTGTTGCTACTGGAGATCTGTTGAGACAGCTCCTTCAGCAAGCTTATGCGGAAGCAAGCGGTAGCCCCTGTGACAGGCAAGACTTAGTATAAAATGCTAGGTTCCTAGCCGTATCCCTTTAAAGGAATCTTTCCTGATTCCAAGCCTTCAGCTCTACCCCGGGCCGAGGCCCTAACAATTAAGTTGGGTATGTAGCTTAGGCCTTTGGCCATAAGGGGTACTGTCACAGACAGCCGTCTAAATGTCCCAGGGGCAACTCCCCTGGAAATGGAAGAGTTGGTACTTAGTGTTCGCCATGATTCTGGCCTGCACTCCCCTCAGCATGGCGGCGTGGGTATACTGTTCCCCATAGCGACCCCTAGAGGACGCAGTTCTAAGTTCCCTTGAAAGGGAACGTCTCAGGTTACGAATGTAACCATGGTTCCCTGAGTAGGGAACGAGACACTGCGTCCTCTAGCTCCCTGCCATGCTTCAGACGCAAGCTTCAGACGAAGAAGTGAATGACGTGTTATCCCGGTGCCTGTTTATAGTCACGCCGGTAGTGACGTCAGAGGCTGTTGCCGGCCAACTCGTTGGTGTTTTTTTCAATGTATGCTTCAGACACGGGTCACGATGAGGTGTTCCCCATAGCGACCCCTAGAGGACGCAGTGTCCTCATTCCCTACTCAGGGAACCATGGTTACATTCGTAACCTGAGACGTTCTAAAAGCACTTTTCCACTGCGAGGACTTTTCCTGGGAACTAGGGACTTTGGGCCAGTACTCGGTTTGTTTCCACCACCAGAACTAGTTTCTAAATAAAGTTCCAGGTAAAAAATTACCTTCAGAAAGTCCCTGCTCGTGAGGTAGGAATCAGTGGATGGTCAATGCTCATGTTTTCCGATGAGAGCAGCCTCAACTTGGCTAGTACTTCTGGCATTTGAGCCGCTGGCTCTGATGTCTTTGTAGTGGTTAAACATGAGATATCATTCATTTTGGGTAAATCTAACAGGTAATCGTTGGTCTTTATTATATATCTATTCAAGGGCGTAAATTTCATCTAAAAGTAGTGGGGGGGGGGGCAATACACAAAATTTATCAAGAGCAATTTTTGAAGGGGACACATACTACAGCTTAAATTGTACTTGTAAGGATATGTATACACTGAGGAAAACCTTACTACTATTAGTGCAGCAGGGAGACTGTGCCAAATTAGACAACTTCAAGTTGTTGTGGTTGCACCACGACAACAGTCATGTCCGATGTAGACATTAATATTCATCACAGTGTTTCCTGGGGAATTGGACTATTTTTATCACTCTTACTGTGGGTTGTTTTTCATGTCCAGAGGTTGAAGCAACCCCAATAATGTGCATTTTAGCCCCTTGGAATGCGACTTTTACCTGGAGGACCCCCTCGAAACATGGATTGTTTGGGCTAGTTTTGAGTAGCAATTTGGCAGGTTTTGTTGTGAAAACCTGGCAACCCTTTCCCTCAAGCAGGTAACGTTATTATTGCTAACATAGCGGACTAATCGAAAAATACATTGGCATCATCTGTATTAAATAGACAGCCTTACTTACTGGAGTTCCACAACTATTGACTTTGTTCTCTCTCACCGGACTTGAATTGTGTGTGTGTGTGTGTGTGTGTGTGTGTGTGTAGGTGATGTAAAAGAGGAAAGCAGGCATCTGGACCAAAGCACTGTGAGGCAAGGGAGGGGGAGACATATTTTTTTTTAAACTTAAAACACATTTTTGCCCTGTTTGTGTTGTTTTACAACTTAAACAATTACTTAAAGGTGGGGTATTTTTGATGTAGACAAGAATGGCTCCATAGTGATTGAGCTGCTTTGTTGCTGGATGTCATAATGAACATAGCAGTCATCATTTACTCCCGACATCTGAGCGGTGGAAGACGCAGTGCATTACTTTGTTTATGAAGGGAATGCACCCCTGAACTGCCAAAATGTGTTTATGTTCGCGCAAATCCGTCATGATCCAGCTTTGCTTACAGCAGAAGTGAGTACAGGTGCATCTCAATAAATTAGAATTTCATGGAAAAGTTCATTTATTTCAGTAATTCAACTCAAATTGTGAAACTCGTGTATTAAATAGATTCAGTACACACAGACTGAAGTAGTTTAAGTCTTTGGCTCTTTTAATTGTGATGATTTTGGCTCACATTTAACAAAAACCCACCAATCTCAACAAATTAGAATACATTATAAGACCAATAAAAAAATAAATAATAATTTTTAGTGAATTGCTGGCCTTCTGGAAAGTATGTTCATTTACTGTACATGTACTCAATACTTGGTAGGGGCCCCTTTTGTTTTAATTACTGCCTCAATTCGGCGTGGCATGGAGGTGATCAGTTTGTGGCACTGCTGAGGTGGTATGGAAGCCCAGGTTTCTTTGACAGTGGCCTTCAGCTCATTTGCATTATTTGGTCTCTTGTTTCTCATTTTCCTTTTGACAATACCCCATAGATTCTTTATGGGGTTTAGGTCTGGTGAGTTTGCTGGGCAGTCAAGCACACCAACACCAAGCTGGTCAGCAGAAGGAAGCATGAAGTGCTCCAAAATTTCTTGGTTAACGGGTGCAGTGACTTTGGTTTTCAAAAAACACAATGGACCAACACCAGCAGATGACATTGGACCCCAAATCATCACAGACTGTGGAAATTTAACACTGGACTTACTAGCAACCTGGGCTATGAGTTTCTCCACCCTTCCTCCAGACTCTAGGACCTTGGTTTCCAAAAGAAATACAAAACTTGCTTTCATCTGAAAAGAGGACTTTGGACCACTGGGCAACAGTCCAGTTCTTCTTCTCCTTAGACCAGGTAAGACGCCTCTGACATTGTCTGTGGTTCAGGAGTGGCTTAGCAAGAGGAATACAACAACTGTAGCCAAATTCCTTGACACGTCTGTGTGTGGTGGCTCTTGATGCCGCAGCCTCAGTCCATTCCTTGTGAAGTTCACTCAAATTCTTGAATCGATTTTGCTTGACAATCCTCATAAGGCTGCTGTTCTCTCGGTTGGTTGTGCATCTTTTTCTTCCACACTCTTTCCTTCCACTCAACTTTTTGTTAACATGCTTGGATACAGCACTCTGTGAACAGCCAGCTTCTTTGGCAATGAATGTTTGTGGCTTACCCTCCTTGTGAAGGGTGTCAATGATTGTCTTCTGGACAACTGTCAGATCAGCAGTCTTCCCCACGATTGTGTACCCTAGTGAACCAAACTGAGAGACCATTTTGAAGGCTCAGGAAACCTTTGCAGGTGTTTTGAGTTTGATTAGCTGATTGGCATGTCACCATATTCTAATTTGTTGAGATAGTGAATTGGTGGGGTTTTTGTTAAATGTGAGCCAAAATCATCACAATTAAAAGAACCAAAGACTTAAACTACTTCAGTCTGTGTGCATTGAATTTATTTAATACACAAGTTTCACTATTTGAGTTGAATTACTGAAATAAATGAACTTTTCCACGTAATTCTAATTTATTGAGATGCACCTGTATAAGGGTTTTTAATGAAACATTACAATCGCTGTTCCTAATAACATGCTAGTTAGCAAGTTTCACGGCATATTTAATGTGTCATATTTAAGGTAACAATAGCACTGTAAGTATCAGTACTTAAGTATCTTCTGGGACTATCTGTACTTTACTTGAGTTTTTTTAATATTTCAGCCAACTTTTATTTTTACTCCACTACATTTGCTAATTAAAATGTATACTTTTACTCCAATACATTTCCCAGAAACATATTTGTTACTTACTGCAAAATAGTCAGAAGAACACAGACTGCAGGAAAGCAGGTTTGACGAATCAGTGGTCTGGCACTTGCAAGTTAGACTCTTAAAAACACCTTTGCTCACGTGGAAACAAGTGCATGCACAACCGCGGATGATTCATTTTCCACTCAAGTCGTGTCTGGGGTGTGCGATACATCATTGTCTACGATAATATGGCAGTGTTGTTGTAAATTGCCTCTTTGTGCCTTCTGCAACTATTGGGATGGTTTCATGCCAACAGTTTGAAGCGCTCATAGGCTTTAGAGTAGTGTTTAAGTCTGTCTTCAAGGTGATGAAAGCAGAGTCTGCAAGTTCTAAGTATTTGCTTGGAGGAGAAACTAGACTCAACTGTTTCACCAAATCAGCTGCAGTTGGAAAAATTCTGTCAATATTTCCTTGAATGCTGAAGGTCAAAAAGTGTAGAATTAGTTACGATCAGCTCAACATTTGTGTGCGCCAAGTGTCAAAAACCAATTTATTGACAGGATGGAAAACACCTCATACGTGAAGGTGCAATAGAGTATAATGGGGTCTGTTTACTTTTTACAATGTACTCCACAACTAGTCTTTGCACTTCAGCTGGGGTCACATCCATCACCCAATATTATGTTTATTTATGTATACATGTCAACATTAGGCCTCAAGGATGATAAACTAGATTGTAGCAAGAGAAAATTCTGTGACCATGTCATTTGCAAAAGAGGTGATATACTGGGCGGGATTGCGTCACTGTGTGGGGTGTGTCTGATTAGGGAGACATACAAAATGTGCAGGGCAGGGAGTCCTCTAGGACAGGTTTGGGAAGCACTGCCTTAAATAAAGTGCACACAGCTGTAATAAAATGTGCCTCACAATGCTCCAGGGCGTGAATAAAGGCCTCCTGTAGTGAATCCATGCGTTTATGTAAGAAAAATATCCATATTTCAAATGTAATAAACACTTTTCTATCACTTCCACCATCTGTCATACACGGAAGCAGTTCCTGTGGATGATGTAGGACTTCAGCGTTGCGTGATTAGTGATGAACGTGAAGAGATAACAAAACAAAATGACGGTCATGAATTAGAAGGACAAACCGAGGATTTGTAAACAAAAATGTTGGAGGATTTCGATATAAGCCAAGAGGAGACTGGTTTTCCTTTGCTAAAGTAAGGAAACTTTGCTTCCTTTGCTCCTGCAAACAAACTTGTTAAACTAACATATCTCAGAGGCGCGCACGCGACGCATACGTCCTACATCATCCGCCGCAACAGCTTCCACATATAACAGTCAGCAGTATTTATTTTGTTTACCTCATCAGCAGCTTGTGCAGTGAATTGTCAAACTTGATAATGCAATTTAAGATTTCCTAACTAAGAGATAAGATAAGAATTTGTAAGATAGGATAAAAATCCCAAATCAAGTTAAGATTTACTTCTGTAATACGAATTTGCAAAAAATCCTACTTTAACGTATCATATCTTAAATTAAGACCTGAGTATCACTTCAGCAATGAAGCTTGATATACTGCAAAAAAAAGTGATCTGTTTTCCTCTCTACGGTACCTATTTTAGAACATACTTTAAATTACACCACATAAATGAAATACATCTATACACACATTCTTCCACACTGGAAAATAAATGGTTCACAGAAGAAAAAGAAGAAGAAGAAGAAAAAGAAGAAGAAGAAGAAGAAGAAGAAGAAGAAGTAAAATAGCAAGGTTTTATATAGGGGTTTATATAAAAGAGAGAGAGAAAGAGAAAGACTTTTTAAAGATTTATTTTTTGGCATTTTATGCTTTTTATTTAGATAGGACAGTAGGTCGACAGGAAGCAAAGTGGGTGAGAGAGAGAGGGGGGTGGGATCAGGAAAGGTTCACGAGCTGGGACTCAGGACGCCCAAAGGGCAACAGTGCTACATGTCAGTTCACTGCCCACAAGGCCATCGGCGCTGAGAAGAGAGAGACTTTTATTCGGATGTAACATTTACAGGTACAAAAAAACTTTTTTGTCTGTTGGGGTTCATGTTGAAATATGAAGTTTGGATGTACTGACAGTATCTCAAACATATTGGCTAAACGCCAATGTTTAATGCCCATAACACACAATAAACATTGAGGCTAAGCACACCCCATGATTTACACTGTTCAGGAACTCTTCAGCCATTAAAATTGCAAGATATTGCTGAATATTTTGAGCTAAATTAATTAGACATTACATACAGTTGGTTCAGTTTGGTTCTGTTCCTCACAAAATAAATATTATATAAAGTAATGGTTAAATGATTACAGGAAATTTATTTGATTTTAAGACTTTAAAATGTAGTCTTGTTTAAAATAATGCAATCCTTTCAAACAAGCTGGCACACAGAACAGAATAAAATATTAGAATTTCAGATTAAGTAAATGAGCCAACTGCATTAATAAATGCTAATGAAAACATAATAATTGATCATAAATGCAATAGAATCAGCCAATCACACATGCAATAAATACAAGGCTCTTACCACAGTTCACAGTTCTCGGTTGATTAACCCCAAACCTTGCTTACTTAAGGTACTGTATGTGGTTCCAAAAACGCGTCCGGGAGTAAGTTCATTTAACTCAGAGTATGTTCCTGGTTAAGACTCAAGACATTCTCAACTTTCTTCTTTTGTTCATTAGTTGTTTACATGCTTAGTGCATATCGCCACCTAATTGATGGCTGTGCAATCATTTACATTTTTTTCCATTTAATATTTAATCCTTGAGAATGTGAATTATATTGTTTGTTTTATGCTAATTATATATTAAGTCATATCAAATATGTATTTTGATTTAGAATTCAGACATTATAGAAAATGCCGATCCATGTGTGAGATAATATAACATGTAATAAATAAAATAAATAAATATATATATAAGTTAAACATTGCCTTGTCATAGTTTTTATAATTTATACAGATAACTCTTATATATGACAATAAAAGAAATAATCATATTAGAATAATAAATTACCTTATTTATTACTTATATTAGTGCTTCCTCATTAACATATATATATATATATATATATATATATATATATATATATATATATATATATATATATATATATATATATATATATATATATATATTATATATAGGCTATATTACATATTGTAATATTATATAATGTTGTGTGCTATCTGTCATGCCCACTGAAGGCTCGCTGAAGTGAACTAACCCTGTGTGATCTACTGATGAGCCTTCAGTGGGCGTGACATAGCGCACAACATTATATAATATTACAATATGTAATATAGCCTATTTTATTTATATATATATATATATATATATATATATATATATATATATATATATATATATATATACTATATATATATATATATTATATCATATATATACATACATATACATATACACTGCCCATCCAAAAAAAGAAGTCACACACTGTAATATTTCATTGGACTGCCTTTAGCTTTGATTATGGCACTCATTCGCCGTGGCATCATTTCAATAAGCTTCTGCAATGTCACAACATTTATTCCCATCCAGAGTTGCATAAATTTTTCGCCAGGATCTTGTATTGATGATGGGAGAGTCAGACCGCTGTGCAAAGTCTTCTACAGCACATCCCAAAGATTCTCATTGGGGTAAAGGTCTTACTCTGGACTCTGTGGTGGCCAATCCATGTGTGAAAATGATGTTGCATACTCACTCTCTTTGTCTTACCCAGTAAGATTTTGTTCACTGTCGACTGTCACATGTCTATTTACTGGACTACTCTTTTGTCTTGCCCTCGATATACCTGTGTGCCATTGTCTGACCCTAACCTGTTTTGACCACATCTTTAAATAAAGCTTTGCAAATGCATCTGCATGCCTCTCGACCTGGGGCCCATTTCAGAAAGGATGTTAAGTGAAAACTGAGTATGTTAACCCTGAAATGAGGGAAACTCTAGGTTTTCAGTTTCAGAATGGGAGGTTTGTCAAACCCGAGAAAGCAGGGTAAGTCTAGCCAGTTTCTAAAAGAGCGGTAACTTATACTCAGAGTCAGTTACCTTGGTAACTTAACCTATGAACCTAACCTGGTCAGGAGCAGGTTTTCTTTAGTAAACCCAGAGTTTCTTTCGTTCTCCTCCCCTTTTTCAAAACGCTCTGCCATTAAATATGATGCGCGTGAATAACGGCTTCAGTTGTGTAGGCAATAACGTGTTTGGCGCAGAGAACTAGCTTGTAACACGATTGATCGTGTTCAAGTCCGACTTTCACATTACATTAGAATTTATTTTCAATAAAAATTAAGAAAATGTTCTAAAAGTGGAAGTAAAGTGCCTAACAAGTGTTTAATAATGATAAAGTATTTATATTTTTAATAAGTATAATCATTTACAATCTGTTATTATTGCATCCTTTTAATGTACAATACTGAGGTGCAAATACAAATATGTATCTGCCAGTATAAAGTATAAATAGCATCTAATTATTATTTACACTTAGCCTGTTGCAAAGAACTGTTACTTTTACATGGTAAATAGAATATATCACGATTTTCACTAAGTGTGAATAGTATCTAGAGCTATTTGCATTTAGCCTACTGTAAATCTATCGCTAAGAAAGTAGGTTAATTCCACTTAGTGTAAATAGCTGCTGCCATATTTTTCTTACCCTTTTAACAGATCATTTGTAAAATAAGATAAATGCACTTTAATTATTATTATTGTTTTATATATATATATATATATATATATATATATATATATTTTTTTATTTTTTTTTTTTTTTTTTTTTTATTATTATTATTATTATTATTTTTAATTTAATTTTTTTGCCCGTGAGATACCATGAAAATGAATAGCCTATTAGTTCAAAAACCTAGTGTTCTGCCAGTTTTCACCTGTGATATTATAAAAGTGATAAGAATAAAACTTGTATTGAGTCTAAAGTATGCAGATGTCTTTTTGGCAGGAGTTGTTGCCATGGTGAATCGTAATATTGGAGCTCCATTGATCATGGTTTTTCATAGTTGTGGTGCACGTGCTAAACTCAGTGTCAGCCTACTCAGAGTTGACTGAACTTTCATCAGTCACGGTGAGTAATGGCTTCTATTGTTATTTGCACCGCTTGCCACATGTATAGTTTATCTCTCTCTGTTGGTGAAGAGGGATTCACATGTGATAAGAGCTCTCTAGATATTGCTTTGGATGCGACTAGCTCAGGGAGTCCCGTACATACTATGCAGCAGGGCAACTGGGTGATTTTGAGGCAGCATAGTAGGGAGTCAAAACACCGCTCTTCCATTCCAATCAAAACACTGAGAAACCTGATGAAAGTGCTCTAGTTATTGGTGATTCTATTGTACGTAATGTGAAAACAAAAGCCACTATAGTTCATCTTGGCTAATTTAAAAGTGCTGGCTAATGCTAAACGTAGAAACAATAAGATTGTTTTTCACGCCGGCGCTAATGATGTTCGACTAGTAAACGGAGATTACTAAAAATAACATTAAAGAGGTGTGTGAACTTGCAAGCACAATGTCAGACACTGTAATATGCTCTGGTCCCCTCCCTGCTTACCATGGTGATGAGATACATAGCAGATTGTCATCACTCAATGGCTGGATGTCTAAGTGGTGCCCACAGAATAACATAGGTTTCATAGACAATTGGACGAGCTTTTGGGGCAGACCCTAGTAACCTATCCTACAGAAAAGCATTAAAAACTGCTAGATCTGATTACTTTTCGTCTCTCTTTTAGAAGAAAACAAACATAACCCCAGGTATTTATTCAATACAGTGGCTTAATTAACGAAAAATAAAGCATCAACAAGTGTTGACATTTCCCAAAAGCACAGCAGTAATGACTTTATGAACTACTTTACTTCTAAGATCAATACTATTAGAGATAAAATTGTAACCATGCAGCTGTCAGCTACAGTATCGCATCAGACAGTGCACTATAGATCCCTTGAGGAACAGTTCCACTCATTCTCTACTATAGGACAAACTACAGTTTGTTAAATCATCTAAACCAACAACATGTATGTTAGACCCTATTCCATCTAAGCTCCTAAAAGAGGTGCTTCCAGAAGTCATAGATCCTCTTCTGACTATTATTAATACCTCATTGTCATCAGGATATGTCCCCAAAACCTTCAAACTGGCTGAAATAAACCTCTCATCAAAAAACCACAACTTGACCCCAAAGAACTAGTTAATTACAGACCAATCTCAAATCTCCCTTTTCTGTCCAAGATACTAGAAAATGTAGTATCCTCACAATTATATTCCCTCTTAGAAGTCAGGATTTAGACCATATCATAGTACTGAGACTGATCTCCTTAGAGTTACAAATGACCTGCTCTTATCATCTGATCGTGGTTGTATCTCTTTATTAGTGCTATTGGATCTTAGCACTGCGTTCGACACTATTGACCACAACATTCTTTTGCATAGACTAGAAAACTTTGTTGGTATTAATGGAAGTGCATTAGCATGGTTTAAATCGTACCTACTGTATATGACTGCCATCAATTTGTAGTAGTGAATGAGGAGATATCATATCGATCACAAGTGCAGTATGGAGTACCTCAAGGCTCAGTACTAGGGCCGTTATTCTTCATGCTTTACATGTTCCCCTTTTGAGATATCATCAGGAAACATGGCGTTAGCTTTCACTGTTCACATGCTGATGATACTCCGCTCTATATTTCTTTGCGGCCCGGTGAAACTTACCAATTTGAAAAACTAACGGAATGCATAGTTGATATAAAAAACTGGATGACAAGTAATTTCTTACTACTAAATTCTGAAAAAAAAAAACAGAGGTGTTAATTATAGGACCTAAAAACTCTGCATGTAATAACCTAGAACACTGTCTAAGACATGATGGCTGCTCTGTCAATTCTTTGTCATCAGTTAGGAACCTAGGTGTGCTATTTGATGCAATCTTTCCTTAGAAAGCCACATTTCTAGCATTTGTAAAACTGCATTTTTCCATCTCAAAAATATATCTAAATTACGACCTATGCTCTCAATGTCAAATGCAGAAATGTTAACCAAGCGTTTATGACCTCAAGGTTAGATTATTGTTATGCTTTATTGGGTGGTTGTTCTGCATGCTTAATAAACAAACTCCAGCTGGTCCAAAATGCAGCAGCTAGAGTTCTTACTAGAACCAGGATGAATGACCATATTCACCCGGTTCTGTCAACACTGCACTGGCTACCTATTAAACATTGTATAGATTTTAAAATCTTGCTTATTACTTATGAAGTCCTGAATGGTTTGGCACCTCAGTATTTGAACGAGCTCTAGTTACAATATAGTCCTCCACGTCTGCTGTGTTCTCAAAACTCAAT
This sequence comes from Cyprinus carpio, assembly GCF_018340385.1. Taxonomy (NCBI): domain Eukaryota; kingdom Metazoa; phylum Chordata; class Actinopteri; order Cypriniformes; family Cyprinidae; genus Cyprinus; species Cyprinus carpio. The sequence continues at coordinate 7,842,178 of NC_056612.1, forward strand.
TTGATAATACCTAGAATATCAAAGTCAACTGCGGGCGGCAGATCCTTTTCCTATTTAGCGCCTAAACTCTGGAATAACCTACCTAACATTGTTCGGGAGGCAGACACACTCTTGGAGTTTAAATCTAGATTAAAGACCTATCTCTTTAACCTGGCTTAGACATCACACACTAATACGCTTCTAATATCCAAATCGGTTAAAGGAGTTTTAGGCTGCATTAATTAGGTAAACCGGAACTGGGAACACTTCCCATAACACCCAATGTACTTGCTACATCGTTAGAAGAATGGCATCTACGCTAATATTAGTCTGTTTCTTTCTTATTCCAAAGTCACCGTAGCCACCAGATCCATCTGTATCCAGATCAGATGGTCACTGCAGTCACCCGGATTCAGTACGTATCCAGCCCAAATGGTGGATCAGCACCGAGAAGGGACCTCTACAGCCCTGAAAGACAGCGGACACCAGGACAACTAGATTAGCCCCAAATACCCTGTAAAGACCTTGTCTCAGACTACCACCGGAGATCACAGGAAACACATGATTCTTCTGCACAATCTGACTTTGCTGCAGCCTGGAATTGAACTGCTGGTTTTGTCTAGCCAGAGGAGAACTGGCACCCCGAATGAGCCTGGTTTCTCCCAAGGTTTTTTCTCCATTCTCTCACCGATGGAGTTTTGTTTCCTTGCCGCTGTCGCCTCTGGCTTGCTTAGTTGGGGATAATTAATTTACAGCAATATCGTTGACTTGATTGCAAATGATTGCACAGATACTATTTAAACTGAAGTGAGCTGAATGATGACATCACTGAATTCAATGATGAACTGCCTTTAACTGTCATTTTACTTTATTGACACTGTTTTCCTAATTAATGTTGTTCAGTTGCTTTGACACAATCTGTTTTGTATAAAGTGCTTTATAAATAGAGGTGACTTGACTTGACTTACACAATTCAGCTGTTCTGAACTTGAAAACTCAGAGTTTCCCATCTCAGAGTAAGTCAACTTAGAGTTCAAGTTTTAACTCAGAGTTGGTTGAACCTCCTTACTGAAACGGGCCCCTGTTCACTCCGTAACAAAAATATTATTCCTGCATGTTTTTGTAGGGGACTATGGGGAAAACCAGAACACAACAACATAGGGAGAACATGCAAAGTCCACACAGAATAGACTTCTGGCTCAGCCAAGACTATAGCTAGTTTTTTACAATATTCCTGGAAAGATATTCAAATTTGAGACTTTGCCAGGCATGTAAAAGTACCACACAAACTTAAAGACAGTTTTGCCAAAGTTCTACCAACATGTGAACTTTGCAACAAGGGGGAAAAATCCACTGGACTATGTTTACACAACAGAAAAGAACACGTACAAGGCTGTACCCCGTCCCCACCTCGGGTACTCCGACCACATGTCTGTTATGCTAATTCCAGCATAAAGACCACTTCTGAACTCGACAAACCGGTTCAAAAACTCATCACAGTTTGGCCAGATGATGCTACCTCAAAACTAAAGGACTGCTTTCAGTGCACATACTGGAACATGTTTAAAGAGGCAGCCACCTACAACAACCTCACAGACCTGCAGGAGTACACTGAAACTGTGAGTGCTTATATCGAAAAGTGCATTGATGATGTTACAGTTGCCAAGACCATCACCACACGTGCAAACCAGAAGCCATGATGACAGCAGAGGTTTGTGGGCTGCTAAAGACCAGAGATGAAGCATTCAGATCAGGAGATAAAGCAGCCCTCAAAACAGTAAGAGCCAATCTGTCCTGTGGCATAAAAAATGCAAAACAGTCATATGCTCAAAAAATCAACATTCACTTCACAGACAGCAGAGACACACAGAGCCTGTGGCAAGCCATTCAGACCATCACAGACTACAAGTCCCCGCCACAGGCCTGTGATGATGACACATCTCTCCTGGAGGCACTCAACCACTTTATCCATGGTTTGAAATGCAGAATGACATACCTGCACAAAAACTGCCCATACCTCCCAACGACCAGGTGTTCTGTCTGTCTCCAGCCGACGTAAAGAAGACCCTATCTAGGATTAACCCACGCAAGGCTGTGGGTCCTGACAACATACATGGCCATGTACTGAAAGACTGTCCTGCACAGCTGACAGATGTCCTAACAGATATCTTCAACACCTCATTGAGCCAGGCAGTCATCCCCACATGTCTCAAATTCACAACCATCATACGGTACCAAAAAAATCACCTGTGTCCTGTCTAAATGACTACCGTCCCAAAGCGCTGACTCCAATCATGATGAAGTACTTTGAGAGGTTAGTCATGTACAACATCAAAACCAGCATCCCCAACACATTCGATCCGCTCCAGTTTGCATACCGTCCAAACTACTCTATAGATGATGCAATTTCCTTCACCTTCCACCTGGTTCTTACCCATCTAGAAAATAAAGACTCCTATGTCAGAATGCTGTTCATCGACTTCAGCTCAGCATTCAACACAATAATCCCACAACAGCTCATTAATAAACTAAACCTGCTGGGCCTTAACAATTCCCTCTGTAGTTGGATCCCGGACTTTCTAACTGGAAGACCTCAGTCAGTCCGTGTCGGCCACAACACCTCGAGCACTACCACACTGAAAACAGGTGCATGGTTGTGTGCTCAGCCCGCTTGTCTTCACGCTGCTGACCCACGACTGCACTGCCAAGTTCAGCTCCAACCACATCATCAAGTTTGTGGATGACACAACTGTGGTAGGTCTCATCAGCAACAGCGATGAAACGCACTACAGAGAGGAAGTGGCACAGCTGGCTGAATGGTGTGGCACTAACAACCTGTCCTTCAATGTGGAGAAGACAAAGGAGGTTGTAGTGGACTTCAGAAGAAACTTCGTTGACCACCCCCCACTGACCATTGACAGCTCGACTGTGGAGAGAGTCAGCAGCACTAAATTCATGGGGGTGGAAATCACAAAGGATCTCACCTGGACCACCAACACCATGTCACTCTCAAAGAAGGCACAACAGCGCCTACACTTTCTCCACCGGCTGAAAAGAGCAAGTCTCCCTCCACCCATCCTCACCACATTCTACAGAGAAACCATAGAGAGCGTGCTGACCAGCTGCATCACTGTCTGGTATGGGAACTGTAGTGCAGCAGACCGCAAGACCCTCCAGCAGACAGTGAACACAGCTGCAAAGATCATCGGTGCCCCTCTCCCCTCCATCCTGGACATTTTTCTTACACGATGCCCCACCCATCCCTCCCACAATCTCTTCCAGCTCCTACCATCAGGAAGACGGTACCGGAGCATCAGAGCCCGCTCCGCCAGATTGCTCAACAGCTTTTTCCACCAGGCTGTGAAAGCCCTGAACTCAAACAACCCCACCCTCCTCTGAAACCCCCACACAAACCCTCTACCTCCTGAAACATGGACCATCCCCCCTCCTACACCCCCAAACCTTACCACATCACAGAAAAACTGTCTGGAAAAGGTTTTTTTTTTTTTTTGCAAATCTCCTCTATGCGCACTAGACACTTTTCACACTCACTGCTGTGTGTACATAATCCCATAAAAGACTCAAATATGTGTTTACATGCTCGTGCACTACAAATTATCTTGCACTGTTCCCCAGCCTGCTGCATGACTAAGGATGTTTCCCTTTGCACATGTACAGTATTATGTGAAGCATTCATATAGTCTATATATTTGTATTTTTCAGTCTATGTATAGGTAAACATTTATGTATAGTATATTTATAATCTGTCAGTAGGTTAGTTGTGTATAGGTACAGTGTTTATGTGTAGCATTTGTATAGTTTGTATTTTGTTTTTTTAGCTTATGTATAGGTAAACTTTTATATATTTTATATAAAAGTTTATAGTCAAAATCTGTCAGTAGGTTAGTGGTGTATAGGTTTATACTGTTTTACTTCATTGTTGTATGTTTGTATTTATGTAGCACTGTGGTCCTGTGAGGCATGACATTTTGTTCCACTGTATGTCCCCACATGTAGCGGAATGACAATAAAGTTCAACTTGAACTTGAACTTGCATGTGTGGCTTGGCAGAGTCAGACAGTATGTGCGTCTACAGCTAGGTTAATTGAAGCATGCTCACAAAAAAATAATTGCAGCAGCATAGCACGGAGTTAATGCCAATCTGAATTGCCCTGTGTTTGACATGTGGACTTCCTAGTGAATATGTGGGTAGTTTCCAATGACTTTGCAGTGAACAATGAACTGCTGTTTATTAATGCGATCTAAATATGTCATTCCAATTAATTTTCAAATCTCAGTGGAATGACTCCAATGCATACTGTAGATGTTTCTTTAACCACAGACAGTTTAATGTTGCATTAGGTTGATTATTAACCATGCATTGTATGTACTGTATCAATGTTATTGTTTTACACATGTCCCAGAATTTCACCATTAACTATGAAAATCCATCATATAAAATCATATTATTAAATCTATGATGCCATGAAGAATAGATTTAATCTGAAATTTCAATTTGGACATTTCAGTAATTGTTGTGTGTAAATAATTTACATGGTTACTTCTGAACATATCTTTAACATATTTAATCTCACCACAAATCAGGACTGCATTCCTTTAATGTTTAAAACCCCTTTGCGTTCAAGGATCGGCGACGGCCCCAGATTATTGTTGTTTCACTTTCACAGCACATTAAACATCACACTCTGGACAAACTGTGCAATCAGTAGAAAGATTAAAGACCCTAGTTTCGATATTTGACCACTTAATAAAAAAAAAAAAATAATAAAAATTTTTTAAAACATTGTTGCAGTAACAGTAATTTAGTAATTTATGTCAGGAGTGCAAAATAATAAATCCGTATTATGTCTAATTTTGAATAGAAATTCACCACTCATTCATATTCAGTCACGTCAGCAGCGGTTTATTTGTGTTCACATAGATTCACTGAATAGTGTCAATAAGGGATTATAGTCCAAAGATGCATGCACATGCAGATATTTGGATATATTTACTCATGTTTACTTCATATTTCTTCTGACAGAATCATCATTTCTATTCATTTTCCACTGATTTACGCTATCTGATGATAAATAGCCTCTCCCAGCGCTCTGTGTGTGTGTGTGTGTGTGTGTGTGTGTGTGTGTGTGTGAGTGTGTGTGCACTGCTCTGTGCTCGCGCTGTGACTCAGACAAGCTCTGATTCGTCCTTCGCCTTGTCAGTCTTTAGTGTCATAACCATAGGTCATAACAAGACAACGTCATCGTGTCACTTGCTTCCTGTACACGTCCGCGTTGATATCTGACCACAACAACACTGAGAAACCTCTGTAACCACAACATATCCAAACAATAACACACGATTACGATAACTTTAAAAAAAACTTTTTTTTTTGGGTATGTCATTTCTGTCTCTATGCCGAAAATGGGGGGTGACTGGTAAGGGGTTAAACAGTAGAGCATGATGGTAGCAACACCAAGGCCAAGGTTTTAATTCCCATATATTGCATAAAAAAAATGTGTATTATTTGAATTCATGAAATGCAATACTGTACAATGTATACCTTCCATTTAAGTGGCTTGGGCTAAAAAGCCAAATGCGTAAATGCAGATGTCACATTTCATGTGTGATATTACATTTATTTCATTGTAGGTAGTATCTCTTGGACACAGCAAATATTAGCCCTGTTTCTCTTCTCTGTATGAGAGCCTTTTTTTTTTCATTTTAGGATATCTTCAAATGCTATCTGTTACTCTAGCAATATTCTCATGAAACTCACACAGAGATAACACGACCAGCTATTAAGAGACTAGACAACACTAGTTGCCTCAGCCAGGCTCAAGACATTAATGCTGTGACACCCTCTGCTGAGAAAATTTTCTCTCTTCACCACAAACAGTATATCCCTATAAATGTGAAAGACAGAGGGGAAAAAAAAATAACTGTTTTCAGGATGACTGATTATCCATTGACTTAATGAGATTTTTATAATCGCACTATACCAATGTCCTGCACTTATACTGGAAACCTCTGACCTGCCCTCTTTATGACCTACAACAGTTATAAACTAAAATGCAATTTGTTCCTGTGCTTTAATTGAAATCTTCAGGGCAGCTTTGGTCATCTCTCAAATCTACTCATTTATGATCATAGAACCTTGTTCGGGAAATGGTTTGTTTTCTACAAAACCAAACAAATAATGAAGCAGATGTCAACAGCCATAAAGCCACAAGGGATATGGACACAAGAGCTTGTTTGATGGAAAGCACATCACTCTGGCTTAGCAACACGTGACCAGTATCTTGACCTTTACTTAGAATGTTTCCTAGTTACCACTTTGACGCTCAGAAACAGAGCGAAGTCTCCTCTCAAGCTAAGGGAAGAAAAAAACAGTGCACAAGGATTAACATCAAAACAGGGTAGTTATTTGTCTGCACAGATAGAGTAAACCATAAATTTTATACTTGTATGAGATTAGTGTGGACACCTCTTTAGGTCAAGGAAAGATGTACTTATATTTTATATACTATATATTATATCTTATATACTATATCTTAGATAGGTCTTGTCTTTTTGTCTGTGATTTTATAGTGATATAAGTTCTCGGTTACGTATGTAACCCTCATTCCCTGATGGAGTAAATGGAGACGTCACGTCGTTGACCGACAAATTGGGATCTCGCTTCAAGAGACCAATCAACTTAGAGTGTAAACTAAACAAGCCAATGCACATTTGCATGCAATTATTGCATCCAGCTGCAGCTGATTACAGCGTGAGCATAAAAAGGCAGCAGGTGCAATGCATACCCGGCTGCTCAACGGTGGTACAGCAGCTGTGGCGATGGGACGTGACGTCTTCATTACCTCCATCAGGAAACGAGGGTTACATACGTAACCGAGACATTCCCTTTCAGTCGGTCACTCTCTACATCACGCCGGTGACCAATGAATTGGGATCCTCTACCAAAGCACCATGGATGCTGCCCCTTCCAGTGCCCTGTGCGAGCCACCTGCACCCTTTTAGGTGTAGGCCGGGGCTCGCAACAAGAAGACCACTCACCGTTGTCATAGCACTACCCACTCAGTGAGATTAGATAACACTGGGAAAACATACCCGTTCCACTTTGAACAGGGACACTGCGGAATCCCCATCCTTCCTGAAGGAGGTCTTGGGAGCAAATACCCATATGAATTGGAGGTGATTGAAACCCTCTTGGAAATGGCAGAAGTCTGCCAGGGAAACACGGGCTCGGAGGCTATACTGTGGACTTTACACATATGGGATCCACTTAGGTCTCATATATGGAACCCAGCCTACTAAAGGCCCCCAACCACACATCCGTCCTCATACTGGCGCCGGATGTTCCACCACGTATTGCTGCTGAGGGGATGGAGAAGCTTGACAGAGGCTAAAGTGTGGACACTCTGGAGTAGTTTTAGCAAGCCGACACTAACCGGGGCCTCTCAGTGCCACTACCCATTTGAGGTGAGAACACAGGAGGATACTGGCTCCACACGAAGGCTATAGAATCAATGGAACATGTTGGGGGTCACCCAGCCCGCAGCACCACAAATATCTGTCAACGAGCCAGCACCAAGGAGAATGCAACACTCCTAGTAGAGTGAGCTCGCAACCTGGGCAGGCAGGGCACACCCTGTGCCTGATAAGCCAGGGTGATGGCATCCGCAATCCAATGGGCCATCCTCTGCCTAGAGATGGCCTTCCCCTTCTGCCGGCCTCCGTAACAAACAAAGAGCTGGTCTGAGGTCATAAAGCTTTGTGTCCAGTCTGCGTAGCATCTCAGGGCTCAGACCCAAAATCAGCTGGATTGTCTGGGGATGGAGTCGCCACTCTCCCGGGAGCGTAGCTTGAGACAGCTCGTTGGTCATACGGTTGAGCAGGCCTGGAATGTGAATGGCATGAAGTGACCTCAGAACCTTCCGACTCCAAAAGAGGAGTTGGTGGGCGAATTGTGACTTGTGACAGAAGCGCAGACCACCTTGTCGGTTGATGTATGCAACGGTCGCTGTGTTTTCCATTTGGACCAGCACGTGTTTGTCTCATAAGCGCCCTTTAAGACGGTTCAAGGCAAGATGCACTGCTTACAACTCTAGGCAACTGACATGCCAGTGCAGATGGGGGTCCGTCCATACCCCTACACTGCGTGCCCGTTGTATGTAGCCCCCCAGCCGGTGGTGGTGGCATCCGTGAAAACCACAGCATGCCTGGAGACCTGTTACATGGGCACTCCTGCCCAGAGAAACATAAGATCCAACCACAGGGTGAAGGTTTGGTGACAGGCCGGTGTAACTTGGACCCGGTGAGTTCGGCACTTCCACGTCCACCTCGGGACTTGGCCATGAAGCCAGTGATGAAGCGGTCTCATATGCAATATCCCTAGTGGTGTAAATGCCGCTGCAGCTGCCATATGCCCCAGGAGCCTCTGAAATAGGTGGGACAGTGGGGCCGCCATTCTGCCCTTGAACGAATTCATGCAGGGCAGCACCGACTGCGCATGTTCCTCTGTGAGGCGTGCTGTCTGTTCGAATGAATCCAATTCCATACCGAGAAAAGAGATCCTCTGTGTTGGGAAAAGTTTGCTCTTTTCCCAGTTGACCAGAAGACCCAACATGTTGAGGTTACGGAGCACCAGGTGCGAACACCCTGCTCTCTGAAGGGAACAAGAGCCGCCTCCATGACTTTCATGAAGACACGGGGAGACAGGGACAGCCCGAAGGGCAGGACCTTGTACTGATATGCCCGTCCTTTGAACGCAAACCACAGAAATGGTCTGTGGCGTGGAATAATCGACACATCGACGTCCTTCAGGTCTATTGCTGCAAACCAATCTCTGGGACAGACGCACCCGAAGATGTGTTTCTGCGTTAACATCTTGAACAGTAACCGATGAAGGGCACGGTTTTGGGGTATTTTCTCCTGATAACCCCGAAAAGAACTTAAATTACACTTTCAGTTTTGATTGTACAGATAAGAGCAATACATCAATCGAATCTGTAAAGGGTCTACTTTTTTTTGTATACAGACATAATAACAACAAAACTTTGTGCACTTATAAAATAAAGATAACAATTTAATAATATATTTTTTACAAATGTTATTGAATGCGGGACTGAACCGAAACGAATATTTCACACATATAAAGCAACCAAACACAAAGCAATATTAACAAAGTTACAGAATATGGAACTGTACAAATCTAATAAATATATAAAGCAAAATAGGTAAGAATTAGTAAACAAACTCAAAATAAGAAAAACAAAAACAAATGTGCAATTATAAAGGTGCAATTATATTTATAAATTATAAAAGCTAAAATACTAAACACTAAATACTAAAACACAATTTAAAAGTGAAGTAAAAGTGACATATTGACCAATGTATGGTAACCTCTATATTTAAGCCATCCAGTGACACTTGGAACAGTGGGCAGCCATCACTGTAGCATCCGAGGAGCAATAGGGTCACAAATGAACCAGTGCTTCTTAGAGTTCCAAAAATTAATGTCCTTCTGGCTCAGTTTCATTAGGTCTTACACTGATGGTATGCACGGATGTAGCGTGCATCTACCTCCAATCTGCACTGAAGTTGCTGGCAAAGGTCTGACAACTGTGGGTTCCTGTGAGGTGGAGATCTCAAAACCCACACCGGCCTTCCATCAGCAATGGCATCCTCCTCATCAGACATCAGTTCCAGCATTGCTGTCTGCCACAGTTCTCTTTCTGCATCTGTTTGAATGACCCTGGACCTGGACTCCAGCAACTGCAAAACACACCACAAGTTAACCTCTAAAAACACCCAGAGATGTACTCATCTTTTCCTTTGTCGGATTTTAGCCAGTGCCATAATGGCTTCCCTAATCTGTAACTTTTCTGGCAGAGACAAAGTGTATTTCCTCCACAGTGTTTCATAGTAAGTCCTGCAACATGCTGAATAAAAAATGATTCAGATAAGTGACAGAAATTCAAATTAGAATATGCACAAAATAAGGGACATGAAATGATTACAATAACATATGATTACCTTTTATAGACTAAGAGTCTGCATCTGCAAAAGACGTCTTTAATTCCTCCAGCAGATAAGTAATCACTGCCTGATTATGAGGTGAATTTATTCTGTGTGGAAACAGAGTCCTGTGTCAATAATTAATTTTAAAATGATTACGCAAAAGCCCATAAAAAGCATGTAAGAAAAACAGCAGTCTTACCCAGTTTGTGGATTTAATTTATGTGGGTTGTTTTCCGAGTTATGGAGGCGCCTTACAGCTTCCTGTAACGTAGAATTTAAAAAGCTTTAATACATACACACAAACATGCATATGAAAGAAAGAGTTTTCAAACAACATTGCATAATACGGACAATCTGTTAAATATGCTGGACACATACAACAGTGCATAGGACAAACAGTAGTTGTGTAGCTAAGTGCTCATTTAAGCTAACTTGGCGAGGTACAATTCACGACTATGTCTTTTAATTTAAGGTTCAACTTACCGCAATGCCCACATTATGCATCCGTTTGACTCTTTTATTCACATGACTTGGCTCTTCCTGCGGGCTTTGATTATTGAAATTGCGCTCAAGAGCCTCAAGATGCCGAAGAGTCTCCCCGTGGAGCGTATTGCAGGCAGAGTTGTACTTAGGCCCCATCCACATGGAGACACGTTTCGCTGTATACGCATACATTTTGTATCGTATAGGCGTTTCGTTCACACAGATCCAGCATTTTGGGAGAGTGAAACCAATATTTTTTGAAACCAGGTTCCAGAGTGGATAAATTTGAAAACACCGCATTTGTGTATCCATATGTTTTCTGAAACGATGACATCATCAGCCCACATCTCGCCGCTAGTCAGACACTGCTATGTCACATAACAGCAACAAAAACATGAACAAACACTGAACAATTGTCTTTTTATTAACTAACATTAACACCGATTAATAAATGTATTGTTCCATGTTCGTTTGTATACCGCGCGCAAGGTTTATGCGCATAATCCAAGTTTTCTTGTCTGTTTTTAGTGTATCTCTGTGGCAGAATTATAGCACCACACGCTGGTCTGGCATGTATATTACATTGTTTTGTGTCGGTTTTGTGGTTTCGTGTGGACGTAGATATTTCTTGAGACGAGGAAAAAAAAAGATCGGATAGGGAAAGTTCTGGCTTTGTGTGGACTTCAACTGTGCAGTTAAGTCACACTTAAGAGAAGGTTGCGGTCATAATTCCACTATGTACAGGGGTTGAGATTTAGGCCTTTGTAATTACAAAAGCTTGTTTGGTCATATTGTAATTGTCCATTTTCATTCTTTTTTTATCATTATCTGTAAATGTAAACCTTTACAATAAACCTTTTTTTGTGATGTTATTTGTTGCATTCACCTTGACTATTATATTCCATGAGGAGTAAGACACACAACAAAAAATAATTTTCACACATTTAAAAAATGCAGTCTTGTCTACTGAATTTCACTTATTTTGAATGGTGCTCAAATTTTCTCATACAAAATAAGTTGTATTAATAACAAAGGCATTTAGTAAACACATTTGTACAGACATGGTGTTTTATCCAGTTTTTATGTACAATAATAAAAGATGTGCTGTCCTAAAGAAGGCACACCATGGTTAACAAGTTTAAAGTTTGTAGTTTTACAGAACATCACAGCTGGGTATGACATGAGAATAAGGCCTGAAGTTAGGAAGAACATTTTAAGGAAAATATAATTATATTTTCATAATGATTTTTAAAAACACCCCTGGCCAAATACCCCCAGAGGGCATGACTTTCCACTTTGATAATTACTGTAGTTACCATGTTCTGAACATCAAATCCTTTCTTTTTTTTCCCCAGATGTAATCTAGGTGGTTGAATAAAAATATTTGGACTTTATTTTTTTTTTTTAATTACCTCAACTTAGCACCAGCAAGCTTGTTAGCTAGACAGTTAGCATCAGCTAACAATATTTACTTATTTCCAGTATGGTTATGAAGAAACATTCATATCTGTCTACTCGGCTAGTTAATCAAAACAATATAAAAAATTATACTGTTGATAAACAATATCAAAACAGACATCACACGGAGAATTTGAACGTGCATGAGTTATTTTATTTAATTTGTGTTATTTTAATGTTTCCTTTTTTTGACCTAAAACATAGAGACATTGATTGATGTGTCTGCATTCAAGCATTTTAGTGGGCTTAAATAGATCACCCTTTACAACAGATTTAGTTCACAAACAGCTGACAGTTTTGACCTAAATATGGTTTTCAGTTACAATAATTAATCCTAAAATTCGACATTAGTAACTTACTTTTAGGAAGGAAGGAAGTAACTTAAACTGCAATTCATCGACTGGCTGCTTGAGGCTGGCTGCAAAAGGGAGTCAGTCCCATAGACTCCCCATGTTAAAATGCCCAACTTTACAGGAGAAAAAAACGTTTACAGCCTGGTTCAAAAAATTATTTTGATCTATATAGCTAATTTTACCCTTCATGACAACTGTGAGGGGGTAAATTTTTTATCGTTTAAATTATATTAAGCCTTAAAGTTCTGCATAATTAAGGGTGTGGCCACTTGAGTGACAGGTGGATTGCCGCTGATGACACTGCTGTCGAGCTAGGTGGGCGTGGCTTCAGCAACCAGCTCCCGCCTTTTTGCCCATTTTCGATTATTCAGGAGAGTCACGCGGTAACGCGCTGCCAAGATGGTGACGGCACGCTCTGCACACTTTGAGCTTCAAAAATGCTCTTCAGGAGTCTACGGTTGATGTCACGGACACTACGTCCATGTTTTTATACAGTCTTATGGTTCATACTCGTGAATTCAGTTCACTGGAGAATCGCAGTAAACGGTTCATTTGAATCAGTGAGTTGTAGACACGAGAACAGCTGCAATCGGATTATTCTAATTTGTGAATGAATCGTTTGGTGCGATTTGCAAACCGATTTAAAAGGTTCATTGAAAAGAATCAGCTCGTTCTTGAATCAGACGTGAGCTTTTGCGTGGTCAGAGCACGTGATATATTATAAGGAGTAATGATATGTTTTATGAAATGTAGTGAAGTAAAAAGTATGATCTTATGCTTTGGAATGTAGTGAAGCAAAAGTAAAGGTTACTCAAAATAAAACTACTCCAGTAAAGTACAGATACTTGAAAAATGTACTTAAGTACACTAACGAAGTAAAGCTACTCCGTTACTGTCCACCTCTGTGCGTGAGTAGGGCCTTTGACAAATGCAACTTTGCAGTTTTTGTAGCTATCTCAAGTCAACTTGCATAATAATTTAGACAGTTAGCCAGTGGATAATAACAATTGCTCGTCCAGTGCCATGGCTGCTGACGTTAGCTTTACTTATTTGCCATCATATCTGTGCTCTGAGCCAAGTCTGAGCAAAAAATTTTAAATATAACAAGACGGTTCACTCATAATATTATAAAAATTGGAGAAACTGCAAAGTGCAGTATGGCAGAATAAGTCCCACCTTCTAAATAAAAAAGGCAGTTGTCAAAGGTAAAGCCATAGCATTGTTTTGTTTTTACACTATTTCAAATTATCAACTCACACTTTTCTCATCATAATTTTACAAGTTGAAAGTTACAAAACACACACACAGTGCTGACTGACTCTGATAATGGCCGGGTATTCTCGAGTCCGATTGACTCTGGTATTAGGCAGAATGTTAAACAGCCCCGGACCCGAAGTAACAGATTGGGACCTGACCTGGACCCGGACCCGTCTGACCAATTAAAATATACCCCCGAACCCGTACGGATCCCGTGTCGGGTCTCGGGTCCTCCGTGTAGATCTCTACCTGGAGGTAGCGAAGCCTGGTCCGCAGCTCCGAAATGGTCATCTCTTGCAATGGGAATATGAGTCATCCACAAACGCCACGACCGCATCCACAAACGCATGGGTGAAACGGCATCTTTGAAAAGAAGGCTCTTTAAGAGAAAATTGCTCTTTTAAGGAAATGCTCTTAGTGCTGAGGTGCACAGGGGAAATGGCTGATGCAGCACAACAGGAGGGTAGTGCAGTCTGAAGTGCACAACCCACTTGACATGGAACGACCACCACTGAAGCGCAATACCACCCACACCAGATGCTTCCAATAATGCGTTGAACTCGTAGCTCACTTGAAGACACTGGATGGAGCAGAACAATGTTGGCTGAATCCGAAAACTGAAAAATGCTGCCTTCAGAGGACGCATTCCAAGGTAGGAAGGCATCAAGGCACATCCGAATTCAGTGTTAGTTTCAGTTCCTGTGTCCTGAGATGCCTTCATCTGGACGATATTTGAAGGCAGCATAGATGTATCCTTTGCTGCCTTTGGTATCCCACAATCCTGTGCATTCCATTCTGTGACAGTTAAGCCAAAAAATAAAGATGGCGTCTGAAAGTTGCAGTTGGTGGTCAGTTTGTGAGTAAATGTATGTTTTTGATCAACGTTTTCAACTTTTTATGTCATTTCTAGCGAGAAATTAATATTGCAGTAATGAAATATCCACTTAGTTATCACCAAAGCTCTCTATATTTTGCTGTAGATCATTAAACCGTTACTCTGCCTCAGAAGCCTGTCCAAAATCAGTTTCATGAGGTGCCTTCGTGCAAAAAACGCTGCCTGCAAAGTCATTGCCTGATAAGGCAGCAAGTCACCTGCCTAAGTTTTCAGATGCAGCCATTGTCACTCAGCTTTGACACGAAAAGCTGGTGTGCATTGCACCTGCTGCCTTTTTATGCTCGCTCTGTGATCAGCTGCAGCTGGATGCAATAATTGCATGCCAATGTGCATTGGCTCGTTTAGGTTACACTCGAAGTAGATTGGTCTCTCGAAGTGAGATCCAAATTCATCGGTCACCGATGTGACGTTGAGAGTGACCGACTGAAAGGGAACTATATAACTATATATATTCAGTAACATATAACTAAATATAGTAAATATAGATTTTTCCATCCAGGCTGTTGTGTGTAGAATCTACTTATAAGACAGGAGTAGACTCTCAATAAACATGAACATGCGGAGGAGGTTTGTCATATTAGCTGCCTTGAATTAAAATAGGAAGAAATTAGTTTGTTCCTGAAATGATTAATGCAATTTATAAACTACAAATATAATGGACAGGGCACCGGCCCTCCAGGACTAAGTTTGGTGACCCCTGTTCTAGGTTCTAAATTTTTTCTGATTGGATTATTCCTAATTTAGCTCAGTAGACTGCTCAATATCAAACTGAAGTGAAACAGAAAATCAAAGACTGGAAACAAATTTAATTAATAAATGGACATTACATTTAATGAATAAATGGATGTGAGCACATTAACAATTGGATGGAATATTCCATGTCATTTATGTAATCTAAATGTACAATATAGTTGTTATTTTTATACATACTGTTAAGAAAAAAAAGGTGCTGTCAAATGATTAATAGTGATTAATCACATCCAAAATAAAGGTACATACCAAAATATATTATATTTGTATATTAAATATATTTATACATAATATAAATTATATAAATATAAATATATACATGTAAATGCATGTAAATATTTCCAAAATATATACTGTATGAGTGTGTATTTATATATACATAATAAATATACACAGTACACACATATATTATGTACACAAAAACCTTTATTCTGGATGCGATTAATCACAATGAATCATTCGACATCACAAAAAAAAAAAAAAAAAATTTCTGAAAGGCTATCAGAAGTTATCCTGAGCAATTTATTGAGAACATTTAACATTTACTGCAAACACTTAGAATAATAAGTGTTGACTGTGGCAGAGTATCAAGCCTCATTGTGATGGAGTATAATTTGGAACTCTTTTCTTTTCCCTGCAGCCAGCACGACTAAGATGACGTGAAGGCCCCTCTGCATTTAAAGCAGCAGCTGAGCTATGGTGTACACTAGAGACTCTTTGTTGGTTGGTTTCTGACTTCCTCTATGGCTCAAACCACAGAGGAAGTCAGAAACATGTGGCTACATATAAGTTGTTAGTGTACAGTCTTATCAGTTACTGAAGTAGTGAGAATTTGTTTTTTGTTTTTGTTTGTTTGTTTGTTTTTATGGCATGTTTCACATACAGTACTAGAGGTTCTACACAGAACAAAAGGAGAACCATATATATGTCAAAACATTTAAATACAACATAAAACCAAAATTTTGTGTGCAGCGTTGTTACGAAGCTTTTAGACCATGACTGTTAGCTTTAGTGCTATCTTTACAATCATGTAGTGTAGGATATTCCTAAGAGTTGACCGATTTAAATGAAGTAAAAGCTATCTTATTTAAAAATGGAATAAAAATATTTAATGACACATCTCACAATAAGGCTGTGGAAATTTGTGTCCAATCAAATGCTCTCTAGATTTAGAATGTCAAATGTCCTCCCTCAGAATACCATATGCCTCATCAAGGCATTTCATTGATCCATTACTTAACAAAAATGTTGCTTTAAAGATCAATTTGATCTTTAAAGCAACATATTTGTTAAGTAATGTCGCTGGGAATTTACTATGCATCTCAGCTTTAACAGTATCATAGGCTAACAACAATGGCCTAGATGTTTTCAAACAGATAGAGATAGAAGAGCATCCAAGCATCTTAATGAGCTTTGTAATCTAAATGAAGTGGAATGCACATTCAGAAGCAACCTTTTTAATCATTGCTTAATTTATTGTTTTTCATTGTTACCTACATACAAAACAGCCTAATTAATTACCTGCCTTACTTGTTTCTCAGGGAAACGAAATGCCCTCTGCAACATTAACACCACGGTTACCGAACATTAATGGCACAGATATTTTAATTCTATGACGGGAGACCTTTCAGTGACCTGTCTTCACACATCTGACTTGAGACGAAGGGAGCTTACAGAAAGAAGAAAGTGCTCTAATAGGTCCATTATTCCTCTTGACATTTCAGATGCAACTTCAGTTGTAATTACCAAAAATGTGTGCACTGTTGTGACCTGACACCTGTGAAGAGCCAAAAAAGGTGTCTGGATGCATGCTTTCTACTATCAGTGATGATTCCAGCAGCAGCTGGCACTGGCATTTGTCTCTGGTGCCAAGCGATCCCAGAAAATGTGTGCCCATATAGCTGTGTACAGGTCACTGTACCACTGCAGATCATCCCAGAGAGAAGAACTCTTAATGGTGGAAGTGTTAAGGGTGCCACAGAGCAATTGCAGCAGTATGTGGCTGAGAATATTTAGTCTTCAAGAGAGCTGACCACTGAAGAGTTAAAATCACCTTTGACGTCTGAGTAACCTCAGAGCTGTGTGAGATGAAAGCTGAAATCACATTGCTCACCTCCATGTACAGGGCAATAAACAGAGGTCTGCAAAAACACATTGTTAAATGCTTTTGTTTTAGAGGCCAGATGTGTGAAATGATTGGACTTCTATTGCATTCTGTATGTTTGGTGCACATGGGCATGGAAATGCTTGCTCTCTGAAGTATGTGAAGTTAAGCGGTGACACATACAAAGCGCTGCACATTTTGTATGTCTCCCTTATTAGACGCACCAAATTCAGGTCTTGCAGCAGAGATTGTCTTACTATAGGGAGATGAGAGGGTCTGTATACTTAATAAGCGTAACAGCCAACTTGGATCAAGCGTGCCTTAATAACCAATCACATTACAGCCTTGACATCATTGAATTTCAGTCAGAGTTGTACGGCACTCAGTCACTATTTACAGATACCATAGGAATGAATGGGAAGTGCCGTAAGCTGAATCCCACCTGTCACAAAAAAGTCAGTCACTTAATTTATAAAACACCATTATTTATTTATTATTATTTTTTTTTATGGTAAACTGTAAAAAGAGTTCATTCCAAAAGTATTGTTTAGTCTTAAACCATGCTGAAGATTAGCAGATAGGCTGTCAATTCATTAAATTATAAGCCGTTTCCTCTTAAAAACAGTTTATTCCGCATAGTGAAGCCTCTCCTCCACTGACATCAATTCGAAAAACGGCCTCTGGTCTCTTTCCCCATGTACTGTCAAAGTGGAAGCGTTAGCATTAGCCGTTATGCTTTTTTGGCTAAAGGTTTCAGGCTTGCCTTCTAGTGGCTTTGCTTACAGTCTCTACTAATGAGCTGATGGGTTGAATCAGGTGTGTTAGATGAGAAAGATATAGAAAACGTGCAGTGCTGGGGGTCCTCCAGAACAGGTCTGAAAACCCCTGGCATAGGAGATACCTTTTACTGCATGTGTCTGTCACATCTGGCTAGGGGATACTATAATGGGCAATTCACACAAATACATATAACAATAACTATAATTTAATTATATTAGTGTCCACAGCAAAGAAGTATAACATTTTGTTTATTGTGTGTTATGTCATGTTCCACTTAAAAATATTCAAGATCTTTAATGCCAGGTGGATTCTGATCGGCTGTCAATATTTTTAATAATTCATCAGCTAGGAATAAAATTATTCTTAAAAAAAAAAAAAAAAAAAGATACAAGTAATCATTATAGTGTGGACTTCACTAGTGTGTGAACATTAGTATGAACAGTCCTTTGGTGCTTATACCGGATTCTGGAAAATACCTAAATTGCATAAAGAATTTTCAATACTCAGCACTACATCAGTGATAGCTAAAGTGTTTAGTGAATATGACACAATTTTGCTGAAATATTTTGTGAAAAGTGGAGCGTTTGCTGTATAGAAGATTAAGATGGGGTCCATGTATTGAGAACTTCTCTATCTGCCCTTAATCTGGAACCAAGCAGAGATATTGACTAACACAGGAAGTCATCCCTCTTTACACGTCTGACATTAGCCTTGTTTGTCTTTCACCATATGTCACCTACTCCAGAGATACAATATGTCAGCGACAAACATTGAGTCTTCTTTTAACACAGCAAATCATTAGCTCTTTATATTCCCCATATAAAGATTTGTATTCAATTTTACCCAACTAATGGCAGATGTTTGTTTGTTTATTTATTTATTTACTTTTTTTTTCTTTCCTTGAAGAATAAATTATGCATCTGTAATAGGAATGTGCAGAATAGCTAAGCCAGACTTCTGATTACTGTCTGAATTCCCAGGTCTAGTCACACATTTGCAGCATTTTGATTAATGTTGAACATAATTATCCTCACTGGACTTGCAGGTCAAACATGGGGTGGCTCAGCTGCCATGGGAATAGCACACATATACTTTATATTATCAACATGACAGAGGGAAAAGAAAGCAGGGTAATTTGAATCTTATTGTAGAAGACTGTAAAATGCTTTGGTCAAGTAAAATATTTAGTTACATCTTTACACCTGACATAATAATACACTGAACAGGGTTAAATTTTATCATGTATTTGGACAGGTTGGGTTACATATGATGTGTTATAATTGATTGGAAAAGCTACTTACAAAAATGAACTGATATAAAACACAGCAGAATAGATTTAGTTAAAAAAAAAAATGCTTGACTTGCCATTTCTTGCCACTTGTTACTGACTTGCCAGTATTACTGATCACAGTTTCAGAGTCTTCCATGAGAGCTGATATTGGGGTGAAACAATATCCCTGCTGTGAAATGTAATTATTATTATTATTATTTTATCTTTCTGGAATTCTTTCATTTTCGATAAGAATTCTCTGGCCTTCTCATTTAGTTCTGGTATGGAGCTTTCTCTTAAAATAATTTCTGTGCATCACAGAAAAGCAGTTGACTTGACAAATGCTAAGTTGCGTAGTAAAGGTGATGCTGATCCACAATTCCATTTGTTCACCAGAGGCTGTCCCATACATCAGTATGCATACACCTTCCTTTTTGACTAAAGTATTGTTATTTCTCCTTCCAGTCACTCTCATGTTACTTGTTACCACTGATTCTCAAGAATACACCATCTGAGTATCAGGTAAAAGGCCTATGACCGAAAACAACCTTAGGTGGATGATAATGCACTCATCTTACCTGATCCCAGGGACAGATGATTCCTCCAAAAAACATAAAGAGGTAACCCATGGCAACCAGGCAGGCCCAGATCACCAAGGAGAAAACACGGAGAAGCTTCTTGAAGATGGACTCGATGCAGACCAGAACAAAGATAGTGAGGAAAATAGCCAGCGCAGTGGGGACAGTGATTACAAAGGCGACGTGATCCTCGATATCCTGCAGAAAGATTGCAGTGTTACAAAAAGAACTTTAATTGCACCTTCCAACTGCACCTGCACGACAGCCACTGGATAATAGTTTACCAGATAAACTAGTTACTGCCAATGAACCCAAAGACACTTATGTCAAACTGGGGGACTGAGCAGTGACCTTTGTTGTTTGTTTCTCTATAGGTTACACAATGCCCCACTACTTTTATGCACAGTAGTTATAACAATAAATGTTATGTGTGGAGCTCCACAAAATAATTACACATTAAGCATATCATTATTATTTATTATTAACATTAACAAAACCTTCAGCATTGCACTACACTGGTAGGTCAATTGTTTTTGTATGTACAGGAGCACTAATTCATTGGTCTCCTCTGAATTAACTGCTTTTGTATTATTGTCAAAAGTAATTTGTCTGGATAAAAGCATCATCTAAATCAGGTTTCAACAATTCTAAGTTCCATCTTAAATCAAACACACATGCCTGTAATTTTATAATCTTAAAGACTTTGGTTTGATTTTGCAGGTGTGTTTGATTTGAGATGGGACAAAATTCTGCAGGACAGAGTGGGCCAACCTTATCCTAAATAAAATATAATAACCCTGAAAAGAATAGAATAACACTCAAACAGAGTTCAGCTCCAACCCTAATCAAACACAACTTAACAAGCTAATCAGTGTCTTCAGAATTACTAAAGCTGTGTTGGAAATTCCCCCATACCCTTATACCTTAGTGTCTGAAACCTTAGTGAACATTATCGAGTACACTCATTCAATCCCACAATGCACAGCAATAACAAATAGGGATGTGCCCGAATCCGAATACGTGATTCAGAAAGGTAATGACGTGCACTACGGCACCCCTAAAAGTAATAAATATGAGAAAAATATATTTCAATGCTTTCTCTCACAATTATATCGTTGGGTAATTATCCTGCATAAATTGCGGGCATCATGGAACCATTACTAATATGCAGGACATTGAAATGACTTATGAATGCGCGTTTTCTTTTTACTTTCACTTTTGAGATTCGTGATCACATGTAGCCTACTCTACTACGGAGCGGCACTACTTACCACACATTTCACAAGATTAGATGTTTGTCTATGGTGCTCAGGATCTACAAATCATTCACCATCTTCCTATAAATAATATGTCCTTACCCCTCTCTGTTTATGCTAACCATGTCCCTTTAGTGGCATTGTAGAACGCATTATTCAATTCCCATGCCTTTCCGAATATGGATTCGCTATTCGGGCATATCCCTAATAACATATGTACAACTGATGTATGCTCAACAGCTGGAAAATACCCATAAAGCACTGTGAGAGTCACACACCGAATGAATTGTCATGTTTTGCTAGAAGATTTAGCCCAGTGCTAAATCATCCATCTATTCATTGTACAAAACACTCCCTTGGCATACAGCATAATACAACACAGATATAAATTCATTGTAAATTGATTATCCAATTACTTAATTAGGGTTTATACATGATTTCCATGACAGAGTTCAAGATAAATCCTTCCATCTTACTACTAGAGCTGCCAGTTTGCAAGTTTCAAATGATATTAAACAGCAAGTACAAACTATGAATGAATGAATGATGCATTTATATAGCGCTTTTTATAATGTATTGTTGTACACCCAAAGTGCTTTACAATCATGTGGGGGGGTCTCTCCTCAACCACCACCGGTGTGCAGCATCCACCTGGATGATGTGACGGCAGCCACAGTATAACGGCGCCAGTGCGCTCACCACACACCAGCTACAGGTGGAGAGGAGAGAGAGTCATAAAGCCAATCAAGTGGATGGGGATTAGGAAGCCATGATTGACAAGGGTCAGTGGCAGCAATTTGGCCAGGACACCGGGGTTACAACCCTACTCTTAAATAGAAGTGCCATTGGAAAAGTGAAAAAATAAGTGCCAAAAGCGGCAGTTCTTCCAGTGCACTCAGTGTCTAAATTCACTCACTTGTTTTCTTTTTACTCCTTCAAGTGAACTGTATTAGTGGTCTAATGTGGGGAATAGTGAATGAGGGTATAGGGGGCGATTTCGGAATCAGGCAGAGTTTTTTTCCCACAATAACTTGTGGGAACGTGATAATATGTTGTGGTGATGAGCTATTAATTTGTGGGAACATCATATTAACTCGTAGGAACGTGATATTATGTCATGGTCACGAGATCATTTTGTCGAGGTAATGACATCCTTATGTTGTTACCACTTCTTATGTTGAGGGAACGACATTTTTCTCATGGCCAAGAGTTTAATGCGTAAACAAACCTGTGTAACCATAGCAACCCGGTATTATCAGAGATAGATAAAAAAAATGTTTTATTAACATCCGCTTTGATCCGCTGGTGTGTTTTACACGTGAGGATCAGTGCCCTTTGTTACATTTAGCAGCTCAATCCCGCTAGGCGAGTCGGAGTAGAATGCTGTCACCAATCCCAGACAGCAAGCAGTTTCGGCCCAGATCTGGCCCATATCTGGCCCACGTGAAATCCATGCAGTCCAGATGTGGGCCGGATCTGGGCCGAAACTGCTTGCTGTCTGGGATGATTCTTATCACTGACAGATTCGTATTTGTTTGTTTGTAGCGGAGCTGGTGTGTGTAGCTGGCTGCTCTCGCTGTGAGAGCATTTAGTTTAGCGAAGCATTTTGGAAAGGAAAAGGCAGAGTAAAGTTTTGCTGAGGCCAGAACCCCCTCGAAGAAAGCTTGTGCTCGCTCTTGTGACGACCTCTGCTGTTGGTCTTGGGTATTGCCGCTTGGTACTGGTTTCCATAAATTAGCAGTCTATTGGATACACTGGTGACCAGTGCTTCATGCGCTCCTTTAAAAAGAGATCTCCAGTTGAGCCAAGGAGGAACTTTGGGGATTTTGGAACTTTGGCCTTTGTTTGGTTTTGGACTTTATGTTTTGTTTGATTTGATTTTTGCATTTATGCCTCAATATTGGATTACATTTCCAACCATGCACTCTGCCTTATGCTGCGTTCACACCAAACGCGAATAGAGCGTCAAATTCGCGTCTACCGTGTCTAGTTTGCCACTTGAACATTTTGAATGCATTCGCGCGTCTAGAGCGAAATAGACGCGCTTAGAAAGCAAGAGATTGAAGCGAAATTGAGGCGAAATCCGCTTCTTGTGGGAGGGGCAGGTGCTAGCGGTTGTCTGTTTGCAAGATGGCTGATGTTGATCGAGCATTCGAGGCTTTTCCACTTTTTCCTGCACACGTCCTCTGAATAAACACATCTTGTTAGCCAAAAGTAGCTGTATATTAGGGAGAAAATAGTTGTAAAAAACGGCGGGAAGGCCATGGGTCGATAAACGTGTACGTGACTCAAAAGTTAAATGTGTATTTACAACACACTCTTCCAAGTGAGGTCCTTTTTATTCCTGTCTCTATAGAAATATGAACTTGGTGTCATATAGCTCCGGGTGACTGCTCACTGACAATATCAGTCATTCCTCCATGTTGAATGAGTGACTCCTGCGCAGGCTCCTGATTGGTTAACGCGGCGCGAATTGACGCCAAAGTTCAAATTTTTCAACTCGGACGTCAGATGCGAATTCGCGTCAAACGCGTAAATGCACAAAAAGCACCATTCGTGCCAGACGCTCAATTCACATCATTCGCGTGAACTAGACATGCGAATGAGGCGAATTCACGTCTACCGTGCCGCGAGACCTCCAGACGCGCGTAAACACGTCTTTACATTGACTTAACATTGAAATCATTCGCGCTAGACACTCTATTCGCGTTTGGTGTGAACTCAGCATTACACACTGACGTTACTGATGCACACACAGACACATTGTTATTTCCTTTAATTGTTTTCATTTTATTACTTAATGTTACCTTAATTTAGTAGTAAATAAACATCTTCTTGAGCTTAATATTTGGTTTGCGTGTGTCCCTTGTCTTTGTTGCTTCCCTTGAGCCAGGGGTCGTAACAAATTGGGGGCTTGTCCTTGCTTTGTTAACTTAACGAGTTAAAAAACATTTTTGGGGCGCTTCGAGTTTGATAATTAGGTATTTTGGACATGCGAAAATAAATTTGTACTGAAGTCAATTTGTTCACCATGTGAAGTCACCAGTTGGTAAGTACATATGTGCAATATTGTTTTTTGAACGTGAGTTTTCTCTGATAGGCAAAGCGGCATGTTTCTTTTGAGATGTGTCTTGTTTGTTATTTTTGTGTAGTGTTGCGCTGAAAGTGGGTAGTAGTCATTATCTTGGGAGCACATCCGTGGTGTTGAAAGCGTCGCTGGTCTGACCAGTTGTCTTTTTCACCCAGCGGGCTACAATGCATAAATACCCCCCACCGGTAAGCGCATGAAGACTAGGGTTGATTTAGATAGAATATTGGATAGGTACCCAGACAGCAACATAGTGTTGGCCCAGATCCGGCCCGCGTGAAATCCATGCGGGCCAGATATGGCCCGGATCTGGGCCGAAACTGCTTGCTGTCTGGGTATGTAGAGAGAAAGCTCTCGTTATTTGATTACACTGTGTGGACTGAATTGTTTTCTGGTAATTTTCTCATGGCTGATATTGATGAGTTTTTTTAGTTCACCTTCTCATTAATTTTTGGATAGGTGTACTAAAGAGCATTTATTAAGCATCGCTGAACATTATGAAATTGTAATTAAAGATAAAAGGCTCAAAGAAAATGTTAAGGTAACTTTGAAAACTGAGTTGATTGAAAAAGGTTTGTTAGGGGCCAAGATGGAAAATCTGTACCAGGTGCATCTAATTTACAATCTCTGTCTTTTGAACAGCAAAAAGAGCTGCTGCTTTTGCAGATGGAGCATGAGAAATTAAAACAGCGTGCTGAACAAGGTAAGATGGAGTTGGAAAAGGCAAAATTGGATTTAGAGTTCCACAAGCTCAACCTTATGAAAGAAGGTAAGCTATCTAGTTCTGGTCAGGAGCAAAGTATGTTTTTTTCACTCGTTTCAAATCTAAAACTTGTTCCGAAATTCAGTGAAGATCCTGATACTTTCTTCACTCTATTTGAACGCATGGCAGAATTAAGGGACTGGTCAGATGATAATCATGTCGCATTGTTACAGTGTGTGTTAACAGGGAAAGCACAAGTAGCTTTTTCTTCAGTGTCAATCGATGATTGTAAAGTTTATCAAAAAGATAAGTCTGCAGTTTTAAAAACATGAGTGTGTACCCGAAGCATACAGACAGCGCTTTCGACTGCAGGAAAAAGAAGAGATGCAAACGCACTTAGAATTTGTGCGTGATCTGAGAAAGCACTTTAATCATTGGTGTACAGCAGTAGACATTAACACATTGGAGGATTTGATTCACTTGATAGTGTTGGAACAATTTAAAAATTCAGTCCCGAGTCGTATAGCTACGTATATCAGTGAGCATAATGTTAAAACACCAGAGTAAGCAGCTGTGTTGGCCGATGTTTTTGTACTGACACACAAAACTGCATTTGTTGATTGGCATACTCGTGACGTTCAGTCTGCTGTGTCTCTGTCCAAGCCTTCGTCTAACTTTAACCGTGTTTTCACAGGAAAATTTGACCCGAGCAAGACTTGCAATTATTGTCATGAGAAAGGATATTGGAAAGTAGATTGTTCTGTCCTTAAAAATAAGTCTAAACGTTCTGCACAGAGTTCACATGTTAAGCCTGTTGCTCTTGCGGCCTCGGTCCTGTCTGTAGTGAGTGAAATTGTTAAAAAGCAAAAAAATATGTTGATTTCTCTTCTTACTCGCCTTTTATTACAGAAGGTCGTGTATCTGTGGTTGGAGAGAAAGAGGAAGTCCTTGTTAAAATATTGCGAGATACTGGCGCCATGGATTCATTCATTCTAGAATCAGTTTTACCTTTTTCCTCGCAGTCTCATACTGGTGAGAATGTTTTAATTTAGGGAATAGGTCTGAATACTTTGTCTGTGCCTCTTCATAAGGTAAGACTTCAGTCCGATTTGATTCAAGGTGAGGATATGGTGGGAGTACGATCAGCTTTGCCAGTTGAGGGGGTCCATATTATTTTGGGAAACGGACTGGTAGCTGAACGTGTGTGGGCTGATGGTTCAGTGTTCCCTATAGTGACCTCTAATAATAACCTCGTACTGTGTGCAGCTGGATAGAGATTGGGAAGAGGGTTTACCATGGATTATGTTACCCGCACGAGAAGTAGTGCAGGAAAGTATGGGTTTTAGCCCTAATGACTTGGTCTTTGGCCATAAAGTTTGTGGACTTTTGTCAATATTTCGGGAGTTTGGTAAAGTTCCAAAGCCTCCTAAAAACTTGGCGTCATATATTTTGGGGTTTAAAAACAGACTGATTCAGGCTAGAGAACTAGTAAAAGTAAATCTCGAAAAACATCAGAAAAACATGAAGCGATTGTATGATCGTAGGGTTAAGCATCGAGTTTTTGAACCAGGCTCCTCCTGGGCATGGTCCAGTGGGATTTCTATTGATGAGATTTGTGCAGCCACTGACTGTCATCGCCATCCACATTTGCCAGATTCTTTCATTTTGACGTCCCTGCCATGCAGGCACAGTTTCTGTCTGTTTAATCTGCCTATTTCTCCCTAACGGTGGAAATGGTTATATTTGTTGTCCTCAGCTGTGGCTTGGGCTCAGTTTCCCAATGATAATTAAACCAACCAAACTTAAACGTTCCGAGACTGGGCTAACAGAGCAGGTCGTTCTGTATCTGGTCATAGCATGGAGTGATTAGATGTGTTCCCCATGCACAATGTGAGAGAATGTTTGAAAGGGAACGCACCAGTTACTGACATAACCTCGGTTCCCCGAGATAATGGAATGAGGATTGTGTCACTGCCAATGTTGTAAGCTGCACACAAATCAATGACTGTCGCTTCAGTCGAATGATTCTGATGAAATGGTGCTGCGAGCCGACTTACTTATATACAGGTTGGCTCCACCCTTTCTGGCAGGCTAAAGTGCCATTGGTTTCCGCAGCTACACAAATGTGAACAAATCAGGCTTCAGTACAGAGTAAAACAGGAGTTTTCCCCATACACAATGCTCATTCCCTTTTACCAGGGAACTGAGGTTATGTCAGTAACTGGAGCGTTTTCTTTCTTGGTTTTCAGAATTTGCCTAAAATTAGATTTTAATTGTAATGACTATTATGTGACCATATGCCTTACATTGAAAAAAAAAGCACTTTAATGAATAAACATTTAATGTTTTATATTGCAGAGGTGGGGACAAGTCACACATGGTCAAATCCAAGCAAGTCTCAAGTCTTAACCATCAAATCTCGAGTCAAGTCTCAAGTCACAGTTCAGACAAATCATGCAAGTCAAGTCAAGTCAAGTCAAGTCAAGGGTTCACTCTAAGCAAGTCAAGTCGAGTCCTGATAAGTTTCAAGTAAAGTCAAGTCTCAGTACTAAAATAAATAGTTTTTTTGCTACGTATATATTTTTGCACAGAAAAGATAAACTTATATGCATATAATTTATATACTGCAAAGTGAATGAGATATATAATATATGTATATCTGTGCTACATCAATATCTAAAAATAAAATAAAATTGCGTTGCATACACAATGTTTAAAATTAAGAAATCCAGTCTAAACTGTCTAATCAAATCTGTCTAATTCATTTTTTACTGAATCTGTCTAAAATGTGTTGCATTTACAGAAAATAAGATTTTCCAAGACACTGGCACTAAGTTTTGAACGACGGGGCTGCATAATAATCAAAAGTAATAAAAAAAATAAAATAAATGTCAATCAGGCAAAGTAATTAATCAAAATGTATATTTTTTTTTTTTAAAAATAAGGAGCAATATACAGGTAGTCAGTTAATGCAAAAATAGTAGAAATCACAGTGGCAGTGATGATCACGATTGCCTATGTGTGTACGTAAAGTTTGGTTCCAGCAGCCACACATTTTCATTGGTTTGCGTACACAGAAATGTAAATACTTGTATGTACTGACAGCATGTAAAACTTTTGATTTTATAAATGCTATGAACCTTATAAACTAAGTATTGGGACTGAAAATCTGCTATTGACACGCAGAAAAGCTCAAACGTCCTTATAGCCAAATGAGTTTCTTTTGGGAGTTCAACTATCGTCTGCCATGTTTGGCACGGTTTGAGCTTGTGCAGCGTTAAAGGCACAGATGCTTATTAGTGGTGCTGACAGTTCTGTTCTGCTGTCAGGTTAATTGACATCACAATAAATATTTTTTTAACAAATTTCATTACTGTTTTTAATAAGTTCAAGTCATTGTCGAGTCTTCCACTTCAAGCCAACTTGCTCTCAAGTCAAAGTCAAGTCATTTTCTCACTTTAATTAAGCAAGTCACAAGTCCTGAAAATTGTGACTCGAGTCAGACTTGAGTCAACTCATGTGACTTGAGTCTCCCATCTCTGTTATATTGTATGTTGTTTAATGAAAATAAAATGTTCTTTCTATTGCTTTCAAGTTTTAGTAAACAAACTTGAAATGTAATGACTTGTAACTGCTGGGTGTGATAACAATATATTGCTTTTTAATGAAAAAAAAAAGGTATAAAATACAAATTTTAATGAATAAAAAGGTATTCTTTTAATGGTTTCAAGATTTCAACAAAATAAACTACGTATAGTGATTAGTATCAGTGTATGCCCATTCATGCTGGGTTTTTGTTTGTTTGTTTGTTTGTTTTATGAAAAAAAAAATAATAATAAAACCTAATCTGAAATTTCAGTGACCAGCAATTCATGTTCTTTTTTACTGTCCAATATAACCTGTAACTGACTGTTGTAGAACTGTGAAAGTCACTGATGTCACATTGAATGATTGGCTGAGGTGCCAATGCTTTTTTCAATGATAAGTATACAGACCCTTTCATCACCCAATCAAAAGACAATCTCTGCTCAGTATTATGGATTTCCTGGCACGTCACAAATTATTACTACTTTGAGACCGTTTTGGACTTTCTGCACCCTATGGCTTTGAGTATAAATGAAATACACACTTGCCTGATAAAAGTGCAGGGAAGTGCAACGAATTTATGTTTTAGTTAGGCTCCTTGGACAACTCTATGACCTAAAAACACCTCTGTGTTGTAAATACAGTAATGATACAGTAAGCCTTAACAATTCCAATGCAATCTTAAATTGAATAATAACAGCATAAAATAATATAAAATGTCTATATTCACTACTGAACTCAGGTGAAAATTAAAATAAGGTAAAAGTTAAACAGTTGTTAATGAAACTGCTAAGCCAACTTTTTTTCTACTTGATAAGTTTAATACTGTTTAATACTTTAATACTGATACTAAAGATGAATGCATCAACACAAGATTGCCTGCACAGAGACAGATAAAAGCCTACTTTTTCATTATTACCAATCAACTGTTGTATGACAGGCAGAAGAACTACTACAAAAGGATATCTGGACTAAAAATAACAACTTTCCAGAGGATTTGAATGTTAGTAAAGTGCCTGATTATTTTCTACCATGTAAATACCTCAGCAAAGCATTGTTTGTTTGTCCCATTAATTTCAACCAACTGCAAAACAATGCAGGCTTTACAAATAAAATTTCATAGAAAGATATGGACCAGACAATGCCACAATATATAATTTTGTTAATTCTACAGACATTTAGACATTCTTTGTCGGAAAATCTTTTATTGCTGTTTAGTCTATCAGTGACTTGAGTTCTGTACTTTTGCCAAAACTCATTAAAATGTATTACACTATCTATAAGCTACTGCTTTTATTTACATTGTGTTTGCACTGTATATAATGAAAGCATTTGTGAGATTGCAGAAACAGAGATGCATGACTGTGATTTTATGCAAAAGAGGTAGATCTATGCATATAGTGTTGTAATCAATATTTTCTAAATTTATTTTGGCAGCTGTAATAGTACAAATGTAGTTAAAGATCTCAAAAAAGTTTCTAATGCAAAGATGTTAGACAATCATTGCAGTAGTCATTTACACCAGCCATGAAAACAACTTGAGAGAGACTCGCTCATTTAAATAGAGTGATCAAATAAAATTAGCGTTTTTTTAATGTAAACATTCTAACATAAGTGCACCTCAGGAAACATTGGAAAGTAAAATTAAAATATGCAGTCATGACTTCTTTAATGTAGTCGACATTACATAAACATCCTTACACTCTATTCATTGAGTTGACTTCATTGACTTCACAACCCTGGCTTTGATGACCAAAGTTTTAGATAGTTATCTATAAAGCACACAGAACAGAACTACAGCTAAAAACATTTATTTGGTTCAGTAAGTTGCCAGCCCATGACCGCTACAGTAACTGCTTTGTCAGGTGTCCATCTTTTTGAGTCATGATATAGAATTATGATATAGAAATAAAAAAGAGTAAAGGTCTCTGCACACTGAGTCCAAAATTTTCGTATGCATTTTTTCGTATTCGAAATCCTAAAAATTAGTTTCATACAGAAACCTTGCACACTGAGTCTGATGCGTATTAATTATCTTATAATAGAGCCACAATTATCTTATAATAGAGCCTCTATTAATTATATTATAATAGAGCCACATATTAAAAAGAAGACTACCAATTTCTGTGAACTCAGTGTGCAAGGATTTATATACTGTGCTTTGTGCTGCAAGCAGAAGTGGATGAACTTGACAATGCCATTCTGGATTTTGGCGTTGGCTCTGAACTGCCAAAACACCTCTTAAAATGCTTGCCACGAATGCAAAAAAAATGAACAAAAAAAAATCGAACCTGATCTGAATTTTTTTATGACAGACAAATATTTTGGAGGCAGTGTGTAAATGTGATTGACATAACGTGAGGTTGTATTTATTTTTTAACATGCAAAATTTCAGATGAAATTTTTCGGACTCAAGGTCTCTGCACACTGCGTCCGAAATTTTTGTGTGCATTTTTTCGTATTCAAAATCCAAAAAAATTGTCACACATAGAAACCTTACACACTGAATCTGATGCGTATTAATTAATCTGTTGCAACAAAAAAAAAAATCGCAAAACAATAGGCCTACTAAATGAAGTCTTCAAGCATTGAGGATGATTTTGTTGTCCTCTCGCTTCTTAAAAAAAAGGAAAATTTAAGGAAATACTGGGTCCATCCAATCCTGAGATTTAGAGAGGATGGAGAGTTCCCCCTCAGGAGCAGCGGGATTGTCCCCCAGGTGATTCGAAGTTTACTTCAGGATGTCAGTGGCTCAGTTTGATGCTTTGCCATTGTACAGTGGCTCTGAACTGTCAAAACACCTCTCAAAATGCTTGCCACAGATGCAAAAAAATGCAAAAGATTGAATCTGATCCGAATTTTTTTATGACAGACAGTGGCAGTCTGTCTTTTGGAGGCAGTGTGTAAACGTGATTTACATAACATGATGTCGTATTTATGTTTTAACGTACAAAAATTTCAGACAAAATTTTCGGACTCAGTTTGCAATGACCGTTAGACCAGCAAGGCAACTCCATTGACTTTTACATAGATTAGTGATGGTTGCATTGTTCACTTATTTTCCATAATCTGAAATAATGCTTGAAGGATTATAGTTATTTTACAATTATAATTTTCGTTATGAAAGCAGTGTACAATATTTTTTTAGCTTTAGTTAATTATCTTTTTTCACTAGCTTGCTGCATTCTAGGATCATCTTCTTAGCAAACAATACATGTCGTGCTATCTTGCTATTTAACTAAGACAAGGTATCTTAGGCAACATAATTAATTTGCCTACCTTTTATAACAAACTTTGTATGTACATCAAGTGTGTGATGCCATACAATACTATCTCTTTAGAAAGCTCAGGTTTTGGAACAGAGCTTTTGACTAGTGTACCTAACTGTAACTCAGCATTCTCAAAATGAGCCAACAATACACATGAGACTCCAAACAGGGACATCTAAATGGATTCAAGCTCTAGTCAGGTGCCTCTTATGGTTTCAGTGTTTAAAGAGCCCAGGATACCTGTGAAAAGCCTTGTCACTCCATAGCACTATAATTACAGCCACAAAGTAAGACAACAAGACACAGCCTGATTATCAGCAACATTTTGTGCAATCATTTTCTCACTTAAGAGCAACACTAAACCTCTGCTGTCACCTCTCTATCCACACTCTTCTAAAAAGTGCTACAAAATGCTTTGTTAAAAGCCATGGTGTCACACCACGGTGATGTGGTGTGATTTTGATGGCATCTCATCTGGCTGTTTCTCAGCCATAACATTTGCATCTCTTTTCTGTAATACCCAGTGTTGCTGCCAAATTCAACACTGAAGAATTCATTGCCGGAACACACAAAACCACTAATAGCATGGGAAAACTACCGAAGACTCATTCATAACTGATGCTGTCCAGCTTTAGGAACACATTAGAATCCAAAAAATTGGAATCCCTGATAAATATTGCAGGGAAATTCTATCAAGGTGGATGTAGGGTCCCTATAACAACATCAAGATGTTATTGTAACGCTGTTGTATCTATTTAGTCATAGAGAACACAGAGCAAGCCTGCAACTGGCAAAACCCACAAGCACAATCTTCTACTAAATTCCACAAAGCATGTAGCGGGAACTTTAGTCTTGCGGCCACTTATCGGATGTGTGAGGCTGAGTAAAAACAGGTCATGGGGGGAGCAAATTGTCAGGGATTCAGAATATGATCATAAAAAACTGCCCTGAGAGTGCAATCCTGCTCCAAGGCGTTTTTCACAATCAATGTGATGTGTGCAACCATGGGAGTCACAGAAAGCATTGCGGCAACCCAAGGCAGGCTTAACAGTCACTGTGATGTGAGATTTAGGTCAGGCAGTCAAAAGACAAGAAAGAAAGCAGCGCGTGCATTGAGAGTGTGCATCTACACAGGGGTTGATGTCATACTGTGAAATGTCGCTTACTTATTCACTACTTGATCTCCCTAATGCATTAAAGCTGATTTAATCAGGTGAAATATATACCACTCACATTTCTCTGTATATTCCATATATTTTTAACAAGACTCGCTTTAAATTTAAGCGGAAAAGCAAACAAATTTCAGACAGCATGGCAGCAACCTGCTCATGTGTCCTGTCAATGTGACTTCTGCTTTTTACACAAATGATGATGAAAATACCTCAACTTCTGGGAAAACCTGTGTAAACTGTCTCAGCATGTAAGCCAGCAATATATGTACAAAACTCTAATTCAGACACTGTGACAACACTACAGCTTCTGTTTCTCCTTAAGCTTCATCTACAAATGGCACATATAGAATCTTGTAGAATTTCAAACTCTTGAATCAGTGGTGCTATGAAGTATCAGCACAAAACCCAAACATGTGATTACCAGAATGTTCATTTTGAAATTAGAGTCTGTAAAAGAAATAAATAAAAACATACATAAACTATACTCTATACTTAAATTTAGAGTTTATTAGATTTCCTTTTTTTTCTTTTTTGCATATAATACAAATTCCACAGCTAATGGGTAATACACAATCTTATTTGACAATAATATTGAATTCACAAGGACTAACATTTTGCTCCAGCTGAGCTAAATTGAATAGGTGTCAAAAATAAAAGTAACTGTTGGCAGGTTAATAGTTTCTACTTAATCTGTTATGCTTAATTACCCATGACGATGTCAGTTGTTTTTCCAAATGTGCTCCCTTTCCTTCCTTACATCGATTATTCCCTGCTCCTTCTTTATCACTTTAACATGAATCACAAAAATTATGCTTTGAAGAGAGTGATTACATACTGCATAAGGTAAACAAAGACATATGGTTGCTGCAATCAGTACAAACATTGCCAACTGGCAGAAACTTCCTCTAAAGTGTGAGGTTTTCGGACACAGAAATTAATTTTCTGATACACATAGTGCAAGAAAAATCCAGGAGTGGGCTTGTAGAGGGTTTGTTAACTGTTTTAGAAACCCTTAAAAAATAATCATTAAGAAATAAGTTACATTTACATTTTCCTGTGTCACTTGGTAAGTACAGTAGCAGGAGAGCTTTCTCCCTCAACCAACCCAAACACTGTTTTCCATCCCTTTCTGCTTTTTCCCCAGTTACCTTCCCCCCAGTTTCCAAACACTCACCAGCCCAGAGGCGAAGAAAACAGCCAACAGAGCCAGGCAGGCACCCATCACAATGAGGAGCAGAAAAACAATAAGTGGGTGCTGCTGGCTCATACGATAGTACGAATCATACAGCCAGTCTGGGGACTGCTGTCTCCGACCACGCACACCTCCTCCTCCTGTTACATCTCCTCCTGTCCGGGAGCCCCTCTCCAGCAAGTATCTCCTCTTACGCATGGCCTCCCTCCACATGGAGCTAGCGTTGTGTTCCTCTCTGTTGGGCGATGGCTGGGGTTTGTGAGGGTCACGCTCCTCTTCACACAGGTCCTTCAAATGGAGCACTGATGCTCGGGCTGTGGTGTGCGGCCGGTACACCGGCAGGATGGCTTCCACTGTGGTGCGCAGCATTGCTCAGGCAACATATTGAACTGCAGACTGTCAGAGTGAGAGTGAAAGGAAGCAGTGTGTATGCGAGTATGTATGTGCAAGGGAGAGAAAAAGAGAGAAAAGGGGGAGAGGGAGGGTCTGGATTGAGGCAAGCAGCGAGGGAGAAAGCAAATGTGAGTGAGAAAGACAGAGAGAAAGGCCAGACAGAAAGGAATGGAGGGGTGGAAAGCGTTTCCTGCC
The DNA here is from genome assembly GCF_018340385.1 of Cyprinus carpio. Taxonomy (NCBI): domain Eukaryota; kingdom Metazoa; phylum Chordata; class Actinopteri; order Cypriniformes; family Cyprinidae; genus Cyprinus; species Cyprinus carpio. The sequence goes on from NC_056612.1 coordinate 7,876,964, forward strand.
AAGATGATGCGCTAGGTTTGGTTGGTACATCAAAAAATTTTCATCATATACTGACCCTTAAGATGTTTCAGCCCTGCATTATTTTCTTTCCTCTGTGAAAGATAGAAGCTTTCATTTTCCATACAAGGAAATGGTTTGTAGTTTATACCACCAAGCTCAAAAAACACCATAATAGTATCATAAACATAGTCTGTCCTTCCCTTGTGCTGGAACTTTCAAATCTAATTTTTGCTGTTGTGTTTTCCACGGTCACGTAGCACACAAAATGTGTCAACAATGTCACACCTGGCACAATATGTCTAAAGATAGTTTTTTGGGGGGGGTTTAAATTGAACAAAACCACAATGAGATGTATAATCCCTGCATTCTCATGGGACCTAATTAAATTTCTTATGGTGCAGGATTTATTTTGAAATGAAGATTGAAATGGGCAGTACTTCTTTGATTTGTAGGCATGAAATATGCACGTTTAAAAACCACACACATATAGTATACAGTAGCATTATAAAGCATGCAGCCATACACACAGTAGATGTGCATCAAATAAGACAAAGAGCAAGTGCTCCATTAGGACAATGACACAGCAAAGTGTGGCTATGTATAGTCTTGCAGTAGCTGAAATAAAAATAAATAAATAAATAAATACACTGAATATGAAAATGTGGGGGGTTAATTTTGTGCCGATTTGTTTTGATATCATGAGGCACCACTCAGTGGCTGCAGATTTCTGGAGGCAACGTAAATTTGTGAAGTGAGAGGAGGTAGGAGGGTACAGAGCCAGTGGATGGTCTGTACACAAGCATCTGAGAATTTGAACTTGGGCCACCTCCAGCCAGTGAAGCAACACAAAGAGAGGTGCAATAAGAACTCTTGGGTTAGTTAAAGAACTTAACAAAACCATTCTGGATCATTTGCAAAGATTTTCTTCCTGCATTCATTAAAAGGATACTCCACCCCAAAATGAAATTTGTGTTATTAATCACTTACCTCCTTGTCGTTCCAAACCCTTAAAAGCTGCATTCGTCTTCAGAACACAATTTAAGAATTATGGAGTATCCCTTTAAGGCAGGGGCATATTGTAATCTAGTCTAGAGATTTAAAAAAATAAAAATAAATAAAAATTGGTTCTGATTTTCTTGGCAGTGGTAAGAAAATCTTGTCACTTTTCTAACAATGTTGGAAAAAAATAGTTATATATATATACATACATACATAATTTTTTTTCCAAACCGCGACAAAAGCCAGAATCCTTTCTTTGCAGAATGCAATATATCCGCTCAACCAATCACAGCGCACTATTCCACGCACTGTAAACAGTAACAACCAGTGACAGCGCACCATTCCACGCACTCTAGACAGGGCTGCGCTCTGAATACACCCGGTTTCCTAGTTTTCCTCATCTAGCCTACTTTGTACTTTGTGATCAACAAACAAGGGGTGCATGATAAATCGCATGTGATTGTCATGCGCATCTCGTCAGTAAAGCCAGTTCTGTGATAAATCTCCATTGCGTGCTTTCAGATGGAGCGGCATTTAATACACAGAGGCGTACATCACTGACAAGTTATGCAATATCGCATTCATAATCGCAGATGAGTCGCATTCGATACTGCGTTGCTTGTCAGTGTAAGTGTTTTTATTAATGCCATTAATGTTTTTGTTAATACAGTGTATAGCACTAGACAACTAAATGAATGTAACATGGCAAAATATGAATGCACTTTTGGTAAATAGTTGAATGTAATGGACATATCATTTTGACATTTCTGTGCTTTAATGTAATGTTGTTGTTCATGTATGTTCATGATGAAATTTTATGTTATTGTTGTAATTAATTTATAGCATTAACAAGATGACCCGTTGAGTTCATTTTGGGAGCAATGACTGATGAATGTATTTTTAGTCCAGTGCCTGTAAAGAAGATTAGTATTGACCAAGTTCAGAACCTGTCATATGTGGATGTTGTGTATTTTCAACAGTTTCAATATGAAAAGTAACTTTTATACTGATTCAATGGAAAAACAAACAAATAAACAAACAAAGAAAGAAAGAAACGTGTCATGGATTTATTTTATTTTGGGGTAAAAATAATAATAAAATTTTATAATAAATCTTTGAAAATCTAAATCTGGATTTGAATTTTTAATGTTATTATAACCTAAATATGCTATGTGAAAGTTTGAAACAGAAAATAGTGGTTTTCATCTGGCCACTTTCTTGATAAAAAAAAAAATAATTAAATAAAAAAACAAACCCTTTTTTACTCTAATTCATCAAAATGGATTTATTGCGTTTTGGAACCAAACTCTTCATATATATATATATATATATGTGTGTGTGTGTGTGTGTGTGTGTGTGTGTGTGTGTTTGTGTATATATATATAGAGAGAGAGAGAGAGGTGGTAAGTATTTTACATACACTTCTCTTGCAATCTGCAAAATGTTAATTATTTTATCAAAATAAGAGGGATCATACAAAATGCATGTTATTTATTTATTTAGTACTGACCTGAATAAGATATTTCGCATAAAAGACGTTTACATATAGTTCACAAGAGAAAATAATTGAATTTATAAAAATGACCCCATTCAAAAGTTTACATAAGCTTGATTCTTAATACTGTGTTGTTACCTGGATGATCCACAGCGTTTTTTATTTTTTTTATTTTTTTTATCAAAATAACACTAAGCACAGCTATGAGCTATTTAACGTTACAGGCTTAGATTAAACTCTCTTGTTTTTTCAGTGCCTCCCCTTCTCCTTCCTCTGTACTATCTCCACCCATATCTCCCAGCTTCTAGAGACAGCTTCTAGATTTAGCTTTCTTCCAAATGTCAGGATAGCTTTCTTCCCTCACCCGGCTTCTTTGTTTGGTTGTTAAGGGGGCTGTCAGATACTGGTGAGCTTTGCAACAAGTACAAGAGAAAGAATACCACACAGAAGTTGCGGTCAGTAACCATTTTCCTTCTTCCAAGACAACCTTCCTTTTATAAATACAATCTTAAGAAAAAGAAAGAAAAAAAAAAAGGCTCAAAGGCCTTCCAAATGGACTCTGCTTGGGAAAGAAAAATCTTTGCAAATTATCAGCTTTCATGTCCACTATTGAAGCACTGAAGCCCATAATCAGTTTAAGAGCTGGTAAATATAATGTCTTTGAGATGAAAATATGCTTTTTGTAGAAAAAATTTATTTGGAGAAAAATTACAGTCAACATAGATATTTCATAAATTGTTCAAATGCTGTCTTGTTCTGTAGACTTTGTCTTTATAAAACCCATAACATAAATGGCTTAAAGCATAAAGCTGCACTTTAATTCCCACTTTAAGACAGCGGACCTGGGATACCTTTTTGACTGACTCACAAAACAAATTAAAAAATTGCAGCAATGTCTTCTCACATAAAGGTTAGCACAAGTAGAGGATTTCAAAGAGAAGCTGCTATAATGGTCTCTTTGGATGGATGTTTCTGAATTCTTTTTTTAATTTATCCACCTTTTTCTACACCCAATGATGCTTTGCATGAATTATTAACTTCTATTAAACTCTTAACCAGGAGCAAAAGAACTGCTCCATAAACACAGTCATAAGCATTTTTTTAAAGGGGTCATATGATGCGATTTCAAATTTACCTTTCTCTTTGGAGTGTTACAAGCTCTTGGTGAATAAAGAAGATCTGTGAGGTTGCAAAGACTAAAGTCTCAAATCCAAAGAGATATTCTTTATAAAAGTTAACACTCGTCCATGCCCCTCTGAAACGGCTCGTTCTAACACTCCCCCGCATCTCTACGTCAGTATGTGGGAATATTTGCATAACGCCACCCAGATGTTCACGCAAAGAAAGAAGATGTACCTTTTATTCTTGTTATAGTATTGTTGTTGCCGCTGCTGCCATGTCGTATAGATGCTGTGTGTTTCACTGTGAAAGCGAAACTACTTTGTTTGGCCTTCCAAAAGAGGACAATATCTGCTTCGTCATGTCTGGGGCTGATCCGTGCTGGTCGCTGAGGAAATACATAAACTTTGCACTGTGGATCGTCGAATCGGCTTTCACTGTGGATGAAGTGGCATCCAGCCCGGGGTCGTCACATATGTGGTTGCTGCAAGACCAAGGTACGCTCCTTCATAGAATCTGCCTGCCACACCGTTCTCAAGCCGCCTGCCTCTGCTCATTCAAGCCGGCTGCGGCTCACTCTAGACCGCGGCTCACTCTAGGCCTCCAGCCTCTGCTCACTTAAGGCCACGGTGTGTGATGCAGTTTCGTTGAGAAAGCGTAACTACTTTGTTTTTGCCTTCCAAAAGAAAACACGACTAGAAATCATGTTTATATCACGTTTATAATGGGTTTTTTGTTTTTGTCTCGTCGCTCCGGCCGAACAAGGCATCACAATATGTTAAGAGGCGTAACATTTCTGTCACAGGCTTGAGGCATTCGGCTAATCACAATGTGCTGGATAGCTGGCCAAACACAGCACACCTCGCTTTTCAGAGAGATGAGCCTTGTGTAAATCGTTTTTGCCATCAGGCTATGGAAGCGCTTACCAGATGGCAGCAAAGTGAAAAGATGGTTACTGGGGTGGATGGAGTCCTTGATGATTTTAACAGCTCTGCTTTTGCAGCGTTTGAGGTAGATGTCCTGCAGAGAGGGGAGAGCAGACCCTGAGATGCGCTCAGCTAAGAGCACAACTCTCTGCAGGGCTTTGCCGTCTTGACTGGAGCTGTTCCAATACCACACTGAGATACACTGAATCAATACACTTTCTATGGCCCCTGAATAGAAAGTATTCAGGATTGCTTGTCAGACCCTGAATTTCCTCAGCTGTCGCAGATGGTACAGTCTTTGCCTGGCTTTATTAACCTGTGTTTGAATGTGGGTAGTCCAAGTCAGGTCCTCTGAGACGTTTACACCAAGGTACTTGAAGCTGCTCACCCTCTCCACAGGGGTCCCGCTGATCATAAGAGGAGTATAGGGCTGCTGCTGTCTCTTCCTGAAGTCCACAATCAGCTCTTTAGTTTTGCTCACATTCAGAGAGAGACAATTGTCCTTGCACCATGATGTAAGTTTCTCTACCTCATCCAAGTATGCGGTCTCATTATTGTTGTGAATGAGTCCCTCGAAGACCTTCATGACTATTGATGTAAGGGCAACTGGACAATAGTCATTCAGACAAGAGGGTTTATTGTTCTTAGGCACAGGGATGATGACAGATTTATATGAAGGAGGTGGGAACCACCGAGGTAGCAAGAGACTCATTAAAAATGTATGTAAACAAACTGCGAGCTGATCAGTGCATGACCTCAGAACACGGCCAGTAATCCCATCAGGTCCGGCTGCTTTCCTGACGTTCACTCGCTTTAGAGCCCTCTGAACCCCGTCCTCCGACATGGCGATCACATGATTATCGCTGCTCTGACTGCTGCTTCCTGACGCGCTGATCGGCAGACTCGCGTTGCTTAGATTGCTTTCAAAGGGGCCGTAGAAAGAGTTTAGTTCGTCAGCCAGCCACGGATCTGCTCTCACCACTGCAGAGGATTTATTTCCAAAGGCACAGATGGTCCACATGCGTCGGGAGTCATTGAGCTGGAAATGAGACTCTATTCGTTCCCTGTATCGGTGTTTGGCGGCTCTTAATGCGCGTCGAAGAGCATAGCACGATGCTTTGTAATCGCTCATGTTTCCCGACAAAAGACCGGCATTGTAAGCAGCAGTGCGTTTGTTTACTACTGCACAGATTGTTCTGTCTACCCACGGTTTCTGATTTGAGGAGGTCCTTATAGTTATTATTTCAGTTGCTTGCTCGGCTAGCATGTTAACAAAGCTTAATGCTACATCCGTGAACTCGCTGACTTTAGTTGAACTTGCCCGAAACATGTCCCAGTCATCAAGAGCCGCCCGTAGCATGGCTTCTGAGTGGGCGGACCATCCACCCTCTGCACTGGGGGACCTTGAACGAGCCTTTGTTTATATTCCGGTGTGAGGAAAATGACGGCATGGTCCGATTTGCCGAAAGCCTGTAATGAGCGAGCTTTGTTGGCATTCTTAAATTGAGTGTAGCAATGATGCAGTGTATTCAGTCCTCTGGTTGGACAGGATACATGTTGATAAAAATTAGGCATAACTTGCCTGAGGTTGGCTTTGTTAAAGTCCCCAGTGATGATAATAGCAGCGTCAGGATGTTTGTTGATGTTGCCACTGAGTGCATCATGAAGCTCAGACAAAGCCAAACCAGTGTCAGCTTGTGGTGGGATATAAACAGCAGTAACAATGATCGATGAAAACTCCCGGGGGAGATAGAATGGGCAGCAAATAATGGATAAATGTTCCAGATGAGGCGAGCAGGTGCGCGACAGAGTGTAGATATTCCTGGGGTCACACCATTTCTTGTTGATCATGAAACACACTCCTCCACCTTTGGATTTACCAGCCTCGGCTGTCCTGTCCATCCGTAAAACAGAGAAGTGTTCAGACGGCGTTACAGCAGCGTCCGGGACCGAGGTCGTGAGCCATGTCTCAGACAAACAAAGGATGTTACAGTCCCTAATGTCCCGTTGGAAACTTGTCCTGGCTCTAAGATCGTCCATCTTATTCTCCAGAGACTGGACATTGGCGAGCAGAATGCTCGGCAGAGGAGGGCTGTGAGCTCTTTTCCTCAGTCTGTTGCGAATCCCAGCGCATTTCCCGCAGTGTTTTTTGATCCGACGCCTCGGGTGGTTATTCAGGTGGCCATTGTTTATCTCGGCGTTCCGGAGAATATCTGATGGCCACGATGGATTGGAGGATAAAGTGTCCTGAAACAGGTCAGTGAAGCGGTGTCCAATGTCCAAAAGTGTTACTTTGTCGTAAATGATCAGTGCAGACATTATGTGTGTAAAAAGAGAAAGCAAAAGTGGTAAAAAAGTAAATAAAAACACAATCTAAGCGGAGTGACCTGGACGGCGACCGGACTTGATGGCACCATCAAAATAATGTTCTTTTTAGCAGCATAATATAACCCCTTTAACTCTGGGCTACAATGAGGTGACATTATCTTACTCATCCTTCAACCATCTAACATTAAAAGAAAATTTAAGTATAAACATATTACTTTCAACAACTAAGAATAACCTCCAAAATATTACAAACATGTTAAATATCACTGTAATAATACAGTATATGTCTGTATACAGTTTATTATTTAACATACATTGACTTAATCAAAAATATCCATCAACTAACATTGAATGATAATATTTCAACATGTTATCTGTAATTTTGATGGATAACAAGTATTGTATTTACCTGACTTAGAAACATAGTAACATAGTATTAGGGATTAGAAGTAAAACACCTCCATGTGAAAACAAACCTTGAAAGAGACGTGACTAAAGTAAATCGAGAAAGCAAACCACAAATGCACAGGAGCTATATGTTGTCTTTTTTTTTCAGTGGAAACCAAAGAAGAAGAAAAAATCCGGAGAAAAAGAATGCAGCGGACAGAAAAGAGCTCTGGCCACAGATATTAATAATTAATAATAATAATAATTTCTTACATTTATATAGCGTTTTTCTAAGCACATAAGTGATCTCCACATCTACCACCAGTGTCATCTACCATCTACCACCTGGATGATGCAATGGCAGCCATATTGCACCAGAATGGCCACCACACACAAGCTTATTGGTGGAGAGGAGACCGAGTTATGAAGCCAATCAGTAGATATGCAGATTGTTAGGAGGCCATGATAGTCAGAGGCCAATAGGCAATTTTGGCCAGGATGCTGAGGTCATACCTCTACTCTTTTCGAAATACATCCTGGCATTTTTAATTTAATTTTTAATTTTATTTTAAATAATTCTTGTTATACCATGTCACAGTAAAATACCAAGCATTACATTATTCTCCTGATGTGTGAAAATAGAACAAGGAAATCTATTTATTCAAATTAGCTCATTCTGTCAAACTGACAGCACAGCTACATAATTTGATTCTTTTTGAATGGAACTTCTTCAACCTGAAGTGCCTCCTTTAAGTTAAAACACAGTAGACTTGTTAGGAAAAACATGGATATTCATACTGAGAGACTTTAATGCAGTTCTCTGATATTGATTACAAAATTATTAAACTGTAAATTTGGTCAGATATTTTTTTTTTTTTGCACCTGAGTAATTTGTGTAACCAGGTAGCATAGAACTGTTTGAATGTTAATGATTAAATGTCATGGTTTAGAAACCCTGACATGAACTAATGACACAGTTAATTACTGTGATTGTGGCATATCTGGGAGCTGCTTGTCTGAATTCTGCGTAACCTTCATCAACCCTCATTAGTTTGTATGCCCTCAGTTTAATGGCAAAAAGGGTTTGGACAGTTCACATAGATATCAACTCACATACAGTACACAGAACATAAAACTGGGTTCACTGACCCAAAATACAACATGGAGTGTCTGTAAACAACTTTGCTAAAATCATAGATGTCTTATTGAGGAATATAAATTGCTGAATACAGAATGACCCATTCCATGTTCCTAGTACTCAAATAAATCAAATCTTGGAGGCCTTAATTTTGCAGTAATGATTGTTTAGATGTGAAGTATGACTAAATATGTTACCATATCCTCCAACAGGAAGCTGTCCAGACACTGCATACAAGCGAATAATGGTCAGACCCCTCAGTGCCTGACAGTGAATCTTGTCCTACTATTAAACTTTGTGAAACATAGCACCCATTTATAGGAAAATTTCGAGCTTTGCCAAAAATACCATTGACAACATTAAAGGATCATTAAACTCCACTATCATGTCTAATCATCACTTCTACAATGATGCCTCCAAGGGGGGCCCAAGGAGGGGCATGGCCCCAATGTTGCCCTTTCTGCTCCCTAGTTTTCACTTCTTGATTTTGAATTTATAATAAAATTACTAATATAAACAATTTTAGTATTGTAATAAAATAGTATAGCAAGTACAATTAAATAATAATGTATAAAATATTATTCATTCATTTAAAAACAATTTTTTTCTGACACTGGTGTTTAAGCATAGATCTGCCTTGAGGTAGCTGTCAACAGTCCGCTACTGTTTTGATGCCAGAGCAGGTGTAGGCAAGAATGTTTCCTAAGCAATTGAGGATGTTGTTGGATGTAATAATGAACATAGCAGTCATAAATTTACTCCTGACATCTGAGCTAATGAAGACGCAGAGGATTACTTTTATTTTTAAAGGGAATGTGCCACCTCAGTCTACCTAATTGCATCTATGTTCACGCAAATCATTCATGATCCAGCTTCACCTACTGAAGAAGTGAGTATATGTTTTTTTATGAATCTTTTCACATTGCCTTTCCTAATAATGTGCTAGTTGGCAAGTTCCCCGATGAACGCAGCAACAGTTTACAGCCTCAGAGAACTGATTGTCACCCCAAGGAAGAGAGGGGTGGAGTAAGTAGAGCTCACTAGCATTTAAAGGAACATGCACCAAAATTGGTCGCTGTGAACACAGCTGTTTTTGTCAAGGTAAAAAGGATGTTTTTTTTAAAGTACCATTGAGAAATTTTAACCAAAGTATGTTATATACTTTTCATTAAGACCCTAAAAAATCATATCAACTTGTGAATAAAGGGGATTGAAATGAGCCCTTTAAGATGGAGATAGACACAGTAGCTTCTGCATCGATCATCAGTGATCATTCACCACTCTTAAACTTTGTGTGGAGCCCAATGCTACACCTCATTTATTTAAACCCTTGTCTGTTTCATTTGCAAAGAAGCATAAAATGGAAAAGGAACTTGAGAGGCTTCAGCAGTTTGGTATTATTGAATCAATTCAGTTTTCTGATTGGGCAGCCCAAATCATTTCCATGCTGAAAGTGGACAACAGTCCACGTTTGTGGAGACTTTAAGCTGACAATCAATCAGGCAAAAAAAGGTGGAGACTTACCCTATTCCAAGAGTGAAGGACTTGTTCTCAGTGCTGGCAGGAGGCAAACTTTCACTAACCTTGGCATTAGTCACGCCTATCAACAGTTGTTTCTAGATGAGGAGTCAAAGCAATTCGTCACAATCAAAACTAAATATAAATATAACAGGCTGGTGTTTGGGTTGGCGTCTATCAGGGCCATTTTTCAAAGGACAAAAAAAGAAAAGAAAAAGAAAGCCTATTGCAGGGAATTCCAGATGTGGCACTGTACCACAACTAGATTCTGGTCACAGGGAAAACAGAAGAGGAGCACCTCAGTAACCTGGACCAGGTTTTCAAGAGGATGTCAGAGGCAGGGCTGTGGCTAAAACAATACAAATGCACATTCCAGGCCAAGAGTGTAACCTACCTGGAATATAAATATCAGCCCAGGGTCTCTATACTGTGCCTGAAATAATCAGGGCCATCAAGGAGGCCTCCAACCTGGGAAATGTGTCAGAGCTTAAATCATTCCTGAGCACGGTAACTTATTACAGAAAGTTCTTGCCTGATCTATCAACTGTACTGGCCCTGTTAAACCAGTTGTTGCATCATGCTTGCCAGCTGAAGTGGGGGGCGGCTGCCTTCACAAAAGTAAAAAATCTGCTGCAGTCAGCCAGTGGGTTAGTGTGTTAGTCCATTTTGAACCAGAGAAAGAGATGGCAGTGTCTTGTGATTCCTCTCCATATGGCAACGGGGCCGTACTGTAGCATGTGAGGGAGGAGGGCTCAGAGATACCCACTGCATTTTGGTCAAGGTCGCTTACTAAAGTGAAGAGGGGGTACTCTCAACTGGTCAAAGAAGGATTGGCCATTGAATTTACTGTGAAATGTATTCACTGATTTCTCTATGGTCGTCCATTCACAGTCTTCACAGATAAGCCATTGATGAGCCTGTTCAGTGAGAATAAGAGCATTCCTTCCATGTCATCAGCTCATATCCAAACGTGGGCATTGACATTGTCTGCCTATTAATACTGTATAATATATCGAGCGGGGAAGGAAAATGCTAATGTGGACCCATTAAGCTGGTTACCACTTTCAGACACCCCTGCATCCACTCCACTGCCTCCTCTGTTTTCCTATTGGGAAAGTTGAGTGACTCACCAGTGAGCGCAAAGCAGATCAAAACTTGGATGGAGAGAGAGAAGGTTTTGTCAAAAGTCAAAAGATTTAATCTACAGGGTTAGCCACCCACTGTTGTGGATGCAGAGATAAAAACATTTGAGAAAATAAAAAATGAGCTCTCAGTTCAGGATGGTTGCATCCTACGGGGTTCAAGGGTGGCGATGGTGGGGCCACCTCCAGGACAAGTGCCAGTGTTACAGGAGGTCCACACAGCCCATCCTGTCGGTGTCACACATGAAAAGCTTAGTAAGAACATATGTCTGGTGGCCAAATATGGATCAAGATCTTGAAAACAAGATCCAACATTGCAAGGCGATATCGGCAACAAGGCAACCTTTCCAGCAATATTTTTGACTTGATTGCACAGGTACTATTTAAGCTGAACTTAGCTGGACAATGACATCACTGAATGAACTGCATTTAACTGAAAATTGAGGGTTTACTACTGTCCTTTTGCATTGACACTATTTTCCTATTTGATACTGTAAAGCTGCTTTGACACAATCTGTATTGTTAAAAGTGGTATATAAATAAAGGTGACTTGACTTGACTAGGAGTCCCAGGATAACCAGAAAATGACTTCACCACTTCCTCTCCAGCCCTGGGAGTGGCTTGGTCCAGGTTGCACTTGGTTTTCCCAGGTCCTTTCATGGGGCGAATATTCTTGGTCATGCTGGATGCCCACACCAACTGGCTAGAAGCACACATCCTGAAAAACATTACAGCTTCTGTTACAATCGACACATTGTGCCAAGTGTTTTCAGTACATGGACTGCTTGATGTAGTTGTCACGGATAACGGACCACCCTTTATGGGAGAGCTGTTTGAAAAAGTTGTCAAGTGAAATTGAGTTAGACACATCTGCACAGCAACCTTTCCATCATGCATCGAATGGGATGACCAAGAGAGGTGCAGATGTTAAAGGAGGGCTTAAAAAAAGATGTTAGGTCTAGTTTTCTGTTTCGGTATCAGATTACTCCACAGACTACTACAGGCTTGGCACCAACAAAGATGTTGCTGGGATGCAAATCAAAATTTCACCTGGATTTGCTGCATCCGGAGGGTGAGGAGAAATTGAGAGTCCAGCAAAGGAAGCAGAAAACTTGCAATGACAGGCATGTGAGAGAACAGAGTTTTTAGGAAGGTGAGAGTGTCTTTGTCAAGAATTTCACCAGAAGTCAGCGCTGGTTACTAGAAGCCATCATGAAAAAAAAGTGGTCCCCGCTCTTGTGTGGCGAAGCTATTAGATGGGTGGGATGTCCGTCGTCATCAGGATCATCTGAGGAGCCATCCAGCTACAGAACAGTGGGGCTGTTTTGATCAAGCAGAAGGGTCAGAAAACAAGGGGAGTTCTGAGTCTGAAGAAATACGGGTTCCTCAACGATTGCCAGTTGCCACCCAGAACTCTGAGAAAACGGCTGTTCCAGTGCCACTGGGCGCACCTGTGCCTCTGGACACTGTACCAACCTCCCCTGCATAACTGTAGAAATGTTAAGAAAATCAGATCATCAAAAGAAAGCACCTAAAAGGCTAATTTGTAGATCATAGTGTAGCAAATTAGCTGAAATGAGAAATGTATATAAATAAGTACAATTAATTATAATTAATTAGAATTATTTATATCAGCTGCCAGTAGTAACTGTAGCAGAATTAATATTGTCATCAGCTAATCTGTTTGTCCAGTGAACATTCAGTGTAAATTCATATCAACTCTAAGAAAGGATATTTTCGTGGCCACAGAAAATAAAACTCTTGCCATATTAATGGCTTAGTGATGTGACATACAGCCAAGTATGGTGACCCGTACTCAAAATTTGTGCTCTGCATTTAACCCATCCAAGTGCACACACACAGCAGTGAACACACACACACCGTGAACACACACCCGGAGCAGTGGGCAGCCAAATATGCTGCGGCGCCCGGGGAGCAGTTAGGGGTTCGGTGCCTTGCTTAAGGGCACCTCAGTCATGGTATTGCCGGCCCGAGACTCGAACCCACAATCTTAGGGTTAGGAGTCAAACTCTCTATCCACTAGGTCACGACTTCCCCATTAGAGCATGTAGCTTGATCGGAATCGCAAAAAGGACATTATTCACAAGCAGTGTCAGAATCAGAAACTCATGTAACTCGTGCACAAAAGTTTTATTAACTAAACGCTAACACACAACTAGTCTAAACAAACAAACAAATAAACATACACTCCCACGTGCATACAAGGGAGAGCTAAAGTCGATGAATGAAGCCATTAGAGAATGCAGTTATGGAAAATGAGTCAGAACCACCTCAGTTTAATCCATAAGGGCCGTTTTACAACAGGGTCTACAGCTTATACTAAACCTCTGTTTCGTTTAGTTAAATGTATGATATTTGCTGTCATGATTCTGCCCTCGTGTCCTTGATTTTCTCTAGTCTTGAGGCAGGATAATGACAGGCTTGTGTGTTGTGTGCTTGTGTTGTCTCGTTCTCTTGCCCCGCTCCCTAGTTATCCTTGTTTTGTCATTATTGCCTTACCTGTGTCACCTGTTATGTTATCATTAGTCTCCCTATTTGAATCCCCTTGTGTTCGCTGTCTGGCGCGGTTCATTGTTACACATGGTCAAACATTGAGAGACCTGTGGATTGTATTTCTGTCGTGTGATTACCAGAGTGAAGAATCTTCTTGTTACACTGTTTGTTTCTTGTCTAGTCAAAGTCTTGTTAAGTATTCGTCTATTCCCTAGTCATTGTTTTCCGCCTCATGGGTTTTGTTTTCCCCGTTTTGCCATCAATAAACCTTGTGTGTAGTGCATGTCTGCGCTTGAGTTCATCACCGCACCCTCGTGACAGAATGAACCGCCGAAGAATGAAGCCTGAGTCTGTCCTTCCACTTCCAGTCATGGCTCCTGCTGAACTTCCCCAACCGGTCACAAATCTGGCTAGGGCCTCTGTTTCGCAGTCAAGTGCTTTCAGTCCTCCGTCCCTGTCTCCCCCTGAGTCCGTGATGGCTCTCCAACCCGCCGCTGTAACTGAGAGTGCTGTTCCTGAGCCTGCTGCTGCAAGCGCGGTTCCGGACTTTGGTGCAGGAGAGGCTGTTCCTGAACCTGCAGCAGAGAGTGCAGCTCCCCAGTGTGTGTGGGAGAGGTTTGTTCCAGAGGCTGCTGCAGAGAAGGCTGTTCCAAAGACTGCGATGGAGAATCTTGTTCCTGAAATTACCGCAGTGAAGGATGTTTCTGAACCGGCAACAGAGAGAACTGTATCTGAGTCTGCAGTCGTGAGTGCTGAAGAGAGAGCCGCGGCCGACTCTGCTGCTAAAGCAGTATTACAGTCTGTTTCAGCTTGTCAGGAGATGCCTGTCCTCATTGCTGCCAAGACCCTGTCGGAGTATTTGTCACGTCTTGTCAAGATCCTAGAAGTCCCTGTCAGACCTGTCTTATCCCCAGACCCCATGTCTAGAGCTGCAGAGAGCGCTGATCCCAAGCCAGCTGCAGAGAACGCTGACCCCAAGCCAGCTGCAGAGAGCGCTAACCCCAAGCCAGCTGCAGAGAGCTCTGACCCCAAGCCAGCTGCAGAGAGCGCTGACCCCAAGCCAGCTGCAGAGAGCACTGATCCCAAGCCAGCTGCAGAGAGCTCTGTTCCAGAGTCAGCTTCTATCAACGCCGCTACAGAATCAGATGAGGAGTGTCGATTCGGCTTGGGGAAGCATTGATTCCGGGTCTGTTTCTGCGAGCCCAGCACCTTTTTCCACTCCACAGTTGCCTGCTGTACCCCCTGTCACAGTACAACACCGAAATGTTTCTCCTAAGCTCACTTCCCACTCTACACCACCCAGACCTGCCCGGACCCCTCGTCATCAGCCATCGACCCGTCAACCTAAAACCTCCGCTCCACTCATCCACCATGGACTTCCCCCCATGAGCTTTGCTGTCCCGCCTCCTCCCCTTTCTTGTTTGTTTTTTCTGATATGTCACCCGGACCCTGTCGTTGTGTATTCATGTTTACCTTTATTGTTATTTGTCATGTGTTGTTGGTTTGTGTCTGTATCTCAGTCAGTCATGTCTCGCATTTGATGTCCCCTTGAGGAGCGTCTGGAAGCCGCTCCTTAAGGGAGGGGTTCTGTCATGATTCTGCCCTCGTGTCCTTGATTTTCTCTAGTCTTCATCTATTCCCTAGTCATTGTTTTCCCCCTCGTGGGTTTTGTTTTCCCCGTTTTGTCATCAATAAACCTTGTGTGTAGTGCATTCTGTCTGCGCTTGAGTTTATCCCTGCACCCTCGTGACAATTTGCATTGCCTTAGTCATTGAACGAGTGTCCAGACTCTACACTGCTCAAAACTTTAATTTGAATCATCAGTGGCAAATTATTTAAATATAAAAAATGTACTTACAGGCTGTGAGTCAGATGGCCAAAGAAGGCCACTTTTGGAAGGCCAAACATATTAGTTTCGCTTTCACAATGAAACACACAGCATTTCAACAACATTGCGGCAGTGGCAACAGCGAGAATAAAAGTTATGCCTTCTTTCTTTGCGTGAACATTGAGGCGGTGTTATGCAAACATTCCCACACACTGACGTAGACATGTGGCGGCGTATTTAAACGATGCATTTTAGGACAGCGTAGACAAGTATTAACTTTTATAAAGAAAATCTCTTTGGATTTGAGACTTTAGTCTTTGCAACTTTACAGATCTTCTTTATGCATCAAGAGCTTGTAACACTCCAAAGAGAAAAGAAAAATTTAAAATGCATCATATGACCCCTTTAACTTCCTACAGGGAGAGAAAGATTGCAGAAAGACTAAAAACTTAAAAATATGACAACTAGCATCTGGTTATGATTGCTATTAAGGTGTTTCTCATGTTGTCTAACTGTCAATCTAGCATAACTGCCTATTATCTAAAACTAAACATTAACTATAACGCGTTTCATAAGATACAACTACTGGCCAGATTTCAGAAAGGTAAATTCATGTGTTTAACCCTCTGGAGTCTAAGGGTATTTTTGGGGCCTGGAGAAGTTTTGTCATGCCCTGACATTTGTGCTTTTTTCAGTTTCTTATAAATATCTAAATGGCTAAAGTCTAATCTCACTGTAATCAGCACAAACTAGGCTATAATAATATGTGAGCAGCATGTATGTACATGATTGTGTTTTTGAGAAAAAAAATGTTATGCGTGGTTAGTAAAAAACTAAAAATGTTAAATCACTTGAAAAAGGCAATAAAACACCATACAGAAAATTGGTTCCCAGGGAATTTTGAGAACTGGAGCTTGTAGCCTAGAATTTTTTTTTTCTAAATGATGTGAAAATCATCTTGTTTACTCACTTACAGAAAACAATATATTAATTTAAATTTTCTGAGACACTTTTTTGTTGGTAAAAGTCATATGCGAGTAGGCGTCAACTATCATGAATTCACACCTGAGAAGACAAAGGCCTGCATAATGAGCTGCATAATGAGCCATTCAGTCAGCTGTGTCACTGAGAGGGATGAGTTACAAGAAAGAATGTGAGGACAAAATAAATGTATATAATTTTATGTTTGTAGTTTATTTAGAATATATTTAATTATCCCACAACATAATTTAATATTCACTTGTGAGTGCAGTTAAACAGTTTATTAGGAAAAATCAAAGCTGACTTTCAAACTGAATTTTTTGCATCATAAAACAATAAAAAAAAACATTCATAAAACCAAATAACAATCTTATTTTCTACAAAAAAAGAAAAAACATTTATTGTTATTATTATCATCATCATTATTATTATTATTATTTATTATTATTATTATTATTATTAATGTTGAAAAGAGCTGAGAATTATTTTAATATTTTAGTAAATGAAAAACAGCAATGATTGAGAATTTGTTTTTTTTTTGTTACATTTATATTTTAGGGGGGTATAAATTGAACTTCATAATATGAAAGAACAGCAAAGTGATTGTGTACATTCGTGTCTGCACAGTTGCACATTTGATTGTTACCATTTATTTTATGCCTTACGATCAAGCTTTGGTATTGAATGGTACATGCACTCCCAAAGTCTAACTAGTAAAATGTTTACACGTTATGTGAAAACTACTTCCCCAATATTTCACTTGATTATACATTTAGTCAGGCATTATAATTTGGAAAAAGTCTTTGGAAAAAGTCTAACTAGTAAAATGTTTACACGTTATGTGAAAACTAGTGCAAGTATATAAATAAATAAAAAGAGACTTACTCATGTTTATGAACTCTGCTGAATAAAGTGCTTCATTCTTTTTCTGAGGAAATCCAAATCTCAAATCCTCAACCACATCACATCTTTTTGGGGTGAATTATGTCTTATTCCTCTCATCGCGAAGCAAACAGTTAAATAATAAAAACTTGAAGAACAGTCTCGCTGCGTTGTCTTCTGTTGTGTGGGCGTATTCAAAAGCCGCGCGCTTCAGTGAAACATTTGAATCTCAAAAGCGCGCTCGGCGCGGGGGCGTGGTCGCATTAGAAGATATGAAGGGAGAGGTGAAAAACGGGACATCGCGTTGTTTTCATATGGATTACTTTATCACAGAATATTTGTTTTCGGCAGCACTTGTTTAGTTTAAAAGTAGACATGTCAGGCTTTCTATAGATATCTCTCTCATGTCTCTGTGTTGAGTGTTCACGGAGTTACAGTTCATTTTAACGACGCATTTGTATCTGAAGATCAGCGCAGACAAAGGCTGCAGACAGCACTCCTTGTTTGTTATCTTTATTTTATAAGTGCACAAAGTTTTGTTGTTATTATGTCTGTATACAAAAAAAAGTAGACCCTTTACAGATTCGATTGATGTATTGCACTTATCTGTACGATCAAAACTGAAAGTGTAATTAAAGTTCTTTTCGGGGTTATCAGGAGAAAATACCCCAAAACGCGTATACGCGTTAATCGACTCCAGAGGGTTAAAATGCCAAAAACTGCTGTAATTTCCTCAGCTTTCTAGCAAGTGTGCTTGAGAAGCACTGAAATGAATTGGCTTCAATACTGGAACTATTGGCTGTTTGGAACTATTGGCTGCTCCATGAAACACTTTACTTCCGCATTCCTCAGTTCCTATTGAAGTCTATGGGAGTGACACAACTCTCTTTCTCAACGGCTCTAAGCAGAAGCCTCAGTTACTAATTCGAAAACATCACTTTAGAACAAGTAACGAAGGAACATTGAGTTGCTTCATTAAAAGCTCTCTGTATTATATGAAGAGTATTATGAGATAGAGATTGACTGAGTAGGTGTGATTATCTGCATCTGATACAGCATTCGTTCTTCAGCTCAATCTCATATTCACAATAAAACATTAGTTTGAATGTCCACTGAGGAAAGTGATATCTTTGTTGTACTGTCCTTTCATCTGTTAAGGATGATTTACGATGACAGCTTTGCCCACTGCATTTGTTAAATGTGTCTTACAAGTTGTTGTTGAAAGTAAAAAGAACTTCCTTTTCAGTCTTTTTCAATATAAAAGTCTTTACTGCTGACTCGTAAAACAGTCTGTTGGCGCCATCTAATGGCAGTACAATGTCACTTGAATTACCATCATGAACACACATTTTAAATGCCACAGTGTTTCTCAATACTAAATACTACTATGAATATAAAATAGTATTTATTGGATAATAAACAACAACAGCCATCATAAAAGTTTCTAGACAATTCAGTCAAAAGTACAAAGGCAGAGCTCTGATATACAGCATTAAAGTTACATAAAATATAACGTGATGAGATTTCGCCCTCAGCCAAACTATTTGCTCTGAAACAAATAATAGATTAATGAAACCAAAGACTGCCCGTTACTATCTGTGCTGAAGCTAAGATCATTCGCCAGCTTAAGTGAAACAGAACACGACACATTGCAATGTCACGTGACTTTATGGGATCTTTATGGGGTGTGTGTGAACGCACACACAGATTCCGGAAAATCACTGGCAGTGTGAATGAACCACAATCGAACGATCGTGGGACACATTATCCATGTATTTTCCGGGATTTCAGTGTGAAAAAGGCTTTATACATAAACAACAATGTCCCTAGTAGCTGATCAGCTGCTATGTTTATAAAGCAATGAAAACACTTCAACTTTGCTTCTTCTCCTTCTTCCCGGCCTAGTGTTTTCGACTCGTACATTACATGTCACATTCTAATGTCAAGTGTCATTACAGAACCTTTACGGGTAGTGTGTGAACACACGCACAGATTCCAGGAAATCACTGGCAGTGTGAATGAACCAAAATCTAACAATCCAGGAACAATTGCTGGGACACATTACCCGTGTATTATCCGGAATCTCCGTGTGAAAGGGGCATCTTACACATGCTTTTTAATGTGCTTAATTATTCAGTGTAAAGAAAGTAATTGATAGACTTGAGATCAATGCTTCCCGGCAGACCAGACAACACTATTGCCCTTTTCACACTGCATGTTAGTCCCAGAAAATTGCTGGAAAATTGTCAGAGTGCCTTCTGTGTGAACAAAAACACATCCCGGGATTGATTCCGGGATCGATCCCGGGTTGGGTACTTAGTAACATTGCCGGGTTCAGTCCCGGAATGAGCTCTGTGTGAACAAAAACCAGAACAAATGCCATAAAAAGCCAATAGATACAAAAGGGAGTGTCATCTCTTATCGTGTCATCTCTTAACTCTTTTTACCAGGGGGGTATTCCAGAAAGTATATAAATATATTTTTATATATATTTATATATATATTTCCAGAAAATATATATATATATTTTTTTTTTTTTTTTTTTTTTTTTTTTTGATATGTTAATGAGGAAGCACTAATATAAGTAATAAATAAGGTAACATTATTCTAATATGATTATTTCTTTTATTGCCATATATAAGAGTTATCTGTATAAATTATAAAACACTATGACAAGGTAATGTTTAACTTATAAATATTTATTTATTTTATTTATTACATGTTATATTATCTCACACATGGATTTTCTATAATGTCTAAATTCTAAATCAAAATACATATCTGATATGACTTAATATATAATTATCATAAAACAAAAAATATAATACACATTCTCAGGGATTAAAGATTACATGGAAAAAAAATCACGGTCATCAATTAGGTGGCGATATGCACTAAGCATGTAAACAACTAATGAACAAAAGAAGAAGAAAGAAACAGCTTGGCGCGCTTTTTCTTAGCGTCCGTTTCCATAGTGACTCGTCGATTCGTCGCTCTGTTGAGAATGTCTTGAGTCTTAACCAGGAACATACTCTGAGTTGAATGAACTTACTCCCGGACGCATTTTTGGAACCACATACCTCGAGTAAGCAAGGTTTGGGGTTAATCAACCGAGAGTTCAGGGTTTAGTTCACGGTAAGTTAACCCTGCTTTCTGGAATACACCCCAGGTGTTTTGAAGGCCTATCAACGTTCGCGACTAAAAAATATGTGCAAACTGTAATGAAGCAGAGATTAGTATGCTCCTCACTATCTGCGCTGATGCTGAGATCGTTCGCTGCTAAAGTGAAACATAGCATGTCACATCGTAAGGTCACATGTCATTACGGGACCTTTACGGGTTGTGTGTGAATGTACACACAGATTCCGGGAAATCACTGGCAGTGTGAATGAACCAAAATCTAATGATCCGGGAACAATTGCCATGACACATTATCTGTGTATTATCCGGAATCGCAGTGTGAAAGGGGCTCAAAGCCTGCCTGTGTGCTTTAGTCTGATGTTCGGTTAGATTACTTTGTAAAGTTCTTTGATATGGGCAGAAATTTTGAAGGCAACATCAGTGTCTCAATTAAGAGTATGGCTTTTAATATATACAGGATAATATATAGTATACTATAGAATAAAGGCCATTGCAGCACAAGAATCAAATAAGTAAACAGATGTAAAAGAGGAAGGACACTGCTTCAACCTTTATTTAGGTAATTTCGCGATGACAGATGCTTAAGACTAATGTAAATAAAATCAACCCAGTTCATACTGTAGCTTACATTTAAGAACTTGTGGTCACATTGATGAAGGAGAGCGTTTAAAGTGTTTTTTAAAACCTACAGTCTGGTCAAACTGATGTCAGTTGCATGGAATAAGCAGTGCTACAGAATGCATAGCAAGAGCGCCTCTGTGTGGTTTTCAGACAATGCACAAGGTTAGCATAAGTATAAATGTATATAATAATCTATATTAATTTATTTAAAATGTAATTTATTCCTGTTATGGCAAAGCTGAATAGAGGAGTTTCTGTAATGATATTGAATTTTATGATTACCATTATGCAGAAGAGTGTTGCCTAGACTGTGGGCACTCAGTAAGTATTGAACTTTTTTTTTTCATGATTGTTAATTACATAACTGCTTCTTTAAAAATAAAAATAGTATAATTTAATATAAATATAATTTGAACATAAATAATACAACCAGTAAAGTAATTAATAAAATAGTTTGGTTCTACATAAGAAAATATATTTTGACAAATGATAAGTCAAACATACTAGAATAAAATAATTTGAGCTAAACCAATTAAATTGTGTGTAAAATCTTTCAAATGTTTTAAATGTGTATGTACAGCTGTATTCATATTCATACTATTGAATAATACTGTACAAATATGGTCATACAAATACAAATATGGTCATAGAAGTCTGTGAAAATAAATCTGCATCATTACTGCTTTTGATACTTTACTTAAAAAAATTATTTAAAACAAAAATCTAACCTTTCACTGGAAAATAATAATTAAAAAAAGGGGGAAATCATATTAAAATAAATGTGTTTATTTTTTTCTAATACACATTGGCCACAATTAATCATACCCTTTTATTCGATACTTTCTGCTACCTCCTTTTGCCAAGATAACAGCTATGAGTCTTCACCTGTAATGTCTGATGAGAACAACTGACAAGAGATCAAAGGTCATTACTTCATACAGAATCTCTCCAGATCGTTCAGATTTACAGCTCCATGTAGATGCTTCTACTCTTCAGTTCACCCACATGTTTTCTATAGGATTCTGGTCAGAGAACTGAAGGGCATGGCAGAAGCTTGGTTTTGTGCTCGTTGGCCCATCTTTTTTTTATGATTTTGTTGTTTGTTTCTGGATCATTTTTCTGTTGGAAGATCCAACCTTAGCCCCATTATTAGATTACATTTCTAGAACAGTCAGGTTTTGATTTTCTTTTAAAATCGTCTAGTATTTGATAAAATACATGATCCAATCTATCTGAACAAGATGTCTAGGATCTCCGGTAGAAAAATAGACCTACAACATTAAAGATACAGCAGTATATTTAATTGTACACATGGGGGACTTTTCATCACTGAGTGTACCAAACCCATATGGAGTGTTTGCTGCTAAAAAGCAATTTTTTTTTTTTTATTTGTTTTTGTTTAATCTGACCACATAGTAGTAGTAGGAGTAGTTTGAAGTAGTTAGTAGTCCCGTTAGAAGATCCAGTAGTGTCTAGCAAATTAATATGCTGGAGTTTGTTTTTGAAGGAGAGCGTTTGATTTTTTTTTTTTTTTTTTTTCTTGAACCCCTCCCAAACAACGTGGTGATGTAGGTGCTGTTTGAACTTTTCTTTTGCTTTCTGACCCCAAGACTTAAAATATGTTCAGCAATTCTCCAGCTGTAATCCTTGGAGAGTCTTTGGCCACTCAAATCATCCTACTCGCTTTGCTTTAAGACAAAATTGACATATCCTCTTCCAGGCAGATTTTAAATATTTTCTGTCAATTGAAAATGTATCATCCCCCTAATGGCATATGTGTGTGTGTGTGTGTGTGTGTGTGTGTGTGTGTGTGTGTGTGTGTGTGTGTGTGTGTGTGTGTGTGTGTGTGTGTATTTATACAGTTGCTGGTCATATAATTAGAATATCATCAAAAAGTTGATTTATTTCACTAATTCCATTCAAAAAGTGAAACTTTTATATTATATTTATTCATTACACACAGACTGATATATTTTAAATGTTTATTTCTTTTAATTTTGATGATTATAACTGACAACTAAGGAAAATCCAAAATTCAGTATCTCAGAAAATTAGAATATTACTAGACCAATACAAAGAAAGGATTTTTAGAAATCTTGGCCAACTGAAAAGTATGAACATGAAAAGTATGAGCATGTACAGCACTCAATACTTAGTTGGGACTCCTTTGCCTGAATTACTGCAGCAATGCGGCGTGGCATGGAGTCGATCAGTCTGTGGCACTGCTCAGGTGTTATGAGAGCCCAGGATGCTCTGATACTGGCCTTCAGCTCTTCTGCATTCTTGGGTCTGGCATATCACATCTTCCTCTTCACAATATCCCATAGGTCAGGCGAGTTTGCTGGCCAATTAAGAACAGGGATACCATGGTGCTTAAACCAGGTACTGGTAGCTTTGGCACTGTGTGCAGGTGCCAAGTCCTGTTGGAAAATGAAATCTGCATCTCCATAAAGTTGGTCAGCAGCAGAAGCATGAAGTGCTCTAAAACTTCCTGGTATACGCCTGCGTTGACCTTGGACCTCAGAAAACACAGTGGACCAACACCAGCAGATGACATGGCACCGCAATAATTATTTTAAAACATTAGAATTAGGGATGCACCGGATATGCGGCAACCGAAATTATTCAGCCAAAAATAGCAACAACAACAACAACAACAACAACAAACAACACGATCTCATCTGTGCTTTGTTTTCTGTGGTGTTTGTGGGTGTGGTGAGTGGGTGTGGCTGATTAACTTGACGAGCCATCAGTTCCAGCTGTGGCTCGTTTGCCACCCTATACAATGTGTGTTATCCCATCTTGTGTTGTCAGATCCTTGGCGTTTGTCCTCTTGCTCCTGGTCGTCTGGTTCATCGATCACCCCACCCACCATTTTCTCCTTGGGGATACTTCCATGTGGCTGCACATTTCATCCCTGCGCTACGGAGACCACGAGCCCTCGGTGTCACCAGAATTCTAATTTGTTGAGATAGAGAGTTGGTGGGTTTTTGTTAAATGTGAGCCAAAATCACCACAATTAAAAGAACCAAAGACTTAAACTACTTCAGTCTGTGTGCATTGAATTTATTTAATACACGAGTTTCACAATTTGAGTTGAATTACTGAAATTCACTTTTCCACAACTTTCTAATTTATTGAGATGCACCTGTATAAATCTGCATGCTGTTGTCAACAAAAAGAAGCATTGAGATGTTTCTGCCAAAATAAAAGCAGAGAAAAAGCAACAACTCCATCGACATTCATAAATGATAGAATTGTAATTTTACTGTTGTTTTGTTAATAACAAAAAATACGATGATGATGATGATAATAATGACCTTACAACAGCTCTATTAATACAATTATTATAACATTCACACATAGTGTTCAAAATGGGTTCTGCAATATATTCTAATTTTAGGGATGCACTGAAATGAAAATTCTTGACCAAAGCCAAACAAAATGAAACACTGGGCTGAAGGCCGAATACCGAACATGGTTTTTCACATTTTCCCCCATGTAGGCCTATTTTGCCTTTTTTTTTTTTTTTTTTTTTTATAAAAACCAATTCA
This sequence comes from Cyprinus carpio, assembly GCF_018340385.1. Classification (NCBI taxonomy): domain Eukaryota; kingdom Metazoa; phylum Chordata; class Actinopteri; order Cypriniformes; family Cyprinidae; genus Cyprinus; species Cyprinus carpio. The sequence goes on from NC_056612.1 coordinate 7,901,537, forward strand.
TTAATTAAATTGCCAAAATGTGCTTTTTACCATTTTGTCCTGCTTTTCAAATAAAAAAAACAATTACAAAACAATTTAATTTACTTAACAATTTTTTTTTTTTTTTTAACATAGCAGATATTATACCACCAAAGCACAGTTTAACTTAAAATTGATAAGTTAGTAAAATATTTTTTGGCCATTTTTGAGACTTCAATCAGGCATGTATTTTTTACTGTACAATCTTGCTGAGCAGAAGAGAATTCTTTTAAAACATTAGAATATATTACAGATCCCAATTTGAACACTATGTGTGAATGTTATACACTCACGGAGTTTCGACTAACGTTACAGCTTTGAGAGGAGATTACAATGTTCACTGTCTAAAACTTGCAGTTTCATACCACACTAAAAATCATGTATGCTAGAATAAAAACATATAATATCAAAATAACTTGCATACATCTTCCGTTCTGCTTCTATCTCCCGTCAGCAGCATCTGTGTTGTATGTGATTTGATGTCAGGCGGCGCGCTATTTGTGGCAATCCTGTATTATTGCCTAATGTATTACAGTCAGGCTACAGCAAGGTTACAGCAATACTAAAATATACTGTAAAATATTCCAGCCAAGACAAAATTACCCAGAATGCAATATAAATTAAAAAATTTTACTGTAATGGATAAATGTGGTATTGTACTGTGTGTGTGTGTGTGTGTGTGTGTGTATGTGTATATATATATATATTGTGAATATATATATATATATATAAACATTGCAAATACAACCTGCAAATACAACCCGTATATACAGGTGCATCTCAAAAAATTTTATATCATGAAAAAGTTAAAAAGAAAAATTGTGAAACTCATGTTACATGTAAAGTAATTTAAAAAAAAAACATTTTGATGATTAGAGCTAACAGCTCATGAAAGTTACAAATTCAGTATCTCAAAATATTAGAATATTTACATTTGAGTTTTTATTAAATGACCATCCCTACAGTGTAAATTCTGGGTATCTCTTGTTCTTTGAAACCACAATAATAGGGAAGACTGCTGACTTGGCAATGGTCCAGAAGACAATCATTGACACCCTCCACAAAGAGGGTAAGCCACAGAAGGTCATTACTGAAAGGGGTGGCTGTTCACAGAATGCTGTATCATATTAAATGCAAAGTTGACTGGAAGGACGAAATTGGGTAGGAAAAGGTGCACAAGCAACAGGGATGACCGCAAGCTTGAGAATACTGTCAAGCAAAGCTGATTCAAACACTTGGGAGAGCTTCACAAGGAGTGGACTAAACCTTAAACCAATACATCAAGAGTTACCACGCTCAGACGTCTTCAGGAAAAGAAACCGTTTCTGAAACAGAAACAACGTCAGAACCATCTTACCTAGGCTAAGGGGGAAAAGAACTGGACTGTTGCTCAGTGGTCCAAAGTCCTCTTTTCAGATAAAAGTAAATTTTGCATTTCATTTGGATATCAAGGTCTGGAGTCTGGAGGAAGACTGAAGAGGCACATAATCCAAGCAGCTTGAAGTCCAGTGTGAAGTTTCTGAAGTCAGGGATGATTTGGGTTTGTTTGTCCATTGTGTTTTATCAAGTCCAAAGTCAATGCAGCCGTCTACCAGGAGATTTATACCAGGATACCAGGAGCACTTTATGCTTTCATCTGCTTTATGGAGATGCTGATTTCCTTTTCCAGTAGGACTTTAGCACTGCACACAGTGCCAAAACCACTTCCAAGTGGTTTGCTGACCATGATGTTACTGTGCTTGATTAGCCAGCCAACATGCCTGACCTGAACCCCATATTGAATTTATGAGAGATTTTCAAGAGAAAGATGAGAAACAGTCGATCCAACAATACAGACGAGCTGAAAGCTCAATAGTGCCTCAGCAGTGCCACAGGCTGATCACTTCCATCCACACCTCACTGATGCTGACATTTATGCTAAAGGAGCCCCAAGTATTGAGTGTATAAATTAACATATGTTAAAGAACTTGAACTTGAACGTTTTGTTTTATTTATTTTTGATTGATCTTAGGAAATATTCTAATATTTTGAGATATTGGATTTTTGACTTTCATGAGCTGTAAGCTCGAATCATCAAAATTAAAACAAAAAACAAACTTTTGAAATGTTTTACATGCAAAGAATTTATAAAAGTTAAAAAGATTAACAAAAGATTAAAAGTTAAATGTACTTTTTACGATATTCTAATTTTTTGAGATGCACCTGTACATGCGTGCGTGCGCGCGCACATACACAGATATATATATATATATATATATATATATATATATATATATATATATATATATATATATATATATGGGCTGGTAAGCAAATAACATTTTTTCATGCATCTGAGCTGAGGGGCGTTTTAGCCAATCACAACACATTGGGCCAGGTATATTAATTATAATTAAAAAAAATTATAGAGAAATTCAACAAAAGATAATTACAAAAAGTATCTTCAGCAAGAAATATTTTCTTTGATAAAATTTATCATTATATTTATATATTTTTGGACATGAGGGTGTGTAAATGATGACAATTGTCATTTTTGGGTGGGTGAACTATACCTTTAATAATTTATTAATTGTATTATTATTATTACTATGGAAATATGAAATTATGTATTTAATGAAATTATACTCTAAATAAAACTAAAACTGCCAGGTGGTAGTAAATGTCTTAATGATTAAGTCATCTAGTCATTTATTCATTGTTCAAACTGCTGATTCATTCAGGGGTGAAGTAAATGATAATTTATGAATGGTCCATTAGGCTTGTTCAACTTGAAGTGGATCATCACCATCAGACCGATTTGTGCCTGAGATCACCGCAAGAGCGATTAGATAGCAGAAGGTTCTGCAAGCTTTTGAATCACTCTCGCGGTAGTTTGATGTTATACACCGATCGATCTGCGCAGTGTCATTTCAAATCCACAATGTCTATGGCCAATATGGTTCAATGCGCCATATGGTTCACCCAATTCATTCAAATGTACATTAAGAAATGAAACGCCATTTTGTGTTGCTCAGAGATGAACAGTTCTGCTTTGTCTTTATATTTTAATTGGCAAAATTGAGCAAAACAGACATTGTCTAAAATAACACAATATTAACTTCTTACATACTGAACTGTTGTATAAGATCAGTATCACATTAGCCTATTGCTCGTGTGATATTGCTTAACTTTATGATGTAAATATGAGACAAAAAAACTCAAACAGCTTCATATCTTGAATTTTAGGGACATTCTAACTTCGTTCTCTAGGCTTCATCACACAGTGAGTTGTTGCCCTGCCTCATATTCAGGGCCCGTGTTCTGAAATATTCGGTGTCTGAGATATTTGGTATCACTGGGCGCTTAGAGCAGAGCATATGTAACACTTGCTTTGCAAAATTTGTGATAAACCAGATCAATGGGCCAATCAGAAGACACAGGAGTCGAAGGAGACAAAGGTGCACACACACAAATTTTTATATCAAAAGTGAAAGTGTCAATGAAATAACTAACCAAATAAAAAAAATAAAATTTAAATCAACAATGCCTTTTTAAAGAAAATAAAGTGTACACAATTCAATTGTGGGTTTACCTGAGTTACAGATGAAAACAATTACCTAAATTAAATACCAGAAATTATAAACCAACAAAATAAATGTACAATACTGGTTTGTTACCCACAGTGATAATGATAGAAAATATGTAGGAGATACAGATTCCTTATCAGATCAAATAATCACTTTCAGTTCAAAGATCTCAGTCCAAACCACACAAAAAATGTGAATTTTCCCTTTTTCTTTTGTTCTCAGAAAATCTCAGTTCCAAAATAAAAAATAAAAAAAATACCTCAATCCTTAAGTTCAAAAGAGGAAAACTCCTACAGAATAAACGGACTGTAGAAATGACACAGATCCACAGGAAGATGAGAAAAGTTGATCCAAGTACGGTTTACGGGTGGCTCGCCATCTATTTCTTTCACTTGTCACGCGACTCGATGCATCCACACCAAAGAACGCAGTTCACAATACGGAAATCCATCTTCAAAACACATACATGCAAAACTGGCCTGCACACAACAGGGCAATGTCCTTAGTGATTTCTCTTTACATTGGCATCATTTAGTACATTTCTAAACAACAATTTGACATTGTAATCACTCTTTACACATAGCGAAACACATTGCTTTTACTGTTTAGTCTCATATAATACCGTACATAAACATAGTTAACCACATTTATCAAAATAAACATTCAACTCACCGATTCCTCTGTAAATTAACTGTTTTTTTTTTTCGTTTGTCTCTCTTTCCAGGTTTCACCAGATGAACCACGTTGGTTTCATTAGTGTTAACTTGGCCTTAAACATCGACAGAATCAACAGGAACTCTACGCAGGTAAGTATCTAAACAAACACTTCTCAATCAGTGTAGTTGTAACAAACTGATTTTCAATGAAATTCTAGGTTTTCTTCCAGGTATTTCACAATTAATTCTCTTAATCACTCTTTCCACTCTCTGCATTCTATCTCTGTTTTTTTTTCCGTTCTTCGTTGCTCACGGGGGGGGGGGGGGGGGCAACGGAGTCAGCGCTGCTACCTGGGTCTTTTCCGATTGGATGTCTAACATCTGCAGTGCTATATTCAGCGTTCCTATTCGTTGCAATTTGCTGCAATAATCTACATATCACTTATATGAATAATAAAATGTATAATTTAAACATTATAATAAACTATTACATTGTCACAAAGCTTTGTTTTATTTGCTGTTCAATCAAATACATATTTAATTAAATATGTAATTATACTGATTTAAATGTTTAATATTTTGGACAAATTAACTTGGGCATAGACTGCAATTATACTAATTTGAGTCTGGGTTACACCCTCCCCTCTTAGAATTATGCAAGTCCCTTTGCATATCACCAATGGGTGCATACCCCTGAGTTAGGAGGTGTCCTATTTGAGAGGAATCTTGCAGGGACTCTGAGAGAGCAACATTCAGACCTTGAAGGAGGGATTGAACTATGGTGACAAGGGGATTTCCCAGTTCAGGGTAAGTCAGAATTTTGGGTTTCTCTCTATGTCGGGCAGATCTTCTCAGTTCAATCTCATCCTTCTCTGCATCATTTGTTTCTTCATCAATTAGCTTTTTTTTAGTCGAACTGGATTCCAGGATGAATGATTCTCCATTATGATTCGGATCCTGCAGATCCAAGGTAGGTGAACGACTCATATCAGCATCCTTTTCTCTTTCAGGTTGGATCTCAGGATTTTCAGGTAAGTCAGTTTTAGAACTCAAAGGTTCAGTCACAGATAATTCATCAATGACCTGAAATTCCCTTACAGGTAATTCACTTTGAACTCCTTGGTTGATCTCTGAGCTTGCTTCAAATGATGGGATTACTGCACTTTCCTTGTTTGGGTGAGTCACTCCAGAAGTGTGAACCACAAAAGACTCATTCACAATATCAAGTTGAGGCACTGAACAATATCCTTCCTCTTCCTCAGAATTGGCAATTTCCTCTGTTTCCTCAGAATTTCTGCAAGCGATTTTACTGAACTCGGGAACTGAACTCTGTGACTCACATTCCCCTATCTCAGATGGAAGAGTTCCACAAGGAAGTAACAAATCCCGGTGTAGTGTCCGGGTGGGTCCTGTTTGTGTCTCAGGGCATACTTTATACACTGGCAAATCACCATGTTGGTCTATGACTACATAGACTACTCCTTCCCATTTGTCAGCGAGTTTGTTCTTTCCCCTCAGTCGAACACTCCTGACCAAAACTCTATCTCCCTTGTGCAATGTTGACGCTCTCACAAATTTGTCATAGCGGGTTTTATTCCTTTCAGCCATTTTCTTGGAATTTTCACTCGCAATACGGAAACTTTCTTCAAGATGTGCCTTGAGATTTTTTACATACTGTGAATGTGTTATTTCTCCTTTACTCTTCAAGGGTAATCCGAAAGCCAGATCTACAGGGAGTCTAGGTTGCCGGCGGAACATCAACTCATAAGGGCTGAACCCTGTGGTCTCATTGCGAGTACAATTGTAAGCATGTACAAGAGGTTTTACATACTCTTTCCAGTGGCTTTTCTTTTTGTTCTCTAGAGTTCCAAGCATGCTCAACAATGTTCTGTTGAATCTCTCAACAGGATTTCCTCTCGGGTGGTATGGTGTTGTCCTGACCTTTTGCACTCCAGCTATTTCACACAACTCTTTGATTAGATGTGATTCAAAGTCAGGCCCTTGATCACTGTGAAGGCGCTCAGGATAACCATAATGGCAAATGAACTGCTCCCATAAACACTTTGCAACAGTTTTGGCCTTTTGGTTAGGAGTGGGAATAGCCAGCGCATATTTAGTAAAGTGGTCAGTGATTACCAACACATCCTTGGTGTTGCTTTGATCAGGTTCTAGACTCAGAAAATCCATGCACACAAGCTGCAAAGGACGAGTGGTTGAGATGTTCACAAGAGGTGCAGCTTTTTCAGGTAAAACCTTTCTTCTTGTGCACCGACCACAGGTCCTAACTTTGTGCTCAACGTCTGAGGCCATCTTAGACCAATAGAACCTGTTTCGAACTAGATCTAGAGTACGATCAACACCCATATGTCCGAGGTCATCATGTAGAGATTTGAGGACATCCTGGTGGAACTTTTCTGGTAAGACAAGCTGGTACATGGTTTTCCCAGCAAAGTTCCTTCTTCTGTATAGAATTCCATCAAGTAACTCAAGGCGATCTTTCTCCCTGAGGAGGTAAGGCAATCTGGGAAGAGCATTCCTTACGGTACTCGAAGGGGATTCTCCAGTTTGAAGTTGTGCAATAACCTCTCGGATGCAAGGATCGGCTAATTGAGCACTTTGAAATTCAGACAGAGAAAGATGAGGAATGATTGGTAGTCCTCCGCACTGATCCTCTTGTGCATAAGCATTAGGTACAGCGGTTTCCTGCATTGCCAAAGAACTGACGAATGCAATAGGGGAGTCATTCGGACACTCTGGCCATTGGATAAGACGACTTTCACAGATGGCTTTTACCACATCATCACTAAGTTCATACTCATTAGAATTCTTGGTAAGCTGTTCAGTAAAATTAAGGATGCGGTTTAGTTCCCTCAGAGATACATCATCAGTCGGAAGCTTCTCGTTGGGTCGACGGGACAACCCATCAGCATCAATATTCTGCTTTCCGGATCTATATTGCAGTGTGAAATTGTAAGTCGAGAGTGCAGCCAACCACCTGTACCCAGTTGCATCAAGTTTAGCAGTAGAGAGAACATAGGTAAGGGGGTTACTGTCTGTTACCACTTTGAAAGTGCCTCCATAAAGGTAATCGTGGAACTTTTCTACCACTGCCCACTTAAGTGCCAGAAATTCTTATTTATGGGCAGGGTACTTGGACTCACTACTCGAAAGACCCCGACTCGCATAGGCGATAACTCTAATTTGTCCATCCTGCTCCTGATACAGAGCGGCGCCTAGACCTGATGTGCTTGCATCGGTATGCAGGATGTATGGAAACCTGGGGTTTGCAAAGGCCAATACCGGTGCAGATGTGAGCTCATCGATGATTAATTCAAATGCATCCTGACAAGCGGTTGTCCACCTGCCATTAAAGAGATCTTTAGGGTTCCGGTACTGAGTATTACTCACTGACTTAAAGTTCCGCCGAGTAGGGGGGTACCCTGAAGTTAACTCGTTTAGAGGCTTCACTTTCCTGGAGAAATCTTTGATAAAACGTCTGTAATACCCCACAAATCCTAGAAAGGAACAAAGTTCTTTCAAATTTTTAGGAACCGGCCAGGTTTTGACAGCCGCTACTTTATCGGGGTCAGTTTTCACTCCTTGGTCTGACACTATATGGCCGAGGTACTTAACCGAGGTTTGTGCAAAGACGCATTTCTCTGGAGCAAGTTTGAGACCATACTCTTTAAGTCTATTTAGGACTCTAGACAGTCTTTCCTCATGTTCTTCAAAATCCTTGGAGAATATTATAATGTCATCTATGAACACCAGGACCTCGCGAAGGTTTATATCTGCCATACACTTTTCCATAATCCGCTGGAAGGTGCTCGGGGCATTAGTGACCCCTTGTGGCATGCGATTGAATTCATAAAATCCTAGCGGACATACGAAAACAGTTTTTGCCTTGTCAGCTTCTTCGACCTCAATTTGGTAATAACCAGATTTTAGGTCAAGTACTGAAAACCATTTGGAGCCCATTAAAGCCATGAATGTGTCTTCAAGTTTGGGGAGTGCATATGCATCCTTGATGGTCTTTTGGTTTAATTTCTGATAATCGATGCATAATCGGATGTCGCCACTCTTCTTTCTGACTACCACAATGGGAGAAGAGTAAGGAGACTGAGATTCTCGTATGACTCCCACATTGAGTAATTCCTGAAGATGTTTCTTCACGGCTTCAAGATCCTCCGGATGTATGGGCCTTGCCCGATGTTTGAAGGGTGTTTCATCCACAAGATTGATCCGATGCTTGACCTTATCGGTGCACCCAAAGTCTTGAGGATGTAAGGAGAATACCTCTGGCATTTCTTGTAGCCGCCTTGTGAGTCTGCTTTTCCATTCTGGCGAAATGGGTGATTCACCAAAGTTGAACTCGAGAACAGATGTCGTAATGGGTTCTACTACACTCCCCTGATCGGGCTGTTCAGAACACACAGATTGGATCGCCTTCAATTCAGCCACCACACATCTAGGAGGAATTGTAATGTCTTGTGTGGTAGAATTGGCAACTACAACGGGCACGTAACAATGTCTGTTGTCTCCAAGTGTGACCATACATGTCTTGACGATCAGACCACAAGGTAGTGGGGAACAAGACGGGTGTTCGACAACTGCCCACTTGTCTAAATGGGAACCGGCAACAGAGGCTGCTCCACAGAGAACTGCACTTTGGCCGGCTGGAATCACCTGTGAATGGCCCTCAGATGTGCGCACTAATCCAACATTTCCTTCTACATTCTGCTTCAGGCGCATCTCCAAAATCTTAAGCACTTGCTTGTATCCATAAGTGGGAGAAAAGTCTTTTGTTGTGAAAAATCCTTATACAGGTTGTCTAAAGTGTTCGTGCCGATCAACACTGAGGGCTGAGAAGTGGAGGGAAGATCAGGGACAATCAAGGCTAAAGTAAGTACCTCTGTGTCAACTCCCACAAAGTCCTTGGGGAAAGTGATGGTCAGCTCAACATAACCAAGGTAAGGGATGTTTTGACCATTTGCTCCCTCAACTTCCAAAAGGTCATTTAGGGAATGAATTGGCTGACTGTACAGATTGTCATTGTAGAAGGATTTTGTGATGGTTGTGACCTGTGAACCAGTGTCAAGCAAGCAGTCACACATCACACCTGCAACATTTACTTGTGCAGTGCATTTTGCTCCAATTAACCCCCTGGGTAAAACAGATTGGCGTGGCTTCACTTGTGCTCGGGCTGTCAGTGCCCTAAAAGACTTGGGACACTCTGAATCAATCCCAGTTCCCATTTGTCCCGCAACAGGAACTGCAGTCAGTTTAACTGGGGCTTAGCACTGCCATCTCGCAAGTCCCATTCACGCTGTCTCTTTGCAAGTTCATTACGCTTCTCTGACACCAAGGCTGGATTCGGGTCATTGGAACAAGAACTGACAATGTGCCCATCCTCTCCGCACCTAAAACAATAGCCTGGTTTTGGCCTAGCTGGTTGGGACGTGTCTGGAACTTTAGTTTTTCCTTTAGAACTGATGGCACTCTGCTTAGTTGAGGACTTAAACATGTTCGACTTGGGGTTTGGTTTGTCTTTAGACGGCTTTGAAGTTAATAATGCAAGCTGATTTTGGAGTTCTGCTATCTGACTTGCCAACTGAGCAGTAACAGAATTAAATTGAGTCACATCATCGCTAGTGGCTGTTTGAGACTGCATCACGGCGCGCTGCTTAACACTTCCCAGGTGTTGTTTCATTCGCACACTTTTGGAAGCATGCTTGCTCTCCTCGGTCCGTAATAAGGTCATTAGCTCTACAAAGGAAGGGGGTGAATGCTTTTTCTGCTCTAATTGCAACTCTAGAATCAAAGAATTTTCCCAACATCCTCTGCAAAACTGCTTAAGTAGATGCTTGTCAACTTCTGATCCAAGGACTCCACCACGGCGCATAGTGGTCTGTAACGCAACATGCAATCGTTGCAAGTAAGCAGATGGTTTTTCTCCTGGGTTCTGGAATATGTTCAGGAACTTGGCGAATAACTCATCACCATCCTCAATGGGCGCGAAAGCAGAATCAAGAAGCTGAATGTAAGTTGAAGGTGATGCCGCCGGGCCAACAGATTTTACTATATCTGCTGCCGGGGAAAGAAGGCTCTCACAGATTCTACGCACTCTGTGGAAATCAGAGACTGTTGGGTCTTGGAAAAGTAGTTCAGCGCTAGTACGCCAAGTTTCATAATCAACCTCATTGGGTGGATGGGGAGTTCGCCCAGAGAAAACACGGAGTCGTAGCGGTGAGTTTCCTGGCATGGCTAAGTCACCGGTGCGTACAAGGTGCTCCACCACAACTTTCTGCACACCAGGTGGGTTTAAATCACTGACGCTGATTGAAGGGGATTCTGGGCTTGTGGCTGACACTTGCGGAACAGAGTGATGTCGTGCAACATTTATTGGTATCTGAGACGGCTGAACAGAGAACTCAGTCCAGGGGGGATTTGCTGAATGAGCAGGTAAGGTCTCATCATTTTCAGAAAGAGTAGGTATAGGACATGGTTTTTGCACCACGCTCTCGTGAATATGAGTCAACATGCCCTTCAAGACATCCTCGAAATTCTCTCCACTGCGACTTGCCAGTTCTTTCAGCTCATTGAGGTAAGTTTGGGTTGTGTTTCGTCCCAGCCTCTCAACATAGACATTTGATAGAGCTGTCACATGGAAAGAGACATCAGGATTATTCCTCGCCTGCTGGGTATATGGTAGCATTGTCTGGAGGCTTTGCACTGCTAGTCCAGAGTTGAACTCAACTATCACAGACCCCTTGGACTCTAAGCTGGGATCACTAAATGGAATGATTCTGTTAATTGACCCATACTGTTTTACAAAGTTCAATACTTCCTCATCTACTTCAGTCTCAGTTAAGCCACTAATTAGAACTGCATTCGGAACTTTTACACCCTTTTCCTCTTTGACTTCCATTTTGCTTTACTTGTACACTTATTTGTCTCGAAAGGGAAATTCTAAAATCAAAAATAAAAGTTAATGTGTGTGCTTCTCTTTGGCTCCTGGCTGCTGGCTCGCCATAAATATATGTAACACTTGCTTTGCAAAAATTGTGATAAACCAGATCAATGGGCCAATCAGAAGACACAGGAGTCGAAGGAGACAAAGGTGCACACACACAAATTTTTATATCAAAAGTGAAAGTGTCAATGAAATAACTAACCAAATAAAAAAAATAAAATTTAAATCAACAATGCCTTTTTAAAGAAAATAAAGTGTACACAATTCAATTGTGAGTTTACCTGAGTTACAGATGAAAACAATTACCTAAATTAAATACCAGAAATTATAAACCAACAAAATAAATGTACAATACTGGTTTGTTACCCACAGTGATAATGATAGAAAAATATGTAGGAGATACAGATTCCTTATCAGATCAAATAATCACTTTCAGTTCAAAGATCTCAGTCCAAACCACACAAAAAATGTGAATTTTCCCTTTTTCTTTTGTTCTCAGAAAATCTCAGTTCCAAAATAAAAATAAAAAAATACCTCAATCCTTAAGTTCAAAAGAGGAAAACTCCTACAGAATAAACGGACTGTAGAAATGACACAGATCCACAGGAAGATGAGAAAAGTTGATCCAAGTTCGGTTTACGGGTGGCTCGCCATCTATTTCTTTCACTTGTCACGCGACTCGATGCATCCACACCAAAGAACGCAGTTCACAATACGGAAATCCATCTGCAAAACTGGCCTGCACACAACAGGGCAATGTCCTTAGTGATTTCTCTTTACATTGGCATCATTTAGTACATTTCTAAACAACAATTTGACATTGTAATCACTCTTTACACATAGCGAAACACATTGCTTTTACTGTTTAGTCTCACATAATACCGTACATAAACATAGTTAACCACATTTATCAAAATAAACATTCAACTCACCGATTCCTCTGTAAATTAACTGTTTTTTTTTGTTTTCGTTTGTCTCTCTTTCCAGGTTTCACCAGATGAACCACGTTGGTTTCATTACTGTGCGTTCACACCGCCGGCGTCAAGAGCGTCAAAAATCGCTCTGGCCGCCCTGCTCACAACGCGGCAGAAAGATTCGTGAGCGCTCTGACGCTCTGACGTAGATCGAATGCTTATCGTGTATTTAAAGTGGCCGTAAAGCAAACAAGCTTGTTGATCTTGTGCAGACTGACCACAATGAGCGTAACGTTATAAGTTAACCTCACTAAATATTGTTGTGGACGAAGTATTAAGATCTTTTACCTAATAATGTATAAAGCACTGTAAAAATACTCTGATGCAAGTAAAAGTCCTGCATTAAAAATGTTACTTAAGTAAATATAATCAAGTATAAACATTACTTAATGTACGTATAATCAAGGAAAATTTTTAAAAGTAAACTGGGACTACTGTAGCCTAGTATTATTTATTATATCATTAGATTATTATTCTTATATTGTTACTGCACAACAGCAACTCACCAGAAACATGAACAATTTCAGACACCTTGGTCCACGTATCATTTTTAATTTTTTTTTTTTTTATGTCCCTGTACGCAAACAGGGACACATCATAGATTACTGCAAACCCGCCACAGCAATAATCAACCTTTTGTTTTGAGAACTAATGTGGTTTGAGCTGCGTTCTCTATCCTCTCAAGCGGTGGACTTCTACGTTCTGATTGGTTGCTGCCCAACCGGGTCATAGATCATTACCATAAAGTTGCCCTGATTTCAACTCTCCTCGACACTCTCAACGGCCAAGTCGCGCCGCGCCGCTCCTCGCCGCTGCTCGACGCCGGCTCACATTGAAAATGAATGACTTCCGGCCACTTTGACGCTCTCGACGCCGGCGGTGTGAACGCACAGTTAGTGTTAACTTGGCCTTAAACATCGACAGAATCAACAGGAACTCTACGCAGGTAAGTATCTAAACAAACACTTCTCAATCAGTGTAGTTGTAACAAACTGATTTTCAATGAAATTCTAGGTTTTCTTCCAGGTATTTCACAATTAATTCTCTTAATCACTCTTTCCACTCTCTGCATTCTATCTCTGTTTTTTTTTCCGTTCTTCGTTGCTCACGGGGGGGGGGATTGGGGTGGGGGGGGGGCGGAGTCAGCGCTGCTACCTGGGTCTTTTCCGATTGGATGTCTAACATCTGCAGTGCTATTCAGCGTTCCTATTCGTTGCAATTTGCTGCAATAATCTACATATCACTTATATGAATAATAAAATGTATAATTTAATAAACATTATAATAAACTATTACATTGTCACAAAGCTTTGTTTTATTTGCTGTTCAATCAAATACATATTTAATTAAATATGTAATTATACTGATTTAAATGTTTAATATTTTGGACAAATTAACTTGGGCATAGACTGCAATTATACTAATTTGAGTCTGGGTTACACATACATGAATATTCATGGATTTCCTGTTTCACGTAAAAGCAACTCTGTAAATATTAGTGCGTTGTCACAGGATCACAAAAGATTTTCAAAAAGGTATGTTTCAGCATCGAATGACATCATGATTAGAGTACAATTTTTAATATACAAAATAATTTATGGATTGTGTCATGGTTAGAAATTGTCCTAATGATTTACTTGAGGTATATGCTCCAAGTAAATGAACCTACAGCTAAGCATTTTTATAATATTCTCATTTTACAATAAAAGTCCCTAAAACTCATCCATAAAAAACCCTACCAAAACCAATCACATGAACTGGAATATAAATATTCTTAAAAAAATTTTCTAGCCCAAAATTATTAATTTAGTGGACAAAATGCACTGTCGGTAAGACCTTACTATCTACCTAGGGAATTCGGTCAGGTGTTTATCACTGTGGTATATATTCATCCCCGCGCTAATACTAAGGTCACGGCAAATAGGATATATGACACAATGGCTAAACTAGAAAACATGGCACCTGATGCACCGAAGTTTGTGCTCGGAGACTTTAATGGATGCTCAATCAAAAGCGTATTGCCCAATTACTATCAATACGTCGAGTGCCCGACAAGGAGGGATAAAACACTCGATCTATGTTTTGGGAATATTAAAGACGCTTATAAGGGCTATGCAAAACCACCCCTTGGAGACTCGGATCACAACGCAATCCAGCTTGTCCCGCAGTATAAACAAAAGCTCAAGACCAGCAAACCCGAGATAAAGATAGTTAAACAGTGGACTGATGAGTCTGTTGAACGCCTTCGAGGCTGTTTTGATTGTACTGTGTGGGACATTTTCGTGAATACTAGTAAGAACTTGGAAGAGTTGACTTCAGTGGTGACTGACTATATTCGGTTCTGTGTGGACAGTATAATCCCAGAAAAAACTTTTAGGGTATTTCCAAATGACAAAACAGAAATAAAATAAAGAATTAAAAGGTGCACTGCACAGGAAAAGGAGAGCTTTTGAGCAGGGAGACAGGCTTAAAATGAAAGCAATTCAGAAGGAGATTAGACAGATAACAAATGACTGTAAACAGAAATATAAACGGCAGATTGAGGTGAAAATGAGGGGGAATAACCTGAAACATGCATGGCAAGGGATGTATACAATGATAGGGAAGGAGGAGAAGAAAAGGCACATAGTTACAAATGGAGATGATCAAGCATTTGCAAATGAACTGAATGGTTTTTATGCACGGTTCGAAACATCAGATCTTCTCCTGAAGCGTGATGCCATTAGACAGCAACTACAGTATGGTACTCCTCCAACTATTACAGCAGAGGATGTGCGTAGAGTTTTTAATAAAATTGATTCTAAAAAAGCACCAGGCCCAGATCAAATAAGTGGTAGGGTTTTGCAAATGTGTATCATTTTCTGCCAGCTTTTTCAAAAGTCATTAGATACACAATACATTCCTAAAGCCTGGACGTCCTCGCTCATAGTACCAGTACCTAAGGTAGCAAGACCAGCTGATTTAAATGATTATCGTCCAGTCGCCCTAACATCAATCGTGGGTGAAGAGCCTAGAGAGAATTGTTCTGAGACATATTCTAAATGATGTGCAATGTAATATCGACCCTTTTCCAGTTTGCCTATAGAAAACAAGCGGAGTACATATGATGCCCTTCTGTATATGCTCCATAATATCTATTGCCATCTGGATAAGCCCAAACGATATGTCCGGGTTCTCTTTATAGATTTTTCTCCTCCGCCTTCAACACCATCAGGCCCCACATTATGATGGAGAGGGCTGGGACAGTTAGGGGTAAATCCTAACATAATAAGGGTGGGTTGAGTCCTTTCTGACGGAGAGAACACAGTGTGTTAGGGTAAATGAGGCTGTGTCCTCCCCGATTATGACCAACACAGGATCCCCACAGGGCAGTGTCATCTCACCAGTATTGTTCACTCTTTACACTAATGAGTGTAGAAGTAATACACCTGAGCATCTTACAATAAAAATTTGCAGATGATACAGCAATAGTGGGGTTAATACTGGATAGTGATGAGACCAACTACAGGGCCTGGGTGGATCAATTTGCAGACTGGTGTAAGTCCAGCTATCTTCATTTAAATATAAAGAAAACAAAGGAAATAATAATAGATTACAGAATTGGGAGCCAGCCCCATCAGTGTTTGGTTATAAATGAAGAGGATGTTGCGATTGTAGCCGAGTACAAGTACTTAGGCACAATAATAGATAATAAGTTGCAATGGGAACAGTAATACTGACACCGTCTATAAAAAGGGGCTGCAGAGGCTGCATTTTATGCGGAGAGACTAAGACAATTTAGAGTGGATAGTGATATGATGTTACTTTTTTATCACTCATTTGTGGAGAGCACTCTACTTTTTTGTTGTGTTGCCTGGTATTTCTCTCTGTCAGTGACCAATAAAAACAGACTGAGCAAGATAGTTAACCTGGCTAGCAAGGTTGCGGGGAAAAAAACTAGACAGTATGGCTATTACCTGTGAAAGAAGTGTGTTGAAGAAAGGTCAAGCAATTAATAGAGATATGTCACACCCCCTACACCAGGCATATGAGGTGGTTGCCATCAGGAAGGAGATTTAGGCTACCCTCTTTCAAAACTAATCGAGCCAGTAAGTCATTCATTCCAACTAGCATTACATTTTATGAATAAGAACTTACCTGCAGGACAGCACTTTAAATAGCATCATGGCACTTTCTTTCCAGCTTGACTGGTACAGTATGCACAACTGCACTTTATTATCCTAGTTATGTGTAGTGGGGTTTGAGTCTTCTGTCCTGATGGTGGGTATGTCTTGGGGGGGGTGTTTGGGTAAGAGGGAAATTTTGTTGTATATTTTGTTTGGAATTCTGTCTTGCCAACTGTCTTGTTGTCTTATGTATAAATGTATCAGACGTACTGTATGGTGTAGAACAAATTTCCGAAAGGATAAATAAATCTCTCTCTACTCTCATATAGTTAAAAAAAAAAAAAAAAAAGGGTGTTGGGGGGTTGGAGATTGTGGAAAAATTCTTTAACCATTGGATTTTTGTCTTTAATCATATACTGCATTGTGGTGCACTGCATGTGAAATCTACAGGTGTTTAGGAATAGGCCTACTGATCAACACAAGCAAGCACATGTTATAGGATTTCTGTGGTAAGTAATATCTCTTATGGATCTAAAACCTATTATAAATTTCTATATGAACAACAAATGCCAAATAGAGATTTTTACACCACAAACAAACCCAATGAAATCAGTCTAAATGTTTGGAGAAGAAACATACTTCCAAGTCAATGGGACCAGATTGTTTATACCCATTGCAGAATAGGCCATTCAACAATGACCCACATGTTTTTAATATTAGTAGAATATCCACCAACATGTTTCATGGATAAAGGGTTTTGGAAAAAAGAACATGTTTTATTAGGTTGTGCTTGGTTTGATTACCTTTTGATTACCTTGATTCCAAAAGTGTGGATTTCAGGAACAAAATGTAGTAAAACTTAAACTGGTCAAATAATACAACATTTGTATCATATAGTATGTTATTTATCTTTTGTATTTGATTTGTTTAACCACTACAGTGATAAAGTACACATTCTGTTGGTCATAATACACATAATCCATCACCCCCTGCATCGGATAAAAAAAATAAAATAAAAAGTTAATTCTGAGAACGTTTACGCATGTCTTAATGTGTGCAATAGGGGCCTCAAATATAACATGAGAAAATTTAAGTCTCCCCCATTAGAAATGCTTCTGCAAACTAGGGAAGAAAATATCAGGCAAAAGTGCAAGTAGCAAACTCTACTAATCTGTAATGGATACATTACAAACAAACAGCTTCTCCACATGAACTGTAATCTGGTTGTTGGCTGTCATGCACTTCCATGTGACACCTTTTTAAAAAAGAAAAAAAATGTTAAAATGTTTCTTCCTAAGAGTCTTTATATTGTTCCTTATTTCTCACCTTACAGTCTTACAATGCAGTGAGTTTTTTATGCCACCCTATAGGTTACACACTTCAAACAATATACTTATCAAATGACATACTTTTAATAGCAAAACTAAGAGGAATAAGAAAATATTTAACAGCTGTTGGCCCATTTACTTGTAGCTATTCTAACAGGCTACCTCTGGCAAACCAGTGTCTGTAATCGTTGAATAAACATAACACAGGAAACTATTTATAACATTTTGTGCACGAACGAACAATTATATTCTAAGCTTGCTTTACTTTGTTCGAAACTGAAACATAATTACCTTGTTAAAAAAGTTTTTGTGATCAGGTGAAAACGTTCTACATAAATGAGTTGCTTTAACTCGAAACAGGAAACTCATGAATATGGTTTCCTCCACCCAGTGACACCAAATATCTCAGACACTGAATATTACAGAACATCGGCCCGTGGCATAGGCGGAATAGGCAAATGCTAGGGACTCGCCGATCCCTAGGAGCGCAAAAAGTTTTTATTTAATTTTTTTTTTTAACTTTTTTTTTTTTTTTTTTTTTACGATACTACTTCAATCCTATGAATTGTAAATATTACAAAAAAGCGATCATCCCACAAAAACATTACCTTTTTATTGCTCTCCTGACTCACCCCGGTTTGATGCATGATCAATATTCCCCTGTACAGCTGCACTTCTACAAACATCAGTTACCTGATTGTGATGGATGTTCACTAATAAATTACTACTATGTCAAAAAGACGAAGCCCTCTGGTGCCCAGGGAAGGAGAAAAAAAAAGACGAAAAAAAAAACGGACAGAGGAAATGTGAACAAACTTTATAGAAAGCCTAGTCTAAAAGTTTCAAAAAGGGTCTGGAGTTCCAGAGATCTTTTGTGTCACATAACATGTTTTAATATTTTTACGCTATAGTTGTGTAGTATCTGGGTAGGCCATTTATGGTATTTTTAGTAGCTAATTTAGTAATGTTTGTATATAACAGGGCTTAAATGTATTGTACTGTACATTGTTAGGTCAAGTTAGTTAATACATTCACTAATGTTAACAAATGATACCTTATTGTAAGTGTTACCGTTTCACTTTAACACCCAATAGGCACATACAGGTTTATCTCAACAAATTAAAATGTCGTAGAAAAGTTCATTTATTTCAGTAATTCAACTCAAATTGTGAAACTCGTGTATTAAATAAATTCAATGCACACAGACTGAAGTAGTTTAAGTCTTTGGTTCTTTTAATTGTGATGATTTTGGCTCACATTTAACAAAAATCCATCAATTCACTATCTCAACAAATTTGAATATGGTGACATGCCAATCAGCTAATCAACTCAAAACACCTGCAAAGGTTTCCTGAGCCTTCAAAATGGTTTCTCAGTTTGGCTACACAATCATGGGGAAGACTGCTGATCTGACAGTTGTCCAGAAGATAATCATTGACACCCTTCACAAGGAGGGTAAGCCACAAACATTCATTGCCAAAGAAGCTGGCTGTTCATAGAGTGCTGTATCCAAGCATGCTAACAGAAAGTTGAGTAGAAGGAAAAAGTGTGGAAGAAAAAAGATGCACAACCAACTGAGAAAACCGCAGCCTTATGAGGATTATCAAGCAAAATCGATTCAAGAATTTCACAAGGAATGGACTGAGGCTGGGGTCAAGGCATCAAGAGGCACCACACACAGACGTGTCACGGAATTTGGGTACAGTGGTTGTATTCCTCTTGTTAAGCCACTCCTGAACCAAAGACAACGTCAGAGGCATCTTACCTGGGCTAAGGAGAAGAAGTGGCTGGTGGATTTCAAAATCTACCAGCCACTCAATGTTTTTACCAGCCACTTTCTTGTTTTTACAATGTGTAACTGCATGTGAAGATTAATACTACAAGATCTACAATACTTAAGCAGTTTATTTAATCTCAGTCTCAATGAAATACTGACATTTTCTCTTTCAGTGATGCTCAAAAATGCTGCCTATCTAGGCAGCTTACTAGGTTTTGAAACAGCCGACTCTTGCTGAAGTAGCTCATTCTCTCAACTCCGTAGCCCAACTGGATGATACACTGCACTGAACTTTTTTAATGCACAGAAACATTTTTGCGATATTCTAAACCGTTTTCGTATGCATTAATAATTTTGTTTTTAATTCCAAATGAAAGGATTCACCAGTATAAGTGTGTGTTGTGTTTTTTTTTTTTGTGTGTGTGGTTGAGGGAACAAGTGGGGAAAAGTCCCCTGTTCAACACTGTATCACTGAAAGAAATCTCGGCTTGCAAACTTTTACGCCGTCGACAAACGAACGCACAGCATTTTTAATACATCGTTTTTACGTGTCTCGTCATGCCAGAGCTGTCAAACGTGTAGCGATACAATGTTGTTTCTACAAACAAAAATGAACAGTGTAACAACTTACTAGCCACAGAGCTAACTTCTGAAAAAGTACTTGAAGACTGGAAATAAAATGCATCCCCCGGACAGCAGTTATTAGACACCGACGATATACTGTTTCTTAGTTTTGCTTAGTAATGCCGTTAAAAACAATAAGATAAACACAAACTGTCCATATAATCTAAAATGTTGCAGAATGCTGGAGGAGAAAGAACTTACCGGGGTTTGACAGAGACGTGACAGTATGCGGAAAACTTTTCACGCGATCTTGTATATCATGAGCGCGTGCTATAAAACGTACTGTAAAAAAAAAAAAAAATATATCACTCCGCCAGCGGCACTAACTTCAGCTGCAAACACTGTACTGGGAACAACGCCGCCGTTTCGAGCCCGGTTTACACCGCCTTTCTCCACAGAGCTGCTTCGGATGATATTACACTTGGTGTTTTACACACACCAGGGATGGAAATTAATTTTTTTTGTCCACCGGCCGGGTGAAACAGTATGCTATTTTTATTTACCCGCAACGGTGGCTGGTAGGTGAAGTGAGTTTAATGCTAATTTCCATCCCTGGTCCAAAGTCCTCTTTTCAGATGAGAGCAAGTTTTGTATTTCATTTGGAAGCCAAGGTCCTAGAGTCTGGGGGAAGGGTGGAGAAGCTCATAGCCCAAGTTGCTTGAAGTCCAGTGTTAAGTTTCCACAGTCTGTGATAATTTGGGGTGCAATGTCATCTGCTGGTGTTGGTCCATTGTGTTTTTTGAAAACCAAAGTCACTGCACTCATTTACCAAGAAATTTTGGAGCACTTCATGCTTCCTTCTGCTGACCAGCTTTTTGAAGGTGCTGATTTCATTTTCCAGCAGGATTTGGCACCTGCCCACACTAGGCATGGGCCGATTACCGGTTTCAAGGTATACCGCGATTTGAAAATGTGGCGGTTTCAAAACCACTAATATTTTCCATTATACCGTTCCTGCGGTATTCGGTGTTTTCCATGTTTCCGCAAAGACTGAAAGAGTAGGAATCCCTCAGGCTGAGTGCAGTGTAGAGAGTAACACTGACCCCTCCTCCAGTTGGTGTGTCCGAGCGGTCAGTCACGTGTGTGTAGGCGTTTCTTTCCGTCTCGCGCACAGCCGCGTCCGCACAGCTTTCAAAAGTATACTCAACCATAGATGAGCGCGGATGGATGAAGCTCGATACATGCCCTGTACCTCTTGATGACGAAAATAACGTAATGCCGATGGTGCGCGGACGGCTGAAATATATTCTGGCCTAATTGGCAACCAGCCGTTTTTTGCCTTATTGCAACTCTGTTCTGCACTTGCACAAACTGCGTTGCAGTGCAATTATTTTCCAAAATGTAATTTATGTGAAAATATGAAGTCTGTTAACATCTGTTAACACAGGCCAGAGACGCCGAAGATGGACGCACAGAGAAAAATACTGTAGCAGGCAGATCACTCACAGTTCATGATGCACAAACTATTGGAATAAATCCTAAACATTGATTTGGGGGTTTATATGAATGTGTTTCTGAGGGGAGCTGACTGTCTTCTGAAAAGTTTACATGGTATAATTTCACAAAGCTTGTCAGAACATTCTGTTTTTGCTTCAAATTGGGTTATTAAATCAAATTATGTGTATGATTATTGAGTCATTCTACGAAACAGGTGCCCTTTGGGTCCGCAACATTTGATGAGATGCATAAGGCACAAACATGTCCCGAAATGTGTTTACAAAGCTTAAATGTATTCATTCAAGTGTTCTTGTTAACATGATATATGATAAAAATATATTTTTTATAGAATAACATACTATTTTAATCATTTTGTTTTAGTTCATAGCCAAGTTCACGTCCATGTTGACCAACATGACATTTTCATCTAAAAATCACCAAATAAGTTATGTATTTTTTTTTAAACATTTATTATTTTCAGGATTCTGTGCATGTCCCTTTTCACATAAGATATATTTTATTCAAAATAAACCTTATTTTTTGTAAATATTTTGTTATTTGTGTGCATCCCTCAGTTTGACTTACCACCCCATCACACTAACTTGTTTTATCTATAAAAAATGTACTGTTTCTTTATATGACATCAGAGAGCGGAAGTGACATCATTGTAGCCTTCTTTGCCACCAAGAACAAAACTAGGCAAGTACTGACATTCCTCTGCATTGTTTATTTGTTGATTTTTCATGTTAGGCAGGTTCCGTCAAGCTTAAACTAACCCCCTAGTCATGCAAAATAGAAAGGGAAAACTTATTTATTTATTTATTTATTTTACATTATTAATGCAAAAAATATATATATTTCAGATAGAATGCATGTATGCTAGGTGAGGAACTTGACCACATGGGAGATCTGCGGCCATTTTGGGCTGAAATTTACCACCCCGTCACATGTTTTATTGTGACGTGGTGGTAGGGGATGTGTGTGGTTCTGCTTCCCATTTGAATGTGTGGAAATCAAGGATTCTAATATAGGCTAATCATTTTTTTTTTCTGTTAACTTAACCCTGTTTTGTTCATTCACTCACTCACTATATCACTCAAACACTTATTACTCACTATGTCTTACACTCACTCAATCACTCTTTAACTCACTCACTGTCACTCAATCACTATCTCTATCACTAACTCAATCACTGTCACTCAATCACTATCTCTTTCACTCACTCACTTACTCACTCACTCACTCAATCAATCAATCACTGTTACTCACTCACTATCTCACTCACTCACCATCTCTCTCTCACTCACTCACTCACTGACTCACTCAACCACTGTCACTCAATCACTATCTCTATCACTCACTCAATCACTCAATCACTATCTCTTTCACTCACTCACTCACTGTTACTCACTCACTGTTACTCACTCACTATCTCTCACTCACTCACTGTTACTCACTCACTATCTCTCTTTCTCACTCACTCACTCACCATCTCACTCACTCTCTCTCACTCACTCAATCACTGTTACTCACTCACTATCTCCCTCTCACTCACTCACTCACTCACTCACTCACTGTTATTCACTCACTATCTCTCTCTCACTCACTCTCTCACTCACTCAATCACTGTTACTCACTCACTATCTCTCTCTCACTCACTCACTCACTCACTATCTCTCTCTCTCTCACTCACTCACTCACTAACACACTCTTGGTGTTAAATGAAGAATGTTACATTTTATAACATTTGCAGATAGATCTGTCTCCAACATGGCTCCATTAAGCGCTGCTGAGAGACAACGGCGATGCCGTGCACGTTGGGATGCTGATACTGAGAGGAAGCAAAAATATCTAGAGAGTGAGCATCAGAGATGGAGACGGGATGTAGAACAAGGAAAAAAGAAGAAGATTAGTGATCTAAGTGAGCGAGGGAAGCGTCAGCTGCGTAAAAAGTGGAGGAAGCAGAACAAGAAGAGAAAAGAGAAAGCAGAGGCTAGGAAGCACAGTCTGTACACCTTTCCTTTGAATCCAGATCCTGCCCAACAGTCAAAGCAGCAGTTAGGATTATCAAGGTCAGGGTTGTGTGCAGTTAAGATTATAAATAAATGGATACATGTAGAGAATAAGAAGCAGGCCTTTCATTGACGAGTAATTGTTTTTAAATATTGTCTACATGACGAAAACCCCTAAGTTACCAGTAGATTTTTATTTTGTTTCAGGCAACAAAAAGAAGGAAAGCGAATTTCCAGGAAGAACAGTGATACACTATGCAAAGAAATTGAAAAACTAAAGAAATCACTAGAGAAGGAAAGAAAACGTGCTGACAAATACAGAAAAAAATATAAGCGCTTAAATAAGAATGACTCCCCTCATTCAAAAATAAATGAATTAACTAAGACGGGCAGAGTAAGCTCCAAAATCAGAAAAACACTACTCTATCATGAAGCCTTGATTAAAGACATAAAGAATAAGTACTGTAAAGCAAGAAAAGAAAAACAACTAATAGCAAAGTTAACAGCTACAAGGTTTTGCCGAAAATGCTCTTGGATTTTCAAAGAAGCATCGCAGTGTTCAGACTGAAGACCTCTGTTCCACCAACAGAAATCCCACAAACAGGTTCACTGCTGCTTTCAAGTCCAAAGTCAAAACCTTCTTCACTCGAGATGACGACAGTCGGATAACGAATGGACGAAAACAAACAATTGCCAAGAAAAAGGTGAAGAAGCAGAAAAGGTTTCTGGCTGACACAATGAAAAATCTTCACAAAAAAATTCTTACTGAAAACACAAGCAACATATCATACTCCCTTTTCTGTAAGCTTCGCCCATTTTGGGTTGTACATCCCACTCTCTGTCTCTGCAAGACCCATGAAAATCTCAGATTTGTCATTGAGAAGTTGCATAATTTGAGGCTCATAGATACTTCAGATCTCGAGAGTTTGACTAAAATGATAACATGTGACACCTCCAGGAAAATGTGCATGTATGATAAATGCCAGGAATGTAAAGACAAGACTGTTCAGCTCTCCAGATTTGATGGCACAGCAAAGGTTGCATTCACTCAATGGGCCACAGCAGAGAAAGCAAGGGAAGATGCGAGGGAGGGTCCAACCACTGTCAAGATCAAAGTGAAGAAAACAATGGAGGACACACAAGACAATCTTGTGGAGTTATTTCACACTCTTCTCCATAAATTCAAAAGACACACATTCAACATAAATCAACAGTACTCCTACTGCAGAGAGTTGAAGAAGAACCTGTCAAAAGAGGAGGCAGTGATCCACATTGACTTCTCTGAAAACTACACATGCAAATACAGCTCAGAGATCCAAGCTGTCCACTTTGGCTCCTCGCACCAACAAGCTACTCTGCACACTGGTGTTTTCTACATAGGTGGTGAAAAAGAGCCCATCTGTTTTAGCACAGTGTCACCCTCCAAACACAAATGCCCCCCAGCTATATGGGAACACATGAATCCAGTGCTGAATTATCTACAAGCCACATACCCAGATGTATCTGTTCTACACTTTCTGAGTGATGGACCTCGTACCCAATACAGACAGAAGGGGAATTTCTTCCTTTTCAGCACAGATCTCGCAAGACGAGGCCTGAAAGGTGGAACATGGAACTTTTTTGAGGCAAGCCATGGCAAGGGGGCCCCTGACGGTGTTGGGGGAACCTTGAAAAGAACAGCGGACAAGCTGGTGACCAACGACCGCGACATACCCGATGCCCATGAGCTATATAAGGCACACACTTAAACCTCTACAACTGTTTAGTTGTTTTATGTAGCATCTGAAGCAGTGGAGCAGGCAATGGAAAAGATGCCAGGCCAGATTCCACCAGTGCCTTCCACAATGAAAACCCACCAAGTGGTCACATTTACTCCAGGAGAAATCCTATATCGGGAAGTTAGTTGCATGTGCTCCACGCAAAACCAGCTAAGATGTCAGTGCTCCACCACACAGCATTTCTCTTTTAACAAAACAGTCCAAAAGGTGCCAACAGAAGCAATTGCTTGGGATAGTGAAGATCTCATTGGGAAGTGGTGCGTGCTTAAATATAATAATGACCTTTATCCTGGGATCATCATGGAAACAGATGAAACACATGCCCTTGTAAAGTGTATGCACCGTTTTGGTGCCAATAGGTTCTTCTGGCCTCCAAGAGATGACTTCCTCTGGTATTTCTTCGATGATGTGCTTTAAATCATTCAAGCAGCACAGCCTGTGACATCCCGCCACATGGAAATACAGAGGGATGTGTGGATGCGACTCTCCCTGTCACTGATATGATGCTCTTTTTTTTTCAGAGCATCACAAATGTTTTCCATTAAATCTCTAAGTTTAATGTTTCCCTCCCCCAGTTGTATAAAGTTTAAAACAAGCATATCATATAGATAAACACATTGTCCATACCACCCTGTCACAGTGAACCACTCCGTGACATCAGTTACCACCCCATCACAGGGTCATTTTGTTACAATTGTATGTAAAATAAGTGAAATTTTACAAAAATTAATGTTGAATGATGTTGTTGTTGTTTGAACTAATCAAATAAATGTAACTTTATTTGTATTTTTTAAGTGTATTCATTTTTTCAGTACAAACAATGAGGTCAAATTCATATTTCAAGATAAAAAAACTAAGAATAAAAAAATGGATTAACTTACAGACTTTCGATTGATGGCTTCCAAAAAAGGACATTTTACTATTAGGAAAACATTAGATTTAAAAAATAAATTTATTGTTTTACTACTCTACTGACATACATATTTTCCGTGATGGGGTGGTACAAGAAAGACTCCCTTGCCTGAATAAAAAGGATAATATTATTAAGGATTTAAGGAGGTGGGAAAATATGTTTTTTTTTTTTTTTTTTTTTTTTTTTTTTGAGGATTAACATATCTTTAAAGTTGGAAGAAAAAGAAAAAAAGTTTGTTCTTCATGAAAATTTGGAAAACTGCAACATGGAAATGGCACCCGTTTCGTAGAGTGACTCTATTACTATGTAACTAAATGATATGAAATGATATAAATTATATGTATATGAATAATATAAATAAAATTAAATAACTGCAATTACAGATTTAGGTTAAATAAATATGTCAGTCTTTATTTTTTCTTTTTAGGAAATGAATCAAAGAAAAAATAAATTAATTCTACTGTTTCTAATATTCTGTATGTTGCTCAAAAACAAAATATACTGTGTCCAGCAGGGAAAAAAACAAAACTTTTTTTACCCAGTCATTTAAAAATAACACATTTCAGAGCTGTAACAACAATAGCCTGATACCGTGAAACCGTGGTATTTTTGGTTTAGGTTATCATACCATCAAAATCTCATACCGGCCCATGCCTAGTGTGTAGTATTTTATCATGTTCAAATCCATATTGCAACCAGTTTTGTTTTTGGGATTGTGGTTTTGTACATGTTAATCTTGTGTGTACTGCATACTACCATCTGCGGTTAGTTCAGACAAGCATTTAATTTTGTGCTGACAAATGGGTTAGTGGTTAATTATTTGCTCTTTTCAAAATCATTTCCCCTTTTTTATATGTGTATTTTCCATCCATGTTGCGTCTATTTTACTTAACACTTTAAAAGTATATGGTGGATGACTTTAATAGGCACTGTTAACCAGTTAGGATTCTCTGTTGTTTGCACAAGTAATCTCCTGATTAAGGATATACTATTTTTACTACTGTAGCTGCAGGAATGCTCTCCTCAATAAATTAGAATGTCATGGAAAAGTTCATTTATTGTGAAATTGTGAAACTTGTGTATTAAATAAATTCAGTGCAACCAGACTGAAGTAGTTTAAGTCTTTGGTTATTTTAATTCTGATGATTTTGGCTCACATTTAACAAAAACCCACCAATTCACTATCTCAACAAATTAGAATACTTCAAAAGACCAATTAAAAAAAAAAAAAAAAAAAAACATTTTTAAGGAATTGTTGGCCTTCTGGAAAGTATCTTCATTTGCTGTACATGTACTCAATACTTGGTAGGGGTTCCTTTTGCTTTAATTACTGCCTCAATTCTGCGTGGCATGGAGGTGATCAGTTTGTGGCACTGCAGCTCATCTGCATTTTTTGGTCTCTTGTTTCTCATTTTCCTCTTGACAATACCCCATAGATTCTCTATGGGGTTCAGGTCTGGTGAGTTTGCTGGCCAGTCAAGCACACCAACACCAAGGTCATTTAACCAACTTTTGGTGCTTTTGGCAGTGTGGGCAGGTGCCAAATCCTGCTGGAAAATGAAATCAGCATCTTCAAAAAGCTGGTCTGCAGAAGGAAGCATGAAGTGCTCCAAACTTTATTGGTATACGGGTGCAGTGACTTTGGTTTTCAAAAAACACAATGGGACAACACCAGCAGATGACATTGCACCCCAAATCATCATAGACTGTGGAAACTTAACACTGGACTTCAAGCAACTTGGGCTATGAGCTTTTCCACCTTTCCTCCATACTCTAGGGCCTTGTTTCCAAATGAAATACAAAACTTCCCGTCATCTGCAAAGAGGACTTTGGACCACTGGGCAACAGTCCAGTTCTTCTTCTCCTTAGCTTAGGTAAGACACATCAGGAGTGGCTTAACAAGAGGAATACGACAACTGTAGCCAAATGCCTTGACACGTCTGTGTGTGGTGGCTCTTAATGCCTTGACCCCAGCCTCAGTCCATTCCTTGTGAAGTTCACTCAAATTTTGAATCGGTTTTGCTTGACAGTCCTCATAAGGCTGTGGTTCTCTCGGTTGGTTGTGCATCTTTTTCTTCCACACCTTTTCCTTCCACTCAACTTTCTGTTGACTTGCTTGGATACAGCACTCTGTGAACAGCCAGCTTCTTTGGCAATGAATGTTTGTGGCTTACCCTCCTTGTGAAGGGTGTCAATGATTGTCTTCTGGACAACTGTCAGATCAGCAGTCTTCCCCATGATTGTGTAGCCTAGTGAACCAAACTGAGAGACCATTTTGAAGGCTCAGGAAACCTTTGGAGGTGTTTTGAATTGATAAGCTGATTGGCATGTCACCATATTCTAATTTGTTGAGATAGTGAATTGGTGAGTTTTTGTTTAATGTGAGCCCAAAGCATCACAATTAAAAGAACCAAAGACTTAAACTACTACAGTCTGTGTGCTTTTCCATGACATTCTAATTTACTGAGATGCACCTGTACATGAAATTATTGAGACACTAGTCGATTTCATACAAACCCGAGACATACTGGTCTGTGTAAATTTTCTTTTCTGGCTAGATAACTTGTGATGTCATCACTATTGTTTGTAATACAAATTTGATAATTTTCATAATAACTTCAATGTTTGCATGTAAATTCAACAATATATTGATGAAAATAAAAGGTTAATTCACTTAACTCATTACTATTTAATGATTTTGCATACATCCAAAGCGACTTACAATGAGTATGATAGAAGCAACATATCCTGGATAGTCGGGAATAGAATGAACAAGAGCAGCGGAAGAGAATTATTAAGAAACGAACTTGTATCTGATATAAACTAGGATAGTATAATAATATAACGTAAATGTCTCGAATGAAGATGAGGTTTAAAGCAATATTTTATTAAATCAAGCAAATTCACTGAAATATTGCCACGTATGAACAAAGAGCTTGTTTCACATGACAGCAAAAACTAGGAAACAAAGCTTGTTTCTTAGTGTAATGCAATGAAAAACTTTGTGGTTTACAGTTCACTACAGCGTGAGAAGGCCGTTAAACACACTGATAAAATCAAGAAATCTTGCAATTTTAGATGAAAGAGTTAGAACAAGCATTTGTGTTTGTGTTGTTAGGTTATATTGTTCTTATTGTCGCTATAAAGATTTGTACGTTTACATACATATCAATGTATTTATGAAACGCTGTTACAGAATTTGTCTTAATGACATCCGATGGAATATTTTATTAAAAGATAATGCTATGTACTGTTTGAGTAACACTCTCGTCTCTGATACTTTTTCTGTCGAGTTTTCATCACTTACCTGACACTTTTGTAACTTACTTTAAACTAATATTTATGCTAAACAAACATTTACAATTGTGAAAAATTAAGAGAATTAATAGATGTCAAAAACTGCTCCCCACATGTTTTCTTAAAGAAGAACAGGTTAAGACAGACATGACAACGCACAGTTGCAGTTGTACCGCAGTTTCCTGGATCAGACATAAAACACAATGAATGACTAAAAGCCTCTCACTTAAATTAACTACTTATATTCAGGGGTTTATTTATTGAAGTACTGTATAGAGACGCATACAAGGAAAATAGCACACCCATGACATCCATGACTTGTAATGTGTCATTTTATATGTAATAGATGTAACAGAGACTCACTTTTCATGTTGAAGCCTAGTGTCTCACTGCCGTTCATTAATTTGTGTAAACACATATCGCATGTTTAAAGACTGTACAAAAACAACCAAACAAAAATGTATACAGTAAGTAGAAAAAAAGGTATTTACAGAGTTACATTAAAACTTTCACAATGGTTTAGAAGAGTGGATTTCAGTATTAGGTATTAGTTATAGCCTACTGATACATATTTCTGATGGGGAAAACAGTTCCTGTATAAAAGACTATGTCTATAACCTTTTCAAGGGTATGAAGTGTAATGTTATGGTTCTTAATAGCAATCACATTACAACAATAGACCCTCTACCAAATCCGCCAAAAGTGTACAAACAGAAAAATGTAGCACTCGGTAGATGCTTATGCTTATGACAGTTAGGGGTGTACACAGAGACCTACGCTTTAATGTCAAGCGGAAATGTTGAAAGTAAAATGTGAACATCGTCGTCGGCTATATGAACAAGAGGTCTAAATCTAGTGCTTTAAGGAAAAGAAAAGAAAGAAATTTAAAGCAACGTTTATAAAAATATACCCAAATGATCACAAGCGGAATTTTCCGCATCCATATGGTAATTTTATTAGTGATTGAGTTACATAGGGGTTTTGTGTACACAAAATTCCTTTATTTTTTGTGTCTGTATCCTTTTCAAGAGTGTGAAACTTTAACAACCTCAAACTTTAATGAATTTCTAGTTTTGAGCGCAATGGTGAGATGTGTTTCAGTTGTAAGTGTAAAACTGCACTGAAAAAAATAATAATAACATGCCAGATTTACTTAAAAATATAGTGCATCATTTTTGCATCCCTTTTCTTAAGTAAATTTCACATGGAATTTTGAGCAGTGTTACATTAAAATCTTTAGTCGGCAATACTTAAACATTTGAGTACCCCAATGAACAAATTTATTAGTTGGTGTAACACAATATTTTAAGTAGATTTTACTAATTAATGTAAGTTACTTCTACAATAAAAGTCTTGCTTACCCCATTATAAAATTTAAGCTCATTTAGATTGATAATTTTAAGTTTTTGTATTTTACAAATACCTAGGTACTGCTCAATACTTAAATCAGTTATTTATTACAATTAGTGTAAGACATGACAGACAACTGGTTAATATTAAATGACTTCGTTATTTTTTTCAAATGCAACTAAAAAATCTCTTATATCATATTTGTAAAAATTACAGTACAGATACAGTAAAAAATACAGATTACTGAACAGTAAGTATCAACATACAGTTGAGTCAAAAACATGTTCTCTTTTGTCAGACTGGAACTCTGGCGTACACAAACCTGCCAAATACACACACTACTTCACTGCCTAGAGAAAACTATTGAGATCAATTCAAAACACTGTTACGAAAACCTCCTTTTGGGAAATAGGAATCTTTTTGCTAGTCAATGACTCTTACAGTATACAGCATAAATAGAGGGGTGCAGATACAGTAAAATACTTCAATAAACTTTAAGAAAAGTTTACTTTCATTACACTACTGTAAAGAGATCTTACAGTAAATGAAAAGCACTATGTAAAAAGCACTAGAAGAGAAAAGTTCAAAGACCAAACAACTGAATATACGGTAAACAAACAACTGAATATTACTTAAACACACGTTGGGATATACTGTCAGTTAAATATATTGTTTTAAATAAAGAATATAATATGGTTTTTGAAATATTTAAACGATAGACATATGGAGATATGGATAGTAAAGATACTTTTAACATAAAATATATAAAATATAATTACAGCCGTTAGATGTATAGGTGATAATTTTTTGCTTTTAAATAGAAGTATTTTTGAACAGCTAAACAGAGACCCTGCAAAATGTCTTTTCCGCTCTGTGTCTGAAAATAGCATAGATATGTGCAGGGTTACGACCATAGCAAAAGTCAAATAATTACGATTTCACGGCTAGATTTGGTCCATATGTGAACACACCATTTGTGTTTACACACACTTTTTAAATGAAGCATAACATAGCCAAATGGCTGTAAAGGGCTCAGTTCTAGAATTACATACAAGCTTGTGAAACATCTCTAGGATGCATGTGTCCGCAGAGTCATCTGCCCGAACTATCTTTAATGACTGAATACAACTTTCTCTGAAAATATTTTTCTAAAAGATACATTAACTTCATCTAAACTTCACAGCTGCATCTGTGCTGTGACAAACAAACAAGCTCCTTCGCATCCGTTTAAAGCGAAATAAATATTTTTAGTTTTATTTTTAAACATACAGAAAGACTTTGGCAACTTTGGCAACAGAGAGAGAGAGAGAGGGATGGTATTAAAACTTTGAAGATCATGATTAAAATAAGAACTTTAAAGAATCTAAAATGTTTAATGCATAATAATATAATATAATATAATATAATATAATATAATATAATATAATATAATATAATATAATATAATATAATATAATATAATATAAATAATATACGTAATATAAATTATAATTTTGTTGATTCATATATATATATATATGAATCACCGGACATCAGATGTAGTAGGGGTACTGTTTATTGAAACTTTACATTAATGTTTTGCTTTGAAATAATGTACCCCATTTACTTAGATCTTGCGTTCTGGAACACCACCCTTGCTGCGAGGGATCTGTGAAGCAGCCCCTCAGTTTCACACAGGCTACAGGAGAATACCCCAATGAGGACCTGTGAGATTTTGTTTATGATTCAACTTAAAACATTTTTAGTTTTTTTTTTCTTTTATGTATTTTTTTTTATTTTGAGGAAATTTAATTCATGTTTTGACATACTTTGCGTAACTCTGTCTATCTCTTAGCAGTCTAAAAAATGTAAGGCATCATTTTTTATATTTATCGTCAGAAATGTTTATTTTATATAGTATGTTATATATATAATCACATTTTATGAATTACCATCTTTTTTTAAAGAAGAGAATGGCGTGTTTTATAAGTTCGATAAACTTAAATGTTGAATACTTTTTTTTAAAATGAATGAATTGCTTTAATAGCATGATAGTAACATGATGTCATATATAATTATTTATTTCCATATTCTTTAACTCCCGGACTCTGTGTGAGTTTTGCAGCGTTTATGCATGGTTAGTGAAAAACTTAAATTAAAATGTGTTTAAAATGCATTTTATAAGCTCAATAAACATAAGTTAATGTTGAATACATGATTAAAATGTATGATAAATGATTTGATTTGGTTAAGTAACATGTTTGTTACTATGATGTGTTTTATAAGTTCAATAAACTTAAAGGTGAAAACTTGAATGGTGAATGGTATATGAAACTAACTGTAAGTGTATAATTTGTAAAAACAAAATGTTAAATGCTTGTTCTGTGTTGTTTAGTAGAAATGGAGTTTACACTCTGTCATTCATACACATGCTCACATTCTTTCACACACGCATGCGTCTGTTAAATGTTATAATATCATTGTTAATGTTGTGGTTTATTTGTGAACCAGAATAGTTTGTAAAAAACTTAACTAATTATACAATTATTGTATAATATATATTTTTTTTTTGTATATTTTTATACAATATATAAAATTTACCAAAATTCAATTTGATCTTAAAAGTTATATTCAACAAATGTTCTGTAGTTGTTAATGCCATACTTTTCTGCATTTCTTGTTACATACATGTTACTTTATGACTGTTTTCTCTTTTTTTTAATAAATATTTACCTTTTGATTGCTATTTTTTGTGTGTAAAAGTGATTTTAAAATGAACAAGATTTGTATGTTTAATGCCTAGCTCTGTAATGCCTAGCAATGTAGTCATTTTAAACCATAAAAAAGCAACCCAGCATGCTGGTTTAAACATAATAACCCAACTTGTTGGGTTAAAATAACCCAGCACTGGGTTCGTCCCTTTTTGACCCCGTGCTGGGTTGCCAAAATAACCCAAATTGGGTTGTTTTCAACCCAGCAGTTTTTAGAGTGTGTTTAGGGCAAGCAAGTTACTGCCAAACCAACAGGAGCAGGTTTATGCAGGAAGCACAACTTTTATATATATATGTACTGACCTGTGTAATTTATATATATATATATATATATATATATATATATATATATAACTACCGTAATATTCACAGACACAAGTAAATATTCGGCTACTGTCTGGAGCCCTGCGCTTTGACTAACACGGAAGCAACTGAACGCAGCTGCGGGTAGTGAATATCGGGAGTCGGTAACTACCGGGTCTATATATATATATATATATATATATATATATATGTGTGTGTGTGTGTGTGTGTGTGTGTGTGTGTGTGTGTGTGTGTGTGTGTGTATGTGTGTGTGTATACATATATATGTACTGACCTGTTTTTTTTATTTATTCATCAAAAATAAGACAAATTCCACATTATACTGTAAATTCCGTTTTTATGACTGGATTCCGCAATTCTGTCCATGTTTTCTGCATCGCGGAAATCATAGGGTCCTACTAATGTAGCAAACAAATATGATAAGCTCTTTTACTGAGAGTAAAAGACGAGTACATTGCTGTTTATTTGCTTAGTATTGAGTCTCTCCAACTAGGTGACAACGTAACGTTAAGTGATGTTTTACTAACAAGTTTCGAGAGGAGTACGCGCAGATAATTAACATGGCCAGTCCTTCATCAATAATTATACAATTTATCCAACCAGCACAAGGAAGATCCCCTATAAATAATCAAAGCAATCTAACCTTCATTATCTCTAGTCTTTCGGCATCCCTCCACCACCCCGACTCCTCACCTTCAGCCACTTTCTACCCCAGCACGGAGAGGAGCACTCAGGGGGGAGCGCTCTAGGTCTGGGCTAAAAACCGAACTCGGAGCCCTCTCCCCGGACAGCACACCATATACGCATAACCTTTACTCAGTTTATTACAGTGCACAGCATAAATGAGTACACCCCCTCTGAATAAATATAAAAGATGTATTTTCTTAATGATCACTAATATAATTCACGGAGGGATGGCAAAATTGAAACATATTAAACATATAATTAATAAAAACAAAATATATGCCAATATTTTCTGTAAGATGAGTAAATTAGCCAATTTTGTTTAAATGAAGGATTGCAGAAATGAGTACACCCTAAATTAAACCCTAGATTTAATTCAGAAAGTGTATAATATTCTAGTACTAAGTATGTCCTCCAGAACTTAAAATATACTGCTCTGACCCTTCTTGTTACTGAGTGTACAAGTTCATGACAAATTTTCACATCTGTCCTGTTTAACTCCTGGACAACCTCCTTAAATGCTTTGGTCTTTAATGGGGAGTTTTACTCAGCTCGTCTCTACAGAATCCCCACAGCTGCTCAAGAGCATTAAGTGAAATACATGTCCACTGAAGGATTTTCACCTTGGGAGAATGAATATAATCATTGTCATGCTGAAAAAATGCCCTAATGCAGGGAATGAGGGGAGGGTAGCATCTTCTATTTCAGGTTATGTATAACATTTGTATAATCCATGCCAGCATTGATAAAGCACAACTCCCTCAGACCTACAGCACTCATTCATCATGAGTTCTGATTAGCTGATAATATCGGCTAAACGATATATCGGTCAGGCTCTAATATACCTTTAATAATTTATTTTATTAATTGCATTATTATTACTATGGAAATATGAAATTATTTCTTTAATGAAATGATAAGCTAAATAATAAACTAAAACTGCCAGTAGGTGGTGGTAAAATGTCTTAATGATTAAGCCATTGAGTCATTCATTCGATTCGTTCAAATGGCTGATTCATTAAGGAATTAAGTAAATGGTTCTTTAAGAATGGTCCATTGAATCATTAGGCTTGTTCGACTTGAAGCGGGTCATCACCATCAGACCGATCAGTGCATGACATAACCACAAGAGCTATAAAGTGCAGACTAGAGAGCAGACGGCTCCTTATGCTTTTGAGCCACTCTCGCGGTATAATTTGATGTCATACTCTGATCAGTCTGTGCCGCTTCAGATCCAGCGTGCCTATGGCCAATGGTTCAACGTGCCAAATGGTCCAATTCGTCCAAAACGTGCATTGAGAAATGAAATGCCGCTGTGTAT
Organism: Cyprinus carpio; assembly: GCF_018340385.1. Classification (NCBI taxonomy): domain Eukaryota; kingdom Metazoa; phylum Chordata; class Actinopteri; order Cypriniformes; family Cyprinidae; genus Cyprinus; species Cyprinus carpio. The sequence continues at coordinate 7,937,425 of NC_056612.1, forward strand.
TGCTCGGAGACGAACAGTTCTGCTTTGTCTTTATATTTTCATTGGCAAAATTGAGCAAAACTGACAACTTTGTGTCTAAAATAACACAATATTAACTTCTTACTGAACTGTTGCATAAGCATGGCCGGACTTACCATTGGGCTTGAGTGGGCTGCAGCCCATGGGCCCCGCCTTGTAGGGGGCCCCGCCTTTGGCCGTTTATGTTTGTTTGATTTGTTCTTTATATGCCAGTCAGAATTCAGAAATGATTAGCCGCATTTCCACTGCGCACACAAGATCTAAACGGGCCAGCTGGGGCTACAGCTTACAACTACGACCTTCATTTAGAAAGACAATATTAAATTCTCAAACGTTCACATCTCATTTCTTTACAGAGTATGATTCTATATATTAATGTTCCACTAAATTATGCAATCATCTGATAAGTTTTGAGTGCTTTCTCTTGTCTTACTGCCATTACACATAGTGGGGAAGAAATGTCATAAAAAAAAAAAAATTTCATGAGTTTCTGTTTTTATAACATTTGTAAGTCGCTTTGGATAAAAGCGTCTGCTAAATGACTAAATGTAAATGTAAAAATGTAATAATAGCTTTGCCTATGACTTAGCATTTCACACAAACAAGAGTAGGCTACTGATTTATTTTTTTTTTTGTTCGAATATCTGCACGATCGCAAATGTACAATAAACAACAACTTACAGAGTAACTTTCAGACACAAAATTCCGTTTCGCTCCATCAGAAAGAAGATAGAACAAACAGAACCACTGCGTCTCTGAACAACAGTGTGTTTTGTTCCTCAGTGTTACACGGACCAGCAAATGATTAAATCAGTAGGCTACAGTCGTTTGCAAAGTTAAATTAATCACATCAACAACAAATCATATTTCATATTTTAAAAAAGTAGCTTATTTAATTTTTGCAATCATTTAATATTTCTACATTAAAAATGTATATTTAAACTAGGGCTGGTAATTTAACATGTTAATTAGATTAATTATATTGAGAAAAATAATGTGATAAAATTATTAACGCATTTAACACACATGCCCCGCCCCAGACCTTTGTGGATCATCTGACATTTCATACAGTCGATTGATGACTAATGCCGCGTTCCAGGCAACCCGTAACCCGTGTTTTTCCAAGGTTCTACCCGTGAAAGTGCACTGGAACGGCAGTCAAACCTGTGATTTCCCACCCATGAACTACTAAATCGTACTAAATCGATGTACTCCCAGTTCCGAGCTCTGACGTCACATAGCCCGCGAAACAACAATGGCAGCCCCTACGGATAATATTGCCTATGGATGCAGTGTTTATGCAAGTGGTACACATTGAAAAATAGATTTTAGGACAATATAACGTTGCAATAAAATTGATAATCTAGCTACAATTCCTTGCGCTCAGGAAGTTTGGTGTGACTTGACTGGAACACTACAAAGTCGTGAGTCGTGGTTTGAAGTCATGCCCAAAACCTGCCTGGAACGCAGCATAATATGAGGCAGGGCAAAAACTCACTGCGTGATGGAGCATGTAATGTCCCTAAAATTCAAGATATGGGGAAAAATGCCCCCGTTTGAGATTTTTTTCTCATATTTACATCACATAGTTAACCAATATCACACGAGCAATAGGCTAAGGACAATATCACACGAGTGCAAATGTGATGTTCATCTTATACAACAGTTCAGTAAGTAAGAAGTTAATATTGTGTTATTTTAGACACAATGTTGTCTGTTTTGCTAAAATAATAATAATAATAATAAAAAATCCCAACCAAAATATAAAGACAAAGCAGAACTGTTCATCTCTGATCAACACACAGCGGCATTTCATTTCTTAATCCACGTTTTGAACGAATTGGGTGAACTATTTGGCACGTTGGATTTGAAGTGGCGCTGCGAAGACCAATCGGTGTATGACATCAAAGTACCGCAAGAGCGATTCAAAAGCACAAGGAGCCGTCTGCTCTCTAAAGCTCTTGCGGTACTTTGATGTCACACATTGATCGATCTGATGGTGATGACCCGCTTCAAGTCGAACAAGCCTAATTATTTAATGAACCATTCTTAAAGAAGCATTTACTTTACTCCTTAATGAATCAGCCATTTGAATGAATCAAATGAATGAATAAATGACTCGATGACTTAATCATTAAGACATTTACCACCACCTACTGGCAGTTTTAGTTTATTATTAACAGTATAATTTCATTAAAGAAATTATTTCATATTTTCATAGTAATAATAAAATTAAGAAAATAAATTATTAAAGTTATAGTTCACCCAACCAACAATGATTAATAAATCATCATTTACTCACATGGTCCAAAAGAGTATATGTAATAAATTTTATCAAACTAAATATTTCTTGCTGAACCTACTTTTTGTAATGTCTGTTTGATGCTTTACACAACAATGACTTTAAATTAGTAATTTCTCCAAATTTGACGTGTGATTAATTCGGTTAATTAATCGCTACATCATGTAATTAATTAGATTAAAAAAATTTAATCGCTAACCAGCCCTAATTTAAATTTAACGTGTATTTTGTGTTACTCCATAATGATGTTTGAGTGCATTTGTAGTGTACAGTAGGTAAAGTGCCTAAAACATAACCTGAAGCCTAGGGGCCCGCCACCCCCTTAGTCCTGCCCTGACTATAATATACTGTGTGTATATATACATATATATATATATATATATATATATATATATATATATATATATATATATATATATATATATATACATAAACAGTATAAACAGCACATTCTATATTTGAGTATGACTGAAACAACATGATAGGAGCAGTTTTTGTTGTTTACCATTTACACGCGAATCACTGTGTTAACAAACTTTCAAGACATCAAAGCATTCAAGTTTATAACTGACCAACCTCTAAAAACAAATTTATAGTTGTCTTTGTAAATAAATATGTAGCTTTGGAGCCGCTGCTGTGACGCTGTACAAACGCTTCCAGTGTGAATACTCTGGTGCATCTGCAGTGACGATGTGGTTATGCTCACGCGCTGCTCACGCTTGCAGTGTGAAACAGGCACGAGTCATGGTAAAAATTAAACTTTAACGAAGCATAGTGTTTAAAGCCAAAAAAAAAAAAAAAAAAAAAAAAAAAGGATTTTCTACAAGTAAGGATTAAAATAACATTTTCTGTAACGTTATCCACCCTAACAAAATGATAGTTAAAATGTGGTACTTTATTCACTAAAATAAGTTTAATCTTATCATTTCCAAAAACTCCCTCACTCTGCTGTTATTTAACAGAATAAATGCACTAGAATTATATTGAATATGTGGAGATGCATGTTTAATTAAAATATTCACATTAATCAAGGATTTATTGACTTTTAATGCATCTTGTTTTCAAAATGTAAAGAAATATGTGCATTCATATGTCTTTTAGTTATGATTATTTCATTTATTCACTATACGATTTATTGCAAGGTCTCATATCAGTTTTAGTTTGACTTTTAAGCCACATCTTATTTGAGTTGTTTACGATACCTAGTTTGTTTAACTGTCAACCGAGTTCCGTAGTAAATGTAAACATTTTATATTATTTTGTTTAAATATGATTCAACTTAAGATCACGATGGAATGATTAACGCTTACTGTATCAACATAGCGTTAATAAAAAGCAGAGGTATTGGCAAGCATAGCCCTTATCAATGTCTGCAGGATATACCTCTGCTTTTTCAGCTTTCTAACACTGAAAAAAAGCAAGTTTTTCACACCGGCCGTGCAAAGGGCTATGGCAAATGATGTAAAGTGAGCCTTAACCACTCCAACGCGATCTTAAGTAGAATAATATAAACAGTAAATAATATCAAATGTCTACATTCACTATATTATCCAGTCTCCACTGTAGCTCCCATGACCTAAACTCCCAGAATGCATTGCTGCTGTGACAACACATTCCCATTCTCTAAAAGCTTTTTGTTGAGGGAACCAGGGCGTTGCTAACAGCCTATCGGCCTACAAAGTGACGTCATAGTTCCCCCACTCTACAAACCAAGCTGATTGGCCTTGGAGGCCAGGATGGCGGTGATGTAGGCGGTTGCATAGTTTTTCTTCAGGGAAGTGGTAATAACCTGTTGCTTAAACTGGTGACGACGTAGAAAGAGAGGCAGATAGAAAACTAAACAAGTTTGTCTCGACGCCATATCTTCCAACACTCTTGATACGGCTGATCATTTTGAAGATTCTGCATCATTTCTGAGTGGCTCGGGACTGAATCTTCAAGGCGATACAGAATCTCAGTGGTTTGACTCATGCCCAAACTTTGACAGTGAGGTTGTTGTTACAACCCTCACAGATACTCCAAAGAAACCGGCTGCTAAAAAACTAAACGCATGGACTCTAACATTAGCAGGAACACAGATGTTTTGTCTGCTATATATATACAATTGATTTTTTTAATTACTTATATTGTAAAAAAAAAAAATCTTTTGTGTATTTGTGTGTTTCCTGCATACAATGATGTAGTCATAATTTTTTTTTATGTGTAGTACTTGTTTTTTAAATATTTAATTAATTACCCTTTTTTCCTCTCTTTTTTCTCATTTGTTTATCACCTTGATGCCTTGTGTGCTTTACTGGTTATTATCCACCTCTCCCTTTTATCTAGAGTAAATTATCTTTTTGTCATTTTTGTTTATATTGTTCAGTTGCTCCTGGTATGGAGTACATGTTCAAATCCTTATCGTTTGTGACTTTGAATGTTAGAGGTTTGAGTGACAGTCTGAAAAGAAAAGCAATTATTAAATATTCTGTTTTTTAAAAGAAGTGCAGCTGATTTTATTTATTTATTTATTTATTTTTTCAAGAAACTCAGGGGAGACAGATGCTACATTTTGGAGGACGCAATGGGGAAATTCAAACTTTTTTAGTCATGGCAGCAACCATTCAGCTGGTACTGTCATTCTAGTTCATCGGTTTAAAGGGGCTATACTAGAAGCTTTGTGTTCAGATGAAGGTAGATTCTCAATTCTCATGCTTCCAATAGGGTATTGTTTTCTCTCATAGTGGATACTTTTAGAAAGTTACTTAAGAAATATAATGATGCTTATTTTATAATTGGTGGAGACTTTAATGAATGCATGAACGATCTCTTGTATAGACATCCCCCTAGACCTGACAGTAGATTAAGTAATGATCTCATATTATCCCTTTGCACTGACCTTTCCATGACTGATGCATGGCGATTTTTTTTTTTTTTTTCAGTTATTATTATTATTACCGTTTTCCAACAGTTTTATACAAATCACTTACATATATACAATTTGTATATCTATGAATGTAGCATGGCGATTTTTTATTCCTACCACTAAGGATTTTACTTGGTCTATTAGAAAGTTATCTCTTAGGTCAAGAATCAGTTTTTTTTTTTCTAATCTCATCCTCTATTCTGAATTATGTAAAATATATTTCTCAAATTTTCGCACCCTTATCAGACCATAAATTAATTAGTATAAAGTTTTGTGATATAAATGAAAATCCACAATGGAGGGGTTATTGGAAGTTTAATAATGCCTTCTTAAAATGTATTTAATTTAATGACAGTATTACTATTCTTGCCAAATAATTATTCACAGGATTGAGTAAAGATTATAAGAAAAAAGGGAGTTCTTTAAATATAAAGCAAGATATAAATTGCTGTTAAAAAAAGTAAAGAACTTAAAAACTTTAAAAATCAATCTGAGCTAGAGCCGGTTTACAGACTTAATGTGTTATTAGCAAAAGAGTCACTTACAGAGGTAGAAAAAAAAAACTGAATCTAGAAATTAACAGAACTTATCTGGAATTGGCTAGAGGTGCAAATATAAGGTCTAGAGCCAAGTGGCTTGAAGAGGGGGAGAAGAACTCCAGTTTTTTTTTTTTTTTTTTTTTTGGAAAAACAGAATGGTCAGAGGTAACTCTTTCAGCACTTAACATTAATGGTGTTATCTCAAAAGATCCAAAAGTAATTTTAGAATTTTAAGATTACTGATAGTGAGTTCAAGAAAATTTGTGATTCCGAATTGTCAGTAGATGAAATTAAGCAAGCTCCAAGTTCAATGAAAATGGGTAAATCGCCCGTAATTGACAGGTTTTCTGTAGAATCTAATGTCCACATTTGGGAGATTATTAAAATACCTTTGTTTTATATGTGTAAAGAATGCCTTAGTCAGGGAGACATGACAGTTACTATGAAGCAGGGTGTTATCTCTCTTATACCGAAGCCAGAAAATGATGTTCTATCAATTGACAATTGGCATCCTGTTACCCTTTTAACAATAGATTATAAAATATTAGCCTCTGTTTATGCCAACAGATTAAGAATTGGTCTGCATTATATCATCTCAGAATCTCAATCTGGATTTATGAAGGATCGTCATATCTCTAAAAACATATGGTTAGTTTTGGATTTATTGGATTATTCTAGTTTGATTCAGTTGGATGTACATAACACACATCTATATTTCAAAAAAGATACCTATTTAATAAACACAAATTTATTAACCATACCATAGACATGTTTTAATTTGGTAAATTGTTTAATGATACTATAGCCATGTTTTATAGGGGTATTAATAGTTCTGTGAATTTAAATGACACTTCTAAGAGATTTGACATCTATCGTGGTGTTAGGCAAGGCTGTCCAATCTCCCCGTTTTTGTTTATTTTAGCCACAGAGTTACTTTGCCTGAGCATTAACCACAACGAAAATTTAAAAGGAATGTCTATTTTTGACAAGGTGGCTAAAACTGTGCAGCTAGCCAATGACACCACATTGTTTTTGGAAGATAAAAGGCATTTACCTAAAGCTTTGGAGTTAGTAATTTGAACACCCAAATATTTTACACAGTTTTTAATTGAAATATTTTCTAAAGATGTGTTATCCATGTCATGAATTGGAATAATTTTGCATTTTGAAATATTTATTTTTAGACCAGAGGCACACAAAAATTGTTCAACTAAAAAGCCAATAACCAGACATCGTTTACATTTTTATGAGAAAATGATAAAAACTAAAAACATCTTTAACATTTGGCTTCAGAGAGATCTTTTGTTATTTGGTAGAGTCCTTTTGTCTAAGGTAGAGGAACTCTCTCACTTTGTATACCCTGCCCTTTCCCTGTATATTAATGACAAGACTATAAAGGAGGTTAATAGATTATTTTTGGATTCCATCTGGAAAAATAGGCCCCACAGATCAAAGAAAGAAATTATTTCTAATTGTAGAGGTGAGGGTGGCCTTGATTTTTTTAGATTTTGCAGAAACCATAAACACCTTTAAAATAAACTGGCTACAGAGATGCCTTGCAAATCCGATGTCATTATGGTTTTTCATTCCAAATAATATATTTAAGAAACTTGGTGGCCTGTCCTTCTTATTGAAAAGCTTTGGACATAACACACCATCAGATTTCTTTAATTCAAATCATAATGTTAGGCTGCATTAATTGTTTTGACACAATCTGTATTGTATCGAATGCTATAGAAAATAAAGGTGGCTTAATTACCAGAAACGACTTTCCTCAGATGATAGTTTTCCTGGTAATAACCAGTATAATTATGGTTCTAAAAGCATTTATTTCTGAATTGTATGACTTTAAGCTTGCTTATTTGTTTGTCTTGCTCAACAGTTTGTCACATTGCTCTGGGCCTGCTCAGTTAACCAACTTAAGTAAATAAATAAATGAAAAATGTGTCTACCTGGTTGTGGCCTCAACAGTAAGAGATGCGATAGACTCTGTACTGACTCCAGCATTACATGACCTACATATGGACATACAAGTGACCAACAATTCTGTTAAAGAGCTACGAGCAGAACTTGCTTTTTAGGTAGCACGACAAAACAGACATGTGGCCGGGTAGATTCCATTCAGGCAGCTGCAAGTGAGGATAGGAGGACAGTCATAAACTTGAGAAAACAGCTAGAACAACTTAGCGATAAAATGACGGACATTGAGGACTGAAGCAGGAGAAACAACGTACGCCTGGTGGGGTTAGCAGAGGGGGTGGAGGGCTCCGATGCAGCCGGCTTTCTCAGAGCTAATCCTTCCAAGTGGATTCCTGGACTGAAAGGCAGCGACATCAAGATTGATCACGCTCATTGTTTATGACACAATTTTTTAAAATAATTTAATTCAAAAATAACTCATATCGGCCACGTACTCTCATCTTTCGTGCACTAAGATGGCAAGACAGATCAGCGATCCTGAAGGGTGCACGGCAGGCTTACCCAGTGAAATACATTCAGGACAATGTCAAGCTACAATTTCTGTCCTGATTTTAATCTTCAATCCTGAAGAAGATGATGGCACTGGGTCTGCAGCCTTTTCTCATGTATCCGGCAGCAATTAAATTACGGCACAACTGTGAGCAGATGATGTTCAACTCTCCTCAGAAAGTGGAGGATTTTATCAGCTCTGCCACAGAAAAAGACATATGCTGCAGCTCTACAGAGCAATGGGAAGGAAACAGATACCGTCTCCATCTCCTCTGCCCAGTGGTGGTGATCTTAACTGCCCAGGAGAGGAGAATAACAAGGTGGACATGGACACTTGCGTTTCTGCTGTGATCTTGTACTCTTTATCCTGCACACTTATCTAGTGACTGATAAGCTTTAAAATCTTTTCTTGGGGCTAAAGGAGAGAAGGTTTTTTTACTATTTCCGATACATTGCTTGAGCAGACTGATTGCCCATTAGTGCTGGGTGGTGATTTTAATGCTGTCGTAAATCCTGTTTTGGATAAATCTCACTTTAATACAACAGCCAATCCATCTTTTAAGTTGCTTAATAAATTTATCACTGAACTCAATATAATTGATCTTTGGAGAATTCAGAATACCACCTCTAAATACTTTTTTTTTCTAACAGGCATAAGACTTTCTCTAGGATAGATTACATATTTCTCAGTCCATCTCTAATTTCGTCTTATTTCTCCATCTCTATATTACCAATCTTATGGTCTGATCATTCTGCTGTGTTGTGTAAAATTCATCTTTCCAATATTAAAGCCAAAGCCCCTAGATGGCACTTTAATATATCATTATTAAGCAATCAGACTTTCATCAATTCATTAAAAAACATATAAAGGAATTTCTTGAAATGAATACAAAATGTGATGTAGATCCTCAAATACTGTGGGAAAGTGTGCAATACAAGGATTCTGTATAGCTTTTTCTTCCACTTTGGCAAAAGTGAAAATTCATTAGCTTACACAATTAGAAAGTAAAATCCAATCATTACAAAACCTTCAAAAACAGCTTTTTACTTATCAACGGGCCACACAATTGTCCTCCTTGAAAAAAAGAATATGATTTACTTTCACATTCAAAGGCGGAGTTTATCTTGCATAGGACTAGGCAAAAATATTATTTCAAATCGGAGAGACCTAGCCACTTACTGGCTCTTAGGCTGAGGGAATGTAAGTCCAAAGCATATATCAGCGCAATAAAATCAGCAGATGGTCAGGTCACCACGAACCCTATGATGATCAACAACATATTCAAAGATTTTGATATAAATTTGTATAAAGCTGAAACAGATTCTGAGGAGTCAGTTTGTAAACAGTATTTAGCTAAATTAGAATTACCTCAGATTTCTCAGATCAATAAACAATCTTTGGAGGCACCATTAAGTTTGGAGGAGCTCCATAAATCACTGAAAAGCCTACAAAAAGGCAAATCGCCAGGTCTAGAAAGTCTTCCCTCTTAGTATATTGAGAAATCTGGGAATTGGTAGGGTGACTCATGCTTAATTAATTTAATTTTGCAATTGAGCATAGTGTATTTCATAGAGATCAAAACACACCGCTGATTTCATTACTTCTTAAAAAAGGGAAAGATCCATTAGACAGCTCCAGCTACAGACCGATATCACTTATCCCAGGTGATCTAAAAGTTTACGCTAAAGTTTTGGCCTTTCACATGGAGAAGGTAATTCATGGTTTGATCAAGAAGGATCAAACTGGTTTTATAAAGTGGTTTTATTATCCACTTTTTTTTTCGTCATCTTTGTCTGGTATGAAAAAGTTAATTTGCCATCATATTTTGTCAGCTTAATTTTTAATTTAATTTTATGAAAACTTCCTACATTAATAAAATTAAAGCAACCAAGCATGCCAAAATTAAAAGTACTAAATGGTGGTTAAGCCTGCAACACAATTTGAGTGGGTCTGCAGCTGGAAAGTTCAGTAATTAAACAATAAAATGTCTTACCAACATAGATCATTTCAACTGTATTGTTAGATAAAATTGACATTCCTTTTCACAGCTTATTGCTCCCAATAAACAGCATTCAAGACAGTTTAGAAGTCAAGTCTGCGAAACATAGCATGAGTTGCTTTTTCAGTCACGATTTACCGATTTTATTCACGCTGTTAACAACAATTAATTAATTAACAACAATTCCTAACTGGAATTTTAGATCAAGGTTCTCTTATTGTTTTTAAAGCAAAACCTGCCATGAAAATACTCAGAACTAAAATTATAAAAGGCTATATTACATAGGGAACAACAGTCTCAAGTGTCTAATCAAATCAAGACAAAAGCAGATAATGTATCAAGAATATTCTAAGCAGAAAATTATATATTTTTTTCTTCACAATTTTAGCCTGAAAATAGAAACAAATACCAGATTTCTAGTTCTGAATGTTGATGCTGACAACAACAAAAAGGCAAAAACACAAACACATTTTTAAGTTCAATACAAATTATTTTTATGGTATAAAGTTATTTTCTTTAATATACATAACATACATAAATGTACAAGAATGGCATGATTTCCTTGATTTCCAATAACCAATGATCACAAAAAGAGCATCTGAAGTGCTTAAAAAAAAAAAAGTTCAGGATTTTATTTGACGACAAAGGGAGCCAATCTGAGTGATGCAGCTGGTCACAGCAGAGGGTACTGGCTGTGTAGTTTCGCTTCGCCATGATGCTAGAGCCTCCAAGGCATCTTTGGGGTTGCAGGGTGCCAGGTCATAAATGGCATAGACAGCAGACAACTGCACCTCATTGGGCACACCTGCAATGACACAACAAAAGGTTGCATTGTGATTCATGGTGGGTTTATATATATGTATATGTATATATATGCGTTAAAATTATTCAAACCTGCACTAACAATAACTCATTATATATATATATATATATATATATATATATATATATATATATATATATATATATATATATATATATATATATATATATATAGAGAGAGAGAGAGAGAGAGAGAGACAGAGAGAGAGAGAGAGAGAGAGAGAAAAAACAACTAAGCAAAGTAATGTATTAAAATATTTTACATTTGCTATTACAGCCATGTTAAATTAGAGGTTCAGTACCTTCTGTAATACCATGTTTTCCAAAGAGGTTTACAGCTTTTGCAACATTTTGGACTGATTTACATAGCATCTGCCTCATTCCTAACTGACCAAGTCGTCCTGGAAGATTACAAACAAAAGACACATTTTAAATCTCTTAAAAGGCTGTTTTATATAATTTGTGGGATTTTTATACCACTATTTTTCATGACATTCTGACTCCTAGTGCTGCTATGAAATGCACCATTGAGCTAAAGAAAATGAATCAAAATCAAACCAATAATTTAAATTAAAGACTTAGAAAGTAAAATGAAATGCATTAGTTAGACAAAAGTATAAAACATTATGTTCATTTAACTTCATAGATTTAATTTTTTATATTTAAATTAAAATATAAAACTTCAAAATTACTTTAAAACTAAATACAATAAATAAACACTTCATGCAAACTCAACAACGTACCAATCAATCGCAGAACAGCTGCTACAGAAACATCACGGACTGGGGATTGCTGAAGCCTTGATTGTGTCACCCAAGTGTTCATGATGGGCCACAGCTCTTTGCTTTAAAAATAAAAAATAAAAAATCATGACAAATATATTATTATTATTTTTTTTATTTTTTTTTATATATTAAGTATGTTTGATGCAAAATGATTCAACATTCTATATGCAGTAGATAAATATACCCAATAACATAATCATGTGTCCATTTCCACTTCATATGTGCACACAAGAGATCCAAGGTATATATGTACTCCCATGCAGTTGGGCAAAGGTCATGACCATGACGATCATGCTTCTGGAATGTCAAATCTCTGTCTTCTTGAAGTGCTTTCAGTGTGCTGATAATCAATTTATGAATGTCATCAGGTGGACTCTAGAAAATATTTAGGGACAATTGATAAAATGCTTAAACTTAATAATGCAAATACATAAAATCATTAGTTTCATGCATTTATATAAAGGTATAAAATACATTTATATAAACTAAGGAAAATCCCAAATTAGTATCTCAGAAAATTAGTATATTGTGAAAAGGTCCAATATTGAAGACACCTGGTGCCACACTCCAATCAGCTAATTAACTCAAAACACCTGCAAAGGCCTTTAAATGGTCTCTCAGTCTAGGTCTGTAGGCTACACAATCACGGGGAAGACTGCTGACTTGACAGTTGTCCAAAAGATGACCATTGACACCTTGCACAAGGAGGGCAAGACACAAAAGGTCATTGCAAAAGAGGCTGGCTGTTCACAGAGCTCTGTGTCCAACCACATTAATAGAGAGACAAAGGGAAGGAAAAGATGTGGTAGAAAAAGTGTACAAGCAATAGGGATAACCGCACCCTGGAGAGGATTGTGAAACAAAACCCATTCAAAAATGTGGGGGAAATTCACAAAGAGTGGACTGCAGCTGGAGTCAGTGCTTTAAGAACCACTACTCACAGACGTATGCAAGACATGGGTTTCAGCTGTCACATTACTTGTGTCAAGTCACTCTTGAACAACAGACAGCCTCAGAAGCGTCTCGCCTGGGCTAAAGACAAAAAGGACTGGACTGCTGCTGAGTGGTCCAAAGTTATGTTCTCTGATGAAAGTAAATTTTGCATTTCCTTTGGAAATCAGGGTCCCAGAGTCTGGATGAAGAGAGCAGAGGCACACAATGCCAAAGCTACCAGTACCTGGTTTAAGGACCATGGTATCCCTGTTCTTAATTGGCCAGCAAACTCGCCTGACCTTAACCCCATAGAAAATCTATGGGGTATTGTGAAGAAGAAGATGCGATATGCCAGACCCAAGAATGCAGAAGAGCTGAAGGCCACTATCAGAGCAACCTGGGCTCTCATAACACCTGAGCAGTGCCACAGACTGATCGATTCCATGCCAAGCCGCATTGCTGCAGTAATTCAGGCAAAAGGAGCCCCAACTAAGTATTGAGTTCTGTACATGCTCATACTTTTCATGTTCATACTTTTCAGTTGGCCAAGATTTCTAAAAATCCTTTCTTTGTATTGGTCTTAAGTAATATTCTAATTTTCTGAGATACTGAATTTGGGATTTTCCTTAGTTGTCAGTTATAATCATCAAAATTAAAAGAAATAAACATTTGAAATATATCCGTCTGTGTGTAATGAATGAATATAATATACAAGTTTCACTTTTTGAATGGAATAAGTGAAATAAATCAACTTTTTGATGATATTCTAATTATATGACCAGCACCTGTAAATAAATCATGGTAGTTAGCTCCAGCCATCAGAGAATGAAAGCACTGCATACCTTATCCCAGTGAAGATATTTAGTCAGGTATTCCAAAATGTCATCTTCTGCTTTAAGCTTGGCCACTGTATGAATGGCTTTGCACAAAGAGGTCTCATGGAAGAGCACATTTGGCCATGTTGTGACCATGAACAAAATTAGCTTGGAGGCATTAGGAAAATCTGTGAGTAAAGAAACCGTATCTGAATCAACAACTCAATATAGAACACATGCTTCGTCTCTGAAAGTCTGAGTCTGAGAAAGTTAATACAAACATTTACAATGGGTAAAGAACTAAAAAGAAATATGCTGAATGGGCATATCTTATAAATATAATGTAAGAAGTTGCTGTAAACTCACCCTCTTTGAGAATATTGTATGCAAAGGCATGGGCTTTCTGATAGTCTCCTATCTGGCGACATATCCCTGTGTAGACTCTACAGAGAGCTTGTACATTATCATAACTCAGAATGCTCTTCTCTGTCTTTAATTTAGTCAAGATGGCAGATATGAGTTTTTCTGCTGAAGACTAAAAAAACAAAAGATGTGTGCATCAATATCCTCAAAGCTGCATTAACTAGAAAAGCCATCTGAATTGTGCAAAGCATAAACACATACCTGATTCACACAAAACTCCGCAATTACAGCCTTTTCTTCATCAATCAAAATTGGCACCTGAGATATTCTCCCAACGAACACATGGCTCTTAACAACAGGCAATACATCAAAACAGGACAATCCAACTTTGGCCAGCACTTCTGAGATCTGACAATTGATGTCATTTGTCTTGTCTTTCTCAATTCTTTGATCTTCTTGATTGCTAAGTATTTCTTGGTTAGATTTGATGGACTCCCTTTTAATAACAGTCTGATGATCCATTAATTGTTCCGCAGGAGAAGCAACACCAGGAGGAGCAGGTGAACAGTTGTCAAGTCTGAGTCTTTTAGCACTCTTTGGCAATAGGATGTTTACACCTGTCCTTTTTGGTTTCTGCTCTGTTTTGGTAAAGGCAGTGGATGAAGAACTGATCGTTTTATTTCCTGATATCTGGTTAACAGGCGGTGGGGAGGTACCATTCTCATTTCCAGCTCGGGTCAGGTTAACATTCCCACGGAGTATGTTTAAAGTGCGGGCACGTGCAGAGAGTTCAGGATACATAGTATCTAGCATCTGCATGGAATTTTCCTGAGAAGCAGCAGGAGGGGAAGAGGATAAGGCAGATGATGGGAGCCTTCCTGGGACCGGAACAGCATGTTTTGGAGTAGCTGATCCAAACTGCAGTGGTGAGGAGGGAACTCCACAAGATGGTGATGGAGTGGTCAAGCACGGAGACATTTTTGATTCATCTGGAAGAGCTGAATCAAAAACAGGCACAGACGGCATCGTTGGTTCTTCAGTTTGTAATCTTGAGGATACTGAAGTAGGCTTTAAAGGAGTGTGATGTTTTCCAAACTTCGGAGGAGTAGCAGTCAGTGGCATAACAACTGGAGGTAGGGGTGGACCCATCTCTGTTCGAACCCTTCCAAGAGATAAACATGAGATTGGTGTAATATGGGTTTTTGTGTTAAGACCTGGAACAAGTGAAATACTGCCACCTTTTTCAAAGGTAGTATATTCTGGGTCTAGAGTATCTTGACATGGTGTTTTGGTATCCTCAAGACTATCCACTGCAGAATCTCCTGATATTTCCTTGTTGTTGTAAATATCACTGACAACAATTTCAACACCGGGGCTATGGGTATTAGCTGGCATCCCATCTACCTGCTGATAAGATTCATTTTTCATTTGCACCAATGTTTTTCTTGGGCTCTCCAACTCATTTTCTTTAGTATCCTTAAACTTGATTTTGTGACTCAGTAACTTGCACTCATTTTGAACAGTTTTGTCATTTTCTGGGCATTCAGAATCTTTTTCATCCTCAGACTCCATGATCACTGTGGAAAGTCCAGAGTGAGATAATGCTCTGTTCTCAGAAAGAAATTCCTGAAGCTCATCCTTGACCATCTGCTTTGCACTGGAGCACTGGTTATTCCTAGAAACATGGTCCAACTCTTCTAATGGAATCTTTCCCTCAGACCTTGAGTGAACACCCCTAACCTTTCTCATCAAACCAAAGAACCCTTCATCTTCTGATGATGACTCCTCATCCTTTGAGGGTCTTGAAGAGCAAGCACCTCCATTTTTTCTCACATCCAAACTTTTCTGATATTCTGTAGGGTTTAGATTATCCTCTTCAGACTGATCAGCCTTCTCAGCCAGTCTGCTCTGAATGTCATCTGCTACAGTCTTCATTTCTAGTGGTACAGAACTCTTTGATGTCTTGTTCTCAACACTGTCTGATTTACTAAAGTTAACATAAAGTGTTGAAATTCTCTTGACATTAGATGCCAATGGCACATTTGGCTGTACCTGAACAGTTTCACATTCTGCAGAGTGAACAGAATTGGTGTGCACTAGTTCAGTTTCTGAGTTTTCCAACAGACCTTTAAGATTATTATTAGTTTTTGTATCCTCCAACTCTGTTCTTTCATCATTTTGATTCATCATGGGAATCCCTACTGCAGTTTGTGCGCTATCATTTTCTAAAGAACTTTCCACACTGTGTCCATATACAATACCTGACTTTGCAGTTTGACCTGGAGTACTGCCCATACAGCCATGCATTACATCAAACACATCCTCTACCTCCATGTGATGGCTATCAGATAATGTCTTTCCAATATAATCTGCAGATACAACTACTTTTGCATGAGAGTCTGGGGACAAGAGTACTGAAGATTCTTCCACCTCTTCTTTCAGCAATGACTTCTGGTCCTCAATATCTGAAGGTTCTAATTGTGTGTTGTTTTGAAGAATAGCTTTATGTAAGCTTGACTGTCGTTCTTGTTTTCCATTATGTGATTGATATTCCTCTTTAGTATTGGACATCGATTGGTCGTCATTCACACTGACCTAAAAGAACAAAATGAAAAGTGTCATACTACATCTCTTTACTACAACTGGCCACACAGGCACATTATTACAGTCACATATTACAAGCCAGTATAAAAAGGAATTAATTAATTGCCATTGACTATAATTGTTGAATATCCATGGATAACACTATATTGGGGATGACATGCAATGTTTCACAGTTGCTAGCTAAAACTATTATTTAATTCAAATTACAATTGACTTGTATTATGAATTTCTACAACACAACTTCGAGGGCTGAAAATAAATGCGTTGAAAGTGTTCTCATGAAACATTACGAACATGTTTTTCCAAACAATGCACATTTAATATTTCTTATTCTTTAACATATTTACACTAATCTCAACAAAAATGTTCAGAAAGAATGATTGTTTATAAGCAATAAATTATAAACTAAAGTCTTAGCAAAGTCAATAATAAATTACTGTATTTAAATACCAGAAAAGTCAAAGACCAATTGTGCTTCTCATTACTCAAACTGATGCTTCCTTATTTCCTCTCTCATCCGTCCTCTAACCTGTGACCCAGAAACTGATCAATGTTAGCCATCTTGAAGGACATCTCAATTCTCTAACTGCACCATGAGGAGGCGAGGAAATAGGAGTGAGGAAGGTTCCAGAAAATCCATAAGTGAGGAAATTGATGAAAAACCTGACATGTATAAATTCTCCTCCCCCTTCATATCTCTCATAATAGTTTTAATTTATGTTTTATCTTTGCAGTTTAAATAAACCATATATCTCCTATTTCAACAGGACATCTTGCTCTATTAATATTCATTATGAATGTCTTATAGGGTCATCGGATGCCCATGTTCCACAAGTTGATATGATTCTTTAGGATCTTAAAGAAAAGTCTATAACATACTTTGGTTACACTTCTCAATTGTAGTGTAAAAAACAAAACAAATCTTTTTTACCTTGTCAAAACAGCTGTGTTCACAGTGAGCCAATTCCTTTTAAATGCTCTTTTCCTTAGGGTGACAATCCTCTCTAATGAGACTGCAAACTTTAGCCGCATTCGCCGCTGAACTTGCTAACTAGCACATTATTAGGAAAGGCAGTTTGCAAAGATTCATAAAAAAAACCTTATACTTATTTCTTCTAGAGGTGAAGCTGGATCACAAATTATTTGCACAAACATAGATGCATTTAGGTAGATCGGGGGGCGCATTCCCTTTAAAAATGAAAGAAATTCTCTGCATCCTCATATAAGTCATCTCAGATGTTGGGAGTAAAAAATTACTGCTATTATTACATACAACAACAAAACACCTCAATCGCTAAGGAGACATTCTTGTCTATACCTACTCCGGTGTCTAAACAATGGTGGACTGTTAACAGCTCACTCAGGGCAGATCTGTTATAAAGCGCCATTGTCAATCAACAATCATGGGAGGGGCCTGTGCTGAACTACATCACTCTGCCAATAATCTGTGAATGGCTTGATCTGAGATCATATCTTGATCTGGGGTTATAATTTATGGGGATTAAAACCAAAACAAAACAAAACAAAAAAATAACAACACTGGGTGGATTTTTATCATTATAGGGTGGTTGTTTACACACTGCCAAGACATGTAAAAGTGAATTTTGCATCCGATGACCCCTTTAACCAAACTTTAACATAAGGGACAGCAGATG
Source organism: Cyprinus carpio (assembly GCF_018340385.1). NCBI lineage: Eukaryota > Metazoa > Chordata > Actinopteri > Cypriniformes > Cyprinidae > Cyprinus > Cyprinus carpio. Next base: position 7,955,635 of record NC_056612.1, read on the forward strand.
ACGCTTTAAAGTGAAGCTTGAGTGATCAAGAATATTCCAATGTACAAATAAGCTTTCTTTTGATTCCCCTTAAACATTTTCCATCATTACTTATCCTTCCCTCGCATCCTGGGGGGTGGAACTAACACATGAGGAAAAGAGGCAAGGAAAGGAAATGAGGATGCAAAAAAAAAAAAAAAAAAAAAAAAAAAATTAATGAGAAGCACCTTAAGTCCTCATTTTCAAAAATCATAATACCGGCACAGGTCTTTCATCATGGTGACTCAAATTGATTCAGGAGGACTATGGGATGAAATTAGACTCAAATTGATTAATAAATGCACGCAAAATTATCCATGTACTGCATGTGCGTCACTACACTGAAACAAATGCTTTTCAACCAGTGTCTGCAGAGTTAATAATTACATTAATGTGCAGCATTTTGTTCAAATAAAGACATATTCGTGAATACAATTGTTAGTTTGTTAAATTATCATAATTTGTGCATGTAGGGATTAAAATGTGCATTTGTGGATCAGCCGACGCGCATGCATTCATCCACGTCTCTTCTGAGTCAATTCTATTTGTTTCATTTGAATTTTGAGACTTTCCTTCCGCCCTTATAGCCTTGCCCAATCCACACACACACAGCTCGTGATCCACATGCAGCTAAGCCAAATGAAACCAGCAACCACTAGATGGCACTAGCCCCACTCACATGTGCGCATTATTCCATTGTGTACAGATTTTTTGAATGTTACATTGTGTTTTCTTTGTTGTTATTTTATTTTATTTTTTTTGGTTTGGCTATTCTCCTCTGCACATAGAAATGCAATAAAGATGTTTTATTGAACTTGTTCTAACTTAACTTGTCTTAAGATACATAATAGTTTATATTAATTTTGCCAAACAAGTAATTCAACGTCAAGTCCTCAGTTATTCCTTCCTTGTATTATTATTATTATTATTATTATTATTATTATTATTATTATTATTATTAATAATAATATTATTAAAAGGGCTATTATAGTCACTTATTTAAGCCATCAGTGATTGCATGTTTATATTTAATTAAATTATTAAATTAACAAACTAAACTATACTAAATGAGCGTTTTATTGGCTATAGCCTATTCAACACTCAAGCAGACTGCATAAATAGCTAGAACATATTTTATATAGGCTAGTAAGGCTACTTATTACAAAACTGTTTTCTGAGTCAGTGTCGGCTGCAAAGATGAAGTTGACTGATGAACGACTTTATTCTCGATATTTAATTATTTCTCAATATATTATTTCTACATTTTTCCTGGGTATTTAATTAGTTTAATCTTGCATTATAGGCTAATGACTTTGTTCTGGAGATTTTTTATTTTTATTTTAATTGTTTGGCCCTATAATCTTCTTCCTTACTCTCTCATTTGGCACGAATCCAAATATTTCCATATTCACAATGTTGGCTACTTGAATTTGAATGCTACAGACTATTATTTATTAGGCCTATGTAAACTAGGCTTTGTACTTAACAACCTTTCCAAAAAAAAAAAAATAATAATAATAAAAATAATAATAATAAAATTAAAAAAAAATCATGGTCTTCTTCATATGAAAAATTGTCCTCTTCATGTGCTTGGCCCGAGCTCAGGCTGAATGGCATGGATTGTACTACGGCTGATTTAATTAACCAATGTATCTAGATTCTATAGTGTATCTATATGTTTGGTTTAACGTTGTAGGCCTACATGTATAATAATAATGAATAATAATAATAGCCTACAAGGAAGGAATAACTGACAATGTACTGTTGAATTACAGAAAGAAAAAAAAAAGAATAAAAAACAACACGGTAGGCTGTCACGAAATTCTTGTTTGGCATTCTGTGTCTTAAGACAAGTTAAGTTAGAACAAGTTCAATAAAACATCTTTATTGTATTTCTATGGGCAGAGAACAATGGAATGTGCACATGTGAGTGGGGCTAGTGCCATCTAGTGGTTTTATTTGGCTCAGCTGCGTGTGGATCTTGAGCTGTGTGTGTGTGGATTGGGCAAGGCTTAAAGGGCGGAAGGAAAGTCTCAAAATTCAAATGAATCAAATAGAATCGACTCAGAAGAGACCTGGATGAATGCACACACGTCGCCTGATCCACAAATGCACATTTTAATCCCTACATGCCAGGGACGTGGGAACTATATTGTGAGAGGGGGGGCGGGATTCTTTGGGGGTTGGGGGGGGGGGGTGTTAGTGTAGGCCTATAGTAGGCTGTGTTATGTATCCTGATTGACTTTATGATTAGTTAAATCTGTTTTGCACATGCATCGCCACAGAGTTAACCATTTCAGACAGTACAGGACAGCCTCTGTCTCGTTCACTTCACGTCTGTGGCCGTTACGCACAGCTCAGTGTGGCCCAGGCACGGCGCCAGGATTCCGGTTTTGGATGGGCCAGACCAATCGTGGGTGGGCCTTAAATTAAAAATGTTAAATTAAAAAAAAAAAAAAAAAAAAAAAAAAAAAACCTTTATCCAATCACTGCTTAACCTAATAAATAGCCTGTTATAGTATATAACAGGCTATTTATTACTGTTATATTATCTGTGCGTATACATAATATAGATTTTAATAGCTTGATGCTCTTTAAATATTTTGTTGCATTGTTAAAAGTTTCGGTGCATAGGACAGACCTATCCGCGATCGCTCTCCAAGGTTCTGACCAAAGAAGAGCGCTTTGGAATCTCCATTACGCATGAAACGCATGAAACGCATCATACCTGGGCTGCGTTTCCCGATAACATTGTCTCTTAGCGCGCTACGAAAACTCTTAAGGTATAACTTAACTAAAGGTATACTACCACTAAAAGGTATATCATTGCTAGGCGTCTTCAGGGGTATCATCCACTCGCGAGGCATAGGCGCTGAAAGGCAGAGGCGCTGGCGCCCTCCTAGCAACGGCGCTGTTTTTGGTAAAACATGATTTTGACGACTTCATTAAGTTTTGTTTTATAGAAAACTCTTTTTAAAAGATATTCGTTTTGTATAAATTGTATCTTAATTTTGATCAATGTTTTATCAATCAATTGCCCATATTTAATAAATAAGAAGCAAATATATAGCAGACAATGTAATAACCTTAGTGTAATTGACAGAATTACTAAAAAATATTTTGCTACCTAAAAGTTAAAGATTTTTTGTGTCACGCATGCATGCATGTCTATTTCCCTCATATTAAATATAAAAACGCATGTGGACTGATATTTTTCCAATGTCTGGACTCCTTTATTAATAGAGTATATAAACAGACGTTTCAATATATTGGTATTAAATGCATTTTCTGAGAATTTATATTTCAAGTTTTTACTGCAAATGTCGAAATGCGCGCTCTTTGGTCCATCAGTGCTTGAATCACTGATCACATTAGAATAAAATATCTCATAATAAAATACAAAATCGACTGATTTATGAATGTATATGGCATAGTTCTCATCAGTCGGAAATACAGATAAACGCTTTCATTTGTTGTATTTTTGATCCTGAAAGAAAAACAGAACAACAAAAGAGCGAATCATATGCCTACATGGAGTCTGTACGTGTTATGCTTCTTACGCGGACTTTTGGGACTCAGTTTTGAACTGGTGTCAAGGCGCAATGAATGAAATGCACAAATGGTAATTAAATAGTACCCCTGAAATGAACGAATGAATGATGATCTGCTTTTATGTAATTTTTTTTCCTTTTTTATTCAGAATATTCACAAATGTGTTAGCTATGGCATGAAATATCTGATATTCCGATTGTCAAATACATGCAAGTGGAAGTGTATTGTTGTTGAAACACCTTTATAACGATCGCGTTAGTTGAGCTGTATGCGCGATATAATTTTATGACACAAAATTTTGAAATGTAGGCTTAAATCAAACACATTTTAATTCAGATTCTGTATATATATATATATATATATATATATATATATATATATATATATATATATATATATATATATATATATATATAAAACAAAAAAAACAACGAAAAAAAACAGCTGGCTGACCCCTAGAGGGGTGGGGTGGGGAAGAGAGGGGGGGCGGCCGCCCTCCCCGCCCCCCCTGTTCCAACGTCTATGCTACATGCTAGGGCTGGGCGATATGGCCAAAAAAAAAAAAAAAAAAAAAAAAAAAACGGATTTACTATTTAATATTCAAATGACAAAGAAATTGCTCAAAACAAGTTTTAATATAATTCTGTTTAATATTTACCAGTCAAATTTATAACTGAAAATAAATTTTTAAAAAAGCAGTAACGTTATTACCTTAATGCTGGAAAGACCTTTATTTGATTTTTTTTTTTTTTTTATTTAATACTAGCCCCTCATGCATCTAACCATCCACTCGGTGTTAAGATGAAAACTGGCAACTACGCAGTGAGTCATTTTTTTCTTATATAAATTATTCGTAAATAGAGCAGACACTGTCTAACTGTGTCTTCACCGGACGCGAGAGTTGTTGTTCCATTTCGTCATAAATAGAACGAGCATCAGTTTACTGATGGGGATCGTGTCGCATCATACCGCGTCCAGTTTAGACAAACATCACTGGGATCTATTGTCTTTTGTCGGATCGCGCCACTCGTGCCCGATGTAGACATTGCATGCGTTTTTTAATGGGTTATGTTACAGCGCTGCTTGTCTTTAATGTTTTTATTAAATATCTATATTGACTGCATGATCATATCATCATATTATTTACTGCCATGCAAACCACAAAAGTAAAGCTTGGTGAGCCGCGCAACGAGCATTGCTGCAGGTTGCTTTTTGGCGGATATGCTGTGCTTGTGCTGCCGCGGGCTTGTTCATTTTGTAGGGCAAAACATCTCTCTCACTCGGTAGCAGAGTATGTGAGTGGAGTGGAGCGGCAACTATTTCCCTCCGCGCTCCGAGCATTTAATAATCACTCCGCTCCAGCTCCTTTCCGCGCTCACTGATACCAGAAACACGGCTCCGCCTTCGCTCCGTGGCTAAAGTATTTCAGTATGTTTGAAATGTCATAACGTAGCCTATATTAAAATAAAAAATAAATAACAGTAGAGTTTCAAAGTGGCTTAAGCTATTGTGTGCAAACTTTTTTTTCCTACCACATGCCAAACTAATAACATTGTCAGCATTAAAAGGTATAATTGCTGCTTTCTGATGTGCAAATTTTGTTTGTGATGAAAATAGCAGGTCATTATCGTCAGTTATTTTATCTACAGATCGATGAATTTCTTACAGATTTCAAAATCATTCAAAATCAGAAACAGATCAAGTACTGTAAGATTACATTTGTTTGAATGCATTATTGCGAAAGCGATTGCGTGTGAATGTGCGGTATCTGTTTAAATCATGCTTTAAGCCGAAAATATTCAGTAAAAGGAACAGACAAACTCCTTGAGAACTAGCCTATAACTTCCCGCTCGGTTATATGCTGTCAATGTCATTATAATCTTCTGTTTTGAGGGATCCATCTGTATCAAGCTATAGCTAAATATGTTTAACGTGAATTATTGCTAAATATGATTGATTTATCACCCAGCCCTACTACATGCACAAATTATGATAATTTAACAAACTATAACATTTGTATTCACAAATATGTCTCTAGGAAGTCGTGGCCTAATGGTTAGAGAATCAGACTTGCAATCCAAGGGTTGTGAGTTCGAGTCTCGGGCCGGCAGGAATTGTAGGTGGGGGAGTGAATGTACAGCGCTCTCTCCACCCTCAATACCACGACTGAGGTGCCCTTGAGCAAGGCACCGAACCCCCAACTGCTCCCCGGGCGCCACAGCATAAATGGCTGCCCACTGCTTCGGGTGTGTGTGTTCACTGCTGTGTGTGTGCACTTTGGATGGGTTAAAAAGCAGAGCACGAATTCCAAGTATGGGTTACCATACTTGGCTGTATGTCACGTCACTTTCACTTTTTATCTGAACAAAATGCTGCACATTAATGTAATTCTTAACTCTGCAGACACTGGTTGAAAAGCATTTGTTTCAGTGTAGTGACGCACATGTGCAAATTTTTCAAATCTTGTACACATTAATGAAATGAACTGAGCCTTGTTCATTGATAGTTGTGGGTGTGTGGGACGTGAAATGCTGTAAACTGTGAAAATGAAGTCTCAAAATCCAAATGAACTGAACAAGATCAACTGGAACTAGATGTCAATTAATGCATGTGTGTTACCTGATCCACATATGCATGGATTCCTTTTTGCACAAGCAATTTATGATATATTAATGCAGAACAGAACATTTTTATTCGAAAATATGTCTGTATTTGTACAAATCGCTGCACAATCACATTTAATCCCAAATTCCACAGACTCAAATTGAAAGGCATTTGTTTGTGGTTAGTAAGATACATGTATAAAATTTATGCAGTACATGGATAATTTTGCGTGCATTTATTAATCATTTTGAGTCTAATTTCATCCCATAGAGGACTGTCATTGAAATTGAATCACTTCAGCATTACAATGTAATTGAAACAAATTCTAACTTACCAGTTCTGTAGAAGGGCTATGCACAGGAGATAAAGCTGCAGGCAAAGGCTTGAACAACTCTTTAATGTCCTGCAAATCCACAGAGTAATCTCCATATAAATCATCTCCAACTCCAACTGTCATTTCCTTCAGTAAAGATTTAGTAGCATCTTCAGTCCAAGAGTTCACATGTTCAACCACATCTGAACTTACTTTCCTCTCTCTACTTGATATACTGAAATGTTGATCATTATTCTGCTTTATCAGTTTCTGAGATGATTTAGGCCTATTGACATCAGGAGGTGTTTTGGGGGTGGAGTGTTTTGAAGATTGCAATGGAGTTTCTGGACTGGGATTTCCTGGCGATGGATGAGAAATCTGTCTTTTTACAGGACTGTTATGCAGTGGTTGAGAAGATAATCTTTGAAGTTGGTTTTTCAAAGGTGTTGCTTCTTCTCCTACAAAAGAAATATACATTGCCTCTTTCAGAATTAACCCTGGTCGCCTGATAATAAATACATTTTCGAAAAATAACAGTTCAATCAATGCAAGAATGATTACCAGCGAGAAACAGATTTTCTTGTGATTGGGAACTTTCCACACAATGCCAGAGCTCTTCAAGCAGCATTCTGACTTTGCCTAAAGTAAACATTATCAATTAAAGAAAACATTATCCATTGCCATCATGTCAAGCTGTTTTTCTTTATACAACGGAAAAGTCTTACAGTTTTAGACAATACATACCTTTGTCAATTAGTGGCTCAGCATCTGTTTGAGAAGACTTACTCCTTTTTTCTAAAACAAAAATTATTTTGTTTAATGACTGAAAACAATGGATCATATAATATACAAGTTTCTAGGTATAAGAATGCACATCTCATACCTTTGTTGAACAACTCCTCAAGTTTGCCGAGTCTTTGCTAATAAAAACAAAGTCAGTAAAAACAGTAATCACATTAAAATCATAGCCTTTTACTTTACATTTTACCAGAGGATGCATAACGTTTAAGCAAAATTTCAACCTGTGTTGTGTACAGCATTTCTTCAAGTCTTCTCTTCTCATTTTTTAGAACAATGATTTCATTGTCCTGTTGAAAATTTGCCTCTGTGTACAAATAGACAATTACATTTTAATTTAGATTTGGATCAGCTGCTGGAGAATAGATATGGAGATTATGAAATAATCCAATATGCTACATATTTTTATATGTATGACAGTCTAAGTCTATGTGCAATAGTCCATATTTCAAATCTAAAGCAGAGTTTTTCATTAATGCACTGTAATTTGATTAAAATATAAGATCACTAGCACAGACCTTTCAACACCAAAATTTCATTCTCAAGGTTTCCTTTCCTGAGAGAAAAACACAACACAATTATAGAATGTTAGATTCAATACTAACAAAAGCTTAAGTATACATCAACAACAAAAAAACTAAAAGCATCTGTCATTGTTTCTATTTGTAAACAATTAAAAAAAAATAGTGAAAGTACACCAGGGGCCCATTCTTTGTACGTGGATTACTCCAATGGATTTTACTGCTGATGATTTGACAATCCAGGATTGTTTAATTATTTGAAGCTCATCCTGGAGTTGCTGTCATAGCAACAGGCCCATAAGCTCAAACAGACTGCAACTTTTTAAGCGGAGATGACTCTTAAAAGTCTGTCCTAGCCACTGCAATTTTTTTTTTTAATTTTTTTTTTTACAAGAGAACCCTATTAAACAAAGGACAATAATAATTAAAAATAATAATAATTTAAAAGTTAATTTGAAAATAATATTATAATGTTATATAGTCTAAAATAATATAGGCACAGTCGGTTTCATTCATTGAGAGATAGGATTGGGTATCGAGTTCAATAGTTTTTAGGCTCAGAGCGAATTGCCTTGGTACCGTCGAGGATCAAAAAACATCTCGTCGTTCGGTACCAAATTTCAATACCTGATGGCAAGCTCCCACTACATGATTTCTTCTCATCTGTCGTCGTCTTGTCATAGCTGTGTGCATACTACACAATGCAAACGAGGTGCCCACACAACAAAACATTCAGTTAAGAGGCGTTCCCGACTATCAGAGAAAATACGTTTTCTCACATAAATTCTCACAAGAAATTACAGCAATTATAGGCCATATCTTCAAGCATGGACAATCAATTGGCCCGTCAACATCATACGAAATAAAGTCGTCGTCAAGTCAAGTCTGCTTTATTGTCAATTCTTCCACATGTACAGTACATAATAGGTTCAGAGTTCAGTGGTGCATGGGGAAAGGGGGGCGGCAAGGTCGGGAGGGAGTTCAGCTTCCTGATAACCTGATGAATGAAGCTGTCCTTCAGTCTGCTGGTCCTGGCCTGGAGACTCCCTAGTCTCCTCCCTGATGGCAGCAGACTGAAGAAGCTGTGTGACGGGTGAGTGGGATCACCTGCAATGCAGAGGGCTTTACGGGTGAGACAAGTTCCATAAATGTCCTGGAGGGAGGGGAAGGAGACACCAACTATCTTCACAGCTGCTCTCACTATTCGTTGAAGAGTCTTCCGGCAGGACGCGTTGCAGGCGCTATACCACACAGTGATGCAACTAGTCAGGATGCTCTCGATGGTGCCTCTTTAGAAGGTGCACATGATGGGGGCCGGGGCTCTGGCTCTTCTCAGTTTGCGGAGGAAGTAGAGACGCTGATGTGCTTTCTTGGACTGTTGTCAGTCCAGGAGAGGTCCCCTGTGATGTGCACACCAAGGCACTTGGTGCTGCTCACTCTCTCCACAGTCGCAACGTTGATGGTCAGAGGAGCATGCTGAGTGTGCACTCTCCTGAAGTCAACAACAATCTCCTTCATCTTCTCCACGTTCAGAGAGAGATTGTTGTCACTGCACCACCCAGCCAGGCGGCTCACCTCGCTCCTGTAGTTTGTCTCATCTCTGTTGCTAAAGATACTCACCACAGTCATGTCATCCGCAAACTTAATAAAGAGGTTGGAGTTGTGTGAAGGTGTGCAGTCGGGGGTCAGCAGAGTGAAGAGGAGGGTGCTCAGCACACATCCTTGGGGGACCCCAGTGTTTAGTGTGATGGTGCTGGATGTGTTGCTGCCAACCTGTACTGCCTGAGGTCTTCCAGTCAGAAAGTCTAACAGCCAGTTGCACAGCGAAGTGTTGAGCCCCAGCTGGACCAGTTTGTTAAGGAGCTGTTGAGGGATGATTGTGTTTAATGCTGAACTGAAGTCTATGAACAGCATTCTGACGTATGAGTCTTTTTTTTCTAGATGTGTGAGTGCTGAGTGGAGGGTAGTGGCGATGGCATCATCGGTCGAGTGGTTGGACCGATATGCAAACTGGAAGGGGTCCAGAGAGGGGGGAGGGTAGACTTGATGTGGTTCAAAGCACTTCATAAGAATAGGGGCAAGTGCAACTGGATGGTAGTTATTGAACCAGGATGGAGACGGCTTCTACGGGACTGGAATGATGGTGGTAGCTTTGAAGCATGTGGGAACAACAGCCTGACTAAGCAAGATGTTGAAAATGTCTGTGAAGACATCAGTGAGTTCCACTGCACAGTATCTCAGTACATGCCCAGGAATGTTGTCAGGACCCGGATCTTTGCGTGTGTTGATCCTGAGGGATCTCCTCACGCTGTCCGGGGACAGCATCATCACCTGGTTGCCAGGAGGAGGGGAGTCTTCTATGTAGTGGTGCTGTTTTGTGCCTCAAAGTGAGCGAAGGTGGCGTTCAGCTCATTCAGCAGGGAGATGGTGCTGTCACAGGTCCGTGGTGGGGGCATTTAGACATTAAATTTCTTAATCCCTTGCCACAGGCTCAGAGTGTCTCTGCTGTCGCTGAATCGATGGGCTATCCCCCTGGAGTACTGTCTCTTAGCCTCTCTGATGCCGTGGGATAGGTTGGCCCTGGCCGTCCTCAGGCCCCCCTCATCTCCAGCTTTGAAGGCAGCATTCCGCATATTCAGGAGTCTGTAGACCTCCCCTGTCATCCACGGCTTCTGGTTGGCCCGGACAGGGATGGTCTTTGTGACTGTAACATCATTAATACACTTGGTGATGTAGGAAGTGACAGTCTCTGAGTACTCTTGGAGGTCTGTGGAGTTATTGTATGTGGCAGCCTGCTTAAACATATTCCAGTCAGTGGTGTCAAAAGATCCTATTGTCTTGAAGATCCTCTGATGACCCTTCAGGCCACACTTGTATCTGTTTGTGAACTGGTTTGACGACTTTAACGAGTGGTCTGTATGCAGGCATTAGCAAGACAATGATGTAGTCTGAGGGACCGAGGTGGGGGAGGGCTTTGTAAGCGCCTTTCTGGGTGGTGTAAACAAAATCCAAAATGTTTTTACCTCGTGTTGGAAAGTTAATGTGTTAGTGTATTTTTAGGAACACACTCTTTAAGTCTGCGTGGTTGAAATCCCCAGCCAAGATGAGAAAAGCATCAGGGTGGGCTGTCTGCTGCTCACTGATGTGCTGGTTCAGTTCATTCAATGACTCACTCCTGTTGTTGATGTTGGAGCAGGGAGGAATGCAAATCGCAATGAGCAATATGGCTGAATATTCTCTCGGCAGATAGAACGACCGGCACTTAATAATCACAAACTCCACCAGGGGTGAGCAGTGTTTGCAGACCACAACAGCTTCGCAGCACCATGCATCGATGTAAACACAAAGCCCACCGCCGTATGATTTACCTCCCGCAACGAGGACTCTGTCCGCTTGATATCATGTCAGCTGATCGAGCTGAATGACACAGTCTGGAACGCTGTTGCTGAGCCATGTTTCCGTGAACACAAAAACACAACAGTCTCTTACAGTCCTCTGAGTTGAGCATAGTAATCGGATGTAGTCCAGTTTATTGCCCAAAGAGTGTACGTTAGCAAGTACGATGGTGGGGATAGCTGGCATATGTGGTTTAGCCTAGCCCGGATACCTCCGTGCTTACCCCTCTTCAGCTTCCTCTTGTGGCACCTCCGCTGTGGGCGAGACGCAGCAGTGGGGGGCGACATCGAGCAGAACCTCACGACTGTATGTGCGCTTAAAGACAGGTAGACGGGATGAAGACGTACAAAAACACTGCGACTCACAAGACAAAAAGCACGAAAACACCGTTCTGACGGGAGTGAGAGAAGCCGCCATCTTATATTTCTTTTAAATTTTATATATTTCACGACAAAAGAGAATATGGCAGAAACAATGGCTTGGAAGACGTGGACAACAAGGACTTTCAATACTGCAGAAAGAGTTGAAGGTAATTAAACAGTACAATGAAACATGGTATTATATACACAATCTATGAATTTGTTAAATTTAATTCTAATTAGTGGATTTGATTAATTTGTGGCTTTTCATTTCTTATACCATCTGCACTGTGATTGGCTGGATTAGTTCCCACTTGTCACTGTGTTTTTCACATTACGAAATCATGTGGTGAAAATATTAAACTGGTTTGAAAATGTTGTAGCATCTGTGATAGCTCGAGACAGGTTTGGATCACGTTGTAGACCTGCACATACTTAAGGCTAAGTTCACTACACGACTCTAAACATCAGCAGATCACTGTGCCGTTCAGACTACATGACTTGATTGTGTCTTTAAGTCGGGAGTTGTTTATTTGAAAATGGATATAGAGAAGAAATTAGTGCTGCAAGCTGTTTGCTCTATGAAAAATTTTGCTCCATTTTTGTGTACAAACTTTTCTTTAAGCCATGTTGATGCTGCTGTTTTTCTTCCGGTGACCTCAACCCATGACTTGCTCTCATTCGCTGTTGCTTGTCACAACATCTGACATCACGTGATGTCGAGTTGGCCAAACGGTCAAGATATTTGGCAAGCTAGATATTTGTTTGCCGTCGGCACGGTGTCGGCGACCCGTCAGTGAGCCTCTTTGATGTGTCGTTGTGTAGTTCACACATAAAGATTGTCAAGCGCTGATCACCCGCTAATTTTCCCCAGATCACAGTCCGACCTGTCGGCGAGCTCGTTAACTTGCAAATCGGTCCTAAATCATAATTAAAATCCTGTAGTGTGAATTCAGCATTAACGAGCTTCAGCGACCACAACAAGCACCGATTTGGTAACGATCCAGGGGTTTTGTCACAGACTGTGGAAATTTGTCCGCGACCGCAAAATCCATCCAAAAATCCTGTAGTGTGAGCCTGGCTTAAGTGGTTAATCTCATCAGTATCAGTGAGTCAATAAGCCTGCAGCACTAGCCAGTGTTTTCGACTAGAAGAGGTGGGGCACAGATCGATCAGTGTTTGACATCCGCGAGAGCCATTTGAAAGTGCACAGAGCAGTCTGCTCTGTTTAGCTCTCATGGTACTATAATACACCAATCAATCTGCACATTCGGTCCATGTCAAATCGAACACACCTACTAGTTTACACTAGTAAACAGTTACACTCCGGCTACATTTATACATTGGTGCGTTTTTGTTTTAAAATGAAAACGTTCCTCATAATACTGGTGTTTCCACTGAGTTTCAAACCGGCTTTCCACTATCTCCGACAAGCGACAGACCGGAAGTCATTCATTTCCAATAGAGCATGCAGGAGCTGTGTGGGGTTCCGATCATATGCAGATGTTCGTTCATACTACACGATCGAAAGCGTGTGTAATACGACCATGCATGCAAACTGTAGCGTCATGCTACATAAGACAATAAATAAGATTTATATTCCTCTTTTACTTAAAACTCACTTTAAACCACCATCGAGTGTTTGTAATAACTTCAGATTGCGTCTAATGTGTGTTGTGGCCATGTAATGTTGCTGAAATTAAATATGTTATTACCTCTGAGTCAGAGCAGTGACCATGGAAGAGAGAACACAGGCAGACAGCGCTGGAAGCTGCTAATGCTCATCAGTAAATTAGTGGAAAATAAATAGAAATCATGATTGTTTGAGTTATGCATTTTAAAATGAACTCACACTGGTATAAATGTAGCCTAACAAATGTGTAAACTGAAGACTATTTGAGCTTTATTAAAACTATTTGCACTGATTTATTGCATTGGTTACATTTGTTCCTTTGTGCAGTAGCTCAGGAGATGAGTCTTTAAGTTTGTATAAACATCAAAGTTGTTTTTTATTTTTTTTAAGATAATGTAATCTTGTTAAAATTGATTTTATAAAATTGGTATCGAAAAAAGTATCGTTCAGGAACTGGTATTGAAGTCAAGGTTTCGTATCAATATCGAAAATTTCTGAACGATACCCAGCCCTATTGAGAGATTTATTTGTGAGGGAATAATTATTACCTTATAATTATATTGGAGTCTGGGCCGTGCATGTATCTGAATGGTGACAGCTATTACTCGAGTGGCTTGATACAGTGCAGGAGATACACTGATGTAAATAACTATAAAAATGCTTAGAAAAATGTTTTGGTCTCCTATGAAACTGTAATTAGTGCTGTCAAGTAACAAATCTTGCAAAATCTTGGAAAAATTAAATCAACTGCTAATTACAACACTGAAATAAAAATGTAAAGTCTGTAAAAATACTAGAAATCATGAAATAGCAGAAATAAAAGAGAAAAATGTATCTATAATAACTTTTTTGCTATAACAGCGTTTCTGCAATAAATTTTCTGTTTCCTTATAAAGATCTAGAAATTCATCAAGTTTTTCATCAGATGTGTGATGTTCTTTTTTTAATATGATGTCATTACGTTGCTGTCTTGCTTTGCATTGCTTATCATGGTCTTGAGTATCGATATCTTTGCCCTTTTCAATGCACTCAAGAATATGCAGTAATCTCACACAACTTAATCCAGATATTTGAATCAAATCCACAAATTTGTTTGAAGAACCAAATTAGCCAGAGATCAGTTATCACAATTAGATGATCTCGCATCTGTCAAATCATCTAAGATGTATTAAGCGAGGTATGAAAAACGGGCCCCAGCACAGTGTGTTTATAGAAAATATAACCAACACATCAAAGCAACATTAAATTAACACAGCAGCACAGTTTATTATGACTATAGCAGACCCAGTTAGACTTACAGAATGAGTGTCTTGGCATTTTCCAGCTTGAGATTCTCGTGTTCCTCTGCAGTCTGAAGATATTTTCTGAGGGAATCCTTGAAATAAAACAAAATATCGATCAGGAAAAAAAAATTTCAATCAATGAAATATAAATCACAGAAGCAAATGAAAAATGGTACATTAACCCTGATATTTTAAAGACAATCTAAGGTGAAATTGAATCAATAACTCATTTCTTTGCACTGAAATGAAAATTCTTGGCCGAAGCCAAACAAAATGAAACACTGGGCCGAAGGCCGAATACCGAAAATACCGAACACGGTTTTTAACATTTTCCCCAATGTAGGCGTATTTTGTCATTTTTTTATTTCACCATTGCATGAATTAAATTGCCAAAATGTGCTTTTTACTGTGCTTTGTCCTGCTTTTCAAATAAAAATCAATTACAAAACAACAATTTAAAAATATTTATTAACACTGAATTTTTTTTTTTTTTTTTTTTTTTACATTCTAGCAGACATTATACCAACAAGTTAGTAAAATAATATTTTTTGGCCATTTTTGAGACTTGAATCAGGCATGTATTTTTACTGTACAGATAAAGGAAGCCTTGCTGAGCAGAAGAGACTTCTTTTAAAACATTAGAATATATTACAGATCCCAATTCCACTACAGTAGGTGGCCAACCAAAGTGTGCTTTCTACCGCCACGAGTGCAGCCGCCACCCATGTCAAAGTGCAAAGTGACCACTTTTGATCTCTGAGTGGTGCACTAACCACAAGTTATCAAACAAAGGCATCAAAGCACATTTTCTCAAATAGCCGTCAGCTTTGTATCACCGATGTGTTACATTTGACATCTGCAGTTGGGGAAAATTAAAGAAAAACACTGTAGTTAAAATATTTAATATTCACAGATGAAAATTTAGTAGGCCTACTTAAGAAGATATGTGCGTTTCTTAGAACAAATTCAAGCAGGATAAATGTCAAGCCAAATGAGCCTGTGCTTATATTTTGTATATATAGATTATGATGGTACGTTTTAATGTGTATGTGATTAGCACTGATGCAGAACTAAATGTGCATTCTTTGTAATGAGTGTTAATTTACCCCTATAGTTGGTATGGTCCGCGAGTGTTTGGCAGAACATTGCATACAAGTGATAGCTCTGTGTGTAAAGAGGATGAGGGAGGCCATGGATGGCCAAGGGCTGTAGCAGGTGAACCACCATGCTGGGAATGTGTGTGTCTGAAGTGAGACATATTTGTTGTGGCTAGGTCTGAAGCCTTGTTTTGCTGCTCTCAGCATGTTTTATTTCCATGTTATGTATAGTTAATTTGAGTATTTTTGTTGGAATTTTTTTGTTTATTTTGAAATTTGGTGAGAGCACGTGTGAAGGGACAGCTGTCAGCAATAAAATCACTTGGACTTTAATGACTGCCTACGTTGTACTCAACTCATTCGATCTCTTCCCTGGCATTACAGCAAAAATATACGTTACAACTCCGGTAAGCTGTAAACCAACCAGTGATCCGACCTCTGGTGGCAGTGGCTTTCCGACACGCATGCATTAAAGGGAGGCGCCCTTGTGATCGCTTGAATTTTTTCCTTATAATGAAATAACTTTAAATTGGGGTGCCTCACATACATGAGAAACAGATCTACAGAAAGCTTGAAATGTCTACTTTTAAACGAACCTATTCAAAATGAAAACAAATACTCCCTGATTATGTAATCTGTGAAGGTTGCATTTCTCTCGAAAGGTGCGTCCATGTGGAGAAGAGTCAGCACCGTAAATGTCATCTTGCAGCCGACAAGAAAACATTAGTTTATTAATAAATAATTAAAATGTATCCTTTTTCACAATTATTAGGTTACTTCTGCCTGTGCTTTGTGGCAAGCTTAATGCGTGTGCTTGAGTAACAACTTCTAGCAACTAAAAAAACCTTATGTGGGGGGCAGCCCTATTAAATTACTTCTAGACATAGCTGTTAAAGTTTTTAAAGCATTATATACGCGTTTGCATAAATTCTGCTTTCAGAACGGTCAGTAACAGAGAGATGACATCCTGCTCTGACATCCTGATCACCTAAACTGATTTTTCCTCTAAAACACAAAAACGAAAATTGAAATGAAACTGATAGGCCTA
Organism: Cyprinus carpio; assembly: GCF_018340385.1. Taxonomy (NCBI): domain Eukaryota; kingdom Metazoa; phylum Chordata; class Actinopteri; order Cypriniformes; family Cyprinidae; genus Cyprinus; species Cyprinus carpio. The sequence continues at coordinate 7,972,257 of NC_056612.1, forward strand.
TTTTATTTTTTGTGAATGGTCAACCCTTCTCCATTCTGCAGATATTGTTGCTTCTGGTTTGTGCACTGTAAATCACAGAAAGTCTACAAAATATTCTCAAATCAAAACAGCCTATAAAACATGTTCACAGATGGATACTTTTCTGATGTCTGGACTCTGTTTGGGATTTAGAAAAACAAAGAAATGGTTTAGTGTATTGGTAATAAATACATTCTGTTAGAATTTATATTTCAGGTTGTGATTGAATGTCATGTCAATAATGCTGGAATTACCCAATAATGAAACTAAAAATGATTAGGCCTAATGTCTCGGGATGTTTATTATTACTGCAATATATTTTTACATTTGTATTGCCAAAACGACTGCAGCGTTGCCACGTACAATTAAAACAGTACAAAACTGAAAATAGTACAAAACAGCACATTAAGAACAAAAGTTTTTTGCTTTGGCAGATACGCGTCTCATGTCTCCTGAGAAAAAACAAACCATATTATGTTGTATGTAATACTCTGTATGCCGTTGCAAAAATTGCGATAAACCAAACTTCCCTTTTCCATTGCGTGTTTGCGGAAGACAGACACCCTCTTCATTCATCTCACTTCACAATAATTTAAATAACAGTGTCATCAAGCTGATAATTTTTGTGTGTTTATTATAGTGTTCTAATGCTGATCTTATATATATTAGAGGTCGACCGATAGTGGATTTTGCCAATACCGATAGTTAGGTTGGACCACACTGGCCGATAACGATTAATTAACCAATAGCTTTTAAAATGGATACTGAACAAAAACTAAAAATAGTGCTTTATTTATAAAAAAAAAAAAAAAAAACACAGTACTGATTCATACTAGTAGTAGTAATAATAATAAAAGTAATAATAGTAATAGTAAATGTTTAAATTACCACAAAATCCTTTTTTTTCCCTAAATTCCATTTAATTTTTTTTCCAAATTCCGTTATTTCCATTTGAATATTTCTGGATTCTTTTATTTTGTTTTGTTTTAATTTTTCTCCACTCCGTTTTAATAGTTAAAGTTTATTAATTAAAAAGCAAGTCTTATTAATTAAAACCATGAAACTTATACATTTTCACATCAATTTAATAAAAGTTTAACAAAAATTACATGTTTAGGGCCCTATGAAATGCTTTATTTTTTCTCACCATATTTTTTATTGTTACCAAATTCTGTGTTTTAGCATGTCTAATTATTTGAATCCATTTTTTCTTAAAGAAGCCTTATGATTTTTTTCCCCTCAAAAATTGTGTATTAAAGTTTTTCTGGTTATCAAATGAAGGCTTGAAACATTAATTTAATTTATCTTTTAATTACTGAAAATTAAGCAAACTTTTTTTTGGCAAACAAAGGGGATTTACTATTAAAATTAAAACATGGAATAAATGATTATTCCTTAAAAAATAATGTTTGTTTCCTTTCAGTAGTAGCAGTAGGCTATGTACATTCTACTGAAAAATAGACCGGACTTTTATTTTGACAGGTTGCCGTGAATACCTTTATAGTTCTGTGTATGTGATATGAGGCTAGTTTTACTCAAATCAAACGGTCAGAAGCTCATGAAAGCTCTCTCAGAGCACTTCTGGAGATGTTGTTCATATGTTTACGTCCTCGTTTAGAGAGACGACAGAAGCTGAAATCACCGTGAGCGTAACACGTGCTTCAGTATAAATGACAACTCACGTCTGCGCCATTCATTAGAGTCATGCAGAACATGCAGGATTCATATTTAAATAGACTTTTGCGGCTTAATAGTAACATATACTAGTCCATATCGCGATTTGATTTAAGTGTAATGACCTACACTAATTTATTCAAAATTTTACCAGTTCCGTGACATTACGCGTTTAACTGTGAATTCTGTTTTTATGACTAGATTCCGCGATTCCGTCCACGTTTTCCACATCACAGAAATCACAGGGCACTACAATTATACCAGCACAATGTATACTCTCACACTTTAACTGCTTCTATTCTTGAACACTTAATGATTATATAATCAAAATAAAAGAGCAGCACTGAGTCTAGGAGAACTCACCGGTATCACACACACTCAGGACGGATCGCGTTCAGCTCGAGCAGCGGTCTAAAACAGTTTATTTATTCACCAAACAGACACAAGTTTACTTCAAGAGTGAACAATGAGGCATAGATAAGTTTGAAGTTCAGTGTTTAAAAAAAACGGAGCAAATGGAAAGAGTGATCTATATTATAGCTCTATAAATGAAGCATACAGACTTTATTAGAGCCACAGAAAGAGAAACGTTTCGATGAGAATGCTCAATATACAATTCATTATGTACATTAACTACGATCGGGGCGAATCAAATGTAATTTAATGGAAAACTATGTGAATGGCGTTCTGTGGCGCAGCAGGATTTTCTGTCAGCTGCATTTAAACTCGGGTCTAAAGTTTCAGCTTGCAGCATCACGTGTCTAAACAAATAGCACGTGCTGTCAGTGATTTCAGTGATTTCAGACCCTTCTCAGCTGCTCCAGCAGCGGATGCAATCAACTACCGGTGCAGATTAATTGGCAAAACATCGGTAGACCTCAAAAAAAATAATTAAAAAAAAAATAATAATAATAATTATATATATATTTTTTTTTTTTTTTTTTTTTTTTTTTTTTCCCACAGAGGAGACCATTGACAAAGGAATTATTGAATAAAATTATTTTTGCTTTCTTTGCTTACAAAATGTGTTCCTGTCGCTTCATATAACCCAGATTGCACATCTGACGGCAGATGGAGTATTCTGACGACGACTTTCATACCTTTTATGGACCTTGACACTGTAATTTATTTGGCAGTCTATGGGACAGTCTCAAGCCTCCAGGTTTTCATCCAAAATATCTTAAATTGTGTTCCGAAGATGGACGAAGCTTTTACGGGTTTGGAACGATGAAGTGATTGACAAAATTTTGTCAAAACCTACAACTTTTAAAGGTTTTTGTCATCCTAACAAGAATGCTGCGTAACGGAGTGCAGCAGATCAATGCAAGAATTTCAAATACTGCCTCTATTTGATCGCATTAGTCACTGTACGGTACATATTATTCGACCTTTTCGCTTATACTAATTTCGGTTGCCAAATATTCGGTGCATCCCCAGCCAATTTATTTTTTAATTACAGAGGTAACTTTAAAGATCCTAACCTGAGTTTTCTGTAGATCTTCCTCCAGTGATTTCTTTTCAGTTTTGAGTTTCTCATTCTCCAGGTTTTGCCTTTGCACAGTATCTGTGAAAACAAGTGTATGAGCAACAAAAATACAATCCAGTAATTCAGTGAGTGTACACTACATTGTTGGTTTCAGTTTTGATTATTTGTATTTAAAATGAAGAGACGGTTCACAAAACAAAAATGAAAATTGTTATTTACCAACCCTCAAGTTGCTACAAACTTTTGTGAGTTAGTAACTAAACAGTTGACGGTAACCTCTGACTTCCATAGTATTTTTTTCTTTATTTCCATACTATGCACACCAACAGCTACCATCAACTGATTGGAACAAACATTATTCAAAATACCTTCTTTTGTGCTCAACAAGCGAACTATGAAAGTCAGTGGAAGTCAGTTTGGCGCACACTTGAGGGAAGGGAAATGACAAAAGAATTAAATTTTTTTGGTGAATCTTTCCTTTAATGTGATCAGCAGTCTTGATCTATAGGCTTTGTTCTAATCTTAACCTAAAATAATTTGTAATGCATGTACCCTCTGCTTGTCTTAAGGATTCTTCAACTTTTTCTTTCCTGGAAAGACAGACAGACAAATACTGTGAGCAGAAGACAATCACAAGAGCAACTAAACCACCATAATACTACAGTAAAGTGATCTTACAGAGTAAGTATCTGAGCTTTTTCAGATTTTAGCTTGTCGACATCTTCACACCTAAGCTGATACGACTTCAAATCAGCCTGTTGAATTAAAAAACAATAATAATAATAATTAAAAAAGGAGAAATTAACATGCACATATTTACAGTCCAGTTGGAGTCAGCTTTACAAACTTTGTAATGAGTGACTATTCTAACTTAGATTTAAGTGCCATCTTCCTACAGTATTGGTAGTACAGAGTGCAGACAAATTCAACACGAAAGTGCAGCCATTCAGTTGTTTAATCTCAATGAGTAGGTAGATAGTAAAAAATTATTTGAAGCATGCTCATGCCTTTTTTTGGAGAACTATCCCTCCAAGGTAATTATTTGTTCAGTAGTATAAATCCCACAAGAAATAATATTTACACTGTGGAAAACATTGGTTAATGTTTATATTAAAATGTAACTTTTAAAATAAAAGTTTTATTAAGAGTTTTTTAATATGTACTAAAATTGGGAAAGAGAATCAGAGAATTTCATTGGTATTGGTAGCAACTGCTAAAAGTTGAATTCTAGAGATGGTAAAAAAAATTAGGGTGTTTGAACTCAGACCTTAGTTTTCTCCAGCTCTGTCTTCATCTGTTCATACTCCACTGTCTGTTTTTCTAAAGGCTCAAGCTTCAGCAACACCTCATCCAGCTGTTTGTGCAGTTTGCTGCTCTCTCTTTGAAAAACATCATCATGTTTTAAAGACATTAATTTAGTGACATACTTAAATGACCATCAACAAAATTATGATACTGTGCATATTATCAAACTTCTTAAGCAATACTAAAAAGCAATGTCCTGTGCATGTATTAAGGAACTTATCTGCTACTGAACATTAAGTACATGTACAGCAGCATCCAGGCTTTGCATTACTTTAGTTACAACATGATAAGAAGTACATTGTCTTTGCAATTGTTATGGGCATGCCAATTAAGGCCTATTAAGGTATTCTCAGTCACCAGTTCTGGTAACAGCCTAGCAAATTTGTACCATAAATTACTTTGATAAACAGCAACTTGTTAAAATATAAATGTCAGCTTAAAAAATGTTTATATTACACAGTGTGTAATATAACTGCAGTGAAAATATCATCTTACCTCTGGGATTTCTGAAGCTGTGACCTATTGTCAAGGAAAACAAAGATAGTTCCATAGAGAATAAAATAAATTTTCAAGCTTTGCCTTCATTGTGTTGAAAGACAGTGTATATGAGTGATGTGGAGCAGTTTGCATAGTGTAATTGTGCCTAGGGATTTTTTATTCATTTTTATTAAAGTTGGAGTATCTGTGTGTTTTCTCACTCCGGGATCAGACATTTCTCTCACCAACAAACATTGAGCAGGACATGGAAAACCCAGAGTAGAGCATGAGCAGAACAATTAATTACAAAGATAACATTTTTAATGACCTGGGAAAGGATATTGTTCCTTTAGTATGCAAAGTTCTTTTGGAACTGTGAACTGACAAAATTTTCTTTCTAATGTAATTTATTTGATATCAGAAATAAGAAATGGCTCAAAAACAATTATTTTGTTAAATGTAACAGAAAACAGGATCAAAAAACATTTTTAATTGTTCCAAAGTGAAAATGTTATTTCTTATGCTGATAACTGGTTAAAGGTGCTGTTATTGTTCACTTTTTTTCACAACTGTTTATTGCCTGCACACTCTTATGAGGGCAAGGTGTTCCACACATACCACCTCTTTGCCACATGTGCTTTTACACCAATAGCTTTTCTGCTGTGTAAAAGAACAGTGACTGTATCCACAGGCATTTATTTACATTTACATTTAGTCATTTAGCAGACACTTTTATCCAAAGCGACTTACAAATGAGGACAATGAAAGCAATCAAAATCAACAAAAGAGCAATGATATAGTGCTATAACAAGTCTCAGTTAGCAATCTGTTAGTTATAACATAAATGTGCTAAGGTGGCACCTGCTTCTAGTTATTTTTTTGCAGTACAAAACGTACTCGGTTACTGACGTAACCTCGGTTCCCTGAATTACGGGAACAAATTCTGTCTCTTCTAAGACGCTATGGGAAAAGCCTTTTTTCTCCTGAACTGAAGCCTTTTTTTCAATCACGCAGTGAAACTGGCCATTGGTTCATGCAGTGTATAAAAAAAAATAATAAAAAAAAAAATTCCAATGGCAACAAAGCCCGCCAGAGTGGGTGGGGCATCTGGCTACATAAGCTGGCATTTGCCACAGGATTCTCAGGTTACGTCGACTGAAGCGACGACTGAAACGTGTGTCTACATAGCATGGCTAGCAACACAGTACTCGTTCCCGTATCTCAGAGAAACCGAGGTTACATCAATAACCGAGTACGTTCCCTGTCGATACAACACTTGTACTGTGTCTGCTAGGACGCTATGGGAACACAGTACAATCACGCCATGCTATGATAGAGAAACAACTATAAGTATCGTAACTTTCATATGCAAACAATGTCCATAGAGAAGTTAACAACAATCCAAGGCTAAGATGGGCTGAGCTTCTTGAGGTCACATCCGGCCTGGTTAATCATTCCAGAGTACTCCTGCAACTTCGACACCCAGGGGTCAGGGGTCGAGAGCTGACAGGTGAACTAATGCTAGAGAGCCTGAGCGATATGGTCAAGGGCTCTCTGTCAGATCTGTTTGTGTAACGCAGCATGCGTCTCTTCAAGCACACAGGATCCTGGCCTGAACCATTCCCAAGACGAGGTGATGCCTCTGGTAGAATGGGCCCATAGTCCAACGAGACATTGAAGGCCCAAGAAAGAGTATGCTAGAGTGTTGGCGTCTACCATCCATCTAGAGAATCTTTGCTTCGTGACCGGATGCCCTTTGGTGCAGTTACCGAAGTTGACAGAGTTGTTCCTATCATCTATAAAGGGCGGAACGCTCAATGTAAATTCTCAGAGCTCTGAAGGGGGCAGAGCAGAGATAACTCTCTGTCCTCTTCAGAGGGAGGAAGTGCAGAGATTGTAATGACCTGTGCTCTGAATGGAGTGGAGAGCACCTTTGGTATGCAACCATGCCTTGGTTTAAGGACGACCTTAGAGTTGTTAGGCCCGAATTCCAGGCAGGCATGCTAATGGAGAGTGCCCGCAGGTCCCCTATTCAGGTCCCCCGCAGGTCCCCTTAACTGATGCTAGTGCCAGAAGTAGAGCAGTCTTCAGTGATAGTGACCGAATGTTGGTAGACTGTAGTGGCTCAGAAGCTGGGCCCTTCAGGGCCCTCAGCACAGTGGGCAGATCCCATGAAAGGATGGTTAGGGGACGAGGCAGATTCAGCCTCCTGGCACCCCTTAAGAATTGGACAACCATGCTGTTACTGCCCACCGATTGGCCCGGATAGGGGCATGAGAGGCCGCTATAGCCGCCACGTAAGATTTTGAGAGTGGATGGGGAGCATCCCTTATTCAATTAAATTAAATTCAGTTTGAAGTAAAGTGAAGCCGTCATTGTCCCAATAGGTCGCGGCCATATTGCGCTGATTTGGGACCAGAGTCTGCGCAGTAGCGAACTCGGGACCAGAGTCTGCGCAATAGAGAGCGAAGTTGAGCCGCATCCCCCCCACACTCCCGCAGAGTCAAATCGCAAACATATGCATCACATAACTAACTAAAAACTTATTTTAAAAACGAACACCCTAACTTACATCAGATAAAATCTACATCAAATGACATAAGCCATGTTTGAAAACAAAATATTTAAAGTGAAATTTAATTATTTAGTTTGTCCTACGCCCCATTATATTACATGGAGAGGGCAGGGTTTATGACCTATACTGGGGGGACCAGCCACCTGGGGGCGATCGAAACGCGATGGCTTCACTTCTGAGGACTAGTGCGGCACACTTGATCGGAAGTAGGAGGGGTTTTGCCATGGTTTAGACACCAAGTAGAGAAAATAGACCACTTAAGGGCATAGAGGCATCTCGTAGATGGGGCTCTTGCCTTCAAAATTGTGTTTAAGACTCGCTTTGGGAGGCTCGATTTATGTAGGACAACACTGACATGTTGTCCAATCAGCACATGGTGCCCTTTTAGGACTGGCAGGAAGAACTGACAGGCTAGAAACACTGCTAGCATTTCCAGGAAGTTGATGTGGAAGCCTCTCTCCGCCTTCGACCAGTGGTCGAAAGTCGGTATGGCTTCACACAGCACTCCCCAACCTGTGTTGGAGGCATCTGTCATGACAACTGTCCTTCTGCAAACCATTCCCATGGTCACACCCTATTCCATCCAGCGAGAGCTCTTCCAGGGGGTCAGGGCTGTCATACATGCTTAATTCACCCTGATAGTCCGGAGGAGGTTGCCAGCCTCCGTATGGCCAGAGCCCGTTCCGGCATGACTACAACTCTTATTTGGGCTTGAAAATTGTTCCCAGGAATGATATTCACTGGCTGGGGAACAACGCACTCTTGGAAAAAAAATTGACCCCGAGTCCCAGGCACTCTAGGTGGAGGAGGGTCCTGTGTGATACTAGCTCTGCCTCCAACTGGGCCAGAACGAGCCAGTCGTCGAGGTAGTTGAGAATGCAGAAACCCCTCTGTCTCAAAGGGGAGAGAGCCAAGTCCATGCACTTCGTAAAAGTGTGGGGCGCCAGGGACAGCCTGAAGGAAAGGACTGTGTATTGATAAGCCACTCCCTCGAAAGTGAATCTCAAGAATCGCCTGTGACGGGGGGCTATCTGGATGTGAAAGTATGCATCCTTCAGGTCCAGGGAAAACAGCGAAGAGAAAGTGATCCACGAGCGAAGAGAGGCGAGTCTGAAGTTCTCGCAGTGAGAACACTCAGTTCCCGAGAGTGCAGCTTTTGAGTGGGATTTCCCCAAGCAAGAAACGCGTAGAACGTAGTCGTCGCTGAAGGAGAAGAAATCTGAGAATCCTGTGGCAAACGCCCGCTTATATAGCCAGATGCCTGCCCATTCTGGCGGGCTGTGTCAACACAGGCTCGTGCAGCTTTGTTTTTTTTAAACACTGCACGAACCAATGACTGTGCAGTTTCACTGCGTGATTAAAAAAAGGCTTCAGTTCAGGAGAAAAAACTGCTTTTTTCCCATAGCATCTTAGCAGATGCAGTACAGTTGTGGTATCAACAGGGAACAGGTCATTTTAATGTATTTTCCTAATTATAAACATGATCGATTGCAGTGAAAACAATTTTACATTCAAAATGTTAATTTCATCCAAACCATTTATCATTTGTAAAGAATGTCACATAGCAGACAGTAAAAATATATTTTTTACTTAAAATTAATCAAAAAAAAAAAAAAGTTTATAATTCCTGTTTAATACAGGGTTCGTACAGAAACTGCAAAATGAAATTCTAGGACTTTTTTTAAGGACTTTTCAAGCACTACTTTTTTGGTTTTCAAGGACTAAAATCAGAGACCACAATATCGTTATTATCTTTCCAATTGTAATAAATAAACCAATAATCTTTTTTTTTTTTTTTTTTTAAGTGGTACAAATAAAGTGCAGCACAAAGCATGCCTTGGCTGTGGCAACCTGAAAGGATACTATGGCAAAGTAATTTTTTCCTTATATTCATAAAAATATCACTTTGAATATGATTGACCTGAAGAGTAAAAGCTTCATCATACATTTGGAAAGTTATGAGCTATATCATGCTCATAGTCACTAGTGGTGTGTGACAATACACTTAGCTCATGAGATGAGACAAAATACAGATACTTGGTTCACTAGAACGAGACAAAAAAAAAATAATATACATAAGAAATCTTCAATGACAAAATATTTGTCTTTAATCACAAAAAGCAAAACAATGTAGTTGTATTTTGAAACATTTAACTAATCTGGGGCTATACCTTATGATTATCTTGGTAATCAAGTAATTTACACAATAATACAATAAAAAAATCATAAAAAAAAATAAATAAAATAGACCTAAGTGAAAAAAAGCCTTTATATTGACTACATTTATATATATTAAACGATAAGACAATAATAATTGGTTCAAATAAAGTATAAAGTAACAAAATCAAGTAATCACGTTATTTCACAGTTAAAAACAATGTAATATGCCTATACAAAATATGAACAACCTATTTAAGTATGTTATGTATTATAACAAATACCTGCAGAGGGCGCCAACGGCCTGGTGAGGTTTCATTTTACAGCGATTCAAATCCATTTAATTTTAATATTTGGTCACATGCAAACTCAGAGCAAGGGTTTAAACTTATTTTGAAATAGCGATGTTCAACAAATCGCATATCTAGAAATATGTTGATCTGGAAATATTCTCCTGTGTTTGCACAGGTTTATAAAAGATTTACATTACAAATCTAGTGAGATAAGTTTTCCCAGATGAACATTAAGCAATCCAAACTCAGCATATTCAGAGGAAGACTTTGTGAACTGAGCTGCTGAGATGAAGAAGTGCTCACAAAGCGCGTCAGACTAATGTAAACCCAAACAAACAGCACATGCAATAAAAGACTGAGTGATATAATACAATCTTGTGCATATAATAAAGTATTATATAATATAATACAATCATATAATACAATCAGACATGCTGCATCTTAAATTTGGCAAGAAAAGATTGTTTTTATCGAAAACAAAAATTAACACTAATTTCATATATACTGCCTTTTAAACATTCAAGTACTTTTCAAGAACCTTTTCATAAATAATTGAAAAAATTCAAGTACATCAAGCACCTTGTACAAACCCTGTTGATACTAATTTTGTTCTTGAGCTGATTTATAAAGTGAGTTTTATCTTGAGTGAATACCAGTATGGCTGTGATTACCTGCAACTTAATGTGGCTGGGCTGATATTCAATACTACAGCACTCATACCCATATGATATTGCTTACTCCAGGACCAAACAGTCTCTAATTAGCAAACTCAGGTAATATGCTTATAGTATACAATAAAATCAATAAGTAAATCAACAGAGAGCATGACAAAAACAAGCACAACGTTATCATCTACATAGCTTTATAAAAGGATATCATCACACTTCTCTTTGTACTCACTCAAGAGACGGCTGAAAACAAAAAAGTTAAAAAGTTACTAGATATAATAAATACCTTCATAGTTTTTGACACTGAAGATAAAACTAAAAAGCCAGCAAGCAACAAAAAGTTAAGAAAACATGATAATTATATATATTAATTATATTTACAGTACTAAAAAAAGAATAATAATAATTATTATATTCTTTAAATATTCTAGTTAGAACCCCTTAACCCTAAATATTAAACTTTTGGTATTCAACTGCAATTACTAAACCTCATCCATTTAAGGAACATGCTCTATCCAAATTTTGATGTGTACATAATAAAGGCTTAGATTTGCTATCCATTGTTTATTTATTTATATGTATTTACTGTAAAATGTATATGTAATGTATGATTAAAATTGAAAATCTCTGATTGACTTGGTCCACAACCAACTTTCACATATAACTTAAAGTCGTGGTGCCATCAATTGCTTTTTTTAATGCTTATTTGCATATGAACTGCATACATTTTATTGTGAATTCCCAATTTCTTTTAGCCAAAACAACACAAATGCTTAGTGTCATGACAACTAGCCACTCTAATACTGCAGTTCATACAGAAAAACCAAAAGTCAGACCTAAACTTATGTAATATCTTAACACTATTCTTTTTCTTCCATGCAAGAACTGTGCTGCTGTCCTGCAAGTGAGGTAAACATCTTGAAATTATACCAAATAATAATAAAAAATAAATAAAAAAAAAACTCACTCTGTGTCAACGATCTTCTGCTTCAGAGTTAACAAGGCAGCCACATATTCATCCAAGCTCTGGAAAACGTAGAATCGCAGACATACAAATTCAGCTTTACTTGTAATCAACAAACAGTACAATAAATAAGGGAATTCGTCAAAATAGATGACAGTTGATACCTGCATTAAACACCAAATTAATCAAATACATAAACCAATATTCAGTTGCGTACCAATAACTAAAAATCACGTTCATAAGAAGTGACTGTATAATTACAATCAACAATGACTAGGACAGACGTAATATCGTATTGATATACTCAATTTCCATTTATTTAATTAAACCCAAATTTTAAAGTATTATATTAACAAATTGTATTATTAATCTGCTCTAATTCTCATGAAATACCCATTATTACTTGGTTAACCCATTAAGCCTGATTTCAAATAGTGGACAGTCTTAGCGTTAGAAATAAAGTTCTCACCTGATTTAAAACAGTGCAGTTTTGACAAGTGCCAGAGGTAGCTTCAGAGGCGATTCCAACGGATTTGGACTGGTTCTCCCCCGGCATCATGGTATTAGTTAAGAAATATCAGCAGAATCGTACACGTACCTCCAAATATCTAAAAACGTGCAACCAAAACAAGCCCATCGGCTCATTGCACATACAAACGTTCGGCAGCACGTTGACTGAGGACCCCAGGGAAAGGCCCCAGCTGCCCGCTGTAGATGCCGGATTGAAAAATGGTGTAGTAAAAAAAAATAATAATATTAATTTGTAAATTATTGTACAGTTAAATTTGATCCCAAGTAAATAACTTAATAAACAAAAAATTTATTAACAGTTTGAAACGAATATAGTTTATTTTATTATAATCGGAATATAACAATGTAGTTTAATGTAGGCATACTTTGGGGCGGCAGTAAAGTATGACAGTACTTCTGCGTCGGACCTACGCCGAAGCCACGCCGTAGGCTATGCGTCAGTTTTCGTTTATACTTCTGCGTCGTTGTCCGCGTCGACGTGCAGTACACACGCAGACCGCTAGTCTGCAGTGTCCACGGACATGTTGCTGGTGTAACCCGCAGTACCACTAAAAAACTATTTAAAACTACAAAAAGGAGAAAACAACATACAGGGGGCAAGGAAGTCGACCGGAAGTTGAAGTCGGCCGCGTGCCGCCATCTTGTAGCAGAACTTCACTTGCGTTAGCATCCCATTGACTCCCATTCATTTTTGCGTCACTTTGACAGAGAATAACTTTACATCCGAGGCGTTTAAAGACTCCATTTGTCCATTATTTATTTCTAAAGATACACGACAATGTATAAAGGGCTCCATTACCTTCTATGTTACATTATGGCCTCGTAGAAACAGTTTTTTGTAAAAATAGGCTAACGAATGCGTCATAACCACTCGACTCTCTGTCGCACAGGTAGAGAAATTACCGTACAGACAGGAGGAGAAGCTCGCAGTCAATCGGGGAGACGTCAAGAGATATGGCGTACTGGTGTTACATTTTAAAATACTTATACAAAATATTAATCAGAATACTTACTCCTGCTCACTCACACCAAAGAACTCCCCGCTCAAGCTCGCCGTCTCTGCAAGATTAACGATGGCAGTTTGCACGCACAGCTACTAGAAGATTTACATCTGTCAGACAGGTTGCTGACGTCATCAAGCTTAGTTTGAGTCTGCGCGTCAGAAACGGAAGTGCTAAAAATCGCTAAAAATGGGCTTCACTTGTCTCAATTGAGTTCCAATGGGGTCGCTGTGTCCATTTCTTTTACTGTCTATGAGTCTATGGAGAAGCATTATTAAATCACTATTTAAAACTACAAAAAGGAGACAACAACGGAACAGAAGAAGATATGGCATTCTTTCAATCTCCACAAGGGTTTATACCACGGCAGATCAACATTGTTTGGCGCGGACAACTAGTGATTGTAGTAAAATAAATGATTATTTATTTATTATACACTTCTTTGCTTTGTTTTATTTTATATAAGAAGGTGTAACATTAAAATATATTAAAGTGCACATTATAAACACACACCAAACTCAAGTAACTTACATACGGAAGGGGTTCTAGCAGACCAATCACAACACTTGCGGTCCGCATAGAATTGACGCGCTGTTAGATTTTTTATTATTATTAATGCTTAAAAAGCAAGAATAATACACATAGAATAACACAACCATCAACATAAAGGTGGTAGACAATAATAACACAAAATAAAGTAGAAACAAACAACAACAAAATCAACAGGGGTGTGTTAATAAATTACAACCTAAAAGAATAAAATTGAGACTTACATGTCATTAAAGATAAGAAAAGAGTTACAGACAGATAAAGTTTTTAAGACTTTTTTTATCTTAGACAACTTGATTAATGAAAGGTATCGCCCAAAATATCTTATAAAAACAAAGAAAAGAGGTCTAGAGTTTGAAGATTTTTGTAGGAAATCTCCTTTACTTTGTTAGTTAGTAAATAAATATGAGGAAGCATCCACACCTTTGCATTATTCCAATAAGCAGTCACAGCTGGCCGAGTTATAATATTCTGCTGAAATAATGAACAAACTATCCTATTATTATTTTTGCATGGAGATTCAAAACATAATCTACCAACAAAAGTATCAACCAAATTAGGAGAAACCGGTGACAAAGGATGGGTACCTCTCAGTAAAGCAACAACACCTGATGGGATAGACCCATAACTATGGAAAATTCTTTTGGAGAGAGCGCTGTTAGATTTTTGGAGAGGTGCAAGTCAGGCTAAGGTGTAGCTAGGCTACGGCATAGGGTGTGCGTCTATGCGTAGGTTATGCATCAGTTTTCAAAATAAATAATATTACTTTTATAATAACACTATTTCACTATAATATAAAAAACTGAATATTTAAGAATACATTTAATAATATAGCTGCAAGAAAGGATTTGCAAATGTTTCCCTCAAAGCTCTTAATTATTTTTGCAATTTTTACCCAAATTACGGTTTTGTGAGCTATAATGAGTACTCAATTAACGTAATTTCTTTTTCACTCAAACTCGTCGCCGGAGGGCGCCCTCGCGCAGAAACTCCACAAGTGAGACTCACCAGAGCCTGTCTACGGAGAGCCTTCCCACTCCCTATTAAGTCCTATTGTACCGAATTTTGGTTGCAGTTCCACCAGAGTTCCACTGGGGGCGATCGCCATGAGTGCAAAATGAATGGGAGTCTATGGGGCTAGACGGCTAAATTTGTCCCTTTCACCCGACTGCCGTTGAGAAATCTCAGATCTGATTGTAGGTTTTGCAAGTTCACCATGGGTTATAGGTCGAAAGTTGAATGAACGAGTACTTATGTCCTTTTGATTTCTTACAGGTTGAGTTGTTGTTGCCCATAACACGCTAGCATTCTGCTAATGAACGCAAAACGTATGACCTCATTGACATTTTAAAAGACTTTTTAAAGCAAATAAGTGACTCTAAAAAATCTAACACCCAGCAATGTGTAATTTCTTTGCATCTCATTTCGAATACAACATTCAAATAACTAGACAGAAAAGTGGATTTTGAGGGGTATACCGCCATTGACCTCCATTCATTCTGCACTCGTCCTGTGAGCGCCCTCATATGGAATCAGAGTGGAACTGCAACCAGTTCAGAAGCCGGAAGTGTAGTCAGAGTGAAACTTCTCGCCATATTAGACATTCTCTGGACTCACTGAAGACATTCCAGGAAATCCCTTATATGGACAAAGACATTCAGCTTAGATGAAGCCTAGCAGCTGAATAACATGTAAATAAGACGCATCTCCACCGCTGGAACTTTACCCAGGAACTAGGGACTTTGGGCTGCTACTTCGTGTGTTTCCACAGAAGGAACCAGGATCTAAATAAAGTTCCGGGTAAAAAAATGCCCTTTAGAAAGTCCCTGCTGGCGAGGGAAGTACATTTTCAAAGATCCGGAACTTTTGGGGGCGGGACTTGGGCGCTATAGCAATGCTGTTTATAAACATGTTGATTGGTTGAGTTCATGCAGCATTGTGATTTCAACCACCATTTATTTGGATAATTTAAAAAATATTTCTGTTATCGTGTTATGAAATGTAGTTTTAAAAGTATTTCAGGTGAGAATGTAGTTGTTTAGAACTCAAATGTGCGTTTTTTATAAAGACAGCACCTATTTAAAAATATGTTTGGAGACGATCAGCTCCACACGATCAGTGGGAGCTCAGTGCTCATGTTTACCGACGAGAGCAGTCTCGATGTCTCTTTAGTGGTTGAACATAAAATATAATTTGTTTTGGATAAATCTAACAGGTAATATTTGGTCTTTATTCAATTAATCTATTAATATGTTAAGATGAACATAAAAAGAAGCAATACTGTTTGATATAGTATTTTTGTTCATTGTAATGTAGGCTATATAGGCCTTCACATTTCCCTGAACTACATTTCTGCGGCTATTAATGTGTTTAAATGAAACCGAAAGAAAGCAGTGGTGTTTGATATCATATTTCGTCTTATTGTAAATATACAGTGAGGAAAATTGCTTTATATTGAGAAATGCGCACAGACCTACGTCTCCAGATTATTTGCCTAATCGTCACGGTACTTTTGACCATGGTGGAAACACAGAAAGCAACAGGTCTGGGGGGAAAAAGTTTCCTGCGAAAAAAAGTTCCTGGTACAATTGTTCCAGGTAATTTCAGTGGAAACGCGGCAATAGACGTTTTACCAGTGCTTGAAGTGGAAAAAAAGTGCCGTAATCAACCCCCCACCCCACCATTTATTTATTTAATTATTTATATTAAATAAATAAGTACTTTTTAATAATTCACAATGAATGTATAGTGCCACAATCAATCAATCAATAATTAAATAACAGTTTTCAATACAAATTAGCACAAGTCAAACTGCGATCCCAAACAGGACCACAGGGAAATGCCAAAGACCACTAAATCGCCTGCCTTTACGGATCCATTCAAAATCGCTAAATCTCTGACCACCGCATAATCGGCTCTCATTATAAAACACTCTTGCTTTTAAGCCAAATAAAGTTACACGCTGAAAAGAATCATCAGTCACTATTCTCTCCGCAATCACTGATGAAATCGACCATGTTTTCTCTGCATTAGCGCTGTTTTGAACTTAGTTTGAATTTGTTTACTTGAACCTTGCACTCTCCAGGAGTTTACCGGTTTAAAATGATGTGATCGCAAAAGCCTGCTTCTTTTCATTTTAAGATATTATTTTCGTTATAAAGTACTCATTCAAACTAGTAATCAATAATTAATTATTATTCTACTATGCGCACATCCCCTAACATGCTCTCGCACACCTCACACTCCGCTTGCATTCATTCATGTGATTGGTCGAGATGTACTCTGAGTACTGGCAACAAAGTGCCAGTAAGCACAAAAAAGTGCAGGTACTCTAAAGGCTAAAATATAGAAATCCTGGTACTGTGTACTGGTGCGTCCAAACCAGTGAAGTAAATAAACAGTGCAGATATAATGATTGTAGTGCAAAGAGCTTATTCAGTCTGATTAAAGTGTCAAAAATCTGTTCTTTATTTAAACTGACAGAAGAGGTAGTTGAATGAGGTCAATTAAATGCTGAATGATGTAGTGAGCAGACAAATGCTGCACAAACTGTCTGGTGCAGGTCCCAGTGTGTAGTGGGAGCTGGGCGGCCACACTTGTATTTGTTTGTGAACTGGTTTGGCTACTTTAACAAGTGGTCTGTATGCAGGCATTAGCATGACAGTAATGTGGTCTGAGGCACCGAGGTGGGGGAGGGGAAGGGCCTTGTAAGCTCCTCTCTGGGTGGTGTAAACAAAGTCCAAAGTGTTTTTACCTCGTGTTTGAAAGTTAATGTGTTGGTGTACTTTTGGGAACACACTCTTTAAGTCTGCATGGTTGAAATCCCCAGTGAAGATGAGAAAAGCATCAGGGTGGGCTGTCTGCTGCTCACTGATGTGCTGATACAGTTCATTTAGTGCCTCACTCCTGTTGTTGTTGTTGGAGCTGGGAGGAATGTATACAACAACGAGCAGTATAGCTGAATATTCCCTCAGCAGATAGAATGGCCGATAAAACAATAATGGCGGTGCGTCCACACTCAGTGGCTTCTCTCTCTCCTGTCAGAATGGTGTTTTTGTGCTTTTTGTCTTGTGAGTCGCAGTGTTTTTGTATGTTTTCATTCTTTCTTCCTGTCTTTAAGCGCACATACAGTCATGAGTTTCTGCTCGATGTCAGCAGAACCACTTTTTTAGAGTTAAACTCTGTGCATGCTGAAGAGCGGTGGGATCTCGGTCTGCTCTGGAGGCCTTCACCATCACCGAACCCCACTGCTGCATCTCGCCCAAAGTAGACGCGCCACAAGCGGCGTGAGAGGAAGCAGAAGAGGGGTAAGCGCGGAGGTATCAGGGCTAGGCTAAAAGCTAACCCACACAAGCCAGCTATCCCCATCATTGTACTGGCTAACGTACGATCTTTGGACAATAAACTGGACTACATCCGATTACTACGTTCAGAGGACTGTAAGAGACTGTTGTGTTTTTGTGTTCATGGAAACATGGCTCAGCAACAGCGTTCCAGACTGCACTATTCAGCTCGATCAGCTGACATGCTATCGAGCAGACAGAGTCCTCATCGCGGGAGGTAAGTCACGTGGTGGCGGGCTTTGTGTTTACATCAATGATGCATAGTGCCGCGATGCTGTTGTGATCCGCAAACACTGCTCACCCCTAATCATTAGTATCTAATGATAAAGTAATAGTATCTAATAATAGGTACTAGTCACTAAAAAATAAGTACTAGTACCTAATGATTAACTACTAGTGCATAAAAATTATGCACTAGTCACAAATGGAATACATACTAGTCAAAACTGAATAGTTAATATCTCAATGACATATCACCATAGAAATCAAAGGCAAATTTCTACATTTGTTACTAGTAACAACAGAATAGTTACTAGTCACTACTGAAATAAGAACTAGTATATAATAAATAAGTATTAGTATCTATTTAATAAGTATTAGTATCTAATGAATAAGTACTAGTATCTAATAATAATAACTAGTATCTAATGAATAAGTAGTAGTATCTAATAAATAAGTACTAGTGTCTATTTAATAGGTACTAGTATCTAATGAATGAGTACTAGTATCTGATAAATAAGAACTAGTGTCTAATGAATAAGTCCTAGTATCTTTTAAAAAAGGTACTATAAGCTCTAGTAGCTAGAGCATAAGCACTAGTAGCTAATGAATAAGAATTAGTACTTAATGAAAAAAGATACTAGTATCTAAAAAAAATAAGTACTAGTAAAATGAAAATAGATACTAGTATAGCTTTTAGATTAAATGTGAAACGGCTTGCCATATTAGTTCTATACCAGGAATGGGAAACTTCGGCTCTCAAAATCCACTTTTTTTGCAAGGTTTAGCTCCAACCTAGAAACAACAGGCATGTCAGTTTGATCAGATTTGGAACAGAAAATTGGATCTCAAGAGCCTCGCTGTATCTATATATTAAAATATTATATTAAATAGTGCACCTCCTAATTAATAAATTCTATGACATCTGAACTGTCTTTAGAACAGTGTCCAGACTAGCATCGGCTGATAAGTTTTTCTGCTTGGACGATGTGTTCTAGATGGGACTTTTATTTTGATGGCGCTGAGAAAGGCAATGCCTGAGCGCTCACAGTTCACATCAGTGTTGCCAACTTAGCAATTTTGTTGCTAGATTTAGTAACTTTTCAGACTACCCTAGCAACTTTTTTTTTTTTTTTTTTTTTAAGCACCTAGCAACTAATTTAGCTATTTTTCAAAAAGTTTTTGGCAACTTTTAGCACATTTTGTAAAGTGACTCAAATGATAGGCACATATTTTCAACCAAATTACACAAAAATAGGAAACCATTGAACAGCTAGCTGGACAAACAGCACATCAACCTGGAGAGAGCTGGAGAAAGATGCCTAACAGTACAAACATCAAATGCGCGTTAAGTTGCTAGTTCCAATCGTTTAATAATATATGCACATTTATGATACAGAATGTTATTAGCTTGTACAGTATCTCTCAGAAGTGAGTACACCCCTCACATTTTTGATAGTATTTTATTATATCTTTTCTCAATAGGGTTTAGGTCTGGAGACATGCTTGTCCAGGCCATCACCTTTACCCTTGTACTCCTCACCTGGTTGCTGCCACACATGCTTGACACCATCTGAACCAAAAAAGTTTATCTTGGTCTCATCAGACCACAGGACATGGTTCCAGTAATCCATGTCCTTAGTCTTTTTGTCTTCAGCAAACTGTTTGCGGGCTTTCTTGTGCATCATCTTTAAAAGAGGCTTCCTTCTGGGATGACAGCCATGCAAACCAATTTGATGCAGTGTGGGGCGTATGGTCTGACTCTGAGCACTGTCAGCCTGACCCCCCAACCCCTTCAACCTCTGCAGCAATGCTGGCAGCACTCATACGTCTATTTCCCAAACACAACCTCTGGATATGACGCTGAGCACGTATACTCAACTTCTTTTGTTGACCATGGCGAGGCCTGTTCTGAGTGGAACCTGTCCTGTTAAACCGCTGTATGGTCTTGGCCACCTTGCTGCAGCTCAGTTTCAGGGTCTTGGCAATCTTCTTATAGCCTATGGCTGTTACAGTACAGATGGGTCGGAGACAGAAGATCACAGGTAAGGTGGTATTTATTGACATAAGCAGAGATGGGATGAGAAACAGTGGTAAATTGGTGATTGCAGAGAGTGAGTAAACTGAATACTGTCCTTGTGATGATGTAGGGTGAAGGACCTGGAAGTAGCAGAAGAGTGGAGACGTTGAGGGCTGAAGACACACACACACTCACGAAAGACACAGGAGGTAACTGGGAATCACTGGAGACAGGAAAGTATAGCAATGGAAGTCCTTGAAGTCGGCAGATAGGTATTCCTAGTTGCGAACGAGACCGGACAGTGACTGTGTGTGTGTGAGTGTCTTTTAAGTGTTGGTGGATGATGGTGCTGACGAGGGGCAGGTGTGTGTGATCAGTACTCAGGTGAGGGAGTGCGCTGTGGTTGGATGGGGTTGGAGCCTGGCGTGTCTGTGACAGTAGCTTTTGTCTGTGACTCAGCTTACGGCATGGGAGACGCAGGCGGATGTCCCTGGTTGACAGCCAGACCTTCTGTCCTAGTTGATATGTTGGAGCTTCAGAGCGGCGAAGGTCGGCTGTCATTCTGCGTCTCCGTAGGGCCCGTTGTAACTGGTGGTGGGCTGAGTCCCAGACCCTCTCGCTCTCTCGGAACCAGTAGTCGACAGCTGGTACGTCCGAGGGTTCTCCAGACCAGGGGAATAGTGGAGGTTGGTAGCCGAGTACGCACTGGAACGGGGTGAATCCAGTAGATGGTTGGCGCAGGGAGTTTTGTGCATACTCGGCCCACCCTAGGAACTGGTTCCAAGAGTCCTGGTGGCCGTGGCAGAAGGTACGGAGGAAGCGACCGATCTCTTGGATCTTCCTTTCCATCTGCCCGTTCGACTGTGGATGGTATCCTGATGATAGGCTGACGGCCACACCTAGGAGCGAATGAAAGGCTTTCCGGACCCAAGAGATGAATTGGGGTCCTCTTACGATATCTTCGGGGATGCCAAAGTACCGGAAGATATGATTAAACATGAGTTCAGCAGTTTCCATGGCAGTCGGTAGACCCTTGAGAGGAATTAAACGGCAGGATTTAGAGAATCTATCCACTACCACACATATGCAAGTGCAGTTACCTGACATGGGAAGGTCGGTTACAAAATCCACCCCTAGGTGTGACCATGGTCGGTTGGGAATGGGCAGAGGTAGAAGCTTGCCAGATGGTAGATGACATGGGCTCTTTGAGATGGCGCATTCCTTACATCCTTGCACGTACCTTCTGACCTCGAATGCCATGTTGGGCCACCAGAAGCGTTCTTTTAGCAACGAGAGGGTTTCATTGACCCCCGGGTGGCCAGTGCCTAGTGTGGTATGAGCAGTGTGGATGAGTGGAGTGCGCCGTGTCCTATTGATATACTGCCTGTCAGGTGGGCAACCCGGCGGAGTATTGGCTGAGGCATTGGAGGAGGGTATGGTCTCCGTTGGCCAGGTAATCGGGCTGACCAACAGTCTTTCGGGGAGTATGGGTTCAGGTTCTTCTGAGTTTTCTTCAGGTGTGTGACAACGGGAGAGGGCGTCTGCCTTGATGTTCTTGGATCCGGGTTGATAGGAAATGGTGAAGTCGAAACGGGTAAAGAATAAGGCCCACCGGGCTTGTCGGGGATTGAGTCTCTTGGCCATTTTTAGGTATTCCGGGTTCTTATGGTCGGTAAGTACCTGGAACGGATGTCTTGCTCCCTCCAACCAATGCCTCCACTCCTCGAGCGCTAGCTTGATAGCCAGAAGTTCGCGGTTGCCGATGTCATAATTCACCTCCGCCGGGTTGAGCTTGTGGGAGAAGAAGGCACATGGATGGAGTCTGCTGGGATTCCCCTGCTGCTGCGAGAGCACCGCTCCTACTCCGGTGGTGGAGGCATCCACTTCCACGATGAAAGGTTTATCCGGGTCAGGGAGAACCAGGAGAGGAGCGGTCGTGAAGGCTTCTTTGAGGGTGGCGAAGGCCTCCGTGGCCGATGAGGTCCACGACAGAGACTTGGGCTTATTCCGGAGAAGGCTTGTAAGTGGACTGGTGATGGAGCTATAATTCTGTATGAAGCGGCGGTAGAAATTGGAGAAGCCGAGGAATCTTTGGAGTTCTTTGACGGTTGTTGGGGTTGGCCAGTTTCTGATGGCATCCACCTTCCCCTCGTCCATCCGGATGCCACTGCTGTCGATGTTGTATCCAAGGAACTGCACTGAGGGCTGATGGAAGGAGCACTTTTCCGCTTTCAGGTAGAGTTGGTACTCCCTCAGGCGTTTCAGGACCTCCGCAACATGGTGACGATGTTCGGTCAAGCTCTGGGAGTAAATCAGGATATCATCTATGTATACCAGGACGAATTTGTGGAGAAACTCCCGGAGCACCTCGTGGATGAAGTCCTGGAATACGGAGGGGGCGTTGACCAGGCCATACGGCATCACGAGATACTCGTAGTGTCCAGTGGGCATGATGAAGGCTGTCTTCCACTCGTCCCCCTCACGTATCCGGATGAGGTTATACGTGCTGCGGAGGTCCAACTTGGTGAAGACAGTGGCACCACGGAGGTGTTCCAGGGCTGCTGGGACGAGAGGAAGGGGATATCTGAATTTGACGGTGAGTTGGTTGAGGGCTCGGTAGTCAATACATGGCCGCAAGCCTCCGTCCTTTTTCTCCACGAATAAGAAGCTCGAAGCAGCAGGGGAAGTGGATGGACGGATGTAACCTTGAGCCAGAGCCTCTTTAATGTACTCCTCCATGGCCTTCTCCTCCGGGATGGAAAGGGGGTAGATCCTTCCCCGAGGCACTGACTCACCCGGAAGCAGATCAATGGCACAGTCCCATGGCCGGTGTGGAGGCAGCTTGGAGGCTCTTTTTGGGCAGAAAAACATCACTGAAGGGGACGTAACACGACGGTATGTCCACGGATCGTCTTTCCATCGGACTCTCTATGGAGGTCGCACAGACAGAGAGTGGTTTAGGGAGCTGAGAGGATGGCACAGGAACCTCGGGAAAACAGTCCATGAAACAGGTTTCGCCCCACTCCAGGATTTCGCCAGTCTTCCAAGATAGGACGGGGTTATGCTGCTCCAACCACGGGCGCCCTAGGACCACGTCAGCGGTGGATTCCTCCAGAACCAGCAGATGGATCCTTTCCTTGTGAAGAATGCCTATTTGCAGTTGAAGTGGCCCGACACTGCGGCGAACCCGTCTCCTGCTAAGCGGCCTTCCCGTTATTGAGTGAATCTGGTAGGAGGATTGCGTGGCCGTGGTCGGGAGGTGGAGTTGACGGCAAAGGGAGCCGGAGATGAAGTTGCCGGCTGACCCAGAATCGAGGAGTGCATTAACTGAAACAGA
Organism: Cyprinus carpio; assembly: GCF_018340385.1. Lineage (NCBI taxonomy): Eukaryota > Metazoa > Chordata > Actinopteri > Cypriniformes > Cyprinidae > Cyprinus > Cyprinus carpio. The sequence goes on from NC_056612.1 coordinate 7,995,874, forward strand.
AATATCAGCAGCCGTAAGTGTCACAATAGTGGTGAGTGGTTTCATTTGTTTAATGGTAGGGAAGATGGCACTCACCAGAGAACGAGGAGGGCGTATGGGGCATGTGGAGAGGATATGCCCCGGAGATCCGCAGTATAAGCACAGATTCTGGGTCAGCCGTCTCTGCCATTCAGTCCTAGTCAGGTGGTTAGAGTCCAGTAACATGGGTTCGTGGGCTGGTTCTGGAGGATTGATGGGTTCTGGTCGGCAGAGGGAGATGTTGTGCTGAGGCTGGCCCTGGTGCTCTTCGAGACACGACTGCATACGAGTGGCGAAGCATATGGAGAGTTGGATGAAACGTTCAAGCCCGATGGTATCCTCGTATGCAGCGAGATGCAACCGCACTCGGGGATCCAATCCTTGGCGATATGTGGTCAGCAGAGCTTGTTCATTCCACCCACTTGTGGCCGCGAGAGTCCTAAACTGGAGGGCATAATCATTTACAGACATCTTGCCTTGTTTTAAATTATATAATAATTTTCTCACCGATGGATGAATCCCAGGTAGGTTTACCGAAAACTTCCCGGAAGTGGTCAACAAACCTGGTATAAGATTGGGTGACCGGATTTTTCTGGGTCCAAATGGAATCAGCCCATTGTAGTGCTTTACCTTTTAACTGAGATATGATAAATGCCACTTTGGATAGCTCGGTGGGATATAAGTGCGGCTGCATCTCCAGGACCAGCGAGCATTGCAGGAGAAATCCGCTGCATTCCTCCACCGAACCAGAGAAGGGCGCCGGTTTGGCCATGGGACTGGAAGGCACGGAAGGTGAAGAAGTGGTGGGGTCATTCCCGGAAGTGCTCGCTGGTGATGAAGGTGATGGAGGGACGTTGAGTGTGCGCCGCAAGGCGTCAACGAGGTCCTGGAAGGGGTCTGGATGGCTCATGCTTGTGTCAGTCAGTAAAGGTCCGGTCTTCTGTTACAGTACAGATGGGTCGGAGACAGAAGATCACAGGTAAGGTGGTATTTATTGACATAAGCAGAGATACGATGAGAAACAGTGGTAAAATCGGTGATTGCAGAGAGTGAGTAAACTGAATACTGTCCTTGTGATGATGTAGGGTGAAGGTCCTGGAAGTAGCAGAAGAGTGGAGACGTTAAGGGCTGAAGACACACACACACTCATGAAAGACACAGGAGGTAACTGGGAATCACTGGAGACAGGTAGGTATAGCAATGGAAGTCCTTGAAGTCGGCAGATAGGTATTCCTAGTTGCGAACGAGACCGGACAGTGACTGTATGTGTGTGAGTGTCTTTTAAGTGTTGGTGGATGATGGTGCTGACGAGGGGCAGGTGTGTGTGATCAGTACTCAGGTGAGGGAGTGCGCTGTGGTTGGATGGGGTTGGAGCCTGGCGTGTCTGTGACAATGGCATCTTTATGTAGAGCAACAATTCTTTTTTTCAGATCCAAAGCGATTTCTTTGCCATGAGGTTGAACTTCCAGTGGTCCGTATGAGAGAGTGAGAGCAATAACACCAAATTTAGCACACCTGCTCCCCATTCACACCTGAGACCCTGTAATACTAAACAGTCACATGACACTGAGGAGAGAAAATGGCTAATTGGGCCCAATTTGGACATTTTCACTTAGGGGTGTACTCACTTTTGTGGCCAGCGGTTTAGACATTAATGGCTATGTGTTGAGTTATTTTGAGGGGACAGCAAATTTACACTGTTATACAAGCTGTACACTCACTACTTTACATTGTAGTAAAGTGTCATTGCTTCAGTGTTGTCACATGAAAATATATAATAAAATATTTATAAAAATGTGAGGAGTGTACTCACTTCTGTGAGATACTGTATATAATTGTTGTTCAGTTAGATACACTGTAAGAAAAAATATGTAGAAACACTGAAAATGTATGTCATTTTCTGCCAGCATTTTATCCTTTAAGTTGTAACTCTGTAACCTTAAAACACAAAATACAATGTGGAATTCAAAACACAGGTAAAACACCTGATAAATAAATATGGATTGTTCCTTCATATTAACAGTACATTGTATTCTATTTTTACAGACTTTTGTACCTAACCCTACCCATAATTTATTCCTAAAATCAGAGGGAATTGATAGCTGATTAACAAGGGTGTAGAAGCACCTTACCCTGATCGTAAGCATAAAACAGATATTTCCTGAAAAGTTATCCCTCAATTCTGATTGGTTAATTGAAATGTTGTTCCAAGATCAACAAGGAACATGTTGTATTTGGTGAAATCACGGTCACCTAACTATCAATACACTGCTTAAAACTATAATTGTTCAGAATGTGCAGTTTTACTAGTTAAAAGAAAATACATTAAATATGTAACTGTTCAATAATTAAATGTTGTAAAAAAATCCAATCATAAAGATATTTGTTACTTTCACAAATTAAAATATTTTAATGTTTTATATTATTTTTATGAACAAATAACATTTAAAAATATATATATATATATATTGCTGAGATTTGAATAATCTTGTGTATTTTTACGTAAAAACGCTGTTTTGTGTAATGGTTATGCAATGACGTCACCACGCAATGACATCACAAAGTCATTTAGCAACTTTTAGCAACAAATCGATCTGCCTTTAGCAACTTCCCCTGAAAATTAGTTGGCAACACTGGACATTCTCCCTCTTGTTCGCTGTCGTTAACAGTTCTGTCTAATATGGATAGAAGTCGGTCTAATAATCAGATAGAACAGTTAAAAAAATTAATTAATGTCTACAAAAAGTATTATAATGATTGCTTTTATATTATTAGTAATAGAAAAGCAAACATAATACTTTCTCGTTTGACATTTGCATTAAGCAAATACGCATTCATATAATTTAAACAAATCTCTGAATGGCTAATGAACATTTAATTTCATGAACCTTGCAAACTTATTCGAATCCAGTTGTGAGATCTTGTGAAGTATGCATGTGTATCCTGCATGATCGCGTGTCTTGGTGACGATTGGTCCGTGTGAATAGAATGCTTTAAACTCGTGATTACAAATTATTCTGCACTTTATGCATTTGCCCGCTGTCATATTCATGTCATTTTCTCTGTGTGCTTCATGTAAAATGAGTGTTACCCTGGCTTTATTTGAAAAAATTTGCACACAAACTTCCCAGAATACTGAGTGTTGGTTACAGTCCTTACTACTTCCTTTTTAATTATATTTTTATTAAATATTTATTTATTTATGAAAAATACTTTGTCATCTAAAGTATAAGTATGTTTATTTTACACATTTATTTTTTAATCCATATATATAATGGCTGTGTGTTGAGTTATTTTGAGGGGACAGCAAATTTACACGGTTATACAAGCTGTACACTCACTACTTTACATTGTAGTAAAGTGTCATTGCTTCAGTGTTGTCACATGATAATATATAATAAAATATTTATCAAAAATAAAAAGGCCCCCTGTATTCCAAGATATCAGCGTTGGCTGTGTCAGGGTTCTGTCACTTCTGTCTAGTGTCATTCATGGTTTTGTGACAGAGCCCTGACACTCGCATCATGTCATTGTTTTAATGTGAGTGCGCGGCTTCGAGACTGCTCCAGCCGTGTGCTCTCGTCTGCGTGTCTTGTTTCATGTTGGAGCGTGGTGTTCGGATCCCTGGCACTCATGTCTTGCTGAGTTTCGGTTTCGTGTCGGGGACCGGACACTCGCGTTCCATGTTCTGTCTTGTTGTGGGAGTGTGCGGTCTCCAGTGTTGTCTTGTATTGTTGCACGCAGTTCAAGTTATCGGCTGCGTGCTTTCTTGTTATATTTTGTCTTGTGCTGTTGCACGCAGCTTGGTTTTCGCTGGCTGCGTGCTGTCTTGTGTGAACACGCGGCTTATGAGTTTGCTCATTAGCTGCGTGTTTGTGTCTAGTTCAAGCACATGGCTTGTGATTGGTTTGCTGGCCATGTGCTTGTGTTTTTGTTTTGTGTAAGCACATGGCTTTTGTCTTGGTGCCGATGTGCCATGTGCCCTTGTCAATTGTCTTGACCCCACCCATCTTGTTACCTGATTATTGATGTAATTTTCCCCACATGTGTTCCCTCTTTAACCTCCTCATTAGCTCCCTATTTATTCTCTTTGTGTTCGCAGTCTGGTTGTTAGTTCGTCGTCAAATATTTGTCTGTGTTCCTCGTGCCTTGCCAGTCAAGTTTTGTCTGTTTTCCCTAGTTTTTGTTTGTTTATCTTATTTTTTACTATTAAAGAGCCCTTCTCTCTGCATCGAGTCCTGGCCTCATCCCTCTACCTGAACCCTGACAGTACGAACTAACCACTATGAGGAAGAATCAGTGGAAGAAGGGTTTGCACCGTCCACCAGCCTCCACTCTCTCCAGCCCCCACTATCAGCGCATGCTCCAGTTTAAGACATTGAGCTCTCTCCATCAACAAGGGACTGATGTGAGGGATTTTGCCCTGGAGTTCAGCGGTACTGCAGAGGGATTGGAGTTTAATGATGCGGCCCTCAAGGACCTCTTCAATTACGCCCTTGATGAGCCTCTCAGCTGGTGGAGAATGAGGGGACTGGACCACCTGTCGTTTGGGGAATTTGTGGAGTTCGTGGCACGTTCCCCAGCTAAGGAGGCTTCAGTGCTGCCTGTGGTGCAAGTCATAGCTGCAGTGCTCCCTATGGTGAATGAAGGAGCTGCAGTGCCCCCAGTGGTGACTTGTGACACTGCAGAACCCCTAGAGGTGGCCGAAGAGACTGCAGCACCTCACTCTTGTAGACGAAGGAGGGGAAGGAAGAGGAATGGCTCCGCCCTGGTGCCCCCAGAGGTGCCTGATGAGGCTGCAGCGCCTCCAGAGGTGCCTGATGAGGCTGCAGCGCCTCCAGAGGTGCCTGATGAGGCTGCAGCGCCCCCAGAGGTGCCTGATGAGGCTGCAGCACCCCCAGTAGTGGCCGACGACACTACAGTGCCCCGGTCTCGGAGACGGAGGAGGAGAAGAAAGGCTTCCTCCATCCTACATGGCCCGGAGGCCATTCGGGAGCCCACTGCTGGCCTGGAGGCCATTCCAGTCATGCCCAAGCTCCTTGCCCTGCCTGCGCCGCCCAAGCTCCTTGCCCTGCAGGCACCACCCAAGTTCCTTGCCTTGATGCTGGCTCTGTCAAAGCTCCTTGCCCTGATGCTGGCTCCGCCCTTGATGAGTGCCTTGCCGGTTTTGCCCTTGCTATCTGTTGGGGTCCCTGTTTGGCTGGAGGCCTCCTGGTCTCTCCGTCTAGTTCCGCCCTGGTGGTCTGCCGGGGTTCCTGTTAGGCCGGATCCTCGCTGGTCTGTCCCTCCGGCTCCGCCCTGGTGGTCTGCCGGGGTTCCTGTTAGGCCGGAGCCTCGCTGGTTTGTCCCTCCGGCACCGCCCTGGTGGTCTATCAGGGTTTCTGTTAAGCCGGAGCCCTCTTGGTCTCCCACTGGTTCCGCCCTGGTGGTCTGCCTGGGTTCCTGCTAGGCGAGATCCTTGCTGGCTCGTTCCTCCGGCTCATCCTGGCCCACTGCTGGGACTCCTGGACTGCCTGAGCCTCCTTGGCTCAGCCCTTCCGCCCCTCCCTGGTCCCTTTTAATAACTACTTGGGTTTTCCTGTTGGCTGACTGGGCTCCCTTCCCTCCCCTATTTTGTCTGTTTTGATTTCAATGTCTTGTTTTCTGTTGTGTATCAGTCTTGTGTTGCCATGCCTGTACTGTCATTGTTCCTGTCTTGTTTTTGGGTGTTCCTCGTTAGGGACGCCAGGTGGCGTCCCTTTTGAGGGGGGTTAGTGTCAGGGTTCTGTCACTTCTGTCTAGTGTCATTCATGGGTTTGTGACAGAGCCCTGACACTCGCATCATGTCATTGTTTTAATGTGAGTGCGCGGCTTCGAGACTGCTCGAGCCGTGTGCTCTCGTCTGCGTGTCTTGTTTCATGTTGGAGCATGGTGTTCGGATCCTGGCACTCATGTCTTGCTGAGTTTTGGTTTCGTGTCGGGGACCGGACACTCGCGTTCAATGTTCTGTCTTGTTGTGGGAGCGTGCGGTCTCCAGTGTTTTGTATTGTTGTTATATATATCTTATATATATATCTTTCTTGTTATATTTTGTCTTGTGCTGTTGCACACAGCTTGGTTTTCGCTGGCTGCGTGCTGTCTTGTGTGAACACGCGGCTTATGAGTTTGCTCATTAGCTGCGTGTTTGTGTCTAGTTCAAGCACATGGCCAGCAAGCCAATCACAAGCCATGTGCTTTTTTTGTATTTTTGTTTTGTGTAAGCACATGGCTTTTGTCTTGGTTCCGATGTGCCCTTGTCAATTGTCTTGACCCCAGCCATCTTGTTACCTGATTATTGATGTAATTTTCCCCACATGTGTTCCCTCGTTACCCTCCTCATTAGCTCCCTATTTATTTGTGTTTGCCGTCTGGTTGTTAGTTCAACGTCAAATATTTGTCTGTGTTCCTCGTGCCTTGCCTTGCCAGTCAAGTTTTGTCTGTTTTCCCTACGGGGTAGTTTTTGTTTGTTTCTTAGCTCTTTTTTACTATTAAAGAGCCCTTCTCTCTGCATCGAGTCCTCGCCTCATCCCTCTACCTGAACCCTGACAGGCTGTCCAAAAAAAAAAAAACACAATATCGGTAGACCACTTGTCCAGACCTGTTCCTGGAGGGCCAACTTCTTACAACGCTTAACTCCAACTCTAATTAAACACACTTGAACCAGCTAATAAAGGTCTTCAGACTCACTAGAAGCTTTAAAGCCTTCTACACACTGCATGATTTTAGCAATCCTATAAGATCATTGCTGGTCACACTGTGCGACATGGATCTAATAAACTTGGGTACGACATACATGTAGACTGTACGATGATGGCACCTATTGACTCGTAGGCTAACACTCACGTTTCTATAGAAGAATAAAACGTCATTAGCATGCGTTAGTGGTAAACAAAGAACATAATGAATCACACTTTGACAGTTGTAGATTTTGTGTGCTGAAAAAAGTGGGAGTGGCAAAAGTGATGAGAAATGAGAGTTTGAGGTAAGCAGTTTTATGTTTTAGCGACATGTGTTGATTTCATGTCGCATTTTTACTGGTTGGTCAGTAATGGGTCGTAACTGCAAACACACTGTGCGATGAACATGCTGAATTTCTGACACTGCCAGAAAATTATCGTAGGCTATCTTTGGTCGCAAGACTGTGACAACGGCCATCTTTGAACCTCTCTCACTGTACGACATAGGACCACCGATTAGGAGCCACGATCACAGAAATCACCACAATTGTTTCACGATGCCCATCTTTTGTCTGGGACAGCCAAAAATTGTGCAGTGTGTCTTGGGCTTTAGGCAAGTGTGTTGGAGATGGTTGGACATAAAATCTGCAGGAATTTGCCCTCTAGGAGCAGGATTGGACTTGAAAACCTCCTTCTAGGCTGTGTTCCACTTAGCATTTTGACACACACGTTAACATTTTCCTATGCACTTTCCCTTGAGATGGTAGTTTAGAACAGGCCCTCACCCCCTCGTTTTGACAGAGGGAGCAAGTCTACTTCAGTTAGCTTGATATATCACAATGCAACACGATGGTTGCTTCTTCAGTATTGACGTAAAATGCCTGGGTCATTTTATTGCTAAGGACAGAATTACAGGTACAGTGCAGATGAATCTTTAGGGTTAGAAGTAGTCCCTAGAACCTCCTTTCACAAATGTTTATGGAGGTCTTTCAGATGGTCAGCATTGTCTTCATATTCCACTGGTCATCCTGCCACTCACCACCAACAAGAACCTTTCTCCAGTCTTGTTGGTGAATAGACACTACTTCAAAACTGTGCTGGAGTTAGCATACCAGTAGGACTGACTAATTGACATGAAATAGTCAAGGGGTCGAGTGGATAACAGACCTGTTGTGGGGAAGTGCTATTGACACAAGTGGTGTTAGCGCTGCCATTAAGTGCGGGATAAGTGAATAAGTGCTGTAGTATTAGTAGGCCTATGTCAGTGGTCCTGTAAGTTTGTGGTATGTGCACAAATTTATTAAAATCAAGTCAAGTCACCATCATTTAAATAGCACTTATATACGGGCCAGTTCTCTGGCCAAACGATACCAGCATAATGTGGTTTAATTCCAGGCTGCAACACAGGTCCGATTGTTGTCTGGTTCCCATGGTCGTGTCCCGAATGCCATCTAGTTGATGAAGTCTTCGCAGCAGATCTGTCTCTAGGGCTCATAATTGACATGGTCTTAATAGGGTGCCAGTGGAGTATTGACAGAACAGGCTAATATGGTCATACTTCCTGGTTCTAGTAAGAACTCAAGCTGCTGCATTTTGGACCAGCTGGAGTTGGTTTATTAAGGGTGCAGAGCAACCACCCAATAAACTATTACAATAATCTAACCTTGAGGTCAAGAATACAGGAATTAACGTTTATGCATTTGACATTGAGAGCATATCACTGCAATCATTGCAAAAATTTAGCAAGAGTGTTTTAAAACAGCAGTTACGTGCTCTTAATGGGGTCCGGAAGACACACACTACTCTCTACCTGTGGTCAATTAGAGTTGTTAAATTTTGCCCAGCATGTTACAGTCCCTCTTAGCTACTACGGAGGACTGGCCTAACTATCTGGTTCAGCAGGTTATGTGACACACAACAGATAACCTAAACCATCATAAGTTTGGTTCCTATAAATGGGGAAAAATGTCTCAGTATGCAATAGCAATTTACGCTTTATGCTCTAGAGCAGGTTATGTTTCAGGGTTAGTTTACTTCGGATGTATCAGAGCATGGATTGATGATGATCCAGTGGGTGTGACAGATTGCAAACAATATTGTATTTTATACTGATGATGTGAAGTTCTACTCGGAGCTGTTCACGTCCTCTGACTCAGAATTACTTATAACTTAATCTTGTTAATGAATATGAATCTGAACAAATCACCACTAAATTGCTATCAAAACAGCTATCATTTCTGTTGTGCAAACACATGCATGGAGTGCATTCGAGAAAGCAAGGTTAACTGTCAGACATCTCCTAAACTCTCGGTTGATTAACCCAAAACTTGCATACTCAAGGTAAGCTGATTCTAAAACCATGACTGCGTGTTGGTCAACTCAGTATATGTCCACCCTGAAAGTCATTTCCCCTTTGGGACTGAAAGGTTTTCCATAAACTTGCCCTGGTATGTCACCGAACCTGCTTTTTGGATTACCCCCATGGTCTCATATAATTTTGATGATTCTGACTTAAAATTGATAATGTATAGGCTACTGCTGTGGATGCAGTTGCATGACTGGAATCAGGCTCTTTTCAACCATCATTTTCCAACCCTGGCTCTGGAGTACCCACAACATAAACATTTAGGATGTTTCAGTATGACATACCCATTTCAGGTTATGGACTTTGTGTACAGCTTCCAAGTTGTATGCCCTTTTCTCAGTAACTTTCTTATGGATTTGGATATACGCATTTGCTTACATTGAGTATGTGCCCAGAACTGGTGGAACCCAAGTAACTGGAATACCCTTGATCATTTGGAATCTGCTATTGAGCTTATTAATAATTTACAGTCTATTTTATGCACCAGTGTATTTGCCTTTGATTAACTATGGCTATGTAAGAAGAAAAAAAATCAACTTAAGGTTAACTGGCATCTGCAGTGACAATCATTTGCATTTTAATAGCTAGAGCAGCTTGAAGAATACATACTGGTATACCTGCTCCCTTAGACAAAATCAAGGAGTCAAGGGTGTCAACAGATACTTCCCTTGTACCCTTGGAGTTTTAAAGGCTTAACTGAGAAGTTGAAATGTATATGTTTAATTGGGGAGATATATAAAAATGTGTGGTCATGTGGGCACTACAGGAACAAGGTTGGGAATCAGTTTTGAATCATCTTCACAAATAATGCCTGGTCCAAATACTGTTGTACCACCAGTGAATTTGACTGGAGGACTTAAAATTATATTATATACTGTATTATAAAATAAAGAAAGCCCGTATCAACAAACAAGCAAGATATTTATTTTCCCCTAGCTTTAATCATTGGCATCTGGTTAGTTGCACTTTTCACATATGATCCACGACATGAAATTTTTAAGAAAAAAAGAGCCTTACATTTAAACAACTATATGTTCTGTCACTTGCTGTTGGACATTTATAGTTTACTCAAAAAAAAAAAAAAAATAACCTCCATTCTTTACATTCTAGTAAGGGAGCAACAGAGCAATAAATTAGATTTATTTTAATTTTGCAACAAAGCAAACAACAGTCAAACATTTCAGCAGCGAGCCTTCTTCAGTGAATGATTCAATGAAGGCAGCTTGCTGCCGAAACATTTGACTGTTGTTTGCGGTTGCAAAATTGAAATAAATCAAAAGTGATTAAGAAGATTAAGCGTGTGCGTATCCCTTACTAGAGTGATGTGCTTATTGATCTACGCACCCTAGACTAAAGTTGAGCTCAGTGAACTATTTTTTCATGAATTTCTCTATTCTTTAACCATACTAGAATTATCAGTTTTGTGTCATACAGAAACCAATACTATTGTTTGTGCATTCAGTAACAAACAACACAGTGTCAATTAACTAGTTTCTGAAGTGAGGCTTATTTACTGAAAAGACTGGATCAAAATGTTGAGAGGACAGGTTGCGCGACACCAAAAAAAAAAAAAGGATCAAATGTAGAAATCACAAGATCAAAGACCGCACAGCCTACACTATAAAACTGTTACAAGAGATACAAAACCAGAGTCCACTCTTATTCAAGCTTCCAGCATTGTAAAGTTCTGCAGTACACATAAGGGTTAACATCCTATTCATTACACCAGCTTTTGTTCTTAAGCCTTGCACAGTTGTACTGCAGGTACGAAAACAATCATTCTCTTACACATTCAAACTATATTTACATATTTCTCTCTGTCAGTCTATTTCACTTCCTTCCCTCTCTCAAAAAATTAAAAGAAAAAATATGCATGCAAGGTGCACATGCCAAAGGCTCCAGTTTCTGTTATTCTTTTTCTGTTGAGCTCTGTCTGTTTCTCAGTCATCAGTTGTCTCCAGAACACTCTGACTCAGAGCCAAGTCCCAGTAGTGCTCAGTGCCATGCTTCTTAAAATGTTCCCTAGCCATACTTTCTGTTGGACACTGTTTAAACTTAACCTCCCCGTAACTACGTTCCTTGGCTGTACCCTGAGAGAGAGAGAAAAAAAAAGTATACATTTAAGTACACAAAGCATATAATAAGAAATGAGAAACAAGAAATAGGAAGAAAAATTCTCTCTCATATTACTTTAGTGTGTACTTGCATATCAGTAAAAACCATGCAAAGATCAAGAAAATAAAATAGTTGTATCACTAATCGTGAGTCATGATGACAAAATACTAAATTTTGCTAAAAGTTTCATAGGTTTACATAAGAATATATCTGGTACGCATTTACCTCCCAAACCAATGTGCATTTATTATACTTTCTGGAACCCTCATCATCTGAATCTTGAGGCTCTAAAAGAAACATTTAATGTCAAATGTCAGTTATAAATCACAGCTCAAAAAATGCTGATCAATAAATGTCTGCATCTTCTTTCCCTCTTAAATTCCCTTACCATCTCTCTTGGAATTAACCTCATACCAATCAAAAAAATAAAAAAACAAAAACATAAAAAAATAAATAAATTTCAGGCCTTCAGGGAGTAAGGAGTCAATTAATAGATAAATAAAAATCCTGAGAATAATAATAATAACCATACGTGAAGAGAATCATAAATAGAGATTCTCTAATCAATTTCACACACCTCCCTCCACTACTACAATGTTGACGTCTTTGTGAAGTACCACGGTGCCAGTGAGGTACAATTGGTTTGCATTGGCCTCCACCTTAAACTTCTTGGCTGGATTATGCAGATTTCGGATTCTGAAGGCAAAGCAGATAAACTACTTGAGTAAACAAATCAGCAAAAAAGACATCGTTGGCCACACTGTAGGTTGTTGTGTGCAAGCAGTGAGAACAGTGCAATTAAAAATTGACTGAAATCATATGAGAAAGAAAACCCTGAATTAAATGTGGAGAGACCCTAGTAAAAACAAAACGCCATAATTTATTTAACCTATGTTTATTTCATACTAAGTATCCTTAAAATAAATCTCATTAACATTTATTGAAATGTCACTTAAGGCTTACTGATGTAAAATTCCAATTAAACTTTATTTGGAGTATTTCTTTATTACACAATACACATTTCTTTATATTATGCCTAAAATGTGTTTTAATATCACTATTAATAAGGGCTGTATGATCTCTGTTTCAGTCTTTAAATGCAAGACATTTAAAGTGTCATGAAAGCCTATAACACACTTTTTGAGATGTTAACATGAACAGGTTGCACATCGGTAAAAACAACAATAGCACTCAATTATGTTTATTATTAAGGGAAAAGAGTTTGTTTTGTTTCTTTTCATTTTTTTGGAGCAATTTCGTTCTTCCAGTTCAAAAAGAAAAGTTGAACCAGCGTCATGAAAAGTGACTAGCATTAATTTGGAGTAGTGATTGGCTGCTGTGGCTGGAGAGTATTTCATCAGTTTTCTGAGTTTTTGTGCAAATAAGGGCACTGATACAGTGGTACTTCTGACAATGGATTATTGTAATACACAGCCAACAATGATATAGACTGAAAATTCAAAGAAGGGTAAACAAAAAGTAACTATGCCTTTATTCTTTGTTTTCAAGATATTTTGATATTCATTTGTCTCTATAATGAGTGTGTTGTAGCTTTGTGTTTTATTGGTTGTTTTCTCCCATTTTCCCCACCAATTTCTGGCATCTTTTCAGATCTAAGGTGTGAAAAACCAGAGCTAAAACAGGGGGTTTCAAGACACTTTAAAGTTAAAAAACTAAAAAAGAACATTATTTTGTGAATTTGGTGTAATGAAATGTGTTTAAGGTTCAAAAAAACACATTATTTTCCACATACTCTACATTATTGTTTTTCCTCTATGCCCCGATTTACTGAAACACTTCAATTTATACAAAGCTCATCATTCTGGAAAGCAAGGTGTACGCTGTTTGGCCAGCTATCCAGTGCATTGTGATTGGTCGAATGCCTCAAGCATGTAACGGAAATGTTACGCCCCTTACCATATTGTGATGCCCTGTCTGGCCGGCGCAACGATTCAAAAACATTAAAACCCATTATAAACATGGCATTTGTTGCATCCAGTGGGGACATAATTACAGACTATAATGACTTATACTGTCTTTTTACACATTGCATAAAACCATGTCTGCATTTGTGATCGGAGAAATGACAAACAAGTGTTACTCTACACTGCTAAAAACTCACGTTTGAATCATCAGTGGCAAATCCTTTAAATATGTAAACGTACTTACAGACTGTAACAGAACAGCCGGCATTGTAGTCTACACTCCCAGGATCAGGAAACAGTCGTCCATAAAATGTGCTGCACACTTCTGAATATTTGGGTTGAGCTGTTCTGGAACAGTGTTGTAAATACAACTTAACCTCTGATTTCTAGTCGTGTCCTCTTTTGGAAGGCCAAACAAAGTATTTTCGCTTTCCAACGAAACACAGTGTCTTCACAACATGGCGGCTGCAGTGGCAGCAACAGTAAAGTTACACCTTCTTTCTTTGAGTGAACATTTGGGTGGCATTATGCAAATCTTCCCACATCATGACGTAGACGTGGGGGTGTGTTTGAACGAGGCATTTTAGGAGGGCATGGACAAGTCTTAACTTTTATAAAGAATATCTCTGGGTTTGAGACTTTAGTCTTTGTAACTTTAGGGATCTTATCTATTCACAAACAGCTTTTAACACTCCAAAGAGAAAGGAAAACTTGAAATTGCTTCATATGACCTCTTTAAGTATACCTTCAGTTAACCTCAGCACTACTTCTGCACAATTACAATTGCAGTTTAATATACCCAAAATACAATTGCATGGTATTTTTATTAAGCACATAAATATGTAAACATTTATAGTATACTAGCACAAAATAAATGTATTTCAAATACATTTTAGTATATTTTTCACTAGGGGAGAAAAAACAGAAAATGTTTTTAAACTGCAGAATATACAGGGAAGGAAAAAAAAAAAACAAAGACCAACTAATTTCCAACAAGTGTACTCCTTCAATACTCTCAGAATACACCACACAGAGTTGGTTGAAATAACACCCAAAGTTGAGAGTAAGCAAGAGTTGAAACCTAGTCGGTAATTTGAAGCTGAAGTACAAGATAGTTTTGGGTTGTTTGACATTTTTGCTCACGGCATAATTCTCTGATGACTACATATACATTGTGTCTAACAAGACTCTGTTTGTCTGTGATTTACTTTAACACACATCGTATTTCAATGTAAGATTTGAGCAGATTTGTTTTTTACCTGTAAACAGCAATGTGAACCCCATGACTTAAATCCTCCTTAAGTTTCTTCACCTTCTTCTCTTTCCTTTGTTCTGCTGTAAGTTTGCGTGCTGCATTTGCCTCCTCGTGGGCTCTAAACACACACGGTGAACATCACACTATGCACACAATGGTTCAAAGCAAATAAATTACATCTTTGAAAGGGATACTGTATTTTTCCAAATAGGAGTCTTTCACTTTTTAAGAGTCACTTTTTTTAATCATCTGAAATGAAAAGCAGTGAACAACGGCTCTGTGTAGTAAATGCTGCTCTATGTGAAAGCATGCACGTGATGGAGATTTACCGCTGATTACAGAACCGCCTTTACTGACAAGATGCCCATTAAATATATTATGCTCTATTTATTAATTTTTAGAAACCTCACACTTTTCCAATCAATTTTAAACGTTCTTCTTTTATTCAAATTATGCGTGGTACACTGCTGCACATGTGCCACAATATCGATACAGGGCCAGCTGTATCAATACTCGTATTGTCAAATCTCTGTGACGATACATTGTTGTATCGAACACAGCACTAGTGTTTGCACTGCAGGAACATCAATTCTAGGAACTCTGTTTGGGGAAACTAAATTAGCTCCTACTTCAGAGTAGAGTCTTAAA
This sequence comes from Cyprinus carpio, assembly GCF_018340385.1. Classification (NCBI taxonomy): domain Eukaryota; kingdom Metazoa; phylum Chordata; class Actinopteri; order Cypriniformes; family Cyprinidae; genus Cyprinus; species Cyprinus carpio. The sequence continues at coordinate 8,010,895 of NC_056612.1, forward strand.
CAGTTCTATAGGAACTATCAGTGATGTAAGTGTACGCTGATTGGCCAAACGCATATGAAACTCCAGCGACCCGGCATTTTTAAAAAGCCGCATAAAAATATTTACTCCACGAACAATGGAACAACTACACCTGTTGTTTGCAGAGTTGTGTTCTTTTCTCAATCTAGAAGATATGTAACGCAAGTTTTCATATGAGATTTAGTTCGATTTGCATGCTCTTTCAATCACGTAAATTTTGCGTTTACGTTCCATCTCCAAATGCAACCAGGAAAACAGCCCGAGGGGGAAATTGGTTCTCTAGGAACCACCATGTCGGCTAGTTCCTAGAACTGAGTTCTTTGAACTACATGGTATGAAGTATGAAAGCCCCTTTGGAAATCAATACTTTGTGCATTGGAAATTACTCACTTCTGCCTCTTTGCCATTTGTGCTCTAACATGAGCCTCCACTTTAGTGGGGTCCTGCACAGCTTCCGTCCCCAAAACCCTCATCAAATTAGAGATCCGCACTGCACACAAACATAAGATAGTTAGAGCACAAAGCTATACTCAAGCTCCTAAACTGAAAAAAAAAAAAAAAAAAAAAAAAAATTATTATATAAATATATATATATATATATATATATATATATGTGAGTGTGTGTGTGTGTGTGTGTGTGTGTATATATAAATGTTCTTAAGTTATGATGTGAAAAATCTAAAGCTGAAAACAACTGTAATAAAGAATGAGTAGGTGTGCCCAAACCTTTGACTGGTAGGTTAACATTAAATGCATTTTAAACCTCCTTTGTGACTGGTGCCTAGCTGGTAATGTACCTTTAGGTTCAGGTGGGGGCATAAGACCCAATCGGACCTTTTCCTGCAACTCTTTCTGGGCTTCTCTGCGAGTTTGTCTCCTCAACTTCTTCTGCTCCTTCTTGGTCAGATACACACCCAGAGTCACTGGCTTATCTGTATCCACTAAGAAAGAGAAGCGAAAAGAGAGAGACAGAAATAGAAACAGAAACAGAAAAGGTTAGACCAATCTTTTGAAATCCAACCAGTTTCTGTTTGAAGAAAGTTTTGATGTGTGCATGCATGTATCAATACCTGGAGGGGCCATCTGAATTGGGTGTTCAACTAGGTTGGTTACTCCATGCATTTCCACCTCATCAAAATTTATATGTGCAGATCTGAAAAAAAAAAAAAAAAAAAGGGGACCGAAGAAATGTAATAAGACCATTTTCACTAAATTCTATTATGAATTATCCAAAGGAATGACATGACTGCCAGATTGTATGGAAAATGTCACCGAACTCTTTACAACTGTTTCACAGGAAGAAAGTCATATGGCTTTGGAAAGTCATGATGGCAAGTAAATGACAAATTTACCCTCGGCTCAACCATTAAATTTAAAGGTGCCATAGAATGCAAAAATCACTTTTATAAGGTGTTTGAACACAGTTGTGTGGCCGCAGTGTGTGAAAACAACCAGTCTATAATGGTAAAATTCCACTCACTCATTGTTTTAAAATACCAAAAAGTCATAAACAGTCTCTCCAAACAAGCAGTTCCAGACTATGATGACATAGTCTGTGAAAGTCCCACCCATTTGTGACGCTCTCTGCCCTATTAGCACACAGCCCTGAGTGAGAAGCTGTGGTCCGCCATTACTGTTTTCTTGCTGTAGCTTGTGGAGATACAATATCAGCGGCAAACAGCCAGTAAATGTGTCGTGTGTTGGGATGCACCAACGAACATAGGAGTCTCCATAGACCGCTGAGTACACGGTGGTTAACTTCCATTTTCGAAGGGAATGTCCCAGAAAAAAAACTGAAAAGTCCTATACTTTATGCTAACATTTTACTAGACTCGACTGCCTCACAAACGAAGGTCAGTTTAGCGCTGGAGTTATGCAAAGATTGCTTCTGAAAGAGGGATCGATACCAACGCACGTCCAGACTCCAGACACGCATCATATTTTGTTTTCCAAAAGAGATCCTTGGCTCTCTGTAAGGCTCTCTGCCTGTTTTCACTAATGCTGCCTTCACGTGCTACCAGAATGATCATGTATAGGAATGTGGTAGTTAAAAATTGCATTTGGAAGCAATGTGTGAGGTCAGTAACACGGTCACCATAACACATATATGCCCGCAATCAGGAGCTCTTGAAGCTCCGCACTCTTCTGAGAAGGGAGCAGGGTTGCCAGGTTTTCGCAACAAAACCCTCCCACGGACATGAAAAGCAACCTGCGGCAACAGTGCTAAAGTGGCCCAATTAGTAGTGACTTGGCAACATAGGAAGGGAGGTGGGAGCACCACCACATTCTCATTTAAAGGGGACATACACTTAGAGCGTTTTGGCTCATACCCTAAAAGTGGCAATTTCAACAAGCTATAAAAAATTATCTGTGCGGTATTTTGAGATAAAACTTTGCATACACACTCTGGGGACATCAGAGAACTATTTAAAATATTGTATCAATGCATTCTATGGCACCTTTAAAACCATTTATTTCTAATACAGTTTGTTCTAATACAATTCTACTGACATTTAAAAGCTGAAAGATGTTGGCTCTTACAGTTCTATGTGGGAAGGCAGAATGTAGGAGTCCCACCACTCTATGTGAGGAATCTCCCCCTCTCCCAATTCCTTCTTAGGGGCAATAAGAGCCAGTTTAGTGGAGGCCTGTATGCCTGTCTTCTTGGCAGCCTGAGCAATCTCCATCTGCAGTTTCTCCAACTGAGCCTGTTAACAGAAGATAATATTGTTTCTCACTTGTTATTTCTCCAAGCCATTTTAATATATAGTTTTTAGAGTAAAAAATAAAGAGGCATGCTGTTATCCACCTTTGTGCGTATGCGCTGGGCAATCTTCTCAAAGCGTCCCTGTTCATGGAACCTAAACCCTCTCTTCGCTCTCTGTGCAGAGTTGATGGCCACACGTGAGTCAAAGTAAGACGTGGATTCCAGGTCATCACTGGGCTTTTCCTTTAACTGCTGCCGAAACTGTTCCCTCTTCACCGCTCTGATGTTGGCTAGAGAGAGAGAGAGAGAAAAAACACTAGTAATAACGAAGAGTGAAAGATTCATATTTCTATGGCAGCACATGGCACCTTTTAGAGTCGGCATTCGATGAGTGAGTTCAACTTCTTTCCCACTGGCATCAACAGTTCGTCCAAGCTCATCCAAAATGAGGGGTGTTGGCTTTGTGACCTCACGTGGTTCCACTTTACTATAAGCAAATATAAGAAAACTTAACTTATTCTTTTTAGCAATAAATTCTTTAAACATTAAACATTAAAACATTGCAATTTAAAAAAAAAAAAGTTACTAGAAAACATGTTTGTTCCCAATATTCTTCGTAAGAGCTGCCCAAAATGTCTACATGCCCTTTTAAAGATGATGTATAAAACACTCACGGTGGAGCAATGCCCATGGCGTGTAGGTTAGCCAGGGCAACCAGGTTATGTGGCCCTGTGTTTCCCAAAGCACCCAGAATTCCAGGTTTCATAGCCAGTGTGGACTGGATCTTGGCCTGCAGCTCAGCTGCCTTGCGGGCTTTCTCTATAGCATCATTCATGAAGTTAGCAGCCTGGGAGGGAGCGATGGACTGGGTTGCACCCACTGTTGGAAGGATGGGATGTGGAGCACTAGAGTCTGTCTGAGAGGGAACCAATCTAGGCTATGGGGTGAGATATAAAACAGAGGTTTTGGATTTTTTTTTTTTAAACTCAGCAAAAACACTGTTAATTGGATGGTAAATCCAAAAAATATATACTATATTAATAATTAAAAATGTATAATTGTTGAGTGCTTAGAGAAATTAAAACAACTAAACTGAAAGTGATGAACAAAAACAAGAACTCAGACTAAATAGTATATTACAATTATACGCTACTACAATGGTCCAGTGTTTCCTATACATTGATTTATTTGTGGCACCCAACCACAATATAAAAACTGACTGCTACAAATTGATTTTCCAAAAGGCTTTGACTTCGTTGAATAAACATGAGCGCTGCACGTTTCAAAATCGAAACTGACTGTCTTCAGAAAATTTTGGATGTCATTTTCATTTCATCTTGCATGTAATGTCTGACAAAGCAGCGTTTGTGAGTGGAGCGCAGCTTTGTGTACAGCCGTTATTGGGGAAATCTCTATTTCTCCCACTCTAAGCACCACCTGCTGGCAGAGAATGAATTTGCATTTATATGCCACCACAAATAGTGTAAAGGCCTTTTCACACTGAATGCGAAAATCGGCACAAATGTTCGGCGTGATGATGCTTTTGAATCGAAACAATAGATCCCTATGGGGCTATTCACACCAAGCGCGATCAATCGTGGCGCGAAAAAGCAAGGATTTTTTTTTTTCATCCTGTGTGTTGCTTTTTTCCCCGGTGCTCCACGATGAAACAGGCCGTCCAATCAGATTTGAGATCATGTGCATGGAGCAGCTGCTGTTGCACAAAAAGGTAAGAGTGGTGGCGCTGTTTTGAAAACCAGTGTAAACAAACATCGAAGAAGAGTGTTCTGAGAGAGGAGAGAGTGGATACAGAGTTCTTGTTATCTTTGGTAGCCTATCTGAGAACAGATTATTTTCACATGTTCTTAATATAATTTCTATTAATTCTCCGCTGAATTATGTGATCTGGAGAGCACTGTCCATTTTTTAAGTGTTATGAGTCAGAGTGCGTTCACACTAACATTAGATCTTCCATATTAAAAAAAATAGAGTGAAACATTTCTCTTCACATAAAATGTCAAAGCAAATAGACGATTATGGCGATATATTTTCTGCATGTTTTTTGTATTCAGCTCATGGTATTTTTATAACAATAAAGGATGTTTATGACAAATTATAGGCAGTGTAGTGTTATTAAACCTACAAAAAGTGGATGTCTGCCTATCATAAAATCAAAGTCAACTACAGATCACAATCGGGAGTTACAATTACAAGCACTCGATGATGGTTTAAAGAGGGTTTTAAGCAAATACATTAATAATAACATACATTTTCAAGTGTAGCTTGATGCTAATTGTAACTCCATTTATATTTTAGGAGGTATTCTTGTAAGCATTATAGATAGTTTGTGTTTGTGGTGTAGAACCAAACTTTATTTATCTTAATTTAATGCTGTATATTGAGCAGCAGATGATGTTAAATCCATATACGAAATACATGAGGAAAAATGCACTGCTGGTCATGTGAAATCACCGTTCGTCGGCGATTCGAAAAAGCGTTGTGAATCGCAGACGAATGGAGCCTATATGGATTTAACATTGTCCGCTGCTCAATATACAACATTAAATTAAGATAAATAGCTTAAATAGCTAAAGTTTGGTTTTATGCCAGAAACACAAACTATCTATTAGGGGTGATCCGATCAGGATTTTTGAGGCCCATCACCGATTGCGATCACCGAAAGCAGTATCTGCCGATCCGATAACCGATAACAATCTTTTTAAAGCCTTCTTTTTATCATGTAGAATTATTTATAGTGATGATCGAATCAAGATTTTTAGACATTTATTCAGGGCCTGAATTTCATTTTTGAAAATTAATTCCTCCCTTAGGTGACTCATGTAAAAGGATTTATTTATTTTTCATTTTAGGGGTGGAGGGGACCATTTTTTCACAAATTATTATCTCACCTAAATGTTTGATCATGCACAGTATTTTTGTTTTTATAATCGTGTAATTGTTGCCCAATAGCTTACACAGCGCAAGACTGATTTTGTGAGCTGTATGGGAGGTTAACACATACTCTGATTGCAGTGCGTATGTAGTCCAGGTGTGGTACAGAGGCAGCACGGACTGTGCTTTCATACAGGAGTCTGCTCCTGATCCATGGCCATTTACCACAAACACACCATTTATCCATTATTTTGATTTAAAATCCAAACGTTACTTAAAATGTTTTTTTTTTTTTTTTTTTTTTTTTTTTTACAAAGTATCATGGATGCATGCGCTTTATTTGACGACTTGATGACTGTTCAACTATAAGACCCGCTGACTGCAATGAACGAGCTTGGAATAGCCTGGACAATTTTTAATATAACTCCAACTGGATTTGTCTGAAAGAAGAAAGTCTTATACACCTAGGATGTTTCGAGGGTGAGTAAAACATCCAAGTAAAACATCATTTTTGGGTGAACTAACCCTTTAATGTGTTCTTTCTCGTATGTCACAATGTTCAGATTTGACAGGGAACAGCAAAAGTATTACTTTGTGCCCCTTTTCAGAAAATAAAAGCATTTCAAAATAAAGGTTCTTTTTTTGTGATCTTTCCGATTCACTCTAAATGGCCAGTCATTTTTGGCCCGGGACCACCACAAGTGTGACTTTGTGCCATGTTATACAAAATAAAAGCCTTTCAAAACAAAGTCCCTGATTAAACATTAAAGTACACTAGTGTGATAAACAGTGCAAATTTTCTCCACATTTTATTTAATAGTGAAAATTATTCAATTTTTTCTCTCAAAAAATGAGGTGCCTACTCTCAGATAAACGAGGCCTACGATTAAATCAGATGCAAATATAAATACAAAACCAGTCCTAAATGAAAAAAAAAAAAAAAAAAAACGTGACAAAAAGATTGAATCCAATATTTGGTGATAATATTGCATAATGAGAGATATATAATCAATTTTTTGAGGCTGGGTCATTTTTGCCCGGGAACACCAAAAGTGTGACTTTGTGCCATTTTGTACAAAATAAGTCTTTCAAAACAAACTCCCTGATTAAACATTAAAGTACACTAGAAATATAAACAATTCAAAATTTCAACATTTTAAAAAAAAAATCATAAAAAATACTTATAAATAACCCACTCTTCACTCAAAGAATTAGTTGCCTACTCTCAGATAAACAAGGCTTACGATAAATGAGATGCAAATATAAATACAAAACCAGTCCTAAATAAAAGAAAAGTTGACCAAAAAATTTAATCCAATATATGGTGATAACATAGCATAATGAGTGATTTATAAGCAATATTTTGAGGCCAGGTCATTTTTGCCCTGGAACACCACAAGTGTTATAGGGTTTTGAACACAACACAAGGGTTAACATGAGTGCGGAAAAAACACACACCACAAACGCACTGCAAACGGAGTAATGTGAACCTGGCACTATTATGTGTGTGTGCTGCAAGTGTGCATGAGTGTAAGGTCCTCAGGAAAGTGCATGAGCGTTGAATGATTAAAACACTGGCAAGAATTAGAAAAAATGGAATTTATAAACTTGTGATGATGTGACACTGCAAGTGATAATTCCTTTGTCGACTGTGCAGCATGCAGCTAGCTTATAGTGCAGATGTGATTTGAAGTCATTTGCATTTTGAGAGAGAAAGAGAATGTGTGGTGATTCATTGACGCTGTTTGTGAAATTCTGTCTCACATATACTTTTTCAAATTACTTTATCATTATTTAATGAAGAAATAGGAATAGTACCTCACCTAAAGCATTATAATTATTTCACCTGCGCCGGACAGAGACTGAGATGGTGCCGCTGCATGTCATGCAGAACCTCTCACGGCAGGTACGTCATCAGTTTGAGATGGGTTTTTATGAGATCGGCCTTTTTAGAGACCGCCGATCAATCATCTCAAAGCGTTTATCGGCCGATTGTGATCAGTAGCCGATCAGTCGGAGCAACCCTACTATCTATAATGCTTACAAGAAAACATCTCAAAATACAAGCAAAAGTAGCATCAAGCCACATTTGAAAATTTATGTACGTTAATTATTAATGTTTTAGCTTAAAATCCACTAGTGTTAATTTTCAGGTTTTGCGCTGGCATGGATTTTGCGCTGTTTTTTTTCTTAGGCACACCTATATTCTCGGTAATGTGCGGTCGGCTTTGGTTCAGGTTCAAAGTTGTTTGTTGTTCCTTTTTATTGCTACTTTTATTTTATACAACAGACATTAATATTTCCTTGGTGTGTGGTGGAATTGTTGATTACAATGCCTTTTTCTGTTAAATCGGGAATTGTCTGATCTTAATTTATTTGTCGACATGGAAGAAAGTGTGGTCAAACCTCAGTTTAACCTCTAAAAACTTGGCTCATCGTCTTATACATGATGTCTGTTGTTGTTGTTTTGGTGTTTGGTGGTGTTTGTTGTGTGTACAAAAATAAATAAAAACTAAAAAAAAATTTTTCGAGTTTAGTGTGAAAAGCCCTTAAATCTGTGGGAAACACTGTGGTCTCATTACTGTTCTCATAAAAATACAATTGCTAGTCTTACATCTAAACCTGCATTTAATGTCTAACAAGAAATATTTTAGAAAAATGTATTTTACACAGAATTATCCTATTGTCTACTCTTATTCTATTGCACACCACTATTTTTTTTAATTCCCTATTGCTTTTCTAAACACACAAATATTACAGGGCAATCATAAAATAAGTTCTTGGTATTATTTTTTTTTTTACCTGCATGATAGGGCCAGGAGTCACAAAACTTAGCTGTTTCTTTCTCTCCTCAATCTGCCTCGTGGCTGCTTCCATCATTTGCTTTATCTGAAAATACAGCATCACAGATAGTATTAAGACTGATGCAGGCAGTACATCTAAAAAATTACATGAGCAATTCTTTCATACTTGTGCAGCACTAAGCAATATCAGTTTTATTCAATCAAGTCATTATATGTTCTGAATATAACAGTGATCACACTTCATTTTATTAAACGGTTAATATTTTATTACAGCCTATGTGTTCCATCAGATACTTCTGTGTTTAGTGCCAACCTTTACTGATGGTGTGTCTGTATGTTTGTTACCTGCATTTTGGTGAGCATGCCAGGACTCTCTGTAGGGGGTCCAGGTAAAACAGGTGGCTCCTCCACCTCCTCAAAGCGAGGCACCCTCTTCTTCTTTACAACAGATTCCACACTGTCTCCACCCTTCACTCCTTCCATCTCATCTCCAAACACTTCCTAAATATAGAAAAGAAGAAAAAGACATGACATACAGTCAGAGAAAGATTACTTAACCATGACTTCTACCTTATTTTAAGTGTCAGTTTTAGGGGTGGGTGATATACTCTTAGATATGAGACCAAATCTTTCAGCTGGTAGAGAATTTGGACTATTGTCTCATGGTTACATTCATGTGACATTTAAATGCTGCGCCATCACAAAAGCTTGTCATCTAAAAGCATTTATTAAGTGCTACCGTTTAAATACAAGTGATTTTAAACCTTTCTTGCACAGTAAGTAGCCTACATTTTGGTATGTCTAAATAAACATTAATGTTAATAAAACAATGGAAGAGAATTTCTCGCTGCTCTCAACAATCAATTTTGTAACTTTAATAGGAAAAAATCCATATTAATTTACATAGTAAGAACTATGCGGTGTTTTATAAATGGCATAAAATTTAAAGGGTTACTTCCATCCTAAAATGAAAATTTTGTCATTAATCACTTACCCCCATGTCGTTCCAAACCCGTAAAAGCTTTGTTCGTCTTCAGAACACAATTTAAGATATTTTTGATGAAAATAGGGAGGCTTGAGACTGTCCCATAGACTTCCAAATAAATAACAGTGTCAGGGTCCAGGAGAGTATGAAAAGCATCATCAGAATAGTCCATCTGCCATCAGTGATTCAACTGTAACATTATGAAGCGACAAGAATACTTTTTGTACATGAAGAAAACAAAAATAACAACTTTATTCAACAATTCCTCTCCTCTGTGTCTCTCCAAATCAGCGTAGTGGCATTTTGGCAATTCTGAGCAGTACGCAGGCAGCTTACGCTCTTCTGTGTCACCATCTTTTCATCACTTCATAACGTAATGGTTGAATCACTGATGGCAGATGGACTATTCTGACGATGCTTTTCATACTTTCCTGGACCTTGACACTGTTATTTATTTGGCAGTCTATGGGACAGTCTCAAGCCTCCCTGTTTTCATCCAAAATATCTTACATTGTGTTCCGAAAGACTAACGAAGCTTTTACTGATTTGGAAAGACATGGAGTTAAGTGAATAATGACAACATTTTCATTTTGGGATGGAGTATCCCTTTAAATATTATTTCTTATTTCTAGTGCTTGAAGCTTTTAGGTCTATTTTGTTTGTGTCTTTTTGGATTGCAATTTATTATTTTATTACAGACTGTTTATTTTTTTTTTACTTATGTTAAATAAGATACTACTAGTTTTTTTGTGATATTGAACACAATATCACAATTGTGAAACAGCTAAGGCTTGTGGCAATTATGATATTGTGACAAGAATAATGAGAATCGTATAAAATGTTGATTTCACAAAAACCAATTTTTGTGAAATCAAAAATTTATATTTTGTGACATAAGATTCTGGTCAATTATATTATTTACCCCTAGTCAGTTTCAGAAAAAAACTGACTCAATTTATGCAAAATTTACTATTTTTTTTACTACTGTGTTCTAACAATAAATGAAACTGACACAGCATACATGCAAACAAGAATCCAGGATTTAGTTATGTACACTGTGAAACATCAGCTTAAGAATACCCAAAAGTAGTTGTTACCCCCAGGTAAAGTATGAGCAGTGTGAAACGAGAAACAAGATCCAGGGTTTCCCACACGTTGATTTATTTGTGGCGGACCGCCACAATATCAAAACTGACCGCCACAAATAGATTTTCCAAAAGGCTTTGACTTCATTGAATAAACATGAGCACTCCACGTTTCAAAATCAAAAACCAATGCGGGTGTTTTTATATCACTGTATTTCAGAAGGAAACCGACTGTATTTAGAAAAATTTCGATTTCATTTTCATTTCATTTTGCATGTAATGCTTGATAAGGCAGCGTTTATGAGCTCAGCACTGCTTCGCAGCCGTTACCGGAGAATCCTGTATCTCTCCCGCTCTTAAAGCGCCTCCTGCTGGCAGAAAATGAATTTGCATATATATGTATATATGGGGGCGGTGCAATAGAGTGTAAGGCTGTGGGAAACACTGAGATCCCACAATAACTAGTTGAAATGTGAAAAGCCCTTCAGAAACTGTAGATTTAAGAGGCTCACAAAACTATACCTTCAGCTCTCTTTTGCGGTTCTTCTCTCCTGCTGCTCTATTGCCACGGGAGTTTCTACTTTCCTCAAGAGCTTCAAACAGACGCTCAACAAAGCTGCTCGCTGAATCATCAAGAAACGGCCTTAGCTGGTCTAAAAGAAGAAACATGTATCACTATTAATGAAAAAAGCCTCATGAAATTCTCAGCTGCATTTAAAAACACACACACACACAAAAAAAAAGCAATTAAAATAAATTGATTTTAATATTATGCTATGAGGCTCTGGATAATTCATAAATTTCCTTTCTGGTGATCATGTTACATTTACAAATCTTTGTAATGGGTTATTTTTTATCTCTAATCACATCTTTAATTTAAAATCTTTACAGTGCACCTTTTTACAAGATGTAATACAAGTCTCTGGTGTCCCCAAAATGTTTTGTGAAGTTTCAGCTCAAAATACCCCACAGATAATTTATTATATTATTTTGAAAATGACTATTTGAAACACGCCGTTTTTGTGCATGCATCTTTAAATGCAAATGAGCTGCTACTCCTCGCCACCTTTTCCACATCGGGGCTGTGCCATTACAGATAGTATCTCAGATCTCTGCCAAAAAAACAGCTTTTTGGTTTTGATTATTATTTCTATTGTGCTAAAATCATACGTTTTAAAGCAATATCAGCTTAAATTTCTGATATATATGGTTTTCTGAGTACATACATCAGAAGCAGCACACAGAAAACGACTGTCACACGGCGTGTGAGTACTAAACGAAGTTCTCTTTGACACAAGTTAAAAACAGGCATAAATTTAAAAAAAAAACTGACCGTTATGTCTGTGAAGTTAAACAGCTGTGAAAGAAATCACACATTTATATTAGATCTGAGTATTAAGTGACAGCAGCGTAATATACAGTACCTAAACTGCTGTCTATGCCATATAATATGATGGGCAGATTTGTATTATTATAGGCTGCCAACACTTTTATGTTCAAACAACATGTAAAAGTGAATTTTGCATAATAGGTTCCCTTTAACACTGGTTTGTTTTCCCACTTAACCCAAGTTAATGTTTTAGATTTAAAAAAATATATCAGTTCTTTCAACCACAGCTGTTGATTAATATTTCATTGAGCCTAAAATGAAAGTAAACTAAGATAGACTTGTATAAAATATGAGGTTCCGTCTGCTGATTCCAATATTGATTTTGCGCAAGTTACTCATGTCTTGCTCAATATTCTCCAACCATTTTGTTCCCAGGCCTAAAAACATTCTCAAATCTGTATAAATCCAAAAGCAAAATTCAAAAACAAAGTAATGATAATAAAAAAAAATAAATAGATGAATTTATTAGTGAGTGCGTAAATATAAGATGCAAGTAATTTTCCACCCTTTCCAAAAAAAAAGGGAAGCATCTTATATATTAACAAGTAACATTCTGAGCATTTAATTTACCATATCACTGAACATATTGACTGGAAATCACTGCACAAGTAAAAAACTGTCTTTAAGGAGGAGGAACCTTTCCAACTGTGTGACTGACTGTTTCTTCCATCTATCCAGACATTCACCCCTAAATTAGAACTACCATGTCTTCATTATATCTGTACTAGACATCTAAAAGGTGAGCTTCTTACCTGTGGTTTTTCTTTTGTCCAGGCCTTTTCCTACACAATGTAATGCTGCTGTGACCACAGTGGGTTCAGAAAAACCTAGGACCTTCTTTACTGTACGTTCCACCCATGGCCTCAGCTCATCAACCTCACGCTTGGGCAGAGACATGATGGGGGAAAATCTAACAAACAGACAAAATGCAATACTAACATCACAAACTTGCTTTAGTTTCACATTAATAGGCAATACTCATGGTTTAGTTGCACTCCTTTACAAAGAGTCGTCTGTAATTGTTCTCAATGTCCTTCTTTGACTGTTTTCCAGGTCCCACATTTTCAATGACAAATTACGTAACAGTAGGAAAATGGTTTTCATTATTTATATATGTGATTACAACTGATGTATGCATAATTATACATTCTCCACAATCCACTTAACAGCTCCATTTTACAAAACACACTTCGAATTGACAAAAAGACGTAGTCGCAAAATCACAAAAAAAAAAAGGATTTCTAATATAAATATGCAGATTTGAAACATATAGAATCAAACATAATTATTAACTACAAGTTACTACAAACACTGACTGACCAAACCCCTTCCTTCAAACATTTTTGTAATCAGTCTGACTTCGAATCAGTGCAATAAATTAATGCATGATTCAGTTCAATAACTGCCTCAAGAGATCACTTAAGCGGCTCTAAACCTATAAAACATACGAGGCCTGTTTACCCGTAATAAGTTTTCAAAGAAGCCAAGGCATCGCAAAAATATCAGTTTCAATTGTTAGTGTTATGCCTGAAAATTAAATTTGTGCAATTCTTTGATTATAACAAGTCGTGGTTACCAAATTGCTACTTTTATTACAGTGACAACTATAACTATAGCAACTATAACTTTCTGACAAATGTTATAATAACCATGATAATGTTTTAAAGAAGGGTTTCGATAGCATACGAATCGAACATTAACTTAATCACTTACCTCTCACTTTATTCAGCTGTTTTACCGCGGCATAAAAAGTTTATTCGTTACTATTTAATTCCCGTTTTTTCATCCGCCACACCAAATTACGTTAATAAAAATAACCCGCTAGTTATTTAAGGCTACAAACTATTCTGAAATGTTTCTAGACTTCTCTACTCACAGGCGTCCGCTGAACGTTGGCCAGCGCAGAAACGGAAACGGAAATCTCTGGTGAAAATTTCCGCCGGAAAGCTACACATTGACTCCGGCCACAACATAGATATCTATGGGCCACACTACTGCCATCTGTCGACCTGGAGTTATTTGATTTATACATAGGATTTACCCAGCCAAATATTATTTGGTAAAATTTAAACCTGATATTGATTTTAGTTGCTCCTTTTGTGTCAGTTGCCCTGAAACTGTGGTACATTTGTTTCGGCATTGCCCTTTTGTAAAACTATTTTGGCAAAATGTCTGTGATTTTATTGTACAAAATATCCACAATCATTTTGTTTTGTTATGGAAATATGTATTATTTAGTATCTTAGAGAATGGCAAAGAAAAGCACAGTCATTTCTTTTCTTATTTTTTTTACATGCCAAATTTCATATTCACAAATGTAAGTTCTCCTGCAAAAAAAAATAAAAAAAAAAAATAAAATAAAATAAAAAAATAAAAAAAATAAACAACTAAACCCTTTTAGGACTGAATTGGAGCATTATATTGAGACTGTTCGATTTTCTATTAAACAAACGACAATTAAAACGGTGTAGCATACAGCTTTAGCTTATTTTTAGTAATGGCAAATGTCTTCATTTTTATATATTCTGTGTCTGGCTTTATAATTAGTCTCTCTGTAGTTGTGTTGGATCAAGGACAGATCAGAGGAGACTGATATGGTCAAACTAACTCAATAACTCACCCTACATAAACACAGTCACATTTATACACATTTTGAGGACTGTTGTCCCAAATACACAATGGAGACACACACACACACACACGTGCGCTGGCCCAAATACAGCCAAGCCTGGAGGAATGGAGTAAGTTGTTCTCTAATCAGCATCACTTTCCACCTTCACCCTTCACCCTACTGAAGAAGAAAAATGACAACACACTGCACAACTTTATACACAGCTCAGAACTCACAGGGTGTCACAATCATCTCTCAGTTCTGTAAGAACAGAGAGTGCCTGGTAGCATAGACTAACAATGTGCTATTCCATGTGGCTCAGAGAGCATAAAGTATTTTGATTACTCAAATACTGGTTTACTAAAACCAATACTTTGTCACGTTCGCTATTGTGAGGGAGCGCGGAACGAGAAACGAGGAGGAGTACATCAACAAGGAGATTTTAATGACACTAAGGGAACCAGGAAAACACACATAGCTGAAGAGGTTGACATAAACATAACACATGGGAAAACCAGGACATGGAACACGTGGGGAGCAAAACACACTGGAGCCTTCATTGGGCTAAACTCGGGGACTGGGGCCCTCTCTGGGCTAAACTCTGGGACTGGAGCCCTCATTGGGCTAAACTCAGGGACTGGAGCCCTCTCTGGGCTAAACTAGCGAAATCTGGGGCTGGAGCCGACACTGGAATGAACCTGCTTTGAGCAGGTGAGGAATTCACTTATATACTCTTCCAGGGGACGGCCGTCTTGATACACGGAACATAAACGTTCAAGGGGATCCATTGAATAAAACTAAAGAAAACACTGAGGGAAACAAACGGGAAAATAAAGCACAGGGTAGATCGCTGCTCACTGTTTCTGTTTTGGACTCCTTGGTCTGTCACGTTCGCTACTATGAGGGAGTACGGAGCGAGGAACAAGGAGACGAGGAGTACATTAACAAGGAAGCATTAAGGGAACCAGGAAAACACACGTAGCTGAGGAGGTTGACATAAACATAACACATGGGAAAATCAGGACATGGAACACATGGGGAGCAAAACAAAAAACACGGAAGAGTCTGACACATATTCCGTCTGTCCACTATTAGCTCCCTTTCTCTCTTCTTATTTACAAAGCAAATTTAATGAAAATTTTGATTTTCTAGTTATATTATAAATATATATATATATATATATATTTTTTTTTTTTTTAATAAATGATCTTGCTTAAATTTTATTACTGTAAAATAATAATGACAGTGAAGAATGAGATTATTTTATATTAAAATAAAGAACCACATTTTCTTTAAGCAGTTAGGATTTTACTATTACTGTAATGGACTCCATCTAGGTTGTTTCTATGGCCAGAGATGCTAATCGGCTCTAGCATCCCTGTCACTCTATATAGGACAAGCCATTTGGAAAATGTCATTGGATAGCTTTGTGCAACTCTTCTGAACGATTTATCAATGGACAACCATGCTTATTGTTTTACACATTATACAAGTCAGTACCTGGGTTTAAAAAAAAAAAAAAGAAAAAAAATCAACAACACTTTCACTTTCCTCTACCATCTATAAAACAAATCACTTCTACACTAATAATTGTGAATATTGTGATAAACGTGAGTAATATGTTGTTATGCAGTTAGTGTATATTAATGCTATATTATTGTATGTTTTTTCTCATTATTTTATGGGGAAGCCTATGTATGTGTGATTTAATTATTAATTTGTTTGTGACAACAGTGTTGCTGAATGTGTGTGTGGGCAGCTTGTGTGAGTACTAATGGAGCACTCTGAATGAACACAGCAGGGGGAGAGAGACAGACTCGACAGGGTCAGGCATTACAAGTGAGTAAGCACATCATCCACTCCACCTCTATCCAACCCTTTCTCCTCCAGACATGCACAATAATCCCAGCAGTTTACCCCAATTCATTTTTGTAATTTCTTTTATTAATGTTATCCTGTTCATTTTAAAAGGTGCAATTTTAGTAAAAGATTTATGAAAACTTTTTTTTAAAAAGATTATTTTGTGTACATACAAAAATATATTTGCATTTTGTGCATGGAAATTCTTCTTATTCCATAAAGTGTCATCATTCAAGCATTCCAAAATAATATGAAGTCACCTTCCATCCCTATGTCCTACACAGTAGTATACACACAAGACACAAGCAATGCATTCTCCACACCCTCCCCTTGCTATTTGCCCCTAGTTTTTGTCCTCCAATAGAGGAGAAGAGGGGCAGATGGAGAGGGAGGCAGAGGGAGATGGTGTGGCAGTAAGAAGGAGGTTTGGGGGTGGGGGTAGTATGGGTTGCTCTCTGCCTAAAACTGCTTGGATACAAGAGGGGAGGGGTGTCTCTGTGCATGTGGGTGTGTGTCAAAGAGAGTGTGTGCATGGCATGCATTTTCGATTTGGAAAAATGCATAGTGGGTTTTTGTATTTGCATGCATGATTATGTACTTATAGGAGTTTGGCATATTTAATGTGTTTATTTTCTATAACTGCATGTATAGTGAAAGTGTGTATATGTAAGTGTGGATGTGTGTGATCTTTGTGGAGTACGAATACTGCTTCTGTGTAGAAATTGTGGTGATTTAAATAAACCAAAACCTGGACAGTCTTGCGGTATTTTGCACATAGCAATTGTGCCTGTGTATAATTAACCATGTTAAGTAATTTACAAAACAAACAAAAATGTAATAGTTTTATTTAAAGGGCCTATTCAATCTATCCTTTGTTCATTTTAAGCTTTTACAAGTTGGGGTTTCATCTTGTTTGTGTTCTTCTTTGTGTGTGTATGTACACACCTTTGAGAGTGTGTGTGTCAGCCTCTGAAGCACCTAAACGCTTGTCACATGATAGGTTGGGGATGGTGATTATTAATAAAACAGGAAAAATCTATCTATTCTGTAGTTACCATGGCTACAGGGAATGTTTTGCCAAAATTCAATCTGGTGGTTCAGAACCAGATTTATATCAATTCTGAATGAATTTAACTTGCATTATATTTTTATAACTTGAATATAACTTGAGTTTTGTTTAATAAATATGCAATGTAAAGATTGTAATTCCCGGACTAAATCACCTTTAAGAATGCATTGATACAATATTTTAAATTGTTCTCTGATATCTACATAGAAGGTGTGTGGCTTAGGTAAGGGCAAAAAATCTCCAGAAATGTGTTTACATGTCCATTTACAATCCTAGGATTTGTCCCTAGAATATAATGGTAATAAATAATAATGTTGAGCTCTGCTCTGATTAGCTGTTTCACAGTGCAGCTCATTTCAGTAGCTCACACAACAGGAACGAAACAAAGGGAAAATATATATTTCAATACTGTCTCTAGCAGTTATATCGTTGGGTAATTATACTGTATATAAAATGCAGGCATCTGGGAGCCGCTATTAACAGGAATAGTCTTGACACGAAGAAGGTTGGAACTTAGCTCTGGTGGTGATGGAAGTAGATGACAGAATCGGAAGGTGGCACAGAGGAACTGACGAGAAAGGAACAACGGGTATCCAGGGGAACAACAATGGTAGCGAGGGTTCAGGTAAGTACATGTGGGTCAATGCTAGATCAGACGAGGAGTGAGGGAAAGTGATAGTCCTTATATGAGAGCCTGGTAATGATGGACAGGTGCTCAGAATTCTGGTGATTGTGAACGAGTAGGCGTGGCATATGGAGAGGGTGTAGGCTGTGACTCCGTGACAATTGCCAATGTGGTCTGCAATTTTCTTCCAAAACAACTGAATTTTGTGACAAGACCAAATACAGTGGATATAATTATCAACTGATATTTTGCATTTTGAGCAATTGGGGGAAAGTTTTGGGTCCATTTTATTTCTGATGTAAGGGGTAATATGTAGCCAACGTACTATTTTGAATTGAATAGCACATGCACTGTTACACACTGATATTCTTTTAGCATGATCCCAGACTAAATCCCAATCCTCTCTGGAGATATTTACTATGAAATCATTTTCCCACATCTGTCTAAGATTATCTGTGTCCCCTGGGAGAGTCAAACTCAGTGTAACATAAATATGAGATATCTTTTTTTGTCTCGTGTCTTCTAGTAGTATTTTCTCAATTTCGGTCCTAGAATTGTTAGTATACAAAGTGGTCTTTTTTCCAATGAAGTGCCTTAGCTGCAAGTACCTAAAGAAATTTTGTTTTGGCAGAATACATTTAGCAGACAACTGTTCAAAAGACAGAAGTGACGAATCCTCAAATATATCCTTCAGCCTCACAATACCTAAAGAATTCTATAGGTTAAACCCAGAGTCATCAGTACCAGGAGGAAAGTCTGGATTATTTTGAATTGGTGTAAGAGCTGATGTCAAATTAAACCTACCCTCTAACTTGCGGGACTGAGCCCAAGCTTTAAGAGTGTTCCGTATGATTGGGCTATCATATAGAAATTTTAACTTTTTAGGGTTGACAACAAACAAAAGATTCTGAAGAGGGCACAGAGATTGTGAGGCTTCAAGATCAAGCCAAATAGAACCTGGATCATTCTTCAACCAATCCGCCACAAAACGAAGCTGACACGCCAGCTGATACAATCTGATATTGGGAACATCTAGACCACCCTTATGACTAGGGAGCTGTAGTTTGCTCATTTTCAACTTTGGTTTCCTTTTGCTCCATATAAAACAAGAAAGCCATCCATTAAGCTCCTTAATAACTTTGCTAGAAAGTAGAATAGGCAGCATCATTAAGGGGTACATTAAACGAGGTAAAATGTTCATTTTGATTATAGCAATTCTTCCCAAAAAAGATACGGGAAGAGCATTCCACCTCTGCAAATCATTATGAATTTTTTCCAAAAGAGGAGCAAAGTTACTTTTAAATAAAAGTTGGAATGTCTGGGTTATATGAAGCCCTAGATAGGTAAAACCTGACATGGAATATTTAACAGGGAAAGAGGAGAGCATTTGTGTTTCCGAGGTAAGACTACCCAGTGGTAAAGCAACAGATTTTGTCAAATTAATCTTATAACCAGAAAATTCTCCAAAGAAGTGAATAACGTCTAATAATCTTGGAACTGATGTGCTTGCATCCGACAAAAAAAGCAGAATGTCGTCTGCATAAAGTGAAATCTTGTGTTGTCTGTCATTTATTGTAACCCCTCTAATCACCGAATCATATCTTATTGCTTCTGCCAATGGTTCAATGGCAAGGGCAAACAATAATGGCAAAAGTGGGCAGCCCTGCCTAATGCCTCTACCCAGAAGAAATGTTTTAGATCTATTGCTATTAGTGATGACGGCAGATGAAGGTTTATTATAGAGCAGCTGCACCCACCTCAAAAACTCATCTCCAAACCCAAATTTCTGCAAAATATAAACTAAATAGGGCCACTCAACACGATCAAATGCCTTTTCGGCATCTAATGAAACAACTAAAGTGTCAAGTTTTTGATTCTGTGAGATATTAATTATATTTAGAAGCCTTCTGACATTGTGGCTAGAACTCCTTCCTTTAATGAAACCAGTCTGGTCCTCAGAGACTAATATTGGCAATACCTGCTCTAATCTAAGTGCAAGTATTTTGGATAACAGTTTCAAATCAGAATTGAGCAGTGCTATCGGCCTATAAGATCCACAGTCCTCTGGATCTTTCCCTTTTTTTAAAATCAATGAGCTATCAGCCTCTCTTAGCAAATCGGGTAGCAATCCTTTTTCAAAAGAGTGGTTTAACATCTCAAGAAGGGGATCCAGCAGGACATAATCCTTATATAATTCAGAACTTATGCCATCCGGGCCCGGTGCTTTACCTGCCTGGAGACTCTGAAGTGCCTGCATAGCCTCTTCTCTACTAACTGGGGCATCAAGAAGGTCCCTATAAGCTTGTGGGAGAGTTTTCAAGGGTAAATTATTAAAAAAGGAATACATTCGCTCTGCACCATCAACACATTTTTTCAGATTTATATAAATCCAAATAGAATTCTCTGAACACATCATTAATTGAAGGATTATCAAAATGTCGTATGCCAGATGTGTCCAACACTGAGGTAATTAATTGTTGTTTTGCCCTAACCTTGGTCAATTGAGCAAGATATTTACTGGGTTTGTTACCATGCTCATACAATTTCTGCTTCGAAAAAAAAAAAATTGTATTGGCTTTTTGTGTCAACAACAAATCCAAAGAAGTCCTAATTTTAGATATTTTTTCAAGTATTTTAGAATCTGAAGTTAAATTCCTTTTTAGCATTATCAAGTTCAGTTTTTTGCAAGAAGTTTCTGCTTTGCCAATTTTCTGTGTTGCTTACTAGATGAGTAAGAAAAGTTCGCCAAACATCCAAATAGTCAGCCCTCTAATATATGCTTTGCAAGTTTCCCATACTAAAGATGGGCTTGCTGCATCAGTAGAGTTAATCTGAAAGAAATATTTTAAATGAAAGAAATATTTTGAGTTCTGCACAAAAAAAAAGAGAGAAAAGCCGAATCCGTAAGTAAGCTAGTGTTAAAAAGAATAGACGCCACCTTCTTGTCCGTTGTGGGACTCCCAGAACTAATAATACAAACTGTTCCTCCCTTTATATAAAGTAACAATTAAGTGCTCAAATGAAAAAGAGCCTGCCCGAGCTTCTAAATATACAGCCAAAAACAGCTTATTAATTAGAAAATAGTCAATTCTTCTATGAACATTTCTTTGCAAAAACAGCTTATTAATTAGAAAATAGTCAATTCTTGTATGACATTTGTGCGGGGCAGATTAGAAGGTAAAGCTCCCATCCCTTTGTGTGGGGTTTAAAGTTCGCCAAACATCCAAATAGTCTAGTTCCTCGCAGATAGCTACTAGTGCCTTTGACTGCTTAGTATGAAAGGGATTTCTAACAGGCCATTTGTCCATCAAAGGGTTCATCAGGCAGTTAAAATCCCCTCCGATTATAAGTGTTTCAGAGGGATATACAGATAATTTAGCAAGGGTTGAGATGAGAAATTCAGGGGAAAAGTTTGGAGGAAAATACACATTTAGCAGCGATACCTCTTCCCCATAAAGAACCCCATTAAGATAAACATATCTACCAAATCGGTCTTTGTCACTCTTTACAACATTAAAAGGGATGTTCTTATTAATAAGTATAGCAACCCCTCTACTACTAGTTGTGAATGATGAAAAAAAGATTTGGCCAATCCAGTTGTGTTTTAATTTTAAATGTGCCTCATCATCCAGATGTGTTTCCTGTAGTAAAGCTACATCTACCCTTTCCTTAATAAGAATAGACATAACCCTCCTTAATTTTAGTGTTCCATGCAAACCCCTAACATTGAAAGTGCATATTCTTAATTTACTACCCAGCATTAATGCATAGCGCAAATTTTAATGTATAAAGCAAATACAGAGATATGGAACTGTTCCTCCCTTTATATAAAGTAACAAATTAAGTGCTCAAATGAAAAAGAGCCTGCCCGAGCTTCAACAGTGAACATTCTAACAAGTATTATAAAAAAACAATAACAAAAAAAAAAAAAAAAAAACGAAGAAAACAGTGAACAATACATATACAAGGGGTATTTCCCCCATAACAAGGGGAACGATGCGCACCAACAAAGCACTGTTCAGTGCAAAAGGCTCTTGCTAAGCAACCTCAAAGAGACTATGGCTACTTGATAAACACACTGAACAACTCAAGAAACCATGCACTTTAATGCAACCATTGACAAATTAGAGAGTACGAAATCAAGCAAAACTAAAATGAGTTTTCCAGCATACCATAAGGCAAGCGGGAAACATAACGATCCATAAAATTATATAAGCCCGCGCAAGATTATATAAGCTCCTACCTAAAGGCATTAGGTACAGTCCACCTCCATTCAAGAGAAAATGTTTACTTTGTCGAGTCAATAAAGGCCAGAGCTTCATCAGGGGACTCACAAACTTTAGTAGCTTTACCGATGGTAATTCGGAGTTTGGCTGGGTAAAGCATGACATACTGAGCTCCCATCTGCTGTAGCTTTTGCCGCACCACATAGAACTCCTTTCGCTTGCGTTGAACATCAGCAGAAAAATCCTGATAGAACGAAATTTTACAGCTGTTGTACATCAGATCTCCCTTTTGTGCCGCCCGTCTGCTGGCATCCATAACCCGCTGCTTATCCTGAAAGTTGTGGAAGCGAACAATAAGCGGACGAGGCCTACCCCTGGCGTCGGCTTTCGGCATAAAGATGCGATGAGCTCTCTCCAGTTTAAGCATCCCCGACTTTGTCTCAATGCCGAGGAACTCTGGGATCCAAGTCTGAAGATATGCAGTCGGATTAGTTCCTTCAGCATTTTCAGGAAGGCCAATGATGCGTAAATTTTTCCTCCGACCTCGATTTTCTATATCATCCAGGTGATCGGCGAGTGACGAAACTTGGCGCATGAGAGACTGAAGCCGCGCGTTCGCTGTATCAACTGAAGACTGTCCTCCCGGGCTCTTCTCCGACTCGGGTCCTCAGCAATTCTGTTCTCGGCTTCATTAAGTCCTGACCGTTGTTTGCTCAAGTTGTTGCGAATGCGCTTGAACAGTCTGTGCTTTTGAACAGCGTGTTGGGTGACATGATTAATCAATTTGTCTTTGTGTCAAGCGATCTCAGCTTATCGTCAATCACCTTTGTGATTTTCTCAGGGGCTCGTTAACAGCGTGTTGGGTGACATGATTAATCAATTTGTCTTTGTGTATTTGGATGATATCTTGATTTTCTCCCCCTCGCAGCCCTTCTTGGTCTGGACAGATCACAAGAACCTTGAATACATCCGTTCGGCCAAGAGGCTGAGCTTGCGTCAGGCTCGCTGGGCGCTCTTCTTTGCCTGATTCAACTTCACCCTCTCGTACCGGCCGGGATCCAAGAACGTCAAACCCGATGCTCTCTCTTGCCTGTTCGGGGCCCCTGAGGGGGAGCTCGCGGCCGAAGCTATCCTTCCTGAAGGGGTGGTGGTCGGGGCCCTTTCGTGGGGTATCGAGCAGCGAGTTGAGGAGGCCGGTCGAGGGGTGCAAGTGCTGGGAGAGTGCCCAGCGGGCAGGTTGCCGGTGCCAGCTGCGCTGCGCTCTGAGGTCCTTCAGTGGGGTCACGCATCCAGGTTGGTCTGCCATCCAGGTATTCGGAGAACGTTGTTTGCCATCCGACAACGCTTTTGGTGGCCTGCTATAGCCGAGTATGTTAGACAGTTCATGTTGGCCTTCTCCACATGTGCCCAATCTAAGCCTGTGAATCGCCCTCCCGATGGTCTGCTCAATCCTCTCCCTATACCTTCCCGCCCTTGGTCACACATTGCCCTTGATTTTGTCTCTGGGCTTCCCCCGTCAAAGGGTAACACTGTGATTCTCACGGTGGTGGATCGCTTTTCAAAAGCGGTTCATTTCATTCCCCTGCCCAAACTGCCCTCCGCCCGGGAGACCGCCTAACTGGCTGTGGATCACGTCTTCCGTCTCCATGGTTTGCCGGTGGATGTGGTGTCAGATAGGGGTCCCCAGTTCGTCTCCCGGTTCTGGAGGGAATTTTGCAGACAGATTGGGGCCTCTGCGAGTCTTTCGTCAGGTTTCCATCCCCAGACCAACGGGCAGTGCGAGCGGGCCAACCAGGATCTAGGAAGAATGCTCCGCTGTCTGACATCCAACAACCCGAGTTCCTGGTGCCAACAGCTCTCCTGGGTAGAATACGCTCATAACACCCTTCCTGTGGCCGCGTCAGGTATGTCTCCCTTTGAGTGTGCTGTTGGTTATAACCCACCTCTGTTCCCATCACAGGAACCCGATGCAGCGGTTCCGTCCACCCTGGCTTTCGTCCAGCGCTGCCGTCGCACCTGGGAGAAAGTCTGAAGGGTCTTGGTCCAAACCTCTGGCCGAACCAAGACCGCAGCCGATCGTCGCCGGTCCTCTCCTCCTGCCTATGTGTGTGGTCAGCGGGTTTGGCTTTCTACCAAGGATCTGCCTCTCCGGGCTCCTTCTCGTAAGCTGGCGCCCAGATTTATTGGGCCGTTCCGCATCACCAAGGTGCTTAATCCGGTGGCGATCAGGCTCAAGCTTCCTCCTACTCTTGGTCGGGTTCACCCGGTGTTTCATGTTTCTAGGGTCAAACCGGTGTTCTCTTCTCCCCTTAATCCTGCTTGTGATCGCCCCACCCCCCCACCCCTTCGTCTTGTGGATGGATCTCCTACCTATACGGTTAGGAGATTACTGGATGAGCGGCGCCGCGGCAGGGGGGTTCAGTATCTCGTGGACTGGGAGGGTTATGGTGCTGGGTGCCATCCCGGGACATTCTGGACCGCTCGTTGATCGAGGACTTCCGTCGGCGATGAGGTAGGACCCTTCCTGGAGCGCCAGGTGGCGCCCCTGGGAGGGGGGGTACTGTCAGGTCTCTGGGCTAATCACCTGCCTTTGGGGGTTGTTATTGAGTGTTTGTTGTGAGTTTGGATGGTTTGACAGCTCACCGCGTGTGTCTGTTTGATTGATTCCCCGCCCTCCTTGTTTCTCCGCTTGTTATCTAGATTGGTTGCCACCTGGTCCCTGTTACCTCTAATGTCTTCCCTTTATAGTTCCCTGTGTTTCTCTGTTTGTTGTCAGACTGTTGTTACTCGTACGGATATCTCCGACCTTCTAGTTTGTCAGTGTACTCACCTTGTGTCTTGTCATCAGGCTCCAGTGCTCGTAGCAGTTTATCACTACCTCCTTTCACGTGAATTCAGTTTTCAAGAAATCCTCCAGTTATCATCTTAACCCTGGTCTCGGCTGTCGAGCAAGCAGTCGCTCGGGTTAGTGATCCAACCCACCGGCCACCCCTCTCTGGTCGTTGTTTCGGCTGATGACGGTCGCCGCTGCCCTCTTCCTCTCTCGATCGGGTGACGGCATTCCTCGTCCATATAAGCTGACTGTGGAACAATCATTCACCTGCTCTGTCTCTTCTGCTTTAATAAAGGGCTCTGTTTAATTCACTACTGAATCCAGCCTGTTTATCCTGACAGTGCCACGCTTTGGCTGGCGCTGAGCCAGATATATCTGTTCAGTGTTTTCAACCGCTTTATTTAATTTATGTTAAGATTTCAGGCATTTAATTAAATACTAGCAAAAAATTATATTTATAGTTTGTTAAATACAACACTGATACAGCACAGGTAGTTCCAGGTCAGTTTAATCATGTTCTATATTAATGTGCTTCCTATAAACATTGGTAAACATAGTAACATACAGTTACAGTAACGAGTAGAATGCTACATCAAACAAGTTGTAACTGACGAAAATTACCATCATTTTTATCATTCCATTAAAATATTGCGGTGTAAATATTATTAACATCTTTAATATGTGAATGCTGGCAAATGTTCATGGCATAAGTGGGATAATCAATGGCTAGCTGTGCATTAAATTATTTGAATGCACTTCACAGAGGCAACCACCTAAACCAATTCAAATCATTTAATGCACAGCTAGCCGTTGATTATCCCTTATGTATTTTGGGAGAAATGGGTGATCCACACCACAGCGTCCAGCGTGCATTATAGATCATAAATGATTTAAATATTTAATATTGCTATTTTTCATGTACTCTTGGGGGACCCCTGGTGGCCACGGGGGCCCTAAGCAGCTACTTAGTTCGCTTATGCCTTGGGCCGGCTCTGTGGTAAATGAAATCTTATGTATTGTAATGTAACAGGCTACCGCTAGCAAGCAGCTAACCATTTTCCCTTTCTGAATACAGACGTCAACCCATCCCTGCACATCACATCCCCTGCACAGCCTGGAACACAACATT
This sequence comes from Cyprinus carpio, assembly GCF_018340385.1. Taxonomy (NCBI): domain Eukaryota; kingdom Metazoa; phylum Chordata; class Actinopteri; order Cypriniformes; family Cyprinidae; genus Cyprinus; species Cyprinus carpio. Next base: position 8,037,129 of record NC_056612.1, read on the forward strand.
TGTTTCGATGATCTGCCATTTTTGCTATTATCCTGGCTTGTTTCTTCACAATACCTGCAGAACTTCTGATGATTCGGCTGTGCAGGTTCGGCTGGCGGCTGGCATTGAACATGGGTGGGTATATGTAAATGTTGGGGGTGTAACTATTAGTGATCCCAACTGTAATGTCTCCCTGTTGCACTCGGATCCGCCACAGAAGGGCAGTGAACTGCGCGCTTACTAAGACAGAATGCTCACTCGAGCATGAGTCTCGCTCTTCTCCACTTGCGGACCGCCTTTCACTGAAAGCAGCCCTGCTCTCCCGTTTCTCCTCTCTCAGCAAGCCTCGGAGAGAGAAACTGTGAAGCCTGGGAACTAAGCAACCGGGTCTGATCGATCTCACGCTAACACAGAGCCTGTGTACTTGCTCTCCCCGTTGCGCTTTGATCCATGGCTCACATATGAGGATCAATGCCCCTCTTTACATCTAGCGGCTCTATCCTCCTAAGTAGATCGGAGCAGATGCTGCCACTGGCAGCTTCAAATTTGTGTGTGTGTGTCACTATGGCTGTGCTCACAGACACAGACTGCTTTTACCACGAAAGCAGTCTGCCCCTGTTCGTTTTCGGAAGGTTGCCCCGGCTCCCTGGGCTCATGTTTCTCTCCTCCCAGTTACCTCGGAGGAAGCAACGATGAGCTCGCGGGTTGAACGATCAGACTTGAGCAATCCTCGGCACACATCATATGTGCTTAATCTGCCAGTGTGTGTTACAGGATCAGTGCACCTCGTTATTTACATTTACATTTACATTTTACATTTAATCATTTAGCAGACGCTTTTATCCAAAGCGACTTACAAATGAGAACAGTAGAAACAATCAGATCAACGAGAGAACAACAACGGTATACAAGTGCTATGACAAGTCTCAGTTAGACTAGTACAGGACACGTAGCCAGGGTTTTTTTTTTTTTTTTTTTTTTTTTTTGAATATGATAGACAAGAAAAAAGAAAAAGGTAAGTACTAGTATTAGTTGGTTAAGTGCAGGCGAAAAAGATGAGTCTTTAGATGTTTTTTGAAAATGAGTAACGACTCAGCTGTTCGAATTGAGATCGGGAGGTCATTCCACCAGCTGGGAGCAGTCCAGGAAAAAGTCCGTGAGAGTGATTTTGAACCTCTTTGGGATGGCACCACAAGGCGTCGTTCACTTGCAGAGCGCAAACTTCTGGAGGGTGCATAAGATTGAACTAGTGAGTTTAGGTAAGTTGGCGCCGTGCCAGTGGTCATTTTGTAGGCAAGCATCAGTACCTTGAATTTGATGTGAGCGGCTACTGGTAGCCAGTGTAACCTGATGAGGAGAGGAGTAACATGAGCTGTTTTTGGCTCATTGAAGACAACCCTCGCTTCTGCATTCTGGATCAGTTGTAGAGGCTTGATAGTACATGCAGGAAGGACCGCCAGGAGAGCATTGCAATAGTCCAGTCTGGAGAGAACAAGAGCCTGGACAAGAAGTTGGGTGGCTAGCTCTGACAGGAAGGGTCTAATCTTCCTAATGTTGTATAAGGCAAATCTGCAGGACCGGGTCGTTGTAGCAATATGGTCCGTGAAGCTTAACTGATGATCCATCACAACTCCTAGGTTTCTGGCTGTCCTGGAAGGAGTTATGGTTGACGAACCCAGCTGTATAGAGAAGTTGTGATGAAACGATGGGTTAGCTGGAACCACCAGCAGTTCAGTCTTAGTAAGGTTGAGCTGAAGGTGATGGTCATTCATCCAGCTAGAAATGTCACTCAGACAGGCTGAAATGCGAGCAACTACCGTCGGGTCATCTGGTTGGAATGAGAAGTAGAGTTGAGTGTCATCAGCGTAGCAGTGATAGGAAAAGCCATGCTTCTGAATGACAGATCCTAATGACGTCATGTAGATGGAGAAGAGAAGCGGTCCAAGTACTGAGCCTTGAGGAACCCCAGTAGCAAGTTGTTGTGACTTAGAAACTTCACCCCTCCAAGACACCATGAAGGATCTATCAGAAAGGTAGGAGTTAAGCCACTGGAGTGCGGTTCCAGAGATGCCCATCTTTCTGAGGGTGGACAGGAGAATCTGGTGATTAACGGTGGCAAAAGCAGCAGACAGGTCCAGCAAAATGAGTACTGAGGATTTTAAGCTGCTCTTGCCAGTCGCAGGGCTTCAGTAACCGAGAGCAGGGCAGTCTCAGTTGAGTGGCCACTTTTGAAGCCAGATTGGTTGCTGTCCAGGAGGTTGTTCTGTACAAGAAACATAGAGAGCTGGTTGAACACAGCTCGTTCAAGTGTCTTTGCAATGAATGGAAGAAGGGTTACCTCTGTAGTTTTCTAGAAGTGCTGGATTTAGAGATGGTTTCTTCAGCAGTGGGCTTACCCGAGCCTGCTTAAATGCTGAGGGAAATGTTCCAGAGTGAAGAGAGGAGTTGATAATGTGAGTAAGTGAGGGTATGACTGAAGAAGAAATCACTTGAAGGAGGTGAGTGGGGATCGGATCCAGTGGGCAAGTAGTAGGATGACTGGACAGGATAATTTTGGAAACGTCCATCTCTGAGAGTGGAGAGAAGGAGGAGAAAGTCGTTGTGAAGTTATCCTCAGTCTGCGGTGTGGAGAATTGGTCACTGATGGTTCTTGTCTTATTCGTGAAGAAAACTGCAAAGTCGTCAGCTGTAAGAGTCGATGGAGGAGGAGGAGGAGGTGGATTAAGAAGAGAAGAGAAGGTTTTGAAGAGTGTCCGAGCGTCACAACAGTTGTTAATCTTGTTGTGGTAATATGATGTTTTAGCAGTGAAGACGTTTGCAGAGAAGGAAGAGAGGAGAGACTGATACACACTGAGGTCGGTAGAGTTTCTTGATTTATGCCATTTCCTCTCTGCAGCCCTGAGTTTAGAGCGATGTTCACGGAGTACATCGGACAGCCAGGGGGCAGATGGGGTGGTGCGTGCTGGTCTAGACAAGCAAGAGGTTAGAGTGGAACAAAAAGTGTCCGTAGCACTGTTCGTGTCCAGAGCTGAAAACTGCGAGAGTGAAGGAAGTGAGGATGAAACCACAGAGGATAGGCGAGATGGAGAGAGTGAGCGTAGGTTCCGTCGAAAGGTGACCCGCGTTGGAGCGTGTGCCGCTTCAGGAGTAAGTGCTAGGTTAGCAGTAATGAGGAAGTGGTCTGAGGTGTGGAGTGGAGAAACTAAAGAGTTGTCCACTGAGCAACAGCGCGTGTAGATGAGGTCCAGTTGGTTGCCCGATTTGTGAGTCGCTGTAGTAGAGACTCGCTTGAGATCAAATGAGGCGAGCAGAGTGTTGAAGTCAGCAGCCTGGGGTTTATCTAGGTGGATGTTGAAGTCACCAAGCAGTACCAGAGGAGTACCATCTTCAGGATAGTTTGATAGCAGCACGTCCAACTCCTCCAAGAAGTTTCCCAATTGACCTGGGGGACGGTAGATGACCACAAAGTGAATTTTAACAGGGTGGGTTACAGTAACAGCATGTGATTCAAATGAACAGGTTACCTGTAGGTGGTGGTTGAAGATCAAATTTCCAATCTTTCGATATAAGGAGACCAGTACCTCCACCCCTCCCAGTCGTACGAGGGGTGTGGGAACAAGTGAAATTAGCAGAGAGGGCTGTGGGAGTGGCAGTGTCCTCAGGTTTGATCCAAGTCTCAGTCAGTGCCATGAGGCTGAGACCGGAATGAGTAGCAATAGAAGAAATGAAGTCTGCTTTGTTAACCGCGGACTGGCAGTTCCAGAGACCAACTGGAATAGAGAGCGTTGTAGTAGAGGTCAGAGGGACAGGCTTTAGATTTGTCGGGCAGACCTTCCTTTGACGTACATAGCGTGCTCTCCGAGTGCTGGTAGTGATAGTAGAGATCTGAAAGCATATAGTGACTACAAGTGCTTTATACAAGCAGCTGAATCCTCCCAGGCAGATCAAAGCAAAACGCGGGCTGCTTCACATTTATGTGTGTGTCGCTGAGCCCCTCCTTCCCCGCACTTGTGTTTCTCTCCTCCCAGAAATGGCAAACTCACGGGTATAATCAATCAGGCTTGAGTGATTTAATGCCAGCAAAGCCCCTGTTTGCATCACTCTCCACACAGATCTTTGATCTGCCAGTGTGTTTACACGTGAAGATTGTTGAGCGGCTCAATCCTCCTGGGCAGTTTTGAGCAGAATGCTGTCACCAATGATTCAGTATCGCTGACAACTTTGTATTTGACCATGCCTCTCGCCTGGGTCGTGCCCATGCTGAGGCTGCACTGCTGAGACAGACTGCTCTTACTACGAGAGTTCATGTCTTGTCTGCTTTGCTCGCGGCTCGCCTTCTTGAATAAAGACAGCACTGCCCCTCCCCTCATCTGCTATGAGCAGATTTGATAGAATGCGCGCAGCATTTTTGATCTCCCAGAGTGTTTACACATAAAGATCATCAAAACTTCTCTTCTAATGAGCGATTTGATCTTTTTAAGGCAAATTAAAAGAGAATGCTGTCCCTAATGATTATTATTACTGACAGCTTCAAATTGGATGTGTCGGGGCCATGCCCACGCTGAGGCAGCGCGCACGGCGGCTGACTGCTCTGCTATGAGAACATTAGTGTGGGGTCCCTTATACGGCGACCAGCCTCTCTATTTAATCCAACCACTTGTCACATGGGTTGAGGCCAGACAGGCCATCCCTGTAGTGTCAAATTGGGTGTTGGAGACAATAAAATGAGGTTATTCACTGCAATTCGCTTAAATACCCTGTGATTCAACTGCGTGGTTCCCACCTCAGTTCAGAGCAAAGATGCACACGTCCTGCACTCAGAAGGAGAGGAATTTGCTGAGCCGTAGAAATGGTTCACCCAGCTCAGAGCGAGTCAGGCTTCCACGGCCGCTACTTCCTCTTCCCCAAAAAAGATGATGGCCTCCGGTCCATCCTCAATCTCAGACAATTGAATCACGCCCTCATGAAAATGTCGTTCAGGATGACTACACTGAAACAGATCCTTGCACAAATTCGCTCAAGAGACTGGTTCTTTTCGCTGGATGCATACTTTCTGCCCCCCACCTCCCCCCACACACATTTTATGAAGTACATGGAGGCAGCTCTCTCCCCTCTGAGACAGATGGGAATCCACATTCTCAACTACCTCAACGACTTGTAAGGGAAACAGGTCAATTTAGCTCAAAGGGAATCATTTAAGATTTTAAAGGGAATTTGAACAGAATAACTGTTTCACGGCTGATCACTGAAACGGCCAGCGATTCACTGAACGAGCCGTTTAACATCAAATCTGCGCTGGATATTAATATCCAAAGTATAGTGAAAACACTATTAATTAGCACAGTAACAAGATCGGCAGTTTAAGACATTAACTTGTAAGCACAAAACACAAGATACTTCTCTTTTCAATATGAATGAGCCTTTATTAGATAAATCTAAGACATATAAACTAATCTAACACATAAGCACACGCACTCACACAGGTTGCAGGAAGAAAGAAAGTTAGGGAAGAATGAGTTTAAGAGAATGAAAATGTGAAATCCCAAGTTTACAGCAATACGTGAAATTGCATAGACATGAACAACCATCAGTCACTTAATTAACCCTCGCATTGAGTTCATCAATTAGGTTAAAATTATATTAGATAACACCAGTACAGATCAGAGTCTGGAGGTACGTTACTTGTGATAAATGTGTAACGTGGTTCCCTTTGTTGTTGCTGAAAAGGGGGTTTCCCGAGGTTGCTGATTGGCTGGAAGTTCAGTAGTCGTTGAAGTGACGTCTTGGGAAGCCCGTGGTTGGGCGTTGGCTGATGATGCGGAGTTGTGGGCTGGCTGAAGTTTCAGATGGGCACGCGAGGTCAGAATCGGAGACACGGCGTTACAAAACTTAACTCAGAACACGAACTCTCAAGCAGAAAAGAAAAGAAACTAAAGTAAAAGAATAGAAGTAAAGTTTGACGAGACTAGGTGGTGTTTCTTCTCATTGTGGCTAAGCAGCAGCAGGCGTGCAGACCGAAGCACGCTGGAACGGCGCTCGAAGAACGCTAAAAGTGATGACAAAGCATGACTAAAAGCAGCAGCTTAAAAGCAGGCTAAAAGCCGGCATGACTGATAGCAAAAGCTAAACGAAAGCTAAAAGCTAAAAGCAAAATTTGATGGTGTCCTGAGTATTTAAACTGGCATTTTGGCCACACCTCAAATGTTGTCTTGACCAATTAGATATTGTCTTTTCTCGGGGTGTTGCATTGTTTGTCCCACCCATTCATAAATCATATGTTATCTTATCAAGCACGTGGTCCGAATTTTCCCGCTCTTGCAGGGTATAATTTGAACATGATTCCTATAACAAGAATATGATACATTTGACAAATAACTGATGGTCAGAAATGTTTCAAGCAAGAAGATTCGAACACACACATACTAAACATGAATATGATCCCTTACGCTATTCAAGAGTTATTTAAAAAGACATACACAATAAGTGATTAGAAACATTATAATCAAATGTGTGGGTTACATGTATGATATGGAGTTAAGCAATGGACTGATATCCATTTAGAAGTCTTTTTTGAGTTCATTTTGGTGCATATATGCATTGGAAGGCATTCTCTGTGCCATTCTGAGGAGTAAGGATATGTCCTGTGAAGACCAGAGGGGTTAACAGGTCACCTTAGGAATTTCAGTCTGGTTCTGCTAGGTGGGGGGAAGTCAATCCAACGATCTTGTTTACTCTCATGGCTTTACATGTGAGGGTCAGACTGTCCATCTGTTCGATTACTTGCCCCAAATTAGACAATCTCTTCTTCGAATTGAAATTGTCAATAATTGTTCTAATGGTGTTAATGTTGAAAGCTGTTCTCTGAAAGAGTTGGTTAGTTATCTTGCTTCAGACTGTGGTGCTAGGAGTTAATTTACAACATCCTGCCTTTCTGTGGAATTCGGCTCATGTTTCAACCAGGGTCCCGATCGAATCTTTAATTTGTCTGGTTCAGGCCTCATACACTACAACTGGCTCCCAGTCAGAGGCAGAATTAATATCACACAGGACCCTCCTCCTCAGCCACCTGGAATGCCTGGGACCGGGAATTTTGCCAAGAGCTCATTGTTCTCCAGCCAGTGAATATCGTTCCTGGGAACAATTTTCGAATCAGCCCAAATGAGAGCTGTAGTCACGCCAGAACAGGCTCTGGTGATATGGAGGCTAGCAACGTCCGTCTAGATTGCTACCACTTCTATCGCACTATAGAGACTGTGTCTGTTCCCCGAACTAGAAAATACAAAAAACGTCCAAACCAATTTAAGAGTAACAATTTAATTGATGTTCAACAAATGAAAAACAAATGCAATACGGATAAACAAATGATAAAGCTTGGTTTATTAAATATCTGGTCCCTTTCTACGAAAGCACTTTTTGTAAATGATATGATCACTGATCATAACCTAGATGTGCTCTGTTTGACAGAAACCTGACTAAAACCTGATGATTACATTATTTTAAATGAGTCTACCCCCCAAGATTACACTTATAAACATGAGCCATGTCCAAAAAGTAAAGGGGGAGGTTCTGCTTCAATTTATAACAATGTTTTCAGTATTTCTCAGAGGGCGGGCTTCAAGTATAACTCGTTTGAAGTAATGGAGCTTCATATAACATTGTCCAGAGAAACAAATGTAAATGATAAATCCCCTGTGATGTTTGTACTGGCTACTGTAAACAGGCCACCAGGGCACCATACAGACTTTATTCAAGAATGTGCGGATTTTATATCTGAGTTTGTGCTGGCTGCAGATAAAGATTTAATTGTTGGTGATTTTAATATCCATGTTGATAATGCATTGGGATCAGCATTCATAGACATTCTGACCTCTGTTGGGGTTAGACAACACGTCTCAGGACCTACTTATTGTCGAAATCATACTCTAGATTTAATACTGTAACATGGAATTGATATTGATGGTGTTGAAATTATGCAGCCAAGCAATGATATCTCAGATCATTATTTAGTTTTGTGCAAACTTTATATAGCTATACTAAACTGTAAATTCTACTTCTTGTTACAAGTATGGTAGAACCATCACTTCTACAACAAAAGACTGCTTTGTAAGTAATCTTCCTGATTTATCCCAATTCCTTAGCATATCCAAAACCACAGAACATCTTGATGATGTAACAGAAACTATGGACTCTCTCTTTTGTAGCATTATAAATACAGCTGCTCCTTTACGCTTAAGGAAGATTAAGGAAAACAGTCTGACACCATGGTATAATGAGCACACTTGCACCCTAAAGAGAGCAGCCTGGAAAATGGACCGCAGCTGGAGGACAACAAAACTAGAGGTATTGTGTATTGCTTGGCGGGAAAGTAACCTATCCTACAGAAAAGCATTCAAAACTGCTAGATCTGATTACTTTTCATCTTTTTTAGAAGAAAACAAACATAACCCCAGGTATTTATTCAATACAGTGGCTAAATTAACGAAATATAAAGCATCAACAAGTGTTGACATTTCCCAACAGCACAGCAGAAATGACTTTATAAACTACTTTACTTCTAAGATCGGTACTATTAGAGATAAAACTGTAACCATGCAGCCGTCAGCTATTGAACTGAATCAGATAGCGTGCTATAGATCGCCTGAGGAACAATTCCACTCATTCTCTACTATAAGATAGGAAGAATTGTATAAACTTGTTAAATCATCTAAACCAACAACATGTATGTTAGACCCTATTCCAGCTAAGCTCCTAAAAGAGGTGCTTCCAGAAGTCATAGATCCTCTTCTGACTATTATTAATTCATCATTGTCATATGTCCCCAAAACCTTCAAACTGGCTGTTATTAAGCCTCTCATCAAAAAAACACAACTTGACCCCAGAGAACTAGTTAATTACAGACCGATCTCGAATCTCCCTTTTCTGTCCAAGATACTAGAAAAGGTAGTATCCTCACAATTATATTCCTTCTAGAGTACCCCAAGGCTCAGTACTAGAGCCATTACTCTTCACGCTTTACAAGTTACCCTTGGGAGATATCATCAGGAAACACTGTGTTAGCTTTAAGTAATTTCTCACTGCAAAATTTTGAACAAACAGAGGTGTTAATTATAGGACCTAAAAACTCTGCATGTAATAACCTAGAACACTGTCTAAGACTCAATGGCTGCTCTGCCAATTCTTCGTCATCAGTTAGGAACCTAGGTGTGCTATTTGATAGCAATCTTTCCTTAGAAAGCCACGTTTCTAGCATTTGTTAAATTGCATTTTTCCATCTCAAAAATATATCTAAATTACGACCTATGCTCTCAATGTCAAATGCAGAAATGTTAATCCATGCGTTTATGACCTCAAGGTTAGATTATTGTAATGCTTTATTGGGTGGTTGCTCTGCATGCTTAATAAACAAACTCCAGATGGTTCAAAATGCAGCAGCTAGAGTTCTTACTAGAACCAGGAAGTATGACCATATTAGCCTGGTTCTGTGAACACTGCACTGGCTACCTATTAAACATCGTATAGATTTTAAAACCTTGCTTATTACTTATAAAGCCCTCAATGGTTTAACTCAGTATTTGAGAGCCACCAGATCCAGTCTGTATCCAGATCAGATGGTCACTGCAGTCACCTGGATCCAGTACCTATCCAGACCAGATGGTGGATCAGCACCTAGAAAGGACCTCTACAGCCCTGAAAGACAGCGGAGACCAGGACAACTAGATGAGCCCCCAGATACAGATCCCCTGTAAAGACCTTGTCTCAGAAGACCACCAGGACAAGACCACAGGAACCAGTGGAGTCCTCTGCACAATGTGACATTGCTGCAGCCTGTAATTCAACTGCTGGTTTCGTCTGGCCAGAGGAGAACTGGCCCTCCGACTGAGCCTGGTTTCTCCCAAGGTTTTCTCCACCGATGGAGGTTTGGTTCCTTGCCGATCTTCTGATAATGCTTCTCCAACGAGCCGCTTCTTCTTCGGCTTTTGTCGTGGTACAGCGGGTCACTCCAGCAACATGCTCGTGGACACTGCATACTAGCGGTTTGCATGTATATAGCACGTCGACACGGACAATGACGCAGAAGTATAAATCAGCCTTAAGAAGCAATAATATCAAAGATATTTTTTGGTCTCTATGAAATGTACCATACTCGATTGCAAAATTAAATGAATCAAGCATGAGAGTCCCTACCACATCCCATATTTCTAAATATAATTCAGGAGGAAGGCCATTTAGGCCTGTTGACTTGCCCTTCTGAAGGCTTTTTAGTGCTTCACGGAGCTCCTCCAAACTTAACAGGGCCTCCATAGAGTCTTTATTCAATTCAATTCAAGTTTATTTGTATAGCACTTTTTACGATACAAATCGTTGCAAAGCAACTTTACAGAAAATTATTAAGTTTCTACAATATTTAGTAGTAGCTTTTCAGTGGTGACTGTCAGTGTATGTGCATATGGCAGAAATGTATGGATAAATCAATAAGACGGATAAGTCAAAAGACGTAATCAAACAGACGATGAACACTATTAACAGCAATTATTATATGATGCAATCAAACTTATAGCAAAATTTGGTAGTTCTGTAAGTAGTTCCAGGGTTAGCATCATGTGAGGTCCTCTGAGGGGTTGGCATCACCTCTTCTCAGGTGTTCTGGTTCCAGACTGGAGCTTGTGTAAATCCTAGTTACCATGGGATGTAAATCCGTGGCAAAACAGAGAGACAAATAGAGACATAATTAGCGTAGCTGCTGTTCCAACCAAGTAAAATTAATTACTTTAACCCAAGCTAAAGAATAACAATATGCATTTGATCAGATATAACTGCAGTCCAAGATTATGAGATGCATTATTTGAATGATTGGCCAAAGAAATGTGTTTTTAATCATGATTTAAACAGAGAGGGTGTGTCTGAACCCCGAACATTATCAGGAAGGCTATTGCAGAGTTTGGGAGCCAAATGCGAAAAAGCTCTACCTCCTTTAGTGGACTTTGCTATCCTAGGTACTACCAAAAGTCCAGCGTTTTGTGACCTTAGGGAGCGTGATGGATTGTAGCGTGGTAGAAGACTAGTTAGGTATGCAGGAGCTAAACCATATCTTGACCTGGTAAAGACTCTAGCCGCTGCATTTTGGACTACCTGTAGCTTGTTAATTGAAGATGCAGGACAACCACCTAGCAGTGCATTACAATAGTCTAGTCTAGAGGTCATGAATGCATGAACTAGCTTTTCTGCATCAGAAACAGGTAACATGTTTCGTGGGTTGTTTCATACCCTGGGCTGAACTGGGGATTGGGAGCCCCTCCTGGGCTTAACTCGGGAACAGGAGCCCATCCTGGGCTTAACTCAGGAACAGGATCCCATCCTAGGCTAGACTGGGCATCGGGAGCCCTTTCTGGGCTTTGTTCTGGGGCTGTGCAGACACTGGAGCGAACTCTGGGGCCTGGGTTGATACCCTTCTCCTCACCCCTAGTTTCCCCTTCTGGATTGGGGGGAAAAGGCATGAGCTGCGTCCGAAATCGCATACTGCGTACTGGGTACTACATTTGAATTTGAACGTACTACTCGACTGTTAGAAAAGTACGTTCTATGTAGTATGAATGTGGGTAGTATGAATGAAATTCGGACGTACTACATCCGCCATGTTGACATTGTCACGTGACATACGTCGTCACAACAGCGCGAAAATTTAAAGAGGCCACTCTACTGAGCGAACATCGGCGATGTTTTTTTGTTATTCTTACCGCCTACATAGACAGCTTGTAAATCTTTTACTAAATATAAATTTAGCTTGTAATTTTTTATATATTTTTTTACCTCAGAATAACAGCAGCTACAGCTGTGAACAGAATGACAGCCTAATTTTATGTAAGGATATAAAGTAATTTATTGTAATAAATGAATACAAATAAAAATACACAGAAGAAACAAAAGGAACATGAATCAATTAACTTGAATGAATGCACATAGTAAACTTAGACATACAAACTGTACACACACACACACATATATATATATATATATATATGTGTGTGTGTGTGTGTGTATGTACAAACCCGATTCCAAAAAAGTTGGGACACTGTACAAATTGTGAATAAAAACAGAATGCAATGATGTGGAAGTTTCAGATTTCAATATTTTATTCAGAATACAACATAGATGACATATCAAATGTTTAAACTGAGAAAATTTATGATTTTAAGGGAAAAATAAGTTGATTTTAAATTTCATGGCATCAACACATCTCAAAAAAGTTGGGACAAGGCCATGTTTACCACAGTTTGGCATCCCCTCTTCTTTTTATAACAGTCTGCAAACGTCTGGGGACTGAGGAGACAAGTTGCTCAAGTTTAGGAATAGGAATGTTGTCCCATTCTTGTCTAATACATGCTTCTAGTTGCTCAACTGTCTTAGGTCTTCTTTGTCACATCTTCCTCTTTATGATGCGCCAAATGTTTTCTATGGGTGAAAGATCTGGACTGCAGGCTGGCCATTTTAGTACCCGGATCCTTCTTCTACGCAGCCATGATGTTGTAATTGATGCAGTATGTGGTCTGGCATTGTCATGTTGGAAAATGCAAGGTCTTCCCTGAAAGAGACGACGTCTGGATGGGAGCATATGTTGTTCTAGAACTTGGATATACCTTTCAGCATTGATGGTGCCTTTCCAGATGTGTAAGCTGCCCATGCCACACGCACTCATGCAACCCCATACCATCAGAGATGCAGGCTTCTGAACTGAGCGCTGATAACAACTTGGGTTGTCCTTGTCCTCTTTAGTCCGGATGACACGGCATCCCAGTTTTCCAAAAAGAACTTCAAATTTTGACATACACATACACACACACACATATATATATCTGTACAAACACACCCAATATATACATAAATACATAATATATACATTAAAGATAATATATACATATAGATAGATAGATAAAGAAAGATATAGATAAATCAGCAAAAAATGTGTAGTGTAACCTATTGAAATTACATTCTAAAAAAAACCCGACATATTAACAGACTGTGAGCAGCATCATACAGGCTGCTGTCACTGGCCTTCGACATCCAAGAGCTGCATAACATTGTGCACAGAATGAGCAGGTCTGTCATGGAGATTTTGAGGAGGCTGATTGCCCTCTCCACCGCAGATGACCTGGAGGTAGTGGGACCAGGTTTCCTTGTGGTAGCTGGAACAATAGTTGGCTGTCACCTACAAATTGAACCACCGGCAAGTGAAACCCAATGTTATTTCAACAGGAAATGGTTTCAATCTGTTCAGCTGCAGGCCACCACCAGGGGAAGTACCTTGATATCTTTGTTGAGTATCCTGGGTCTGTGTACGATGCCATGGTGCTGGAGAACAGCCCTTATTTACACTGGCCGCCTGTATCCACCTGCAGGAAAATGCATCCTGGGAGATGGTGAGTGTCCTTGCTTGAGTGCACCCACCTGCCTCATCACACCATACAGAGAGCCTGTACAGAAACCTGTACAGCTTTGTTTCAACACCAACGATGCTCATACACAGAATATTGTTGAGAGAGCCTTCGGGATGCTGAAGACAAGCTGGTGAGTCCTGCCTTTGTGGCAGATGTTGCTGCATGCTGTGCATTGCTCCACAATCTCCGTCTTCTGAATGAGGACATTGTTGATCCAGAAGTTGTGAGGATCATGACGATGATACACTGGAATACCAAAACACAGAAGCCAGCGCAGGAGAGCATGTTTGGGACAATCTGTCCACAGGTGTGTCACACCAGACAACAGTGTGCCAGCTCTTCAAGAGCATGATTACCTGTAGGACAATTTAACAGGTTAAGACTCTGCAAATCAGTTCATGTTCTCATATTGCTATTGTTTAAGCTAGTGTAAGTTATGAAGGTAATTTTAAATATTTTAATTTAAATGTGTATTTATATATACATATAAATATACACAATACACACATAACTAGTAATTTGTATTACAGTTATTTGAAATTCTAGCAACATACCACAAATGTCACTTGGGGGTTATATTACTTTGAGTTTAATTTTACAGATTTATTACTTGATCCCTGGGGTAAATTTTAGACTTCCACTTTTTTCCCACTCATTTTTTATACCCAAATTTAAAGTCCTCATCTTGTACATATACAGTTACTTAACTGAAGCTGCTGAAGTTTATTTTCCTTATTATAAAAACGTCTTAAGAAATTCCCTTTTGGTGTTGCTTTAAGCTCTATTATACTATTTTATGCAAAAGTTAATGTGGTTTTGTCTGAAGCTTTGTGCTCTTATCCATGTAGAAAATAAATAAATAAATAATAATTCTAAATGTGACTTGGTGCATGGGTATTTCTCTAAAGTGTGGCACCCATTCTCAAGACATCATTCTTCAGATATTAAGATGTTGCTTGTTTAAAAAACAACTGGAAACTTCTACAAAATCAGTGTGCACAAATGTAACACACAAAGTTACTCACTATTAAGCACTTTGCAACTGACAAAATAGCTACTGGAAATACCCTAAAATTTATATTATAATAAAAACAGCATAAATCAATGAAGATCCAGTGAAGAGTGTGTAGTTAAGTTTAACTTTCATTTATATACTTACTGAAACCCTTTGATTGCAGCATTATGCCTTCAGTGAAGAAGTCTTCATCAGTGGATGAGAACAAGGCTGTGTTCATCAGTCCCTGTAACATCAAAACAGGATTTACACATTACTGATGATTTATGATCAATGATCAAGCTGAGGTACTTATTAACAATAGTTTGTCATGTAAGTTATCCAACTATTTTTTTATCAAAATAGCAACACTAGTAAAATATAAATTAACTCGTTTTAATTACTTAAAGTTTTGTAACTTTATCTCATTAAATTACTTAACGAGCAGTCTGTTTAAATAAATCAGCGTTAACAAGCTGATGCACAGCATCTGATTGATAATGATGATTAAACATCTTTTTACACTCAATTAACAAAATCGTCTCATCGGTTTACAATGTGTAAACCTTCAACAAGTCAGTCATTTACTTGGATTATGTTAAACAAGTACACTTTACCCACAATGAACAATGTTTATCCATAAAGTACTTACACTTCAAAACAGCCGCGTCGCGGTTTTCCGTTATTTTCGAATATGACGAGTCCTCTCCCGTGGCCTCATGGGATAGTGTAGTGTCCATCGTATGCATGCTACGGAATTCGTGCGGAAGTAGTAGGTCATTCGGGTACATCTCGCCTACTGTTTTTCGAATACTAAGAATTCGGACATACTACTTGCTTCGCATACTGTTTTTCGCCTACTATATAGTATGGAAGTATGCGCTGGAGTAGGCACTGGAGTGTGCTTTGGGGCTGGCAGGCTTGCCACATTCCCGGAAGGCTCTTTTCGAGGAGGGAGCCTTCGCCAGCGTTCCCCGCGGTGCTGAGGCAGAATGGCAGCTGCACTCGTGGGGCCAGTCCTTATCTCCTTCTTCATCTGCCAGATCCGGTGCCCAAACCCTGGGTTTGGAAGCACACTCTGTGGTTTCTTCCCCCCAGGGAGGTGGTTACTCGTGTGGTAGACAGATTAAAGATTGACTGGCCTACCAAGAAACATCTTGAGCCGCAGAGAAGCAAGTTAGATGAGCGCTTCCTGCGGGTGAGGCAACCACCTCCACGCCAGAGCCTTCCATTTTTTCCCGATCTCCACAACGAAATTGTGAGATCATGGAATTATCCATATTCTACCCGCCTCTTCGGCCCCGATTCTCATCACTACGGCAATGTAGTGGGGCTGGGAGAGTGGGGGTATAGAGGGATGCCACGGGTGGAACAGGCGCTTGCGAGTTATCTGTCCCCCGGCTCGGCATCGTCTCTAAAGGCTCCGGCGTTGCCCACTAAGCCACTTAAAACAACATCTACACTTGTGGGCAAAGGGTATGTGGCAGCAGGTCAGGCTGGGGCGTGCCTTCACACCATGGCAGTCCTTCAAGCCTATCAGGCCGACCTGCTGAGAGATATCGACGAGGGGGATGGGATCAAGTCCGAAGACTACGAAGAACTTAGACGGACCGCTGATCTCCCCCTCCTTGCCACTAAAGAGACCGCTCGTGCTATTGGGCGGTCTATGGCAGCCTTAGTGACCGCAGAGAGGCACTTATGGCTGACCCTGTCAGAAATAAAAGAAAGAGACAGGGTCTGCCTCCTGGATGCCCCGCTTCAGCCTTCTGGCCTGTTTGGCGACACAGTCAATACTGTCGTCGACAGGTTCCAGGAGGCACGCAAACAGGCGGTGGCATTCCAGAGCTTCCTCTCTCGTCGCTCTCGTGGGGCATCTGGGCGGGAGATGCCCACGCCACATACCAGCTCCTCATATCGCGAGGCACAGAAGCAGAGTGTCGCCTCTCGTGCTCCTCCACGTCGGGACTTCCAAGCCCAAATCAGACCTTTGGGCAATCATCGAGGCCAGGAAGTCCTCGACAAATAGATACTGACGCCAGGGGCTCAGGAGAACAGAGGGCGACCCCTACTGGGGTAGATCGGGGTCCACCTCATTATACGGTGCCCGTCTCACCTCAGTGCCCTCGAGAGGTCGGTCTGCCAACCCTGCCAAAGTTTCAGGGCGCAGCAGCTTCCGGTGAGCGATGCTCTCAGTTATTTCCACCCACGAGCGTAGCGGAGCTGAGAGGCTCGCCGCCCCTTCGGGGGCCTCTTACACCAGAGGTCAGTCTCGAGAGACTGATTCCCTTAGTATATTATTTAGCAGCATGGAAGCTACTGCCAAATGTATCTCAATGGGTCCTGCGCATGGTAGAAAAAGGCTACTGCATTCAGTTCGGCTCTCCACTGCCGAGATTCAACAGTGGAAGAAATGTGGAAGAAACCTTGGTTCTTGAATCAGGGCCCGGTGCTGGGAGCTCTTTGTCGCCGTGTAACGCGAGCGACAGACGCGTCCCTCACCGGTTGGGGTGCGGTCATGAGTGGCCATCCTGCCCACGGTCTGTGGAGTGGTCGCCATCTGACATGGCATATCAATTGTCTAGAGATGCTAGCTGTGTATCGAGCATTGAAATATTTCCTCCCAGACCTGAGAGGTCACCATGTGTTGGTGTGCACCGACAACACATCGGTGGTCTCTTATATCAATCACCAGGGAGGTCTGCGTTTGCGCCCCTTGTACAAGCTGGCACACCAGATCCTTCTGTGGTCCCAGGACAAACTCCTCTTGCTCAGAGCAGTGTATATTCCTGGGAGATTGAATGTGGGAGTAGACATACTGTCGAGACAGGGGCCAAGGCCCGGGGAATGGAGGCTTCACCCAGAGGTGGTGAAGCAGATATGGAGAGTGTTTGGCAAAGCCCAGGTGGACCTCTTTGCGACTCAAGAGACATCGCAATGTCCCCTCTGGTTCTCTCTAGTTCATCCAGCTCCTCTGGGTCTGGACGTTATGGTACAGACCTGGCCGAGGCTTCGTCTGTATGCCTTTCCCACTATTGCTCTGCTCCCGGGAGTTCTGGCGAGAGTACGCCGGGACGGGGTCCGTCTTCTATTAGTAGCCCCATTCTGGCTGGGCCGAGTATGGTTCGCAGATCTGATCTCTCTCCTCGACGGCTTTCCAAGGGAGATTCCGATCAGGACAGATCTCCTCTCACAGGTGCAGGGCACGATAATTCACCCTCGCCCGGAGTTGTGGAAACTGTGGGTGTGGCCCCTGAGGGGGCACAGCTCATAGCATCCGGTCTCTCAACCAAGGTTGTTGAGACCATCCCCCAATCCAGAGCTCCCTCAACGAGGAAACTGTACGCCATGAGATGGAAACTCTTCACCTCATGGTGCAGAGATTGCCAGCTTGACCCAGCTAACTGCCCAGTTGGTATAGTTCTGGAGTTTCTTCAAGCCAGGCTCTCTGTAGGGTTAACTCACTCCACCTTGAAGGTTTACGTGGCGGCCATTGCTGCTTACCATGTCCCTTTCAATGATCAATCATTGGGTAGACACCCCCTAGTTACACATTTCCTCCGTGGTGCTCTGAGGCTGAGGCCTTTTGTACGGTCCCGTGTTCCCCCTGGGACTTGGTTGTGGTTCTAGAGGCTCTTTGTAAAGCTCCATTCGAGCCAATACAAGATATTTCAGATATCTGACTCTTAAGACTGCCCTGCTACTGGCTATCACCTCTCTCAAGGGAGTTGGAGATCTTCAGGCCCTCTCGGTGGCCCCTACCTACTTAGACTTTGCCCCTGGAATGGCCAAAGCATTTTTATACCCTCGAGCGGGTTATGTCCCTAAAGTTCACTCTGTCACGCCACAACCCATAGTACTGCAGGCCTTCTGCCCTCCTCCCTTTCGGGAGCCAGACCAGCAAAAGCTAAATTGTATGTGTCCAGTTCGAGCGCTGGATGCATACGTTCACAGAGCTGCCCTGTGGAGCAAATCAGACCAATTGCTTGTATGCTACGGTCCCCCAAAAAGGGGCTTTCCTGCATCTAAGCAGACCCTCAGTCTAGGGCTGTGCAATTAATCGAAATCGTAATAAAATCACGATTTGAGCGTGCGCGATTTCTAAATCGCTTTATAGCACGATTTTTCGCTGTCCCGACCTCCCGCAGTATGCTATCCGATCCAATCAGAATGCAACACACCTCATATGAGCGCGAGACTGGGCATATGCCTAACTCCAGGTTCACACACTCTGTGATGTGTATTTATTCCGAGCCCATGTTAATGGATCAGAACGTTCACACTGCACACGGTAAAAGATGTGAACAGAAAAGGTTAGACATCGAAAGGTGCTAAAAGAATGAATATCTAGTGCATGAGCATAGAGAGAGTTGTGAGTAAGTGAGCAAGAGGAGACATGTTTGAAGTGCGTGCTTTCTCTCCGGACGAGAGCAGCATGTATCTGAGCATGCATGTCTGGTTTTGTGACAAAACAAAGGAAATCTGCGTGCAAGCGGAGAGATTCACGCTCGCGCATTATTTTTATATGCTTTCGCATTACAATAATGCGCTCTCGCTGCTGCTTCTACACCGCATACACATACTGTATATGCACTGCTGACGGAGTACGTGTGAACCTTGGGCAATAAATATATTTCAGCACCTGAGGCACCGCTACAATGAGCTATAACAAAAACACATCAAAAAAAAAAAAAAAATTCCATTTAAACTATTTTTATTGTATTTATATATATATATATTTCCACATGTCTAAAAAACATTTTAATTGACATCTTTACTTCATGATTATTTTGACTTATGTCTGTTCTAGAGGCATGTTACAACTTTTTGATAAAGCTCTCATTGGTTTTCTTTTGGAAATATATTTCAAATTTATACTGAATGCATTTATGACTGTAAAGCATGTCTGTGTGTCAAAATCGTGATTAAAATCGAAATCGCAAAATTGATCAAAAAATCGTGATGGTTTTTTTGTCCACAGCCCTACCTCAGTCATTGGATAATCAAGGCTATCAATGTATCCTATGAGTCCTCTGGTCTTCCCCCTCCTTTGGGAGTCAAAGCTCACTCAACTCGGGGTATGGCGGCCTCTAAGGCCTTCTCAGCAGGTGTGTCCCTCTTGGACATCTGCAATGCTGTGGGATGGTCCATGCCCTCTACTTTCGTCAGATTTTATGATCTAGATATGCAAGCCACTCCTGGCTCTTCTGTTCTCTCGCCTCAGCTGTGCTCTTCGGATAGACACTAGGCAGGGATTTGGAAGTCTGGCAGCGTGGGCACATCGTTCCCCAAAGCATTCGACGCAGCTCGAGTTCCTGAAGAGGAACGTCTCAAGGTTACGCATGTAACCCTGGTTCCTCGAAGGAACGAGACGCTGCGCCGCAACGCCATACTCCCGGCACCCCTGCCGGCGCTTGCTTCCCTACACAAAGCTGAAGCCAGCTGCGCGGTATGTGCTTTTATAGCTTCCTGGTCATTACGTCACCCCGCCCATGATGTGACGCCCTTCCATTGGACAGATTGCACACGATATTGAATGTCAGTCTCGCCAAAGGCGTTCCCCAAAGCGTTTAACGCAGCATCTCGTTCCCTCGAGGAACCAGGGTTACATGCGTAACCTTGAGACGTTTTCAAAAGACAAGTTCCTGTCTAAAATAACACCCAGATTTTTGACTGTAGAGGAAGTAACAGTACATCCGTCTAATTGCAAATTGTAACCTACGATATTCTGTGTACTGTTTTTTGGTCCAATAATAATATCTCTGTCTTAGCCAAATTTAATAGGAGAAAATTATTGGTCATCCAATCTTTTACATTTTTAACACACTCTTTTAGCTTAGATAATTTAGAAGTTTCATCTGGTCTAGTTGTGATATATAGTTGAGTATCATCAGCATAACAGTGGAAACTGATCCCATATTTTCTAATGATATTACCAAGGGGCAACATGTATATTGAAAATAGCAGAGTGACATCCTTGTGTCACTCCATATTTTACTGGTGATAAATGAGATGACTCCCCATTTAAATAAACAAAGTGGTAGCGATCGTACAGGTAGGATCTAAACCATCTTAAAGTCTGGCCTTGAATACCTGTATAGTTTTATAATCTATCTATGAGTATGTCGTGATCTATGGTGTCGAACGCAGCACTAAGATCAAGTAAAACTTGCAATGAGATGCAGCCTTGGTCTGATGCTAGAATCAAGTCATTTGTAATTTTAACAAGTGCAGTTTCTGTGCTTTATAGAGATCTCTTTTTTTGCAGGAAGGAGCACAATTGAGCAGACACAACTTTTTCTAAAATTTTAGACATAAATGGAAGATTTGAAATAGGTCTGTACTGTAATTTGCCAGTTCACTAGGATCTAGTTGTGGTTTCTTAAGAGTCTTAATAACCACCAGCTTGAATGGTTTTGGGACATGACTTAAAGCTAATGATGAGTTAATAATATTGAGAAGCGGTTCTTCTGCTACAGGTAACAACTCTTTCAGTAATTTAGAGGGTACAGGATCTAATAAACATGTTGTTGTTTAGATGCAGTAATAAGTTTATTTAGCTCTTCCTGTCCTGTAGTTGTAAAGCACTGCAGTTTATCTTTGGGTGCGATGGATGAAACTGAAGTATTAGACGCTGTAGAATGTATTTTTTTTATTGTATATAACGCTTATATACAATATTATTTTATCAGTGAAGAAATTCATAAAGTCATTACTATTTAACTGTGAGTGAATATTTAGATTGGGTGGCATCTAGTTATTTGTTAATCTAGCCACTTAAAAAAGCGCTAAATAAAAACCTTGGATTGTTTTGGTTATTTTCTGAGTTTGTGGATATGCTCGGCCCTGGCAGTTTTTAGAGCCTGTCTATAGCTGGACATACTGTTTTTCCATATAATTCTAAAAACTTCCAAGTTAGTTTTTCTCCATTTGCACTCAAGACTACGAGTTTCTTTCTTGAGAGAGTGGGTTTTACTGTTATACCATGGCACAGTAAGTTTTTCTCTAACCTTTTTAACCTTTCTAATGTATTAGAGAAGATGTTGCATGTTGCCAGTCATTTCATCTAGTTCATGTGTATTTATGGGTACACAGAGCAGTTGAGATAAATCAGGCAGGTTATTTGCAAATCTGTCTTTGGTGGCTGGAACAGTTGTTCTGCCCGGACGATAACATGGAGCCATATAGTTAATATCAGTAATACGCAGAATGCACGATACAAGGAAATGGTCAGTAACATCATCACTTTGAGGTACGATATCTCTATCAGTAAGATCGATTCCATGCGATATAATTAAATCTAGCGTATGATTAAAACAATGAGTGGGCCCGGTGACATTTCTCCAAAAGAGTTGATTAGGTCAGTAAATGCAAGTCCTAATGCATCATTTGTATTATCAACATGAATGTTAAAATCTCCGAAAATTAGCACTTTATCAATGGTAACCAATAGCTCTGAGAGCAAATCTGCAAATTCTTTTAGGAATTCTGTATAACCTTTCGTGTCCTCGTCAATACGTGGGAAGCGGCCCTGACACAATGATTGTCAGTGGGCGTTGTGCTGCACACCATCTCGATCAGGCTCCTGAAGTCCCTCTTCAGTGTCTCCGTCTGCCGCAGCGTGGTGTCGTTAACCCTGACGTAAAGCACGACCACTCCGGGGCTCTCGTTGCCCTTCAGGTATCTGTGCAGAAACATTGAGAACACTAGCAACAGGGAAACCAGAGTGTGCACTTTACCTTCGGCAAACGTAGCACGGACGTGTCGAACGATGGAGTCTCCGACGATCACAGCGTCGCGTTCCTTCTCGCGGAAGGGAGCGAAGCAGTTCCGGGTGGAGATCTCAAAGACCGGAGGCAGCGGAGGGGGAGAGGTCATCGCCCGGGTCCTGGCTCGCGTCCTCCACTGTGGGTGTACCCAGGGTCCGTGGTGTCCCGGCGCTGGAGTGAAGGACATCAAGATCGCGTCCTGGGTGCACCAGGCCTGTGCACAGAAACACACGGAGTAGAGCAGGGTGCTGTATACTTACCCCGGACTTGTCAGCATCAGCATGGGATGTTTCCAGCGTGGCTCTCTACTCTCTCAGCTGGGACTGCCTCTCCTCCAGGTCGCAAATCTGCCGAATGCAGCTCGAACGTGTCCTCACTCAAAGGTAGACATACATCCGCCATTAAAGCAAGTAACAGTGAGTAAAGCAATGGTAATGTGCATGAATAGAGTATTAACAATGTATGCGGGATTAGCGGCGACCACGCTGGCGATGCTAACAGGCTATAAGCTAATAGAGGACTCGGGAAATCAAAATAAAACTAGTGATAACAAGGCGCTCTAATTGTTTTTGTTGTAGAATACGATAGAGGTTATATTTACACGTTATAGAAACGAAAATGATGGTGTATAAAATTGATTTTTAAAGGGGTCATATGATGCGATTTAAATTCTTCCTTTCTCTTTGGAGTGTTACAAGCTCTTGGTGCATAAAGAAGATCTGTAAAGTTGCAAAGACTAAAGCCTTAAAATCCAAAGAGATATTCTTTATAAAAGTTAAGAGTCAACCACACCCTCCTAAAACGGCTCATTCTAACACGCCCCCACATATCTACATCATTATGTGAGGAAGATTTGCATAACACTGCCCAGATGTTCACGCAAAGAAAGAAGGCATACCTTTTATTCCAAAAGAGGATGATATCCGCTTCGTCATACCTGGAGCTGATTGGTGCTGATCGCTGAGGAAATACATCAACTTTGCACTGTGGATCACCCCCCGCTCTTAATGCATGGTGTTTCCTTCTGGAGCATCAGTGAATGTTTGAACCTTTTTTAATAGTTGTGTTTGAGTCCCTCAGTTGTCTTCAGTGTGAAAAGATGGATCTCAGAATCATACAGTCACTGCTGAAAAGTAGGGGTGTCGAAATTAATTGTTGCATTACTAGGCCATTATCGATTATAGCCCACTGATGTCATTCGCATTCACACTTGTAACACGAGTATTAGAAATTTTGGAAAAACCAAGCTTAGTGCGAGAAAAACATAGGCCTACTCGGAATAATCTATTCTGCGCTTGGCTTTTTCCCACATGCCACGTGGTGTGTGTGCTAGATAATCGCGGCGGGCTTTATTGCACAGAATATGCGCTGTGAAACACTCGCGCATTACCTGACAGTGTGTTTCCACCCGATTTTATTTCAGTCTCTTACCTTAGCTATGCTTTCATTTCTGCCATTTGGAATGCAGTATGTATTAGATGCACAAATCTCACGTACTGACAGACTTTCATGTGTGCTTTGTGTTTGTTTGTCCTGAAGCTCACGGCTGCGGTTAAATTCACTTGGATCCCCTAATACTTTTATACGAAATTGATGTAAACACAGTCAGTTGTGTTTTCAGAGCAGGACAAATTAACTGATATGTCAAAATAGATCTGTGCATTAGTGTGAATGCAGCCAAGCTGCCAGAGTCTATGATCTTATCAGTAATAATCAAACGACAATAATGCTGAGAATAAAAGAAAGATGCTGGAAAACTGAAGAATCTGTAGAACCTGGAGGATTTTTCTGAAGAACAGTGCTCAGTTTAACTGTTAAGAACAAACAAGGGACTCCATGGATCATCCAGGTAACCACACACAGAAATCTTTAATAATTTCCAAAAAATTTTTTGTCTTGTGGACTATATGTAAACAGGATATGATGATATCTGTTATTTTGTTAAAATTATTAACATTTTCACAGATTCTGCAAGTGGTTCCCAAACTTTCGCATGCCACTGTATGTCTGTGCCTCAGTAGAGCAGTGCTTTGGTTTTAGTGGTTTAGAGCAGTGCTGTGATATGGTTTTTAGAAGCACTGCCCCTGAAACTGAGCTCTGTCATTATAGAACACTGCCTTAATTTTAGAGTTCTGTCTAACTGGAGTACTGCCTCAATATAGTGCTCTGCACTCACTAGAGCATTGCCTCAATATTAGAGATCTGCCTCATTAAAGCTTTTTGCCACTATATAAAGTTATGCCTCAGTACAAACATCTGCACTCTAAATATATAGTCAGAATCTCCAAAACACACACTTTATAAACCTTACCTAACACACATACAGTATACATACACAACACTAAAACAGAGTCACATAATACATCCAAAATGCTCTGAAATGTTTATTAAAATGCTTGTCTTTGTTGCAAAAACAAGAATAACAGTAAAAAGCAGAGAACATAAGAATAAAGGTATGGCATGAAGAAGGGAAAAACAGATGAAAGAAAGAGCGAAAAAGCTGCTTTAACACAATCTGTTTTGTATAAAGCACTATATAAATAAAATATAGGTGACAGAGACTGGAAAGAAGGACAGGCGGTAGAAAGATTTCCAGTGTGCAACAGTGGTACAACAGTTTTATAAAAAAAGACAGATTAAACAACCATTATACATCCTTTATGATCAATGCTTTTGATCTTAAACAACCAATACAGTATAAAACATGACAAAATTAAATTAAAATAAGTGCAACCAATTTCTACAAAATCATTATATATAAAAGCCAATTACATAGAATAAAGCTTATAATAAAGCTGACACAGATATCAGTTCTGATTTTTAACATGGTAAAAATTTCTATTGCTAAGCGCACCTGGAATCTAAGCAATTATCTTCCTTTTTAATCTATAATTTAGCAACATGTGAAACTGTTCAATTTTTGTCCCTCATTACATTTATAACAACCACAGAAAATCAGTTATTTTTTTTTATTAAATTGCATTAATTAATGCATTAATTGATGCATAAGTGCATTTTAACAATATAATTAGTCTGAAGTCTGAAAAATACTGATCCAAGAAATTTGGTGGATTGACTGGTCAGAAAATACAGCTCCACTTTGAATGTTTCTATGACCAGTTCACTGTGAGAAATTTGTTCTTGGTCATACTAATCAATGTACTTCACTATGTAGTAAGTGGTAAATTGGCACTGTATCCAAATGCAGTTTTCTCATGAAGTTTTGAGATTTTGTGTTCTGTACCATTTTATAAAAATACACAGTTAACAAATACAAGTATGAATAAGAATATACATAATATTTCTAGAGAAGGCACAGGTTTCCCAATTTCAGATTTCCTTCATTTTTCTTTTTTCATTTTCCACACAGCAATTCCATGACAAAAACCTGCCATATGAATAAATCCTCCATGACTTCAGCTGCCATAATATAAATACATATACAGATAATCATAAATAAATGTTGAAATCAACAAGTGCATAAATAAAGGTTGGCATATTAGCACTATTTATGATGGATTTGTCCTCCTTTCTGACATTTGACTCTTGTTTAGATGTCTAATATCACTCAACTGCCTCATTCAAGCACTTAAATTCTCATCTGTGACAGTGGGATGTTTTCCATCAAAATCTTCTTTTCTCTTTCAACCTGGGTATTACATAATTTCCTACATAATATAATGTTGAGAATCACCATTCGCCACTGGTCATATGCCATCAAGGACCATTCTGACATTACTCATTTATGCATGCTAACATAATGTGTATAGTAGTTGTGGTTCGCTCTTCCAGCTTGATGAAGCTTCTACAGCAAATAAATAAAGTGGTTAATTTTCATTTAAAAACCCACCACTGACAGCACACTCTCTCTCTCACACACATACTCATTGGTACTTGTGGTTTACGGGGACTCTCAACAGGCGTAATGGTTTTTATACTGTACAAACTGTATTTTCTATCACCCTACAACACCAACCCTACACCTAAACCTACACCTTACAGAAAACTTTGTGCATTTTTAGATTTTCTAATTTTTCTAATTTGTGTTCCCATAAACCAACCAAACCAGTGCACAAAGCTCCCACTAGGGTGGGACAAAATGACTGCCTTTTTAAATTGCAGTAAAAGAAACTGTAACAACTTCTGTATCAGATATTGAAAAGTCAGTTATGCTGCTGCTACATTTTTCCTCATAGCTACAAAAAGGACCTTTCACACCAGCAATGTGTTGTCTACTGGCAGCTTTTTCAGAATGTAATTAAAACAAATGTAATTCTCACCATTCTCAGTACCAGTTTGAAAAAACAACATATAGCAAAAACGAAACCTTTTATTTTATGCTATCTTATTAATGGTATATTTTCAAAATGCCAAGTCCTACCACTGACCTGAGCTTGTGTTAACTTTTCATTAAAATTATTGCTGTCTAGTCTTAATTCAACCTTGTTTTTGGATTAAAGCATAGTCAATGACTAGAATTTCCCTCAGATTTAAACACACACTTTTGAGGGCACAGCACATCCACAAGCTATATCACATTTCCTCAAAGGTGAAATGTGTAATTTTTTGGATGTTTACTGTCATGTAAAAACTGTGGCTCTGTTGGGCAAAATTCTGTGCATTTAAACATCTCGTCCAGCCAACACAGCAGTGGCTCAACCAATATCAAGATTTGGGGCAGGGCTATCTATTTAACTGACTAAATGTACTTCACCTTAAATTTAGGTACTTTAATTTTAAGTTCAAAAGAGCCAAATGTTTTAACCCAATCAATATAAAATTTAAGTCTTACATGTTGAGTTCTCAAAGTTTTTTTTTTTTTTTTTTTTTAATTTTGCAATCATTGCAATACACAACCTTCAAAACTTTCAACATCCTATACTTCAATTCTTCTCTGACACTTAGAAGACATAGTTGTGCTTTTTTGCATCAGGTTTGTATAGTGCTTTGCTGTACAAGGTTTGAAGGCTTCATTGTGATTGGCGGAGTTTGGGCATACTCCTGCAATGGACTTGTTGTCCCTAAACTCACAGACTGGCACTGGTATCGAGTCGGGTCTGAAAAAGGTGTAGTGGAAGAGACAAAGCTGTCCTGCATGGCTGGACTGCTCCTGCTGGTGAGTGGGTAAACTGGAAGGAGGACATTTCTGCTTCCTCTTTCTTTTGCCATTCCGCCTTTATGAGAGGGACCAGATTTAGGTGGGGAGAAAATGGGTGCAATGTGCATCCATGTCAGTCTTGAACCTGACCACCGGATAACCTTGTTCTCCAGGGTTTCAACAAATTTCTTGTCTGATTTGTTCTTGTTTGAGAAAAGGGGAGGAGTCTCTGGAGAGCCCTCCCCTCCATCAACATATGGCCATTGGTCTTGCTCTTCACAACATTCTAGTTTGGAGCTTTTACACACCATGGGAGGTGAAGAGGAGGGTGAATCTGTGTCTGACCAGCTCAATCTTCGCTTCTGCAAGAGCCATGAGAGAATAAAAAAGGGCATCAATACAAAAATCACACAGTATAAAATGGTGCACACAAGATAATATGCTGTGTGTCTCGTGTGTGTCTCTAACCTTGACTGGAATATGTAATTGGTCTTTGTGCTTGTGTGGGGGAGTGATATTGCTGCTGCCATGGGTGAAAATGTTTTGAGGTGAAACGTCAGCAGGGTTAGGTGTCACAGAAACTTGAACAGTCACTTGAGGGAACCAAAGCTTTAGCATCACCTCTATCTGCAGCAAAGTGGGTAAATACTTCTCTCTGTAGAAAACAAGGGAAAGTGAAAAAAAGCACAAAATAACACAGACAAATACAAACCCGATTCCAAAAAAGTTGGGACATTGTACAAATTGTGAGTAAAAAAGGAATGCAATAATTTACAAATCTCATAAACTTATATTTTATTCACAATAGAATAAAGACAACCTATCAAATGTTGAAAGTGAGACATTTTGAAATGCAAAGCCAAATATTGGCTCATTTTGGATTTCATGAGAGCTACACATTCCAAAAAAGTTGGGACAGGTAGCAATAAGAGAAAAAGTTAAATGTACATATAAGGAACAGCTGGAGGACCAATTTTCAACTTATTAGGTCAATTGGCAATATGATTGGGTATTAAAAGAGCCTCTCAGAGTGGCAGTGTCTCTCAGAAGTCAAGATGGGCAGAGGATCAGCAATTCCCCCAATGCTGTGGCGAAAAATAGTGGAGCAATATCAGAAAGGAGTTTCTCAGAGAAGTTATCATCATCTACAGTTTGAAGTTATCATCATCTACAGTGCATAATATCATCCAAAGATTCAGAGAATCTGGAACAATCTCTGTGCGTAAGGGTCAAGGCTGGAAAACCATACTGGATGCCCGTGATCTTCGGGCCCTTAGATGGCACTGCATCACATACAGGAATGTTACTGTAATGGAAATCACAACATGGGCTCAGGAATACTTCCAGAAAACATTGTCGGTGAACACAATCCACCGTGCCATTCGCCGTTGCCGGCTAAAACTCTATAGGTCAAAAAAAGAAGCCATATCTAAACATGTTCCAGAAGCGCAGGTGTTTTCTCTGGGCCAAGGCTCATTTAAAATGGACTGTGGCAAAGTGGAAAACTGATCTGTGGTCAGATGAATCAAAATTTGACGTTTTTTTTGGAAAACTGGGACGCCATGTCATCCGGACTAAAGACGACAAGGACAACCCAAGTTGTTATCAGCGCTCAGTTCAAAAGCCTGCATCTCTGATGGTATGGGGTTGCATGAGTGCGTGTGGCATGGGTAGCTTGCACATCTGGAAAGGCACCATCAATGCTAAAAGGTATATCCAAGTTCTAGAACAACATATGCTCCCATCCAGACGTCGTCTCTTTCAGGGAAGACCTTGCATTTTCCAACATGACAATGCCAGACCACATACTGCATCAATTACAACATCATGGCTGCGTAGAAGAAGGATCCGGGTACTGAAATGGCCAGCCTGCAGTCCAGATCTTTCACCCATAGAAAACATTTGGTGCATCATAAAGAGGAAGATGTGACAAAGAAGACCTTAGGTAGTTGAGCAACTAGAAGCCTGTATTAGACAAGAATGGGACAACATTCCTATTCCTAAACTTGAGCAACTTGTCTCCTTAGTCCCCAGACATTTGCAGACTGTTATAAAAAGAAGAGGGGATGCCACACAATGGTAAACATGGCCTTTTCCCAACTTTTTTGAGATGTGTTGATGCCATGAAATTTAAAATCAACTTATTTTTCCCTTAAAATTATACATTTTCTCAGTTTAAACATTAGATATGTCATCTATGTTGTATTCTGAATAAAATATTGAAACTTCCACATCATTGCATTCTGTTTTTATTCACAATTTGTACAGTGTCCTAACTTTTTTTGGAATCGGGTTTGTATATAGTCTGATATTGTCAATTATATAAGTAATTCAAGTCATTCTGATGCCACACATTAGTGAAACATCCATATTTAAAGTGATGAACTACAACTGTGGTTACATCTGTGCAAACTTGGGGGTAGAAAATTACTGCCAGCTGGTTTAATATTATGTTTGGACTTTACAATTAGTTTGTGCATTTTGAATAATATGAATAACAACAATAATTTGAGCAATAAGTTAATACTTCCAACAATATAACTTTACAGCATCTTAAATAATCATTAACCTTGTTTAAGTAAAGCCGCGTTCAGACTGCACGATTTTAGCCCAGTTTTTGGCTCGCCGACAGGTTTTGAGAAATCGCCGACAAATGCCCGAAATCACAGGCAAATCGGTGCTCGTTCACGCGAGTGATCTGAGAGAATCGGCGACGGGTCACCGACGCCCGTGAGATATTTGGCATGCTAAATATCTGGACTTGTCAGCGATTCAAAATCATGCTGTGTGAAAAGAGTTCTGACTGAAAACTACGTCGGCGATGACTGACAGCCAATGAGAGAGCAAGATACAGAGCAGCGGGGAGTTCGGGGAGGAGTTATAGACCACAATATCAGCAAGCATTGCTTCGTTTCAGAAAAAGGCTTCTTCTCTGTCTATTTGGACCCAAGAAATGGAAGAAAAATTAGTAGGAATTTGGCAGGAGCTCCCGTATCAGTTTGACGTTTCATCTGAGCTATCCCAGTCTCACCTGAGAACTCGATCCGGTCTTGCACGCGTGATATCGCGTTGTTTCCTTGTCACATCTCGTGTGTGTTTGGTTGTGAAACGTAGTTTGTGTGCCAGACAGAGTTGTCGGCGATTCTTCCTATTGTAAAGTCATGCAGTGTGAAACCTTCTGTCGCCGATCCATCGTGCAGTGTGAACACAGCAGCGACTGAATGCTGGCCAAGATAGTCATGCAGTGTGAAAAGAACAGTGACCCGACTACTTTGAAAATCGTTGTGTGTGCGCATTACCTGCATCTGCACATCTCTCTACAAACAATGAAACTGTGTTTAAGTTACTTTAAAAACAGTGATTTTACCACCTCGTTGCTGAGGAATATAATGTAGCTATTCGGTATCCAGCCTATTTTATTAATAAAAGTTGCGGGGCAGCGCTGACAAGAAGTTTCTGTGTGTGCACAGCTCAATCTTAAAGGGGTGCTATTATGCTTTTTCACTTTTTCAACTTTAGTTAGTCTGTAATGTTGCTGTTTGAGCATAAAAAAAGATCTGCAAAGTTACAAAGCTCAAAGTCCAATACAAAAGGAGTTGTTTATTTAACAGAAATCCCTTTTCCAAAACTACAACGAACGACTCGTTTGGACTACAGCGCATATTTTCCCGGATTTGTAATATCACAAAGTTCGACGAATGGGACGAGACCTGGTTGAGCTGCACTAGAGAAGGCAATGAGTGTTATCACTATGTTGGAGACGTGCTAACTTTCCCAAGGCAGATGAGCTTAGAGTGGTTATAATCATCCGGGTTTAAATCACGCACAAATTGATTTGATTTTGACACAATATTTACACTGAAGCTCACAGCAGATGGCTATGATAAGGGGCATGACATTTCCCGACCATCACAACACCACACAGACTGGCCCAGCTAACCAATCACAGCGCATTTCGTATTTCAGAAGGCAGGCCTTTATTTGATGCAGGAACTATTCCAGCCGTTCATGCCAGACTAGGGAGAGAGGTGTTGTAATAATGTAAAATACATGAAAAATATGTTTTTCGAACAACCTAGTATGAGAGCCTGTTCTAGTACACCCCCAAAACAAAATCAAGACCTTGTAAAAGAGCATAATAGGACCCCTTTAATCTCTCTCTCTCTCTCTCTCTGTGGCCATGTAGTTTTGTGTCCATTAATTAAAGCTATGCTTTAATTTTGAAGAGTGATTAAAATGACTTGGATCTACCTGTATATTAAATGGTTTTAATGCATACCTGCGAGCCTATCAGAATTGAGTATTCAGACAGACCATGGTATAAAGTAGTTTTATAAATAGACAGTTGTTCACTATAGTTTATAATGCATTATGCATAAACTTTCATGTTAAAATGTAACATTTAACAAAATTCCAACAAATCACATTTAACAAAACCCAACAAATCTCAACAAATTAGAATACTTCATAAGACCAATAAAAAATAAATAAAAAATTGAATTGTTGGCCTTCTGGAAATTATGTTCACTTACTGTACAGTCGTGGCCAAAAGTTTTGAGAATTACATAAATATTGGAAATTGGAAAAGTTGCTGCTTAAGTTTTTATAATAGCAATTTGCTCCAGAATATTATGAAGAGTGATCAGATGAATTGCATAGTCCTTCTTTGCCATGAAAATTAACTTAATCCCAAAAAAACCTTTCCACTGCATTTCATTGCTGTCATTAAAGGACCTGCTGAGATCATTTCAGTAATCATCTTGTTAACTCAGGTGAGAATGTTAACGAGCACAAGGCTGGAGATCATTATGTCAGGCTGATTGGGTTAGAATGGCAGACTTGACATGTTAAAAGGAGGGTGATGCTTGAAATCATTGTTCTTGGCCCGATGGAGGAGAATGGCTGAGTTTGGAGGAATGAGGTGTGATCCGGGAGGTGCAGGAAGTGACGTGGATGAAGGAAATGAGATTGAGGTAGACACGGGTAACGAGGGAAATTCAAACAATGAAGAATGGAGGATAGTGAATCGGAAAAAAATGAAAAGAAAGCAGAGAGAATCTGATGGAGATAAGGGAGAGGAACAACAAAGTTCAGAAATTAAAGTTATTCTGTGATTTCAATCTCCTTGTACATCAAATCCTTTGAAGGTTAGTGATGCTATTCACAAGCTGGTAGGTGATGTGCGGTTTGTTAAAACTTTACGAGATGGGAATCTACTGGTTATATGTAGAGATATAGTACAGCAGCATGGATTAATGAAATGTAAATCATTGCTTGGGAAAGAGGTTAGGCCACAAGTTTGGGAAGATAGAGGGAAGGTTATGGGTGTAACATCTGGAGTGTCAACTGAGATAACGGAAGAAGAAATTAGGGTTAATGTCAGAGGAGTGCGAGTAACGAGAGTTAAACGATTACCTTTCACAAGAGATGGTGTTAAAGGGCCTAGCCTGTCTGTATTGTTGACGCTAGAGGAAGACAAAATCCCTGAAAGAATTAGAATTGGGTATGTCAGCTATATAGTAAGGCCATATATCCCTCCCCCAATGAGATGCTTTAAATGCCAGCGTTTTGGGCACATAGCAGCAGCCTGTAAAAGTAAACTCCGTTGTGCCAAATGCGGAGGGGAACATGAATATGGGAAATGTGAGAGGGGAGTTAAAATCAAATGTTGTAATTGTGGAGAAGAGCATAGTGCTGCCTACAAAGGATGTGATGCACATAAAAAAGCGGTTCAAATTCAGAACGTGAAGGTAAAAGAAAAGCTTACATACGTTGAGGCAATTAGAAAGGTAAAATCTAATGACAGCAATAGTAGACCAGCACTTGTGACTCAACCCCCAGTTCAAAGCATAAATAAATGTTGCAATGTTACCAAGGATACACTTATAGTGGAAAAGAGAAAGTTTGTAGCGTTTATGGTAGAAATCATCAACTGTTCTGCTCAAGCATGTAGCCGAACAGAGAGAACTAAGATAATAGCAAAAGCAGCAGAAAAATACTTGGAAATGGAAGAGATGTCAGTAGAGATCATTAATGCAACACTTATAACGGGAATATCAGATACACAATCAACATGTGGTGGTGGAGATTAATGATGTTAACCATTCTACAGTGGAATGCGAGGAGTCTAATTGCAAACGGACAAGAACTAAAGCAGCATATTCAGGAACAATCAGTTAAACCTAACATTATTTCCTTTCAGGAATCTTTTCTAAAACCCTCACTTGAATTTACATTGTATGGTTATACAGCAGTGCGTAAGGATAGAACCCTTACTATGGGTGGTGGAGTAGTCACCTTTATCCAACATGGTGTTAACTATAGAGCTATCA
This sequence comes from Cyprinus carpio, assembly GCF_018340385.1. Classification (NCBI taxonomy): domain Eukaryota; kingdom Metazoa; phylum Chordata; class Actinopteri; order Cypriniformes; family Cyprinidae; genus Cyprinus; species Cyprinus carpio. The sequence continues at coordinate 8,070,731 of NC_056612.1, forward strand.
ACAGTAGTGAAGAGCTTGAGATAATTATAATTGAGGCATGGGTCAATAAAACAAAAATTAGAATTATAAACTTTTATAATCCTTGTCAAAAAATAACTAGGGACATGTTGGAGAGTGTATGTGATGTGGAAAACTCCAAAGTTATAGTATGTGGAGATTTTAATGCATATAATACCCTGTGGGGATGTGATAAAACAGATAGAGATGGGTATATCATTGAGGAGTTTATGGATGATAATCAGTTAGTGTGTCTAAATGATGGAAGAGGTACTAGGTATGATATAGCTCATGGTGTAGAATCTGCAATTGATCTTACTTTTGTGTCGCAACAACTAGCAGGTACTTGCATATGGGATGTGAACAGTGATAATGCAATGGGCAGTGATCATTATCCTATCTTGATTAAAATAAGGAGTCAAAACATTAGTTTTGAAGAAAATTGGATTTCAAGGTGGAGAATGAAAAGGGCCAATTGGGGGCTGTATAATTTTACAACAAGCAACAAATTAATTGAAGTCATGCCAAATTTGAGTGACGACATTGAGGAGTTGAATAATATGATTAGTGTTAAATTATAGTTTAAGAACGAACAGGAGACAGCTTGCGTGTAACATACGACTTTACTAAAACTCTCTCTTCTGGCCCATTTCCTGCGCATGCGCACATTACACATCCATAACATCCTATCAGTACATCTCCCCCTTTTAGCTAAAGAACTCCCTGAAACCAATGCATGAACACAACATAGCATTGCCTATTAAATTTTCATTCAGTCCATTCTTCTCCCTTCTCTTTTTTTTTCCAAAAAAAAAATCAGTCTCTGTGGGAAAAACACAAAAACAAATCTTATTGAATTATTACTATTTTCAACAGAAGCAGGGGAGACAAAATGAGAATGGAAAGAAACAAGTCACTGCTCTAAAGGTTCAGTCTTAACGGTGGTCTGATCACCCTGCCCACTCTACTTTTAACACATTCCTGAATCTCTTGTGGCTGTGAAGGAACTACTCTCAGGTGAGAACGATGTCTTCTCAGACTCAGACTACCTGTCGGCCCTTCTACAATGTAGGAACGTGGAGTATCAGCAGGACATGTGACTCTGCCTGGATTTGGTACATTCTTAATCCAGACTGACTGTCCCGTCCGTAGAACAGGTTTTATTTGTGCTCTGTGATGTTTGTTGTACCACATCTTCTGTTTTGCCTTCAACTCATTTTCTTTTCTTTTGAAAGTGTTGAGGTTTGGCCACGCTGGTTTCAGTGTGGATGGACTCAGTGGAAGAGTGGTTCTGATGTTCCTTCCCATCAAGAGTTGAGCAGGTGAGGCTCCTGACGCTAATGGCGTGGCTCTGTAAGCCATAAGTGCTTTGTGAGGATCCTCGCCTTTCTTCAGCAAGTTTTAACAGTTCTCAAGCTCTTTCCGCTTCCCCATTGCTTTGAGGATAATGCGGGCTGCTGGTCACATGATGGAAATCATAGTCTTTTGCAAAGTCAGCAAAGTCCGATGCTGCAAATTGTGGACCATTGTCTGTGACCAGGATCTCTGGGACTCCGTGACGGGCGAACATGGCTTTGAGTTTCTCCATCACTTGTTTTGTTGTTGTCACCGTGAGTGAAGCAACTTCTATGTAGCGTGAATAGTAGTCAATCAACAGGATGTAATTACCTCTGTCCCAATTAAAAATATCCCCTTCCACTCTCCGCCATGGTCTTGAAGGTAAGAGAGTGGTCAGCAGGGGCTCTGGGTGACTGTAGCTGTTTTTGACACACGTTTCACATTGACTCACTTTGTCTTTGATTTGCCTTGTTATACCTGGCCACCATACAGACATTTGTGCACGTGCCAAGCACTTAGTGATGCCTTGATGTCCCTGATGCACCCTCTCTAGAACATCCTTCTGCAAACTGCCAGGTATCACAAGCCTATTTCCTTTCATTAGCAAACCCTCTGCAATGAGAAGATCATGTCTGTATTGCCAGAATAATGCTAAATGCGGTGGAGCAGTCTTTTTCTCCTCCCATCCTGTGCGTACGAGAGAACTTAGCTGTCTGCACACTTCGTCATCTTCCTGAGCTTTCTTTATTTGAGCAAGCTTAGTCGGTGTTGCTGGCAATTGTTGAATGACATGATCAACACACACTTTAACCTCTTCCTCTCCTTTTTAGGTCTGCCTCAGATGGATTTTCTTCGAGTGGAGCTCTGGAGAGCGTGTCCGCCGTGATTAGATTTTTTTCCAGCGACGGCATGACCTTGAAGGAGAACCGCAGAAGACGTAGACGAAATCTCAGTATACGCGGAGGTAGGTCATCCAGCAATCTCGAGCCTAATAGGACTGACCAATGGCTTGTGATCAGTCCTGACCACAAAATCCAACCCAAGAAGGTAGGTTTGAAATCTTTCACAGGCCCAAGTAATTGCCAGTGCCTCCTTCTCAATTTGTGCGTATCTTTTCTCCGTAGGTGTCATGCTTCTTGAAATGAAAGCAACAGGTCTCCATTCCCCTGCAGGCTGCAGCTGGGATAGTACTCCACCTAATCCAAAGAAAGAGGCATCCGCTGAGACTCTTGTCTGTCGATCTGGACAATACTGTGCTAAAACTACAGGAGAACTGAGCTCTTGTTTCACTTTTTCAAAAGCTTGCTGTTGTTGTATCCCCCATGTCCAGTCATTTTCGGCTTTAAGCAGGTCTCTGATAGGTCCCGTCAGCTCTGCAATGTTGGGAGAGAATTTTTCGATGTAATTCACCATGCCGAGGAATCTTTTGACATCGGCTACACTTTTGGGGCTCTGGCATCTGTTTTATGGCTTTTATTTTGTCAGGGTCTGCTCGTATGCCCTCTGCGCTGATGATGTGTCCCAAGAACCTAACTTGAGGCACTGAAAATTCACATTTTTCGTTCAATGTCAGACCATTCTGTTCCAGCCGGTTCAAGACCTTGAGAAGTCTTGCATCATGTTCTTTGTGTGTAGCACCGAACACCAGAATGTCATCTGCGTGGCACAGTGTGCCCTCCAGGCCCTCAAGCATCTGTGTTAGCCGTTTTTGAAAGTGTTCTGGCGCAGAGGATATGCCAAATGGAAGACGGTGAAAGCAGTATCTTCCATAAGGCGTAATGAAGGTAGTGAGTGGGACAGAGTCTTTATGTAGGGGTATCTGCCAGAATCCAGCAGTAGCATCCAACTTAGAGAATACTGTAGCACCTGACAATTTTGCCAGTGTCTCATCAACTGCAGGAAGAATGTGTCTCTCTCTGCAGACATCATTGTTCAGGCGTGTTAAATCCACACAGATTCTGATTTTGCCGTTTGGTTTTTTTGGCACTATCACCATACCTGAACACCACTCTGTTGCTTCTTCAATGGGAGCTATTACACCAAGTTCTTCCATCCTCTTTAGCTCCTCTTTGACTTTTTTCATCAACGGCAATGGCACTCGATGAGGGACCGACAAAGCAACCGGAGTGGAAGACTCTTTGAGCTTAATTTTGTAGGCTCCTTGAAGTTTTCCAAGTCCTGTGAAGACTTTTTTTGGGAACAGCTTTTTGTAGTCTGTGTCAGATGTTTGAATAGCATCTACGGTGTGAATTAAATTCAGCTCTTTAAATGGCAGGTAGTCCAAGGAGAGGGGACACCAGTTTTGGTATCACAAAACACTGGGTGTTTTATCACTTTCTCTTTGTGAGTAAGTATTGCTTCAAACTCTCCTCTCACTTGTATTGACATGTTGCTTGGACCACACAGCTTTTTCCTCGCCTGGCTGAGAGCACCATGTTTCCTCCTCTCTGAGTACATGCTATCTGGTATGGCTGTCACTGCTGCTCCTGTGTCCAGTTTAAAAAGAATCTGTTCGCCGTTCACTGCAATGGACTTTTGCCAAACAGTTGAATTTTCAGACGTAACAACTCCGAGGAACACAGTCTCTATGCTATCTGTCTCTTCACGATGATATATTTCATCCAGCCTTTTTCTTTGTTTTGCAGACTGCTGCAAAGTGCCCTTTTTTCTTGCACTTCCTACACTCTGCATCCCTTGCTGGACAGCTGTTCAGTGAGTGTGCTTGTGGCTTACCACATCTGCCGCATCCCTTGCTGGCTTCATTATATTTTGCCCCGTCTGGTCGCCTTTGTGGCCCTTTTAGTGCATATTTTGGTTTTATTTTCCATTTTAGCATGTCCATATTTACCCCTTTGAGTCACCGCTTGTTTGTCTTAAAATCGTCTGCTGCTTTTTTTATTTCTTCATTTTGTCTTATCTTTGTGACTGCTTTGTTAAGTGTGAGCTCGGGATCTAACTGTAATCTCTCTGACAGTGCATGATCTCTTATTCCAACTACCAGCCTATCTCTTATCATTTCCTCTTGAAGGACTCCATACTGGCAGTTTTCTGCTAGTTTATGAACTGCAGTAATGAACGTTTCAGCTGACTCTCCCGGTTCTTGGCACCTCTTGTTGAATTTAGCTCTTTCATAAATAACGTTGTGCTGACATACGAAAGTGTTTCTCAAACGACGCGTCTTTAACTCTATCATATGTCTTCTTGTCTTCTTCAGACAGAGGTAGTGTGCACAAGATATCATCAGCTTTATCTCCCATTGTGTAGATAAGCGAATTTACTTGATATTCTTGGCTTCTTTCACCGATCCCCGCCGCCAAACGGAATCTCTCGTACCGTCTAATCCAATTTGGCCAGCTGCCAAAATCACCGAAGTCGAAGTGTTCAGGCGGGCTTATTGAAAAGAGCGTATCCATGTTAAATGTTCACCTTGGTGCCGTTTTCTGTTGAATCTTCTAGTATCGTCTGTTTCACCGTTGCTTTTTCTTTGCCGTGCTCGCGATCACTCACTTTCCGTGTCCGTGACGCAGCTGCAGGTGTCGATGCGTGGTCTGGATTATGTCCTCGAAACTTCACTTACAAACTTTTAATCTCGCCGATCTGTCGCGGATAGTTGTCATCGCTTGGAACGGGAGGTAAGTTCACTTCTGACACCATGTTAAATTATAGTTTAAGAACGAACAGGAGACAGCTTGCGTGTAACATAGGACTTTACTAAAACTCTCTCTTCTGGCCCATTTCCTGCGCATGCGCACATTACACATCCATAACATCCTATCAGTACAATTAGTAACATAATATATGAGTCAGCAGAGGAAACAATAGGTAAAACATCTGGAGCAAAGAAGAAGAAAATGGTACCATGGTGGTCTGATGAATGTAGAGAGGCTGTTAAAAACAGGAATAAAGCCTTTAAAATTGTTAAATCTAATCATTCATTTTTTAATTTATTGGAGTATAAAAGAGCACAGGCTAAAGCCAAAAGAATCATAAGAGAAGCTAAAAGGAAATATTGGAGAGATTTTTGTAGTAATATTGGGACAGGAATTAAAATTAATGACATATGGGGAATGATCAGAAAGATGGGTGGCATAAGAAGGGACTTTTCACTACCAGTATTAAGAGATAATTTCACTGAGGCAGTAACCAGTAGAGAAAAAGCTGAAAAAATGGCGGGGGAGAGTTCACTAGATGCAGATTTCACACTGTTTGAACTAAAAAGAGCATTGATAGGTGTTAAAAATACCTCACCAGGGAGAGATGGGATATGCTATAAAAATGATTGAAGAAATATCTGATGAGGCAAAAAATTTGATACTGGTTTTATATAACAAAATTTGGGAGCGAGGAAAACTGCCTAATGGGTGGAAACACTCAGTAATGGTCCCTATAGGGAAACCAGGGAAAGGATAAAATGAATGTCAGAAGTTACAGACCAATAGCATTAACATCTAACCTTTGTAAACTCATGGAGAGGATGATTACTAAAAGGTTAGTGTACAAATTAGAAAGCAGAGGGCTGATCACACCATATCAGAGTGGATTTCGTAATGGAAGAACAACTATGGATCCTGTAGTCTGCCTGAAGAATGAGATACGTAAAGCACAAGTTAACAAAGAATCTGTTTTGGCAACCTTTTTTGATATAGAGAAGGCTTATGATATGCTGTGGAAAGAAGGACTTTTAATTAAGTTGAATAAAATGGAAATAGGAGGTAAAATGTTCAACTGGATCAAAGATTTTTTTTAAAGGGTAGAACTATAGAGGTCAGGATAGGGTCTGAGTCATCAAGCACATACACAATAGAAAATTGCACCCCACAAGGTAGTGTATGCAGACCAATTCTGTTTAATATAATGATTAATGATGTGTTTGATGGAGTGAACCAAAGAATAAACAGGGCATTATATGCAGATGATGGAGCATTGTGGGTAAGGGGCCGTAATATTGACAATTTACAGCAAAGGATGCAAACAGCAATTAGTCAGGTTGGAAAATGGTCATTTGACTGGGGGTTCCACCTGTCAGTGGAAAAAACGCAATTCATCTGTTTTTCTAAGAAAAGGGTAAAACCCACAATAGATCTTAAGATAAATGGACAATCTCTCAAACAGGTTAATGACTTAAGATATCTTGTTGTGTGGTTTGATAGTAAACTTACTTTTAAAAATCATGTTCAGAAAATGGTAGACAAATGTAAGAAAGCAATCAATATTTTAAAGTGTCTTTCAGGGTATAACTGGGGGGCGTCAGGCTCTTCTTTGAAAAGAATTTATATTGCATTAATCCGATCAGTGTTTGACTATGGAAGTACAGTATATAAAACAGCAGCAAAAACTACATTAGCTGAACTGGACAGGGTGCAGGCCAAAGCTCTCCGGCTGTGTAGTGGAGCCTTCCGAACATCACCTATCCCAGCGCTGCAAGTAGAAGTAGGGGAGATGCCTTTAAATCTTAGGAGGTTAAAACTTTCTCTTGCATATTGGGTAATTCAGCTGCGGGATCGGAGTGCCACCAGTGCAGAGCTTGCTCAGGAATAGCAGCAGGCAGGTGTGAGCGCATCTGCACGCACAGTGAGGCGAAGACTTTTGGAAGATGGCCTGGTGTCAAGAAGGGCAGCAAAGAAGCCACTTCTCTCCAAAAAAAACATCAGGGACAGATTGATCTTCTGCAGAAAGTATAGTGAATGGACTGCTGAGGACTGGGGCAAAGTCATATTCTCCGATGAAGCCCCTTTCCGATTGTTTGGGGGCATCTAGAAAAAGGCTTGTCCGGAGAAGAAAAGGTGAGCGCTACCATCAGTCCTGTGTCATGCCAACAGTAAAGCATCCTGACACCATTCATGTGTGGGGTTGCTTCTCATCCAAGGGAGTGGGCTCACTCACAATTCTGCCCAAAAACACAGCCATGAATAAAGAATGGTACCAAAACACCCTCCAACATCAACTCCTTCCTTCCAACAATCCAACAACAGTTTGGTGAAGAACAATGCATTTTTCAGCACGATGGAGCACCGTGCCATAAGGCAAAAGTGATAACTAAGTGGCTCGGGGACCAGAATGTTGAAATTTTGGGTCCATGGCCTGGAAACTCCCCAGATCTTAATCCCATTGAGAACTTGTGGTCAATCCTCAAGAGGCGGGTGGACAAACAAAAACCCACTAATTCTGACAAACTCCAAGAAGTTATTATGAAAGAATGGGTTGCTATCAGTCAGGATTTGGCCCAGAAGTTGATTGAGAGCATGCCCAGTCGAACTGCAGAGGTCCTGAAAAAGAAGGGCCAACACTGCAAATACTGACTCTTTGCATAAATGTCATGTAATTGTCGATAAAAGCCTTGTAATTATATTTCAGTACATCACAGAAACAACTGAAACAAAGATCTAAAAGCAGTTTAGCAGCAAACTTTTTAAAAAAAAAAAACTAATATTTATGTAATTCTCAAAACTTTTGGCCATGACTGTACATGTACTCAATACTTGGTAGGGGCTCCTTCTGCTTTAATTACTGCCTCAATTCGGCGTGGCATGGAGGTGATCAGTTTGTGGCACTGCTGAGGTGGTAGATTCTCTATGGGGTTCAGGTCTGGTGAGTTTGCTGGCCAGTCAAGCACACCAAGACCATGGTCATTTAACCAACTTTTGGTGATTTGGCGGTTTGTGCAGGTGCCAAATCTTGCTGGAAAATGAAATCAGCATCTTCAAAAAGCTGGTCAGCAGAAGGAAGCATGAAGTGCTCCAAGATTCCTTGGTAAACGGGTGCACTGACTTTGGTTTTCAAAAAACACAATGGACCAACACCAGCAGATGACATTGCAGACTGTGGAAACTTAACACTGGACTTCAAGCAACTTGGGCTATGAGCTTCTCCACCCTTCCTCCAGACTCTAGGACCTTGGTTTCCAAATTAAATACAAAACTTGCTCTCATCTGAAAAGAGGACTTTGGCAACTGGGCAACAGTCCAGTTCTTCTTCTCCTTAACCCAGATAAGACGCCTCTGAGGTTGTCTGTGGTTCAGGAGTGGCTTAACAAGAGGAATATGACAACTGTAGCCTAATTCCTTGACACGTCTGTGTGTGGTGGCTCTCGATGCCTTGACCCCAGCCTCAGTCCATTCCTTGTGAAGTTCACTCAAATTCTTGAATCGATTTTGCTTGACAATCCTCATAAGGCTGCGGTTCTCTCGGCTGTTTGTGCATCTTTTTCCTTCCACACTTTTTCCTTCCACTCAACTTTCTGTTAACATGCTTGGATACAGCACTCTGTGAACAGCCAACTTCTGTGGCAATGAATGTTTGAGGCTTACCCTCCTTGTGAAGGGTGTCAATGATTGTCTTCTGGACAACTGTCAGATCATCAGTCTTCCCCATGATTGTGTAGCCTAGTGAACCAAACTGAGAGACCATTTTTAAGGCTCAGGAAACCTTTGCAGGTGTTTTGTGTTGATTAGCTGATTGGTATGTCACCATATTCTAATTTGTTGAGATAGTGAATTGGTGGGTTTGTTAAATGTGAGCCAAAATCATCACAATTAAAAGAACAAAAGATTAAACTACTTAAGTCTGTGTGCATTGAATTTATTTAATACACGAGTTTCACAATTTGAGTTGAATTACTGAAATAAATGAACTTTTCCACGACATTCTAATTTATTGAGATGCACCTATATATACACAGATAAATTTGAATTAAATTAAGATTACATTAGTTGTACTAAAATAATGCTGGAATTACTGGAATTACATTCAGCTTTAACTTTAGCACAAGTCTGTCAGTGACTTGAGCTCTGCACTGTTGCCAAAAATCCAGTTATTATCAATTATGCTGCCTACACTGCACAATGATGAATCAGCATTTTCTACAATTTGTTAATCTCAGCAGCTGTAATTGTAAAAATGCAGTAAAAATTCAGGTTAGAAAATCCAAAATGAGAGCAACATGCACCCATATCATGCTCAACTCAAATTAGCGAATGACCTTGTGTTCTGATTTTTACCCTCTCGCTCATCTGATTGGTCTGGGTTTGAGGTGAAAGGAGATAGTTCTTTCTTCTTTTAACAATGTGCAATTAGGAGGTCTGCAATAGCATAATAGGAGCAATGTGAGCAATCAGTGATAGAGCAGGAGGCACAATGGCCTACCTTATATTAAAGACTGAATTTAGAGAAAGGTTGGTTGTTAACTTCAAGCTTTAAAATAGAGAAAACAAGTAAGTAAATAAATAAAGTAAGACAAATCAAACAAATCAAGTAGCAAATATAATAAAAATTTCCACAGACTGGCATTTCACAAATGAAACTACTAATTGCTTAATTATGGCTGTTTTGCTGGCTTTTTATTTGTAGCACCTTCTGCAGAAAGTTCTGTTCTGATGTTTATACATAAGTTGCATTAAGCTTAGATGTTGTTTAGAAGATGGACCCCTGATAATGTCATAAATACTTGCAAACAAAGAGACAAAATTATACCCAACTCTGAAATACTGCAAAACAAATTTTTGCTTATTCTGTTATGATCTCAATAATATCTAATACAGTTCTTACTGATATTCACACTCTCTCACCCAATATGTGGTTTCTGCAGGACTCCTACAATCCTCTGAATTCTGTCCACTGCAACACTCTGCTGAAAACTGCTCAGACCTGCCAATCACAAGCAGTAAATGTACTGATACAATCTCAGTATTCATCAGAAATAGTAAGATTAAATCAGTTTCTGCACAGCCTGATGTTTTCTGCTTGTATATTGAAATGTGCAATAATTGAAAACAATAAAGTAAATTGACATTTAGTTTTAATAAGGCCTTGGGCTGCACCTTGTCGGTGTTACATAAGAGGAAAGCACAGATAAACAAAAATGAGAGAACAGAGAGAAATATCAACAACACACATAAAAGGGTTGCTACACTCTAAACTATACAGTTTATTACAGGTCAATCACAGCTGTTGTATATCCTTACAAAGAGTGATGTTTAAGCCTAGACATACACAGAAACAGTTTGCTTGTCTCACCTTTGTCAAATCGCCCTTTCTTCAGTCCATTTAGAAGCTCCAGCAGAGGCCGGACATACCCCTGGAGTTCTAAACACTGAGAGGGAGAAAAAGCCATGATCCTGATATTCAATTAATAATTCTTTGAGAACTTTTTTGCATCTGATATTAATATCGGTTTTAGGCAATCAGATCACAAGTGGACAGCACTAAATGCACATGCAAATGGAGTCAAAATGTTTTGGTGTAAACACTAATGCATCCTTATGTGTCCTGAAGGACAGTGAAGGACCACCTGGCCATCAACCACTGTGCTAAACTAAGGGTTGCTGCGTCTCCTATAGAGAAAATAACCATCTGTTCTCAGAACATGTTCTGTTTGCCTTAAATAAAAGTATTTGCCAGATAAATGCAGTCAGGTCAATATATATTTGGAAACAGGTACAGTTTTTATTATTTTAGCTGTTGACCAAAACATATTCACGTTACATTTATATAATGAATATGGGCTTAAGGTGTACACTCTGAGCTTTAATTTAAGGGTATTCCCATCACAACTGGAGGAAAGCTTAAGGAATTACAACTCTTTAATATGTACCTCCCTCCTTTTCAAGCGACTATAAGTAATTGAACAGTTGACTCAAAAGCCATTTCATGGACAGATGTGGGCTATTCCTTCATTATTTCTACATCAATTAAGCAGGTAAAAGGTCTGGAGTTGATTCTTCATTCTTGCATTTGGAAGCTGTGGCTGTAAACCCACATCATGCGGTCAAAGGAACTCTCCATACAAGTGAAACAGACAATTGTTAGGCTTCAAAAACAAAAGAAATCCATCAAAGAGATAGCAGGAACATTCGGAGTGGCCAAATCAACAGTTTGGTACATTCTGAGAAAAAAAGAATGCACTGGTGAGCTCAGCAACGTAAAAATGCAAACAAGACCAGATTAGACTTTGCCAAACAACATCTAAAAAAGCCAGACCACTTCTGGAAATGCATTCTTTGGACATCTAAAATTAAGAATTAAGAATGACAGGAAGAAAAAGGTATGGAGAAGGCTTGGAACAGTTCATGATCCAAAGCATACAACATCATCTGTGAAACATGGTGGAGCAGTGTGATGGCATGAGCATGCATGGCTTCCAGTGGCACCAGGTTACTGGTGTTTAGTGGTGATGTGACAGAAGACAGAAGCAGCCGGATCAAATTTTGAAGTGTATAGGGATATACTCTCTGCCCAGATTCAGCCAAATGGAGCAAAGTTAATTGGGCAGCACTTCATAGTACAAATGGACAATGACCCAAAACATACAGCAAAAGCAACCCAGAAGTTTTTGAAGGTAAAAAAAAGTGGAATATTTTGTAATGGTCGAGTCAATCTCCTGATTTCAACCCGATTGAGCATGCATTTCAATTGCTGAAGACAAAACTAAAGGCAGAAAGACCCACAAACAAACAACAACATAAGTCAGCTGCAGTGAAGGCCTGGCAAAGCATAACAAAGGAGGAAGCCTGGTCTATGATAATGTCCATGATTTCCAGACTTAAGGCAGTAACTGCCTGCAAAGGATTCTCAACAGAATCAACAATTCAGTTCAACAATTGATTTATAATTATATTAATTTGTCTAAATACATTTGTACCCCTGAAAATAGAGGAGGGGGCTGTGTATAAAAAGGGTTGTAATTCCTAAGCATTTTATGTTATACTTTTGTTCAACCCCTTGAATTAAATCTTAAAATCTGCACTTTAATTTCATCTTGATTGTTTCATTTTAATTCTATTCTGGTGGCATACAGAGACAAAATTATGAAAATTGTACATTTAAATGAATAAAAGTACTGTAGATCATGTTATGTGAAACTTGCACATCTTAAGTTCATTGAGTACAGGTACTTGACTGCAAAACTACTCTTCTGCTCAAAACATTGTTTGCAGAACCAAAATTCTGAAATCTTTCATAATCAGTGTGTTGACATTCTGCAATGTATTAAAACATATCCATGCTTTAATAACATGCACAACCAATACACTGATGCAGTAGATGACACAGGCAGATAATTCAGAGCCCCTTGATTGTAAGAAACGTCACATTTGTGATGAATATAAATACTACAGGTAAAAAGTAATGGATCTCCACTAACTACATTTGATTGGACCACTCAAGACAGATGTTAACACCATGTGTAAAGGGTTAAGAATTGGTAGCAAAATGCTCACCTTACGAGCAAACAGCAGATCACCTTCAGTTCCACCATTTTTCCCTCGCTCACTCTTTGAGCTACTCCATCCCAAAACAGTTGAAGATGGCGAGGAGAGAGACAGATATGATGAGATGGATGAAGATGTTGACCTAGCAAGATTGTTCTCCTGTGACCTCTCAGGGTCACTAGACACAATGAACCCATCACATGCCCACTGAGATCCAGGATGTTCCTGCTCCCTGTTCATACTGTGAACATTTCTGTTAGAGAGACCTGACTGAGTCAAATGGATTCCATGGGGCTTGTCTCTGTCCTCCAACAGGAAAACATCTGTTTCATAATCACTGAACATGAAATTGTTGTCAGAGCTTAGTGAATCCTGTGATGGCTGAGAGGAAATAGATTCTGTGGACTGCATGACTGTGGGAAAGAGAGACAGAAAAAAAGAGGGAAATATCCTTAAAAGTCAGAGTTTTAAAATAAAAATGTATATGTAAAATTAATGCAAAGAAGAGAGAGAAGACAGTAACATGCATTTAAAAAAAACAAAAAAACATAGTAGGCTGACTAGAGGGTATTCAACAACGTTACAAAATGTGGAAACTTCGCAATAGTGAGGCCCAAATGTCGGAGACCACTAGTTGCTTATGAATTGTATTTAATATATATTTTTTAATTCCAAATTTTTTGATGAGCATACAAATTTAAGTTAAATTAAATTTACATGAATTTTTAGAATGTTTGTATGTCTGCATGCACTATTGGTACACTTTGTTCTAAAAGAAATCTGACCTTCAATGGGCAATGCCAATTTTCAACAAAAATTATTAATGTCTTATTCATTTATCAGTTCTTTATTTTACACTTTTTTAAATGCTAACATTTTCTGTTTATTTCCAGGTTCAAATTAGATCTGAAATACATTTTTGTCCACTGTAATCTCTAAGATCATATTGCATATTCAAAAACAAACCATATTTCAATAAATTTCAATAAACCAAATTTCAGTTTCAAAATGTATTTCATTAGAGGGGTTTCAATAACAGGAGCGATATGAACAATCAACAACACTACAGGACTCACAATGGTTTTTCCATTATTAAAGACTGAATTTAGATAAAAGTTTCCAATTCAAAATTTATGAATACAAATGGAAATAAAATTACTTTCCAACAATAATTCATCAATAATGACCTTAATAAATTCCTGAGATCAAATAAAATGAACAAAATGCCAAAACTTGAAATAATACAGTAATACTGTGAAATATATAACAATTTAAAAGAGTTGCTCTATTTTAATATATTTTAAACAGTAATTTATTCATGTGATTTCTTTATTTTACACTTTTTTGAAATTCTTCCAAGGTTCAGATTACATTTAATATCGCATATTTTCATTCAGATCCTACTGCATATTGAAAAAGAAACCATATTTCAATAAAAATCAAATACACCCAATTTCATTAAAAAAATTATTTCATCCATACTGTTTTGTTGGAGCAGTACAGAGTACTACATGGGGTCTGTATACACCCTCTGAGATCACCGAAAGAGAGGAGCATGTGCCTGTGCAAAAGTGTGTGTAAGTGTGTGCATGATTAAGTGTGTGTCATCTAGAGCAGGAAAATAGGGGGAGGGGGTGTAGCAGGATGCTTTAACACTAGTGGTTAAAGAAGGCAGCTAGGGTCTTTCTACTTCTTCATTTTCTCTCTCCTCTTCCTCTGGCAAATACACACACACATAAGGACAGGATAGAGGCAGTGGCATAAAAACACAAACACTCACTTTTAACTGCCTCATGTTCCTTTCCCCTCCCCCAACCATTTTTAATGTCTCTCTCTTTCTCTTCAAGTGTGCCTCTATTTATTGCAAACCCATATTAAGAACAAAATATATCTCTTTCCTCCTGTCTTCCTCCAATCCATTTCGCTGGATTCGTCTACTCTTCACATTCAGTATGTAACTCTCTCTCTGCTGCTCATTAAGCAGCAATGAAAATGACAGTTGTGATTTTGGTTAACTTAAGCCTTTGGTTGTATTGTTCTGTATACACTATATACACATAAACATACATATACAGTTACAACATACATATACAGTTCCCCATTGCAGTTGTGTGTGTGTGTGTGTGTGTGTGTATTTTATATTATATTATATATATATATATATATATATATATATATATATACATACACAACACACACATACATACACAGGCTATATAATGTATTCTATTGCATTTTAAATGTAACTGCACACACATACATAGGTTGCATAGATAGACCGCATACACAGACAGTTACATACACTCACATATGCCGAGTTGCAGGAAAAGGATACATACATGAACACTCTATCAAATAACAGCTTACCAATGTCAAAGTGAGCAATCTAAATTCTATTCCCTACTATCCCTGTGTGGCAAGAATATATATAAAACATACCTCAACTTCAGGGCACCTGTGTAAAGCAACGCAAACCCTTTCCGACGATCCCGTCTACTCTATCCCACAGATCAGCTCCCCTTCTGGGCTCACGCTCTCTCCTCACTTCCCGGGTGTCAGCATGTGGCATGTGCATGGACACACGTGCCCAATTTAGTGCCATCCACGCACAGCCTCTCGTTGGCCGCTGCAGTCAAATAGTAACAGTCTTATTGGCTTACGATCTAGCCCGTAATTGTTCCGCTCTCCTGCGACTCGCCGGTCATTGGCTCGTAGCTCCGCCCATGCGTGTGCTATTTGTGTTGGCATGGGCGCAACAGAAGTGTAAACACACGTAGGTCGAAAAGATACAGTACGTGCAACGTGTGTGTGTAATGTACATAGGGCGCATTTACTCTTGTAATGGGAAAGGAGCAAGATCATTACGCAAGGCAATCATAAAATCATAACTTCATTATCACTCACTATCACGTGGTGAGCGTCCACTGAAAGACAGCTAATCTACAGATGTCAGACAAGCCAACCGACATACGTGAACCTTCTTTAGTCTTTAGTGTCACCTGAACAACATTAAAACATATGAAGCTTTTGTCATGGATTGCACTACATTTGTAGAGGTCTTACCATTTACTGTCTATGGGTCTTACCCATCGTGACGACGTAACTGGACCAGACCATATTCGTCGCAGCGACGTACCAATACATGCAATACATACATGCAATGCAAACTAATACAAAAACATTATATTGTAATAGAAAATAGACAAAAACACACTGCATTCATTCATGAATTAATCAACATTTATTCAGTGCTACTTTCTACAAATACTAAGCCAAAACATTTTGAACATTAAACCCATTCTTGAACCATATGCAGTGTTACCAGGTCATGAGCACAGAAAACTGAACACATCAATTCATAGATTACACAATATAATCAATTGAAAAAGTTTGTCTTATTAAGGATGGACATAGTTAATTATGTTATCAGTGAAAATTATTAATAATTACGAGTAGTCTTATTAATACACCTCTCCATAATTTGGTGCAAAAAATAAAGACATGATAAAAAGATATTAAACAATTCAGTAGATACTTCAGTAGAAAAGAAAAGTTCAATTGTTTCCCGAGCATCCTATATAAGGCACCTGCTACAAATGTCTGGTAGACTTGTGCTTTAATACTGCTTCACTATCAGAAGATAAACTTAAACAATATTACAATTACCAAAGAACCACAGTTCTTGAGGTTCTCAGAAAATAAAAGAAATTCATTCATAAAGAGTAAAGATATGTCAAATGAACAATATGGAGATTTCTAGCATCTCTCCTGTATTATTTGGCCCACCCCAAAAACATAAACAGTTTTTAAGAAAATGAGTGTGTTGACTTTCTCAGGAGAATCTGTGATCTCTGATAACTGACTGTGGAGACAGTGCTGCGGAATCAAAGTTAGGTGCTGGACAGCCGATAGAGAAGAAGAGTGTCTTTCTTACCCCAGCAGCAGAAGACAGGCTCTTCTGAGGGAAGGACAGGAGGGTATCACTTCACATAGAGGGTTGATGCAGTGTTTTGCTGTAGAACAAGGCTCCTTCTCAGCACTTGATCTTCTTCAGTAAAGAGTTCCTCTAATGCAGAGTCAGAGACTCCAGATTTCTTGCAAGCTGGAATCTTTTAATAACATTTAGCATATTATTGTAGTCAGGTTTATTGTTTTTATTATAACACATGGCAAAGGTATGAGAAAATTGTTAAAGTGTTCTTCTTCCTCTTCGCCATCCTGAGCCTGCACCGTCAATATCCTTCTCTGGGCTGAAAGGGAGGATCATCTTGTTAATGTTGCTAATGTATGTACACAACCATTCAAAAAAAAAATTTTTGTTATGTTTTTCGAGAGAAGTCTCTTTTGCTCACCAAGGCTATATTTATTTGATCACAATCACAGTACAAAACAGTAATATTGTAAAATATTTGTAAAATTTAAAATAACAGTTTTCATACTCTTTTTTTTTAATACACTTTAAAATGTATTTCATTCCTGCGAGGCAAAGCTGAATTTTTCAGTAGCCTTTACTCCAGTCTTCAGTGTTACATGATCTTATGTCATATACTGATTTGCTGCTCGAGAAACATTGCTGATTATTATCAATCAATGCATTTACATGCACCTAATCGCATTATTGCTGCTCTGACCAAAGCGTGCATGTGGTCATGGCGTACATGAATGACATCAGGTAAGTCCTTACTCTGATTTTTGGAAATAATCACATTATTCGTGTGCATGGAAACAGTTGTGCTAATTAATATTTCTGTGTAAATCTTGAATTTTTCCTTCATGATTATTATATGGATACAAAGTTCAAAACGTAAAAAAATAAATAAATAATCTTTTGTAAAATTATAATTAAAAATTAAAAGTCTTTTGTACCACTTAAATGTCTTCCCAAAGAAAAAAAAAAAATCTTAGTCACTCCAACCTTTTGAACTGTAGTGTAGACAAAAATATTGTGCAGCACAACTGTTTTCAACATTGATAATAATCAGAAATATTTCTCGAAAAGCAAATCAGCATATTAGAATGATTTCTGAAGATCACGTGACACTGAAGACTGGAGTAATGATGCTGAAAATTCAGCTTTGATCACAGAAATAAATTATACTTTAAAATATATTTCAAACTTTTGACCAGCTGTGTACATTGCTACATTTAAATGAAAACCACTTGTGATAAACTGCACACATTCTCCAAAAAAACTAAAAAAACAACTTATATTCTGATGATTACTTCCTTTCCTCACTGCTGTCTTCTTCAGTCGTTCCCAAACTTCCTTATTTTTCATCTTTCCCTTGAATCTACACAAACATGAACAAATAAAACTAATTAAACAAATACTTTTTTAGACAATTTGAAAAAGTCACCTGAAACTTTTTTTGATGGTGGCCACAAACTGTGAACAAACTGGCCACAAACTCCTTTTGAAATCTTAAGTGGTTCTAGTGGTTCTCCAGCTTCTAAAGGAAAGGCAGATTCTGGGGCCATTTTCACAGAGAATTTTATCTTACTACTTGGTGTCCTAACTAGGAGATTTAGCTTAAAACCGATTTACAAAACTCTTAAGTGTCTACAGTACCTAAAAAGTGGGTTGAGTCATTGCAATTACCTTTTTCTTTGTTAAATTTCACACTTGGAGCTCTTAATATTGAACTCTCAAAGTGCACCAGATAGACGAATTTAACTTTAAAATGTACGCAATTTCTTACTCGAGACCATGCCCCCAGATCCCCCAAACAGCACAAGCCTCCATAGTCTCAAAAAATAATCCTGTGGGAAATACAGCAAAGTGATGTGGTTGGGTATGATTTAGGAATAGGGGAGATCCTTTACATTGGTCAAATTTAGGCCAACTCCAATATTTTTAAACATTTAAAAATGGGAGGCTCTCATAAAGGCAGTGGTTTACAATTGTGGTCCTGGGGACCCGCAGCACTGCACACTTTGTATGTCTCTCTTGTTAAACACACTTGATTCAGATAATCAGCTCCTTAGGAAAGAGCTCCATGAACTAAACTAAACTTGTGTCAATTAGAAGAGATGCATAAAATGTGCAGTGCTGTGGGTCCAAAGGTCCAGAACTGAAAATCTTAAGGTACTCTGCTCAGCTCCTAATTTTTCATTTTACACACACAATTCTAGAGCCATTAAAGCACATTAAACTGCCAGCAGGTGGGGGCAAGTCACTGATTTTATCATTGAATCATTCATTCAATTGATTTGTTCGAATGGCTGATTCATTCAGGAATGAAGTACGTGACTGTCTTTATGAATGGGTAATTGAATCATTGACTCACTAGATTCATTTAAAAATGCAGTTCATTCATAAACGAAACACCACTGTGTTTGAATGGAGTTGCGCAGCGGCTCAGCTGTTACTTTGTTTGAAACTATTTTCGTTGTGTTGTAGTCAGACAATATAAGTCACTTAATATTAACTTCTTGTTAATGAACTGCTGTATTAAATCTATCACATTTGCAAACTTCCTTAATAATCATTAAAAGCTGTCACTCATCTTATTTCATCGCAATCTCACAAAACTCCACTATAATCAACGAAGCTCCTTACACTGCACAATGAATCTCTTATTTACACTCCATCTAGACTTTGTTTGTTATAATGAGAGTATACATCTGTCATACATTACTCAGCGCTGCAAAAACACGTTGTAAGTAAAAATGCAATTGAAATGGTTGCATTGTTAGAGCCCTGCACTGCCGAGAAAGCATTACTAAACATGACTAAAGCAATATGCAAAGTAACATAGCACTTTATTTTATTTCAGAAAGTATTTTTTCTTCTCATTTTGTTGAACATATTATATTCATGCGCAAGTTCAGGGTTTTGGTACTTGAAAGTTTATATACTCTGTGTATGTGTATGCTCCTGAAATAAAAGTTCAGAAAGATGTGATGCATTTTTCTTCGTTAATATGACTCATACAGTCTCTTTTAAGGGTATAATCAAGTATTTTTCATCGTCTAATCTTTAATAAGCAAACAAAAATCACTTGAAACCCGTCTCTATTTGTAATAGTTGTCTTGTTGCTGCTGCCACCTGATGATTTAAAAAAAAAAAAAAGTATGTTAGTTTTAAGGCAATGAATAAAAAATTTAAACTACTAGGTGGCAGAAAATGAATATCTTTTCTTATAAGCAACTCACTGAATCATTGACTCAACTGGTGGCAGTCAGGACCTAAAAAAGTGAACCATTTGTTTATTTAAAGATTTGTTGAAACTAAAGTATCAGATCTATTTGAGAATGAAACTAGCATAAAAAGTATGCATGTGAAAAACACCATTAACACCAATAATGAGCATGTGGCATGCAGAAGAATTACTAAAGATCTAGTGTAATGACGATGCCACCTGGGAATTCTCAACCCAGGAAAACCAACCTAAAATAGGCTGCACAGATTTATTCCCCTAATAGGACAAGAGACGTGGATGAATAAATAATTTTTTTTTTTTTTTATTAAAGGACCCATTATAAT
This sequence comes from Cyprinus carpio, assembly GCF_018340385.1. Classification (NCBI taxonomy): domain Eukaryota; kingdom Metazoa; phylum Chordata; class Actinopteri; order Cypriniformes; family Cyprinidae; genus Cyprinus; species Cyprinus carpio. The sequence goes on from NC_056612.1 coordinate 8,090,756, forward strand.
AAAGTTCAAGACAAAACAATCAAAATGTTCAAAATAATACTACAGCACTGAATAACACACACCTCACAACATCAATACAAAATAAATACACTTCAAAAGGGTAACACTCAAAAATAACACAACAGGACTGAGTGTGGCCAGCAGGGGGGGGGACTCAATGAGCACCACAACACTCAGTAAGCAGCACAAGAAAGCCAGAACAATAACAAAATTAGTATCACCTTCACACACTGGTGCCCATACACAGCACAGAAATAATCCACAAGTCAAGCCCCACCCCTTTACTTTTGAACACTCAACCCCTAATGAATCCAAACAATCACATACATAGAATTAAATACACATTTCACGGTAAAAACGCGAGTACAAAATTAACAATAAACATTTGAAAGAAACCAATACAATTACCAACCAACACACACAACACTCTCCTTGTAACATACACGCATACACACACGCAGGTAGGCTACACGCGCGCGCGCGCACCAACTGTAGAGCAGTGATATTCCTCCTGTTGACCTGCATACGTAATTAAAACACTAACGGTTTCTTGTTCGGCCGCAGCCAGAGTGGGATGAAATTGACGCAAATCCTTTCGTTTTGATATCTAGTTAAGAGAGCAGCAAAACAGCAGCGATCCATGATCAACGGGCGAATGACAGGTAACCCCAGCAACTGAATCCTCCCCGCTACTCACCAGAATACACTGCACGTTTGGGGAGCGAGGAATCCAGTCACGGCAGTCCAAAGTGCAGAATCAATGCGCACACAGTGGAGTCTCTACACAAGAACGTCAGCAATGGGAAAACAGCACTCGATCTCCTACATGCCATACGAGGGACCAAACAGACAAATTTCCCGCATGCCACTCAGCATGTGGAACCGGAAAACAAGGAAGAAGCTCCGTGACGTGATTCATTACAAAGCAGGTATATATGCTCCGCCTTTAGCTGTGATAGGCTCAATAATTTTACCTGAAGCAACCAATAGTAGCCCGAAGCCAAACATCTATACTGTCACATTCCACCCCCTACTCTTGTATCGTTGCCCCGATGATATATTCTCAAATATACTGCCTAATCCCAGGGCCTAAAAATCGCAGAAACAGAGTTAGAAACCTGGGGCATAGTCACTACTGCATTCTCCCCAAGGGATCGTGGGAGACGATAAACATTAGAATGTTGGCCAGCTGTAGCCCGCTGCGACCGCCTTAACACTAACTCAGGTTGAGGTTGAGCTGCTACTTCACCCACATGGGGACGCATCAAAAATCCCAGGCTGCATAACCCTGGCCGATGGCCCTGGCGGACTCTGATAATCACTACTCCCCTGCCCGGAGAGAACTGGCAAAGTTTCTGGTGCCAAAAGAAACAAATCACCCTCTTGTTCTTCAACCTTTAGGGGGGGGGGGGGGATGGGGGTCCTGTTCAACTGGCGAATCCCTTACAGGGACAACTAGATCAGGTCCCGCTGGGTTCTAAGCTTTAAAAGTGACCGGTGTACCTGTCGCCCCCGGTCCAGGTCCCCAAAAGGTGCGATATTATACACTGATCCTCCCTTCCTAGGTGCCTGTACTACTTGGTATACTACTGGGCTCCATAAATCTTGGATCTTAGAACGACCTCTTACTCCAAACTGACGAAGATAAACCAGCTGGCCCTCTTCCAGTGGTGCCTCACAAACGTGCAGATCATAATGGGCTTTTCGCCGATCTGCTGCAACATGTAACCGCTCTTGAGCTCCCTCAAAGGCAGCATGCAATCTGGTCTGGTGTTCCAGCACCCACTCATGAACGTTACTCGCAGCTGGCTCTCGAGTCGTACCCAGCAGAAAATCAACTGGTAGACATGGCTCCTGGCCAAACATTAAGAAGTGGGGTGATTCACCGGTGGCCTGGTGTATAGTAGTGTTATAACTAAATAAGACTTGGGGGAGGCAAGACACCCAATCCCTCTTGCGGGATGGGGACAACATGCGCAATAGACTGTGCAGTGTCCTATTAAATCTCTCACACTGGCCGTTACCTGCCAGATGGTAGGGTGTCGTACGAGACTTCTGGACCTTATACAAGTCACAAAGCTGTTGAATCAATATGGATTCAAAATTTCGGCCCTGGTCGGAGTGTATGCGATCAGGGACACCAAATTTATAAAACCATTCCGCTACCAATATTCGCGCCACCGCTTCTGCACATTGATCCCGTGTGGGAACCGCCAAGGTGTACTTGGTAAAGATATCGGTCATCACCAAAACGTTCTCGATGCCTGAACTAGAGGGCTTAAGCATGGTAAAATCAATGGGCAAGATTTCATTAGGCCTGGATGCCAGCAAGTGGCCCAAAAAACTAGAGGCACCTGGCTGTACGTCCTTACCAAGCTGACACCGCTCGCACTCTCGGCACCAGCAAGCCACGTCCTTTGCCATTCCTGGCCAATAGCATCTCTGCCGTACCAATTTGGTGGTGCGCTCAACCCCTTGGTGTCCATGTTCCTGATGGAACCCTGTTAATACCTTCTCTTTTAAAACAGAGGGCAAAATCAGCTGAAGGATCTCCTCCCTCCCATCTGGGCGGAAAACACGACGATACATAACACCTTCCTGTTCGACCAAACGCTCCCATTGAGGAAGAAGAGTCACCGTGTCTTTCGATAGCAGCTGACGCTCTTGAAAACTAGGAAACAGTCCACGCCTCCAAAATGGCAGTATTTTCCCAATCACCGGATCAGCCTTTTGCAAACTCTTAATATCCGCCAATGGACAACCAGGAAGAGTGGTCACAACAGATTGAGTAGCCAGGGGTTGGGAAGCCACTGAGGCCAACTCTGCCTCTGCTGCCTGCCTTACCGAGCCAGGAACTGAGGTAAACAGGAGTACTCTGAGCATCTCCCCACTGTTTAGTGGAGGCTGCCTGGAAAGGGCATCAGCTGCGCGATTGCTCCTCCCAGAACGATAACGCACCTCAAAGTCAAAAGCTGAAAGCTGGGACGCCCAAAGCTGTTCCATTGCCCCAAGCTTCGCGGAAGCCAAGTGACTGAGAGGGTTGTTGTCAGTAAAAACAGTACACTTATGCCCTAACAAGTACTCCCGAAACTTTTCTGCGATGGCCCACTTGAGCACCAAAAACTCTAGCCTCATAGAGCTATAGGTGGAAGTATTGCGCTCAGTGGGCCTAAGACAACGACTTGCATAAGCAATAGGTCTTACCTGTCCCTCCTGTTCCTGAGAGAGCACAGCTCCCAAACCCCTGTGACTCACATCCACCTCTAAAATAAACGGCAAGGAGAAGTCGGCATATGCCAAGACAGGGGCTGTAATAAGTTTACTCTTCAGAGCATCAAAACTTTCCTGGCACCGGGCTGTCCACATACTTGTAAAATTCCGCTCTGTCTGTTTCTGTGGTCGGCGACCACCCATTTCGGCTACCAACCTATGTAAGGGGGCCGCCAACTTAGAGAATCCTTCTACAAACCGGAGGTAATAGCCTGCAAAACCCAGGAAGGAATGCAACTCTGAAAGACTATTGGGGCGCTACCACTTCAACTTTACTGGGATCTGTAGCCACCCCCTGAGAAGACACAATATGCCCCAAATACCTCACCTGTTGTCGGAAGAAAGCACACTTACCTAAATTTGCTTTTAAACCCTCTCGTTTTAATCGACTCAAAACAACTTCCAAACGCTCCAAATGTTGGGCCACCGAGGAAGAAAACACGACTACATAATCAAGATATAAGAGCAAAGACTGCTGCTGCTGATCCCCAAACAATCTTTCCATCAGACGTTGGAATGTACTGGGAGCATTGCAAAGCCCAAAGGGCATGCGGTTCCACTCAAAAAGACCGAAAGGAGTGCAGAAGGCGGTCTTATTGTCTCGGTGACCGGAACCTGGTTGTACCCGCTGGCCAAATCCATAGTGGAAAACCAGCGAGCTCCAGTTAACGCATCTAGGGATTCCTCAATTCCAGGCAAAGGGAACGCATCTTTTCATGTCTTCACATTCAGCTGACGGTAGTCCACACACATGCGCAGACTACCGTCCTTCTTCTTAACGAGAACAATAGGGGAAGCGTAGGGACTGCAGCTTTCCCTTATGACCTGAGCATCGAGAAGTTGACTGATGTGGGACTTCACAACATCATATTTGGAAGGTGGTATGCGTCGATACCTCTGCCTAACCTAGGTATCCTCTAGAAGAGGAATATCATGAGAGAGTAAATTGGTACAACCCAAATCGCCATCATGGGCTGAAAACACTGACTGATAATGCTGAAGCAACATCCTCACCTGAACCTGGTCACTCGGTGTCAAAACAGTTAAATCAATAGACTCTATCTAGTGTCCTTATTTGTTCAGGCACAGTGGACCCAGTCTGTGATGACTGCGAGCCAACTGTTGCAGACACAGCTTTAACTTCAGTGACTCCCTGAGGTAAACTAGTCACAAAAACAGCATTCAAGGTGCCTAGGACTGCACCCGGATAGAGAAGAGCATCTACGGTCCCCACATTAACCACAGGTATGTAAACAATACCCCGAAAAACCTGTACTAGGGCTGGAGACACAAGCAACCCAGCAGGAAGGCCTGGATCAACAGGCTCAAACAACACTGTGTTCCCTGAACAATGTTCAGAACATGTGGCCGCTACTATCTGCATCATGCCACCTGAAATGCGTTTTGCTTTATGCCCATGTACCCTTACCTTACTCATTAAGCCAGAAGGTTGAGCCTGCAGTTGACAGTGTTGCAAGGCTTGCATTACAGGACCAGGGGCCCCTGAATCTATACTGTCACAAGCAGATGACAGAATTTACAGGTCCGTCACTTGAGGGAGAAAGGGGTAAATTATTAATCCCACATACACTGAACATGACTTTGGCAGGCTCGGTCTAATTAACGTTAAACTTTATACAGCGGTTTATATTAAAGTTCACTATCTGGGGTGCATTTCCCAAAACCATAGTTGCTAACTAAGTTAGCAACTTTGTTGGTGGCAATGCAATTTCCCAATGCCAACCAACTAAGTTGCTAACAGGTTTTGGGAAACACACCCATGGCTAGCATGAGCATCATCAAGCGCCAGCGGCAGGCAGTCAAACTAATTAACGTTACTACGGTTTAAGTTTAAAGAATTAGAAAGTGAATACTGTATAGTTTATCGTGTTAAATGTCAAATAATTTAAAAGAGGTATAAAATTGTATCTCAAGATCTTAATAGTTAACGTTATCTTAGACCACCTCTGAGACTGCTCGTGAGCTAATTAACCAAACAGAGCATTTTATTTATTAAACTGAATAAGAAAACCTACAAAAATAAAAAACACTACTCCTCTTTGGTGACATCTAACATTATATCAGTAAAAACTATGAATAAAAGTAGATTTATAGCGCTTACCTTTTCCTCCGTGTCCGTCCACTGGAAGTTGACCGTTAATGATGGGCATGCGCACTTAACGATACAGTACTCAGAAAGTGACGCGCGCTGCTAGTTTAAATGTTAATTTGTCCCGTACCCTCTTTCATTAAATCTCTGTCATTAACAAACATTATCACCATTTGCTAAGGAAACTATTTGATATTTGTTTTGTCGTTAATTTGATAAATATTTTATATATCTAAAAATATAATAATAATTCATGCTATCTTTTAAAATGCTTGATGAATTTAGTATATTTCTCAAATAATAGGCTATTAAAATGGTATCTTAATAATAATACATGTAATGCAATAATATAAAAAGTTATCTGGAGACCAGCTGACCACGTCGCTACAACGTCCTCCATGGGACTAACTAACGACGTCTTTTGAAGACGTGCCCATGACGTTTCTGGGACGTTAGACGAGATTCTAAAAATGGAACTTTACCACGACGTCCTCACAACCAGAGAATGTCTAATATGGCGAGAAGTTTCACTCTCACTACACTTCCGGCTTCTGAACTGGTTGCAGTTCCACTCTGATTCCATATGAGGGCGCTCACAGGACGAGTGCAGAATGAATGGAGGTCAATGGCGGTATACCCCTCAAAATCCACTTTTCTCAGTATATAATTTTTTGTCTAGTAATTTGAATTGTGTTGTATTCGAAAGGAGATGCAAAGAAATTACACATTGCTGGGTGTTAGATTTTTTAGAGTCACTTATTTGCTTTAAAAAGTCTTTTAAAATGTCAATGACGTCATACACATCATACGACCAGAGATACTGCTTTACGGCAAACCTTCAGTCAATTTGGTGCTTTCAGAGAATGTCCATTCAGTCTGTAGAAGGTGATTCAGTGAAGTAGTTAAAATAGTTAAAATATTAACAAAACAATTTGTATGTAGCAATCGAGTAAGGGAAGAGTCCCCCTCCCAATAACACGTATCGTTACGATCTGTGGTACCTGGCCGATTTTGGACATTGGCCAACTTGGCATTTGGCCAACTTTCCCTCCCACGTGAACCACCGTAAACTTTGACAATTAACACAGTCCACATGGGTTACCTTTTTTTCGTCCAACCAAAAAAAAAGTTGCTGCGTTGAAAAGAAAAACTTGGGCGAAAAAGTCCGCCTTAACATTCTGATCCCGCTGATTCTGATTCGGATGCCATCAAGCGGTATCTCTGGTCGTAATCAGTCCTTCACTGACCAATCAGCATTCATTAGCAGAATGCTAGCGTGTTATGGGCAACAACAACTCAACCTGTAAGAAATTGAAAGGACATAAGTACTCGTTCATTCAACTTTCGACCTATAACCCATATTGAACTTGCAAAACCTACAATCAGATCTGAGATTTCTCAATGGCAATCGGGTGAAAGGGACAAATTTAGCCGTCTAGCCCCATAGACTCCCATTCATTTTGCACTCATGGTGATCGCCCCCAGTGGAACTCTGGTGGAACTGCAACCAAAATTCGGTATAATAGGACTTAATAGGGAGTGGGAAGGCTCTCTGTAGATGGGCTCTGTCACAACGTTGCCATAAAGTAATGTCACGCTGACCGAATGATGACGAACTGGCGACGTCCTCACAACGTTATAGCTGATGTTTTTGTTTTGCATTTTAATGAATGAAAAAATTATAAAAATGAATGACGTTTTCTTTGTTCAACATATTCTTTAAAACATTTTCCGCACCCTGACTGGTTTTCAGCAGCCATGTCTCGAGATGTTTGAGCTACTCTATCCCAATACAGTCGAAGATGGCGAGTAGAGAGACAGATACGATGAGATGGATGAAGACGTTGACCTAGCAAGACTGTCATAAGTATACATTCAGAACAGTTGTACCGAGTCTCAAACAGGCCGTCCACAGACTATTAATTAGGGAACAGAAAGTGCACTATAGGCAAAGCTGTCATGCGGTTCTCATAGGTGTATGAAGTAATAATCATAATCTTAACAATAACCTTTACATACAACCTCCACCCCCACCACCCCCGTTCAAAAAAAGGTCTTTTTTTATTATTTATTTTTTATTAATTTTTTTTTTACAGCTCTTCCATTGTAATCAATAAACAAATATACATATTCCAAAATATATTCCAGAAGAATGGGCCTGCCCTGTATCCCTTTAAGAGCATCATGCACATGGACTTGAACTACAGCCTGAGAGATTTGTGAATGAAATACATAGCCACGCCTCTAATATGTAATTCAATGAAAATTATGATAACTATTCTAACACGCCCTACTCGCTAATGATAGACCAATGGCGAAAGCTTTATGGATAAGGAGCGTTGCATAAGAATGTGCAACTGTTTCACGTTAACGGATCACTGCGCTGTTAAATTTAGATAGGAGTAACGGAGCCGTTAAAACTTAAATGTGGCGAGAAATGACATCGTGGCATGAAAATACAAATGAAAGAAGTCTCACAAGAGGGTGCTGCTACATTACATTTACTACAGAGGAACGCATTAGAATAACGAGGAACTATAAACGGAATACAAAGCAAACATCTAAACACCTCAGTGTTCCAGAGAGATTCATTAATTATTTGCCAATTAATTTAATGTAAAAAGCCAGAAATTCGTGTAATAATTCCTATAATATTAAAAAAAATTTAATATTTCTTAAATCAGAAAGCAATAACACTTGTGCATACACATGTGCATACATGTAGCCTGTTTAAGATCACAATAACAATAACAGTAAACACAAAGATAGCACAGGAGAACTATATCTATTTATAAAATTTAGATATCATATTTCAAAGGCTGACATTTAACATTTAAATGCGAAGAAGAGATTGTAGAAATTATAGGATGGAGTTTACTGCCCTCCAGCGTTTGAAAAATTAAGCGCAATAAGGCGTTCAATGAGATCATTGAACTCTTGGCTTAAAAACAGACGTTTCAAACTTTGTAGAAACATTATTTTCATTTGCAACACAAAATGTATTTACTTTTTAAGATGCATTTAATACAATTACATTTTATTCCATTTGAGAAATTCAAATATCCAAATGGCATGTTCCTGTAAATTCAGTTGTTTCAATCAGTGTCAGGGGCGCTGTAACGGGGAAGGTTTGGACGATTCCAAGGGCCAGGCGGGTGAGAGGGGGCTGGGATGCATTTTTTTTTTCTTCTTTTTTTTTCAGAGGGGGAATGCGATCGCTGGCGGTGGATGGGGGTGGGGGGTAGTCAATGATGTTCAGGGGGCCTGGAAACCATAGCGGTGCCCCTGATCAGTGTCTACATGACTTATCTTTCATGTTTCATTACCATATCATATTGTTTTTTTATAGTAGCATACATACTTTTTTTATTAATTTGCATGAATTTCTAACAGCACAGAGAAATAGCTACACATGCTAAATTTGTCAGATAGCAATTGTAGTTTGCAATAGATGAGCTACATCAATTCTGTGCTTTCTCTCTCTGGTCTCCCTCTCACGGTCTCTATTCATTCTTTTTATTATCACCTCAGTACCCCTTCAGTCAGGCTTTCCCTGCTCCCCCTCAGCCCTCCCCCCTCAGCTAGTTGTGTCATACACATTTTTCAGTGTCCAGCAGCAAGTGATTTTCTCGTTCACTTGTCCCTTTCTCTTTTCAGTTCTCTCTGTTTCTCCCTCTTTCTTCATAATTCAGCTCACTGGACCAAATCACTCAAATCCAGAAAAAGAACAAATAATTATTTCTTTGTGAACAGTTTTGGATACATTTTTCAAGTTGTTCTGCTATAGACCTGTTAAGATTTTCCCACCATTTTTCTAGTGTACTGGTGTGTCTATAGCTTTCTCACTGCATGAGTGTGTGTATCCTGTGGAGAGGAGAGTGAAAGAATGGACCTTGTCTGGATAACAGTGGCTTTTTTTTTCTTTTGCAAGTGTTTGGAGTGCTTAGGAACTGGTAAGACTTTGATTATCTATGTAATAATAATGCAGTGGCCTGTTGTAACAACTTTTTGGTGATCACTGCTACTGAACACAGATGAAAAGATTTGTTTGTTTTTTGATGCTACAGTAACTTTTAATTGTTATATAATTTAACTGCCCTAATGTGCTAGTCACTGATAGTCTTTCTTGTAAGTCTTAATAATTAGGTTGCAATTTAATTGTTCCCTGAAATACACAGGGAATCTGTTTTAACTTTTGTGTTTTCTTCCTTTTTTTAGCTAAAGAATGGACATATGCAGGTAACTTTTTTTTTTTCACTCTCTGTGATTTTGTCACAGATTTGGTGTAATGTTGTGATTAGATTATCACAGATAACCTGCAAAATAGTATATACTTCTAAATTGCTTTGGTTCAAAGCTTCTGTTGGTTTCTGGGAAGGAACATTTCCATATTTTCATCAAACTTACCTTTTTTGTCCATCAGTTTCACTTTCTGTTCAAACTGTGTTACTTCCATTTCATCTCTTCACTAGTTGCATTGCATAGTCGCATGGACTTTGAGAGTGAAAGAGAAAAGAGAGAGCAGGTGTCAGCAGGTGCAATAGATTGTATATAGTAGTACATAGTACAGAGCTTAAAATGAGTGTTTCCATTTGATAAAAAAGAATGACATGATAAAGACTTGGGAGACTGCTCTGCTTGGCGCACAATCATGCAATTCACACACACAAACACAGATTTACATGCTTCAGTGTGTTAGTTGTACAGTGATGGTTCAGTTAATAATGTTCATGTGATCAGACTCTAATAAACCCGTGTGAGTGGATTTTAAACAAGAATGGCCTACTTTACAAAATTCCACACACCCACATAAATGCCACAGTTACAAATATCTTCTGATCTAAGGCTTATTTGCTGATTGAATGTAGTAAAGTTAAAATACAAAATGTATTATTTTCCTGCAAAGAAATACTGTTTGGGAGAACCCATTATGATCTTGTGACATTCTTGGCATAATAAGGCCTCTGGAAAAGCTTTTTCAGCTCTATTTGCAATGCATCGGCTAAACTGTTATATAATACAACGTGATCTCATGAGAATTCATATGTATTTTACGTAAATGGGGTTCTACAAATCTTACATTTACTTACGTTTTCATTGGCACTTAAATGTACGACACTAACATATTTATAGCATTTTATATATATATATATATATATATATATATATATATATATATATATATATATATATATATATATATATATATATATATATACATATACATATACAATCACTGGCCACTTTATTAGGTACACCTGCTCATTTGATTGGTAACACAAATTGCTAATCAGACAATCACATGGCAGCAACTCAATGCATGTAGGCATCTAGATGTGATGAAGACGACTTGCTGAAGTTCAAACCGTGCATTAGAATGGGGAAGAAAGAGGATTTAAGTGACTTTGAACGTCGAATGGTTGATGGTGTCAGATGCGCTGGTCTGAGTATTTCAAAAACTGCTGATCTACTGGGATTTTCACACACAACCATCTCTAGGGTTTACAGAGAATGGTCCGAAAAAGAGAAAATATCCAGTGAGCGGCAGTTGTGTGGAAGAAAATGCCTTGTTGATGTCAGAGGTCAGAGGAGAATGGGCAGACTGGTCAGAGATGATAGAATGGCAACTGTAACTCAAATAACCACTCGTTACAACCAAGGTATGCAGAATACCATCTCTGAATGCACAACATGTCGAATCCTGAAGCAGATGGGCTACAGCAGCAGAAGACCACACTGGGTGCCGCTCCTGTCAGCTAAGAACAGGAAAAGGAGGCTACAATCCGCACAGGCTCACCAAAATTGGACAATAGAATATTGGAAAAATGTTGCCTGGTCTGATGAGTCTCGCTTTCTGCTGCGTCATTCAGATAGTAAGGTCAGAATTTGGCGTAAAGAACATGAAAGCATGGATCCATCCTCATCTCAATGATTCAGGCTGCTGGTGGTGTAATGGTGTGGGGGATGTTTTCTTGGCACACTTTGGGCCCCTTAGTACCAACTGAGCATCATTTAAATGCCATAGCCTACCTGAGTATTGTTGCTGACCATGTCCATCCCTTTATGACTACACTGTACCCATCTTCTGATGGCTACTTCCAGCAGGATAATGCACCATGTCACAAAGCTCAAATCATCTCAGACTGGTTTCTTGAACATGACAATGAGTTCACTTTAATCAAATGGCCTCCACAGTCACTAAAACTCAATCCAATAGAGCAGCTTTGGGATGTGGTGGAACAGGAGATTCACATCATGGATGTACAGCCGACAAATCTGTAGCAATTGAATGCTATGTCAATATGTACCAAAATCTCTGAGGAATGTTTCCAACACCTTGTTGAAGCATTTAACGTAAAATAGGCTACTAACGTATTTTCAGTATTTTAACATAGTCTACAATACTGACGTATTGACGACACCTAAAATTATTTATTTAAATTTTTTATATTAAATAACTACTTTTTAATTTTCATAATTCACAATGTAGGCTATGTATAGTGCTACAATCAATCAGTATTTAAACAAATGTTTTCAATACAAATAACCACAAGTTAAGCTGCGATACAAACAGGACCACAGGGAGACGCCAAAGACCCCTAAACCTCCACTGGATGCATTCAGAATCACTAAACTTCTTACCACCGCATAACACCTCAGCCAGCCAGCGTCCATTATAAAACATTCTTGCTTTTAATCCAAATACAAATTGAAAATAATAATTTACTGACACCTGGACGTGATTCACAATTCACTCTACAATCTCTGATGGAATTGGCCATTTCTTTTCCCAGGAGATTATCGGTTTTCATTAATTATTGCAAAAACCTGCTTCTTTTCATTTTTAAGGTATTTTGTAATTAATCATTATTCTACTTCTCCTGACATGCTCTTGCACCTCACACAATTTGGCTGAAAGAATAACAATAGTGAAACAAGGTACTGTAGCACCCAAACATCCTCACATTATATTATTTCTTTGAAAATTTATATGAATTCTGCCTCTTTCTAAAGAAGTTGACGCAAACATGGGTTTATCGTTGTTTTTCTATTGTGTTATACGTGTATGCCATTGGAAAATGGAGTCGTTTTATGCATTTTTGTGATTACAGATAAATGGAGCAGCTGTGACTGAAGTATGCGTTTTTTCATTTTATATGAAATAATTAAACATTTGTATTTAGCATCCCTGATGCACACTTCTGACACAAACTAATAAATTACTGTCATTGTAACTTTTTTAATCATAAATTATTGGTAAAATATCGATGCTGGAGTCTTTCTAAATCTTTATAAGGATGAAACTTCACTTCTGTGAAGTTTTTTTTTTTTTTTTGGCGATAGTTTTCATTTATTTATCCCTTCGCTGGTAAAATGATGCTGTGTGGCATTTGCTTCAGAGAGGCATGATAAGGGTGGGCTTTTAGAGTATCGCTGGTCCGACAGTGGAAGCGCAGCACTGGCCCTGGCTCACACTGGCCAGACAGTGGAAAAGCGACAACCCCTGCAGTAGACCATTCAAAACAGTTGCGTTCTATCCTTCGCTGGCTGTGCTGATTCAAATCTGCCCTAATGTGAATGCAAGTTCAGTGATGCAGGTAGTGACGATTCTCTCCGGCCAATCCGTGATCAGGAGAGCTTATACGTCACGTTTTGGTAACGGTACGGTTCACTTGGAACCTCAACCACGGTGGTACTAAAAAAAGAACCAGGTACCAGGTACTGTACCCAGTGGAAAACCCCCAAAAGTGAACTGTACAGAATACAGAAGTGCCGTACTGGCCCACTTCAAGCACTGTTTTAAAGTAATAGTTATGGTTAGGTTTAGAGGTAGAAGTGAGATTAACGACTAAATTTGTTAAAAAAAAAAAAAATGATTTTCTGTTAAAAAAAAAAAAAACATTTATTATTGTTATCACAAATATTTAAAACAGTTGGGTACATTTTTTTTTCTTTTCAGGATCAGCCTATTTGATGAATATAAAGATCAGCATTTATCTGAGATAAAAACCTTTTGTTACATTATACATTATGCCATTCAAAAGCTTGGAGTCAGTATATTTTATTTTTTTTGAGAAAGAAATTATAGGTATTAATACTTTTATTTTGTATGGTTGCTTTAAATAAATCAAGTGATTATAAAGACCTGAAATAACAGGAATAAATTACATTTTTTAAATTTATTCAGGTAGAAAGCAGTTATTTTAAATAGTAAAAATATTTCACAATGTTACTGCTTTTGCTGTATTTTGGATCAAATAAATTCAGGCTTGGTGAGCAGAAAACAAACAAAAAAAAAAAATCTTACTGACTGGTAATGTAGGTTGAGGGGGTCTAAAAATCTGAATGCATTGATACAAATAGCTTAATGATATAAAATTTGTCAATACTTTGTTTTTTAGCTAAAAATATGAAGCATTTTTTATAAATTGCAATTTTTACGCTTTCAGTGTTGCAATACATCCAAATTGTACGTTTCGGTGTTCAGTTCGGAGTTTAGATTCAAGTTTATTTGTAAAGCGCTTTTCATGACATAAATCATTTCAAGGGAAGGAGGAGCCTGACAGAGCCAGAGGGATGTAGTGACAAGGCAAAGCCAGAGGAGTGGAGTCCAAAGGCGGCGGATGGTCGACGACTGACCAAGGTGGAGCCGGAGGGACGAGGGAACCCGGTGGAGCTCGTGGGATGAAAGGAGCTAAGAGCCAAGGCAGAGCCGATAGGTCGAAGGACAGAGGTGGAGTCGAAGGCTGGAAGCGGAGACAGGGGATCCTCACGCCAAGGTGGAGCTGGAGACTGGAAGTCCCGAGGCAGACCAGCGCGCCCAGATGGTGCTGACTGAGGGTGAGCCAAAGGACTGACAGGCACCACTGGAGATGGTGAAGAGGAACTGACTGGTCTAGGAGGAGGTGGGAGAGGGAGAGGGAGGCTGTGAGGGAACACAGGAGGATTAGGGCCGGACGGAACCAGCAGAGACACAGGAGATTTAGGGCTGGGCGGAACCAGCGGAGACACAGGAGATTTACGGCCGGGTGGAACCAGCGGAGAAACAGGAGAATTAGGAATTACCTCCCCAAACCTGTCTGTAAGGTCCATTTGAAAAATGTCCATTAATTCCTCCACATAATATCCAGAAACCAGTTGCAGCTCACCTTCAGTCGCAGGAGTGTGGGCAGGGCTCTCCTCCACACCCTCGATCTCCACCAGTAATCCCATGACGCACGATGTTGCCGGCTCACACACCTGGTCAGTCGCGCTCTCGAGTCCAAGCTCCGGGACAATGATACCTTACACTACTCGCTCAGGCCAACATAGTAGAAGGCACAGAGCGAGCGGTCAGAGAAGTCCGTAATGCACGCCAGATCGAGAAAGTCCCTGGTATGGTCCTCCAGCGAATGGTCCCATTGCACCAGGCACAGGAGTCGGACTGCCAGGATTGCCATTCCAGGAGAGGGAGAAAACAAAATGAAAAGGAAAGAAAAACGCCGCTAAACTAATTTTTTCGGTCCGCTATTCTGTAACAAGTGTGGGTTTGCTAAGTAAAACGCTCGACGAAGGAGATAACAAATAAGGCTTTTAATGATCCACGGGAGGAAAAAGGGCATATCCAAACACAAATCCAAATACTCTAACATCAAACATCAATAGCGGACAAAGGAATAAAGGAGAAGACAGACTTTAAATAGTGAACGTAATCAGTGGGAAACAGAAACAGGTGTGGGGCTAATTAATTAACTAAATAAGAACAGAAACATGACCAAATAAGGAAACTGAGTAAGAACAGAAGTCCATGATTGTGACATCATGCAGTTAGTTACAAATTACATGTAATCAAACAGATGGTGAATACCATTAACTAAAATGATTATATGCTGCAATTAAATTTTGCGATTGCGATTAAACATTGTGATTAAGCAAAATTTGGTAGTTTTATATGTTGTTCCAGGGTAAGCATCATCTGAGGTCTTCTGGTGGGTTGGCATCATCTCTTCTAAGGTGTTCGGTCATCTCAGATCTTCGTAAGGGCTGAATCTAGACTGAAGCTTGTGTAATTCCTAGTTGCCTCCGGATTCAAGTCTCATGCCAGAAACACAGAAGCAAATGCAGATGAAATTAGCACAGCTGCTGTTTCAACCAAGTAAAAGAATGATAATGTGCATTTGATATAGCTAAAGTACAAAGTTGTGAGATACATTATGTGAATGCTTGGCAAAAAAGATGTGTCTTTAATCTAGATTTAAACAGAGACAGTAGTCTGAACCCCGCATGTTATCAAAAAGGCTATTCCAAAGTTTGGGAGCCAAATTTTAAAAGCCGAAAAAGCTCTACCTCCTTTAGTGGACTTTGCTATTCTAGGTACTTCCAAGTGTCCAGAGTTTTGTGACCTTAGGGAGCGTGATGGATTGTAGCATGATAAAAGACTAGGTTTGTATGCAGGAGCTAGACCATTAAGGGCCTTAAAAGTAAGTAGCAATATTTTGTAACTGATGCGGAACTTAATAGGTAGCTAGTGCAGAGACTGTAAAATTGGGGTAATATAATCATATTTTCTTGACCTGGTAAGGACTGTAGCAGCTGCATTCTGGACTACCTGTAGCTTGTTTATTGAAGGTGCAGGACAAACACCTAGCAGTGTATTACAATAGTCCAGTCTAGAGGTCATAAATGCATGAACTAGCTTGGATTATGGATCAGAAAAAAATTATATGTTCTGTAGCTTTGCATCGTTTCTAAGATGAAAAATGCTGTTTTGGTAACATGAGAAACAATATTTTCAAAAGACAAGTTGCTGTCTAATATAACACCCAAATTTTTGACTGTAGAAGTAGTAAAACTACATCTGTCTAGATGTAAATTGTAATCCAAGAGATTCTGTGTACTGTTTTTTGGTCCAATAAGTAATATCTTTGTCTTATCTGAATTTAATAGGAGAAAATTATTGGTCATCCAATATTTTACATTTTTAACACACTCTATTAGCTTAGTTAATTTAAAAGTTTCATCTGGTCTTGTAGAAATATATAGTTGAGTATCATCAGCATAAAAATGTAAACTAATCCTGGATTTTCTAATAATATTACCAAGGGGAAACATGTATATTTAAAATAGCAGGGGGCCTCGGACAGATCCTTGCGGAACTCCATATTTCACTGCCAAAAATTAAGATGATTTCCCATTTAAATAGACAAAGTGATAACAATTGGACAGGTAGGATCTAAACCATCTTAGAGCTTGCCCTTGAATACCTATATAGTTCTGCATTCAATCTATGAGTATGTCTGCATCTCATTGCTAGTTTTACATGATCTTAGTTCTGCATTTGACATTTCAGATCATGTTAAACTAGCAATGAGATGCAGCCTTGGTCTGATGCAAGAAGCAAGTCATTTGTAATTTTAACAAGTACAGATTCTGTGCTATGATGGAGCCTGAAACCTGACTTAAATTCTTCATAGATATTTTTTTTTCCCCAGGAAGGAGCACAGTTGAACAGACACAACTTTTTCTAAAATTTTAGACATAAAAAGAAGATTTGAAATGGGTCTGTAATTTTCCAGTTCACTAGGATCTAGTTGTGGTGACTTAATAAGAGGCTTAATAACCACCAATTTGAATGGTTTTGGGATGTGACCTATACCTAGAGACAGAGGTGGATAGTAACGAGTTACATTTACTTCGTTACATTTACTTGAGTAAATTTTTTGGGTAACTAATACTTTTGGAGTATATTTAAAGACGGGTACTTTTACTCTTACTTAAGTACATTTTTAGTGATAAAACTACTTTTACTTCGTTACTGTGGGCCACGCTCCTCTCGTTACTTTATCTTAATGCAATACAAGTTATAAATGCTTCAGTTTATTCCAAACACACCGTCTACTTTTCTCATGGCAATGAGCGATGCCCATTCACAAATGATTCATTCTTTTGAGACAATTCTGTTCAAAAGCTTGATCAAACCAGTCAGCAAACCAGTGAATTGTTGAATGATTCGTTCTGTTCCCTGCCGCTTACCCTGAGCAGTCTGAAGCAATTGAAAGCAAATCTGCAAAGGCTATTGTTTGCTAGCGATGAAAATCTTTATTAGATGAACACAGCATGTGCTGTCTATGGTTCAACAGGTATAACTTAGATAGGCATCATTCGATTACAGTACACGGTACCACTATGACATTACCAGTTTGTCGTACGTGCAACTTATAAATTAAATACATTGTATATAATAATAAATACAATACCCTCCAAACCCGCGTTAGGTCTGTTCCAAGAGGAATACCTTTGCCTAGACACAATTAATATTGATATTTCCACAATATTTACGCTTGCAGAAATATACATTTGTTTACGTTTTGCAGAACAGATGGAAGAAGATCCGTCAATGTGCATTTGGTTTGTTATGTTAAGATGTTCAGTAACTTAGCCGTCGTGTGAGGAGTTTTCACTCTTCTCCATGTCAGAGGTTATTTATACATATATAATACATAATTAATATACTTTAAAATATAATTTAATTCAGTGATGCAAATCAGAATTTTAATCAGCTGTTACTCCAGTTTTCAGAGTCATTTGATCCTTCAGAGATCATTCTAATCATTCCAGATCATTCCACTGATTTATTACCAGCGCTGGAAACAGTTATTTTTTGGACCTGTGACATTTAACCTATGACACTTAGATTAGAATAATTTCATAAAAATAAAGTCAAAAAGAACACCATTGAAAATACTGATGAAATATATATATATATATATATACACACAGTATATACACATACATTACATACATTTTATCTATATATCTAAATAAAAAATATATATATATATATATATATATATATATACATACTTACATAAATTTCATCTATATATCTAAATAAAAATAGACTGTAGATATACAGTATATGATCCAAAGTAACTACTAACTAACTACTTGAGTAGTTTTTTTTATCCAATACTTTTTTACTCTTACTCAAGTAACTATTCAGACTATTACTTTTAGTTTTACTTGAGTAAATATTTCTATAAGTACTTTTACTTTTACTTGAGTACAGTTTTTGGGTACTCTACCCACCTCTGCCTAGAGATAATGAAAAGTTAATAATATTGAGAAGTGGTTCTTCTGCTACGGGTAACTGTTTCCGAAGTTTAGTGGGTACAGGATCTAATAAACATGTTGGCTTAGATGCAGTGATAGGAGAGAGAGTAAGGGGCACCTTGTCATAAAAATTTTGATTGATGAGGGTCATAAAAATTCCATCCCCACCCTCCCTCCAACCCTACTGGACACCTCTTTGGAAACCTGTTCCTGTACAGCCCCCACCCGTCTAATTGACCATCTATTTATCCATCCCAATGATCTGAAGGTATTTATGATTGTTTCGGAATGTGTTTTTTTTTTGTGGGCCATTGAAAACTATTCAAAACTATGTGCTTTAAACTTTAAAATGTGAAAGTGGTATGATTATTAAACAGGATATAGGGAAGTTTTTATTAAAGTTTTTACATACACAACAAATTTCAAGAAAAACATTAAAACATACAGGAAATAGAAACAATATAATGATTGTTTTTTCCTAGAAAAGAGTAAAAACGGGTCAAGGAATATATTTACATGTAAATGTTGTTACAAAACATTTTAAAAACTAGTTAGAGTTTGTTACAAGTTAAATAAAAAGAAAAGTAGGCTCCTGAGCATCAAACAAAAAAGTATCAGATACATTTGTTAAACAGTACGTGACAGTAAAAATCTAGTAACATTACAATTTAAAAACTATTTAGAGTTGTTACCAGTTAGAAAAGAAAATAAAAAATGGTGACTTATCTTACCGTATTTTAAAACAAAAAAGTATCCTTCCAGATAAACAATACGTTAGTTTTTCAGTGTTAAAATATTTAAAAGTTAGAGTTTCTTACCAGTTAAAAAAAGAAAAAAATATGTTGACTTATCTTACCGTGATCTAAACAACAAATTATCAGAAGCAAACGGTAAGCAATAAGATACTTGTCAAAATGTCAGTCTATCATTACAATTTAGGAAAGCTAGCGCTTTGTCACAATGGTGAAAAAGTTAAACAAAAGAAAAAGAACCGCATATTTACGGTGATCTAAAAGAAAATGCATCAGACGCGGTCGTTAAAACACCAGCATAAGATAGGCTACTTGTCAAAATCTATGTTGTACTCTACCGTTAGCTACAATTTAAAAAAGCTAGTTTTGTCACAAGTTAAACAAAAGAAAAAGACTTGACCAACTTACACTGATACATCCTCACACGCTGGTGTCAAAACACAGAATGCTTACACCCGGTCCCACTCAAACCACACCCACTAACCGCCCCTAACACATCCCTAACACCAGAGGCCACAAAGATAGAATTAAATATATGTTAAAAGAATTAAACAAAGTAATGTTTTTAATAAATCAACATCATTTCTTAATTGGTGAAAACATTCTACCTGTTTTTAACATTAGACCAGCATTTTTTACATTAAAATTAGGTTACACAAGTTTCCTTCTAAACAATCACCTCTAAGCCACAGGAAAAATGTTGTTTTGTTTGATTTATTTTAGTTTAGTTTAGTTATTCACACTTCATTTAGTAATTCCTTTATTTACTCTTTGGTTTTCATCAAGCTTAAGACTTCTGGCTTGCTATTTAACCCAGACTTTTTTTTTTTTTTTACTTTAAAAATTCCCTTACCAAAAAGTAGTATACTTCAAGTTTATTTTATTAAGTATACTTAAGTAAAGTTCAAGTATATTTTGACTTTTTGTAAGTATAAGTCAAGTATACTTAATTGTCATTATAAGTATATATCTTAGAAGTACATAAAGCCCATTTCTGAGAAGTACATAAAAAGTAAACTAAAAGTATACTTTCCTATTTTTAGTTTAAAATAAGTATACTAATAGCACACTTGAATAAACTTCTTTTTCGTAAGGGCTAGGTTACGTTAGGTTAAGTTTTCTTCTAAACAATCACCTCTAAGCCACAGGAAAATTGTTGTTTGTTTTATTTTATTTTATTTAGTTACTCACACTTAATTTAGTAGCCTAATTCCTTTAATCTGTCTTTTATTTTTGTCAGTCTTAACTTCGAGCATGGTTTATCAGCTAAAACACACGTATGAGCATACAAATATTTAACTGGAATGAAAGGGGTAAAATCAAGACAGGATTTCTCTGTTTTTTCTTGCCATAAGAATTGTTATCAGTTGAAATAGACGTACAATGTCTAAACTTTTACAACATGGTACGAAATGTAAATATTTCATCTCACGTAGTGCATCGAAATGAGAACGGCGCTGGGTATCTGGGTTGTGTGATTACTAATGCGACCATATCAGTGTACTGTATTTCAAAAGGCTGTAAAACATCTAAGCCCGTTTCTAAGGTCGCAACTTATTTGCAACCTAATGAGTTTTGAGGGATCTGGCATTGTGAACTTTGGTGTTGTGTGTCAGTTATAGTTCAGCAATCAAAGGATCTCCATTGCATCTATTTATGACGTACACCTGTGAGTGTAAGGTTTGTCAAAGTTTAGCTGAAAGTTCATTGACTGGTCAAAAGGAGGTGAAACCTATTGAACCTTTTTAACGACAAACATCTGGTGTATTGTTAGGTAAAAAAGAAAATATTTTTCTAAGAAAAACAGGAATGTTTATCATGTAGATCTGGTGATTGTATTTTTACAGCAGTTCAGAATGATCTTAGATGGAGAAAAGGCAATAACAACAAAGTGAAATAAATAGGGGCGGGTCGGGGGGGGGGGGGGGGTTTGTTTTTAACAAGACAGTCTATGCTGTAGGAAAATGTTTAATTTGAGTTAATTTAGTTTATTTTAGTTACATTTATTATTTTTATTCACACCTAGATTTTTCAAGCCTCAACACAAACATACACTGCAAATGCAAACAAGTACACAAACATATAATCACAAACACACACACAAACGTAAACATACAGAAAACATGAACATGCATGCATGCAAACAAACACAAACATACAAACTAAAACTTACAAACAAACACAAATATACACCCAAACTCAAACAAGTACACAAACATACAAACAAACAAACTAGGTCACAAACATACATGCAAAACAAACACTCACACAAACACACAAAAACATACACAGAAACACAAACATACTGTACAAACAAACATACAAACATAAACAACAAACACAAACATACAAACACAAACATACTGTACAAACAAACATACAAACGTAAACAACAAACACAAACATAAAAACACAAAAATACTGTACAAACAAACATACAAACGTAAACAACAAACACAAACATACTGTACATACAAACATACAAATGTAAACAACAAACATACTGTACAAACAAACATACAAACGTAAACAACAAACATACTGTACAAACAAACATACAAATGCAAACATACTGTACAAACAAACATACAAACATAAACAACAAACACAAACATACAAATGCAAACATACTGTACAAACAAACATACAAACATAAACAACAAACACAAACATACAAATGCAAACATACTGTACAAACAAACATACAAACTAAAACTTTCATACAAACACCCCAAACTCAGACATACAAATGTAAACAACAAACACAAACAGGAGGGAAGTCGTGGGCTAGTGGTTAGAGAGTTTGACTCCTAAACCTAAGGTTGTGGGTTCGAGTCTTGGGCTGGCAATACCACGACTGAGGTGCCCTTGAGCAAGGCACTGAACCCCCAACTGCTCCCCGGGCACTGCAGCATAAATGGCTGTGTTCACACTCACAGTGTGTGTGTGTGTGTGTGTGTGTGTGTGTGTGTGTGTGTGCAATGTGTTCAGTGTGTCAGAATTATGTTTTCTGTGTTTTCCTTAAGTTCAGTGAACTATTATTTTTTTGAGTTGTTTTCACTGCTGTGTGTGTGCAATTTGGATGGGTTAAATGCAGAGCACGAATTCTGGGTATGGGTCATGGGTCAAGTATGGCTCACCATACTTGGTGGTATGTCACTTCACTTCACTAAGCAAAGGGAATGCTTTTTTTAAGCAAAGAAAACTTTATTCGACAATTCCTTTGTCGACAGTCTCCTCTGCATCTCTGGAGAGACACAGAGGAGACATTTGACATAAGGAATTATTGAATAAAGTCGTTATTTTTGTTTTCTTCGTATACAAAAAGTGTTCCTGTCGCTTCATATAACCCAGATTGCAAGTCTGATGGCAGATGTAGTATTCTGAAAACAACTTTCATACCTTTTATGGACCTTGACACTGTTATTTACTTGGCAGTCTATGGGACAGTTTTAAGCCTTCTGGTTTTCATTCAAAATATCTTAAATTGTGTTCCAAAGATGAACGGAGCTTTTACGGGTTTGGAACAACATGGGGGTAAGTGATTAATGACAAAATTTTTATTTTGGGATGGAGTATCCCTTTAAGCTTCAGTGGGACTTCTGAAGTCTATTCTCTCTGCTGAAACTAAACACTATGTTGACTGAGCTCATAATGTTTCCTTCAGTACAAGTGTGAGTATGAACCTAGCCACCTCCTCCTGCACTGACACACTTGGCCCTGGTCTCTGCACTGTCACACTTGGGCCTGGTGTCTCAGGTTCTGCCTCCATCCCTCCATTACCCAATATCATTATAAACAAATAAACTAGCAAAATTTCCCATAACTCAATATAAAAGACCAAAACCCAATATAAATATAAATAAATTAAAAAATTTTCATATCTTTAGATAAGACTTTTTTTTTAATCCAGATCAGAGTTACTATAAACAAAGTTATTAATCTTAGATAGACAGATAAATGAAAAGTGATGCAACAAAATGTTCCATAACTGACGAGAAAAGATGAAAAGTTAAGAGATATAGGCCTGGTTTCACAAACAATAAGGGTTAGATTAAACCAGGATTAGGCCTTAGTTCAGTTATGATATTTAAGTAGCATTATTAAATTGTCTTAGAAAAAAAAAAAAAAATGTTGTGAATCTTAGGACAAAACAAAGGCAGTTACATATTTTAAGATATGTCAGAGCAAGTTTATTTCAGTTTAAACAGCTAAAACATGTATTTAGACTACATAAATTTAACATAAGTTTACATATGTTTAAGCATTCATTGAGAATCAACAAATTGCAGTACTCACTTGCTAACTAGACAGCTAACTAGCTACCTAAGTAATAAGCTGGCTTCTTGTTCAAAGACAATAAACACTCCAACAACAAAACAACAAAAAGTATATAACTCACTGGGCGCTGTGATGTATTGCTCTCCTGATTAGCCATTTTATTTGACCGTCTCCTCCATTCCCTTTTCAGGAAATGTTCTACTGCTGTCAGTAATACAGGGAGTCTTGTGATTGGTTGTCAAGCCAGCCAATCAGAATTTAGCAGCCTCATCTCTGATTGGCCGGAATTATGGCACATTGTAACGCTGGGTTGTGTTGAGCAAGCGAGCCGTCAGCGAATAGAGAGCACACAGCGCGGGTATCAGGAGAGCAAGCAACTGAAACGTTGCGCATCTGAAAGAGAACGTCTGCGCACATCCAAATTAATTTCTTTTAAATGCAAATTTGATTTTAGTTCACTCGAAATACTTATCTATTTGTGAGACGAACATTTATCCGCAAAACTGAGTTCACACGTGTACGAAATGCCCTTTGTTCGCTCAAGATATGATATTGCACGCGCAAAATTATGGCAGAAACATAACCCCATATTTAACCTGCAGTTACAGATGCATAAATAGGCCTATGTTTTGTTTTTAACATAAAACGTTACTGATACTGATATTTGAAATAGTATAAATATAAAAAAAAAATTGTTGAAATGTGAATTTAAAACCGCCTGTAGGTGACAGCAAGTGCCTGTTAAAGAGTGAGTCATTGAGCTTCAGCAGATTCATTCAAATGGCTGATTCAGTCAGGAACAAAGGATTTGACTGTGTTTATAATTAAATCACTGAATCATTTTTATCAACCGATTTGTTCAAAAAGCTGATTTATTCAATAAGTAAACACCGTCCACGCAAAACAGTGCTGTGTGATCTTTGTTTGGAACTATTTTCGTTGGCAAAATTGAGCAAAAACAAGCAATATTACCTCTAAAATGTGACTTATTGCTTTACTGAACTTGTATAAAATGATTATTAAATGTTTTATCATGCTGATATCTGCAGAATAACAGTACTCTTTGTGTGATATAGATTAAGTTAACTATATTAAATTATATAAATATAAAGCATACAGAAGCATTTTTGCTGTCCATAATTTAGTATACCTGGAATTTTGAGCTTTAATAGACTAATAAATCAATGTGCGTGCACTCTCTGTGTGTGATTTGGTGATATAGCCTACTTGATAATGTCAGATCGCCCATCATTACAACAACACTTACCATATTATCACAGAAGATATACTGTATATCGCACACCCCAGCCTCAACTTGAGTGGAAAATGAAATCATCCGCGGTTGTGTGCAGTGCGCACACTTGTTAGCACGTGAGCAAAGGTGTCTTTCTAACTTGCAGATGCCAAACCACTGATTCGTCAAACCTGCTTGCTTGCAGTTTGTGTTCTTCTGACTTTTGACTATTTTGTAGGAAGTAACGAATATGCTTTGGGAAATGTATCGGAATAAAAGTATACATTTTAATTAGGAAATGTTATGGAGTAAAAGTTGGCTGAAATATAAGAACTCAAGTAAAGTACAGATACTCCCAAAAAATACTTAAGTACTGTAACAAGTATTATTACTTTGTTACATTACACCACTGGTAACTGGTGAAGGGCCCAGTTCAAGACACACAGGTCCAAGATCGGTCATAACCCACTACCTTTCTTGGGCACAATGAAATAGGGGCTGTAAAACCCGTCTTCATATTGGCTAGAGGGACCGGCTCTAATGCATCCTTCGTCAGTATGACTGCAATATCGGCATGCAAGATAGGAGCATCGGCCATCTTCACTGATGTGAAGCGGATGCTGCTGAACTTGGGGGGATGCCAGCCGAACTGAATCGCATAGCCGAGTTTGATGGTCTGCAGGAGCCAGCGAGATGGTTTGGGTAGCCAGGCAGCCAGACACCGTACAAGCTGGACAAGCAGGACCACCGTTGTACCCAAGGTGGGGCAGCGAGGTGGAACACAGGGACCGAAGAGGGGTCCATGCCAACTTGGGACCCAGAGACAGAGATAACTGCTCTCTTGTCAAGACTTTTGGAAAGTCAAGTCAAGTCAAGTCACCTTTATTTATATAGCACAGTGCTTTAAACAAAACAGATTGTGTCAAAGCAACTGAACAACATTAATTAGGAAAACAGTGTTAATAATGCAAAATGACAGTTAAAGGCAGTTCATCATTGAATTCAGTGATGTCATCATGCAGCTCAGTTCAGTTTAAATAGTATATGTGCAATCATTTGCAATCAAGTCAATGATATCACTGTAAATGAAGTGCCCCCAACTAAGCAAGCCAGAGGCGACAGCGGCAAGGAATCAAAACTCCATCGGTGACAGAATGGAGAAAAAACCTCGGGAGAAACCAGGCTCAGTCGGAGGTTCAGTACTCCTCTGGCCAGACGAAACCAGCAGTTCAATTCCAGGCTGCAGCAAATTCAGATTGTGGAGAGGACTCAACTGGTTCCGGTGGTCTTGTCCCGGTGGTCGTCAGGAGACAAGGTCTTTACAGGGGATTTGTATCTGGGGCTCATCTAGTTGTCCTTGTCTCCACTGACATTCAAGGTTGTAGAGGTCCTTTCTAGGTGCTGATCCACCATCTGGGCTGGATACGTACTGGATCTGGGTGACTGCAGTGACCATCTGACCTGGATAAAGACTGGATCTGGTGGCTACAGTGACCTCGGAATAAGAGAGAAACAGACTGATATTAGCGTAGATGCCATTCTTCTAAAGATGTAGCAAGTACATTGGGTGTTATGGGAAGTGTTCCCGGTATCAGTTTACCTAATTAATGCAGCCAAAAAATCCTTTAATGGATTTGGATATTAGAAGCATATTAGTGTGTTATGTGTAAGCCAGGTTAAAGAGATGGGTCTTTAATCTAGATTTAAACTGCAAGAGTGTGTCTGCCTCCCAAACAATGTTAGGTAGGTTATTCCAGAGTTTAGGCACTAAATAGGAAAAGGATCTGCTGCCCGCAGTTGACTTTGATTTTCTAGGTATTATCAAATTGCCAAAGTTTTGAGAAAATGCCCTGCTTACCTAGTTTATAATGAAATATAGGTGTGAGCTAACAGTCTGTAAAAATACCAGTCACGCTCAACATGCAGGGGGAGAGAACTCAACAAACATACCCCTTGGGGTCACGAAACACCCCGTCTTACATAACTTCTGATTAAATGCATGCTCAGATACCCTATATAAAAAGACTCACAATTCCACACTTTTGGTTGAAGTATACGCTCCTTCCATGTAGTGATGTTACAAACCCTTTTTTGTGATCCGTGTTAGTGATGCAAAGTCCAATTCACTTCTGCAAAACGATTCATTTGGACAGTTCATTTCAATGAACCGATTCAATGAACCAATTCATCGGTTCCTTAAGTCATCTCACAGTTATGTCAGTATAAATTTTTTTTTCTAACAACTCAGGGTCATTTCATATCAGTGAAACATTTAAATAAAGTTAACTGTGTGAACGCGTATTGGTGATTATTGTATTTATTGTCATTATGAATATTTGTACGCTTATTTTCATTTTAGCATTTTAATGAACACTCTTATGTAATTTGTCTAAGTGTGTTTAGAATGGAATATTTTATTAAAAGATGACGCAGTGGACTGTTTGAGTAATGCTCTTATCTGTCACATTTACTGTCACATTCAATTTTTCACCGCTTACACGCACCCAAATACCTGAAACCTGTAACTTTATCGTAATTAGTTAAAAATACATATAAACTTAACGCCTGACACTTTTGTAACTGACTAAAAACTGATATTTTAGCTAAACAAACAACAAAGTGTCGGTGCATGAAACTGCGAACACAAACATCATTAACTTAAATGAACAAAAGACAATCACCAATACACGTTCACCCAGTTAACTTTATTTAAATATTTCATTCATATAAAATGACCCTGAGTTGTTAAAAAAAAAGTATACTGACATAACTGCGAGATGACTTAAGGAACCGATGAATCGGTTCATTGAACCGAACTGTCCAAATTAATCGTTTTGCAGAAGTGAATCGGACTTTGCATCACTAACACGGATCACAAAAAAGGGTTTGTAACATCACAACATGGAAGGAGCGTATACTTCACAAAAAGTGTGGAAATGTGAGTCTTTTTATATAGGGTATCTGAGCATGCGTTTAATCAGAGGTCCAACGATTTAGAGCACTGCCATGTATGAGTATTTTGGGATATAGATCCCAGATGGACATGTTTGAATTCGGAGGTGTATGCTGGGTATTGTAGTTCCCTGGCCTGAAAGTCTACAGTGCTTGAATGAGGTATTAGTTAAACATGTTCAATTGAACACCTTTGTAAAAACAAAAATAATTGTTAAAACATATTTAGACTAAACGATTATATTCAAGAATAATACGATATATATATATGCTAAAACAGGCTTGAAGTGCTGGCTATGTTGTAATGGAGCAACTGTTGTTGTGTTATCTTGTGAAGCATTAGGTGTTAGGATTCGTGTGTTCCTGAAACAAATAATTTTATTTTTCTTTAGAAAAAGACAATCAGGTCCTGCTGCTGTTGTCTGAATATCCAGTCTGTCTTCATCATGAAATTATGAACCCATCATTGGCACCATTCTTGAGAATGTGTGTTGTATTAGACAGGGTGTTTTTCGTGACCCCAAGGGGTATGTTTGTTGAGTTCTCTCTTTCTGCATGTTGAGCGTGACCGTTTTTTTTTTTTTTTTTGCAGACTGTTAGCTCATGCCTATATTCCATTTATTCTTATTATTATATGTCGTGCGCTTGCTTAGACCTTTGTTGTGATAAACAGTAAAGTGTGTTCAAGCACTAGCAAAAGACAATATAAAGAAATACTCTTTGAGAGAAACAGTTAATCAGCGGAAGTTAAAAGCAGATCGTAAATGTAATTATTTCTTGTCTCATTAGTGTTTAGCACAGTTGTTGTTGCTAGGAAACACTTGTTTGTTTACTGTGAGACGTGGTGCATTTGGTCTCGTACTCTATCGCATACCTAGTCAGTGTCTTGCGCTTGCTTAGACCTTTGTTGTGATAAACAGTAAAGTGTGTTCAGCTGAATTCAATTTCCGTTTTGTTTGACGGGTACCTGGAACGGGTACAGAGACCTGGAACAAACCAGAGGACACTGCTACACCTGCAGCACTCTCCAATAATTTCTCATTTTCCCACTCCCCCCGTTTGACTGGAAGAGGTGGAGGTACTGGTCTGCTTATCTCTAATGATTGGAAATTTAATCCTTTACCATCTTTGGGTATCAACAGCTCCTTTGAATCTCCTTCAGTTACTGTTACCTACCCTCTTAAAATCCATTTTGTTATGCATGGACACTTAAACGTCGACCTAGATCAGGGGTAGGCAACGTCAGTCCTGGAGTGCCGATGTCCTGCAGAGCTTAGCTCCAACCTTGAAGAAAACCCTCACCTACCTGTAGCCTTAGTAATCCTGAAGACCTTAATTAGCTAGTTCAGGTGTGAACTCTGTTCCACACTCTGCTTGCCTCTTTTGATCTCAACCGAGTGTCAACTACTGCTACTCACAAATCAGGCAACCAATTGCGTCCTGCAAGTGAACGTTGCTTGATTGTGCCATCCCAATGAAGCACAAAGTCACTTTTACAGACTTTTAAATTAAATGTTCCCTCCTGGTGGAATGACCTGCCCAACTCAATCTGAGCAGCTGAGTCCTTAGCCATCTTCAGTTGGCTAAAAACACATCTCTTCCATCTTTATTTGACCCTCGAACTTTAGCACATATATATATATACATATATATATATATATATATATATATATATATATACAGAATAGCTTTCTAATCTTTTTGTCTTCTATCTGTTTTCTTTTCATTTATTATACAATTAACAAAAGCAAAAAAGACCTCTAACACTAGCTTGCTCTAATCTTTTTCTATTATATCTGTTTTCTTTTATTTATAATATTATTTAAAAGCCCTTGCTACGTGTACTGCGTTAAGCTAACTGATACTTGTTATAGCACTTGTATATCATTGCTCTTTTGTTGATTTTGATTGCTTCCATT
The DNA here is from genome assembly GCF_018340385.1 of Cyprinus carpio. Taxonomy (NCBI): domain Eukaryota; kingdom Metazoa; phylum Chordata; class Actinopteri; order Cypriniformes; family Cyprinidae; genus Cyprinus; species Cyprinus carpio. The sequence continues at coordinate 8,120,366 of NC_056612.1, forward strand.
GTCCTCATTTGTAAGTCGCTTTGGATAAAAGCGTCAGCTAAATGACAAAATGTAAATGTATATTCCATCATAAACTAGGTAAGCAGAGCATTGTAATAATATGTTAAACATGATAAGTCAGTCAATCGCTCATCCAGAGTTTTTTCTTACTGCATCTCTATAATAAATTTCTGCAATGGCTGTACTTGTTACGATGCTTCAAATCGGGTCTGGCTTGTTTTATGAGCAAACCCTTGTTTGCCAAACTAGAGTGATATTGTCCGCATTTTTAACATTAAAGAGGTTAATTAACTCTTTCACCATCTATTATTGTAATAATGCATAAACAGTGTTAGGGAGCAACTAGTTACAGTACATATAGCTAAATTACGTAATTTAATTTCAAAATAAATTTAATTGTAATCAGTTACAGTTACTGAGAAAAAAATATAATTAAATTGCAGTAAATTATGAAAATGTTAACGATTACAGAGGGGTTACATCTAAATATTTTTTCACACACACAGATTTAATTGATATATATTGACTGCTCTAAACTATGAGACACAGATGTTTCAGGAGTTAAAAATTGGACTTACCAATTATTTGAATTATTTCTTCTATCAATTATTTGATCAAATGTGTGTTTTAACTGATATAGCATGCTAGAAGTTAAGATTGACAAAAATAAAAGACAAATTAAAGGAATTAGGCTACTAAATTAAGTGTAAAAGTGTAAGAATAGAATAAAATAAAATAAAATAAAATTTCCTGTGACAATAAAATAAAATTAAATAAAATATTTTTTCCTGTGGCTTAGAGGTGATTGGCTAGGAGAAGGATCTGCCGCCCGCAGTTGACTTAGATATTCTAGGTATTATCAAGTTGCCAGAGTTTTGAGAACGCAGCAGACGTGGAGGACTATAATGTAACAAGAGCTCGTTGAAATACTGAGGTGCTAAACCATTCAGGGCTTTATAAGTAATAAGCAAGATTTTAAAATCTATACGATGTTTGATAGGGAGCCAGTGCAGTGTTGACAGGACCGGCCTAATATGATCATACTTCCTAGTTCTAGTAAGAACTCTAGCTGCTGCATTTTGAACTAGCTGGAGTTTGTTTACTAAGCGTGCAGAACAACCACCCAATAGAGCATTACAATAATCTAACCTTGAGGTCAAAAACGCATGGATTAACATTTCTGCATTTGACATTGAGAGCATAGGCCTTAATTTAGATATATTTTTGAGATGGAAAAATGCAGTTTTACAAATGCTAGAAACGTGGCTTTCTAAGAAAAGGTTGCTATCAAATAGCACACCTAGGTTTCTAACTGATGACGAAGAATTGACAGAGCAGTCATCAAATCTTAGACAGCATTCTAGGTCATTAGGTCTAGGTCACTCTAGGCTCTTGTTCCCCTCAGAGAGCAGGGTGTTCACATTCTCAACTATCTAGACGATTGGCTGATACTAGCACAATCTCGGGATCAGTTGTGTGAGCACAGGAACCTGGTTCTTTGGAACCTCAGCCTGTTGGGCCTTCAGGTCAACTGGGGAAAGAGCAAACTCTCGCCGACGCAGAGGATCTCTTTTCTCGGTATGAAGTTGGATTCAGTCGAACAGACAGCAAGCCTCACAGAGGAACGTGCGCGGCCGGTGCTAGCCTGCTTGAATACGTTCAAGGGCAGGACAGCGGTCCCACTGAAACTTTTTCAGAGGCTCCTGGGGCAAATGGCAGCCACAGCGGCACTTACACTGCTCGGCCTGTTACATATGAGACTGCTCCAGCACTGGCTTTATGGCCAAGTCCCGAGGTGGGCGTGGAAGCGCGGCACTCACCGGGTCCAATTTACACTGGCCTGTCGCCAAACCCTCACCCCGTGGTCAGATCTTGCGTTTCTCCAGGCAGGGGTGCCCCTAGAGCAGATCTCCAGGCACCGGCTGGGGGGCCACGTACGATGGGCATGCAGTCTCAAGGGTTTGGACAGGCCCGCAGCTGCAGTGGCACATCAATTGCCTAGAGTTGTTAGCACTGCGCCTTGCCTTGAACAGTCTCAAAGGTCATGTATGAGGCAAGCACGTGCTGGTCCAAATGGACAACACAGCGACCGTTGCGTACATCAGCTGACAAGATGGTCTTGCAATCACATGTCGCAACTCGCCCGCCACCTCCTCCTTTGGAGTCGGAAGGTTCTGAGGTCACTTCGTGCCATTCACATTCTGGGCCTGCTCAACCATACAGCCGACGAGCTGTCTCGAGCAATGCTCCCGGGAGAATGGCGACTCAATCCCCTGACGGTCCAGCTGATTTGGAGACTGTTCGGAGCCGCTCAGGTAGACCTGTTTGCTTCTCCAGAGACCTCTCACTGCCAGGGAACTCTCGGCATGGACACACTGGCACACAGCTGGCCGCAGGGCCTACGCAAATATGCGTTTCCCCCAGTGAGCCTTCTTGCACAGACACTGTGCAAAGTCCGGGAGGACGAGAAGCAAGTCTTGCTAGTGGCGCCATATTGGCCCACTCGGACCTGGTTCCCCAAACTAGTGCTCCTCGTGACAGCCCCTCCTTGGCCGATTCCTCTGAGGAAGGATCTACTGACTCAGAGACAGGGCACTGTTTGGCACCCGCGTCCAGACCTTTGGAAACTCCATGTCTGGTCCCTGGATGGGACACGGAAGTTCTAGGTGACCTGCCCCAGGAGGTAGTGAACACCATTACTTCGGCAAGAGCACCGTCTACGAGACACAGTTACGCCTTGAAGTGGAACCTGTTTGTCGTGTGGTGTTCTTCTTGCTGAGAAAACCCCCTGAAGATGCCCGATTACGGTCGTGCTTTCCTTTCTGCAGCAAGGGCTGGAGCAAAGGCTGTCTCCCTCCACCCTCAAAGTCCAGGTTGCTGCTATTGCTGCGTACCATGATCCCGTGAATGGGAAGTCTTTAGGTAAGCATGACCTCATCATCAGGTTCCTTAGAGGGGCCAGGAGGTTAAAACCTTTCCGGCCCCCCTCCATACCCTCTTGGGACCTGACTCTGGTGCTGAAATCACTACAGCAGGGCCCATTCAAGCCTTTGCATTCAGCTGAGCCAAAGTTTCTTTCATTGAAAACTCTGCTCCTGCTTGCACTGACTTCCATCAAGAGGGTAGGGAACCTGCACGCATTTTCGGTTGACGATTCGTGTCTAGAGTTTGGGCCAGCTGACTCCCAGGTAATCCTGAGGCCCCGGCCCGGCTACGTAGCCAAGGTTCCCACTACATCCTTCAAAGCCCAAGTGGTGAACCTGCAAGCACTGCCCCTGGAGGAGGCAGACCCAGCTGGCTTTGCTCTGTCCTGTCCGAGCATTGAGATGCTACGTAGACTGGACACAAAGCTTCAGGACCTCAGATCAGCTCTTTGTCTGTTACGGAGGCCGGCAGAATGGGAATGCCGTCTTTAAGCAGAGGATGGCCCACTGGATTGTGGATGCCATAACCCTGGCTTATCAGGCACAGGGTGTGCCCTGCCCGTTCAGGTTGCAAGCTCACTCAACAAGAAGTGTTGCATCCTCCTCGGAGCTGGCTCGTGGCGCCTCACTGACAGATATTTGTAGAGCTGCGGGCTGGGCGACCCCTAACACATTTGATAGGTTCTATAGCCTTCGTGTTCCGTTCTCACCTCAAACGGGTAGCGGCACCGAGAGGCCCCGGTTAGTGTCGGCTTGCTAAAACTGCTCCAGAGTGTCCGTACTGTAGACCCTGTTGTTTCCCCGGCAGACTTCTGCCTTCCCAAGAGGGTTTTAATCACCTCAAATTTCTTCATATACACCTAAACGGATGCTATATGTGTATTTTCTCCCAAGACCTCCTTCGGGAAGGATGAGGCTTCCGCAGCCTCCCTGACCCAATCCCACTGTTACCCAATTCCCAGTGTAAGTGAGTGGAACTACTTATTCCGACCCCCGGCCTACACCTAATAGGGGCGCAGGCGGCTCACACAGGGCACTGGAAGGGGCAGCATCCATGGTGCTTTGGTAGGGATCCCATTTTCGTCAGTCACCGACGTGGCATCGAGAGTGACCGACTGAAAGGGAACGTCTCGGTTACGTATGGTAAACCTCATTCCGTGAAGGAGGGAACGGAGACGCCACGTCCCGTCGCCATGGTTGCTGTACCGCCGCTGATCTGCCGGGTCTCCAGCTTGGCTCCTAAGCGAAAACCTGGTATGCATTGCACCTGCTGCCTTATACTCACGCTTTGATCAGCAGCAGTTGGATGCAATAATTGCGTTTAGTTTTTAGTTTACACTCGAAGTAGATTGGTCTATCGAAACGATATCCCATTTTCATCGGTCACCGATGTGGCGTCTCTGTTCCCTCCTTCAGGGAACGAGGGTTACCACACGTAACCGAGACTTATTTGTTTAGATTGCGGTAAGATCAAAAATTTTTTTTCTTTTTTTAACTGGAAACAAACTTTATCTTTTACAAATTTTAACACTGAAAAACTACCATATTCTGGAAAGATACTTTTTTGTTTTAAAATACGGTAAGCTAAGTGACCATTTTTTTATTTTATTTTCTAACTGGTAACAAACTCTAAATAGTTTTTAAATTCTAATGTTACAAGATTGTGACTGTCACGTACTGTAACATACGTATCTGATACTTTTTTTCTCTGTTTGTTTTAGATAGATGCTCAGTAGCCTACTTTTCTTTTTATTTAACTTGTAACAAACTCTAACTAGTTTTTAAAATGTTTTAACAACACTTACATGTAAATAAAGTCGGTGGCCAACCAAAACCGTGGTTATAGCGCCGCGCATACTGCCGCCCCGTCTGCAAAGTGCATTTGCAGCTTTTGACCGCTGAGTGGCGCTTTAACCACAAGTTATCAAAAAAGCGCATTTTCGCAAATAGACGTCAGTTTTGCCTCGCTAATGTATTACATTTGACAGCTGCAGTCAGGGAAAATGCTTTAAAAACTTTAAAAGAGATGCCTAGAGGGTATTTAATACTGTAGGTCTGCCCCCACGTAAGATTTTTCTAGTTACTAGTCGTTCATTTGTCATTATTCAACTAATCGCAGGTTTATATTAAATTTACATCTATAATCCATTTGTGCTTAAGATTACAAGTTTCTTTCTTGAGAGACTGGGTATTGCTGTTGTACCATGGTGAGTACTTTTATCTCTAACCTTTTTTAATTTGATGGGGGCAACAGCTTCTAATGTATTAGAGAAAATAGTGCCCATATTGTTAGTCATTTCGTCTAGTTCATGTGTATTTATGGGTACACAGAGCAGTTGAGAAATCAACCAGGTTATTTCTGAATCTATCTTTAGTGGTTGGTACAATGGTTCTACCTGGACGATAACATAGAGCCATATAGTTAATATCAGTAATATGCAGGAAGCATGATACAAGGTAGTGGTCAGTAATATCATCACTTTGAGGTAAAATCCCTATATCAGCATGTAATGTTGTCAAAAGACCATGTCGGTAATAAAAAAACGATACCATTTTTTTTTAAGTACCGGTGGTACCGAGTACCCGGTCAACCCGGTTCTTGGTGCGCTATCACAACTCAGAGACAGGATGCAAATGCAAGGCGGTTTAATGACAAGATATAATATGGTCAGACAAACAGACAACAAAGACCCTGAAACCACAGGGGAAGAGTGACGACGATCACAAGCTCAGATGGTGTGTGACGCAAGGATCTCGGTGGACAACAGTGATGATCCTCGGTGATCCAGTGCTGTATCTCCCGGTAAAGGTGCTCGTGATTCCAGTGCGGGGAACAAGAAGACTCGACGAAGAACAACGGAGGAATCCACGATCCAAGACAGCCAGGAGAACAGAACGGAACACAGGGAAGAACCACAACGATCTGACAACATGAGACACCAGTTACTGCACTTAAATAGACACATAATGGAACGCAGGTGGTGCTGAAATCAGCCTTGATCAAAGACCACGCCCACAGACCCACACCTGCACACTAAACAAGCCGAGAGAGAGACAGCGAATTCATGAACTGTGACACTATCCGAAAGGTGCACAGATGAGCTTTTTTTTCATAAAAGCAATGAGATGAGGCTACCTCAAAAGGAGGAAACACACCAAACTAACAAAACACTTTAAAGACAGACAACTAGGGTTGTGCGATACGGACAAAAAAAAACCTATCATGATTTTTTGACCAATTTTGCGATTACAATTTTAATCACGATTTTGACACACACAGACATGCTTTACAGTCATAAATGCACTCAGTATAAATTTGAAACATATTTCCAAAAGAAAACCAATAACACCAAAACAAAAAAAAATAAACATCCATCTAGAACATACATAATCCAAAATAATCACTAAGATGTCAAACAAAATGTCTAGAGACATATGGCAAAATAAAATAAATAAATAAAATAAAATAAATACGGAAGAGGATTAGGGCCAAGCAATAATAAAAAAATAAAACCATCTAGAGATTAAAGTCATTATATTGCGAGATTAAACTCGTTAAATTTCGAGAAAAAAAAGTCGAAATACAATCTTGAGAATAAACTCATTAAATTTCGAGAATAGAGTCGTTGTGTTTCGAGAAAAAAAACTCGTTAAATTTCGAGAAAAAAAATAATAAACTCATTAAATTTCGAGAATAAAGTCGAAATAATCGTGAGAATAAACTCATTTAATTTCGAGAATAAAGTCATTGTGTTTCGAGAAAAAAAGTCGAAATGAAATGTAGAGAATAACGCATTCGATTGCCTAGAAGATGGACATGGCAGAGTTGCATTCGCTATATCAACAAAGTGTTCAACTTTGCATAGACCTATAGAGGCACACAACTTGGCAGAGAATTGGCGGCACTTAGTCAAGCTATATTTTAGACTTTCTTTCAGTAACAAAGAAATACGCTATCACCCAAATGCACTCTGGCACTTTGGACAGCTATGATTAAGCTAATGGCGTTGTAATGTATGAGTTTACACAATAAATAATTAGCACATAATGACTTTAATAATCTCGAGATGGTTTTATTTTTTTTATTATTGCTTGGCCCTAATCCTCTTCCGTAAATAAAACCCGTGTCCAGGGCTTTTTTTTTTTTTTGCCATGCATTGGTCATAGAGCTCATTGTAGCGGTGTCTCAGGTGCTGAAATATATTTATTGCCCAAGGTTCACAAGTACTCCGTCTGCAGTGCGTATACAATATGTGTATGCGGTGCAGAAGCAGCAGCGAGAGCGCGTTATTGCGAAAGCACACGGATTTCCTTTTCTCTGTCATAAAACCGGACACGCGTGCTCAGATACACGCTGCTCTCGTCCAGAGAGTGCGCGCAATTAAAACATGTCTCCTCTCACTCACCAAAACACAACACTCTCATGAACCACATACACATTCTTTTCGCACCTTTCAATTTCTATCCTTTTCTATTCACATCTTTTACCGCGTGCAGTGTGAACGTTCTGATCCATTCACATGGGCTCAGAAAAAATACGCATCACAGACAGAGTGTGTACTTGGAGTTTGGCATATGCCCAGTCTGTTCTGTTCTCGCGCTCCACTTAGGTGCGCTGCATTCTGACTGGTTGGGATAGCATACTGTGGGAAGTCGGGACCGCGGAAAATCGTATTAAAAATTTAGAAATCGCGCACGCTCAAATCGTGATTTTATTACGATTTCGATTAATCGCACAGCCCTACAGACAACCAGATCAAATTAAAGAGTTCAAGCAGGTAAGTTTCACAATGTTTCCTATACATTGAGAATATCAAAACTGACCACAACAAACAGATTTTCCAAAAGCCTTTGACTTCGTTGAATAAACATGAGCACTGCACCTGTCAAAGTCTAAACCCGGTGCGGGTGTTTTTATATCACTGTATTTCTGAAGAAAACCGACTGTCTTTAGAAAATTATGGATGTCATCTTGCCTGTTATGCCTGAGGAGCGTTTGTGAGTGCAGGCTCAGCGCTTATTTGATTACAGCCGTTATCGGGGAAACCTCTCTCTCTTGTGCGCTCTACAAACACCTACTGCTAGAAGAGAATGAATTCGCATATGCCGCTGTGGGCATATTGCTTCTGTTATGAATACTATGAAATATTTAAATTTGAATGTCGGATTGAAATAAACGCTCTTGTTAGAGTAATTAATCATGAGCATATGTTTGGTTAACGCTAATATAATGAGCATTAGAATTAAGTTTCTTTATTAACTAGCTATTTAATGCTCCTATAACTTTTATTAGGATAAAAAAACTGGATGACATGATGATATTTACTATTTTTTCACACCAGAGGCTTTTTAATGAATTGTGAATCTAAAATATACATGTTAGAGAATGTACAAATGGTTAACATTGTGTAATTTCGGTCAGAAAAGCAGTTCTGTGCTTTTTTTGTTGTTGCTGTTATTTTTTAGCTAACTTAGTTGTTATTCTTGGCTTTAAAATTCAAAATCCCTTTAAAATTAAATATGTACACAGTTTGGATTAAATGAAAGTATAGTCAATTTTTGTATTTTGCTTTGGTACCGAAATTGGTACCAAGAACCGTGGATTTTCACTGGTATTGGTAGCGAATACTGAAATTTTGGTACTGTGACAACACTATCACCATGTCAAATTCCATGCAATATAATTAAATCTAGTGTATGATTAAAATGATGAGTGGGCCTGGTGACATTTTGCTTGACTCCAAAAGAGTTTAATAAGTCTGTGAACGCAAGTCCTATAGCATCATTTGTATTATCAACGTGAATGTTAAAGTCTCAGATGATTAGCACTTTATCAACATTAACCAATAGGTCCGAAATAAAATCTGCAAATTCTTTTAGGAAACCTGTAAACGGCCCTGGCGGTCTATACACAGTAGCCAGAGCAAGAGATAGGAGAGCTTTATTTTGCATATCTGATAGAGTAACATTAAGTATAAGTATTTCGAATTAGTTAAACTTGTTTCCTGTTTACTGAGTAACATTGAGAGTATCACTATATATTGCTGCAACATCGCCACCATGACCAATCTTACGGTGCTCATACTTGACATAACAGTAGTTTGGTGGAGTAGACTCATTTAGACCAATATAGTCATTTGGTTTGAACCAGGTTTCATCAAAACTATTATCTGCGATCATTTCATTTACAATAACTGCTTTCCCAGATAGCAGGGTGACATTGATTCAATGTTGAAATTCCATCAGAATCTGTAATGGTCTGTATTTCCCCCATGGTGGAATTTAGACTGTCAATCCCTCATTCAACACTTTAATGCAAATGCAAATAAATTTGGTACATTTTTGTGAAATGTAGTGAGCACATGCTCATCAGAGGATGAATACTGTTTAATTTTGTGAACTCATCACCACTAGCACCAATAAATAAATAAATAAATACATACATACATAAAATAAAACTCTGCCTGCTGAGTTTGTGGATTAACAAAAAACTGTGACCAGTGAGATGAACCAGGTGGACATTATTGTTATGATTAGTAATAGTGATGCTGGTAGTAGTAGTAACAGTAGTAGTAGTAGTAGTAATGTTTTTAGTAATTAATGGTTTCTTTAACTGTTTTTGGCTTGCTAGAGGAGCACATTCAACAAATTCGTACATTTAACAATTCACCTAAAGAATACATGTTAATAGCAAGAATTCAGCTTTCTTCATCCGCCTCAATCCAGTCCATTAGGTGGCAGTAATGTAACTTAAAGCTGGCTGCCAACCGCCAATCAAAGCTCGCTGTAATAGATTTCAAATGCACAACAGACAGAGACGAGGCCTAAGGGCAGCGACAAAGTAGTTTTTAGAGGTAAGTAATAAAAGACTACTTTCAAAAGGGGGCATAAAATATAATGCCTAGATATAATAATAATATAAAAATCTGTGTACTTTATTCACAGAGAGTTCCCTTTATTTGATGACAGATGTTAATTCTTTTCGAAGCGACGAACATTACGGATTCAGAGAAAAGGAGCACATCGATTGTATTTAATTTCAGGTGTATCATTATTCATCTTCCTTACAACTTGTGTGTTTTTCTGGACAAATATGAGTGATCTGCCACTCTTTAGAATCTCATGAACACGCGCCGCACAGACCAATGGCCAAGGTAAGGACTTTCCTTAAATATATTACATTTCGGTTTGTTTTTCCACCAAACCCTAATGCTGGGTACACACCAAAAGATAATCGGGCTGATTTTGGGCCGATTTCCCCACAGACTACAATCCTAGCTATGTCCCGATTATCTTGATGGTTCTACAGATTATCTTATCAGATTTTCCCTTGGTGTGAAATGTGTTTAGAGTGTCCGAACCTGATCGGAAGAACGTCAGAGCGGCCCGATCGCAAATCTTTTGGTGTGTACCCAGCATTACAGATATAATCGTGAGAGTGCAATGTTTGTATTTGAACACTGCGTGTGATAGCATGAGCATGCTGATCACGATCTTAACTTTTTTTTCCTGAAAAAAAAAACTTTGAAAATATTAATGTAATAAATATTTGTACAAAAATGATTATTTGTGCTCCTACTTTGAGTTTGATAATAAAGGAAACCTAGCATTGTTTGATTTTATGTAATTTTTATGTTCTATGTGACCAGTTTTGTAGATTACTTTTGTTTTACTTTACACTTTTTACACACCTTAAGTCAGTATGTCACAAAACTAATTACAACCAATGTTTGATTGACCAATGGCTATATTTTTCACCCTTCATTTTTGCCTTTTCGTAGGCCCATCAGAGGGATATGTCCCAGGTTTGCTTGCATAAGGTAAGAATGAATTAATGTAAATTGTTACCTGCGACAGGTGTTGCATACTCTTCATTTTTACTTTGTTTTTTAAATCTAGGTCAGAGGATGGTGTGTAGGGGTGGGGTTCACTTTCAAGACATTGTTTATTGTAAAATGATTGTAATACTGGCTGAAAAAGTGTCCAAAGTGAAAGAACTCTATCTGGAGGTTTGGGGTTTCATCTCTACTCATCACCTTTCACTCCCTCTAAAGGATTTGTCCAAGTTAGAAAAACCAAAGAGGATTCTTCAATGTGAAGATGCCAAACATGTGATAGTAATTTACATTTTAAAAGTATTTTTTTTCTTGTTTTTTATTTATTTATTTTGAGAAAAGAAAGTTTTTCAGTCAACACACATCTACCAGGTGAATGTTGTTTTTAATGTTTTTTAGCAGGAAAACTACATTCCCATAACATTTATTTGTAACCTATCCATGTTTTGTGCAAATATATCCCTGACACTCTTTTAGGTCGGCCGTTTTGCTGTTGTGGGAGGAGCATCAGTTGAGACATGTAGGATGCTGGGCTGTACTCTAAACCAATGAGCCACCTCTCAGATGAACTGGGCAGTAGGAGACTGAAAGATGAGCCAGAACAACAACAACAACAAAAACTCATTTAGAGGCACCAGGTGTGCATATTTGGTAAGTCAGAGTCCACATGGGTCATTTGATCCTAAATTCAGTTTGATCAAATTAAAGTCCATAAAAAGTCTTGGGTATCTTAAATGGAATGAGAAAAGCATTAATTATCTTTTCAAGAGGTCTTAAACCTTGGGGATGGAAAAATAAAATGCAAAATGGCTTAATATAATTATTAAAGGGATAGTTCACCCATAAATTAAAATAGTAATTTACTCACCTGCATTTTGTTCCAAATTTGTATTAGTTTCTTTCTTGTGCTGAACACAAAAGAAGATATGTTAAAGAACGTTAGTAACCCCGCAGCTGACGATAACCAATGACTTCCATAGTAGGAAAAAAAAATTTAAAAATACTATGGAAGTCATTGCTACTGTCAGCTGTCTGGTTAACAACATTCTATAACAGATCATCTTTTGTGTTCAACAGAAGAAAAACTCATACAGATTTGGAACATTTGTACATTAAGTGTATATACTCCATATAGAGTTTGTATGATATATAACTTATAAAAAATATAGAATGAGCTATTTAAATCATTATACAGTAGTTTGATGTTACAAGCACATCTGAAAAATAGAGGACTCAGAGTGAGTGTCACGACACAAACGGTAGATCCAAAAGCAGTGTTTTATTGGGAGAAACCAAATATCATAATCCAGCCAGGCAAAGGTCAAAATCCAGATAAGCAGTCAAAACAAGAAACATCGGCCAAGAAACACGAAAAACCAGGGTGACATTAAACAAGGACTCCGTAACAATGACAGAACAACCAGGGTATTTATACACAGGGAAATGACAATACTAACGGGGAATTGGCTGAGTGCAATGATTAATGACCAGGGACAGCTGAGTGCAACGAGGAGTGATGAGTACCAACAAGACTTGTGGGAAATGTAGTTCTGAAGTGGGGTGACGATAAGGGGAAGTGAGACCTCTAGTGGACACCCAGGGATACACAGACCAGACACTGTGACATTACCCCCCCTCTAAGGAGCAGCTTCCAGGTGCTCCTCAGACACAAAAAACAAACCAAAAAGACCAGGAGGGAGGTGGACTGGTGGAGGTAGAACAGGGGGAGGGATGGAGGGCCAGGCCTGTGTAAGGGAACAGGGACAGGCAGCGATGGCTCCCACTGGCAGCCAAGGTGGATCAGTCAGTTCAGGGGGGCCAGGGTGGACCCGAAAGTTCAGGGGACCACGAGGGACCAGGCAGTTCAGGTGGCCACGGAGGATCCGTCAGTTCCGGTTGTGCCGACGGCCAGGGAGGAACCCGCCATTTGAGCAACCAGAGTGGAACCTGCCATCCCGGAGGCCCTGCGGAGACGTGAAGGCATTCTGGAAGGCCTGCGGAGACGTGAAGGCGCTCTGGACGGCCTGCGGAGACGTGAGGGTGCTCTGGACGGCCTGCGGAGACGTGAAGGCGCCTCGGCTTCGGGCACCGCCTCTGGAACGGCCTCGGGCACCGCCTCGGTCACGCCATCGGGAGCGGCCTCGGGCACCGCATCAGGCACGGCCTCGGGCACCGCCTCGGGAACGGCCTCGGCCCCCGGAACAGCATCGGGCACCGCCTCAGCATCGGGCCCCACCTCGGCCTCCGGAACCATCTCGGGCACTGCCTCGGCCACGCCATCAGGAGCGGCCTCGGGCACGGCCTCGGCAACCGCATCGGGAACGGCCTCGAACACCGCCTCGGCATCGGGCCCCGCCTCGGCCTCCGGAACCACCTCGGGCACCGCCTCGGTCACGCCATCGGGAGCGGCCTTGGGGACCGCCTCGGCATCGGGCACCGCATCGGGAACGGCCTCGGGCACGGCCTCAAACACCGCCTCCGGAACAGCATCAGGCACCGCCTCGGCCTCCGGAACAGCATCGGGCACCGCCTCTGGGACGGCAGCGGCCTGCTCGGGAATGTCCTCCTGGACGGCAGCGGCCCGCTCGGGAACGTCCTCCTGGACGGCAACGGCCCGCTCGGGAACGTCCTCCGGGCTTTGAGGAATGGTAGACGCCTGTCTCCTCCTCCGCCTTCTATGATGGCAAGTCGGTGGCACCTTGACGGAAGACTCAGGCGTTGAGTCAGCCATCTTTTCTGGCAACACAGGTGTAGATTCGGCCATCTTGTGCAGTGGCGCTGGGCTGGCGGCCATCTGGTGCTGTGGCGCTGGGCTGGCGGCCATCTGGTGCTGTGGCGCTGGGCTGGCGGCAGTCTTGTCTGGAGACTCAGGGGGGGTTGCTGCATCCCACCGAGCACGATGGTGCAGGTAATGGGTAAACCTCCAAAAGTCCAGGATCTCCAACCCCTTCATCTCCCATTGAGGCAAAGGGTCATCCAGGCAATCATTAAACAAGTCTTTCAGTACTGCATCATTATAACCTAACCCGACTGCCATGGTCCAAAACAATTGCGCCAGGCCACCCACCTCGCTCCCCCTTTGACGAAGGGTGGTTAAGTTCAGGAATCTCCCCCTCCGTTCCTCCATGGTGGCTGGGGAACAGATTCGAAATCCCACACCGCTGGATCTAGGCATGACGGAGTCCTTCTGTCACGACACGCACACAAACGGTAGATCCAAAAGCAGTGTTTTATTGGGAGAAACCAAATATCATAATCCAGCCAGGCAAAGGTCAAAATCCAGATAAGCAGTCAAAACACGAAACATCGGCCAAGAAACACGAAAAACCAGGATGACATTAAACAAGGACTCCGTAACAATGACAGAACAACCGGGGTATTTATACACAGGGAAATGACAATACTAACGGGGAATTGGATGAGTGCAATGATTAATGACCAGGGACAGCTGAGTGCAATGAGGAGTGATGAGTACCAACAAGACTTGTGGGAAATGTAGTTCTGAAGTGGGGTGACGATAAGGGGAAGTGAGACTTCTAGTGGACACCCAGGGATACACAGGCCAGACACTGTGACAGTGAGCTGCTGTGTGGAAAGTGCATAATCCAATTTGTCCCAAACATGAAACATGCTTTATATTAAGTGTTTCAAAATAGTATGTAGGTATTGTGTGTATTGAAAAATACTGTAAAATGCACTGTTGTGTTCCCAAATGCATTGTTAACTAACAGCACATGCTGAGATGCAATTCTTTGCATTCACTGTGAGCTGAGATGTGAAGACACCAGCTCACAAGCTAATTGCGTAAGCAAAGTCTGCACTTCACATTGAATCACTGCTTGAATAACTTCCTGTTTGTTTTTCATAATTTAGATGCATTACAACAATAACAAGGTGAAAGCTGAGAAAGAGGAGTCCTCAGAGATCATCTTTGCTGTGAGAGTGCAAAAACGGCTTTGTTGTGCCCCTGAACAGGTTGGGGGCATTGCCTTGTGGTGGAAAGCCTTGAGATCATCTGACTATCCGTTTAATAAGGAGTAAGGACATCCTTTTTGAATCAGAAAAGTAGCTTCAAGTTCTAAACAGCAAACTGTGATAATGTGTCAAAGTCTGTAGTATTTCGGTGTTTCTGCCTTTGTTGGTGAGTTTCCATTTGCATTTGCTTCCATTTTGCAGATGCAGTTTGTGTTTGTTATATCGTCAGTTTTACTGGCTCTTCTCCTGGCATTTGCTTAAATTCAGAATTAATTATTCCATGTAATTAAGTCACTTTTTCATCCATTTTATCGTATTCTGTGCCTATGTTGTATTTTAAGCTCTGTCTTCCGGTTTCACAGACAAGGCTTAAGCCTAGTCCCAGACTAAAATGCACGTTTGAGCTGTCTTAACTAAAAAAATAACTTGCTCTGACAGATCTTAAAATATGTCGGTGCCATTGTTTTGTCTCAAGATGCACACCAGTAATGTGTTTTTCCTAAGGCATTTATATATATATATATATATATATATATATATATATATATATATATATATATATATATATATATATATATATATATAAACTTTAAATATCCTAATTTTACTGTGAATCAGGGCCTAGATGTATTGAGGGCACCACAAAGTTTGTTTGTTTTTGTTTTTGTTTTGTTTTGTTTTGTTTTGTTTTAAATAAAAGAATCACTTGTTTAACTTAAATGTGATGCTATTATCCTCTTCAAATAGTTTGTTTAAATCATGTGGGGGCAAAAATAAATGTTTGCATGTATACTGAAGGATGTTGTTTACTTTGAGTGACCTTTTGATTCAAAACCATATTAACTGCAGTCCTGCATGTTCTCTGATTGAAAAAGAGTAAAAACAAGACTGGTTTGATCATATTTCCATGTAGATTAAATGTTAAATAAGTAGTTTAGTTTAAGTTGAATAAATGTTGATTTTTTTATGACCATAAAAATTCTGAACAAAATGTAGTTACTTGTTTGAGTGATGCTTTGTTCTCTGTCCATGTTTGAGGAAGCATGCCA
Organism: Cyprinus carpio; assembly: GCF_018340385.1. NCBI lineage: Eukaryota > Metazoa > Chordata > Actinopteri > Cypriniformes > Cyprinidae > Cyprinus > Cyprinus carpio. The sequence continues at coordinate 8,136,149 of NC_056612.1, forward strand.
GAGGTAAACTGGCAGTGGCCTGGAGTATGTCAGTTGTCATAGAGATCTCCTTGGCAACTACAGATCAATGAGAGCAACTCTGACCCCACACCCCACCCACCCACATTTTTGAGTTGAACAGGGGTTTGGGGAACAGGGATTGTGTGGGCCTCTAATCCTTGTGTATACAGAACTGACTTGGCACCAAGCCGAAACACTGAAACACTCTTATTGTAAAATAAAATATTTTAGTATATATTTAAAAATCTTTTTTGGTCTTTTCATTATGTTTATCTGTCCCTCCTTTGTCTTTTAACATCTAAATTCACTACAGAATGTTTCAGCGCTGAAAAAACATGTATGTGTGTGTGTGTGTGTGTTTGTGTGTGTAGTCTATGCTTTTGTAACCACGTGTATCCTCATTAACTTTGCATGACTTAACACTTAGCTAATACTTCATTATGAGCTTCATTATGAGCTAAAATGTTATAAAGAGTCAAACAAACATTTTCTTATATACTGTTCATTTATTTTTCATTGATTGACTTCTACACCAACATTCAACTCGCTGTATCACCCTTTTGTGGTTGTGTTAGGTGCTGTGGGTCAGACAGAATGGGCTGAGTTTTTTCCTGACTGTGGTGGTTCTAGTCAGTCACCCATAAATGTGGACACATCGCAAACACTGTATGATCCAATGCTAATCCCTGTGCAGCCGCTGGGATACAACCATTATGGGAATAGGCCATTCACCCTCTACAATAATGGCCATACAGGTAAATTTGTCTTTTTTTACCCATTCAAAATGGTCTCAGACTTAGACACAGACAGAAACTATTAAACTCTGCCATCCAGTACTTTTCACTATACACATGGTTTCAAGCAGCTTCATATCATATTTTTGTCTATATAATATCTTTATGCCTCATATGCAATTGAGCAAATTCAAGCTATTTTGCAGCTATAAGGTATGAAGATATTAAGATGTAGAAAATAAACTTTAGATAAAGTGGCCTAAAAAAGTATTTAGATGCTTAAGTCACACTTAAAAATTCACAAATGTCTTTGCGTATTGCAATGACATTTATATGTTTGAGTGTGACTAAAGTCTATGTCACCGAGCATAAAACTGTGTGACAGTGAATTACTGTTTGCTAAATATGACCCTTTTCTTTACCCTCTTAAACCTCCCACTTGTTTTCTCACACAGTGCAGATGACATTGCCACATTGGATGAGCGTGGCTGGGTTGCCATGGCATTATAGTGCTGTACAGCTGCACCTGCACTGGGGTAGTGAAGTAGGAGTGGCTACAGGAAGTGAACATACCATTAATGGACACAGCACTGCAGCAGAGGTGTGTGCTTATGTTGTGGCATGCATAATACAAAGTATTTAGTCATTTTTGCAGATTTGTGTGAACAGGGATAATTTTGACAATATTATTGTCTGTATGTGAAACTTTTTCGAAAAACCAAATTAAATCACATTTTTGTATAGTACAGTCATTATTGTGTAAACTTAACCTGAGAAGCACTGCTTTAAGGCCTAGAGATGAGCTCAGGAGCTCTTCAAAGACAGGATAGGTCCCAGGAAGAAACTGAAATGGGACAGAACGGTCTCAACAGTCTTGCCCCACGCATAACATTTAAAACAAGTGAATGCCTCCCCAGAGAAACACTTTCAACTAGAAAGTGCTCAGCAGCAATTGCTGTCACTAAAAAAGTTAACATGGCAATGCCTGCAGAAAAACGCTCCTGAGGGAACAGTGGGTCTAATTTGCAAGTCTGGCACCAGAACCCATATAGCTTCTATTTGAGAGCATATAACCTCCTATTGGAGGGAAACCTTGCATTAAAATGGTTTCCTTCACCCCAGGTAAAAGACTGAAGACAACCATACCAGCATTGAGTGTGAGTCAGATACTAACCCTATAAACTCTGCAGTAGAACACGCTCCTGAGGATCCATCCCCAAGCTTATATCTCACAACTGATTAAGAACAGTCTTGAAACTGACACACCAAATCCTAGGACTGTGCTAGAGTCAGCCAATTGAAGAGGAAGGTCAGCACATGAATGGTCTTGGTAAGGTTTCCCCCCAAAACAAACCTTAGAAACTTCATTTGACTTGGAAAGATCCATCAGATCAATTGTCTCTCAGCCTAATCTGCACCATGACATACTTGGCCAGCATCCTGAAACTGCACTTTTGAAGAGTGTAGTACAATCAACGCAATACAAGATGGGCATAGACCACATCCTTTTTTGGCACCTGTAAGTGCCAGCTGTAAAAGCCAGACTCTTTTTGAGGAGACAGATCTTTTATGGCTATTCCTTTGAAGGTAAAGAAATGGTAGCCACCTAAAGAAAACAGATCTGAGGAACAAAGGTACAGACACTACCTTATGAGACAATGGTGATGCAGTGCCAAAAGGGGGCCAAACAGTGCTGTCAGCCAATAAAATAGTGTTCCTATTAAGGTTTTAGACAATAAAAACACATTTAGCATTCCCAAATAATCAGCTATTAACAAAGAATTAAGTGAAAATTGTCTTCTGTAAGATGTCTATAACTAAAAAAGACGCTCTCTTTCTTTTCTGTCAGCTCCATATTGTCCATTACAATACAGAGATTTATGCTAATATGTCAGAAGCTAAGACCCAGGAGAATGGCCTGGCTGTTTTGGCAATCCTAATTGAGGTGAGTTCTTTGCTTTTATTCTAAACATATTAATTTAATTAATAATTAATCTGTAATGGGGCAAACGAGATGTGAGACGTGTGAATCCATATGCTAAGTTTATGCAAAGACATGGTCAAAAACAGCCATGGGTCGACAACAACAGCAGGTATAGCATAGGCAAGACAAAGAGTAATCCAAGGACAGATGTGATCAATCTCCGGTGAACAATATCCAACAGGGCAAGGCAAGAAAGTTAATCCAGAAACACAGCAATAGTCCAGGCAGGGGTAAACAGAGTCAGAACAGGGCGAGACGAGAGAGTAATCTGAAAAACACCAGCAAGAATCAGAACATGGGAAAAATAGGCAAGGCAGGACTATGACTAGATAATAAAACTAGAACAGGCTCTGTAGAGTACCTATCGCTATGAGAGTGATATGCACTTACAATACTCTGTGGTGAGGAAGTCCGTGGCTTATGTAGGGTGTTTGATTGGTTGCAGCTGTGTATGTAATCAGTGCAATGGATTATGGGAAATGTAGTCCAGTGTGAAGTGCAATAGTAGTGTGGTGCAAGAGTCAATCTTAATGAGCAGGTGATCTCTGGTGGTGAGCAAACGGAAGGGCAGGCACAAGATTTGTGACATTAACTGGGCAGGGAAAATTACATTTAAGGCCTTGGTCAGAACAAGCTGTTCCAGAATGGCTCTTGCAGCTGCAACAGAACAGTCAGGAAATTCACAGACAGCATCCCTGGCTGTGACAGACAGGGCTTAGAGTTCATAGGCAGCCTCCTCGGCTGGATCAGAACAGGACAAAAGTCTATAATTGACCTTCATGACAACTTTAGAACTAGAAAAGAGTTCTGAGATGGCCTCCTCAGCTGGTTCAGAGCAGGAGAAAAGTTTATAAGCGGCCTCCGTAGCCGTGGCAGGACAGGAAAAGAGTTCATAGGCGGCCTCCTTGGCCGGAACAGGACAGGCAGAGAATTCACAGACGGCCTCCTTGGCTGGAACAGAACAGGCAGGGAGTTCACAGACGGCCTTCATAGCTGTTACAGGACAGGCAGAGGGATTCCAGATGGCCTCCCTGGCCAGAACAGAACAGGACAAGAGTTTATAAATGGATTCCACTGTCACCTCTGGAGGTTCTGCAGCCATACCATCAGGAAACAGGGAAAGTTCATGAATATTCTCCTTAACAAGACAGGCACATAGTTCAGCAACGGTTCCTTCGACCGTGACATGACAGGCTGAATGTGTATTGCTGGGTGTCACCACCATACCAGGAGCCGAAGCGAGCACCGCTGCTTCAAAGGGTTGTGCAGCCTCAGCCACCACCTCTGGAGGACCTGGAGCGAGCACCGCCATCTCTGGAAGTTCTGTGGTAGTGTATGCAGCCCAAATACACCAGATAGTGATCCCCATCATGGGAAACGCTTCAGACAGGGGAATCAGTTCAGGAACAGGAGGGCTAGAGTGAGTGGGTTTGGGGATACAAGCTACTTATGCAAACACCAGCGGTGCATCTCTCACACTGGATCTCAGACTGGAATACAGAAGAGCTGACCTTGATAATCTGGGTGTATCAAACAGGTTGTGACGTGACTCTTGATGATCAGCTGTGATGTGATGTGACTCTAGAAGATTAGCTGTGATGTGACGTGACTCTGGACGAACTGATAAGATGTGACGAGACTCTGGATGAACAGCTGAGACGCGGCGAGACTCTAGAAGATCAGCTGGGATGTGATGAGGCTCTGGGAGATCAACTGAGATGTGACAAGGCTCTGGCAGATCAGCCGAGACGTGACGAGGCTCTGGCAGATCAGCTGAGACGTTACTGGACTCATGATGAGCAGCTGAGATGTGACTCGACTCATAAAGATCAGCTGTGATTTGACTCGACTCATGAAAATCAGCTGTGACTTGACTCATGAAGATCAACTGTGACTTGATTGTACTTGATTGGCGTTATTGTCATCGTCATTTTGCGAACAGGCTCTGCTGTCAACGGCATTATGTGAGTGCGCTCCGGTGCGGCCGCCATTTCAGTCACAGACGCAGTGTCGCACGACACCCACAGTGAATGAAGAGCCAACACACAACAAAGCATAATCCATAAACAGAACGAGTGATGAATGCGGACCCTCATGAATGAGCTTAGATCTCATCAGTGGATTAACTCCCTCACAGAAAAAGTCTATCAAAACAGATCAGATCAGAATAACAAGCAAAGTTCAAATATTCTAGTCCTCGTGTGCCCTGTTTGAGGGCTAATAACAGTTTTGCGATGTCTATACCTGGCCAGTGTCCACTTGAAAAGCCGCTGGATCCTTCTGTGGCCAAGTATTCTGTAACGGGGCTAACAAGATGTGCAGATCCATATGCAAAGCTTGGCCTATTCATTAAAGACGTGGTCAAAAACAGGCATGGGTCAACAACAACAGCAGGTATAGCATAGGCAAGATAAAGAGTAATCCAAGGACAGACATGATCCATCTCCGGTGAACAATATCCAACAGGGCAAGGCAAGAGAGGCAATCCAGATACATAGTGTTAGAGATTGCACTTGAAGTCATAATAAGACCATGGTGACAGGAAATTCCAGTGAAGGTTAATTTATTGTACAGATACTGTAGATCCCACAGCAAAAAAAAAAAAAAAAAAAAAAAAAACACATATACATATACATACATATACATAATTAAAAAAAACTATATTTACAAGTCTCTTTGTTGGACCATAGTCACAACAACATTTAAGTAGTTTGGTTAACAAACTTTTTTTACCACAAGCTTCTATTGCTTGCTCGCTCCACTCAAACCAACCTGACCCTCATCCATGACGAGTAATCAGCCACATGTATAACTCTGGCAGCCATTTTATAGTCTAGGCCACACCCCAGGATGTACCAATCTACAGGTAAGTTTACTTCCTTACATATGCACTCCTGATCACATTATGCATATAAAACAGCAACTATTCAAGTATATTTTCCACAAATCACAATATAAAAATACAATATATGGATGAACAAACGTAAACCTTATTTTACAGGTACAGTAGGTGGACAACCAGAATGGTAATACCACTGCGTGTACTGCCGCCGCAGGGCCGTGGCGTTAACTGCAAGTCAGTCGCGTGCTAGTAGGCTACACTCTACACATCAAAAATGAAAAGAAAAACCTTTACACAAAGGCTGTTATGCATGCTATTGTTGTTTAACAGTCATTACATATATAGGCATATACAGTACAGACCAAAAGTTTGGAAACATTACTATTTTTAATGTTTTTGAAAGAAGTTTCTTCTGCTCATCAAGCCTGCATTTATTTGATCAAAAATGCAGAAAAAAAATGTAATATTGTGATATATTATTACAATTTAAAATTATTGTTTTAAATTTATTATACTTTTTAATTTATATTGTAAATAAAATGCTGCTTAATATTTTTTCAGAACATGTGATACTTTTTTAGGATACTTTGATGCTGCTTAATATTTTTTCAGAACATGTGATACTTTTTTAGGATACTTTGATGAATAAAAAGTAAAAAAAAAAAAAAAAAAAAAAAGCTATTAAAATAAAAAAAAAATATAATAAAAAAACAAAATACACTACAGTAAATTAATTTCAGTAAATTAATTTACTTTCTTTCTTTTTTTAAAAATAAAATCAATACTTTTATTCAGCAAGGATGTGTTAAATTGATAAAAAGTGATAGTAAAGAAAATATATTATAAGAATATATATTAGATTTTTTTTTTTTTTTTTGAATAAATGCAGTTCTTTTTAACCTTTTATTCATCAAATATATTAGACAGCAGAACTGTTTCCAACACTCATAATAAATCAGAATATTAGAATGATTTCTAAATGATCATGTGATAGACTGGATGTTACATGTGACACTGAAGGCTGGAGTAATGATGCTGAAAATTCAGCTTTGCATCACAGGAATAATTTTTTTTTTTTTAAGTATATTCAAATAGAAAAACTATTATTTTAAATTGTAATAATATTTCACAATACTACTGTTTTTTTCTTTCTTTTTTAATCAAATAAATGCAGCCATGATGTGCAGAAGAAACTTCTTAAAAATAGTCAAAAACATTAAAATATAGTAATGTTTCCAAACTTTTGGTCTGTACTGTATATATATAATATACACACACACACACACACACACACACACACACAAACATTTTTTTGTTCACATAAAAACAAACACAAGTCCTTCACACACACACACAACACCACACACACTCTGCTATTAGATTAAAACTGCTAAATTTTGCATTGTTTTCACTGTGTGACCAAAAATGGAGTATCATCTGTTTCAGCTGTTTGATCGCGCTGGTGCCTCACGTGCACATATTCATAAGAAACAGTGCAGCCGTTCACCGTGCCATAAGGCGTGAGTAGCGGTCCACTTTGGCATATTTTTGCGAATTATGATTTTTTTTCCATCGATACTGAAACACGTGTGAACTACAAAGCCTATTTTACCTAATGAATAATAGTTAAGCTTCAAATGGGGAACATCACGAATATGGAAACGTTTGGATTTGTCCCAAAAGAGAGAGGTAAGCCCAACCTTACCTTATATTTCGCTTTAAATTATTTATTTTATTTTTAAAGCTAAGCCTATATTATTATTATACACTGCAATTGTATTTATCCATTAGAATTATATATTTTTAATTCTTGTTCTGTTCTGATAGTTAAATTGAAAGGATTTGTTGTAAAGTGAGGGGAACTAAAAATATCCTGTTGGAACATTATAACATTATTAGGCCTGCCGTTTTAATTTCTGAATGTAATAAAATGCGACTTGTACATGACTTATATATTTTTTCCTCTCAAAAACGTATTTTTAGTTTTAAAAAACATGCAGCAAATGAAAATAGGCGATTAATTGTTTAAAATGTGTTACTGTGGGTTAACAAATTTACATTATATACTAAGCAAAAGAGTCTGGGCCTAATCTAGGCTATGTTGTTAACTATTTACAAGTTTCATGTATGTTTTTTATTCAGTTTTTTTTCATTGCATCCGAAAATTATTTTAAGAAACAACCCCCCCCTCCCACCTCTAAAAATTGTGCATGCCCATTCACTTCGTGCGCTCTGGTGCAGAACCTGCCTCCTGTGTTGCTCAGCTGTGGATATCCAGTATGGTTTTCCGGCCTTGACCCTTACGCACAGAGATTGTTCCAGATTCTCTGAATCTTTGGATGATATTATGCACTGTAGATGATGATAACTTCAACCTCTTTGCAATTTTTCTCTGGGAAACTCCTTTCTAATATTGCTCAACTATTTTTCGCCACAGCATTGGGGGAATTGGTGATCCTCTGCCCATCTTGACTTCTGAGAGACACTGCCACTCTGAGAGGCTCTTTTTATACCCAATCATGTTGCCAATTGACCTAATAAGTTGCAAAATGGTCCTCCAGCTGTTCCTTATATGTACATTTAACTTTTCTGGCCTCTTATTGCTACCTGTTTCAACCTTTTTGGAATGTGTAGCTCTCATGAAATCTAAAATGAGCCAATATTTGGCATGACATTTAAAAATGTCTCACTTTCAACATTTGATATGTTATCTATATTCTATTGTGAATAAAATATACGTTTATGAGATTTGTAAATTATTCCATTCCTTTTTTACTCAATTTGTACAGTGTCCCAACTTTTTTGGAATTGGGTTTGTAATTTAGGAGGTGAAAATACTGTGAAATTACAAATGGCATGGAATTTTAAAGCATAAAAACTGAAGGTCTATGAAACGTAAGTCAATAAAGCATTTTTCTAAACAATGGCACTTAAAGTTTTGAACTAAAATATTATTTCAACCATATAGTCTGTGAATAAATAAAATGCATACTTTTCAATGAAAAAGCACTTAGAGAGTGTAGGTTGCTTCTGGTGTTTGGATTTGTACTTCAGTATAATGAGGTCCAAGTTTAAGAATAGCCTACAATAGTTTTTTTTTTTTTTTTTTTTTTTTTTTTTTTACTCTCTAACAGCATTAGCATACTTACAATGAAATACGTCTTCCTTCAGGTAGACTGAATGTTTTCCTGCCTTGCTAAATGTTGGACTCATGATCAATAAGTTGCATTCGCCAAAACTGATTTTGTAAAATCAGAACGCTCACTATGAAGCGGGAGCAGCTGGCAGAGGATTCCGCTTGGTCTTAAAGCCTTCTTCAAATGCCTACGTTAACAAATAACTATAATTTTCGCAAAAAGAATGATTAAATAACAATTGTGAATTTGTTATTATTATAGTCTGGTGAAAATAATAATATGGGCTGCAAGAAAATAATGAATAAAAAGAGTAGGGCTGCTGTGAGTACAGGTATTAGCATATTTCAACCCAGTAACATGACAACACAGCGTTCCTCACAGCCAAAAAACACAGAATTCAGTTCAGCTGGAAGGGGTTGGGGTTCTGTATAGCTTGTGGGGGTTGAAATAAAGGTGTGAATCTCTTGCTCTTTATATGGACAGTGTCTTAGGAGGGTTTCAGACTTGCAGAGCAGGTTTAGTCAAAGTAGGACAAATGCCTAGTTTGGTTTGGCTTTTGTAATTTTTGCAACTGCATACAGAGTATTAGATACATTACAATATAATATGTTTTTTTTCTAAGGAGAGATGAGGGCCTCTGAGAGAGAGACAAAGAAACTGCCGAAAGAGACGCACATCTGCCAAAGAGACAAAAACATTTGTTCTTAATGTATTTGTTGCTTTGTAGCTACTATTTTCAGTTTTAATTGTTCGCGGCAACACTGCAGTCGTTTTTGCAATACAAATGTAAAAAATATATTGCAGTAATAAGAAACTGTCCTGAGACGTCATGTAGGCCTAATTATTTTTGTTTCATTACTGGGCAATTCGTTACTGATGTGACACTCACAGTCAAAACCTGGGGCCAGATTCACGAAAATCTTCTCAGAATTTATGCAAATGTATTTAAAATGCTTTAAAAACTTAAAAAATGTCTAGAGGGTATTTAATAGGTCTGCCCCCCACGTAAGATTTTTCTAGTTACCAGTAGCTTAGTCGTTCATTTAAGTCATTATTCAAGTAATCACACGTTTATATTACATTAACATCTATAATCCATAATGAGCCATAATATATTCCATACTCAAGCACATGCATTAAGTTTGCCACAAAGCACAGGCAGAAGTAGCCTTATAATTGTGAAAAAGGAGACATTTTAATTATTTATTAATAAACAAATGTTGGTAACACTTTCTATGAAGCCTGTATTTATAATACATTATATGGGTATTCTTAAGTCATTATAATAAATGCATAATGCATTATAAAAAACCTTATAATATGTTGTATCATCTCATGAATATTCATAAGAACAGTTTTAATATATTATAATATTTACTTATTTGTGGATATAGCTTTTAAGAGTATGATAATTTATAACACAATGAACACGTTGAATCAACTTTTACAATGGATTATACTTCTCATAGTTATAATGAATTATAAGTCTCATATCTCATATTTTTCTGATGCTACTTTACTTAAAGCAGTCAAAGACCACTTATAAGTAGTAATAATAATATTAATAATAAAAAAAAAAATCTCTCAAACAGCAATAAGATCAGATATCAGATCAGATGAGTGTGTAATATGACACATTTGCTTTGAACTATTTTTATTGTAATATCAGTTTGATTATTTTGATGGTACCCTTTAGAGAGCTGTTGATAAGTAACTCTGCAACTACATATCAACTAGCGGTCACTGGAGTATTAGTATGTCTGCTACTGTAAATATATGCTAACACTTTATTTTGATGGTCAACCAACAGATAAACTGAATATAAGTGTCTTTACAAGTACGTCAGCTTATTCTACCATACTAGATTCTTCCATTCTTGAGCATACTAATACTCAAATGAGAGTTAGTTGGCATGTAGTTGCAAAGTTGCTTATAGTCGATTGATTAAGGGGACAATCAAAATAAAATCTAACCATATAAAACATTGCATTTTTTTCAGTTGGAGTATTCAGCTCACATCAATTAATTAACATTAGCTCCAAAGGAAACACTCAAATAACACTCAACATCTAACCACTCACAAGCTGTAGTAAGATACTGTGCAGATCTTAAACAATGTTAGGATATGATAGTCCATTATACTTTAAATGAAGTAGATTTAATATGCTGTTCATTGTGTGTTATAAATAATCACACTCTTAATCTTATAACCACAAATATGTAAGTATTATGATGTATATAATTGTTGTTATGATTATTCATGAGTTGATGTAACATATTATAAGGTTTTTTATAATGCATTATGCGTTCATTATAATGCCTTAAGAATACCCTTATAATGTATTTTCAATACAGGCTTCATAGAAAGTGTTACCCAGATGTTTTCTTGTCGGCTGCAAGATGAAATTCACAGTGCTGACTCTCATCTCCACAGTATACTGTACACGCCTTTAGAGAGAAATGCAACCTTCACAGATTACATAATGCTTACATTTCAATCTTTCTGTAGATATATTTCTCATGTATGTGAGGCACCCTAATTTTAAGTTATTTCATTTTCAGGAAAAAAAATCAAGTGATCAAGAGGGTGCCTCCCTGTCATGCATGTCCATTAATAATTTTCGCACAAACACTTGAATATGAATAATAATAGAGCACATTTCTTTTTGGTTACAGTACGGGATCCGATTAAGAGATAATCTTCATAAGTCTACAACCAAGACAGATGCAGTTCCAACCTGTAAACTGTAGGCTATTTGACGTTTTATAATGATCTAACGGTTGATGTCTCTCAAAATTGTTGATCATTAGTTGTTCTTGATCAAGATTAAATGGATGCATGACTCTTATGAACTTGTTTTAATAAATCTCTTTTGCATTAAATAATAAAGATATAAAGCAGGTTTAGTAAAATATTATTGTACAAATAATTATAAAATGCTATAGACTGAATAAGATGGAAGTTTCACATTTTGCACGTGCATTACAAAGTAAATAATTTTTTTTACATGCAATTATCCAAAATAATACCAAGCAAGATTTGTAATGAAGATAAAATATGTAGACAAACATCAGAAATACAATAACAAATGTAGATTCTACAGCGTCTAATACTTTAGTTTTATCCATCGCACCAAAAGATAAACTGCAGTGCTTTACAACTATAGGACAGGAAGAGCTAAATAAACTTAATCACTGCATCTAAACCAACAACATGTTTATTAGATCCTGTAGCCACTAAATTACTGAAAGAGTTGTTACCTGTAGCAGAAAAACCGCTTCTCAATATTATTAACTCGTCGTTATCTTTAGGTCACATCCCAAAACCATTCAAGCTGGCGGTTAAGCCTCTTATTAAGAAACCACAACTAGTTGTGTCTGCTCAATTGTGCTCCTACCTGCAAAAAAATGATCTCTATGAAGAATTTCAGTCGGGTTTCAGGCCCCATCATAGCACAGAAACTGCACTTGTTAAAATTACAAATGACTTGCTCCTTGCATCAGACCAAGGCTGCATCTCATTGCTAGTTTTACTTGATCTTAGTGCTGCGTTCGACACCATAGATCACGACATACTCATAGATAGATTACAAAACTATACAGGTATCCAAGGGCAGGCTCTAAGATGGTTTAGATCCTACCTGTCCGATCGCTACCACTGTTTATCTAAATGGGGAGTCATCTCATTTATCACCAGTAAAATATGGAGTGCCACAAGGATCTGTCCTAGGTCCTCTGCTATTTTCAATATATATGTTGCCCCTTGGTAATATCATTAGAAAATACGGGATTAGTTTCCACTGTTATGCTGATGATACTCAACTATATATCTCAACTAAACCAGGTGAAACTTTAAAATTATCTAAGCTAACAGAGTGTGTTAAAAATGTAAAAGATTGGATGACCAATAATTTTCTCCTATTAAATTCAGATAAGACAGAGATATTACTTATTGGACTGGAAAACATTACACAGAATCTCGTAGATTACAATTTGCAATTAGACGGATGTACTGTTACTTCCTCTACTGTCAAAAATCTGGGTGTTATATTAGACAGTAACTTGTCTTTTGAAAATCATATTTCCCATGTTACAAAAACAGCATTCTTCCATCTTAAAAACATTGCCAAGCTACGAAACATGTTACCTGTTCCTGATGCAGAAAAGCTAGTTCATGCATTCATGACCTCTAGACTGGACTATTGTAATGCACTGCTAGGTGGTTGTCCTGCATCCTCAAACAAGCTACAAGTAGTCCAAAATGCAGCGGCTAGAGTCCTTACCAGGTCAAGAAAATATGATCATATTACCCCAATTTTACAGTCTCTTCACTGGCTACCTATTAAGTTCCGTATCAGTTACAAAATATTATTACTTATAAGGCCCTTAATGGCTTAGCTCCTGCGTATCTAACTAGTCTTCTACGCTACAACCCATCACGCTCCCTAAGGTCACAAAACGCTGGACTTTTGATAGTACCTAGGATAGCAAAGTCCACTAAAGGAGGTAGAGCTTTTTCGCATTTGGCTTCCAAAACTCTGGAATAGCCTTCCTGATAATGTTTGGGGTTCAAACACACTTCCTCTGTTTAAATCTAGATTAAAAACACACCTCTTTGGCCAAGCATTCAAATAATGCATCTCATAATTTTGGACTGCAGTTATATCTGATCAAATGCGCATTATTATTCTTTAGCTTGGGTTAAACTAATTAATTTTACTTGGCTGGAACAGCAGCAACGCTAATTATGTCTCTATTTGTTTCTCTGTTTTGCCATGGGATTTACATCCTGTGGTAACTAGGATTACACAAGCTCCAGTCTGGATCCAGGACACCTGAGAAGAGATGATGCCAACCCCTCAGAGGACCTCAGATGATGCTAACCCAGAGACAACATACAGAACTACCACATTTTGCTATAAGTTTGATTGCATAATTGCTGTTAATAGTGTTAATCGTCTGTTTGTTTACGTCTTTTATTGATTTTTCTGAACATTTCTGCCATATGCACATGAACTGACAGCGCAAATCTTGCACTCTGATATTTTAAAGAATATGATACACACCTGCATTTAAATGCGGCTGCATTTTTTATTTTTATTTTTTTTTTTACTTAAATTGTACGGAAGCAAGTAAAGAAGGCTCCCTTTAAAATCACTGAAGTTGCCAATTAATGAAGCTCTTTTTTACATCGTTTGCATTTTGTTGATTATAATGAGAGAACTTGAGTTTAAACGTGAGGACGTTTTATTAATCCGTCCTTTAGAATTTCAATGATTTAGCTAAATTGTGCAGGTTTAATTTATTCGTTCCTTGATTTTGATTAGGCCTAAATAATGGGAGGGAAATTATACAGTGCTTCACGTTTTACTTAAATAAAGGAAATAATTTATAAAACATGCAACAATTTCTAAATCAGTGTACGGACGGATATCAGATAAGTTATCTGTCAAAATAAAGGACATGTAACGAATAATAAAGTAGTCCGTGACAAAAATGCATGCATTATTAAAGGAATTGTAAAATATAAATTAAAAATGTATTTGTGACAAATATAGGCCTAATATGTGAGAATATTGACATTTTGCATATAAATCCATGTAGCCTAGCTCACTAAAATAGGCTACCACTTTTAATGCTCCTATGCGAAGTAAACCACCATTTCTTTAGGATAATATAACACATAGTTCATATTATATAAATAATACTGCACACCTATTAAATGTGTCAAATCTACAATAAGGTATAATACTGTGTAGCTTAGAGAAAATATAAGCACAGGCTCATAGTCTTGACATTTATCCTGCATGAATTCGTTCTAAGAAATGTGCATAACTTCATAAGTACTAAACCTTCATCTGTGAATATTCAATAATTTAACTACAGTGTTTTTCTTTCATTTTCTCTGACTGTCAAATGTAACACAACGGCGAGGCAAAGATGACGGCTATTTGAGGAAATGTGCTTTGATGCACTTGTTTGATAACTTGTGGTAAAAGCTCCAATCAGCGGTCAAAAGCTGCAAATGCACTTTGCAGACGCGGTGACGGCGGCACTCGTGACGGCAAAAAGCTCATTTTGGTTGGCCACCTACTGTACATTGGAAACCCCCCCCCAAGTGACGTCATACCCAACTTGGTTTCTCCCATTCAGACGGTGTGTCCACCATGCTTAAATACTTTAGGTTTATAACAATTCAGGTTTGGCGACTGGTGTATTACAAGCAGGTAAGTTGTATTTGAAAACACCAGCAAGAATCAGAACACTGGAAAAACAGGCAAGGCAGGACTATGACTAGATAATAAAACTAGACCAGGCTCTGTAGAGCAGCTATCACTATGAGAGTGATATGCACTTACAATACTCAGCGGTGAGGAAGTCCGTGGCTTATGTAGGGTGTTTGATTGGTTGCAGCTGTGTGTGTAATCAGTGCAATGGATGATGGGAAATGTAGTCCTCTGTGAAGTGCAATTGTAGTGTTCAAGAGTCCATCATAATGAGCAGGTGATCTCTGGTGGTGAGCAAACAGAAGGACAGGCACAAGATTTGTGACAATATCCACATAATTCGATATTTATACATTTATTGTAAGGTCTGTTTTGGTTTTGTTTCTTGTTCATTGTTTTCATGTCTTTTATTTTGTATGTATTTATGTATTTATTCACTATACTCGCATTAAGTGGACTCGTTACATATAAATTTCTACCTGTATCTCATTCAGTTGTTTGTTTTCTCAGGCAGGCGAGGAGATTAATCAAGGATATGGCAGTATTCTTAACTATCTGGGCCACATCAGATATGCAGGCATGTGTTTGTGTGCATGTCCATGTATGTGTAAATGCATATGATTATCATGCTGCAGCCTTTTGGAATTACTTTGTAAATAACTTTTTTTATATTTGTTTAATTTATTGTAGGCCAGAAGGTGGCTATACCTGCATTTGATATAAACTTGCTGCTGCCTGACAACCTCAGCCAATATTTCCGCTACAACGGCTCACTCACCACTCCTCCCTGCCACCAGAGTGTCCTCTGGACTATCTTCAATGAAAGAGTTAAAATCTCTCATTCACAGGTACAAAGAGTCTTAGTAAAAGCACAAGTGATGCAAACTTCTCATATTCAGTAGTTGGTAGGGAATGAGGAATTTCTGAAATCTTATTTAAATAACATACCTTATTTCAAATAAAAAATCTGTCATGAGCTCTCACATAAATGTCGTTTCTTATGCTCAAATAATGTATATTTCAGTTTGGTCCAACCAATACATATGTATAGTCATCATGGCAGCTGTAGTAACATGATGCATTACCAGTTTTAGCAAATGGTTCTATAATATAAAGAATGCGAGAGTTTGTCATATTGTGCAATTCACATAGTTTTTTCTCCCTATTCAAGTAAATATGAGTGAACTGTCATTGTATATTTACAGTCTTGGCTTAGATGTTTAGGTAGGGAGCAAGCAATCTCACTGAAATTTTACATATAAAGAACCCTTTAGCTTGTGAAATAGAGTTTCATGACATTTACATGGCTGATACACTCTTCTCTTCTCTTCTCTTCTCTTCTCTTCTCTTCTCTTCTCTTCTCTTCTCTTCTCTTCTCTTCTCTTCTCTTCTCTTCTCTTCTCGTCCCGTCCCGTCCCGTCCCGTCCCGTCCCGTCCCTTCCCTTCCCTTCCCTTCCCTTCCCTTCCCTTCCCTTCCCTTCCCTTCTCAGCTGATGAAAATACAAACAGTGTTGTACTCCAGTAAAGAAGAAGAAGCAGAGCCTATGGCTCTCCAGGATAACTACCGCACCACCCAGCCCCTCAATCGCAGAACTGTCCTGTCCTCTTTCATTCCGGGTAGGAGAGAGCGAAAAAGAATAAAAGAGGGAAGGGGGGAGATAACAGAGCTAGGGGTGGGGGATTATGTAGCTGTGCTCTTTGTTTATATGATGGCTGATTAGTTTTTCAAAATCTGTTGTGAAAACAGAGTTTATTGTAATCATGTGTGCCTGTGTGAGTGTGTGCCCACATGGGTAGAGCAGTACAAAGCAGCTATAAGACTCAGAAGATGTAACAGTGCTTGCCGAAGTTATTTATGATTGTTTCAAATGTTTCCAATATAAATAACAGTGATCGGCAGACACCCTTTTTCTCTCTTCCAGGAATGATTTGGAAGCTCAAGTTTAAAGGAATAGTTGACCTAAATGACATGCTATGAACTGTTTTACACAGAGAAGAGCTGCATAAAGATTATTCGAAAATTGGCCTGCTGTGTTCCACTAAAACAATTACAACATACAATTTTAGACTAACTTAAGGATGAGTAAATGAATATAGAAGTGTCATTTGTCAAAATTACAATTCTATATTCATTTATATATCCATAGTGCTTATGCTGTCTCTAACTTCTCTTTATCTTACCCTGTTCCTCTCTCCAGTCTCAGTTAAAATTTATACTGCAGGTGAGAAACATTTTATTTTATACTAATTATTATATTAACCACTTTATTGTTTAAACATTCAATATTACTATTAGTGCTGTCAAAATTATCATGTTAATGCAGGCTGTTTTTAATTAATTATTATTATTATTATTTTCAGTTTAACAGCGTTAGAAACACTTAACACAGTTAATACAGGGTGGAGCTAGTGTTAGCAACCCCACGCACAACTGCTGCTTTTGTCTCTTTTTTTTTTTTCTTGACAAGAAATGCATTTATTTAGACACAGATCTTTATGAACACATCAAAAAGGAGAATTTTCATGCACGCACTCTACTTCGCCTCAGTGCCAGGCACTAATCAAAGAGCGTGGAAAAGGTACAGATGACGAGGAGTTTCAGTAGAACATCAGTGAACTGCGGTCAGATGAGATGCTGTCAGTCCATATGTCAGTAAAACGTCTCCAGTTACAGTTGTAACCATCGGTTCCCTGAGAGACGGGAATGAGACATGGCGTTAACACCTTGGGGACTCCTTTCCTTCCTACCCTACCAGAAGTCTTATTGCACAACACTAGTGAAGTTGCAACTGTCACTGGCCAATGCCAGCCAAGACAGCGAATAGGGGCAGGGCCCCCGCCACTATATAATGCGCCGTATTGGTGGCATAAGCTCAGAATCTTCCAACTGAACCAACAGCACAGCAGACCTGAGCAGCGAACACGGCAGCCTACGCCATGTCTCGTTCCCGTCTCTCAGGGAACCGAGGTTACGACAGTAACCGGAGATGGTCCCCTCTCAAGAACAGTCTCTCAACATGGCGTTAAGGCCTTGGGAATTGTATAGAACAATGCCATGGAAGCAGCAAAGTAAAAAGCCTCAGCCTTGGTAGAGCTAGCATGAACAGTTCTTGCAAGACACAAAAAATAACCCCCAATCAATCAAATATGACCCTGCGACATGCCTTGAGGGGATTGGAAGTAGTTTTTTGCTTAGAGATCCAATCAGTTTTACTCCATTTCAGATGGCAAGTCTCTTATTGAGAGAAAGATGCAGCGCCAACTCCATACAAGGTTAAGACATTATAGTCATATCAAACAGATACAAGTATGTAATATAACAGTGCAACAAAGCATGTGAGTGGCAAGGCCGGGCACAATACTACACACATAGAGAACGGCTGCATCCGGAGCACCACAATCTGAACATGATGATGGCCCCACCCCCAATCTCCCTACACGACCTACAGTCGTGGCCAAAAGTTTTGAGAATTACATAAATATTAGTTTTTCAAAAAGTTTGCTGCTAAACTGCTTTTAGATCTTTGTTTCACTGTGATGTACTGAAATATAATTACAAGCACTTCATACGTTTCAAAGGCTTTTATCGACAATAACATGACATTTATGCAAAGAGTCAGTATTTGCAGTGTTGGCCCTTCTTTTTCAGGACCTCTGCAATTCGACTGGGCATGCTCTCAATCAACTTCTGGGCCAAATCCTGACCCATTCTTTCATAATAACTTCTTGGAGTTTGTCAGAATTAGTGGGTTTTTGTTTGTCCACCCGCCTCTTGAGGATTGACCACAAGTTCTCAATGGGATTAAGATCTGGGGAGTTTCCAGGCCATCGAGCCAAAATTTCAACATTCTGGTCCCCGAGCCACTTAGTTATCACTTTTGCCTATAGCACGGTGTGCTCCATCGTGCTGGAACAATGCATTGTTCGTCACCAAACTGACCTTTGTTGGAAGAAGTTGCTGTTGGACGGGGTGTTTTGGTACCATTTCCATTCAACTGCTGTGTTTTTTGGGCAGAATTGTGAGGCCCACTCCCTCATGATTAACGGCTCAGGATGCTTTTACTGTTGGCATGACACAGGACTGATGGTAGCGCTCACCTTTTCTTCTCCGGACAAGCCTTTTTCCAGAATACAATCGGAAAGGGGCTTCATCGGAGAATATGACTTTGCCCCAGTCCTCAGCAGTCCACTCACTATACTTTTCTGCAGAAGATCAATCAGTCCCTGATGTTTTTTTTTGGAGAGAAGTGGCTTCTTTGCTGCCCTCTTGACACCAGACCAAAAGTCTTGGCCTCACTGTGCGTGCAGATGCGCTCACACACCTGCCTGCTGCCATTCCTGAGCAAGCTCTGCACTGGTGGCACTCCGATCCCGCAGCTGAATCCTCTTTAGGAGATGATCCTGGCGCTTGCTGGACTTTATTGGACGCCCTGAGGCCTTCTTTACAAGAATTGAACCTCTTTCCTTGAAGTTCTTGATGAACCTATAAATTGTTGATTTAGGTGCAATCTTAGTAGCCACAATATCCTTGCCTGTGAAGCCATTTTTATGCAACGCAATGATGGCTGCACGCGTTTCTTTTTGCCGGTCACCATGGTTAACAATGGAAGAACAATGATTTCAAGCATCACCATCCTTTTAACATGTCAAGTCTGCCATTCTAAAGCAATCAGCCTGACATAATGATCTCCAGCCTTGTGCTCGTCAACATTCTCACTTGAGTTAATAAGATGATTACTGAAATGATCTCAGCAGGTCCCTTTAATGACAGCAATGAAATGCAGTGGAAAGGTTTTTTTGGGATTAAGTTAATTTTCATGGCAAAGAAGGACTATGCAATTCATCTGATCACTCTTCATAACATTCTGGAGTATATGCAAATTGCTATTATAAAAACTTAAGCAGCAACTTTTCCAATTTCCAATATTTATGTAATTCTCAAAACTTTTGGCCACGACTGTAGTCGAAACCACCAGCACAGTCAAACGGCTAGAGGTTGCAGGTAGAACCATGGGTTGTACTCACTGACAGGACCTGTGAGGCTAATGACCACATGTCCAAATTGTAGAATCTGGCAAAGATAGAAATGGCCTTAGTCCATGCCCATAATGAAACAACTGCCATCGTTGAATCGGCTCTGACACCAATAGGACATTTCATTCCCCGACTGGAATATGCCAAGAGAATAGCATCGACCACCCATTGTGATAGCCGTTGTTTGGAGACAGGCTGCCCTTTGGCACTGCCTCTGAAGCGTACAAACAACTGCTCAGATTACCAAAACTGAGCTGTGCGGTCGATGTAAACTCGTAAAGACCTCACCGGACACAACACCTGATTTGGGGCAGCATCCAATGAAGTCTCAGACTCTAGGTGAAAGCAGAAAGCCACCACTTGTGCTCTGAACGGTGTCGAGAGCGATTTAGGCATGTAGCCCAATCTTGCCTTGAGTGTGACGTTACAATCACCTGGTCTAAACTGCATGCAGTCTGCATTCACAGAGAGCGCTTGCAAATCCCCCATGTGCTTAACCAAAGCAAGGGCGAGCAACAGCGTGGTTTTAAGCGAGAGGTCCCTCAAGCAGTCCCACCAGAGCCAGATCCCAGGATGGCAATGTAGGAGGGCGAGAGGGTCTTCTTACACCTCTCAAAAATCTGATCACTAGATCGTGTTTTCCCACTGAGCACCTGTCGATAGCAGCGTGAAAGGCTGAGATAGCTGCAACATAAGAGCAGATCGGCCCACAGCAAAAGCCTGTCTGTAAAGGGCTCTCGAGTGTACTCCACCCTGGCGGTTTATGTATGATACCACCGACATGTTGTCCGTGCAAATCAACACGTGATTTCCCTGGACTTGCATGAGGAAACTCAGAAGAGCCAAAAAGATTGATTGCACTCAGCTCGAGGCAATTTATGTGCCACATTCTCACTGCACGCTGTCACATTGAGCTCCCAAACCCATCGTTGATGCGTCCGTCATGACCACTTTCTGCCACGTGACCAGACCCATCTGGGAACCGTGTTGGTACAAGTCAGGGTTCCTCCATGGTTTCAGCGCAGTCAGGCATCTGCGAGTGACCACAACACGGGCACAGCCCGTTTTCCACGACCTTCTCGGTACTTGTGTTTTCAGCCATATCTGGAGGGGACACATATAAAGTAGACCGAGGTGACAGACCGTCACGGCCGCCGCCATCCGCCCCAAAGGCCTCTGATATTCTTTCAGTGCTACGGGACGGCCCAGCCTGAATGCATTCAGAGTGGACATTAAATCTAGTATGCGCTCCTGGCTCAGACGCGCTCTCATCGAGATCGAGTCCAACTGTACCCCCAGATACATGATTGACTGGCTGGGGTGTAACACGCTTTTTTGTTTGTTCACACAGAGACCTAAACTCTCCAGGTGAAGTAACAGAGTGCATTTGTGGCTGTTGAGCACATCCTCCGAATGGGCCAAGACCAGCCAATAATACATATAATTCAGTATGTGTATTCTGTTCACTCTCAGAGGGGAAAGTGCTGCATCCACACATTACGTAAACATATGCTGTGCCAGTGCTAGCCCAAACGGCATCACCGTGAACTGATATGCTATGCCTTTGAACGCAAATCTCAGAAAGCGCCTGTGACGAGGGGTGATCTGGATATGAAAATATGTGTCCTTCTGGTCCACCAAAACAAACCAAACCCTGGGTAGAATCTGTGTAAGTATCAGCTTTAGCGTTGTGATTTTTAAAAGCATGTTTGTATAACGCACGGTTGATGGGTCTCATGTCTAAGATTGGATGGAGACCACCATCTTTCTTTGCAATGCCGCTGAACGGGGTCATATTCAGAAAGCTCCTGGGACGAGTAGGCGCACTGTATGTTAAAGAGGGTCACGTCTCGCTGATCAATAGGGAGAGGCGAGCCTTCTGCTGAATGTCTGAGTGATACAGACATGCATATGTGCGAGATGACGAGAGCGAGCCACTGCTGCGTGGGTCCAACACCTGACACGGGGCGTGAGCATCACCCGATACACGGGGAAGCTGCGAGCCATACTCTATTGATGGTTTCACGGCCAAGTGTGAAGCCATTATCACTGGAGGAGAAAAAAAAGCTCTTTTTGTGAGGGTGTCAAACACAACACAGACATTCTCGTTGTCGCCTACAACAGCCAAAGGGACTTCATGAGAACATCTCAGATGCTTCCCGGTGGGCCTGTCACTCAGCGCTCTCCTCCTCTGCCACCTTTCTTCTAGGAAGTGACTCATCGCCTTAGAGCGCTTCTGTGCCTCTGAGAAGCCAGAGGCGACAGCGGCAAGGAACCAAAACTCCATCGGTGACAGAATGGAGAAAAAACCTTGAGAGAAACCAGGCTCAGTCGGGGGGCCAGTTCTCCTCTGGCCAGACAAAACCAGCAGTTCAATTCCAGGCTGCAGCGAAGTCAGATTGTGCAGAAGAGTCATCTGTTTCCTGTGGTCTTGTCCCAGTGGTCGTCTGAGACTAGGTCTTTACAGGGGATCTGTCTCTGCTGCTCATCTAGTTGTCCTGGTCTCCGCTGTCTTTCAGGGTTGTGGAGGTCCTTTCTAGGTGCTGATCCACCATCTGGGCTGGATACATACTGGATCCGGATGACTGCAGTGACCCTCTGATCTGGATACAGACTGGATCTGGTGGCTACAGTGACCTCGGAATAAGAGAGAAACAGACAAATATTAGCGTAGATGCCATTCGTCTAACGATGTAGCAAGTACATCGGGTGTTATGGGAAGTGTTCCCTTTTCCGGTTTACCTAATTAATGCAGCCTAAAAATCCTTTAACAGATTTGGACATTAGAAGCATATTAGTGTATAAAGTATAAGCCAGTTAAAAAATATATGCCATAAATCTATATTCAAACACAAATAATACTTCTTTACCCCGAACAATGTTAGGTAGGTTATTCCAGAGTTTAGGCGCTAATTAGGAAAAGAATCTGCCGCCCACAGTTGACTTTGATATTCTAGGTATTATCAAATTGCATGAGTTTTGAGAACGCAGCGGATGTGGAAGACTACAATGTAACAAAAGCTCGTTCAAATACTAAGGTGCTAAACCATTCAGGGCTTTATAAGTAATAAGCAAGATTTTAAAATCTATACGATGTTTGAGTGCAAAATCTGTTGCCACATGTAGATCCATGAACGCCTCGGTATCCGCCCCATCCTCGTTCAGGGATTTTAGGAGCTGTGCCTGAAAAACTTGGAGCACTGCCATTGAGTGCAGCGCTGAGATCGCTTCTCCCGAGGCGGCGTACGCTTTATCCGTTACGTGTGTGGTCAGATGGCAGGGCCTTGATGGCAGCGTAGCACCCGTCTTTAGGGAGGCAGAGGAGGGGCAGAGGAGCACGGCGATGGATTCCTCAATGGGCATAATGCGGGAATATCCTTGGGCTTCCGCCCCATCGACTTTAGTAAAGATCTCTGACCCGCCAGCGTGATGGGACTCGCTTCTTCGGAGCAGCAGCTCGGCGACCTGAGTGAAGCAACCACAAATCCAGCTTTCTCTTAGCTGGCTCGTCGGGGGATTCCCACTCTAGACCGAGATCGATCCTGGCCCTGGTGAGAATCTGGAGGAGGTCATCCTGAAATGCAGTATGTCCCTCCACTTCTGAGCGCTCCTCTGGAGTGAGGGCCCAGTCCTTCTCGAATGCCGCTAGGGACAGCGCCTTGTCAAGATCATCGTCGTCCCTCGCCACACCGAACGATATAATCTCAGAAGCACCAGAGATTCTCTTCTGTCAAGCACATCGGAGAGCAGGGGGTGGGTGGGGGTGGGGGTTTGGAATTGGGCCTTTCTGCATAGTCGTCCACGTGCTGCTGTCGTCCCACCAGCAGCTCACTGCCAGCGGTGGGACATTGCAGAGAGAAGTCACCGAGGGCGATGTTCCTCCGGGCCCTAAGCACCCACACTGAGAATTCCATGCAGTGCGGGCAGCCCGACCCAGTGAGTGCTGCCTTTGCATGGGCGAGACACAGGCACCGGATGCAGAACTCGTGAGATCCTGAACAAAGCGTGCAAATGTTGGACATGCTGGACTGCCAAGAGGGAAATCCGTCTTCCTGCGTTTTTTCCACAGCTGTCTGAAGAGGAAGATTCTGAGCTTATGCCACCAATATGGCGCATTATATAGTGGCGGGGCCAATGAGAGTTGCAACTTCACTGACGTTGTGCAATAAGATTTCAGGTAGGTCAGGAAGGAAGGGAGTCTCCAAGGCGTTAACGCCATGTCGAGAGACCGTTCTCAAAAGGAAACCGTATATCTCTGTCATGTCAGCTGTTATACTGTGCTCGTAGCATGCATAAATACGGCGGCGTTTCATTTCATATTAAATGGCAGCCAAATAAACTTAGCTGCTATGATGTCTGTTCATCAAAGAACAAAAGAATAAGAGTAAATCAATAACTTTTGTAGCTTTAAGAATTAATTTAGAATTAATTTAGAATTTAGTGTATAATAACTTTTTTTTTCAATTTCTGTATATTTCCTATTTGCTGAAAGGTACTATGGAAGCATATGGGTAGCATAATTTATTTTGAAATGTAATATGCAAAATGACAATGTAATACGTAAAATGGCAATGTATTCTTGTATTTAAATTTACATTTTCCCATACATATGTGCAACATTTAGTGCAAAATGAAAATGAAAATTCAATTATCCTATACATATGTGCAACATTTAGTGGAAGATGAAAATTCAATTATATGATTTACATATACCATTAACAACACCAATCAAAAAATGTAAAAAACAAACACATTTTAACGCTTTATAAGTAGCAAAATTTAAATGAAATTGTATTACCCAAATGGATAAGACATGTTTAACATGTCCTAGCAAAAACTGTAACAAAATTATCATTTAAATGCCATTTTTCCTAAATGCATTTATACTTATGGGTAGTACACTTGAGATTGCATTTTCATCATGATACCGCATGATAATTGTAGCAAAATGCAGTGTGAATTTCAAAATGCATTCTGAGCCAGATGTGCAGCAAAATGTTTGCTAAAATGGTGATTTAAACTTCTTTTATTTTTCTTAAATGCATTGTTACTTAGACTTAAAGGGCTAGTTCACCCAAAAATTAAAATTAGGCAACAAATTACTTTCTTCTTTCAGACAAATCCAGTCAGAGTTATATTAAAAATTGTCTTTGATCTTTCAAGCTGTTTAATGCCACTCAGCAGGTGTTGCAGTGCATCAATCCAAGAGAAGTTAAATTAAAGTGCCCATCTTAAAACAAAAAGTGTCTCACATGGCTCCGGGGGTTGAACAAAGGCCTCCTGTAGTGAATAAATGCTTTTTTTGTAAGAAAAATATCAATATTTAAAACATAATAATCAATTTAATCTAGCTTGCGCTCACTGTTGGACACAGAAGCAGTTCCGGGCGGATGATGTATGAGGTGGGCTTTGCGCATGCGCTGCTCAGAAGAGAAGAACATAGAAGCGCAGGTAAGAGATCAAAACAAAACAATGGTCACTAATTAGAAGTACAAAACTAGGATTTGTAAAGAAGAACAAATGAAAACTTTCACATAAACAAAAACAAAACTGGTTTTCCTTTGCTAAAGTAAGGAAACTTTGGTTCCTTTGCTCCTGTTAACAAACACTGGTTTTCACGAGACTCACCGGCGCATGGGCAACACTGACCTCATACATCATCAGCCCAGATCTGCTTCAGTGTGCAACTGTTGGTGCAAGTTACATTAAAGTGATTTTAACATTTTGAATATGGATATTTTTCTTACAAAAACGTATCTGTTCAGTATAGGAACCCTTTGTTCATCCCCCAGAGCTGTGTGAGACACTTTTTTAAACCCTCTGAGGTCTAGGGGGTTTTGGGGGCCTGGAGAAGTTTTGACATCCCCTGACGTTTGTGCTTTTTTCAATTGCTTATAAATAGATACATGGCTAAAGTCTAATAACACTGTAATCAGTACAAACTGGGCTACAATAATACGTAAATAGCATGTGCGTGGTTAGTAAAAAACTACAATTTTAAAGTCACTGAAATAAGGTCATAAAACACATACAGAACATTTGTTCACAAGACTGTCAAACCTGGAGCTTGTAGCCTAGAATTTTTGCTTCAAAGTGATGTGAAAATCATCTTGTTTACTCACTCACAGAAAACAATAGATTAATTTACATTTTCTAAGACACTTTTTGTTTCAAAAGGGCATATGCGAGTAGGCGTGATAGACCATGAATATTTGTGTGATTCACACCTGAGAAGACAAAGGCCTGCATAATGAGCTGCATAATGAGCCTTTCAGCCAGGTGTGTGAGTGAGAGGGAAGAGTTACAATAAAGAATGTAAGGACAAAATAAATGTATATATTTTTATGTTTGTAGTTTAATTAAGAATATATTTAATTATCCCACAAAATAACTTGAGATTCACTTGCGAGTGCAGTTAAACAGTTAATTAGGAACAATCAAAGCTGACTTTCAAAGCTGAATTTTTAGCATCATTACTCCAGTCACACAATCTTTCAGAAATCATTCTAATATTCTGATTTGCTACTCAAAAAAACATTTATTATTATTATATAGTTATTAACATATATGGCTATATTCTTGAACAGAGAATAGCCTATCACAGTAAAGATTTTTCTAATCATTCTTACTGACATTAAGCTAGCAACATTATAACTCATATTACTTTTATTTCGTATTGCTGTCTATGTTATAGAACATTAAAAAAATAAAAAAACATCCAGGCATCGTGAAACATTGAGATGATGTAAATGAAACTTCATAATGTTTCACCTGATTATACATTTAGTCAGGAATTATAGTCTGGAAAAAGTCTAACTAGTAAAATGTGTACAAGTTATATGAAAACTAATACAAATAGATTAATAATAAAAAAAGACTTACTCATGTTTGTCTCTGCTGGGTCAAGCCGCTTCGTTCTTCTTTCTGAGGTAATCCAAATCTTATTCCTCTCAGCGGTCTTATTGAGGTGAATTATGTTATTTCTCTCATCGCGAAGCGAACAGTAACAATTAAAAAACGTGAAGTACAGTCTCACTGCTTTGTTTGCTCTGATGAGGGCAGTTACCCGTGCAAGCTTCAAGTGGACAATTATAATCTCAACAGTGCCCTCGGCGCGTGGTCGCATTAGATATAATGAAGGGAGACGTGAAAGACTGGACATCGCATTGTTTTCATGTGGATTACTTTATCACAGAATATTTGTTTTTGGTAGCACTTGCTTAGTTTAAAAGTAGACATGTCAAGCTTTCTATAGATATATCTCTCATGTCTCTGTGTTGAGTATTCACTGAGTTATAGTTCATTTTAATGACGCGTTTCTATATAAATAAAGATCCCCGCAGACCAAGGCTACAGACAGCGCACTCTGTTTGTTTTCTTTATTTTATAAATGCACAAAGTTTTGCTGTTATCATGTGTGTATACAAATAAAAGTAGACCCTTTACAGATTTGTTTGATGTATTGCTTTTATCAGTACGATCAAAACTGAAAGAGTAATTTAAGTTCTTTTTGGTCTTATCAGGAGAATTTGCCTCAAAACGCGTGTCCGCGTTAGCTGACTCCATAGGGTTAATGGATGGGTGCTTTTTATTTCACTTCTCTTGGACTGATGAACTACAACACCCGCTGTGTGGCATTAAACAGCTTGAAAGATCAAAGTCAATTTTTAATATAACTCCGACTGGATTTGTCTGATAGTAGTAAGTCCTAGGATGCCTTGAGGGTAATTTATGGCCCTTATTTTCATTTTTGGGTGAAGTAACCTTTAAGACGTTTCAATTGCATTTTCTTTAAATACCCCGCCTTAATGAGGTTTCAGTCAATGTGGATTTGAAAATGCATTCTGAGCTGATCACCTGCCTCGACATCTCTCACTGTTTTACACTCCGATTGATGCATATAAGCAAACAGACAGTGCAGTTCTTCACTTTTACCTATTTGCTACCATAATTTATTCTTCCCCTATAATAGATTGCGTGTCTCCGAGGACCTAAGCGTTGCAGGTGCATTGCATATCTCACTGTCTGCACGCCAAGTGATGCACGTAAGCAAATTCTACATTTATTTACCAGGAGTAGCAGTGTTTGGTCTGTATGGTCACAGGCATCAACCAGAGTGTAAACAGACTGAGGGATCTTAAGGCATGTGCGATGCTTAGGTGCCATGGGACGTGCACTCTATTATGGGTTAGAAGAAAGGAAGGCAACACCATGTCTACATTTAAATGTATTTACACACTGTTTAATGCAGGACATGAATGCATTTAACCTGCAGTTACAAATGTTTTGATATATAAGACATAAAATGTTGAGTACTCATTTGAAATGATAAAAATAATAAAATAATACATTAAATGTGAAATTAAAATGTAGGTGTCAGAAAGTCACTGTTAATAAGTGAGGCATTGCGATTGAACCGAATCATTTAAACGGTTGATTCATTCAGGAACGAAACAGTGTCATTCCTCAGAGACAAAACTGTGTTATAGTGGCTGTGTTTGGAATTATTTTTGTTGTCAGAAAACAGACAATATGGTGTCTAAACTGCAAGTCTCTTAATGAACTTATTGTTTATTGAACTGTTGTAAAAACAAACAAACAAAAAAAAAAAACTATATAATCATGCTGATTTTTGGAAGAAAAAACCCACTCTTCGTGTGATACTGATTTACTATATGAAATTATATAAATATATACATTTTCTGCCCCTATATCTTCAATTTTGTGACCATTTTAAATGCATTTTAACAGACTGAATCAGGCAGTGAAAGAACGCACTCTAAATGCGCGCATGCACTAGTCTAATCTACTAGACTTCACAGCATTCTGTAGGAGTGTTTTGTTTGGTTTTTGGCAAAATACTGATATAGTCAAATCGCACATTGTTAAAACAACAATTACGATATTATCGCAAAACGCACACCCTGTACAACTGTCTTTTTGGTTAATTTGTGCAAAACCTTTTGCTAAACTGTCAAAGCTTCATTTTAACCACCAATGCAACAATGCAAGTATTAACCTTACCTCTAACTTACATGCTTGCAAAGGGTTGATGTCGAGATTTTATAAACTGCTAGTTTGGTCTCCCTAGGCAAACACAGCTTAGGCTACACTGCATAATAGAGCATAAATATTGCCAGGGGTTCAGTTAATTTCCTTCGAGTTCAACTTCAGCAAAATACTACGGGGTTTCGTTTTCAGCTGGGTCTGCACCATGATGCCTGTCTGTCCATCTGTATCTTTCTTGTGATTTAAGCGGCAGTTTGCTCTCCTGCCCGTTATTTACTGCAGTAGTTTCCAGGAAGGGATTTTTGTCTTTTTTCTTTTTTTACTCAGTAATTAATGCGTTTTAAAATGTAGCGAAGTACAATACTTCAAACAAAATATACTTAAGTAAAAGTAAAATTACAAATTTTAAAAATTACTTGAAAAAGTAGAAGTAAACAAAAAAGCTACTCAATTACAGTAACACGAGTAAATGTAATTCGTTACTTTCCACCTCTGGTACTTTTACTCTTGAAGTAAATTTTGGGGGACAAATCTGTACTTTTACTTCGTTACTGTGGGCGACGCTCCTCTTGTTACTTTATCCTAATGCAATATAACCCAGCTAACACAGTTACGTCGTGACGACGTAACTGGGCCAGACCATATTCGTCGCAGCGATGTACCAAATAACGTTCCAGCGACGTAACTTTGTGATTTCCATATCCGTTGTGGCGACATTATAGTGGAAAGTCACTGGAACGTGATGAGTATGTCCTAACGACCAAACTGGCACGTTGTGAGGACGTTACTATGAAGTACCATATTGGTCGCAGCGACGTACCAAGTATGTCCTAACGACCAAAATACCACGTCCACCTTTATTTTTAAAATTTTCACCCCACCATTACCTTGAAATACATCAACTAATAAACTCAATCCATCTCTGGTGCAAAAAATAAACCTTATAAAATCTAATAGTAATCTAATTATAGGGGATTTATAGTTAATACATTCATTACATACTGTAGCCTACATGCAATGCAAACCAACACAAAAACATTAAATTCTAATAGAAAATAGACAAAAACACACTGCGTTCATTCATGAATCAACATTTATTCAGCACTACTTTCTAAAAATACTAAGCCAAAACATTTTGAACATTGCACCTGTTCTTCAACCATGCAAAGTGTTACCAAGTTATGAGCACAGAAAACTGAAAACATCAATTCATAGATTACACAATATAAACAATAGAAAATGTTTGTCTTATTAAGGATGGGGATAGTTAATAATGACGTTATCAGTGAAAATTATAAATAATTATCAGTACACTTATTGATACAACTCTACATAATTTGGTGCAAAAAATAAAGACATGATAAATAGATATGAAACAATTCAGCAGATACGGCACTTTTTTTCCAGAAAAAAAAGTTAAATTGTTTCCTGAGCGTCATATATGAGGCACCTGGAATAAATGTTTGGTGGTGATGTGCTTTAATTGCATGCAGGAAAAAATGTAGGCTAAATCGTGCGCACGATTTACTATTTCATTCCCTCGATTTACTTAATCGTGTACACTATTTATAAATCGAGAGAACAAATTAGTAAATTGAGCGGACAATTTAGCAAATCGATGAAATGTAAAAGTAATCGTGCACGTTTTAGTACATTGAGGAAACGAATTAGTAAATCGTGGACACGATTTATTTATTTTTTTCTTGCATGTCATTTGCGGGGCTCACTATCAGAAGATAAACCTAAACAATATTGCAATTACCAAAGAACCATAATTCTTGAGCTTCTTAGAAGAGTAAAAAAAAAAAAAAAAAACATTCATAAAGAGTAAAGATATGAAAAATGAAAAATATAGAGATTTCTAGCATCTCTCCTGTATTATTTGTCCCACCCCAAAAAAACATAAACAGTTTAAGAAAATGAGCATATTGACTTTCACAGGAGAATCTGTAAATACTCTGATAACGGACTGTGGAGAAGACTCTTTCAGTCAGTGCTGAGGAGGCAGAGTTAGGTGCTGGACAGCCGATAGAGAAGAGGAAGAGTGTCTTTCTTACCCCAGCAGCAGAAGACAGGCTCTTCTGAGGGAAGGACAGGAGGCTTGATGCAGTGTTTTGCTGTAGAACAAGGCTCCTTCTCAGCACCTGATCTTCTTCAGAAAAGAGTTCCTCTAGTGTAGAGTCAGAGACTCAGATTTCTTGCAAACTGGAATCTTTTAATAACATTTAGCATATTACTGTAGTCATGTTCATTGTTTTTATTATAACACATGGCAAGTTTGAGAAAATTGTCAAACATGTTCTTCCTCCTCTTCTTCATCCTGAGCCTGCACCGTCAATATCCTTCTCTGGCAGCTGAAAGGGAGGATCATCTTGTTAATGTTGCTTATGTATGTACACAACCAGTCAGAAATCTGGAATCTTTTCTTTAAGGCTTTCAAGAGATGTCTCTTCTTCTCACCAAGGCTAAATTTATTTTCATCAAAATTACACAAAAAGTAATATTGTAAAAGATAAATAAATAAATAGAATAACAGTTTTCATACTCTTTTTCGAATATACTTTAATATGTATTTCTTGAAATAATTATGAGGCAAAGCTGAATTTGTCAGTAACTTTACTCCAGTCTTACTCCAGTGTCACATGATCTCTTTCATATACTGATTTGATCAATCAGTGCATTTACATGCACCTAATCGCATTATTGCCGCTATGATCAAAGTGTGCATCTGAAAAAAATTGGGTAGCACAACTGTTTTCAACATTGATAATAATCAGGGCCTGGTTCCCCAAAACGTTCTTCCCGCTCAGTAGTTCTTAACCTATTCCTTAACCTATCTCTTAACGTTATGACATGATTCCCGACATGTTCGTACGCTAAGTATATCTTCTGTAAGTCACCCTTTCGTAAAGTTGGTCTGGACCATTCGTAAGCTCTCTCTTAGCATTGTTTGAGCTCAAGACGCTAGTCGCCGCCACTCTGAAGCAGTCTTTAGAATTCAGCGCAGCGCAGTACAAGTCAAACTATTGTATGTTGACAATGTTGTGGCTCAACAATGATTTTATGCTATGGACATTTTAAGACTAATAATAAAATATGTTCGCAATGGATACAGGCCTATTTATGAAGTTGACTTTATTTGGTATCAGAACTTATATGGTGGTAATTAGCCTAGGCTAATTCGTAATGTCATTAAAGCATTTAAATTGGCAATCACTTTTGATAATTAAAATCTGGCAAACAATTTGGCTCTAAATGGCTAAGATCTATAAATGGATAAGCATGGTGGTGTTCAGTAAGCGACCAACTATGGCAGCGATCCAACGTGTCCTTGTATTGAATCAAAGACGGCGCCGTTTAGTCCATGTCAATTTTTTTATTCGGCAAAACTTAAGCCCTTTTGAAATTTTGCCTGACGTGGCTCCCAAGACGACTCATTATGAAGCTGCTGGACCTTCTCAGACCTGCGCTTGCCAGGCTAACGCGGCAAAAATTTTGCTTTAAGCCCTGAAGTCCAGCTGCTTGCAGCGCTAAGGTTTTTTGCTACAGGGAGCTTCATCAAGGTCGTGGGAGAGGGCTACGGCCTAAGCAAGACCTCGATGTGGAGGTGCGTCCACACTGTCACCAACGCCCTTCTGCGCCATGCCGGGGATTACATCCGGGGAATTCTGATTGTAAAGTACCTTACCATTAATATAAAAGTGTATTACATAATTTTTAGAAATCGTTAAACCCATGTCAAGAAGCAGCACAAGTGGCACAATGGGATAAGGAGGGTGGATGTTTAGCGAGGGATACCTGGTTCGTCTACCCGTCACAACATATCATGTGAACATATTACTGACAATTTGATAATTTAATTAATAGTCTATATTTTACTGATAACTTAAACTGTTAAAATAAATGTTACTGGAATAATTTGAGGAATGTTTAATTTGCATAGAACGTGTTGTCTTTCTTAACGCTGTAATGCACCTTCGCGTGAAGTGGAAAATTGATTCCTGAGCAATCGATGCCAACTAATTCAGCACCTTCACTTGGGACACCGCCTTTGTAACGTCGAACGTAAGAGGTAGCGTGTTAAGAAGCTTCCTAAGGGACACTTCGGAGAACACACTTAGGAACATAAACAGCTTTGGTAAGATATATCTTTCGAGTCTTCTTAGCACGCTAAGCGTGAGCGTTATCGGGGAACCGGGCCCAGAAATGTTTCTTGAGCATCAAATCATATTAGAATGATTTCTGAAGATCATGTGAGACTGAAGACTGGAGTAATTAATGCTGAAAATATAGCTGTGCATTATAGAAATAAATTATACTTTAAAATATATTTTAAACTTTTGACCACATTGCTACATTTAAATGAAAACACAACTTGTAATAAACAATGCACACATTCTGAAAGAACTTACATTCTGGTGATAACTTCCTTGCCTCACTGCTGTCTTCTTCAGTCGTTCCCAGACTTCCTTATTCATCATTTTACACACAAATCTAAAAAAACAAAAAAAAAAATATATATACAATTCTAAAAACACAAAAATAAAAAAAATAAAAAAATCACAATACTCAATTATGGCAATATATATTGAATCGGCACACAAGTATCGAGATGAGTACTTTATATGAGTAATGCTGCATGCTGTGACTCTGTGTTGCTTCAAGCGCACCATTCTGCGCACTGGTTGCGTAAAAGCGCTGCACGCTGTATAGGAGCCATACCCTTTCGTAATATAATACTTTAGCACAATGAAAGATTATTATGTCTTTCTTGTTCTGTCCCATCTATCACATGTTGCTGCCTTCATTACTGTGCTATACATTTAAAAGAAATGTATTTTACACGCACACATACACACACACACACACACACACACACACACATATATATATATATATATATATATATATACACACACTTTGCACATCCTGTAGTACCGGTGACTGGGTGTTGCTGCAATAGACGTATTTTGCAGCATTAATGTTAACGATTAATCAATTAATTGATCGTTAATTTAAACGACGATCGATCATGGAAATTATCAAAAACTGACATCCCTACACAGAAGTATAGAAATTCTACATTGATTTAAAAAAAATGCAAAAAAACTACACTGATATCGGATCGGAATTGGCAGATACTGTCTCTTCTCATAGTGACAGCCAATCACATTAGTTTTCTGGTATTACATGCACTCGATTGGCTTGTGTCTGCGCTAGGGTATTTGCATAAGGGGTTCTGATTGGAGGACGGCTGCATTTGTGCTTGAAAAGTTTTCAACTTCTGCCACGAGCAACGGACCCACAATTAATTTCGCCAACGCTTGACATCACTCCATTCAGAGTGAACGAGAGGCGTTGACGCCGACGCCCCGTATGAATGGGGTGTTATATATGTCTGGATGCCGATGCACAAATCTTTCAACCATGATGCAAAATGCAGTTCCAGCATGGCCTTACATCCAGGACAGCAGAATGGGATGACCTGAAACACATAACCAACTGAAATCAATTTAAATGTATTTAGTCTTGCCTGCGTGATGCTGAAACAACCAGGTTTAGTTTTTCACCCAGGATTTCACGGCTTCTTATGGAACAGTCTTCATGATGAATCATCTCTTGGTCCTGGATCCTTGCTGCCATCCACTTGGAGATGATTTGGATGATATGTGGTTGTGTCTAAAGGGTAATGAATCAACGTTACAAGAATACTGATAGCAGCACTATTGATTCTGTAGCTTATATCATTCTTTTCAGTCAGGAACCAAATTAGTACCAGTTCTTAAAACCCATCTCTACTTGTAATAGTTGTCTTGTTGCTGCTGCCCAGACTGTCTCTCCACCTATAATGTTATTTGCGCTCATCTCTGTACAATGAAAGATTAGTAGCCGTTTTCATATCACATTAACTTTCATTGTTAAATTCACATTTAATATAAAGTCAGTCGTATTAAAAATATGTTATGGCATGACACCCATATCTGTTACTTAAGTAAACAGACAGGCTTTTATGCATAGTTAATAGATTACATTATTAGGCTACTTTGACCATCGCATATTATCTAACATAATCTATGAAGGTGAGAAACGAGATATTTCATGATATAGTTAATGCATCTGCAATGTTTCTAATAAAAGTGAAAAAAAAAAAATTGCTTAATAATTTGCCAATATGCTGTTGTGGCTGCTGTGTGTCCCCCCACACACACACACACACTCGTGCCCCCTCAAAAATAATGAGTGCATGACTCCCCTGCTTATACATTAAAAAAAAAAAAAAAATGTTTACATTAAATAAGCTGTCACAGAGTATGAAATAAATACCCTTCAAACCTGCATTAGTTCTGTTCCAGGAGGAATGCCTTTGCCTAGACACAGTTAATATCGATATTTCCAAAATATTTACGCTTGCAGAAATATACATTTGTTTACATTTTGCAGAACAGACAGAAGAAGATCCGTCAATGTGCATTTGGTTCGTTATTTTTAGATGTTCGGTAACTTAGTGGTCATGTGAGGAGTTTTCACTCTTCTCTGTGTCAGAGGTTATTTATACCTATATAATACATACTTTAAAATATTATTTATTTCAGTGATGCAAATCAGAATTTTCATCAGCTGTTACTCCAGTTTTCAGAGTCATGTTCCTTCAAACAATAATTCTAATATATTGATTTATTACCAGTGCTGGAAACAGTTTTGCTGCTTAATATTTTTTGGAACATGTGACATTTTGTTTAGGATTCTTTGATGAATAGAAAGCTAAAAAGAACATCATTGATAGAGGATCAACATATTGGAATGATTTTTGAAGGATTATGTGACACTGAAGACTGGAGTAAAGTAAAATATGAAATATACATATATGTATACACACACACACACACACACACACACACCATACATTTTATCTATATATCTAAATAAAAATAGACTATAGATATTCAGTATATGACCCAAAGTAACTAGTAACTAACTACTTAGGTAGTTTTTTTATCCGATACTTTTTTTACTCTTACTCAAGTAACTAACACAGCACCCCATATTGACAGAAAAACACAGAATTGTTGACATTTTTGCAGATTTATTAAAAAAGAAAAACTGAAATATCACATGGTCCTAAGTATTCAGACCCTTTGCTGTGACACTCATATATTTAACTCAGGGGCTGTCCATTTCTTCTGATCATCCTTGAGATGGTTCTACACCTTGATTTGAGTCCAGCTGTGTTTGATTATACTGATTGGACTTGATTAGGAAAGCCACACACCTGTCTATATAAGACCTTACAGCTCACAGTGCATGTCAGAGCAAATGAGAATCATGAGGTCAAAGGAACTGCCTGAAGAGCTCAGAGACAGAATTGTGGCAAGGCACAGATCTGGCCAAGGTTACAAAAAAAATTCTGCTGCACTTAAGGTTCCTAAGAGCACAGTGGCCTCCATAATCCTTAAATGGAAGACATTTGGGACGACCAGAACCCTTCCTAGAGCTTCCTAGAGCCTTGGTGGGAGAGGTAAAGAAGAACCCAAAGATCACTGTGGCTGAGCTCCAGAGATGCAGTCGGGAGATGGGAGAAAGTTGTAGAAAGTCAACCATCACTGCAGCCCTCCACCAGTCGTGGCTTTATGGCAGAGTGGCCCGACGTAAGCCTCTCCTCAGTGCAAGACACATGAAAAAACACCTGAAGGACTCCAAGATGGTGAGAAATAAGATTCTCTGGTCTGAAGAGACCAAGATATAACTTTTTTACCTTTATTCTAATCGGTATGTGTGGAGAAAACCAGGGAC
This sequence comes from Cyprinus carpio, assembly GCF_018340385.1. NCBI lineage: Eukaryota > Metazoa > Chordata > Actinopteri > Cypriniformes > Cyprinidae > Cyprinus > Cyprinus carpio. The sequence continues at coordinate 8,172,907 of NC_056612.1, forward strand.
TGCTCATCACCTATCCAATACAGTCCCAACAGTGAAGCATGGTGGTGGCAGCATCATGCTGTGGGGGTGTTTTTCAGCTGCAGGGACAGGACGACTGGTTGCAATTGTAAGGGAAACAGGTCAATTTAGCTCAAAGGGAATCATTTAAGATTTTAAAGGGAATTTGAACAGAATCACTGTTTCACGGCTGATCATTGAAACGGCCAGCGATTCACTGAATGAGCCGTTTAACATCAAATCTGCGCTGGATATAAAATATCCAAAGTATAGTGAAAACACTATTAATTAGCACAGTAACAAGATCGGCAGTTTAAGACATTAACTTGTGAGCACAAAACACAAGATACTTCTCTTTTCAATATAAATAAGGCTTTATTAGATAAATCTAAGACATATAAACTAATCTAACACACATAAGCACACGCACTCACACATTCACACAAGTTGCAGGAAGATAGAAAGTTAGGAAAGAATGAGTTTAAGAGGATGAAAATGTGAAATCCCAAGTTTACAGCAATACGTGAAATTGCATAGACATGAACAACCATTAATCACTTAATTAACCCTCGCACTGAGTTCCTCAATGAGGTTAAAATTATATTAGATAACACCAGTACAGATGTGAGTCTGGAGGTTACTTGCGTTGCCTGTTTAACGGGGTTCCCTTTGTTGTCGCTGAAAAGGGGGTTTCCCGAAGTTGCTGATTGGCTGGAAGTTCAGTAGTCGTTGAAGTGACGTCTTGGGAAGCCCGTGGTTGGGCGTTGGCTGAAGATGCGGAGTTGTGGGCTGGCTGAAGTTGAACGGGCACTCAAGGTCAAACTCGGAGACACGGCGTTACAAAACATAACTCAGAACACGAACTCTCAAATGGAAAAGAAAAGAAACTAAAGTAAAAGAACAGAAGTAAAGTTTGACGAGACTAGGTGGTGTTTCTTCTCAATGTGGCTAAGTAGCAGCAGGCGTGCAGGCCGAAGCACGCTGGAACGACGCTCGAAGAACGCTAAAAGTGATGACAAAGCATGACTAAAAGCTTAAACTACAAGCAAAGCTAAAAGCAAAATTTGATGGTGTCTTGAGTATTTAAACTGGCATTTTGGCCACACCTCAATTGTTGTCTTGACCAATTAGATATTGTCTTTTCTCGGGGTGTTGCAATGTTTGTCCCACCCATTCATAAATCATATGTTATCTTATCAAGCACGTGGTCCGAATTTTCCCGCTCTTGCAGGGTATAATTTGGACATGATTCCTATAACAAGAATATGATACATTTGACAAATAACTGATGGTCAGAAACGTTTCAAGCAAGAAGATTCGAACACACACATACTAAACATGAATATGATCCCTTAAGCTATTCAAGAGTTATTTAAAAAAGACATACACAATAAGTGATTAGAAACATTATAATCAAATGTGTGGGTTCATGTATGATATGGAGTTAAGCAATGGACTGATATCCATTTAGAAGTCTTTTTTGAGTTCATTTTGGTGCATATATGCATTGGAAGGCATTCTCTGTGCCATTCTGGGGAGTAAGGATATGTCCTGTGAAGACCAGAGGGGTTAACAGGTCTCCTTAGGAATTTCAATCTGGTTCTGCTAGGTGGGGGGAAGTCAATCCAACGATCTTGTTTACTCTCATGGCTTTACATTTGAGGGTCAGATTGTCCATCTCTTCGATTACTTGCCCCAAATTAGACAATCTCTTCTTCGAATTGAAATTGTCAATAATTGTTTTAATGGTGTTAATGTTGAAAGCTGTTCTGTGAAAGAGTTGGTTATCAGACTGTGGTGCTGGGAGTTGATTTACAACATCCTGCCTTTCTGTGGAATTCGGCTCGTTTCAACCAGGCTCCCGATCGAATCTTTAATTTGTCTGGTTCACGCTACACAATCGAGTGAAAGATGAATGCGGCCAAGTACAGGGATATCCTGGACGAAAACCTTCTCCAGAGTGCTCAGGACCTCAGACTGGGCCGAAGGTTCACCTTCCAACAAGACAATGACCCTAAGCACACAGCTAAAATAACGAAGGAGTGGCTTCATAACAACTCCGTGACTGTTCTAGAATGGCCCAGCCAGAGCCCTGACTTAAACCTAATTGACCATCTCTGGAGAGACCTGAAAATGGCTGTCCACCAATGTTTACCATCCAACCTGACAGAACTGGAGAGGATCTGCAAGAAGGAATGGCAGAGGATCCCCAAATCCAGGTGTGAAAAACTTGTTGCATCTTTCCCAAAAAGACTCATGGCTGTATTAGATCAAAAGGGTGCTTCTACTAAATACTTAGAAAAGGGTCTGAATACTTAGGACCATGTGATATTTCAGTTTTTCTTTTTTAATAAATGTGCAAAAATGTCAACAATTCTGTGTTTTTCTGTCAATATGACGTGCTGTGTGTACATTGAGGGAAAAAAAATAATTAAATGATTTTAGCAAATGGCTGCAATATAACAAAGAGTGAAAAATTTAAGGGGGTCTGAATATTTTCCGTACCCACTGTAGCTCATGTTCAACAGTCTCTTGGAATGTGAACGCTGTGTTTAACAGTCCATTGTGTGCTAAATGCATCTGTTCAGTTCAGGGGGGTGTTTACTATTACAGGCCTTTAAACTCTGTGTCTATAGAGCTGGAAAAAGGGATATAAAAACACTGTGGGGTGTCCATAGCATTTCAAAGTTTGTATGATGTGGTTGTGCACTCATATTATAACATGTTGGTGTGCCCAGTCTATCATATGTGAAAACACTTGGTCACTTACGTGGTCATTGAGGTCGCTGGAATTCTCCCTCACTGGAGTTACTTGGCGCAGATGAGTAATGTTTTCTACAGATTGGTCCTCAGTAAAACTGTCCTCCCTTTCTGGACAGTACTCCACTTGGTCTTGCACTAGGGGCGTATCAATACACACAGGGTTTTCTGTTTCAGGTGAGCAAGAGTTGGATTGCTGCTGGACTAGCACTGGATAATACTCATCATCATCATCATCCTCTTCCTCTGGCTGTTCCGGTTCTTCATTTTTTTTATTTTGCTGCTTTTCTTTGTCCGAGTCTGTACTGGCATTTCTACAAGTAGGTGGTCACAGGGGAGAAGGAGGTTGCTATGTAAGGTTCTTGATCTCTTTCTCCCTTCCTCAGGTCTGAGTTCATAGACGGGGATGTCTTTACTTACTTGACGAACAACTATATGGATAGTATCCTCCCAGTGATTTCTCAGTTTCCCTGGGCCACCACAAGTGTCAGATTTCTGATTAACACACGATCACCCGGCTGTAGTACTGAACTTCTCACCGTACTGTCATAATGACACTTGTTTTTCAATGCAGCTTTTTGAGCATTTTCTCTTGTGATCTCATATGCTTCTTCCATGCCCTGCTTCCACTTTTCCATGTAGATATGATGGTTGCTGTCTCCCTGCTCTGGATTCAACCTGAACAACATGTCAACTGGCAAACGTGGGGAGCGCCCATACAACATATAAAAAGGTGAAACACCAGTCACTTCACTGCGAGTGCAGTTATATGGATAGATCAGTTTGTTTAATGAATCTCTCCAGCTAGTTTTCTGTTTCACTGTGAGGGTCCTTAACATTTGGAGCAGTGTACGCTTGACCTGTCCGTTCCCTTAAGGCTGGTAGGGAGTGGTGCTCGACCCTGCAACTCCACAGTATTCTTTCAGTTGTTTGAACAGTTGATTTTCAAATTCACCACCCTGATCATGATGTATTCTGGTTGGGAATCCAAATCTCAGTGCGTAGTCATTGAAAATCTTTTCTGCAACTGTTTTGCCTGATTTGGACGTTGTAGCATGAGCTTGCGCAAAGCGTTTAAAATGGTCAATAATTACGAGAATATACCCATAGCTACCCCTACATTTATTAAGGTGTAGAAAATCAATTGACACAAGTTCAAACGGCTGAGTGCTGACAATGTTTGTTAGTGGTGCTCTTGTTTCATGGTGGGGATTGTTGTGTTTAAGGCACACACATCTTCTCATAACAATCCTCTATCTCTTTTTTTATATATGGCCAGTAAAATTGGTCCCGTATCAGTGATGTAGTCCTGTCTACACCTTGATGGCCCATTTCATCGTGGAGTTCTCTTAACACTGTATTTATATGCTGTCCTGGAAGAACCAGTTGTTTCCTGCTTGCCGTTTTTCTGTACAGAATCCCGTCCTCATGAAGTTCCAGCTTGTCCCACTCTCTAAGGATTTAGAGCTTTTTGTGTTTCAGTGCCCTTACTGCAGCTGTATCAGTGGGGTCCATCCTATTTCCTTCCGCTGACACTATCCATCCAAGGTACCGAACTTCAGCTTTGAACATGTCACATTTTTTTGGTTTTACTTTTGTGCCATGCTCCCTCAGCCGCTGCAACACCTTTCTGACATGGTTAGCATGATCCTCAAATGTCCTACTGAACACAAGAACATCATTGAGATACGGCACACATATTTCATCCCTTAAGCCCTCTAAACATTCCTCCATGCAGTGCTGAAATGCTGCAGGCGCATTCATAAGTCCAAATGGGATACACACCCATTCATATAGGCCCCAGGGAGTCACAAAAGCTGTTAGATGTCTACTATCTTTGGCCATAAATCCCTGGTGATATGCCTTACCCTGGTCCAGCAGTGAAAAGAGGGTGTTTCCCCCCAAATTGTCCATTACATCTTGGACCCTAGGAATCAGGTGGCGATCCGGATGAGTCTTTCTTTTAAGTTCTCTGTAGCCGATACATAAACATAAGGTGCTGTCTTTTTTTTGTCACTCAGACGATGGGAGAGGAATAAGAAGAGATAGGTATTTCAACCCATCCCTGTGCTATCAAGTCCTGCAAATAGTTTTTCATTTCCTTATACAAGGGCTTTGGCACAGAAAGATATGTTTTTGTTACTGGTTCGTTGTCTTTTAGTGAAATGTTCATTTGCAGATTTGGTATGCAACCAATGTCATCATCAGTCCTGGAGAATGATCCTGATTCCTCTCTTAACATTTGAGTGACTAATTGTCTCTGTTGCTCATTTAGGTGTGTGAGATTAATAAGAGCAGTGGCGGATCTAGAGATTTTTTCCTGCTGTGGCAAAGGGGTGGCATGAGGTTTCAGGAGGGGGGCTATGGACATTATTCATAATTTAAAATGCTACGGTTTTCATTGAATGTGTTTTGTTCTCTACACTATATTACACGGAGTGGGAGTCAAATAAGAGAAGTAGCTGGGTTTTTGGATGGTGTGGGTCTTAGTTTGTGAATTGTGGACCCTTTCTCTGTGTAATCACTATCAACAGTCTGTGTAGTCTATACTTAAATTGTACTGTGTGAAAAAGCTATTCTTGGGGGGTTTGGGGGTATGCTCCCCAGGAGATTTAAAAAAAAGACCCCTCAAATGATGTCTTCTAGTGAGTTTTGAGGAAATATGGACAGATTTAGCCATACAACATAAGCCATCAATAGATTTAGGTTATCTGGATTGAAATAAGATTATAATGCAGGATTGTTGCAATGATAACCATGACTGTCAAAACATTTCCCTCTGATTCAATAAAGACTCAGTGAAGTACCTTTTTAGTCAAACATTATTTTTGGATTTATTACAATATAACCTACAACAATTTAAAATGTACATTAGAATGTCATTCATAATCTCTCTCTCACACACACACACTCTCTCTCTCTCTCTCTCTCTCTCTCTCTCTCTCTCTCTAAACTGCTGATCACTTTAAACTGCTGATCACATGAGGGCAAACATTAAAAACACAATTTTCTGAGGCAAGACCTCAAAATCCACAGGAACTATGGAATTCATATTAACTATAGTTTGGGCATTTCAGCCCAAGATAAACATTTATGGATGCCAGGCATTTGTGAAGCTTCATACTGTATGCAGAAAACATACGAAAAATTTTTGACAGCAGTAGTTTAAACACACACAAAGAGCTAGACTTACATTAGACCCTTATCTGACCTGACGATCATAGAAAAATTTGATGAGACAACAAAGTATTGCGGATGTAAATAACGTAACAATGTGGTTGTTGCAGGGTTAACTGTCTGCTTATGGACTTTTTCGACTTGGTGTCAAACTTACCTCTAAACTCACTGTTAACTGCTTATCAACCTCTCTTCTCCGAGACACTGCATACTGCAGACAGATGCACTGTGCAGCCTGCCCAGGCTGCCCTGCTGCCACTGACTGGTGAAATTTCTCAGGGGTCGCTGCCGTGCTGGTGATGGGTGAAACCATTGTGACTGGGAGGGGATTCTAAATCGGCGATTTCTGTTTGAGAGGAGTTTGGTGCGGGTCTCCTTGGCCTTCAACGTGTAGGCTATGAACATAAAATATACTTAAAAAATATAATCTGATTTATAAACTGTATCCCAACAGGGGTGGCAAGACTGTATCCCAGGGGTGGCAGCTGCCACCCTTTGCCACCCCGTAGATCCGCCTCTGAATAGGAGGGTCCCATTGTTCATGCGCGGGGGTGCTTTCACTGGATGCTTGAGCTTGGAGGTGATGGATGGATGGAATGGGTAGGTGACTGTTGTTAAATATGTTAACTGGATACTCTGACTTCACTGACTGTACAGATCCAATAACAGTTCTTCCTGGAAGTATGATTTTGTGATTTGTGAGATTCTGCACGATGAGAATTATTTTTGGGACCATTCCTGACTTTACTGACACCAAGGTATTGCAAAATTCCAGTCCTTCAGGCCACTGCGAGTTCCTGTTGGGCTCAAAATCAGAGTCGTATCCTCTTTAAAAGGTAGAGCCTGTACTCGACACTCGATTTGAATGGAGCTACATTTAGGCAAACTGATTCGCTGATGTTCTTGGCTCACTGCACTGATGAAGAATTTTGCCTTGATTTTTTTTTTAAATGAGGGATTGCCATTTTTACTGCCTTGACCAACTCCTCTTTGTCTCTGGGCTCTACCTGGTCTCCTCGGCTGTGTAGCACAATGTGTTCAATAACGTTAAATCAAAAAATAGGGCATTGCTGCTGTTTGCCTTTTAACACTAGAACGGGTATCAGCCATTCATCATCACTAGCAGTAAGTTGAAAGAGTACTTCCAGCAAACCAACATATGGAATTGCTGTCCCATTGGCTGCTTCAAGTTGCAAAGGGTCGTGTGAGTCAATTAGCACTGTTATCTCTTGTAACGGCACATCTGGTAAGTGGTTATGTTTCCAGGACTCATCTATAGCACAAACTTGTGAAACTGTGTCCCACAGCACCTGTGTCTTTTGGCCATGGAGTAGACATCGGAAAAGACACTTCTTCCCTACTAACTCCCTTACTGTATTTGTGTTTCTTGCAAAAAAAAAAAAAAAAAACGTCCTTTTTCCCAGATTTTCCATGCAATTGTATAACTTGTTTCTTAACACTTGAACAAGCATGTGGCCCACAATCCATTTTGTGCACAGGCCAGTGGGCTCACTGGCATTCTTTGTAAATGCCAGAGAGAAACCTCGACTTTCAGTTCTTTCAGCAGTACCATGTCAGAATGCATTTCTTTGATTTCACATAACAAATCAGGGGGTAGAGGGGGTGTGCTTTGCTGGATGGTGCGTTTTTTTTTTTTTTTTTTTTCATCGCAACCTCACTGGACTGAACTATACTCACATTAGTGACTCGTGATGGGGCACTGTTTTTCTTTTTGTCCTGTCTCTCCTTTTCGTTGGCGCAGGCAATATTAACTCTCTCCAGCAGGAGTTCATCTGAGGTGTTAGCCTGCAAGAAGTAAGGCTGTAGGTCACTTTTAATATTGTCATACTGAAGGCCAGTCAGGACAGTATGCATAAATAGACTTTGAACCAAGGCTGGATCGTACTTTAAACTTGACTCAGCTTCCTGAGAAGCAAACGGTATCTTCTGCCTCAGATCCATTGCCCTTATCAGAAAGTTTTGAGGGGACTCTTTACTGCTCTGGACCTCAGAATTGATTTTTTTGTATAAATCTGTGGCATCTCTCTCTTGGTAGTGGGACCTGAGTATTCTGCGAAGGGCAGGCAGTGTAAGATTTTCTTTCCCTTCCCGGTAACTCTGTAACTGTAGGCCTGGTGTGATTGCACTGATTACAGCGTCAATGACGTTGTGTTCTGGATAACTCCGGCTAAGCCCATTTTCAGTCTGCCTGTCCAGGCTAAAAAAAAGGTTAGCTTATCGTTCTGTCCTTTTTCACCTATTTGGCCAGCTATTTTTTAATCTTTTAAAATCATATTCTTTACAGGAGTACTGACACCTGAAGAGGGATTTTTGTTTCTGTTTATTAAGTCCCGCATTGCATTCTCTTTCTCTTCTAATGATAGTCTGAGTGCCTCATCCTCTTTCTGCATTTTTTCCTGTTCATCAGTTTGATTTGGAATTTCATTCTATTATTTCCTGAAAATTGAGGAGTTCTGACATGCCCTCATCCTCTAGGTCAGTTAGTTCTTCCCGTTCAAGGTGCTTTATGATATGGGAAATCAGCTGACTGCAAATTTTACCAGCCACATTTTTGTCTTCAGGCCCCGAAATCAGAAGTGGAGTGCATACTCTAATTAATTGTCCTACAGTCAATCTGTATAGCACTCCTTTAATTTCTAACTGAAGCTTTTCCAATTCAGACTCTATTTTAAGCCGTGAAAGTAGCAGTGAGTGGAGATTTATCTGACTTAACTGGCTTTTGCTGCCCCCTAGTGGTCGCTTAGCTCACTTCAGGATGCAAATTACCAGTGACTGTCTGAAAACCACAATGTCCACTTTCCTGCTGCTAGACTTCCTCTGATGCTGGATTAATTTTTGGGGGAATGATTGACAAAAGGGGTTCCACCTACAGGCTAGGGGTAGTGCCCCAGTCAACGATCCCAGCAGTGCCTCCAAATGTAACGCCCTGAGAAAACAGGGAGAAGTAATCACACGAGTGTTGCTGCAATGTTTCCTGACTGAGAACATTTACTCGTATATATAACACACTATACAACTAATATTTGCAATCGATCTGTTTCAGTAGTGTATACTCCTTTTGTATTGCAAATATATTAACCTACAGTAGGTGGACAACCAAAATGGGTAATACTGCCACGTGTACCGCTGCCGCAGGGCCGCAGTATTAACTGCAAGTCAGTTGCGTGTTGAAGTTATTTGCGAAACTACCACCAGGTGGCGCAAAGGCACGGGAATATATAAATACACAGATTAAAAGGTAAATGTTTTCATTTCAGTTCGTTCTTGGCAACAAAAAAAGAAAAACTTTTTCAAATTATGCCTTTTCTGTTTGACCAAAAATTGAGTATTTTCTGTTTTAGCTGTTTGATCGCGCTGGTGCCTCACGCGCCCATATTCATTGGAAACAGCCATTCACCGTGCCATTCGGCGTGAGCTGCGGTCCACTTTGGCATATTTTTTGCTCAAAATGATTATTTTTTTCCCATCGATACTGAAACGCTGAACTACAAAGCCTATTTTACCCAATGAATAATAGTTTAGCTTCAAAATGGGCAACATCACGAATATGGAAACGTTTGGATTTGTCCCAAATGAAAGAGGTAAGCCTAACCTTACCTTATGTTTCGCTTTAAATTATGATTATTATTATTATTTTTTGTTTGTTTGTTTATAGCTAAGCCTATATTATTATATACTGCAATTATATTTATCCATTACAATTATATATTTTTAATTCTTGTTCTGTTCCGATAGTTAAATTTAAAGGATTTGTTGTAAAGTGAGGGGAACTAAAAAATATCCTGTTGGTACATTATAACATTATTAGGCCTGCCATTATTATTTCTGAATGTAATAAAATGCGATTATACATGACTTATACTTTTTTTTTTCCTCTCAAAAACTTAATTTATTTTTAGCATGTTTTAAAAAAACATGCAGCAAATGAAAATAGGCGATTAATCGGTTAAAATGTGTTACTGTGGATTAACAAATTAACATTATAGTATACTTAAAAACAGAGTCTGGGCCCAATCTAGACTATGTTGTTAACTATTTACAAGTTTCGTGTATGTTTTTATCCAGTTTTTTTTTCCATTAAAAAACAAAATATAACCCTTCCCCCCTAAAAATTGTGCATGCACATTCACTTCGTGCGCTCGTGCCCCATTTTACACAGGAACAGTTAATTTTAAAACAATCAAATTAAAATGCTTGATATAAAGGTTTTAAAAACAAATTTTAAAACAATCAAATTATATTGTAAGTTTCATGGTGACATGCAATCAAAGTTCATTTAGGCTATTTAACATGCACTGTGAAAATTTTCACCCGTTTCAACTTATAAACTCCTTGAGATTTTAAAGTCAGTTTAATAGTATTGAGATTCAAGTTGAATCTAACATTAAAAAAAGCTTTAAATTGCTTAAATTATTACTGTGAATTAAAGTAGCCTAACTTAAATATATGTTATCATGACTTTTCATCATATCATTTTTTACATTGTGTTAACGAGCTGTGTTCGTTTTCCATTTCGGAAACAAAGCACACACTTTTTTTCTTTTTTAAATATATTATTCGCTCGAAACTGTCTCCTACAACTGAGGTTTTTTTTTTTTTTTTTTTGAGTAAGGTGCCACTGTCAGGGGAGTCAAAAGATAATAACATTATCATTAGGGTTGCCAATTAACTTCAGAAATTGAAAATAAGGGCTAATTGTGATTCTTTCTCTTTTATTCTTTAAGAAAATATATTATTCTTTGTAGAAAATAAGTGTTTATTCTTCAAGAAAATAAGGGACAGAATAAGGGACCAAATATTTGTAACGTACAATAATGTAGGCCTATTTCTGCCTGCAGTTAAAAAGTTATCAGAAATAATCATATTTGTTTTTGCTTCACCCATTTATGTACAATTATTCTAAATAATAATAATAATAATAATAATTATTATTAATACAAAAATGCCATTGGCCTGAGTGAATTTTACCATTATAGAACTGTGGCTTTACAAGGGCTGTAATTTAGCAGGTGAAAATACTGTGAAATTACAAATGGCATGGAATTTTAAAGCATAACAACTGAAGGTCTATGAAACGTTAATCAAGAAAGCAGTTTTTTTTTAAACAATGGCACTTAAAGTTTTGAACTAAAATATCATTTCAACCATATAGCCTGTGAATAAATAAAATGAATACTTTTCAATGAAAGAATACTTAGAGAGTGTAGGTTGCTTCTGGTGTTTAGATTTGTACTTCAATATAATGAGGTCCAAGTTTAAGAATAGCCTACCTTATTATTATTATTATTATTATTATTATTATTATTTTATTAACTCTCTATTTAACAACATTGACTTACAATGAAATACGTCTTCCTTCAGGTAGACTGAATGTTTTCCTGCCTTGCTAAATGTTGGGCTTATGATCAATAAGTTGCATTCGCTCAAACTGTTTTTTTAAGATGAACTAAATGAACTCGGTGCGGTTAGCGCGATTCGTGCTGGATGTGAAGTGGGAGCAGCTGGCAGAGGATTCCGCTTGGTCTTAAAGCCTTCCTCAAATGCCTCATTCACAAATAACAATGATTTTCGCAAAAAAAAAAAAAAAAAAAAAAAAAAAAAAAAAAAAAAAAAAAAAAGATTATCAATTCAGAATTTGTTATTATTATGGAAAAGAGTAGGGCTGCTGTGAGTGCGGACAGCACATTTCAACCCAGTAGCATGAAAACACACCGTTCCTTACAGCCAAAAAACAGACCAAATTCAGTCCAGCTGGAGGGGGTTGGTTTTTTTGGGGGTACTTCTGTATAGCTTGTGGGGATTGAAATATAGGTGTTAATCTCTTGCTATTTATATGAACAGTGTCTTATGAGGGTTTCAAACTTGCAGAGCAGGTTTAGGCAAAGTAGGACAAATGCCTCGTTTGGTTTGGCTTTTGTCATTTTTGCAACTGTATACAGAGTATTACATACATTAAAATATAATATGTTTTTTTTTCCTCAGGACAGATGAGGGGCCTCTGAGAGAGAGACAAAGAAACTGGCAAAAGACACATGCATCTACAAAGAGACTAAAACATTTGTTCTTAATGTATTTGTTTAACTTTAACAGAGATGACTAGAGGGTATTTAATAGGTTTGCCCCCCACGTACGATGTTTCTAGTTACTAATAGCCTAGTCATTCATTTAAGTCATTATTCAACTAATCGCACATTTATATTATATTAACATCTATAATCCATAATGAGCTTTAATATATTCCATGCTCAACCACATGCATTAAGTTTGCCACAAAGCACAGGCAGAAGTAGCCTAATAATTGTGAAAAAGTAGACATTTGAATTATTTATTGATAAACAAATGTTTTCTTGTCAGCTGCAAGATGAAATTCACAGTGCTGTCTCTCATCTCCACAGGATGGGCATAATCAGGGAGTATTTGCTTTAGTTTTGAATTGGTTCGTTTAAAAGTAGACATTTCAAGCTTTCTGAAGATATATTTCTCATGTATGTGAGGCACCCTAATTTTAAGTTATTTCATAATCAGAAAAAAAATCAGATGATCTCGAGGGCGCCTCCCTGTCATGCGTGCGCATTAATAATTTTCTCACAAACACTTGAATATGCATAATAATAGAGCACATTTTGTTTTGGTTACAGTACGGGATCTGCATTAAAAAAATAATCTTCATAAGTCTACAACCAAGACAGATGCAGTTTTAACCTGTAAATTGAAGGCTATTTGACATTTTAAAATGATTTAATGGCAGATGTCTCTCCAATTCATTGATTATTAGTTGTTCTTGATTAAACGGATGCATGACTCTTATAAACTTGTTTTAATAAATCTCTTTTGCATTAAATAATAAAGATATAAAGCAGGTTAAGTTAAATATTATTGTACAAATGATTATAAAATGCTATAGACTGTGAATATGGAAGTTTCACATTTTGCATGTGCATTACAAAGTAAATCATTTTTTACATGCAATTATCAAAAAAAAACAAAAAAAAAAAAACAAACAAGATTTGTAATGAAGATAAAATAAGTAGACAAATAAGAATAAATGCTGAGCATCACACTCATCTTCATGTGCACCGTGCAAATCTTGCAATCTGATATTTTAAGGAATAAGATACACTCCTGCATTTAAATGTGTCTGCATTTAAAACTGTATGAAAGCAAGTAAAGAAGGCTCCCTTAAAATCACTGAAGTGGTCAATCAATGAAGCTCTTTTTTACATCGTGTGCATTTTGTTGATTATAATGAGAGAACTTGAGTTTAAACGTGAGGACATTTTATTAATCCATCCATTCTTCAGAGTTTCAAGGATTTAGCTAAAACGTGCAGGTTTAATTTATTTGTTTCTTGTTTTAGTTAGGCCTAAATAATGGGAGCGAAATTATACAGTGTCTCACATTTTACTAAAATAAAGGAAATCATTTTTAAAACACGCAACAATTTCTTAATCATTGTACAGACATATCTTTTTCCCAAGAAGTTATCTGTCAAAATAAAGGACAGGCAACCAATAACAAAGTATGTGTGTGACAAAAATGCATGCTGTTTTATTAAAGGAATTTTACAATATAAATTAAAAATGTATTTGTGACAAATATAGGCCTAATATGTGAGAATATTGACATTTTGCATATAAATCCATGTAGCCTAGCTCACTAAAATAGGCTACCACTTTTAATGCTCCGATACAAAGTAAATTACCATTTCTTTAGGATAATATAACACATAATTCATATTATATAAATAATACTAAACACCTATTAAAATTTTCAAATCTAAAATATGGTGTAATACTATGAAGCTAAGAGGCTTGACATTTATCCTGCTTAAATTCATTTTAAGAAATGCACATAACTTCATAAGTACTAAACTTTCATCTGTAAATATTCAATATTTTAACTACAGTGATTTTCTAAAATTTTCCCTGACTCAATCTTTCAAAAACGCGAATGTGGTTAAAGCGCCACTCAGCGGTCAAAAGCTGCAGATGCACTTTGCAGACGTGGCGGCGGCAGCACTCGCAGCGGCAAAAATGGCAACGTGGCTTGTCACGCACACCGCACAATAACACTCGCAGCGGCAAAAAGCTTTTTTTAATTTGGTTGGCCAACTACTGTATGAACTACCTACCTTGTAACAAATAGTGTGTTTGGTCGAATGAAACCCATTAATCAATTGACGGGCGCCGCCATTTTGTTCCATTTCAGAGAGTCCTGTCAATTTCCAATTCCTCATTCCAAACACAATAAGTGGCCGGTGAATTAATCTTTAAGTTACTTAAACTATTACTTTAAACAAACTGAAATGTTTTTTGCATATGCGTGTATTTTTCAAACAAATGTATTGTGACTAGTATTTACTTTTTAAATGTCTTAAACCTTCAATATCAGCTTAAATAACACTGTAATTAATACTATCTGAAATATATATGCGACTACCTGTTACCCAGTATGGGACACGATGAAAATGCAATCTCAAAAGTGTCAGCTACCCGTAAGTCTAAATGCACTACGTAGGAAAAAATGTTAATCAATTTAAATTATAATTTTACTACAGTTTTTGCTTGGACATGTGACTGTATTAACATATTTAATCCATTTGGTGTAATACAATTTCATTTTAATTTTGAAAATGCAATCTCAACTTATAAAGTGTTAAAATATGGTTTTTGCTTTGAATATTATATATATATATATGGTAATATATATATAACTATAAAGTGTTAGCCATACAAAAAACCAATACCAAAATATATATATATATATATATTAAAACTAGTGTAGAAAATGGCAAATGTAAATTATGTAATTGAATTTTCATTTTGCTCTAAATGTTGCACATATGTATAGGATAATTTAATTTTCATTTTTTAATTTTGCACTAAATGTTCCACATATGTATGAAAAAATGTAAATTTAAATACAGAAATACATTACCATTTTACATATTGCATTGTCATTTTGAATATTACATTTCAAAATGAATTTTGCTACCCATATGCTTCCATAAGGTACAGGTAAATATGACATTTTTTTATAATGGGTATACGTGAAGGTTGTTTTAAGTTGACTTAAATTAGAAGTTGTTATTTTTTAAAGTCTAATAAATGTTAAAATTGATAGCTTTTAATTATGCTGTAATGTTGAATGGCTATCAATGGTTAAATTTCAGTAAAACAAATCAGTAGTATACAGTAGGTATCAGTGATACTAGCATTCAGTCATACAAAGAGGACATTAAAGAAATATTAAAAATATACAGTTTTTTGTTTCTACATTAATTTGATTGCAGTATAAAAGTATATATAAATACTTGAATGTTAGGTGAGATTAATCACGATTCATTTACGAAAAAATGTGCAATTAATTGGTAAATATTTTTAATTGATTGACAGCACTAATTATTAAACTGCTGTCTTTATTGTTTTTTTTTTTTTAATCAGTTCTCTTGAGAAATTTAACATCTTGTCTCTGTCTAGGTGAAATCGCAGCTATTGTGATCGGATCTCTGTGTGGATGTATAGGCTTGGCTGTTATCATCTGCTTTATTGTGAAAACTATTCGGTAAGAATGTTAACAATCCAAACATCTCTCATGTGTCTTAAAAAGCTGGCTGGAGATGGTATGTAATGGTCTTCAGTAGCTTTTGTACATGCACTGTTAAGGCCCATTCACACCAAGAATGATAACTATAATGATAATGATATTAGCGTCCACACCAGTAGATGATATCATCTGTTTATTCTGGTGCACGTGCATCTGCCTCTTTAAATTATCGTGGTCGTTACAGCAAGTTGCATTTTGATTAGCTGTCAATATTTTTATCGTCCATGAGCTGGAAAAAAAATCGTTCTGAAAGTGATTCCAATGATATCGTTTCTCTAAGCCTTTATCGTTATAGTTGTGGTGTGAACTATGCTATTCTTTAATATTGAGAACGATTTTTAGAACTGTATCTTTATTGTTACCTTTATAGTTATCGTCGTTGGTGTGAACGGGCCTTTACACACAATCATGTGTGCAGTTCAAAACTTGCCAAAAATGCATTATCTGTAAATGTGTGTAATTCCTCAAATAATATCCTGTTTTTTACTTACTTTTTCTTTTTATCTGGTTTTCACACTCACCTAACATGTATAATATATATATTCAGAACAACAAGCAGAATGTGGCACATAAAAATAATGCAGCATTTCATTATAGACATTATTTTTAATTAAATAAATATATTTATATGTATATTTATAAATATATTTATACATATATTTATACATTATATTATATATATATAATATATATATATATATATATATATATATATATATATATATATATATTAGGGGTTGCACGACTACTGATTTCTGCTAGTCGATTACTTATTTAAAAAATACTCGAGTTACTTGACTACTCTTGGTTCATGCTACTGTAAATTAATAGACATTAAATAGCTAATTAATAAACGTTTATTGATAACTAATTAATTAATAGCCTAATGCAACAATTACATAACATATGTAAACTGTCAAAACTTTTTAATTATGACATTACATATTTTAATTTTCATGTAACAGCCAGTATTTGTATCTGTAACAGTCACAAAAGTATCTGTTTTCGGATAAAACCAGGTGTCGTACAGTTAACTACTTGATAAGACCGTTATGACTATCTTTTTTCCCCGTAGTTATCACTGAACAAATATGCTGCGTTAAAGTAAAATAATTATTAATTTCAAAAAATAAATAAATCATATAAGCAGAGATGTCATGACAAACGTTTAGTGATCATTTGAACGCGACTGAACGAATTCAAGGCGCACATTTTCATTACGCAGAATTCTCTAAGCGAGTCTTTTTGAACTTACTAAACAAATGTGCGTGTGCCACGCAAACCAGCAAAAGATAAATAAGCAAATATAGAAAATCTATCTGCATCTAAGCTGATTATTAGCCTACTTTTAAGAGAGAGAACTGGCTTGGTTTTTGAGAGACTGAGACGCGCAACGCGGCTGTTTGATTGGTGAGCGCGCTGTTTATTCCATTCATTCATGTATCATTTCGTAGCATACGGTTTAAATCATTGCCTTTTAAATATATACAAATAATAGACCGTGTATGATGTATTATTATAGGTGATATTACTCTCGCCAAGCTCTGATTTCTGAGAGATGCGCGGAGAGGCAACATCAATGTGCTCTTTTCGTTCATAAAGTTTATATTCATTCACTTCACACACTCTATTGCGTGACTTTAGAGGTCTGTGTATAATATAGCGCTGATCCCCTGGCTCAACTGTTATCTAGCAAACAGCACAGTGTTCCAGCCTCAGACGAATATTCAGACAGAATTATTCGTTATCCGTTATTCGCTTTTTAAGCCATTATCCGTGCCATTTCGGCTTTGGGCGCACCCCTAATTATTAAATTACATATTTTAATTTTACATGTAACAGAGAAAGTGATAGAAAGTAACAGCTACACGCAATATTGTAATCCTACAATTTGCGTTGTAGGCAAACTGTGCATGCATTATGCTTAATGCATACTCGAGTAGTCGATTATTTCCAACAGCGCCGACTAGTGGTTAAAGTAGTCGATCACTCGACTAGTCTATGTAACCCATAATATATATATATATATATATATATATATATATATATATATATATATAGATATTATATATATATATTTGTAACGGGGTGAAGAATTACACGACAGCGGGGAATACAATAAAGGCCCTGGAGGGTGGTTTTATTGTTTACAAACTCTTGAAATGGAAGTGCAGGAGTGCTCGGTGGCTGGTGCGCTGGTAGTAACGGTGTCCCAAGTACAGCGTGTCCGTGAGTGGGGTGCTGATCGGTCACGGGCTTTCTGCAAGGAACAACCAAGTGATAACATTAGCGTCCAGTCTTCTGGAGTGATCACTCACTTGTGTGTAGGTGGCGGCGGCTTATGTAGCCCTGACAGACTCACGAAAGCTGAACAAATCCTGGAGAGCCCGTCGGCGTTGGCATTGGCCGTCCCCGCTCGATGTTGCATGCTGAAGTGGAAGTCCTGGAGCACTAGGAACCACCAAGTTACCCGGGCATTGGTATCTATCGCCCAGGCCATCCACTGCAGGGGGGCATGGTCAGTAACAATGGTGAACTTTCTTCCCAACAGATAATACCTGAGCTCCAGGACTGCCCACTTGACGACCAATGCCTCCCTCTCCACGGTGGCATAGCGTCGTTCCGCGGGGGTCAGCTTTCGGCTGATGTAGATCACTGGATGTTCCTCGCTGTCCTGTACTTGGGAGAAGACGGCTCCCAATCCAGTGTCTGAGGTGTCCATCTGCAACAGAAAGGGGCAGTTAAAGTCCGGGGCCCGTTGGACTGGCTCCGACGTAAGCGCGGCCTTGATCCGACAAAACGCCTCTTCTTCTACAGGGACCCAGGGTGGCTTTTCTGGCTGCCCTTTCTGGTCAAGTCTGTCAGGGGGCTGCTAAGGAGGCCGGGGCCAGTGGAAGCGATCATGGATCCGCTGTATGGTGTTCTGAGCCCCGAGGTGGCCGGCCATGGGATGTGAGTGGGCCAGTTCCATCACTGTCTCTGTCTTCGTTCATGGTACCACTAACAAGATTTTTTCCTCCCCCTTTGCGGCGCGACACAGTAGAGCAGGCCTTTCTTAACGATGAAGTGTGGGACCGGGTGGGGGCCTGGCCGGACCTCTTTCTGACCGCACTCCCTGAGTCCAGGACATCTTCAAACGGGTGGCCATTCACTTTCACCTCCGCCCATGGAGCCCCACCTGGCGGGGCGCGATGGACGGTGCAGCTTGCCAGCCACGTCTGCGTGGAAGGGCGGGGTGGTTCAGTGGGCATGGGCTCGTCCTAAGGCGTGGGAGCCGCCGGCCTGCCAACCGGTCGCAAGGTGCCCTCCAGCATGCGTCGCTCCTGGACCACCCTCCGGGGAAATGGTGGCACTTGGTCCCTGGTCTCCCATCGTTGGGCCACATCCGCCAGCTCGATGGCTTCCACAAGCTCGCCGAGAGTCATGGGGTTCCGCATCCCTGCAGCTTGACGTTGGATGCAGGGAAGGGCGCGCAGGAGCCGGTCGATGACAACACGCTCCACCACTTGGCTAGCGGTTAGATCCCCGGCCAGCAGCCAATGCAGCACGAGCCGGGAGAGTTCTGCAGCTTGGGCCCGGGCAGGCGATCGCAGGTTGTATTCCCAGTCGAAGAACATTTGCGTTGCTGCGATCGGCGACAATTCCACCCGAGACAGGATTTCACATTTCAGTTCTTCATAGCTCTCACTGAACTTGGGTGGGAGGGAGAAATAGGCGTGCTGCACTTCGCCAGTTAGGAGTGGGGCATGCGGCCGTGCCCAATCCTGGCGTTCCCAGCCCTCTCGTGGGGTGACGTTCTCAAACATTTGTAGAAACATCTCCGCATCATCATGGGCTGTCATTTTTGGCAAGAGCATTTTTGGCCTGGACGCGGGGATCAGGCGGCGGAGCATGCCGGGCCGCGTGGAGGACAGCGAGCTCGCGTTCCGTCTCCCCCTGACGGCTAGCGAGGTGCTCGGCAATTTGTTGCTGGCAGATGCTGACCTGCTTGAGAAGTTCTTCCATGCTGAGAAGTTCTTCCATGCTGACCTGCTTGAAGTTCTTCCATGCTGAGGGCAGGAGCCTCCGCCTGCAGAGAGAGAGAGCGAGAGGGGGGGAAAGTTCAATTTTTATTGATTTTATTGATTTATTGATTCTTCATGCTTCCATGCTTCATGCATGCCAGTGTAACGGGGTGAAGAATCACACAACAGCGGGGAATACAATAAAGGCCCCGGATGGTGGTTTTATTGTTTACAAACTCGTGAAATGGAAGTGCAGGAGTCCTCGGTGGCTGGTGCGCTGCTAGTGGTGGTGTCCCAAGTGCAGCGTGTCTGTGCGTGGGGTGCTGATTGGTCACGGGCTTTCTGCAAGGAACAACCAAGAGATAACATTAGCGTCCAGGCTTCTGGAGTGATCACTCACTTGTGTGTAGGTGGTTGCGGCTTATGTAGCCGCCGCTTAATTGCTGACAGCCGCGACCAATCAGCCCGTGACGAGGTTCCCAGGTGTTCCTCATGTGTTTTCAGGGCGACACTGATGAGGCCTCGGGACACGCGTCACAGCAATGGCGTATATATATATATATATAGCATATATACACAGCAGTGGCGGCCTGATAATTTCTTATTGCACAAGAACGTCCTGTCCAGTTCAATAATCAATATTTAAAATGAAATTTGGAAAATTTGGGGGTAAGTCACTAAAAAGCAATAGCGCTGTTCCTTTTCAAACATTCTCTCAAGTTTTGTAAGGGAAAAAACTCCTGTTTTACTCTGCACTGAAGCCTGATTTTTTTTCACATTTGTGTAGTTGCACAAACCAATGGTGCTTTAGCCCACCAGAAGGGGTGGAGCCAACCTGTATATATTTCAGCTTGCAGCACCATTTCATCAGAATCTTGTTCTTCAGCGATGAGGATAATCTCTTTGCTGACTCTGCAGGAAGAAGCCAAAGAATGAAAAGAAGCTCAACTCTGCTCACTAACACTGTCAAAGAGTCCCTGGCAGAGGAAGACTAGCTTTCCCCTGCGGCCATCCAGCACCTTAAAAAATAAAAAAATAAATTCCAGCACATGTTGTTGCAAATGTCGCATGTCAGCTCAGTGCCTGTGTGCCCTTTCCTGCTTTGCCTCGTCCCGCCGGTGTGCTTCATGCAGGAAAATCAACACCATCTTCTGCTGCTTGATTTCCTTTGGTGTCTCTGAGGAATAGACTGCTGTCGATGAGATTGCTATTGATAATATCATGTCTTTGACAGCGTCTTACATTGAGGAATGGGGATGTTCCGAGGAAGAGCCCAAAGCCCTTCCTCCCTTTCATCCAGCATGGCCAAAACCGGACAGCGTGCTGACTGCGTTCACTCTAAGGCGGTGAAGGCTTGGAATGGTCCGTTCCAGGTGAACCTGCTCATGGCCTATTGCACAAGTGGTTCCTTCTGTGATGCCGTCAACAATCCTCTTGCCAAAGGCCCTCCCCATTCTTGCCTGCAGTTCACAAGGAACTCACCAAGAAGTGGCGAGCCCCCTATTTTGTCAGAGTTAATCTCTCCCCTACAGTGGCTCTCACCACTGTTGACAGCACTGAAGAGAGGGGCTACAGCAATCTCCCTCCTCTGGAGGAGACGGTAGCTGCTTACTTGTGTCCTCCATTTACCCTGGGGTTCCAAGCCCTGCAGGACCACCTTGGCCTTAGCCAACAGGGCATATGGAGCAACTGGCCAGGCTGGATTCGCTCTGCATGCGATGACAGTATTACAAGTGTTCCAGGCCAAAGTTCTCTGTTACATGGACGAGTCCGGCCAACACCAAGAGGCTTTCAAGGAGCTGAGCACAGCAACCAACCTAGCTCTGTGCGCTACGAAAGCTACAGCTCAGGTGATCAGCAAAACAATGGCTAGCCTAGTGGTGCTGGAGTGCCACCTATGGCTTAACCTAACTGAAATAAGGAATGCCGAAAAGATGGCCTTCCTCTATTCCCCGGTCTTCATGAAAGGCCTTTTTGGCCCTGCTGTGGACAGGTTTGCGGAGTGATTCTCTCAGGCTCAGAAGACGTTGCAAGCACTGCATCACTTCCTCCCCAAGCGCTATGGGTTTGTGACTGTTAGTCGCCAGAAAGCCCCCGCCACACCATTGCAGTCTCAGCCCCCGCAGAAAGCGGAGCCTGGGCATCAGCAGTACCCACAGACGCCCTCGAATAGTGCTGGACCCTGAGCCCACAAAGCCATCCTGATCCTGCAGAGAGGAAGAGGAGGGGGTCAGTTCTCGCCTCAGCTGGAACTCCCTCAAAGACAGCTGGCATTCATCCTTTCCTTCGAGCACCTCTGAGAGATGGAGAATTGGTCATGTCCTGCAGACATGTCTGAGGAAGTGGCCTATGAGTATGTGGTCCTACCTATTATTTAGTCTTGTGCAAACAGCTAAAACTGTAAATTCTACTCCTTGTTACAAGTACGGTAGAACCATCACTTTGACCACAAAAGACTGCTTTGTAAGTAATCTTCCTGATTTATCCCAATTCCTTAGCATATCCAAAACCTCAGAACAACTTGATGACGTAACAGAAACTATGGACTCTCTCTTTTCTACAGTTGCTCCTTTACGCTTAAGGAAGATTAAGGAGAACAATCTGACTCCAAAAGTCTCAGAGGTGCTGACATGACATGGTGCTTATATAGAGGTCTGCTCTGCCCCTTCTGGCTAAAGCACCATTTGATTTGTGCAGCTACACAAATGTGAGCAAATCAGGCTTCAGTACAGAGTAAAACAGGAGCTTTCCCACATACACAACACTCATTCCCTTATTTCAGGGAACCAACGTTACGCCAGTAACCGGAATGTTTCCTAATGCAAGCTGGCAAGAATATTGTCTTCTTGAAAAATACAATACTGAAGAATATTGTCTTGCCATGTCTTGACTTGTTGGGGGACAATCAGGAATAAATAAATATAAACACAAATAATTACATCAGTAATGTAAAATAATTACGCAATACATAATAAAAACTACACACATTACAGCCTTTTTTTAAAATCAAACTAAGTTAAAATAATCGACAGAGAACAATATGCCCAAATACAGTTTACAGTTGTACACATTCTGCCTAATGCATTTGTAGTTATTAGAAAAATATTTGTAACTAAATCAATTAAACAATGGCAAAATGATAACTGCCCAATATTAACATTTTCTGCTAACTTTGTGGTAAATAAATAAATAAATAAAATAAAATAAAAAAATCTGATTTGGCATTCATGATTTAGAAAACTGACTCAACTTAATTATTACAATGTAGATTGTCTTGTACTGTATGTAGTACTGTATATATTTTCTTTATCATACCATTTTTGATCATGTTTGTTTGTGATTGCTTTGTGATTGTTTCTCTTCATCACATGACAGCTTAACGTCCAGCTGGGATGTCTTACCAAGTATCCGACCTGCTCCCCAGCCCAGGTCAACTTTTTAAATGACCATTCATGACCTCTAACCCCAAGCTTTAAACCCTTAACCTTAGTAATATGGGATTATCATCCTGCCATGATTCAAAACTGAAAATAAGTTCTGAAAGGTTGAAACTAAGTGTTCGAAAACTCAAAATCTTACAAAAAAAGTCTTATCAAAAAAAAGTTTGCAAAATGTAAAAAAAATTAAAAATCTCTGCAAACATTATGTTTTTTTGCAAGCTTGCAAAATGTAAAAATAGTTTGTTTTCCAGATTTGCAAATGGTGTGAAAAACTGGTGTGCGAAAAAAAAAAGTTTTGCAAACATTAAAGTTTTACATTACATTTTTGAGATTTTTTTTCACGTCACGCAGCGAGACGACACAATTGCAAGCTTGCGTCTCATTTTCGGCGTTCTGCTCTGAAACTCTGAAACCCATGGCCTGGAGGGATTCTGCACAGTGTTGCCAGTCCACTCACAAGTCGTATTTACTGGAAAGGTGGGATTGCACCTTTGCATTCTGCACTTCTGAAGAAGGATCCAAACTTGTCTCAAAATACAATTGCAAAATTTATGTTTGCAGAGATTTTTTTTTTTTTGACCCACCAACTTTGCACCTTTGCGTTGCCTGCAAAAACAAAATTCTGTTTTCAGAGTTTCAAAACTTTTTTTTCACACATTCGCACACCAGTTTTCAGATCACCATTTACAAGGTTTCAAACCTGGAAAACAAGCTAATACAGTGGGAGAACACTGACAAATTTGAAACTCTGAAAAATTCTTTGCGCAACATCGTAAAAAAAATGTTGCAGTTCTGAAGAAGGAAATCTCAAAAACAACGTTTGCAGAGATATTTTTATTTTTTTACATTTTGCAAGCTTGCAAATCTTATTTTTCGATCTTGCAAAACTTTTTTTTGTAAGATTTTGAGTTTTCAAACACTTAGTTTCAACCTTTCAGAACTTTTTTTTCAGTTTTGTATCATGGCAGGATAATAATCCCATACAGTAACCCCTAAAATCAGTCATACACTAATGTTAAATTATTTAAATCACTTAAAGTCAGGAAATATATTTTTGTTTATGAAAACCAAAGAACAATTGGTAAGCTCAGTGTATGTGTATATGTGATCCACAAAGGCCAGATCCACTGGCCCAGGCAGAAAAAGAAAAGTAAAGACAGAACAACAACAACAGACTACCGCGTTGACAAGTGGTGTGTTAGGAGTTAAAAGACACCCGCAGTCCTAGATTAAAGGGGTCATATGACATTGCTAAAAAGGACATTATTGTTGTGTATTTGGTGTAATGCAATGTGTTTATGCGGTTTAAGGTTTAAAAATGGCATTATTTCCCACATAATCTACATTATTGTTGCCCTGCCTTTCTGAAACGCGTCGATTTTTACAAAGCTCATTGTTCTGAAAAGCGAGGTGTACGCTGATTGGCCAGCTATCTAGTGGGTTGTGATTTGCTAAAAACCTCAAGCGTGTGATGGAAATGTTACGCCCCTTAACATACTGTGATGCCGTCTCCCGGCACAATAAGACAAAATCAATAAAACCCATTACAAACGAGGTATTTGTTGCATATATTGGGGACATAATTACTGATTATAATGACTTATACTATGTTATTATGCATTGCGTTGCGTATTGCACTGTGTAAACATAAAACCATGTCTGCATTTGTGATCGGAGAAACGACAAAAGAAGAAGCGCTACTCTACACTGCTTAAAACTCACGTTTGAATCATCAGTGGCAAATTCTGTAAATATAAAAAAATGTACTTGCAGGCCGTGAGTCAGAAGCGCCAGACTGTACTTTCAAAGTTGGAACTGCCCCACTTGATAGAACAGCCTTTGAGCACATTGTAGACTACTCTGCAGGATCAGGAAACAGTCCTCCATAAAATGCGTCACACACTGCAGGCTTGAATGAGGAACAGCCGGCGGACTTGAGAACGGTTCTGACGACCCCAGGCTGGACTCCGCTTAGTCCACGGTGAAAGCCGATCCGGCGATGTATTTCCTCAGCAAGCAGCACGGATCAGCTCTAGGCATGACGAAGTGGATATCATCCTCTTTTGGAAGGCCAAACAAAGTAGTTTCGCTTTCACAACAAAACACACTGTATCTTCACAACATGGCGGTGGCGTCAATAACAATACTACAGTGAGAATAAAAGTTATGCCTTCTTTCTTTGCGTGAACATTTGGCTGGTGTTATGCAAATCTTCCCACACAGTGACGTAAACTTTAGGGCGTGTTTAAACGAGGCGTTTTAGGAGGGCGTGGACAAGCCTTAACTTTTATAAAGAATATCTCTTTGGATTTGAGACTTTAGTCTTTGCAACTTTACAGATCTTCTTTATGCATCAAGAGCTTGTAATACTCCAAAGAGAAAGGAAAAATTTTAATCGCATCATATGGCCCCTTTAAATTGCACTGTGCAGGTTTCTCTTTGTGAGGTTTGGTTAGCAGTGACTGAAACGCAGCTTTACACACAACTGCCAGTCTGCATGGAGAGGACCTTGAGACTCCAGTAGCTTCAAACACCTGTCTGCTGCTCAGCAGTGGCTGTTTTTACAGCTGGCATTACAATACAGTTCATTTGTTTGACAGAAACTTTCCTTAATAAATCTTTATCTGACCAAGATCTTCTGTGCTCTAAGTCACTCACAAATCTTTTGACAGTTCAATAATTTTTATTTGCTTTTTGCTAAATATTGCTTGATGCATTTTGCAAGACATTGCAAATACTTTTCATCTTCAGAAAGATCTTTCTTCCTCACCATATTTTATGAGAACTGTGACTTGCTTAATAATGTGGAACAACCTCTTTAAGCAGGGTTTCCATTTACCTAAGAAGACCTGGCAAACTATTGAACAAACCTCTCTGAGATTTATATCAGTTATCTAAAAAGATGTGAAAAACAACACAAACAAAAATCTGACTCTTTATTGTACCGGAATCCTATTGATATGTCACTTGCATAATAATTTGGAACACAGTGTATTAATGACGGTGATAAATGTGTAATGGTAAACCTAAACAACAACAAAATAATAACAGTATGAACACTTACTTAATATGTTTTTATATTATAGTACATTATAGTAGCTATATGTATCTATGTTCCCCTTTTTTAGACCAGTAATAGCTTTCTTTGAAAGTGCTGCCATTTTTCTCTGGTTCCGCATGAGTTGCAGTGGTCACATGGTACAAGCCGTAGCTCTCAGAAAACTCCCAGCTCTAACCAAAGACTATAGAATACCCAAGATGTGTCACTCGTATAGTTATGAATGGGGAAAAATGCAACACTCAATATGGCCGTGCTATCGAACGAAGCCCCGCCTTCTGAGCAAAAGAGCCAATCCCTAATTGGTAAAGTCAGTGCATCACTGCAGCTGCCGTTAGAAGTCCCGGTTGCTATTGAAACATTAAGTGCTCTGAGATGTGCGCCTAGGACTGCACATGCGCATTGGCTTGTATAGCCTGAGAAATAAGCTATTTTATGCTATTGAGGCAAAATAAACAACATTCATGATACAGTTGTTGTCAGATTTCATTGGTGATTTCAAAAATTTTGATGTTCCCCATTCAAAGAGATAGGAGCTGCACTTGCATGCCCTAGAAGCGTTTCAAAGATGGCCGCCGAGTGACATTACTTGCCTTAAAGGGACTTTGTTCTTACCCAGTTCAATGTTGTTATTGACCGTTCGCAAAGAGCTTGACTGACAGGAGATCTGAACAATCAGAACGCAGACATTATGTGTCGCCACTGCTATCCACCATCTTGCCTGACATCTACGGCAGGTCTCCATAGAAATCCATGTTACGGAGTAAAACGGAGTAAAAAACGGAGTAAAAAAGATTGACTGAATTGACACTTATCATTCTTATCTTCTTATGCTCTTATCATTCTGTGGACAAAATCCCATGAACTTCGCCCCAAATAGGAGCTGTATATGCATATGTGTGCTCATCTGTTTTCAATGCAGCTAACCTTGCATTGCTTCATGTCATCTTCCCATTCATTAAACTTTGACAGGTCCTTTACTGCAAAAAGACGGTCACTGCGACACTCTAAAGGGATGAAACTATGGCGCCATGTGCTTTTTAAAACCATTTTCATAGGTTTCACGTTATATTGTTGGCTCAGAAAATATGTAAATTTGCATGCCCAGTAATCGCAGCTGCGGGTCCACAAATCAGAGAGGAGAGTATATTAACTTCGGAGGACTTACACTTGAAAAATGGTGTGAAATAAAAAACGTTGTCAGTTTCCTCTTTACTCTGCAATGTATTTGTTTTTTTCAACGTATCGTACAGTAATTACGATAGGTGAACACACTTGAGAGCTACAGATTGTACCATGTGACCACTGCACCTAACAAGGAACCAGAGAAAAATAGTTGCACTTTCAAAGAAAGCTAGTACTGCTCTAAAAATGGGGAAAATAGATTTATTTAGACTATAATGTACTATAATATAAAAACATATTACATAAGTGTTCATACTGTTATTATTTTGTTGTTGTTTGTTTAGGTTAGCAATAACACCTTTATCGCTGTCATTACCAAATAACAAACAACAAACAAACGGTTATTTTTACCTTACATGCTTTATCTGCAATATTTAGCAGTAGCATACAAATGTAATGTAATGTTGTAATGATGTGTTTTCCAGCTGCTAGTAACATTCTTTCGCTATAGAAATGGATAATCTACAGTCCAAGGATGTGAACAGCACCGTGTTGAACCAAAGTCCCTTTTAATATATCTATAGTCTTTGGTTGAACATCACGTATTGTCATCTCAGAATTATGGTATAGGACATGGCGTGACCACAGCATGAGTGTTGCATTTCTCCCCGTTCAAATACGAGTGACACTTCTTGGGTATTATAGTCTTTGATTCAACACACTGTGTCCTAGGCTCGTCTGCTTGCCTGTACATAATATTTTGAATGAACTATATATAGAAATTAGTCCTGAATAAAATAATTAATTAATTAATTACACTTGCATGATTACATTTGCAAAAAGTATATACTTTGTACTCAACACGAGCCTAAAATGCTAAATAATAAGCCTAATCAGGATCCATTTCCAAAAGTTAAATATAGAAAATGTTAAAAAATATTTTTACTATGGTGCAGTGTGATTTTTGGTGAATTGTATTAAAGTTTGTAAGTTTGATCTGCAAACATCATTATAATATTAGTAGGCCTATACAGATCCCACAACAATAAGAAACAAAAACATACAAAAATATATTGTCCCCCCTTTTTTAAAAAAACAATTGAGATTTCAATGATATTTTGAACTCTGAACAAGGAAATGTCACCGTTTTCCATTTCAGAAATCTGGTCACCTAAACAGATGCTGGACAAGGATGACACCTGCAAGTGCACGTGTCAAATGCGTGTGGCAGAACCAGATTTGATGTAAAATACCTAATAATACTCATGAGATTACGTTGATAAAATATAAAGTTTTTGGACACATAAACCACACTTAATGTCTGAATTTTATTCAATTAGGTATAAAATATTAAACTAAGTAGGATCTACAAAATGATGCTGGAGCTTTTCTCAAAATAAACTTTTTCTGAGCCACTTTTAAAATTATTTTAAAAGGGGTTTTCCCCATCCTTAATAATCCATTAAGTTTTCTGTCCATTAAGCCCACTTCCCACCCTTAATAATCAATTATGGTTAATATAAAGTACAAATGTTTGGAAACACTTTGCTTTTTAAATGTTTTCATAAGGTCTGTTATGCTCACAAGTTAAAAAATAAATACAGTAAAAACACTTATATTGTGAAATAGTATTACAGTTTAAAACAACTGTTTTCTATTGTAATATATTTTAAAATATAATTTATTCCTGTGATGTAAAGCTGAATTTTTAGCAGTCATTACTCTAGTCCTCAATGTTACATGATCTTTAAAAAATAATTATATGCTGATTTGCTTAGTTATTATTGGTGCTCAGTTATTAGTAATGGTTCACTTTCAAGGGAACTTCGAACTGCGTCCTTTAGGGGTTGCTATGGGGAACACCTTGACGTGACCCATGTCTGAAGCATACATACAAAAAACTCCAACAACATGTTGGCCGGTGACAGCCTATGACATCACTACCAGTGCGACTATAGTATAAATAAGTGCTGGGTCACGTCATCCTCTTCTTCGTCTTCAGTGACTGTTTTGTTTGAAGTGTGCATTCCGGTGGTAAGTGCGATCTTTTCTTCCCTTATTATGGTGAGCACTAGCAAGTCGTTTAGGAGATGTGTGGATCTGTGTCTTCGTTATTTGACACCTGATGACACACATGATCTTTGCATCTTTTATTTGGGTGAAGAGCACGCACATGATGTCCTCGAGGGGGCAATCTGCGTTCACTGCAAGCGTTTTTCGATGAAAAAGATCTGCTTTCATCTGTCTCTCTTTTCGAGGAAGGAGGGGCAGCCATCTGCTCCCCGCGGTTCAGGACCCGCCGCTGCTGAGGCACGGAGAATGAGGTCATGCGGATCACAGGCGGATCTAGCCGATGCGTTTAAGGAGGGGCTTTCCCTCTTCCGCTTGTCAGCCGTGGACGAGGGTGAGCCGCTGGAGGATGATGATGTGATTTCCCTAACATCATCTGATCCAGTGGACAGTGCTCTGCTGGGTTTGGCCCAGGAAGAGCAGGAGATGTCTGAGGAGGGCAAAGAAGCTGAGGCTGAGCCCTCCCAATCCTCCTGCCCTGCGCATGATGAGTTACTGGAGGTTATGGATCGCGCCATGGTGAGGCTTGACTTGCCATGGAAGTGGGCCAGGAAGGTGGTGCCGGGAGGTCGACTTGATGAACGTTATCTGTCTGACCATAGCCCCCCAACTCAGGTGAGCCTTCCTCTTCTTCCTAATCTTCTTACAGAGGTTGAGAAGGAATGGAAAAGGCCATTTTCTTCACGTATCCATCGGTTCCAACATACGAGTTATGCCAACATTGAGGGGATGCGCGAAAGCGGCTATGAGAAGATGACCCCTGTAGAAGAGATGCTGGCTAGCGATCTCTCTATAGGTGAGAAATCCTCTCTTAAGGCTCCCTCCTTGCCATCTAAGCCCCTTCAGGATACATCTCGCTTAAATGGTAGGGCATACGCAGCAGCAGATCAGGCTGTTGCTTCATTGCACACGATGTCGGTGCTTTAGGTGTATCAGGCCTATCTACTGAAAGACCTGGATAAAGGGGATGGCCTGTCTCCTGATGAGGTAGCTGAGTTGCGTCTCACCATGGATCTTGCTGTCCGTGCTACTAAGCAGGCCACCTCTGCTATGGGCAGATCTATGGTGGTAACGGAGAGACATCTATGGGTGAACCTGGCAGATATCGGGAAGAAAGAGAGGGGCTTTCTCGGCTCCGGTTTCACCTTCCGAACTTTTTGGTACCGCCGTCGAGACGGTGGTTGAGAAGTTCAGGGAGGCAAAGGCATGCTCAACGGCCTTCAAAAACTTCAAAAAAGGTCTGAGCCCGAACAACCCAGGGGTCCTGGCCCATCTCGGCCTGAGGATCAGAGACTGGCACAGAAGGCTAGTGTCGCAGCTGGCGCTCCTCCACCACTTGCGGGTAGGGCTAGGAGGGAGCGCGGGTCAAAGGGAGGTACGCAAGACCTGAGGGAGGTGATCCAGACGAGGCATTCCCAACGCTCTCCTCCGGACCAGAGTGATACCTGAACATCTACTCATCTCCTTCGGGGGGTTTAACATCTACCCTTATCTTCCCCTTCCTAATTACCCTGTAACCACCATCATCTCCACCTGACCAAGGTTAGGTAGGAACCTCCTGCGCATGCATTGCAGTCTCTTATGCTGGACCTATGATGTATTCAATTGGTTCTGTGTCTTACATAGCAACCACCTTACTGATAGTCTGGACTAGAGGCTTCTTCAGGCTTCCCTTCTTGAACGGGGCTTCTACGCGGGAACCATGGTGGGTGAGCACGATCCATTTTGAATATACAAAATGTGCTGGTAGTTGTGTGAATCCATCTACCAGCCTTCTTTGCAGTGTTTCTGGGACTTGTGTGTTTCTGTTCTTTTCTAGGGTAGGTCCTCTGTGAGCCCCACCTCTGCTGGACTCAGAACCGGGTTCTCGACTTTTGCAGTGATGACCTCACTCATCGAAGATCAAACCATACTGCATGACACCCCCTATCCATCATCACCCTTCCAAAACAATCAATCCATACCACATTATTCATATCCAGCCTCCCCCATAATCACTCCCATAGAATCAGGAAATACCCTCCGGGCTGGGCTTATGCTTTTCAGGCTGCCCTTACTTGGATACCATATCCAGGTTCGCCCTGAGGGGCTTCCTGTGAATCAGGATATGTCGACGCTGACACGTCGAGCGGGAGGTATGAGTGGTGTTTTTGTGCTATCTCCAGCCATATAAAACCCAAACTAAGATAATTGCACACGATAATCTCACTCCCACTTTCCTCAGTACTTCTGGGCATCTGTTAGCAGATGCTTAGGAATCTCTATAAAATCCATTCTATGGTAAGTGCACATGCTAAGCTTCTGTGCACTTTCTAAAATCCACATGGTGATAAGTGTGGATGCTGAGCACTCTGCGCACTTAGTGTGCACTCTGGCTTAGGTTCTAAAAGTGAAAAAAAAAGTGAAAGGCCCCAGTACATTTGCAAGTATGGTAACTCATACTTGGAATTGGTGCTCTGCATTTAACCCATTCTTGAAGTGCACACACACAGCAGTGAGAGTGAACACACCATGAACACACACCCTATATCCAGAGCATATCAAATCCAGCGCCTGTGGAGCAACTGGGGGTTCAGTGCCTTGCTCAAAGGCACTTCAGCCATGGGTACTGAGGGTGGAAGAGAGTGCTCTTTATTGCTGCCTCTTTTCTGAATTCGGAGTTCTCCTTTCAAGTGGAGAGTTGAGTTCTCTGTTTTCCCAGAGCACCTGGAACCAGCAAACATCAGGAGATCTAGGCCTTCCTCTGCCTCCCTGATGCGCTGGGTTTTTTGGCTAAGCTTGCTGTATGCTTACCCTTCAGGATTTCTAATGAACAGGCTGTAGGTCGAGCCTCCCTCTCGGCTGAGAGCTAGGTTTTATGCTCCCTCAGCTAGGTAACTTACAGCTAGTCATTCCAGCATTATATCCTAAATTGAGTTGATGACTTCTCAAACATATTGTTCTTGGGATGAACCTTTTCCGTCTATGGGCTGCTCTTTCAGAGTGCCACTAGGGCCCCTTAGAATGGTATCTTTAAAATCCATGTCATGGTAAGTGTGCAAGCGAAGTCCCTGTGCACTTTCTAAAATCCACACTGTGTTAAGTTCGCACATTAAGCATTTTGCGTTCTTTCTAAAATTCTGTATGTTAGGTGCAGCTTCGTGCCCTTTCTTGAGTTGGTTAAGGCCCCAGTTCCACCTTGGGCACCACTCCATCTATGTATCCTCAGGATACCTACTTTAACAGGATGTTGCTACTAGGGGTCTGTTGAGACAGTTCCTTCAGCAAGCTCATGCAGAGCAAGCGGTAGCCCCCTGGGTGACAGGCCAAGACCTAGTATGATTCTAGGCACTTGGTTGTATCCCCTTAAAGAAATCTATTTCTGATTCCAGGCCTTGAGCTCTACCCAGGGCCCAGGAGTTCTAGCCCGAACAGGTAAGTTTTTTGGGGTATGTAGCTTAGGCCTTTGGCCGTAAGGGATAATGTTACTGACAGCCATCTAACGTCTCAGGGGCAACTCCCTTAAAGCTTTGGTAGAGTTGGTACTTAGTGCTCACCTGTGGTTTGGCATGCACTCCCCTCAGCATAGTGGCGTGGGTATACCGTTCCCCATAGCCACCCCTAGAGGACGCAATTTGAAGTTCCCTTGAAAGGGAACGTCTCGGGTTACGTGTGTAACCATGGTTCCCTGAGTAGGGAACAAGACTCTGTATCCTCAATCTTCCTGCCATGCGTTGGACGCAAGCTTCAGATGAAGAAGCGGATGACGTTCTCCTGGCACCTATTTATACAATAGTCGCACCAGTAGTGACATCATAGGCTGTCACCGGCCATCATGTTTTTTGTATGTATGCTTCAGACACAGGTCACGTCGAGGCGTTCCTCATAGCGACCCCCAGAGGACGCAGTGTATCATTCCCTACTCAGGGAACCATGGTTGCATATGTAACCTGAGACGTTCTTACTAATATCAGTGTTAAAAAACATTTTTGTGGCTTAATATTTTGTGGTAACTTTTTCAGGATTCTTTGAATAGAACAGTTCAAAAGAATGGCATTTATGTGAAATGGAATCCTTTGCAACATTATACAGTAAATGGTTTTACTGACACTTTTTATCAATTTAATGCATTTTTTGCTGAAAATAAATTTATATTAAACACACACACGCACGCGCGCACACACACACAGATACATTTTAATGGTAGTATATAATGGTTTTCTAAAGGTTCATGTTACACTGAAGACTGGAGTAATGTTGCTGAAAATACAACTTTGCCAGTAATTACATTACAAAATATATTCATAAAGAAAACTTTATTTATTTTAAATTCTAATTCTGTTTGATAGTGTTTTACTGTATTTTTGAACACATAATGCAGCCTTTATGTCCATGAGAGACTTGAAAAAAAAGAAGTAAAAATCAGAATGTTTTCAAACTTTTGTGTGTGTATATATACAATTGAAGGCACAATTATTAACCCCCCTATGAAATTTCAATTCTTTTTCAGATATTTACCAAGTGGTTTTCCAACAAAAAAAGTGAATTTTAACACTGTATTTCTTATTTTATTTTTCATCTGGAGAAAGCCTTATTTATTACAGTTTGCCTGGAATAAAATTATTATAAAAAAAAAAAAAAAAACTGCTAAGGTCAATATTATTAGCCCCCATAAGAAATTATCTGTTTGGTTGGCTACAGAACAAACCACTGTTGTCCAATGGCTTGCCCAACTAACCTAAGTTTCTTAATTAACCTAACCTATAAATTGCACTGTAAGCTGGGGATTAGTGTCTTGAAAAACAACTAGTAAAACAATATGTACTGTCATCATGGCAAAAACAAAAGAAATTAGTTTAGACTTGAGAAAAATAATTGTTAATGCTCACAAAGCAGGAGAAGCATATACACATTTATAAAAGCATTTTCAAGTGGCAAGAACTTGTGGTGACGTGTGTCGTGAGAAGTATTATCAACCAAAAAAAAAAAAAAAAAAAACCTTACCAAAAAAACCTCCAAGCTAGACTGAAATTTGAAGGACAACCTGGAGAAATGTGTCCTTTGGTCACGTGTCCTTTGGTCAGAGGAGACAAAACTAAAGTTCTTTGGCCCTAGAGATGTTGCCTGTGTTTGGAGAGAAGGAAGAAAGAGGCGCTCAACCCAAAGAACACTGTTCCCTCAGTGAAACATGGCGGTGGAAGTATAATGCTGTGGGGATGTGTCAGTGCGTTTGGAACTGACTAGGAATCTTTTCAGTGTCGAAGGAATCATGCAAAAGAAAGACTGAGAAAATTTTGAAAGACAGCTTCAGACAATCTGCAACAAAACATGGTTTGGGTTGACATTTTGTATTCCAGCATGACAACGACTCAAAGCATACCCCACGTCTGGTGAAGAACTACCTCCAAATGACCAAAGTGAACATCCTTGACTGGCCTGCACAAAGCCCAGACTTGAATCCAATAGAAAATCTGTGGGGCTTACTGAAGACCAGAGTCCATGCCAGGAGACCAACAAATCTGGAGGAGCTTGAGAGACTTGCTAAGGAAGAATGGGCTGCAACTCCTCAGGAGACATGTCTGAAACTTGTTGAGAACTACAACAAAAAACGACTAAAAGCTGTTATAAAGCAAAAGGGAAACACCATTGACTATTAACCCCAAGCATCCTAAATGAACTATTATGTTTAGAAATGCTGTGTTGAAAAAATCTTAACATCTTCTCTCCATTAAACAACACTTGGGAATTATTTGTAATAGTGAAATATTTTATAGGTGGCTAATAATTTTGTCCTCAACTGTATATATATATATATATATATATATATATATATATGCACTCTACTTGGAATAGAAAACTAGTCTGTTGTTACGTGATGTTACATAATGTGTTGTCTAAGATACTAAAATATTATGATATACTCATTAAGTTCAACCATTTTGTTTTTCCTTTGGTTTCATCATATAGATCGCAAGATATGGCAAAAGAACGCAAAGAGGATATGGCTTTAAAGATGACCTCTAACCCCCAAAAAACAGAGGAACCTGCCCCTCAGCCTGAAACTTGATTCTTAAACATTCCATGTGTATCTTGCCATTTTTGTCTTGTGAAAGAAAATATATAAATTAAATTGTTGTCTTCTACTCATTTCTTGGTAAAAGATCAAGTAATTTGGAACCCCCTTCCTGCATCTGCACGTTTTTTCTTACCTATTACATCATGGTTTAGCTGAGGGTGTAACATAATTGTGTGTGGTTTTCATGATTTGCATTTTCTTCATTACATCTATATCAGTTAGTCTTTTTAAAATAACCTCTTATGACTCTGAGTTTTATTGTACATACTACAAATGAATTACTAAAGTACTGAAATTATATCATGATTGTTACTTATGATTAAATGCTGTGATTCTACTATTGTAGGCAGATATGGAACATTATTCAAAATGTACACTGAAAATAAAAAAGAGCAAATCAAACAGTTTTTTTTTTCTCAGTCATGTTATTTGTAATCTACACAACAAAATTGTTTCTCTCTTTGCTTTAAAATCTCTAAAACATACTAGATTACTAGCCTATAGTAGAATTATATCTAGAATATTCAGTAAATCATGTAGGATCAGTGTAATCAGGTATTTTCAAGCACACTCAAAAAATATATTTGCTGTTGACAAAACTGTAGTTCACACCATGCATTGTATTTTCATATAAACTAGTTGAATCATTTGTGATTTAGAACTGTTTCAGTTACACTGGGTTACCTTTTTTTTTTTTTTTTACTTATGCAGTACAAACAGAACATTATCTTTATAGTTCAGGCAGACAGACACTTTCTGTTTTCTAATCAATGAATCAAAGTAAAATAATTACTAGTACAAATAAAGAGTCCTTCTAGCTAGCATTAGCTTCATTGACAGAACATGGTATCACCACCTGTATATAAGCACACACCTCACAGTCACTCTTTGTCTGGTCTTAACTTTGGTATCAGATGCTTCCTCTGCAATACTCCCCTTGTAATTCTTTGGGATCCACCCTTTTGACTCTCCCCTCATTACTCCTGCACCTGGTAAAAGAATGCACTCCATTACCCATTCACATCTTCAGCATCCTATATTTAGACTGTGTGTGAACATTTCACGTTAAAGGAGTGGAAGGCTTCTTGTTGCCATGTAAATATCAATGTAAATTTAACCTCTGGCTATCACAGTCAGGCTAATGGTTGAGTGGAGAGAGTAAACTAAGAAACTGTGGATGCTATGCTTCTATTGTAGGGGCATCAAAAATTGGGGAATCACTTGCAGGAATACCAGTTATTTGTATCAAAAATGTGGAAAAAAAAGTGATTTAGTAAGAAACTTAATTCTTAATCTGTTATTTGTATTTTAATGCTCACTTGGGACAAATGTAATTCCTGGTATCAACAATCAGCATTTCCACTAGTAGAAATTGCATTTGTAATGAAATAATAGCATTTTAAATGAATCATTGACAATTAATTTCATACAATTGATTAACTGTTAACAGGGCACTTAAATGTGTTACAGATATTAAAAATACATTACTTACAAGTTAAAATTCCAAATACAGATATGATTATTGTATTTCTTACTAGTAATTTCTTTTTTATATCAATAATTACTTTATGATATTATTATCATTATGACGTTCCTGATATCTAGAATTAATTTCCACTAGTTGAAACTCTTTAAATCTGGATATCAAGACTCTCGATATCTTGATACTGGAACATGTTTAACTTGTTATTTCTGATATCTGTAAATGGATTTCAGATATTAATAATATCTAATATAATAATATCTATAATATAATGTAAGAATCTACAATGTAAGAAAGTCTGCCCTGACCCAGATTCCACTCCACAATATATGTTTGATCGTGCTCATTTCCCAAAATGGCTTAATTATTATAGAGAAGAAGAAAGTCAACAGTTATGTTTTTTCTAGACCATTTGGGATGATTACATCCTGAGCAAATGGTGACCAGCTGCAGAATGGGAGCAGGTGTGGGACACCGAGAACCACCTCAGACAAAGGGGTGTCAGAACTTAATTAACATACAGACTACAGCTGTTACGACAGGAGTGACTTCATTTACATTAAGGGTAGTAAACTGTAACTGTATAAAAGGTTTGAGCTTAGGATGTTCGGGGTTCATTCCGACTCCGTTGAACCCAAGGTATTACATGTACTTTGTCACTGCTATGCTGTAATAAACATCTTCATTGAGAACATCCTCTTCACTTTTTCTTACAATAATATTAGCTGACGACTTTGCCACATTCTTCATTATTAAAATTAAAACCACCAGTGCACAATTTTCCACACCACAATCTGTCAAGCACATCTTACCAGCAAACATACACTTGTTCACATCCTTCTCTTCACTCTCTTAAGCAGAAGTCTCCAAAACTAATCCTTTCTAATGATCCTACTACTTGTCTGCTTTATCCTATTCCATCTCATCTCCTTCAAGCCATTTCTTCTGCAGTTGTACCTGCACTCACTCACATCATTAACACATGCCTTCAAACTGGTGTATTTATTTACTGCTTGCTTACGTTATAAAAACAAAATTACAAAAAAAAAACAAAAAAAAAAACCTAACACTAGCTTCTCTAATCTTTTTATCTATTTTATTTTTAGTAATTATATGATCTAAAAAAAAACTTGTTCATTTGTAAGTCGCTTTGGATAAAAGCATCTGCTAAATGTCTAAATGTAATAAAATAGAGATTGTAGATATCTAAAATAAATGGTTTTCTCACTAGCAACAATTACATTACAGATATTAGAATTTAACAGTCAATGGTGAATATCAAATTTTTGATATTACTAATTTGCCTTTTTTTACTCTTAAGTGTTGAGATCAAGAATAGACATTTACATTAGAAATCATGTTTAGTAAATTAAAGGAACAATCCGACTTTTTGGGACTTTAGCTTATTCACAGTATCCCCCAGAGTTAGATAAGTCCATACATACCTTTTTCATATATATAGTGTATAGTCACAGCGTGTACAAATAACAAGGCTATATGAGACAGAGACCATTTTTAATCGTATAAATACTGGGAACTATATTCTCACTAGGCGTAGGAGCACAGCTAACGTTACTTGAGCGGAGTGATTAGCGCAGCACCCGAGACGCGCTGTGGTGAGGAGCAGAGAGTTCGCTCAGAGTTGGAGTAATAGAGTCAGCAATTACTAGATAGTAAATTTATAGTGTACAATCATGGGTGTTCGCTGTATTGTAAAGAGCTGTGACTATAAACAGGGGAGACCAGGTAATACTATGATTTTTCATAGAATTCAAATGAGATTTGATGGATGAAACCATCAGGAAAACCAGAGAATGAAGCTATGAAAAGTGTCAGTTAACCACCTGAGTAAAACCATCAGCGCCGTTTATAACAGGGTCTATAGTTTATACTAAACCTGTTTCATTTAGTTAAATCTATGATACTTGCATTTCCTTGGCCTGGAATGAGCGTTTGGATGCAAAGTATTGATGG
This sequence comes from Cyprinus carpio, assembly GCF_018340385.1. Classification (NCBI taxonomy): domain Eukaryota; kingdom Metazoa; phylum Chordata; class Actinopteri; order Cypriniformes; family Cyprinidae; genus Cyprinus; species Cyprinus carpio. Next base: position 8,211,677 of record NC_056612.1, read on the forward strand.
TTTGGAGGTTTGGTGAAGAGTGATGAATTCCAAAGATGTCCTGACTCGATGGTGATTGGGAGTTTCTTCCCAGTTGAAAGTGAAACAGAGCTAAGAGAGACATCAGCTGAGATCCTAGGACCTTTGGTAAATAGAAAGTCAAGGCACAAAGGCCTGGCACGTGCTTAGGGGATGCGAATGCGTCACAACATCACGACGTAAGCTGTCCCAAAGTCAGAATGCGCACTTCGAAGACCGCATTTTGAAGTACCGCGGCGCGACGAAGGCTGACGAGTTTCGAAAGCGACTTCAAATGCGCCCATGAAAATTAAGTATACATCTTATGAACACTTCGCACCCTACCATATCCCAGAATCACTTGCGTGCATATATTCAGAGGCAGGTGAGAGTTCTGTGGAGGACTTCACACTGAAATGTAAGTATTGTGTTTTCATTTACTCAAATACCTAGCGAAAGTGTTTAAAGCCAGGGTTTTTTTTAACAAAGCCCACAAACAATAAGACAACCACTATATAAGGCAATGGTCTTTCCCTTTGTTCTGTTTCTGTAGTGCAGTCATGCAAGAGGTCTACAAGTGTTTTAACCAAACTTTAGCACTTCAGTATTTTGTATGCATGTCCTGCTATGTCATATTTTCTAATGTTAAGATTGCAAACCTGTCTTTTTTCCATTTCCATTTTCTTTTGTTTTAATACTATTCTGGAGAAAGTGAGCATGTGTTTTTGTTGTTAACAGGCATGGTTTATTTGTGAGACAGGTGAAGGAGCGAGTGGACAGGGAGGACATCAAACTCAAACAAATACATTCTTCATTAGCCAAGAGAAAACAGTGGGAAAAAAATGAGCACATTACAGTTTTTCCAATTCATTTTTTTTAATTTCATATTGTCAATGAAACAACCTAATTTCTGTAGTTTATTTTTGTGACGCAAGTTAAAAATGAAATGCATAAATTGTATACATTATTCATTTTTTGTGTGTAATTTATTAGTAAATAAGCCTGAGTACTTTCTGTACATTTTGTATTTTTGTTTTGCATATTCACATGTGTAAATAAAAGGAAAGTGCTTATGTACATTGTTAATTTTTTTTTAATGTAGCTTATAATTTTTTTCACAAAACATTCTTTTATATGTTTATTTGTTTGTCCTGTAAATACTTTTTTACACCATTAAAACAAATTGTTCTATACATAATAGAAAGTACTTTTTACAATCATTTACAACATAGTTTAGGTTTAACATCAGAAAAACCAGAGCCCAGCCCTGCCTCCATGTGTTCTGGGGTCTTCAGGAGGTCAATCTCTTGGTGAATGGCCAGCACCTCCTCAGAGACTCGGAGGACAATGCGGTGACAGTGGAACGATCACCTGTATGATGTACCACTAGCAGACAGAAGAAAAAAAAAACAGGGGTCTGGATCATGGCACACCATCACTGTTGCCGTTCACTTCTCAGTAGATCCAGCAGCACTGTCAGGGTCTTCCTGCTCAGAACAAAACCATTAAACACCTGTCCAGCACTGACACATTCAGCTTTATCCTGCAGTACAGGGGTCTGGTCTGATTTAGGGAAAGAAGGAAAAGAGAAATTGTTTAGAGCTGTGACAACATAATTAGTACAAGAAATATTGACATACTTTAGTAAACTATTTTTAGTAACTACCAATACCATATTGGGGAAAAACTACTAGTCATATTTACAACTTTAGCTGAAGGGATAGTTCACCCAAAAATATAAATTACAAACCTGGAGCAACTGAAGGGTGAGTAAATGATTACAAAATTTTCATTTTTGGCTGACCTATCCTTTAAGTAAAAGTATTATCTTGCATACTCTAATATATTTAAGGTATTGAGAGTAAAAGTAAAGGTATGTGCAGTATTGTCTTGAATAAAAGAATTTGTCAGGATGGTTATACATTAATAATACTGCTGCACTTCTGTGTATGTTGCAGTTTACTTCTAAATATGTTCAAGGTTATTAAATGTAAAGTTGCTGGACATTAAGCTGTACTATGCTCTATTTATTTTTAAATACAGTTTTATTTTTATGGTTAACTGCCTAAAAAAATACGGGTTGCAAACCTGTCTACATATGGTCAGGACAATAAACTACATAAAATTGCACCTTTGTAAGATATCAGTCAGGATATGAACTGCTATGTGTGCATTTTGTAGTTTTTCGTATGTATCATTACATTATTCAAGTAAGCTCCAAGCCAGTATCTGCGTATAAAGTTGTAATCCGACAAAGATCGCAGCAAACCAGTGTAGTTTACCTGGCCTCGGTCTTGGTTAAGCTTGAGGTTCATCACAGTCTCCTCCATTATAAGTAAATCATGAAAATAAAAACGAGCAGTTCTGGCTCCACCTATCCAGGCAGGACTGTCCTCTCGTCAGCTCTCCTCTCGCACCATTGCTATGCGACAGAGCGCTAATCTGAAATACCTGGTGGCGGAATTAGGAAATCCTGTGAAGGTGGAGCATCTCACGCACTTCGGAGGACCCTTCGTGCACTTCGGAGGTCTGGTCTTCGAAGTCCGTGGCACACAGCTGTTGTGGTGCACTGTAGTTAGACATACCATGGTGTTTTGTAGGGTCAAAAATTAAAAAACACTCATTTTTTCAATTCCCAAACCATCCCTTGGGTCTGCTGCCATGGTGACTGCTCTGTCCTCCGCTGGCCAGTGGCTTTCTGCAGAAAGGCCTTGCATTGTGGCAATGCTGGGTGCCTTCTGGTGCCTGCTTTGGATTCTGGGATGTGTAGTTTAGAATTAGTGGGTTCTTGAAACACCTTTAGTGGGGGCCTTGTGCTTGTTAAAGGCCTTCTGTGTCATGCCATGCAGTTGTTGAATAGGTATTGTGGGGCAGGCCATATTGCCTATATGGTGACTTACAATGTGGTGGAGGGTTTTGGAGGAAAAGGCTCTTAAAGCTAGTATCTTCCTCTATTCCAGGTTCACTGCAAGCTCCAAAGTCAAGTCAAGTCAACTTTATTTATATAGCGCTTTAAACAAAAAAGATTGCGTCAAAGCAACTGAACAACATTAAATAGGAAAACAGTGTGTCAATAATACAAAATGACAGTTAAAGGCAGTTCATCATTGAATTCAGTGATGTCATCATGCAGCTCAGTTCAGTTTAAATAATATCTGTGCAATCATTTGCAATCAAGTCAACGATATCGCTGTAAATGAAGTGACCCCAACTAAGCAAGCCAGAGGCGACAGCGGCAAGGAACCAAAACTCCATCAGTGAGAGAATGGAGAAAAAATCCTTGGGAGAAACCAGGCTCAGTCGGGGGCCAGTTCTCCTCTGACCAGATGAAACCAGAAGTTCAATTCCAGGCTGCAGCAAAGTCAGGTTGTGCAGAAGAATCATCTGTTTCCTGTGGTCTTGTCCCGGTGGTCATCTGAGACAAGGTCTTCACTGGGGATCTGTCTCTGGGGCTCTAGTCCTGGTCTCCGCTGTCTTTCAGGGCTGTAGAGGTCCTTTCTAGGTGCTAATCCACCATCTGGGCTGGATACATACTGGATCCGGGTGACTGCAGTGACCATCTGACTTGGATACAGACTGGATCTGGTGGCCACGGTGACCTCGGAATAAGAGAGAAACAGACTAATATGAGCGTAGATGCCATTCTTCTAACGATGTAGCAAGTACATCGGGTGTTATGGGAAGTGTTCCCGGTTCCCGGTTTACCTAATTAATGCAGCCTAAAAATCCTTTAACGGATTGGATATTAGAAGTGTATTAGTATGTTATGTGTAAGCCAGGTTAAAGAGATGGGTCTTTAAATCTAGATTTAAACTGCAAGAGTGTGTCTGCCTCCCGAACAATGGTAGGGTTATTCCAGAGTTTGGGCGCTAAATAGGAGAAGGATCTGCCGCCCGCAGTTGACTTTGATATTCTAGGTATTATCAAATTGCCAGAGTTTTGATAACGGAGCGGACGTGGAGGACTATAATGTAACAAGAGCTCGTTCAAATACTGAGGTGCTAAACCATTCAGGGCTTTATAAGTAATAAGCAAGATTTTAAAATCTATACGATGTTTGATAGGGAGCCAGTGCAGTGTTGACAGGACCGGGCTAATATGATCATACTTCCTGGTTCTAGTAAGAACTCTAGCTGCTGCATTTTGGACTAACTGGAGTTTGTTTACTAAGCGTGCAGAACAACCACCCAATAGAGCATTACAATAGTCCAACCTTGAGGTCATAAACGCATGGATTAACATTTCTGCATTTGACATTGAGAGCATCGGCCGTAATTTAGATATATTTTATTGAGATGGAAAAATGCAGTTTTACAAATGCTAGAAACGTGGCTTTCTAAGGAAAGGTTGCTATCAAATAGCACACCTAGGTTCCTAACTGATGACGAAGAATTGACAGAGCAGCCATCAAGGCTTAGACAGCGTTCTAGGTCATTACATGCAGAGCTTTTAGGCCCTATAATTAACACCTCTGTTTTTTCAGAATTTAGCAGTAAGAAATTACTCGTCATCCAGTTTTTTATATCGACTATGCATTCCGTTAGTTTTTCAAATTGGTATTTTTCGCCAGGCCGCGATGAAATATAGAGCTGAGTATCATCAGCATAATAGTGAAAGCTAACACCGTGTTTCCTGATGATATCTCCCAAGGGTAACATGTAAACTAGTGATGGGATTTATGGCTCTTTGAGGGGATCCGGATCTTCGCGATCCGTTCCTTTCAAAGAGCCATTCAAAAGAATGGCTCTTTTGGCTCTTTTTAAATATTTAGTCAGTTTTAAGAAGCCAGCTTGGGGGCATCTCAGTTTATCCTGGAAATAATCACTGGGAGGAATGATGCGGTGAGATTTGTAGTCATATAATTAAAACTCAGATATCACACACCAATATCTGTCTTTGAATTATTCTGAAATATTGATTATTACCTAATTTGTCATGTGTGGACTATATTCCATAGGGTTGCACAAATCCCTCTGCTTAGACAGTGACATCACTATTTTGGATTTACCTTTAGTACAAAGTGTGTGTGTGTGTGTGTGTGTGTGTGTGTGTGTAAAGCTACGTTGACTTACGTTTTTCATACAATACCTACTCACAAATAAACATCAAAAACAAAGCCGGCTGCAATGAATTTCTGTGCAAAACAGCTTTTACTACAAACACTTCCACACAAGAACATTGTTATCACACAAGAACATTTTGATAGAAAACAAAAAATATTTAAAGTAGATAAAATTAGAATAAATAAAATGGAAATGTCTACATACTACATACTATTGCTACTGTAAACTTTGCAAATAGGACATCAGCCCCTTCAAGTCAATGAACAATAACAAAGTGGGCTGCAATGAATGTCTGTGCAAACCAACTAACAGCTTATCTGGCGTATCTGTGTGAAACGCGCATAGGAAAAAAGAACGACAGAAAGAACGGCTCCCCTCCAGCCGCAACTCGGCTCCCATCGTTCATGTTTATGAGCCGTTCAAAAGAATCGGTTCGTTCACGAACGTCACAAATCTAATGTAAAGCGTGAAGAGTAACGGCCCTAGTACTGAGCCTTGCGGTACTCCATACTGCACTTGTGAAAAGATATGATACCTCTTCATTCACTGCTACAAATTGATGGCGGTCATATAAGTACGATTTAAACCATGCTAATGCACTTCCATTAATGCCAACAAAGTGTTCTAGTCTATGCAAAAGAATAGTGTGGTCAATAGTGTCGAACGCAGCACTAAGATCCAATAGCACTAATAGAGAGATACAACCACGATCAGATGATAAGAGCAGGTCATCTGTAACTCTAAGGAGAGCAGTCTCAGTACTATGATACGGTCTAAATCCTGACTGGAAATCCTCACAGATGCCATTTTTCTCTAAGAAGGAATATAATTGTGAGGATACTACCTTTTCTAGTATCTTTGAAAGAAAAGGGAGATTCGAGATCGGTCTATAATTAACTAGTTCATTGGGGTCAAGTTGTGGTTTTTTTTGATGAGAGGCTTAATAACAGCCAGTTTGAAGGATTTTGGGACATACCCTAATAACAATGAGGAATTAATAATAGTCAAAAGAGGATCTATGACTTCTGGAAACACCTCTTTTAGGAGCTTAGATGGAATAGGGTCTAACATACATGTTGTTGGTTTAGATGATTTAAAAAGTTTATACAATTCTTCCTCTCCTATAGTAGAGAATGAGTGGAACTGTTCCTCAGGGGATCTATAGTGCACTGTCTGATGTGATACTGTAGCTGATGGCTGCATGGTTACAATTTTATCTCTAATAGTATCGACTTTAGAAGTAAAGGTAGTTCATAAAGTCATTACTGCTGTGATGTTGAGAAATGTCAACACTTGTTGATGCTTTATTTTTCGTTAATTTAGCCACTGTATTGAATAAATACCTGGGGTTATGATTGTTTTCTTCTAAAAGAGACGAAAAGTAATCAGATTTAGCAGTTTTTTAATGCTTTTCTGTAAGATAGGTTACTTTCCCTCCAAGCAATACAACATACTTCTAGTTTTGTTTTCCTCCAGCTGCGCTCCATTTTCCGGGCTGCTCTCTTTAGGTTGCGAGTGTGCTCATTACACCACGGTGTCAGACTGTTTTCCTTAACCTTCCTTAAGCGTAAAGGAGCAACTGTATTTAAAATGCTAGAAAAGAGAGAGTCCATAGTTTCTGTTACATCATCAAGTTGTTCTGAGGTTTTGGATATGCTAAGGAATTGGGATGCATCAGGAAGATTACTTACAAAGCAGTCTTTTGTGGTAGAAGTGATGGTTCTACCATACTTGTAACAAGAAGTGGAATTTACAGTTTTAGCTATATGAAGTTTGCACAAAACTAAATAATGATCTGAGATATCATCGCTTGGCTGCATAATTTCAACACCATCAGCATCAATTCCATGTGACAGTATTAAATCTAGAGTATGATTTCGACAATGGGTAGGTCCTGAGACGTGTTGTCTAACCCCAATAGAGTTTAGAATGTCTATAAATGCTGATCCCAATGCATCTTTTTCATTATCAACATGGATATTAAAATCACCAACAATTAAAACTTTATCTGCAGCCAGCACTAACTCGGATGTAAAATCAGCAAACTCTTTAATAAAGTCTGTATGGTGCCCTGGTGGCCTGTATACAGTAGCCAGTACAAACATCACAGGGGATTTATCATTAACATTTGTTTCTCTGGATAATGTTATATGAAGCACCAATACTTCAAACGAGTTATACTTGAAGCCTGCCCTCTGAGAAATCCTGAAAACATTGTTATAAATTGAAGCAACACCTCCCCCTTTACCTTTTGGATGTGGCTCATGTTTATAACAGTAATCTTGGGGTGTAGACTCATTTACAATAATGTAATCATCAGGTTTTAGCCAGGTTTCTGTCAAACAGAGTGCATCTAGATTATGATCAGTGATCATATTATTTACAAAAAGTGCTTTCGTAGAAAGGGACCTGATATTCAATAAGCCAAGCTTTATCATTTGTTTATCCGTATTGCATCTGTTTTTTATTTGTTGAACCTCAATTAAATTGTTGCTCTTAAATTGGTTTGGACGTTTTTTGTATTTTCTAGCCCGGGGAACAGACACAGTCTCTATAGTTTGATATCTAGGTGAAAGAGTCTCTATGTGCTGAGAATTAACTGACTTCTGTGACTGGAGGCGGCTAGCAGACGGTCAGTTTTTAGCCAGTCTGTCTGCTTCCTGACCTGGGCCCCAGTTAGTCAAGTACAAACTCTAAGACTATGTGCCATATTTCTAGAAAGAAGAGCGGCACCACCCCAGGAGGGATGAAGACAATAACCCTACAACATTCCATGTCCACCACAAAAGCTTATCCAATTATCAATTAAACCAATCATATTCTCTGAACAAAACATAGACATCCAGCCATTGAGTGATGACAATCTGCTATGTATCTCATCACCACGGTAAGCAGGGAGGGGACCAGAGCATATTACAGTGTCTGACATCATGCTTGCAAGTTCACACACCTCTTTAATGTTATTTTTAGTGATCTCCGACTGGCGAAGTCGAACATCATTAGCACCGGCGTGAATAACAATCTTACTGTATTTACGTTTAGCATTAGCCAGCACTTTTAAATTTACTAAGATGTCAGGCGCTCTGGCTCCCGGTAAACATTGGACTATGGTGGCTGGTGTCTCTATTTTCACATTCCGTACAATAGAATCGCCAATAACTAGAGCACTTTCATCAGGTTTCTCAGTGGGTGCATCACCTGATTGGGGAGAACCTGTTTAATGTTTTGATCGGAACAGAAGAGGTGGTGTTTAGACCAACGACTATGCCGCCTCACAGTCACCCAGTTACCCTGCTGCAAAGGCCCTGTTACCGGAACCGAACAATGCACAGGAATCCCTGAGCTAGTCGCATCCAAATCCGTATAGAGCCCTCACATTCTAACTGTCCTCAATTAAAGTTTGGATGCGTGTCTCTAATTCTGAAATCTTCTCTGTCAGCCTAACTATTTCCCTGCATTTATCACATGTGAATCCCTCATCACCGACAGAGATAAATAAACTATACATGTGGCAAGCAGTGCAAATAAAAATAGCAGGAGAAGCCATTACTCACCGTGCTTGATGAAAGGTTCTTACCACAGTTGTTTGATGAACTTGTGAAAACCGGAGAGAGAGAGTAACTAGAGAGAGGAGAGGAGGAAAGAAAACAGCGATAGGCACAAATGGAAACGCTAATGACAAGCTAACGAGTGCTAACGTGATGCAGGTGCACTGCACTCGCGGATTTAAAATAAAAGTGAAACGATCAAATTAATCAGATTAGATTGATAGATAATATCAGAAATATGGTGGGAATTAAGTTATATTTTATCACTTTAAACAACAGAGAGTGATAGTAATATAAAGATTCTACAGAAAAACAAAGCTACACAGAGCTACGATCACAAAACAGCAGCACGGCAAGCAGGAAGCAGGAATAACACTGTCCAACAGCAAAGTAAGCTCATCGAAGTCTGTGGTAGTAATCATAGGGAGTTTCATGACAGCCCAGTTGGATGGCTAGGGCAGCGATCAGTCCGTGTCCAGACACTGGGTCTGAGAATTCCTTTATGATGGATTGTTTAAGCTGCTGGTAGTCCGATTGGATGTGTCCTGGCTGTCGAGCCAGGAAGTGTCGCACTTCTGGGTTAGAGGTGATTCAGAGCAGATAGAGTCTATCTTGGTGTTACACACTGGTCCAAGACTGCAGGTAAAAGTCAGTCTCTCTTAAGTAAGAGACATCATGGACACCATTTGGACATCATGTTCTCCTGCAAGTTCTGGTGTGAATGCAGGGAAGTTTCTGGCCATTCGGTTGAGGTCTTCGAGTATTATTCCATGTGCTGGTTCAGGGCTCGCCTGAATAAATCCCTTTCTTTATGCAGCTGCAGAGGTTTTCAGGAAGTTGACTCATGAAATGTCATACAGAAGGCTTTGGCTCCCCCCTTCGTATCTATTTGAACTGCTGGCTGTGTGACGTGCAGCAAGGTGCCATTTATTTGAGTCCATGCACAGTCTGTAGGACTGTTTCAGTTCTCTCAGGGTTTGGACTTCAGCTCTGGCTGCATGCAGATGGCCTTCTAAGGCCTCAGCCCTGGTGTCTCTCTCACTAAGTTCCATGACCGCTTCGTTCTTCTTTCTGAGGTAATCCAAATCTTATTCCTCTCAGCGGTCTTATTGAGGTGAATTATGTCTTATTCCTCTCAGCACGAAGCGAACAGTAACATTTAAAAAACGAAGTACAGTCTCGCTGCTTTGTTTGCTCTGATGAGGGCGGTTACCCGCAGCAAGCTTCAAGTGAATGATGATAATCTCAATAGCACGCTCGGTGCGTGGGCGTGGGCGTGGTCGCATTAGATATAATGAAGGGAGACGTGAAAGACTGGACATCGCGTGGTTTTCATATGGATTACTTTATCACAGAATATTTGTTTTTGGTAGCACTTGCTTAGTTTAAAAGTAGACATGTCAAGCTTTCTATGGATATATCTATCACGTCTCTGTGTTGAGTATTCACTGAGTTACAGTTCATTTTAATGACTTGTTTCGAAATGAAGATCACCACAGACCAAGGCTGCAGACAGCGCACCTTGTTTGTATATTTTATAAATGCACAAAGTTTTGTTGTTATTATGTGTGGATACAAATAAAAGTAGACCCTTTACAGATTCGACTGAAGTATTGCTCTTATCTGTATGATCAAAACTGAAAGTGTAATTTAAGTTATTTTCGGGGTTATCAGGAGAAAATGCCTCAACACGCGTATATGCGGGCATTGAATCCAGAGGGTTAAATACAGTTGCTCCATTACGCTTAAGGAAGATTAAGTAAAACAGTCTGACATCGTGGTATAAAGAGCACACTCACACCCTTAAGAGAGCAGCCCGGAAAATGGAGCGCAGCTAGAGGAAAACAAAACTAGAGGTATTCCGTATTGCTTGGCGGGAAAGTAACCTATCCTACAGAAAAGCATTAAAAACTGCTAGATCTGATTACTTTTCGTCTCTTTTAGAAGAAAACAAACATAACCCCAGGAATTTATTCAATACAGTGGCTAAGTTAACAAAAAATAAAGCATCAACAAGTGTTGACGTTTCCCAACAGCACAGCAGTAATGACTTTATGAACTACTTTACCTCTAAGATCGATACAATTAGAGATAAAATTGTAACCATGCAGCTGCCAGCTACAGTATCGCATCAGACAGTGCACTATAGATCCCCTGAGGAACAGTTCCACCCATTCTCTTCTATAGGAGAGGAAGAATTGTATAAACTTGTTAAATCATCTAAACCAACAACATGTATGTTACACCCTATTCCATCTAAGCTCCTAAAAGAGGTGCTTCCAGAAGTCATAGATCCTCTTCTGACTATTATTAATTCATCATTGTCATTAGGATAAGTCCCCAAAACCTTCAAACTGGCTGTTATTAAGACTCTCATTAAAAAAACACAACCTGACCCCAAAGAACTAGTTAATTACAGACCGATCCCGAATCTCCCTTTTCTGTCCAAGATACTAGAAAAGGTAGTATCCTCACAATTATATTCCCTCTTAGAGAAAAATGGTATCTGTGAGGATTTACAGTTAGGATTTAGACTGTATATTAGTACAGAGACTGGTCTCCTTAGAGTTACAAATGACCTGCTCCTATCATCTGACAGTGGTTGTATCTCTCTATTAGTCCTATTGGATCTTAGCGCTGCGTTCGACACTATTGACCACAACATTATTTTGCATAGACTAGAAAACTTTGTTGGCATTAATAGAAGTGCTTTAGCATGGTTTAAATCATGGCTCAGTACTAGGGCTGTTACTCTTCATGCTTTACATGTTACCCTTGGGAGACTTCATCAGGAAACACTGGGTTAGCTTTCACTGTTATGCTGATGATACTCAGCTCTATATTTCTTTGTTGGCTGGTGAAATATACCAATTTGAAAAACTAATGGAATGCATAGTCGATATAAAAAAAATGGATGATGAGTAATTTCTTCCTGCTAAATTCTGAGAAAACAGAGGTGTTAATTATAGGACCTAAAAACTCTGCATGTAATAACCTAGAATACTGTCTAAGACTTGATGGCTGCTCTGTCAGTTCTTCCTCATCAGTTAGGAACCTAGGTGTGCTATTTGATAACAATCTTTTTTTAGAAAGCCACGTTTCTAGCTTTTTTAAAACTGCATTTTTCCATCTCAAAAATATATCTAAATTACTACCTATGATCTCAATGTCAAATGCAGAAATGTTCACTCATGCGTTCATGACCTCAAGATTAGATTATTGTAATGCTTTATTGGGTGGTTGTTCTGCACGCTTGATAAACAAACTCCAGCTAGTCCAAAATGCAGCAGCTAGAGTTCTTACTAGAACCAGGAAGTATGACCATATTAGCCCGGTTCTGTCAGCACTGCACTGGCTCCCTATTAAACCGTATTGATTTTAAAATCTTGCTTATTACTCATAAAGCCCTGAATGGTTTAGCACCTCAGTATTTGAATGAGCTCTTGTTACATTATAGTCCTCCACGTTTGCTGCATTCTCAAAACTCTGGCAATTTGATAATACCTAGAATATCAAAGTCAACTGCGGGCGGCAGATCCTTTTCCTATTTAGTGCCTAAACTCTGGAATAACCTACCTAATATTGTTTGGGAGGCAGACACACTCTTGCAGTTTAAATCTAGATTAAAGACCCATCTCTTTAACCTGGCTTACACATAACACACTAATACACTTCTAATATCCAAATCCGTTAAAGGATTTTTAGGCTGCATTAATTAGGTAAACTGGAACCGGGAACACTTCCCATAACATGTACTTGCTACATCGTTAAAAGAATGGCATCTACGCTAATATTAGTCTGTTTCTCTCTTATTATGAGGTCACTGTAGCCACCAGATCCAGTCTGTATCCAGATCAGATGGTCACTGCAGTCACCTGGATCCAGTGCGCATCCAGCCCAGATGATGGATCAGCACCTAGAAAGGACCTCTACAGCCCTGAATATCAGCGGAGACCAGGGCAACTAGATGAGCCCCAGATACAGATCCCCTGTAAAGACCTTGTCTCAGACGACCACCGGGACAAGACCACAGGAACCAGTTGAGTCCTCTGCACAATCTGACTTTGCTGCAGCCTGGAATTTAACTGCTGGTTTCGTCTGGCCAGAGGAGAACAGGCCCCCCGACTGAGCCTGGTTTCTCCCAAGGGTTTTTCTCCATTCTGTCACCGATGGAGTTTTGGTTCCTTGCCGCTGTCCCCTCTGGCTTGCTTAGTTGGGGACACTTCATTTACAGCGATATCGTTGACTTGATTGCAAATGATTGCACAGATATTATTTAAACTGAACTGAGCTGCATGATGACATCACTGAATTCAATAATGAACTGCCTTTAACTGTCATTTTGCATTATTAACACACTGTTTTCCTAATTAATGTTGTTCAGTTGCTTTGACACAATCTGTTTTGTTTAAAGCGCTATATAAATATAGGTGACTTGACTTGACTTCTGTTGCGCCATTCTGTAAGGTTCTTTGCATCCGTTCTGGGCCTTGTTTAGGTGAACGGGTGTCAGTTGCCTGTAGAACTCTGTGACTTGCAGTTTCAGCTCATTTACCTCCTGTCTGAGGCCCTTGAGGGTGTGGGCCATGGAGATGATGGTGCTGGTCAGCTCCTGGTTGTTCAGGCTGGGTGTCAGGTGTCCACTTGTGTCGCAGTCTCGCTGTTCCTTTCTCTGCCGTTGCAGGTCGTTTTGCTGCTTTGGGCTGAAGGATGTCCATCATCTGCTGGGTTTTCAGGTGGTCCTGGCAGGGCTGGATGTCTGTGGAATGTCTGTGACATACTAGCACACTTGTGGGAACACCAGAGAGAGAGAGGCAGAAGGCAAATGCAAGTGCATACAGAGGTGTAAAGCTATCTGTATGGGGAATGGCTTCGTAGGCCATGTAAGGTGTAAATAGCTGGTGAGGGGCAGCTAGTGAGGTAGGATGCTATGTTTTTGTGTTTGTGAACACAAAGAGAGATAGTTTGAGTAACTTTGTTGATGGGGCTGTAAGCAAGGGTCATCTAATGACCAGGCTATACATGTGGTCAAACTATTACTCAAAGTACTGATGGTTCACAGGTCTTGTCACTATGAAGGTATCAAATAAAACAAAACTGAAATAAAATTAGAAAGAGACAGAGGGAAATGGAAGGGCTTTCCTTATTTAGTTTAAACTAGGAGATATGAATAAACAGTTATCACTTGTCAAAGGAATGTAGCATGGTCATAAAACCTAGGGAGACTGTTAGCTGCACTAGCAGAGACACATCAAACACCTCAAAGTAATAAACAGAAACAATAGGAAGTGTTTCTAGTCTGCTCTGGGGCCTGGTGTAAGGGTAATAGAAGAGACAGGAATTAGGCTAATGCTTTACAGCTCATTAAGGGGACAACAGTTGCTAGAAATTCTCTAACCTATACCGAGAGGGAAGATGGTGATGGTCATATAATTAAAATAAGGTAAAGGTAAAATGAAAATGTCCTAATAGCTTTAGGAAACTAAACAGAATAATAAAAATAAGACAAAAAAGTTCGTCAAGACAAACTTTAGGTTGGCTTGAGAAAGCCTAGCCTGAAAGTTTTAAGCAGTTGTTGCCTGACCAGAGACCTAGAAAAATTATCAAAAGACTAAAAAGTCACAAGCATCACGCCAACATACAAACAAGTCACTAGCATGTTTCTAGCATGATTAGCATGTTACTAGCATTTTCCTAGCATGATTAGCAAGTGACTAGCATGTCACTAGCATGATTAGCAAGTGACTAGCATGCCACTAGCATGTTTCTAGCATTATTAGCATGTTACTAGCATTTTCCTAGCATGATTAGCAAGTGACTAGCATGTCACTAGTATGTTTCTAGCATTATTAGCATGTTACTAGCATTTTCCTAGCATGATTAGCAAGTGACTAGCATGTCGTTAGCATGATTAGCAATTGACTAGCAAGTTCCTAGCATGATTAACAGGTGATTAGCATTTAGCTAGCATGAATTCCAAGTGACTAGCATGTCGCTAGCATGATTATTAAGTTACTAGCATGTTCCTAGCATGATTAGCAAGTGACTAGCATGTTCCTAGCATGGTAAGCAGGTGATTAGCATTTCGCTAGCATGATTTCCAAGTGACTAGCATGTCGCTAGCATGATTATTAAGTTACTAGCATGTCGCTAGCATGTTTCTAGCATGATTAGCATGTTGCTAGGATGGATGGATGATGGATGGATAGAAATAGTCAGATGACAGACAGATAGATAGATAGATAGATAGAGTCAGATGATAAAAAAAAAAAAAAAAAAAAAAAGACAGACAGACAGATAGCTAGATAGAGTCAGATGATAGATAGATAGATAGATAGATAGATAGATAGTCAGATAGATAGATAGATAGATAGATAGATAGATAGATAGTCAGATGATAGATAGATAGATAGATAGAAATAGTCAGATGATAGATAGATAGATAGATAGATAGATAGATAGATAGATAGATAGATAGATAGATAGATAGATAGATAGATTAGAAATATTAGATAGATGAGTTTGAATGAGTTTAAATGGATTAGAAATAGTACATAGAAGGGAAGCTTAATTGAGTCTAGTGGGCTTCAGTTTGTTTAGATTTGAATTTTGACAGTTGGAGCTTGGCACATCTGAACATTCCGTTAATGTAAGTTTATGGGATTTTTATGATTTTGATTCTTCATAATAACGAGTCATAAACACATCCACAGCTGTAAATCCCGGTTTAGTTAGAAAGGTAAGGGTCCACTGAATGACATCTCATAGAGCACGTTTAGTACAATGAAGCAATAACTTTGTAATATGGATGATAATTCCTTTGTTTACGTTTCAGTTCTTCAGGGACAGTATTGTTTGTGTCCGGTTGTAAAAAACAGCATGGTTTTGTAGCGTACAGTGTCACAAACAGAATGAGACGATCCACAAAAAAAAAAAGTCAGAGATAGGCGGAAGATTGTTTATTTGAATTCTGGCACTCTCTCATGATGGCTCATGACGTGCGCTGTGACGCACCTGTCATCTGATGGAGGCATAACTTAGCGATCTGCTTTTTCTTTATTTTTTTATTTTTCAACATTTTTCATATATGAGTGTGTTTTATGTTGAATGTGACTGTATCTGCATAAATTCCATCTGTTGGAGCGCAAATCAGCTCGCTATTATGGTGTAATCACAGCTACCAATGTGAACGCCGTCTATATGATTAGAGTGTGATTATTGACTTTATGGCACATTTGTATGATTACCATTTCTATAACTTGCCATCAGCACATCAACACGTGATAATTGACTATACGAATAGAAAACTTTGTAAATGCTGCATTTCTAGCAATCTCAGGATGTACTGTAATTGGCATATATAGTTAAATCTTTTTTTTATTACTCAAACTATTCTTATTGTATTTTTCTAGTACTCAAATAAATCACTTATATGATGTCTAAGTTTCTGACTATTGTTTTATAATTGAAAAACTATGCAGTGGTATGTTTAATTACTAAAATAGTTTGTAAAACCCTTCAATACAGTTGGTAAAAAAATTTTTTTTTTTCATTAATCTCATTTTTCATGGTATCTTCTTCAGATTTGAAATAATAGTATCAGAAAAATGGTTGCAGGAATCTCATTTTTCATGGTATCTTCTTCAGATTTGAAATAGAAACTCATGAGACATGTGACTTTCAACCCATTACTTTTCTAGATTGCTCCAGATTGCTTGATATTTGTATATCAAATAATAATAATTTTAAAAAAAAATCAGTATGGTACAATTCTTTTCAAGGCACTTCAGTGTCTATAACTTAATATTTTTGTGCATTATCAACTCTAGTTGATAAAAAGTAAAGCCCAAAGGATCTTCTTTCCAAAGACACCAAAATTATGTGTGTAACAAACATAAGTAAGGAACTGTTGCAATTTTAAATTAGGTAGGGCACTTTCAGCTGTGAGTCCTATAATGGGGGATCTGGTTAACAGGTTAATTAAATCTCGATTTCAATTAAAATCAACTTAGCTGAATCTGTACGTTTAAGCTAAAAAGTAAATGAATGAAATGAAATCAAAAAGAGGTAGAATAAAGTAAAAATAAAAATAACACAAATAGAACCAATGTCTGTGAGGAGGGGCCAAACTGAATCTAAACAGAAGGTGATAGCACAAACAGGAAGTGAAACCAAGAGTGAGGGAGAGAGAGAGAGAGGAGTGGCTACACTTTACACTCACATGTATCTTAAGTGTTAGTCGGATGCTAACAGCTAGCAGTTTAGGTAAAGGGCTTAGCTTAGCCTGTATGGCTGCTAAAGAGTTAACGTTGGCTACATGCAGTTTTTTGTTTACACAAAGGTCTGTAATGTGTGCTGTTATCAAATTGAACCGAAAGAGGCTGCTCGCACCTCCTGGGGTCAGACATTGCTAAGAGACTGATGCAAGCTTACAACATGCGCAAGTGGAGCAGAACTTGCACTGTTGTAAACATGCATGGGAAACTCATGAGTTGTAAAACAGTCAGTTATGAGGTGTCGCATATAACTTCATTTACAAATGAAAACAGCACATCCACTTCACAGACAATGGCAAATTACTAGTTAGCTAGGCTACAATTACACAATTACTTCGCTATTCAATTGCAACACATCAATGACTACAGTGATATGTGATGGTTACAGGAAGGCCTTAATTTAGGGAAATGAGGAACATCAATCAAATCACTATTAAAAGTAAATATACTGCTGCGAGATTTCTTCGTCGCCCAGTTTTAATATCACTGCCAGTGGGATTTCTTCGCCATGCAGATTAATTCATGCCGCTAATCTGAGATTTCTTCGTCAGACTTAAGACTTATGCATTTAAAACTGAAAGTGGGGGTTTCTTCGCCCAATAACAGATCAATTCATTCTGGTACCATTTATAT
This sequence comes from Cyprinus carpio, assembly GCF_018340385.1. Lineage (NCBI taxonomy): Eukaryota > Metazoa > Chordata > Actinopteri > Cypriniformes > Cyprinidae > Cyprinus > Cyprinus carpio. Next base: position 8,229,194 of record NC_056612.1, read on the forward strand.
GGGTTGCTAATCTAAGATTTCTTCGTCAGATAAGGCTTACACTCTACTAACAACAGAAATTAGGATTTCTTCACTAAAATCAGGTTAGTTTCTTATCGTACGCTTTAAATGCATTGTAATACTGAAAACTTACTACTGCTCGTAGAAAGGCACATTCGAACTACAGTTTATTTGATTTTATCAGAAACTGCATGTGTAAAACGTTTATAAAATTTATGAGACAAACACAAATTTGATACTGAGTCCGCTTGCAAATAATGTTTAAACGATTGCCACCGTTCTCCACCAATTATGTAGTAAAGTAAGCTCAAAAGGGAAATGTAAATAAATAATTACAATTAATTATGCTTAACTACAATTATTTATATGAGCTGCCAATAGTAACTGTAGCAGAATTAAACTGCCATCAACTAATTTGTTTGTCCAGTGAACATTTAGGGTAATTTCATATAAACTCTAAGAAAGGATATTTTCGCGGCCACAGAAAAAAATACTTTCAATAGCATTAATGCATCAGAGCATGTAGCAAGGACCAAAATTGTAAGGGACATTAATGTGCAAGCCAGAATCAGAAACTCATGTAATTTGTGCACAAGAGTTTTATTAACTAAACACTAACACAAACTAGTCTAACAAACAAACAAACATACATACATACAATCACTCATACAGGGGAAAGGGCAAATGAGATTTTATGGATGATACCATCAGGTAAACCAGAGAATGAAGCTATGAAAAGAGTCAGTTAACCACCTGAGTAAAACCATCAGCCCCGTTTATAACAGATTCTATAACTTATACTAAACCTCTGTTTCGTTTAGATAAATGTACGATACTTGCATTTCCTTGGCCTGGAATGAGCGTCTGGATGCAAAGTCTTGATGGTTTGGAGGTTCAGTGGTGTAGGAGTCACGATCACATTCTTCCGGTTTTGAAGTGTAAGGGAAACAGGTCAATTTAGCTCAAAGGGAATCATTTAAGATTTTAAAGGGAATTTGAACAGAATCACTGTTTCACGGCTGATCACTGAAACGGCCAGCGATTCACTGAACGAGCCGTATAACATCAAATCTGCACTGGATATTAATATCCAAAGTATAGTGAAAACACTATTAATTAGCACAGTAACAAGATCGGCAGTTTAAGACATTAACTTTGTAAGCACAAAACACAAGATACATCTCTTTTCAATATGAATAAGGCTTTATTAGATAAATCTAAGACATATAAACTAATCTAACACAAGCACACGCACTTACACATTCACACAAGTTGCAGGAAGATAGAACGTTAGGAAAGAATGAGTTTAAGAGAATGAAAATGTGAAATCCCAAGTTTACAACAATACGTGAAATTGCATAGACATGAACAACCATCAGTCACTTAATTAACCCTCGCATTGAGTTCATCAATTAGGTTAAAATTATATTAGATAACACCAGTACAGATCAGAGTCTGGAGGTACGTTACTTGTGATGCCTGTGTAACGGGGTTCCCTTTCTTGTCGCTGAAAAGGGGGTTTCCCAAGGTTGCTGATTGGCTGGAAGTTCAGTAGTCGTTGAAGTGACGTCTTGGGAAGCCTGTGGTTGGGCGTTGGCTGACGATGTGGAGTTGTGGGCTGGTTGAAGTTTCAGACGGGCATGCGAGGTCAGACTCGGAGACACGGCGTTACAAAACTTAACTCAGAACACAGAACTCTCAAACAGAAAAGAAAAGAAATTAAAGTAAAGGAACAAAAGTAAAGTTTGACGAGACTAGGTGGTGTTTCTTCTCATCGTGGCTAAGTAGCAGCAGGCGTGCAGGCCGAAGCACGCTGGAACCGTGCTCAAAGAACGCTAAAAGTGATGACAAAAAGCATGACTAAAAGCTTAAACTACAAGCAAAAGCTAAAAGCAGGCTAAAAGCCGGCATGACTGATAGCAAAAGCTAAATGCAAGCTAAAAGCTAAAAGCAAAATTTGATGGTGTCCTGAGTATATAACTGGCCTTTTGGCCACACCTCAAATGTTGTCTTGACCAATTAGATATTGTCTTTTCTCGGGGTGTTGCGATATTTGTCCCACCCATTCATAAATCATATGTTATCTTATCAAGCATGTTGTCCGAATTTTCCCGCTCTTGCAGGGTATAATTTGGACATGATTCCTATAACAAGAATATGATACATTTGACAAATAACTGATGGTCAGAAACATTTCAAGCAAGAAGATTCAAACACACACATACTAAACATGAATATGATCCCTTAAGCTATTCAAGAGTTATTTAAAAAGACATACACAATAAGTGATTAGAAACATTATAGTCAAATGTGTGGGTTACATGTATGATATGGAGTTAAGCAATGGACTGATATCCATTTAGAAGTCTTTTTTGAGTTAATTTTGGTGCATATATGCATTAGAAGGCATTCTCTGTGCCATTCTGTGGAGTAAGGATATGTCCTGTGAAGACCCGAGAGGTTAACAGGTCTTCTTAGGAATTTCAGTCTGGTTTCCTTCGAGGTGGGGGATAACCAGTGAACCTCGGAAGTCAATCCAAAGAGCTTGTGATCATGATTACTATCATGGTTTACATATGATGGTAACGCTGTGCATCTCTTTGACCATCAATCTGGATTACTTGCCCCAAATTTGACAATCTCTTCTCCGAATTGAAATTGTCAATAATTGTTCTAATGGTGTTAATGTTGAAAAATCTTCTCAGAAATATTTGGTTGGTTATCTGTGCTTCAGACTGTGGTGCGAGGATTGTCTGGTTCAGGCCTGATACGCTACAGAAGAGTGATGAATTCCAAAGATGTCCTGACTCAGTGCCTGATCGAATCTTTAATTTGTCTGGTTCAGGCCTGATACGCTACAGAAGAGTGATGAATTCCAAAGATGTCCTGACTCAGTGGTGTTTGGGAGTTTCTTCCCAGTGGAAAGAGAAAAAGTGCTAAGAGAGACATCAGCTGAGATCCTAGGACCTTTGGTAAATGGAAAGTCAAGGCACGAATGCCTGCCATGTGCTTAGGGGTCCGAGAGAGTTCTAGCTCATCCTCCTCATCCCCTTTGGATCTAAAAGAACCGCAGACTGAAGAGGTGGGTCCCTGATGTGAGAGCTTTATCTTCTATTGAGGTCACACCTCTGGGATTTGAGTGAGCCAATGAGGAAAGGTACCTTTTGGAGGGAAGTTTTACGACTCTTTATTTTCTAGTATGGTGTTTTGCATGTGAAATTAGATTGGGGGGTTCAAAAGAAGAATCTTTAAGATTCTTATAAAACTAATGTGTTGCATAGGTATGAACATATAACATACACTCACATTTAGATCATGAAAATATGAACTCATAGATACCAAACATCATATAGATGAGGTTATATTAACTAGTGATCTAAGAAAAAGACAATATACAAGAACAGTAACAGCATACACAATGCCCTGAAGTATATGTGTGTTCATCCAAAGAAAGGTTTTTGTATGAATTAATTTGAGAAGAGTCCATTTTTATAGCAGTATGTGTCTGTTTCAGAGAGAACTTAATAGGAAGAGGGTCTTTCCACATACTCTTAGGTCGTAAATGTTATCTGGTCTGGCATGGTAACCAGGGGTCTGGGGTCGTTTGCAGACATCCTGGCATCTAGTATGTTTATTGGGTGAGGGGTCTGTGATCATTTGTTAATCTAATGAATAATTGGTTTGTTAAATCAAATGAAAAATTATGTGTCTGATTGGTCCAGACGCTAAACATGTGTAACGTTGTACTACACCTTTAAGAAGGAGTTTCCCTGGACGCGCAGCTATCGTGTTGATTAAGTTTGGGTATAAAACAACTGCAAGCTGGACTTGTATTGCCATCATTCCAACAATATGTGGACATTCCCACCAGGTGGGCAAACATCTTGGACATGTGTTATGGCAATGTGGCCGATGCATTTCATACCTGTTCCTATCCACCTCTGGGAGCTGTCGATCATAATATCATCTCCCTACTCCCGTTGTACAAACAACAAGTGAAACAACATAGTCCACAATGCTACAGTGCCCCACAGTGGTCAAGGGATGCCATCACCCACTTACAGGGTTCCCTGGCATGCACTGATTGGGACATTTCTGACAGGAATTTGAATGACAAAGTTTCTGTTATTACAGATTATGTAAACTTTTGTATTAGCACGTGCATCCCTGTTAAAGTAGTAAGGAAATATGCCAACTCCAAGCCATGGATAACCACCTAAATAAATCAATGCCTTAAAGAAAAACATAAAGCCTTCAGAGAGAAGAACTGGGTTAACCTGAAACTGGCAAACTGCAATATTAAGAATTAGGAACTCAGGGCAAAACTGAAGTACAAGGACAGATTGGAAAATGAATTTTCCAATATGAACACAAATCAAGCGTTTAAGAAAGTATGGACATTAACAGGATGGGAATTTAGAACTACTTCATGTGCAAATTCTGCAACAGATCCAGCACTATTTGTAAAAGAACTCAATGCATTTTATGCTCATTTTGACAAGCAGGATTTTTCAACTGAATGTGAAGAACTTTTAAGAGCCCTCCCTCTTCCAGACCCTGAAGAACCATCCCCCTTCAGTGTGGAAGATGTGAGGTGTCAGCTCAGGAGATGTAAGCTGGGCAAGGGAAGGTCCCGACGGCATCTCAGTACAGGTGCTGAAGAACTGCGCTCAAGGGCTCTCACCTATTTTTAATTTACTCTTCAGTGAGGCCTACTTCACTGCCACCATACCTTCCATTTGGAAAATGTCCATCATAATACCTGTCCCTAAGAAGCCACGGCCCACGGAGCTCAACCACTACCGACCTGTTCCCCTCACATCCATAACTGTGAAATGCCTGGAGAAGCTTTTGCTGAAAACCATCTTGCCATCTGTCAATTTACAACTAGACCCCCTCCAATTTGCCTATAAGGCTAAAAGGGGCACAGAGGACTCTGTAGCCTGTCTGCTGCATCTCCTCCTTCAGCACCTGGATTCTCCTGGCAACTTTGCTAGGATACTTTTGGGACTTTAGGTCTGCTGTTAAATTCATCCAAAGGCATCTGATGATTCAGAAGCTGCATCATCTCAATATCCCCATTCAGTTGATTCATCTTATACACAATTTCCTTAGCAACAGGCAGCACGTAGTTCAGCTGGGCTCGATCACATCTTCTGCTCTCACTATCAACACTGGAGCACTGCAGGGCTGTGTGTTAAGTTCTTTCTTGTATACACTTTAGACAAATGACAACATAAGTCCATCACCTAACATAAAATACTTAAAATACTCTGACGACACAGCCATTCCTGCCCTTCTCAAAGACAAAAACTCCATTGTGGACTATCACACCACTGTCGTGCACTTTTTTTTTTTCCAAGTCAAGTCAAGTCTGCTTTATTGTCAGTTCTTCCACATGTACAGTACATACATACAGAGAATCGAAATTGCGTTACTCTCAGACCGTTGTCCTGTAGCTGCCGTCACATCATCCAAGTGGATGCTGTACACTGGTGGAGGTTGAGAAGAGACCCCCCCACATGATTATAAAGCGCTTTGGGTGTACAAAATTACACAATAAAGTGGTATATAAATGCATTGTTCATTCATTCATTCAAATATTACGACTTTAATCTTGTAATCTTAGATTTTTTTACATGGCACTAAAACACTGTAATAGCATTTAAATGTGCTCGCACTTTTTTTGTATTATATTTTTAGTTTTACTCTAATTGTATGAAAGCGAGTAAAGAATGCTTCCTTTAAAATTCACTTAAGTTGTCAGTTAATGAAGCTTTTTTTTACATCGTATGCATAATCCATCCCTTCTTTTCAGTTTCAATGATTTAGCAAAATCATGGCCAGGGTTAATTTATTTGTTTGTCTAAGTTAGGCCTAAATAATGGGAGCGAAATTATACAGTGCCTTACATTTTGCTAAAATAATGGAAAGAATTCATAAAACGCAACAATGTTCTCTGCCAAAATAAAGGACAGGTAACGAATAGCCTAACAAAGTAGGCTATGTGCGTGACAAAAATGCATGCTGTTTTATTAAAGGAATTTTTAAAATATAAACTAAAAAATGTACTTTTCACAAATATTAAGTAGCGAGAATATTGACATTTTGCATGTAGCCTAGAAATAGGCTACCACTTTTAATGCTAGGCTACGATACAAAAGTAAACCACCATTTCTCTAGGATAATATAACACATGATTCATAATACTGTACCATGTTAAATGTTTCAAATCTAAAATATGGTGTAATAATGTGTAGCTTAGAGTAAATATAAGCACAGGCTCAAAGGCTTCACATTTATCCTGCTTGAATTTGTTCTAAGAAACGCACATAACTTAATCAGTAGCTACTAAATTTGCATCTGTGAATATTGAATATTTTAACTACATTGTTTTTCTTTCATTTTCCAACGACTGCAGCAATCAGATGTAACACATCAGCTAGGCAAAGCTGATGGCAGTGATGTGTTAATCGTTTAATATTTGAAAATCTTATTCAAGAGTTTTACACATTTTACAAGTATACATACAATGAAACCCAAATATTTTTTGTCAGCCAAACTCTGTTCTCCTCTCTCCTCCTAATATTAATATCTTCTGAGATTAATTAAATTTCATATTTCAATAATTTAACAACACACTTTCATGTTGACAGTTCTCTGATGTGGGTTAATAGTAACATGACATGCAGGTTAACAAATAATATGTTATCTTTTTAATAAGTGTTTTATTTTGATTTTATATCAAAATGATAGGCTACTTTAAAAATGCTATTGTAGAGTATAAAAATATCAGTAACATTCAATAAATGTCACTATGACAAGTAAAGAAGTAATTCAATTCATGTTTATTTGTGTAGTGCTTTTCACGATACAAATGGTTGCAAAGCAGCTATACAGAAAATGAAAGTTTCTACATTATTTTAGGAGTACCTTATCAATGATGACTATGTCAAGTTTATGTCCATATGGCAGAAATGTTAAGTAAAAATCATGCAGTTAGTTAATGACATGCATTCAAACAGACGGTGAACACTTTTAACAGCAATGGTTATATGTTGTGATCAAACTTATTCCAATGTTTGGTAGTTTTGTATGTTGGTGCAGGGTTGACGCCATCTGAGATCCTCTGAGGGGTCAGCATCATCTCTTCTCAGGTGTTGTCCAGTAACTGCTTTATGAATATAACTCAAATTAAAAGCGAATCAAATAAAAGCATCTGCTGAATTTTTAAATGTAAATTGAAATTTAAACTGAAAAGACAAAGGAAGTTGTGTGAAAGTATGTGTATGTGGAATGAAGTAATGGTATCACCAGATCATTAAAACAGGGCCTTGGCACTTAATGGAAAAAAAGCCTCAATGTATGTCCACTTCAATGTCCAGTTCATACATGATCAACTACCAGTGACTTTAGCTCTCACATCCAATCTGAATCAGATATTGACTCAGTATGTAACTTATGTAGGTAACAGAAACACTGGCTATATACAAAAATAAAAAAAGAGTTTATGAATGACATAGGATACTGACACCAGGCTAACTTATAGTTATAATTTTTTTTAGACCACAGATACATTTCTAGAGGTTTGTTTCAAGCATTGTTGTGAGCACTGGAGTAATAGTCCCCAGTAACTAGGCAGACTAAACAAACTATTCAAACAATAATTTGTTAATAAGCTCTACAAATAAAATATCTAAACACAAAAATCTAAACACAATAAGTAAAAAACTATATTAGTCTAGGTTAGCATTTGGTTATGGTTTTGCTGTATGTCTGTAATCAATCAGGCAAAACAGCTAGACGATTTATTATATCGCACAAACTATGCATTGTTTTCACACTGTTGCAGTTAATGCTTTAATGCTTAACATTGAAACCTGGTTACCTTTTCGAATAATTCATTAAAGAAGCGATTTGAGGAGTGTGCACTAATATTTTCAGTTCCATTCATTTTCTCAAGGACACCTCCACAACTGAAGAACTAATGAATATTCACATAAACTCCACCCACTGGAACATCTTTTCACAGGAAGCGAATATTACACAGCACCGGCATTTAAACTGACTAATCAAAAAAGCCCATGGACAGGTTATTGCTGACAGGATACCACATTCAGTACGGCCAATGCAAAAAAACAAATTATATTATTTATTAGAAACGTTATCAACACTATCAAAAACAGTGTACCTGTAACCCAGTGATTTTTTGTTTGTTTGTTTGTTTGTTTGTTTGTTTTAATCTAGTAAAATTCTTTTCCCCTTCTAAAATCGAGCAGATCTCAGATGCCTGTCTGTGTGACGTCACACAGACAGGCCCCTCCCACAATAGTTTGATTGACAATGGCCTTTCAGCACAGACTGGACTGGCGTCTTACCTTAGACCCACCCTGAGTGAGTTGTCATCAGTCCGCCATTGTTTCACCGCTGGAGCAGATGTAGACAAGAAGGTCTCCTAAGCGATTGAGGTGTTCTTTTGTTGGATGTAATAATGAATATAACAGTCCTCATGTACTCCTGACATCTGAGCCACTGAAGACGCAGTAGATAACATTTATTTTTGAAGGGAATGCAGCCCCGATCTACCTAAATGCGTCTTTGTTCACGCAAATCATTCTCGATACAGTTTCACCAACAGAAGAAGTGAGTATAAGGTTTTTTAATGAATCTTTGCAGTTCGCCTTTCCTAATAATCTGCTAATTAGCAAGTTTCACGATGAATGCGGCTAAAGTAAACAATCTCTCAGAGAGCGGCTCGAAAGAGAGGGGTGGAGTCAGCAGAGCTCATTTGCATTCAAAGGAAAATTCTTCAAAACGGCTTGCTCTGAAAAGAGCTGTTTTTGACAGGGTAAAAAGGGTGTTTTTAAGTGAGAAATTTTAACCAAACTATGTTACAGACTTTACATTAAGACCCTAAAGAATCATATCAACTTGTGGAAAATTTGCCTCGATGACCCCTTTAACACTAGTACACAGATCTGTAGTACAAGTTAGTTACAGGATGAAATACGCCATGAAGAATCAATGCTAATTCATTCAGTATAGTCGTTACATTTTCACAGTCATGCTAAAAATATTCATAAGAACACTAGACAAGTTATCATCTAGCAATAATGAAAACTAAAACAGCAATATTTATTATTGCATAAATAATAAAAAACTGATAAAATTATCCACCCCTGTCAGACACAAGACGGGAACACAGAGGTAGGTGAACGTGTAGCAGTATTTATTGTGACAGAGGTTTCAGATACAGGTGAAGCAACAGGAATAGTCTTGACACGAAGAAGGTTGGAACTTAGCTCTGGTTGTGATGGAAGTAGATGACAGAATCGGAAGGCGGCACAGAGGAACTGACGAGGAAGGAACAACAGGTATCCAGGGGAACAACTATGGTAGCGAGGGTTCAGGTAAGTACATGTGGGTCAATGCTAGATCAGACGAGGAGTGAGGGGAAGTGATAGTCCTTATATGAGAGCCTGGTGATGATGGACAGGTGCTCAGAATTCTGGTGATTGTGAACGAGTAGGCGTGGCGTGTGGAGAGGGTGTAAGCTGTGACTCCGTGACAACCCCTAAGTAAATGTAGCATTTGGACCAATTAGACACACAACTTTTTGTTATATTTAACAAATAATCTCTAGCGCCCCCTTCACCTGTCCAAAGGGCCAACTATGAGGGTCTATGGACCCTTCCCCCGAAATGCAACTAACACCTCAAAAGGGCAGAACACGCCTCTGGTTCCATGGCAACCAAAGACAAACCATCTGATAACACTAGTTTTATTGCTCACAGGCATGCGGACAGCAACTCTTACTCAATCTCTCTAAAACAGACACATAATGCCCCCCAAAAATGGACTCTTCTCTAATTAATTCATAGGAAAACCTTTCTTTAAATGAAAACAGATGTACTTCAGGTCATTGTGTATGTTACTGTTCTTGTATATTGTCTTTTGTATTGTATACTGTTTATGCATGCTTATGATAGAACCACTCGTTCATGTAATCTTACCTATATGTAATCTGACTATGTTTAGTGTCTATGAATTCGACTTCTGATGATCTAAACGAGAATGTATATTATATGTTGGAACATAGGCAATATATTAGTGTTCTGAGAATCTTTAGTAATTTTGCATCAACATGCAATCGAGTTCCATATGCAAATTACCATGCTCTCATTGGACAAGCCCATCCTGAGAGGGGTGAATCTTCTCAGACCTTAAAAGCCTCACATCAGTGACCTGCCTTCAGTCTGCGGTTCTGTTAGATTCTGAGAAGATGGGGATGCTGAGCTAGTCTTGTAAGGACACCCTAAGGTCCTGCCAGGCCTTTGGCCTTGACTTTCCATTCAACAAAGACCCCCAGATTTCAGCAGACGTTCACCCAAAACAACCGACTGCCCTTACAAGGATACTTGTCAAGATAACCATTGGTATTCACCTGCTGTCTAAGAAGGCTAAGGCTATCTGTTTGTGCACCTTACATGTGTGCGGGCGCGGTGTGCATAGAAATTATTGCGTTATTTCACTGACAAATGTCGAGAGCTCATTACTGTAGCGCAAAAGCACATTATTACAATGCGCTAGCGCGAATCTATCTCTGCTCAAGCACGGATTTTCTTTGCTCTTGCACAAACCAGGGGTGCGCGCTCAGATATACGCTGCTCTCGCCTGGAGAGAGTGTGTGCACTTAAAACATGTCTCTCCTCTCACTCAAACTGTGTCCTGTGCACGCTCAAATCTCTCTGTACTCATGAGCCATAGATATTAATTACTTTCGCACCTAAATTAAACGTTGTCAAAGGTTATCATGCACTTTTAAAAAGTAGTCTCAAAACAGATTTGTGCAGGGCCTTTCCTTTATTTTTTTTTTTTAATTGTTGTATTTTTGTTTTAACATAAACTGTTTATTGTAGCTACTTTGTTTTACTACATTTCTTTTTTTGTTTGTATTTAGTTTTGTATGCAGTTTTTGCCATTTCCATGCCTTGCGCGTCCGGTTTTGTGTGAGAGCAAAGAAAATCCGCTGAGAGATTTGCGCTCGCGCATTGTATTTATGTGCTTTCGCACTACAGTAATGCGCTCTTGACATTTGTCAGTGAAATAACGCTATAAGAAATGTATTATCACAGCATGTGAGTACCGCATTGAGATTTCTTGGGCTTAAATTACTTAGTGTTTAAACTGACAAGACTTAAAACATGTGAGAATGAAAAACTTTCTTGAGGAATCTGCACTGGCCTGATCGTTAAGTTTTTGGGGGCTAGGTGACAGATGGGGGGTTGAAACCCACCTAAAAAGTGTTTAGAACCACCCCTGGTATAGCATGCGTAATTATGCTGAAACATAAATATATAACCAGTTTACCTGACTCAATGTTATGGCTGAGCGTGTTTCTTAGATAACAACATGACAATCCGTGGTTGGATTTCCGACACAGCTAACCGTAAGTCATCTTACACTTTCAATAAGCCTGACTGATACTCGAGCCAACTCTGCTCTACCTGTCAACTAGCAGTGGGAGTCAGATTGCCCCCTAGTGGATGGCTAAAGATTTGCTAACTCATATTCATAAATCCTCAAGGGAATGTCTGAATTAAATGATGCTCGCGCCCCCCTTGACAGGCGCCCCACAGGTTGAAAACCCCTGCTTTAGAGAAGAGGAAGAGAAAACTAGGGGTGCACGTAAAAATCTGTTCATATATGAATCGCGACGCCATTCTCTGCCAAAGCCGCCGTTCTCAATCCTGTTCCTCGCGTTGCCCTGCTCTGCATCTCTCTCTCTCTCTCTCTCTCTCTCTCTCTCTCATTCAGATCGTCAGACCAGCTCCAACAAACTGTTCCATTTATACACTTATTTTTACATAACAATGAGAAGCGTTATACAAGGATGCGTGTACGGTTGCTGTGCTGTAATAAAGCTTTAATCAGAATAAAACCGTATATTAAAAGCTAACAGAAGCAGCAGCATTTACAAACAACAGCATATCTAAAAGTATGCGACAACAACAAACAAACATTCCATAAGAGCCATGCTTGCACAGGTTCTGCGCGATCCTCTTCATTAATATTCTCTGCGTCTCAATCGGGCTCAAATTGACAAGCAATATAGAGGACGTCATTGTTTACAATACAAACGGAGCACATTCTGAGCTTAAGAGGCGGGATGTTCAGACGCGCACTAGAGGCAGTTTAGCAAATCACAACACACTGAGCCAGCTGACCAATCTCAGCCCATCACATATTTCTGAGGGAGGGGCTTCATAAAAACAGGAAATAATCAAGGTGTCTGTCAGAAAAGGGACAGATTGGTAAATTATGTGAAAAATAATGTGTTTTTTAAAAAACGAAGCATGCACACTTATTAGACTGCACCCTATAAACACAATCAAGCCTAGAAAAAAAACAGTCAACCACCCCTTTAGTTAATAAAACTCTTGTGCACAAATTACATGAGTTTCTGATTCTGCCTTGCAAATGAATAGTCCCTTTACGATTTTGATCCTTGCTACATGCTCTAATGCATTATTAGGCTACTGTAAGAAAGTTGTTTTCTGTGGCCACGAAAATATCCTTTCTTAGAGTTTATATGGAATTACGCTAAATGTTCGCTGGACGAACAGATTAGTTGATGGCAATTTAATTCTGCTACATTTACTACTGCAGCTCACATAAATAATTGTAATTAATCATAATAAATTGTAATTATTTATATACATTTCCCTTTTGAGCTAATTTACTACATAAAGTATTAACAAATTTTGATGCAACAAGTAGCCTATGGTATAATTTTACAGTGTTCATCCCTCCAAAACAGAGAAAACATCTTTCACAAACATCTACATCTCTGTCTCTTTTAAAGTGTTTAGTGTACGAGGTGTGTTTGGAGGGGTTATTTTAGCTTAACCCCACCACAGACCTCATTAATTTTCAAACCCTGGCTACAGCCATGATAGTCATTTTTGAATTGCAACAGAATGAGCATCCTCTGATGATTGGTCTCATATGTGTTAAGCAGACCAATCAGTTGTCTCTTATTTCATGCAAAATTAATAAATTTATTGACACCGATTGCTATGACTTTGAGCCATCCAAACAGTTGGGACAGATGGTACTACCTCCCTGAAATGAGTTTTTGAAGGGTGGGATGTCTGATTCCATTCGACCATAAGTGCTCTGCGAAGTGGACATCAGAGGATATTCCACCATGATTCCACTTCAAAAGGAGCATATCCACCTTTTTCTTATGCCCCATAATGCTTTGTGCAAATTATGGGAGAAACGTCTGGTATGGTAACCCTCGTTCCCTGAAGGAGGGAACGGAGACATCACGTCAGTGACCGACGAAATGGGATATCGCTTCGATAGACCAATCTACTTCAAGTGTAAACTAAACGAACCAATGCACATTGGCATGCAATTATTGCATCCAGCTGCCGCTGATCACAGCGTGAGTATAATAAGGCAGCAGGTGCAATGCATATCAGGTTTTCGCTGAGGAGCCGAGCAGCTACCGACGAAAATGGGAAGCAACCATGGCGACGGGAAATGGGCGTCTCCGTTCCCTCCTTCAGGGAACGAGGGTTACCATACGTAATCGAGACGTTCCCTTTCAGTCGTCACTCTCGACGCCACGTCGGTGACCGCGAAAATGGGATCCCTACCAAAGGTGTTAGGTGTAGGCCGGGGCTCGGAACAAGTAGTTCCACTCACCATTGTCAAAGCACTACCTCACTGGGTGAGATTGGATAACACTGGGAATACGTACCCATTCCGCCTGGAACAGGGACGTTACAGAAGCCCCATCCTTCCCGAAGGAGGTCTCGGGAGCAAATACACATATAGCATCCGTTTAGGTGTATATGGAGAAATTTGAGGTGATTAAAACCCTCTTGGGAAGGCAGAAGTCTGCCAGGGAAACACAGGCTCTAAGGCTATACCGTGGACTTTACACATACGAGTACCGCTTAGGTCTCAATATGGAACCCAGACTTCCATGGTTCTCACGGATTCATCATGAAGGTCTGGCGCCGCACGTTCCACCGCATCCAGCTGCCTAGGGGGATGAAGGATCTCAACAGGGTCTACATTACGGACACTCTGGAGCAGTTTTAGCAAGCCAACACTAACCGGGGCCTCTTGGTGCCACTATCCATTTGAGGTGAGAACACAGGAGGATACCGGCTCTACACTAAGGCTATAGAACCCAGCAAACGTGTTAGGGGTCGCCCAGACCACAGCTCTACAAATATCTGCCAGCAAGGCGCCACGAGCCAGCGCCCAGGAGGATGCAACACTTCTTGTTGAGTGAGCTCGCAACCTGAATGGGCAGTGCACACCCTGTGCCTGATAAGCCAGGGTTATGGCATCCACAATCCAGTGGGCCATCCTCTGCTTAGAGACGGCATTCCCCTTCTGCCAGCCTCCGTAACAGACAAAGAGCTGGTCTGAGGTCCTGAAGCTTTGTGTCCAGTCTACGTAGCATCTCAAAGAAAGGACGGGACAGAGCAAAGGTAGAGCTGGGTCTGCCTCCTCCAGGGGCAGCGCTTGCAGGTTCACCACTTGGTCTTTGAAGGGTGTAGTGGGAACCTTGGGCACATAGCCGGGCCGGGGCCTCAGGATAACCTGGGAGTCAGCCGGCCCAAATTCTAGGCACGAATCTTGATGGAGGCCAGTGCAAGCAGGAGCAGAGTTTTCAATGGAAGAAACTTTGGCTCAACTGAATGGAAAGGCTCGAATGGGCCCTGCTGTAGTGATTTCAGCACCAGAGTCAGGTCCCAAGAGGGTATGGAGGGGGGCCGGGAAGGATTTAACCTCCTGGCCCCTCTAAGGAACCTGATGACGAGGTCATGCTTACCTAAAGACTTCCCATTCACGGGGTCATGGTACGCAGCAATAGTGGCAACCTGGACTTTGAGGGTGGAGGGAGACAGCCTTCGCTCCAGCCCTTGCTGCAGAGAGGAATGCACAACTGCAATCAGGCATCTTCGGGGGTCTTCTCGGCGAGAAGAAAACCACTCGACGAACAGGTTCCACTTCAAGGCGTAAGCGTGTCTCGTAGACGGTGCTCTTGCACCTAGAACCTCTGCGTCCCGTCCAGGGACCAGACATGGAGTTTTCAAAGGAATACACCCCCAGTGCCAAACGGTGCCCCGTCTCTGAGTCAGTAGATCCTTCCTCAGAGGAATCTGACAAGGAGGGGCTGTCGCGAGGAGCAGTAGTTCAGATAACCAGGTCCGAGTGGGCCAATACAGCGCCACTAGCAAGACTTGCTCCTTCACTGGGGGAAACGCAAATTGCCAGAAGCAAAACAGACTCACAGAAGCAAAACAATACTTGCGTAGGCCCCGCGGCCAGCTGTGTGCCAGTGCATCTGTGCCGAGAACAACTGGCAGTGAGCGGTCTCTGGAGAAGCAAACAGGTCTACCTGAGCGGCTCCAAACCGTCTCCAAATCAGCTGGACTGTCAGGGGATGGAGTTGCCATTCTCCCAGGAGCATTGCTCGAGACAGCTCGTCGGCTGTACGGCTGAGCAGGCCCGGAATGTGAATGGCACGAAGTGACCTCAGAACCTTCCGACTCCAAAGGAGGAGGTGGCGGGCGAGTTGTGACATGCGACGGGAGCGCAGACCACCTTGTCGGTTGATGTACGCAATGGTCGCCGTGTTGTCCTTTCGGACCAGTACACGCTTGCCTCGTAAGTGACCTTTGAGACGGTTTAAGGCAAGGTGCACTGCTAACAACTCCAGGCAATTGATGTGCCACTGCAGCTGCGGGCCCGTCCAAACCCCTGAGACTGCATGCCCGTTGTACGTGGCAACCACAGCATGCCTGGAGATCTGCTCTAGGGGCACCCTTGCCCTGAGAAACACAAGATCTGACCACGGGGTGAGGGTTTGGCAACAGACTGGTGTAACTTGGACCCAGTGAGTGCCACGCTTCCACGCCCAGCTCGGGACTCGGCCATAAAGCCAGTGCTGGAGCGGACTCATATGTAACAGGCCGAGCTGTGTAAGTGCCGCTGCGGCCGCCATATGCCCCAGGAGCCTCTGTAAAAGTTTCAGTGGGACCGCTGTCCTGCCCTTGAGCGTATTCGAGCAGGCTAGCACTGACCTCATTCCTCTGTGAGGCTTGCTGTCTGTTCGACCGAATCCAACTCCATACCAAGAAAAGAGATCCTCTTCGTTGGCGAGAGTTTGCTCTTTTCCCAGTTGACCCGAAGGCCTCTTTCACCCTCGTGCAGGTCCTTCAGTGCCTTGGCCTGGTGCACCTGCAGTAACGCCACAGCGTGTAAGGCAGAAGCAGCTTCCCCGCAAGCCATATAGGCACCGCCTGTTAGACCAGACGAATGCCTATAGGCCCGGGAAGGAAGCACGGGGTCTCTCCGCCAGCAGGAGGCAGACTTAGGACACAATTGCATCGCTACCGCCCGCTCCACTGGGAGAATCACCGAATACCCCTTTGCTGCACCGCCATCGAGGGTGGTGAGGGAGGAGGAGCCCACCAGCTGGTTTCTGGCAGTAAAAGGTGCCATCCACGACCTGGTGTGCTCGTCATGCACTTTCGGGAAGAAAGGATCCAGGGTGGGGCACTGAGAACCAGCGCGCACCACCTTGAGAAACCAATCATCCTGCCTCGAGGGCTCGGGATGCAGTGGAGATTTTCACTCGAGCCCTACCCTGTCGGCGGCCCGGGAAAGCATAACTGTCATCTCTGGATCCAATTCAGGCTTTGCCACCATCCCAAAGGGAACTTCTGTTTACACTGTAAGCAATCAGCAAAAGGTTCGCTCTATGAATGCAATGCATGTTCACAAACTGGCTACAATGTGGTAACATTATTTTAGTCACTCTTTAACCATCAATCATTAAAAGGAAATTTAAATGTGTAAAAGCATTAACAAATTACATTTTTAGCATAGCAATACATTAAAAAAGAAAATACAAAATTACATTTTACAGCATTCGGGGTTATCATTTACCCCATTGTTTTTATTTTTCCTGTATCAATAAAACACTATACTGCCTTTGTGTAGTTTCATTCTTTTATTATACCTTTCATAATATATTATATAGGATAATTTCTGGTTCAGTTTTGGGGATTCAGGCATAATATTGGTCCAGTTAACGCTGTCTTCTGAAGCTTCTGGATAAGCTGTGGTTGAGTTCTGGGGTAAAGGTTGTTCCGGTTTAGCTCTTGTCTGGCTGACATCTGGGTATTCCGGCACTGTTGTGGGCCAGTAATGGCTGATTTCTGGGGATACTGTGAAGTTGTGGTTGAGTTTTGGCCTGTTTTGGGCATTGGTCTAGGTGACTTTCGGCAAACCGCATTTGGGCCAACCTTGGGCCGTAATTCCATTTGGTATGTGGGCCAAACTCACAGCCTAAACCAGATCTGTCCCAAAACCAAAACAGAAAATGAATGAAAATTTACAGCCCATTCAGTCAAAATGACCGATAAGGATTGTTTGTAGCACATTCTTATGATTTGTTGCAGTCTTTTTGAGTTGGACTTCCCCACAACGAGAGTGTCTCCCATAAATTAAAACGCAGTATAGACTTGTTAGGAAAAAGGTGGCTAGCCTATGTTCCATTCAAAGGGCATTAAGGGCATTGGTGAGTGGGCCCATGAATTTAGTAACTTGAATTATAGGATCCTCCTTTAGCAAAACTTTGGACCAATTTTGGACCATCCATCCCCACAAATCTTTTTCACTTTATCAGTATTTCTTTAGATTAACTTTAGGTTATGCTGCAGCATCTTAATTGTCTAAAGAACAGGACACATTTTCTTCTTTTCAACCATATTTTGCGTGCATTTGGTCATCATGAGGAACTGCTGTCCTGAGATTCTCCTGTAAAATGTTCAATAATTGCAATGATTGATGAGGCAAAATATATCATTAAACCATGATGCACCATCCACCATGTTGTATAGTTTTGTAAACACAAGATATATATATATTATATATTAATACCATTCTGGTTTTCACACTAAAATGCTGCCGTTCATTTTGAAAACAGTTGACGAAAGTTAAAAAACTGTACTGTCGGTTCATATAGCTTATGATTCATGAATGCCCAGGTCTTCAGTTTTTGCGATTGAGGCTCCCACTAACCAATCTTTCTTGAGAAAAAAAAAAAAAGATTTGTCTGTAACTACGCTTTTGTGCGCCTTTATTTAAAAGTCAGGGCACCTGTGTAACCCAAATGTATAATCTCATCTCCTAAAAATGGTAAAATTATAAAAAAAAAAAATTAAAAAAATAAAAAAAAAAATTATCAGTAACTAATGCAGAATTTTTTATTTTTTTATTTTTTTCAACATCGTGAATTAGATTTTTCACCGTAAGTGACTTTTCTGGAGATTGCTAAAAGTTTATATAACTATATTTTTGAAAATATTGTCTTTGTGCTGTTTTTACATTTAACCAGGTGACTGGTTTGTAGTTTGACACCCTGATTAAGGCTTGTTAGCCACAACGCGTCTGTGTATTTGTGAGTTGTTTTTAATGTAAAGACGTGACATAAGGGCTTTTTATTTTTCACTATACTTTCGAGTGCCTTGGAGTTAAAAGTTTTTTTTTTTTTTTTTTGATGAATTAAGAAATACCGCACCCAAAGAGCACTGATTTATGGACTGTATACCCCAGTAGCATTTTTTTCATATTTTTGATTAACTCTTCAAAATAACTTTTGTGCTCCAAAGACAGACAGTGAGTAAAGGATTGAATTTTTGGGTAAACTATATACAGCGGGGAAAATAAGTATTTGACACATCAGCATTTTTATCAGTAAGGGGATTTCTAAGTGAGCTATTGACACAAAATTTTCACCAGATGTAGCCATCAAGCCAAATATTGAATTCATACAAAGAAATCAGAACATTTAAGTATACAAGTTGAGTCATAATAAATAAAGTGAAATGGCACAGGGAATAAGTATTGAACACATGACGATAACAAGGTGCAAAATGGCATAGAAAGCCAGGATATCACCTGAAATCTGTCAGTATTGAGAGAGAAACCCTGCCCCCTATCAGTACTAATTGATATCAGCTGCTTAAGTCCTAACTGATGGCCTATAAAGGTTTCTCATGACCCAGGAGGCACACAGGAAAGACTTCATGATGGGTATAAGCAAAGAACTCTCTCAAGATCTTTGTAATCTTATTGTTGAAAAGCATTTTGATGGGAATGGTTATAGGCGCATTTCCAGAATGCTGAATGTTCTTGTGAGCACTGTGGGGGCCATTATCCGGAAATGGAAAGAGCATCAGTTCACCATAAACCGGCCACGATCAGGTGCTCCACGTAAGATCCCTGTCCAAGGAGTTCAAAGAATAATCAGGAGAGTTCTTCAAGAGCCAGGGTAGAACTTCAGGAAGACCTTGCATCTGCAGTTACTGTTGTTTCAAAGAAAACTATAAGCAATGTACTGAACCGCCATGGCATCCATGCACGCTCACCACGCAAGACTCCATTGCTGAACAAAAAGCATGTTGAGGCTCGGTTAAAGTTTGCGAAAGAGCATTTGGAGAAGCCTGTGGATTATTGGGAGACTATAGTATGGTCAGATGAAAGCAAAATTTAACTTTCTGGCCGTCATTCTACACACCATTTTTGGAGAAGAAATGGCACTGCCCACCACCCCAAGAACACCATACCAACAGTTAAGTTTGGGGGTGGAAGCATCATGGTTTGGGGCTGCTTTTCTGCAAGGGGTACTGGCAGACTTCATATTATTGAAGGCAGGATGAATGGAGAAATGTACCGGGACATTCTGGATAAAAATCTGCTGCCATCTACCAGAAAGCTGAAAATGAAAAGAGGGTGGACATTTCAGCAAGACAATGATACCAAACACAAGGCCAAGGAAACAATGAAGTGGTTTCAAAGAAAAAATCAAGTTGCTTGAATGGCCCAGTCAATCACCTGACCTAAATCCCATAGAAAATCTATGGAGAGAACTGAAGATCAAAGTTCATAAAAGAAGCCCAAGGAACCTTCAAGATTTAAAGACCATCTGTGTGGAAGAATGGGCCACAATCACTCCTGAGCAATGCAGACGACTGGTCTCTCCATACAAGAGGCGTCTAGAAGCTGTAATCACCAACAAATGCTTTTCTACAAAGTATTAAATAAAGTGTGTTCAATACTTATTCCCTGTGTCATTTCACTTTATTTATTATGACTCAACTTGTATACTTAAATGTTCTGATTTCTTTGTATGAATTCAATATTTGGCTTGATGGCTACATCTGGTGAAAATTGTGTCAATAGCCCACTTAGAAATCCCCTTACTGATAAAAATGCTGATGTGTCAAATACTTATTTTCCCCGCTGTATCTTGAAGTACCTTATTTAATAATTATTGCAACGTAGCTTTTTTTCTACAAAAATCATTTGTTAGTTTCCTCTTCAGTTTTGCTGATATGTAAGAAATGATTTGTGAAACTAGATCTGTTCCGCTTTTCCTTCCTTAAAGTGTCATAAACCGCTCTCTTAAAAGTTAATAGATTTTGTAAAATTAGAAATAAGATATTCTTTTAATATTTGTAAGAAATTTTCACATATTACACTTTTAATCAAAGACAATTGCAAACTTAGAACATCAGAACATATGTAGTCGTAAGACCTCGTCTTCTCTGTACAGTTAATAGACTTTGTAAAACTGTTGGTGAAACTGTTGCAAGATCCTTTCTTAATTTATACAGAGGAAGTGTTATCCAGTAGTATCTTGGCTTCACTGCAGATATTTTTCCACTAAGTAATACATTTCTTTGCCTTTGTTTTTGGATAGAAGTCATTTATCATGAACAGGACCCCTGCACTCTGTCCACGGACAATGATGGTAACCAGTGGTCCTCTTTATCATCTTACTTTATCCAGGTAAGGTCATAACACATATTACAATTAAAATACAATATTAAATTACAATTAAGTACATTAAGATTATGAGTAACTGTCAAAAGCGGAGTTCTGATTTCCTAACAGTTTTTTTTTTCTTTTTTTTTTTTCTTTTTTTAATATAGTAAAAATGGGACATTGGATGATGAGCCAGATACTGATGCACCATATGACTATTTTGACTACTATGCTGGATATGTTGATTTGTCTGGATTTTCCTGTGTTTATGAAGTTCATGGAGCTTTCATTCTTCCTGTGCTATACTCCCTGTTTTTTGTGGTGGGCTTTCTGGGTAACATAATGGTGATCTGGGTGGTTTTGATGGGTGTGAAGCTTAGAAGTATGACTGACATCTGTATTCTGAACCTGGGTTTAGCTGACCTGCTCTTGGTCTGCTCCCTCCCCTTCCTGGCGCACTATGCCAGAGACCAGTGGATCTTTGGAGATGTTATGTGCACTATGGTCCTCAGTGTCTACCACATTGGATTCTATAGTGGGATATTCTTTATTGTACTGATGAGTGTTGATCGGTACTTAGCTGTTGTTCATGCTGTGTTTGCCCTGAGAGTCAGAACAAGGACATGTGGGATCTCAGCAAGTGTGGTCACATGGATTGTTGCTGTTTCTGCATCCTTTCCTGAGTTGATGCACCTAAAAACCACAGAAAACAATGAACAAAAATACTGCATATCTTACCCAACAAATGATAAAAATTCTTACCTTTCTTCAAGGACTTTTGGTATCTTGAAAATGAATGTTATGGGTTTAATTCTCCCTCTTATTGTGATTGGATTTTGTTACTCAATGGTTTTAAAGAAACTCCTGACAGCTCACTCTACCAGGAAGCAGTCCATGCACCTTGTCATCACGCTGATGGTGGTCTTCTTCTGCTGTTGGGCTCCATACAATGTCACAGCTTTTGTGAAAGCCTTGGAAATGAATGAGCTCATAACTCAATCTTGTGACAGCAGCAAGGCAATCAATCTAAGTCTGCAAATCACAGAAGCTTTGGCTTATTCACACAGTTGCCTGAACCCCATTTTCTATGTGTTTGTGAGAGAGAGATTTAGAAGGCATCTTTTCAAACTCCTGAACAGGACACCTTGGACTAGACTGCAATTCGTACAGAACTACATTACACAGGCCACTGTATCAGTTTACTCACACAGCACCAATGATGAGAGAACTAGTACAATAGTTTAAATTGGGAAAAGACAGTCAAAAAGAATTTTTAAATGCAGGGCTGTCCTTAGAGCAGTGCAATTGGTGCGGCCGCACCAGGCCCCATGGCAAATAGACCGAGGGGGAACCACCACACACCATGAATGGGAACACGAATGTTCCTGAACTGCTCCTTACCTCGCACTGGGCCTGCGCCAACTTGGGACAGCCCTGTTTAAATTTATATACTAATTTGTTTTTAATCTACCAGCATTGATGTAGATATTTTAAAAGTTGGGGAACTCTGCACCTATAGTGTTTTGTATTTGGGGGAGATGTAAATTCATCTAGTTTACCACTTGCAACCCCATGGCCCTTTCACCTTTCACACCAAACGTCAGGGCCACAATTGCTACTAGTGTTGACATCCCTGTATGTTTTCATTTATAGTATTTTTTTATTTGTTTCAAAATTATTCATGTTTGTGTGTGTGTGTGTGTGTGTGTGTGTGTGTGTGTGTGTGTGTGTGTGTTTTTGTTTGTTTTTTATTCACTACCGTTCAAAAGTTTGGGATCAGAAAGATTTTATATGTTTGTTTTGTTGTTGTTGTTGTTGTTTGATTGTTTGTTTGTTTTTTAAAGAAGTCCCTTATGCTCATTAAAGTTGCATTTATTTGATCAAAAGCACAGAAAAAAAACGGTAATACTATAAAATATTATTGCAATTTAAAATAATGGTTTACAATTTTAATATGCTTTAAAACATAATTGTGATGCAAAGCTGAATTTCAGCATCATTACTCCAGTCTTCAGTGCACTCACATGATCCTTCAGAAATCACTCTATTCCATTTCGGACTTGCATCCTTAGTAATTCGGACTTCACGAGTTTGACTCAGGAGTGTGAGCTCCCGGAGATGGTACGACGCAAGTCTGGTAGTTCTGCAAACGGAGTACTTGATAACGTCAGTCAGCTAGCCTTGGCTACTGCAATTTTCCTCACTATTTACAGTATTATTTACAATAAGATGGAATATGATATCAAACACCTCTGCCTCTTTTCGCTTTCATTTAAACATATTATTAGCCACAAAAATGTAGCTCAGGGAACGTATGTCACGGTCTGGTAATGGAAAACACCATGTAAACAGGGGTCTGGGTCCAAATGCAGGTTTATTACTGAACAAAAACAAAGCAAAACAGAAACAGACACAGATCAAACAAGATCTACAAGACACCTCAACCAAAAAACAGGACCGGAATAACAATTACAATTCAGCCAGGCAAAGGGGTGGGAGTGTGGTGTATAAATAGTCCATGACAATAGCTGAGGGTATAATAAGTGACAGTTGTATGGAGTTGGGGGAATGGAGTCCGGCAGGATGGGAGATGGCGACCTCTGGTGGTGAGAGGGAGAAATGCAGGGCCAGGACTCATGACAACATACATGCATTAAAATGAAACGAAATATTATATCAAACAGTATTGGCTCTTTTCATTTTAATTTTAACATATTAATAGATTAATAGAATAATAGAATAAAGACCAAAGATTACCTGTTAGATTTACCCAAATCGAATTATATCTTATGTTTAACCACTAAAGAGACATCAAAGCCAGTAGCAAATGTCAGAAGGACAAGCTGAGTTGAGGCTGTTCTGGTTGGGAAACATGAGCACTTATGTTGCCTTTGGGTGTTATTGAAAATTTCCTATTTCCCACTTATGAAGTTGTGATTAAGATAAGATAAGATAAGATAAGATAAGATAAGATAAGATAAGATAAGATAAGATAAGATAAGATAAGATAAGATAAGATAAGATAAGATAAGAATCACTTTATTCGCCAAATGCATCAGCAGATACACAGGAATTTGATATGGCCATCAGTAACACACAAACTCAACACACAAACATATATGCGTATAGCTGCAAAAGCATGCCTAAAACAATCAATCAAATAATAAAATAGTCCAAAAATAGTGCAAGATCAGCTATTCATAAAGGAAATGGCTCTCGGAAAAAAACTATTAAGATGGCGTGAGGTCCTTGTCCTCACTGCTCTGTACCTTCTTCCTGAAGGAAGCAGCCTAAAAATGTCACTTGCTGGATGGGACTGATCAGCAGCAATTTTAGCCGTCCTCTTCCTGACTCTGGCCTCATATAGGTCATTAAGTGACAGCTGCCTTTGTCCAGTCAGCCTCTCTGCTGTGCGCACAATACGCTGTAGTCTGACCTTCGCCTGGGCTGATGCAGATGCAAACCAAACAGTAATGGATGCTGAAAGAAGGCTTTCCACAGTGGCTCTATAAAATCTAGACCGAACAGAGCTAGAAACGTTTAATTTATTTAACTGTCTCAAAAAAAACATTCCACTATGAGCTCTCTTAAAAATGGAGGAACTATTTTCCTCCCATTTCAAGTCATTTGTGATAACAGTGCCTAAAAATTTAATTGACTCCACCCTCTTCACAACGGAGCTCTTGATAGTTAGAGGAGAAAGGGAGGCGGGTGTTCTGCAAAAATCTATCACCATTTCCACAGTCTTTTGCTGATTAAGCTCCAAGTTGTTCTCATCACACCACACAACCAATTTAGACACTACCTGCCTGTAAGCAGACTCGTCGTTTCCCTTAATAAGGCCAACTAATGTAGTATCGTCTGCAAATTTAATCAGCTTGATGGAACCATTATTGGAAGTGCAATCATTGGTATACAGTGAGTAGAGAAATGGTGACAGCACGCACCCCTGAGGTGCTCCAATGTCAGTAGTCTGAGGATCAGACATGTGCTGGCCAAGCCGCACATACTGTTGTCTGTCACTAAGAAAATCCATAATCCAGCGGCAGATAGAGGGTCCCACTCCCATCAGTGACAGCTTCTCCCACAGTCGCTCTGGTAGAATGGTGTTAAAGGCTGCACTGAAATCTATAAACAACATCCTTACATAGGAGCCAGGACAGTCAAGATGGTCCAGAGCATAATGCAGTCCTAAATTGACCGCATCATCTACCGAGCGGTTTGCCCTGTAAGCAAACTGTAGTTGATCAAGATAAGGAGCTGTAATAGGTTTAAGATGTGACAAAACCAACCGCTCCAAACATTTCATGACCACTGATGTAAGGGCCACCGGTCTGTAGTCATTTAGGTCCACAGCTTTGTTTTTCTTCGGCACTGGAATAATGGTTGATGACTTAAAACAACGAGCTTGTCGTATTGAAGTGCTTTAATGTCGGAAAGAATAAAATGTAGCATCCCACTGGTTGACTATCATAAACATTCACGGCGCTACACATGCAGTTTGCTGACAATTCTGAAATTTCTGTCAAACACATGCTTATTTCACTGCCCAAAAAATAATATAACAACAATACAATAAAATACAATCAATTTTCATAACAACACCATCAAAACACTATCCCATCCACAAAAATAAAAATTGTAGTTGTTGTGAGAACAGCATTGACAGCAGCAATGGTTGTCCCCTCCACCACGTTTAAAGATTATGACCTGCCCAACTCGGAAACTCTGGTATCAAAATTATTTCCGAATTTCCCAGTAGCAAATACGAATTGAGACGTTCTAGAAAAAGGCGTTCAAAAAAATATTTTTTTTTCTTGAGACTTCTAATATCCGATTAGGAAACTTGTATTTATGATAATTCCAATAGCACGTGAACAGGGCCGTACCCACCATAGATGGTCCCGAGGTCCGGACCTCTGTATTTTTCCAATAACAGAAGTTGTAAGATAATTACCTTATATACAGGTCCTTCTCAAAAAATAAGTATATTGTGAAAAAGTTCATTATTTTCCATAATGTAATGATAAAAATTAAACTTTCATATATTTTAGATTCATTGCACACCAACTGAAATATTTCAGATCTTTAATTGTTTTTAATACTTATGATTTTGGCATACAGCTCATGAAAACCCAAAATTCCTATCTCAAAAAAATTAGCATATTTCATCCGACCAATAAAAGAAAAGTGTTTTTTAATACAAAAAAAAGTCAACCTTCAAATAATTATGTTCAGTTATGCACTCAATACTTGGTCGGGAATCCTTTTGCAGAAATGACTGCTTCAATGCGGCGTGGCATGGAGGCAATCAGCCTGTGGCACTGCTGAGGTGTTATGGAGGCCCAGGATGCTTCGATAGCGGCCTTAAGCTCATCCAGAGTGTTGGGTCTTGCGTCTCTCAATTTTCTCTTCACAATATCTCACAGATTCTCTACACATGCTGTTTGCTGACAATTCTGAAATTTCTGTCAAACACATGCTTATTTCACTGCTTATAAAACATATAATATGCTTTGAATTATTTATGTTCAATGTTCATATCTAGCCTATCAATACACTATTTTAGCGACAAGAAGAAGTGATGTAGTTGTTGTGAGAACAGCATTGACAGCAGCAAATGGTTGTCCCCCTCCACCATGTTTAAAGATTATGACCCGCCCAACTCAGAAACTCTGGTATCAAAATTATTTCCGAATTTCCCAGTAGTAAATACGACTTGAGGCGTTCTAGAAAAAGGCGTTCAAAAAAATATTTTTTTTTCTTGAGACTTCTAATATCCGATTAGGAAACTTGTATTTATGATAATTCCAATAGCACGTGAACAGGGCCACACCCAACATACATGTCCCCCACAAAAAAACATCATAATTTTAAAAAATAAAATAATTTCCAAAATAAAAACATAACATACAGGTCCTTCTCAAAAAATTAGTATATTGTGAAAAAGTTCATTATTTTCCATAATGTAATGATAAAAATTAAACTTTCATATATTTTAGATTCATTGCACACCAACTGAAATATTTCAGGTCTTTTATTGTTTTAATACTTATGATTTTGGCATACAGCTCATGAAAACCCAAAATTCCTATCTCAATAAATTTGCATATTTCATCCGACCAATAAAAGAAAAGTGTTTTTAATACAAAAAAAGTCAACCTTCAAATAATTATGTTCAGTTATGCACTCAATACTTGGTCGGGAATCCTTTTGCAGAAATGACTGCTTCAATGCGGCGTGGCATGGAGGCAATCAGCCTGTGGCACTGCTGAGGTGTTATGGAGGCCCAGGATGCTTCGATAGCGGCCTTAAGCTCATCCAGAGTGTTGGGTCTTGCGTCTCTCAATTTTCTCTTCACAATATCTCACAGATTCTCTACACATGCAGTTTGCTGACAATTCTGAAATTTCTGTCAAATACATGCTTATTTCACTGCTTATAAAACATATAATATGCTTTGAATTATTTATGTTCAATGTTCATATCTAGCCTATCAATACACTATTTTAGCGACAAGAAGAAGTGATGTAGTTGTTGTGAGAACAGCATTGACAGCAGCAATGGTTGTCCCCTCCACCATGTTTAAAGATTATGACCCGCCCAACTCAGAAACTCTGGTATCAAAATTATTTCCAAATTCCCCAGTAGTAAATACGACTTGAGGCGTTCTAGAAAAAGGCGTTCAAAAAATTTTTTTTTTTTCTTGAGACTTCTAATATCCGATTAGGAAACTTGTATTTATGATAATTCCAATAGCACGTGAAACAGGGCCGTACCCACCATAGATGGTCCCGAGGTCCGGACCTCTGTATTTTTCCAATAACAGAAGTATTGTGAAAAATACCATAAATACAGGTCCTTCTCAAAAAATTAGTATATTGTGAAAAAGTTCATTATTTTCCATAATGTAATGATAAAAATTAAACTTTCATATATTTTAGATTCATTGCACACCCAACTGAAATATTTCAGGTCTTTTATTGTTTTAATACTTATGATTTTGGCATACAGCTCATGAAAACCCAAAATTCCTATCTCAATAAATTTGCATATTTCATCCGACCAATAAAAGAAAAGTGTTTTTAATACAAAAAAGTCAACCTTCAAATAATTATGTTCAGTTATGCACTCAATACTTGATCGGGAATCCTTTTGCAGAAATGACTGCTTCAATGCGGCGTGGCATGGAGGCAATCAGCCTGTGGCACTGCTGAGGTGTTATGGAGGCCCAGGATGCTTCGATAGCGGCCTTAAGCTCATCCAGAGTGTTGGGTCTTGCGTCTCTCAATTTTCTCTTAACAATATCTCACAGATTCTCTATGGGGTTCAGGTCAGGAGAGTTGGCAGGCCAATTGAGCACAGTAATACCATGGTCAGTAAACCATTTACCAGTGGTTTTGGCACTGTGAGCAGGTGCCAGGTCGTGCTGAAATGAAATCTTCATCTCCATAAAGCTTTTCAGCAGATGGAAGCATCAAGTGCTCCAAAATCTCCTGATAGCTAGCTGCATTGACTGCCCTTGATAAAACACAGTGGACCAACACCAGCAGCTGACATGGCACCCCAGACCATCACTGACTGTGGGTACTTGACACTGGACTTCAGGCATTTTGGCATTTCCTTCTCCCCAGTCTTCCTCCAGACTCTGGCACCTTGATTTCCGAATGACATGCAAAATTTTCCTTTCATCCGAAAAAAAACTTTGGACCACTGAGCAACAATCCAGTGCTGCTTTCTCTGTAGCCCAGGTCAGGTGCTTCTGCCGCTGTTTCTGGTTCAAAAGCACACACCCTGTGCACGGTGGCTCTGGATGTTTTCTACTCCAGACTCAGTCCACTGCTTCCGCAGGTCCCCCAAGGTCTGAATCGGTCCTTCTCCACAATCTTCCTACAGGGTCCGGTCACCTCTTCTCGTTGTGCAGCGTTTTTTGCCACACTTTTTTTTCTTCCCACAGACTTCCCACTGAGGTGCCTTGATACAGCACTCTGGGAACAGCCTATTCGTTCAGAAATTTCTTTCTGTGTCTTACCCTTTCGCTTGAGGGTGTCAATGATGGCCTTCTGGACATCAGTCAGGTCGGCAGTCTTACCCATGATTGCGGTTTGAGTAATGAACCAGGCTGGGAGTTTTTAAAGCCTCAGGAATATTTTGCAGGTGTTTAGAGTTAATTAGTTGATTCAGATGATTAGGTTAATAGCTCGTTTAGAGAACCTTTTTCATGATATGCTAATTTTTTGAGAGGAATTTTGGGTTTTCATGAGCTGTATGCCAAAATCATCAGTATTAAAAACAATAAAAGACCTGAAATATTTCAGTTGGTGTGCAATGAATCTAAAATATATGAAAGTTTAATTTTTATCATTACATTATGGAAAATAATGAACTTTTTCACAATATGCTAATTTTTTGAGAAGGACCTGTAAATGATGCTTTGGTGCTGCAAGGATAAAAAGCCAAGATAACAAATCTTCTCATCTGAGATGCCTCAGCGGTAGGGGTGTGCCATATATATCATCTGAGATAACATCGTATTTGTTGTTTAACGATGTGCGATTTGACATTATCGAGTAAACACCCCTACAGAGCGCACCCATACATTACGTAAAGTCTAGTGCGCACCCGCATTTAGAGTGCATTCTTTCACTGCATGATTCAGCCTATTAAAATGCATTTAGAATGATCACAAATTCAAGACATGGGGCAGAAAATGTATAGGCCTATATACAGAGCGAATCCATACATTACGTGAAGTCTAGTCTAGTGCGCACACGCATTTAGAGTGTATCCTTTCACTGCGAGATTCAGCCTATTAAAATGTATTTAGAATGATCACAAAATCAAGACATGGGGGCAAAAAATTTATAGGCCTATATTTATAAAACTTCATATAGTTAATCAATTTCACACGAAGAATGCCGTTTTTCTCAAAAAATTACAAATGTGATATCGATTTTTTACAGCAGCTCAATAAACAAAAAGTTAATTAAGAGACTTAAGTTTTAGACACTATATTACCTGTTTTTGCTCTATTTCACCAAAACAAAAATCATTCCAAACACAGCCACAGCACTGTTTTGCATCTTTGAGCAACATGATGGTGTTTCGTTCCTGAATGAATCAAGTGTTTAAATTATTCGGTTCAATCATAAAGACTCATTTATAAACAGTGATTTGCTGCCACCTATTGGGGGTTTTAATTTCACATTTGGACTTTTTTTCAGATTTTTTTTTTCATGCTTTAAATCATTTCAAATATCAGAATTAAATGTTTTATGTTTAATATATCAAAACATTATTTAGGGCCTGAGCACCGGGGTGCGAGGACCCTCTTGGAATTGCTCTGTTTATTAGGGCCCGAGCACCGGTGGTGCAAGGACCCTCTTGGAATTGCTCCGTTTATTAGGGCCCGAGGGCCCTCTTGGAATTGCTCCGTTTATTAGGGCCCGAGCACCGATGGTGTGTTTATTAGGGCCCGAGCACCGATGGTGTGAGGACCCTATTGGAATTGCTCCGTTTATTATTAGGGCCCGAGCACTGCAGTGCGAGGACCCTCTTGGAATTGCTCCGTTTATTAGGGCCCGAGCACTGCAGTGCGAGGACCGCTCAAGCCTGGAGGGTGAAGAGCCCTATTCTTCTTCTTCTTCTTCCGCAATGAGTCACATTTTTGAGGGCCTAAACATGCTCCAAAAACTCACGAA
The DNA here is from genome assembly GCF_018340385.1 of Cyprinus carpio. Lineage (NCBI taxonomy): Eukaryota > Metazoa > Chordata > Actinopteri > Cypriniformes > Cyprinidae > Cyprinus > Cyprinus carpio. The sequence goes on from NC_056612.1 coordinate 8,259,763, forward strand.
ACTTTGCACACGCATCAGAACTGGCGAAAATTTTTACATCTGATATAGGTTTCAGAAGTGGGTGTGGCAAAATGGCTCGATAGCGCCACCTATTAAATTTCAACGGAGTGCGCCTCGAGCTACGTTTCACGTACATGCATGAAAATTGGTACATACATGTAGCACACCATTATCTACAAAAAAGTCTCTTGGTACAAAATCCAAAACCCAACAGGAAGTAAGTTATTTTGAATTACCTGTATCATTTTTGTGCAGTTTTTGCCATTTCCATGCCTCGTACTTTGACGAACTCCTCCTACAGTTTTAATCGGATTGTCTTCAAATCTGGTGAGGGCAATCAAAATACCATCTTCACGTTAAATTGCGAAGGTTTTGAGTTTTCGTCAAGGGGTGTGTCCTTGGCGGCCTGACAAAGTTTGATGTTTCGCAGTGAAACAGGAAATTGTTGTAACTCAGGCAAGCAATGTCCGATCTGCCCCAAACTTCACATGTGTGATAGGTGTTCTGTCCTGAACAAGCATTCATGACCAAATTCAGTTAAAGTCATAGTGCCACCTGATGGCAACAGGAAGTGACATGGTTAAAACTGTTATGGACTCCTAGGAACATATTAAAAAGTGTCAACAACTGTTAAAATAGGCTGGAAACATGCTAGAAAACATACTAAAAACATGCTAGCAAACACTTAGCTAAGTGCTAAAGCATGCTACTAATGCAGTGAAAAAAGGAAGTTGCTGTAACTCAGGCCAGCAATGTCCGATCTGCCCCAAACTTCAAACGTTTGACAAGAGTCCTGTCCTGAACACATCAACATGCCCGTATTCAGTTATAGTCATGGCGCCACCTATTGGCAACAGGAAGTGTCTTCTTTAAACACTGTTATGGACTCCTTGCAAAATAATAAAAAGCATCAACAAGTGTTAAAATAGGCTGGCAAAATTCTAGAAGCATGCTAAAACATGCTAGCAACACTTAGCTCAGTGTTAAAGCATGCTATTAATGCAGTGAAATAGAACATTACTGTAACTCAAGCATTACATTGTCCAATCTGCCTCAAACTTCACAAGTTTGATTAGAGTCCTGGCCTGAAGACATCTACATGTTCATGTTTGGTTTTATAGCTATAGCGCCTCCTACTGGGAACAGGAAGTGACATGTGTTTCTTAACTGATATGCACTATTAGCAAACAAAAAAAAATATGCCATTGTGTGCTAAACATGCTAGAAATATTCCCCTAACATGCTAACAACATTAACTAAGTGCTAAAGCATGCTATTAATACTATGAAACAGGAAGTTGTTGTAACTCAGGCAAGCAATGTCCGATCTGCCCCAAACTTCATACGTTTGATAGGTGTTATGCCCTGAACAAACACCCATTCCCAAATTCAGTTATAGACATAGCGCCACCTGCTTGTAACAGGAAGTGACATGGTTAACACTGTAATGGACTCATAGGATCATATTAAAAAGTGTCAACAAGTGTTAAATAGGCTGGCAACATGCTAGCATAACATACGTATACATGCTAGTAGCACTTAGCTAAGTGCTAAAGCATGCTACTAATGCCGTAAAAAAGGAAATTGCTTGTAACTCAGGCAAGCAATGATCAATCTGCCCCAACTTCAAACGTTTGACAAGAGTCCTGTCCGGAACACATCAACATGCCCTTATTCGGGTTATAGTCATAGCGCCACCTACTGGCAACAGGAAGTGTCATGTTTAACACTGTTATGGACTCCTGGCAACATATTAAAAACTGTCAGGAAGTGCTAAATACACTGGCAACATGTTAAAAACGTACTAAAACATGCTAGTAGCATTTAGCTAAATGCTAAAGCATGCTACTAATGCATTTAAAAAGGAAGTTGCTGTAACTCAGGCTAGCAATATCCGATCTACCCCTAACTTCACAAGTTTCACAAGAGTCCAGTCCTGAACACATCAACATGCCTGTTTTTGATTATAGTCATAGCGCCACCTGATGGCAACAGGAAGTGGCATGTTTTAAACACTGTTTGGACTCCTTGCAAAAAATAAAAAAAAGCATCAACGTGGTGGTAAATAGCTGGCAAAATTCTATAAGCATGCTTAAACATACTAGCAACACTTAGCTCAGTGTTAAAAAGCATGCTATTAATGCAGTGAAGTAGAACATTACTGTAACTCGTGAATACAATGTCCAATCTGCCTGTCCTGGCCTGAAGATATCTACATGTTCATATTTGGTTATAGTTATATAGTGCCACCTACTGACAACAGGAAGTGACATGTTTTAATACTTTTATGCACTATTAGCAACACTGTAAAAATATGCCATTGTGTGCTAATCATGCTAGAAATATTCTCAAACATGCTAGCAACACTTACTATGTGATAAAGGATGCTATTAATACTATGAAACAGGAAGTTGTTGTAACTCTTGCATACAATGCCCAAATCTGCCCCAAATTTCCACACGTTTTATAAGAGTCCTGGCCTGAACACATCTAAAGGCCAATATTCAATTATAATTTAGTACCAGCATCACAACAGGAAAATGACTTATTTTAAACTAACTTAAACATGAAATGTCTGATCTGCCCTAAACTTCACATGTTTGATAAGATTCCTAGTCTCAACAGATCTTAAGGCCAATATTTCAGTTATAATCATACCGCCACCTGCTGGTGACAGAAAATTACTTGTTTTTAAACTAACTTAAACAACGGCTATGCAATATCCGATCTGCCCAAAGTTCTTGTGTTTTGCTATGCGTCAACTGGCCTGAACGCATCTTTAGGCCAATATTTGTTTATAGTCTTAGCTCCAACTGCTGGCAACAGGAAATTACTTCTTTTACACTAACTTAAACATGCAATGTCTGATCTGCCCGAAACTTTGCATGTTTGGTAAGAGTCCTGGCCTGAAGACATTTTTACATGCCGATATTCAGTTATAATCATAGCGCCACCAGTTGGCAGCAGGAAATGTGGCACAAATATTTACCTTTTTATAAGCATATGAAAATCGCTTTTCTGTTATGACTGATGTTTATGGACTCCTAGGAACATATTAAAAAGTGTCAACAAGTGTGTAAAATAGGCTGGAAACATGCTAGAAGACATACTAAAACATGCTAGCAACACTAGCTAAGTGCTAAACAATGCTACTAATGCAGTGAAAAAGGAAGTTGCTGTAACTCAGGCCAGCAATGTCCGATCTGCCCCAAACTTCAAACGTTTGACAAGAGTCCTGTCCTGAACACATCAACATGGCCGTATTCGGTTATAGTCATGGCGCCACCTATTGGCAACAGGAAGTGTCTTGTTAAACACTGTTATGGACTCCTTGCAAAATAAGAAAAAGGCATCAAACATGTGTACGCCCAATAGGCTGGCAAAATTCTAGAAGCATGCTAAAACATGCTAGCAACACTTAGCTAAGTGCTAAAGCATGCTATTAATACTATTAAACAGGAAGTTGTTGTAACTCAGGCAAGCAATGTCCAATCTGCCCCAAACTTCATACGTTTGATAGGTGTTATGCCCTGAACAAACCACCCATTCCCAAATTCAGTTATAGACATAGCGCCACCTGCTTGTAACAGGAAGGGACATGGTTAACACTGTAATGGACTCCTAGGAACATATTAAAAAGCGTCAACAAATGTTAAATAGGCTGGCAACATGCTAGAAACATACTAAAACATGCTAGAAGCACTTAACTAAGTGCTAAAGCATGCTACTAATGCCGTAAAAAAGGCAATTGCTGTAACTCAGGCAAGCAATGATCAATCTGCCCCAAACTTCAAACATTTGACAAGAGTCCTGTCCGGAACACATCATCATGCCCTTATTCGGGTTATAGTCATAGCGCCACCTACTAGCAACAGGAAGTGTCATGTTTAACATTGTTATGGACTCCTGGCAACATATTAAAAAGTGTCAGGAAGTGTTAAATACACTGGCAACATGTTAAAAACATACTAAAACATGCTAGTAGCACTTAGCTAAGTGCTAAAGCATGCTACTAATGCAGTGAAAAAGGAAGTTGCTGTAACTCAGGCTAGCAATATCCGATCTGCCCCAAACTTCACACGTTTCACAAGAGTCCTGTCCTGAACACATCAACATGCCTGTATTTTATTATAGTCATAGCGCCACCTGATGGCAACAGGAAGTGGCATGTTTAACACTGTTATGGACTCCTTGCAAAATAATAAAAAGCATCAACATGTGTTAAATAGACTGGCAAAATTCTAGAAGCATGCTTAAACATGCTAGCAACACTTAGCTCAGTGTCTAAAGCATGCTATTAATGCAGTGAAGTAGAACATTACTGTAACTCGTGCATACTATGTCCAATCTGCCTCAAGCTTCACAAGTTTGATTAGAGTCCTGGCCTGAAGATATCCACATGCTCATATTTGGTTATAGTTATAGTGCCACCTACTGACAACAGGAAGTGACATGTTTTAATACTTTATGCACTATTAGCAACACCGTAAAATATGCTATTGTGTGCTAATCATGCTAGAAATATTCTCAAACATGCTAGCCACACTTACTATGTGCTAAAGGATGCGATTTATACTATGAAACAGGAAGTTGTTGTAACTCTTGCATACAATGCCCAATCTGCCCCAAATTTCACACGTTTTATAAGAGTCCTGGCCTGAACACATCTAAAGGCCAATATTCAATTATAATTATAGCGCCACCTGCTGGCAACAGGAAATAACTTATTTTAAACTAACTTAAACATGAAATGTCTGATCTGCCCTAAACTTCAAATGTTTGATAAGATTCCTAGTCTCAACAGATTTTTAAGGCCAATATTTCAGTTATAATCATACCACCCACCTGCTGGCGAACAGGAAATTACTTGTTTTAAACTAACTTAAACATGCAATATCCGGTCTGCCCAAAGTTCTTGTGTTTGATATCCACCAACGCCCGAACTCATCCTTAGGCCAATATTTGTTTATAGTCTTATCGTCACCTGCTGGCAACAGGAAATTACTTATTTTACCACTAACTTAAACATGCAAGTAGCTGATCTGCCCGAAACCTTTGCATGTTTGGTAAGAGTCCTGGCCTGAAGACATTTACATGCCGATATTCAGTTATAATCATAGCGCCACCAGTTGGCAGCAGGAAATGTGGCACAAATATTTACCTTATTATAAGCATATGGCCGAACGTTCGCTGTTCTCCTATGGCCACGGGTTGGTGGTGAGCCCGGGTGCGAGGGCCCTTTCAACCACTCCAGCACCATTAATTATTAGGGCCCGAGCACTGCAGTGCGAGGACCCTATTGGAATTGCTCCGTTTATTCTTCTTCTTCTTCTCCGCAATGAGTCGCATTTTTGAGGGCCTAAACATGCTCCAAAACTCATGAAACTTTGCACACGCATCAGAACTGGCGAAAATTTATCTGATATAGGTTTCAGAAGTAGGTGTGGCAAAATGGCTCGATAGCGCTACATATTAAATTTCAACGGAGTGTGCTTCGAGCTACGTTTCACGTACATGCATGAAAATTGGTACACACGTGTAGCACACCATTATCTACAAAAAAGTCTCTTGGTACAAAATCCAAAACCCAACAGGAAGTAAGTAATTTTGAATTTCCTGTAAGATTTTTGTGCAGTTTTTGCCATTTCCATGCCTCGTACGTTGACGAACTCCTCCTACAGTTTTAATCGGATTGTCTTCAAATTTAAACAGGAACATCATAAAACCCAGGCAAGCAATAAATTGCGAAGGTTTTGAGTTTTCGTCAAGGGGTGTGTCCCTGGCGGCCTGACAAAATTTGATGTTTCGCCGTGAAACAGGAAGTTGCTGTAACTCAGGCAAGCAATGTCCGATCTGCCCCAAGCTTCACATGTGTGATAGGTGTTCTGTCCCTGAACAAACACTCATGACCAAATTCAGTTATAGTCATAGCGCCACCTGCTGGCAACAGGAAGTGACATGGTTAAAACTGTTATGGACTCCTAGGAACATATTAAAAATTTTCAAAACAAGTGTTAAATAGGCTGGAAACATGCTAGAAAACATACTAAAACATGCTAGCAACACTTAGCTAAATGCTAAAGCATGCTACTAATGCAGTGAAAAAGGAAGTTGCTGTAACTCAGGCCAGCAATGTCCGATCTGCCCCAAAATTCACATGTGTGATAGGTGTTCTGTCCTGAACAAACACTCATGACCAATATCAGTTATAGTCATAGCGCCACCTGCTGGCAACAGGAAGTGACATGGTTAAAACTGTTAATGGACTCCTAGGAACATATTAAAAAGTGTCAACAAGTGTTAAATAGGCTGGAAACATGCTTGAAACCTACTAAAACATGCTAGCAACACTTAGCTAAGTGCTAAAGCATGCTACTAATGCAGTGAAAAAGGAAGCTGCTGTAACTCAGGCCAGCAATGTCCGATCTGCCCTAAACTTCAAACGTTTGACAAGAGTCCTGTCCTGAACACATCAACATGCCCGTATTCGGTTATAGTCATGGCGCCACCTATTGGCAACAGGAAGGGTCTTGTTTAACACTGTTATGGACTCCTTGCAAAATAATAAAAAGCATCAACATGTGTTAAATAAGCTGGCAAAATTTCAGAAGCATGCTAAAACATGCTAGCAACACTTAGCTCAGTGTTAAAGCATGCTAATAATGCAGTAAAATAGAACATTACTGTAACTCAAGCATACATTGGTCCAATCTGCCTCAAACTTCAAAAGTTTGATAAGAGTCCTGGCCTGAAGACATCTACATGTTCATATTTGGTTATAGCTATAGCGCCACCTACTGGCAACAGGAAGTGACATGTTTTTCACTGATATGCACTATTAGCAAACAAAAAAATATGCCATTGTGTGCTAACATGCTAGAAATATCCCCAAACAGGCTAACAACATTAACTAAGTTGCCAAAGCATGCTATTAATACTATTAAACAGGAAGTTGTTGTAACTCAGGCAAGCAATGTCCGATCTGCCCCAAACTTCATACGTTTGATAGGTGTTATGCCCTGAACAAACACCCATTCCCAAATTCAGTTATAGACATAGCGCCACCAGCTTGTAACAGGAAAGTGACATGGTTAACACTGTAATGGACTCCTAGGAACATATTAAAAAGTGTCAACAAGTGTTAAATAGGCTGGCAACATGCTGGAAAAATACTTATACATGCTAGTAGCACTTAGCTAAGTGCTAAAGCATGCTACTAATGCTGTAAAAAAAATGAAATTGCTGTAACTCAGGCAAGCAATGATCAATCTGCCCCAAACTTCAAACGTTTGACAAGAGTCCTGTCCGGAACACATCAACATGCCCTATTCGGGTTATAGTCATAGCGCCACCTACTGGCAACAGGAAGTGTCATGTTTAACACTGTTATGGACTCCTGGCAACATATTAAAAAGTGTCAGAAAGTGCTAAATACACTGGCAACATGTTAAAAACATACTAAAACATGCTAGTAGCACTTAGCTAAGTGCTAAAGCATGCTACTAAATGCAGTGAAAAAGGAAGTTGCTGTAACTCAGGCTAGCAATATCCGATCTGCCCCAAACTTCACACGTTTCACAAGAGTCCCTGTCCTGAAACACATCAACATGCCTGTATTTGATTATAATCGTAGCGCCACCTGATAGCAACAGGAAGTGGCTTGTTTAAACACTGTTATGGACTCCTTGCAAAATAATAAAAAACATCAACATGTGTTAAATAGGCTGGCAAAATTCTAGAAGCATACTAAAACATGCTAGCAACACTTATCTCAGTGTTAAAGCATGCTATTAATGCAGTGAAGTAGAACATTACTGTAACTCGTGCATACTATGTCCAATCTGCCCTCAAGCTTCACAAGTTTGATTAGAGTCCTGGCCTGAAGATATCTACATGCTCATATTTGGTTATAGTTATAGTGCCACCTACTGACAACAGGAAGTGACATCTTTTAATACTTTTATGCACTATTAGCAAACCGTAAAATATGCCATTGTGTGCTAATCATGCTAGAAATACTCTCAAACATGCTAGCAACACTTACTATGTGCTAAAGGATGCTATTAATACTATGAAACAGGAAGTTGTTGTAACTCTTGCATACAATGCCCAATCTGCCCCAAATTTCACACGTTTTATAAGAGTCCTGGCCTGAACACATCTAAAGGCCAATATTCAATTATAATTATAGCGACACCTGCTGGCAACAGGAAATGACTTATTTTAAACTAACTTAAAAATGAAATGTCTGATCTGCCCTAAACTTCACATGTTTGATAAGATTCCTAGTCTCAACAGATCTTAAGGCCAATATTTCAGTTATAATCATACCGCCACCTGCTGGTGACAGGACATTACTTGTTTAAACTAACTTAAACATGCAATATCCGGTCTGCCCAAACTTCTTGTGTTTGATATGCGTCCTGGCCTGAACTCATCTTTAGGCCAATATTTGTTTATAGTCTTAGCTCCACCTGCTGGCAACAGGAAATTACTTCTTTTACACTAACTTAAACATGCAATGTCTGATCTGCTACGAAAGTCCTGGCCTGAAGACATTTACCATGCCGATATTCAGTTATAATCATAGCGCCACCAGTTGCAGCAGGAAATGTGGCACAAATTGTTTACCTTTTATAAGCATATGGCCCCTGTTAGAAAACGTGTTATGGACTTCCTAGGAAAATATTAAACAGTTGTCAACAAGTGGTTAAATAGGCGGAGGACATGCTAGAAACATACTAAAACCATGCTAGCAACCACGTAGCTAAGTGCTAAAGCAATGCTACTAATGCAGTGAAAAAAAGGAAGTTGCTGTACTCAGGCCAGCAAAGTTCCGATCTGCCCCAAACTTCAAACGTTTGGACAAGAAAGGTCCCCGGTCCTGAACACCATGCAAACATGGCCGTATTCGGTTAATAGTCATGGCGCCACCTATTGGCAACAGCGTAAGTGTCTCTGTTTAAACAGCTGTTATGGACTCCTTGCAAAATTAAGAAAAGCAGCATCAACATGTGGTTTAAATAGGCTGGCAAAACTTT